>NC_136410.1:238235733-239473233 GCF_051521515.1 Lactuca serriola
TGCCCAAATCTCAAACATAAGATAGATCTAGATGCACAAAAGCCCAAGCACCAGACTATTACCTCAAATGAAAGATCCAACTGAAGTAAATCCCGGATCGACACCACTCCTTTGCAGCAAAGCCCTTGATCTTCAAGCCCCTCTCCAAGATTCTCTCCTCCAAGGCTCTATTCTCTCAAATAATGAAGGCTCACTCAATTCTAGGGTTTCTGGAACTCAAAAGGGGAGTAAAGAGGCTAAGGGTGGGTTATAATTGTTGGATTAGTGTCTAAGTCCATAACTATTTTGGTATGTACTTGACCCGATGGTGCATGGTCCTTTTGGGTTACCTTCACCAAAGCAACTTGATTGGAGAAATAAATAAAGAGAGAGGTTATTATGATTTATTAATATGTTATAAGAATAATATATTAAAGAAGAAATCATATTTGTTTAATTAATATTGGTCAATAATTAATTTTGTGATCAAGTGTAACTAATTAAACTAGAGGTGCTGAATTGTAATTATGTGATAGTTACAAAATAAGGTAAGGATTATCTTAGTAATATGTTGGACGAATTTAAGGTGATAAGGCCTTAGAATTCGACTAGGATAAGGGTTTTCAAGGCTTATCTTATGGTTACTTGGTGGGCAAGCAGCTAGATAGGGATAAGGACTAAAACCCTAATCTCTACACCTATATAAAGACCCCCAAGGCTCATGAATTCGTCCATGACTTCCCAAGAGGTCCTAGAAACGAATTCAATACCTCCCCTCTCTCCTTATACCTTCTCCATTTGCTCTTGGTGTTTGTAAGCCATTAAAGGAGTGACACTTGTGACTCTAAGCCTTCCAAAGTCAATTCAAGGAGGAATTGGGATTGTTATTGCTACATAACAATCAAGGTAATATCATAAACCTAATTATATGTTAATATCGATTTCCATATGCTAGAATTAGGGTTTATAGTCTTGGATTCAAAGCATGTACAATAAAGAAACCTAGATCCAAGCATTAGGGTTTGTATGAGCACATAGGATGTCTTATGACCAAAACCCATCAGTGGTATCAGAGCCTAGACTGGTTTCAATTGTATTGATGCATTACATGTTCAAAAAAAAATCGATTTTTGATGTTCTGGAGGCTGGACTCGCCGAGTCCATAGTTGAACTCGCCGAGTCCATGCAGACTCGACGAGTCCAAGCTTAACTCGACGAGTCAACTCGTCAGACAGAGGTATATCCGGGATTTCTTGCTGTTTTTTATTATGGATAGTTACCTTATCATATTAGATCAATATTAATCTGGTTTTATGATATATTTGACTATATTCTTGATCTAATTGAAGATATTTATCAATTAATAAGATAATTGTTTCCTTGTGTGATTTACCGGCACACTAAATGGTTCTAAGCAAAGGTAGCAAAGGGTGACTCAATGTTTTTCATAGTTCGGTGGAGCGTGTGTGGTTTACCGGCACATCGAATAGGTGACTGTAACATGTGAGGGCACCATATAAGTTTGCATGGTTATTCACACCCGCTTTGTGATCCTCGGCATCCCAGTCACAAACAAGAGGGGCATATCGAGATTTAAACATGCCATTGAAAGTTCAATGAATCTCAAAGAATCTAGGAGTTTTCATTGATTTAAAACTTAAATTCCTTTTCGTTTTTCGTGGTGGAAATTAGTGAATCGTCATCCACTTACCTTCAAATATTCTGCAATTAGGGTTACGACAACCCTCTCCCGAGTTGTAGAATATTGTGTTGGGTCCTAGCCTTAGTATCTCATTTGGGTGATTTACTAAGGACTCAATCAATCAAATAACTTGAATTTGTTTTCTCCCGTTTTGTAGATGTCAAAGTTCGACAACTATGGTCTTCCCAAATCCCGTGGAACAAGCAATCCACATGAAGATGGTATTCCACGATTCAATCGAGGAACGAGAAATCATGCTTCACTTCCTCCTCCTCCTCCTATTGTTCTCCCCAACCCACAAGATCGAAGAATTGAAAGGTTCAATATCACTAAGGTCCTATTGGAAATGAAACATGAAGATGGTAAACCCGTGTGTGCCCACGTTCTAGGAATGAAATCACACATTGATAGGTTGATAATGTTGGGTGTGTCATTCCCAGATGCGTTGGCTGTAAATTGGGTTTTGCAGTCACTTCCTAAATCATATAATGAGTTCAAAAGAAAGTATTATATGATGGATCATGACGACAACCTCATTGACCTAACTTACATGCTCATTGCTGCTGAATCAGAAATGATTTGGCGAAGCAATGGAGCATATTTGTTGGAAAAGTCAACTGACCATGCTTCCGAGGACGTTCTAGGAGAACCGACCTGCGTTTACTTCCAAAAGAAAGGGCGTTGGATACAAGTCTGTCCAAAGAGCCTGAAGAGTCCAGAAGATGGGAGAGTCAAAGAGTATGGCTACACTTCAGGTAAAATCCACTATCTAACTCCATTAAGTTCCTATTCATTAATTCTTAATACATAATGTAATAAGATTGCATTTGAATGTTTTACATGATCGGTGAAAAGAAAGGAAGCTTGGTGAAAGAGCAAGATGAATCTAATCACAAGGAATGGATCTTGATCGCATGGACTTGAATATTAGATTTTGAGCTTAAATAGTTATGATAGAGTTGTTAGAAATTTTTCTTTTGAAATACATAGTTTTCAATGGATTTTGCATTGTAAGGACAAATGTTTTCCGCTGCTTTATAAATAAAATAAATTTTCGTTTGACTTATTTATTTATTTATTTGTTTATTTCCTTGCAATGAAATCGTTATGAAAATTGGTGTTTGCATATTTCTACAACAAATGGATATGATTCTTATTTATGGTGTTTATGGAAAAGTCGAGAATTTACCAAATAGGGAGAGTTTCTCATCGCCCAAGTTTCAATTGGACAGAAATTTGGAATCATGCAACTTGGTTGCACGATGAATGAGAAATCTCATATTTGGAAATTAGACTAATTCATTGACAAAGTGTCAAGTGAAAGACTAGGAGATCGAGCACACAAAGTTGCGTGTTGATCAAGTCCACCATAAGAGTAACAATGATATTCGTCATGATTTACTAAAGGTTTAGTAAATATGATTATACTTACAAGATTATGTGTAATTATGAATTGATTGAAAAAGTTTAAATCAATAGCAGAATGAATAAGAAGAATCAAGTAGGCAGAAAGATAAAAGTTTCTCCATTCTAAGAAGATGGGAGAGTACCTTTTATGCTTTATGATAGGTCTTAATGATTAAGAACCATATCTCAATTGATCCTCTAAATGAGTCTTAGTACAATTGTATGTCTAAGAAGAGGAATCAAGAATTGAAGAAATGGTTAAATCAATAAGTCAATCATACTTCGTTCCAATAACAAGTCTTAAAGTTAAGATTGTGACATCGAGTGAAAAAGTAAGGTTTATAACATTCATCAATTGTGGAAAGTTGTGATGTCTTGGATAAGACATAGACCAACTAGGACCAAAGTTATGAAGTGTTTTGTTTTAATAAAAGATACACTAACTCTTGAATATCTGTTTGTCAAGAAATGATTATTGACAAGAGAATCTTATATGTCAAGGAGTCAGTGGGAGTCTTATTGGTCTTGAAAGGCTTCAAGAACAAATCAAATAGACCTTATCGATCATCACTAGCGCACGAGTTGAGGTTTGCAACCTATCGTGTTGAAATTATTTTGTTTTTGTGCCAATCCAATCGAGTTAATTATGCATGTGAGTTCTATGAGTTCTCATTTTGAACGCATAAAAGGCAAAGCACCTTAATCAATGAAAGGTACATTGATAGGGAAGGGTGAGTTGCTTAACTACTTAGAAGACATGGTGGGTAGTTGTGCTACCATAAGGCAAGAAATCAAGATTAAGAAAGTTCGGTCCACATGATTTTGAATTTGTCGTAAACTTTAGTTTTAACAAATTCACATGGATAGGAACACATACACCATTTAAATCTAAGTGTCATAAGATTTCCTCCTTCATGAAAATGATTGTGAGGAAATGCTTTCACTAAGAAAGATTTTAAAAGGATAGTGATTGTAAAATTGCATTCTCGAATTCGATTATGGTTACGGTATCCCTTTCCATAATTTGAATTGTGAGGTTTGGCAATTGTTTACACACACATATGAACTATCTAAGGAAAAGGTGTATAAGTTCAAGAAGCCTTGATAAAAGATTATCAAAGCACTAAGTATTAGAAACATGAACTTAAGAAATTCAATAAGCATTGTTTTTCTAAAAGTTAAGATGTTTATGAATACATGTCGAAGCTAGTGGGAGCATAAGTGTTATGCTTATAATAATCATCATGATAGTGGGAGCATAAATGTTATGATTGTATGATTATTAAGGAAAGTATTGCAAGTTGGCAATATTAATTATAGAAAACAAGAGTTATACCTTGCAAAGTAGTAAGGGTTATAAAGTTGTTTTGCTATAATTAAGGGAGAGAATATTATGCTTCATTTCAAATCTAAAGGCTTAGGTTGAGAAATGTTAACAAATTTAGTCAAAGGTACATAGTGTGTTCTTAAAATTTCGATTATGATTACGGCATTCCTCTTCACAATTCGAATTTTGAGAACATAGAAAATAAAACATTATGTGTCGTGTCCCATACGCTTCGGGTATAGGATTGATTGCAAATGCTTTAATGTTTGACCATTCTAAAAAATTTCAAATGTCTAGCGCATTTAGAGGGAAAAGGGACTAGAATTGGTTTTGACTAAAACAATTAAACAACTATCAAAGGACAATCCAAAGTTCGACGATATTTGGTCGCTTGTGAGTAGTTGGAAGTATAGTATTGGAAAATATGGAAATGTTTCCATATTGGATGGACCATATCGACATTATTATGAATAGATAAGATTCTATTAAGAATAAGTTGTCATATGGAAAATATGGAAATGTATCCATATTGGGAATTGAATATTGAAAAATCTATGACTAGATTAGAAACCTTTATGCAAAAGGATATTCAAAGGAATGTACTTTGAGTGAGAGACATCATATCTAAGGAATTGTCTTGTAACAATCTCCTATAGAGGACTTTGTAATATCATTGGCAATAGTCTTTGTGACTTTGGTGCAGTGACATTACGAAAGGATAAGTTGCATAGAATGCTAGAATCTAGCATATTCTATAAGTAGCAAGAATTTGATATTCTTTAACTTATGGAAAAAGGATTTGGAGTTGTGAAATGAGAATGATTGGAAATGTGTTCAATGTGATCTATTTCACAAAGTAAGAACCATAGGTAAACATTGTGTGCATGCTAGGAGCATGGGACAAGTGTTGTAATTCAAGTAAGAAGTTGATTACCCGAAACGACAAATAATGAGTAATCAATATGGTGATAAATAAAAGGCGTTTTATTTATACTCAAAGGTTTGAGGCCATATGAGATTAGTATTATTCTTGTGTTTCACATTTGCATGTTTTGACTTCCAGAGTAATTGAGTTATTAAGAATAATCGAATTATTCAAACGGGCCACAGTCATTCATATGTTGGAAGTAGATATGAATGAAGACTGTCGTGAATTGGTGTGTGGATTGTCTAAAGACCATTGGACATAATCAAATGTTTGTTGCAACGTTCATGAGTGCTTATGAATATGAATTTGAGCATTGGATCAAACCCACGCTCACTTGGATCACTCCATGAATTGTATCACGAGTGATTGGTGAGACAATAACATCTTATATTCTTGAAACCGAGATGTGTGAGTTGTATCTTGCAAATCGGTTGCACATTGATAATATGTAAACGCACTAGTAACTTGGTGTTATAAAACATATTGTTGTGTGTGATTCGGTGAGTGAGTGCAAGCAAGCATTGTATCAAAGTTTATCCGTTCCTTTTATTCAAAGTAGGATAAAAGCGATATCTTTGGGCCCCTCGATGATTTTGTGATGACAAATGTAAATGCTCGGTCGGGCTAGGGCTAATTTGATTTGTTCAATTAATCAGTCGTCATAATTCGGAATCGAGATATAGTACAAAGAGAATGATTTGAAATCATATCTCATATGATATCTAGAATGGAGGAATATATGATCCCTTATCTAAGGACACGTGTATCTGATAGGATCAGAGTTGATAGCGGCTTTGGAAAGCTACGATTGCAGATCAGGATCTGAAGTCATACGCATAATAGTTGTTAGACTTATCCAAGTGGGAGACTGTTGGATTAGTGTCTAAGTCCATAACTATTTTGGTATGTACTTGACCTGATGGTGCATGGTCCTTTTGGGTTGCCTTCACCAAAGCAACTTGATTGGAGAAATAATAAAGAGAGAGGTTATTATGATTTATTAATATGTTATAAGAATAATATATTAAAGGAGAAATCATTTTTGTTTAATTAATATTGGTCAATAGTTAATTAAGAATTAATTTTGTGATCAAGTGTAATTAATTAAACTAGAGGGGTTGAATTGTAATTATGTGATAGTTACAAAATAAGGTAAGGATTATCTTATTAATAGGTTGGACGAATTTAAGGTGATAAGGCCTTGGAATTCGACTAGGATAAGGGTTTTCAAGGCTTATCTTATGGTTACTTGGTGGGCAAGCAACTAGATAAGGATAAGGACTAAAACCCTAATCTCTACACCTATATAAAGACCCCCCAAGGCTCATGAATTCGTCCATGCCTTCCCAAGAGGTCCTAGAAACGAATTCAATACCTCCCCTCTCTCCTTATACCTTCTCCATTTGCTCTTGGTGTTTGTAAGCCATTAAAGGAGTGACACTTGTGACTCTAAGCCTTCCAAAGTCAATTCAAGGAGGAATTGGGATTGTTATTGCTACATAACAATCAAGGTAATATCATAAACCTAATTATATGTTAATATCGATTTCCGTATGCTAGAATTAGGGTTTATAGTCTTGGATTCAAAGCATGTACAATGGAGAAACCTAGATCCAAGCATTAGGGTTTGTATGAGCACATAGGATGTCTTATGACCAAAACTCATCAATAATGTGCTTTATATAGGACATAACCTTTGGGATTAGGGTTTTTCTCGCCCAGACCAGACTCGCCGAGTCCACTCGCTGACTCACCGAGTCGGTCACTTACTCAATGACCCGGATCCCGCTCCGACTCGTCGAGTTCCTCCCTGGACTCGACGAGTTGACTCTTGACTTAGAGCTTAACCTTTCTTTTCTTGGTCTTCCTGATTCTGGGTGTTACACCTACATCCTTGAATCTGATGAAACAGAAGCGGAAGGGAAGAGAAGATGATGGTGAAGATGTTGAAGATGACTGCATTGAAGAAGAACAGAAAAGGAGCAAGAAATACAAAGGGGACGAAGAGAACGGTGGGAGCAGGAGGGACGTAGACAGAGACTGTGACCATGGTTGTAATCATAGCCGTGAGTAAAGGTCTTCCCGGTCGGAACGTCACATAAGTAGTGGTAGAGATGGAGAGAGAGAGAGAGAGATGTCGAAAGAGACAGATCCTCTTTGGTCTTCGAAGACGAACCATTCTTGGTGTCGGATTCGTCGCCTGTCTTCTCCAAGTACTCGTACTCATCGAAGCCCATTATCTCGCTTGTAGTCGTTCCTTAAGTCCTAGATTAGGGCTTTGGAGGATCGAATTCGATCGGTGAAGCTAGTGTGGATTCTTGGACAGAGATGATGGGTACGAAAGTGTGAACCCTAGCTTCTGCAGTCTACTACATATTTCTTATCTTTAAGTCTCCTACTCTCTCTTGATGAATACATTTAGAATGTGTATTTATTTATGAATAACATTATATTCATCTGTGAATAGCAGTGCATTCATGTGTGAATGAATGTATTTATTTATGATTAGAGGTATTCAATTATTCATTTGTGAATAGCAGGGTACTCAATTGTTAATAGCAGTGTATTCATTTGTGAATAGCAATGTAATCATGTGTTAATGAGTGTAGTTATTTATGATTACAAATATTCTTTTTTATTTTCAGTTGATTAGATTAAAAAAAGGAATTTGATTACTTGTAAATTGATATGTATTCATTTGTAACTAAAGGGAGCCTAAATTGTTATATATCAGTAACTATTAAAAATTAAAATCACAAGTTAATAATTAAAAGAAAAATCAAATATACTCGTACCTTTTAATCCTACTAATATTACTACTCGTTACATCAAAGACAAATGTCATACCTTTTAATCCTACTAATTTTCCAACATGATCAACCGATAAACAAACATATTATAGAAGTGTACTATGAATTTAAGCAACAAAAAAAATGTTGAGCACACTAAACAAACCCATAAACAACACTCATTATTTCGTTACAACTTTATTATCTTTAAAAATTATGTTATAGGAATGTATCAAGAATTTAAGTACAAGAAAACCGTTAAGAACACTAATGTATTGTTTGTATTTTAATAAGTAAATGATCTGCAGTCTGTGGACCACATCTGTATACATCAGCAAAAGAAGAGGTGAACCAAGCATGTGCAAATATAAAAAATACATATCAACTATAATCTCAAATCAATCAAGATCTCCTATACACATCAATGAAGTTATCGTCATGGTAGATACTCTTAACATATACTTCAATTCACCAAATCTTCACGCCTTTGGTAAATCACAAAAGGTCTTCGTATGCGGATTTGTATTTCCTCGAGTTGTTCAAATGCAAAATCTCTATTGAAGTTTTGCATTCGTGTAAAATTAGCTTCTTTTTTGTTAGATAAATGTTACCATTTTATTTATTCATCTTCTCACTCATTGGCTAATTGTAATGAGCCATCTTTTACCAATTTCAAACTAAGATTATTAAAACGTTCTCTTGAATATTGCCTTGAGGCTTTTCTCCAATCCGTGCCAGCTTTCATCATAGCAGCAAACTCATCATAACTGATGCGTCCATCCTGATGCATTTAAAAAAAAAAAAGATTAGACAAATTTATCAAAAATATTAGAAGCAGAAAAAGATGGGGATAGATAGGTGATTTTACATGTGTTTTGAGTGACATTCAGGGGTGTTAATTACTTAGAGTAAATTACACGGATGGTCCCTATGGTTTGGGATAATTTTTACGTTTGGTCCCTAACTTATTTTTTTTAACTCGAAAAGTCCCTATTGTTTATTTTTGTTGCGTGCTTGGTCCCTGTCTTGCCTAAAAAGACTATTTTGCCCTTGATTTTTTAATTTATTTAAATAAACATACCCCCAACCCCACTTTCACCTCACCTTACTATACCATATCTACCCCATCTTATTTAAATAAATTAAAAAATCAATGGCAAAATAGTCTTTTTAGGTAAGACACGGACCAAGCACGCAACAAAAACAAACTATAGAAATCTTCCGAGTTAAAAGAATAAGTTAGGGACCAAACGTAAAAATTACCCCAAACCATAGGGACCATTCGTGTAATTTACTCTAAGTAATTAAAAATAACATTTGGTTAAAGATGGGGATAGGTTGGTAATTTTACACTTATCTCGAGAATCAGTTTTCTTACAACTTCTTGTATGCTTCTCCAAATCATAAATAATTAGATCCGATTATTTTACTTGTAAATCATAAAGAAATAACTATAACTATACATAATAAGATCGTTAATAATTGGAAATATATACTTAATATTATCGATTTATTTCAACAAAAAAAATTTCATATACAACAAATATTAATCTTTTACTAAATGTTTTACCACTTTCTCATCTAAATTATCATATCTCTCTCATAAATGTTTAATAAGTGTATTATGAAGTTCACAATAAGCATCTTTATAAAACACATAATGGTAATTATTTTTGCTTAATAGTAGTTAATGTTGTAATATATTTATTTTTAATCATTATTATAGCTTAGTTAATTTCTTTTTGTTGGTTATGCATCTTTTAACACATTATATATGTTTTCTTAATTATTTAACAAAAGTTAATTTAAAGATCATGCTTATGAACAACAATTACCAATTAAGTATTAAAAAATAAATTAATACCCATATTCGAAAATGAACGCATTTTAAAGATCACAAGGAGATTTTATAGTTTATACAAATATCTTGTGTAAAACACTTTCGACCCTTTATTCATAAGTATCTAACAAACTATGTGAGTAAATCCAAAAGGGTAAAGTAGTCATTCCGCCATATAAAATTGATAAAGTGGGTGATTTGATTTGGGGAACTAACCTTATCTGTGTCAACATCATGCATTATCGCATTGATTACTCCTTCAGTATCTTGAACATTTTCATCATCACTCAATGCATGACGCAATTCTTCAAACTCTATATAACCATTTTGATTTTTATCAAAGAAAGAAAAAGCTTTGTGTAAGTGTTCATCATTTGCCATTCTTTTTAGATGAACATTCACAGCTACAAACTCTCCATAATTTAGGGCTCCATCTCCATCAACATCAACCTGTGAAATTATAAAAATATCGAAGTTTTGTATCAATAAATGATGTTTAAAAGATATTTGTAAAAAGTTAGGACTTAATGGGAAAAGCCTCATTTCCTACATTTCTCTATTAAGTCGTTCTTTATTCATGATCCATAAAGACAAGGGTTAATCTCATAAAAAAAACGTTATATTTTGTGGTTTTTCCGGATTAAACCTCAACTTTATTTTTTTCCTGAAAAATACCTTGCATTTTTTCAATTTTTTCGATCTGGCCCTTTTAGTCTTTTTTTTTCCGAAAAAACTTGTGAACTATGAGGGTTTTTTTGGGGAAAAAACTTATAAAGTTGAGGGTTATTTTGGAAACAGATAGAAGGTTGAGGGCTTTTTTTGGAAAAAAAAAAAAAAAAAAAGACAAAGTTCAGGGTTTCTTCTGAAAAAAAAATGAAATATACAAGGTCCTTTGCAGAATAAAAATAAAATTGAGGTTTAATCCAAAAAAAAAACACAAAATATAAGGTCTTGTATAAGATTAACCCTAAAGTCAAAACAAAACAAACATGCTGTCTGTATAAAATATGTTTAAAAAATATTTGAGAGAATGATGACAAACAAGGGTAAATTTGTAAATAGTTAGGACTTAATGGGGAAAACCTCTTTTCCCTTACTTTTCTACTAAGTCGTTTTGTTTTTTTTTTTTTTTTTTTTTTTTTTTTTTTTTTTTTTTTGCATCAAGTCAACAAGAAACACTCATATAACATACCACATTAAAAAGTAGGAAATCTCCGATAAAGTCCTAATATTTTAAGACAGTATACGCTTTAATCCCAACTTTTTATTTTTTGAACAAAAAAATCCCGATTATTTTATATTTTGTCCAAATTAACGAAACAATCCTTATTTTTTTTCAACAAAAAACGACAGATTATCGTATAAAATTAGACAAATGTTGGGATTAAACTGTAAACTGACCCAAAATACTGGGACTTTATCAAAGCTTTCCCTTAAAAAGTATGTCCCTATTAAGTCCATTAAGTAAAAAAATAACAACACTTTAGTCATAATGCTAATAGGATGTGTAAGCATTTTCTTTATTTAAATTTGTTCAACAAAAAATCTTGTTGCATGACATGTGGAAAACTATATGTGTAAGAATTAATCGATAGTTATATAATAAAAACTCACGGATTCCATTAATATTTGAAGATCTTCATCATTCATTAGTTGACCAAGTTTGAATAAACCATTTCTAAGTTCTTCAAGATTTATCTTCCCTTTCTTTCCAATATCCATCATATCAAATGTCTCCTTTATGTCAGCCACTTCAACAACCGATAAATGTTCGGCTATCACCTGCATATGTATATACATCATATTACATTCAATATATTTAATAATAAAAAAAATATGTGAATATAAAGTATACATGACATGGATTTTATGTAAACAAAGTAGATCATGAAATCTTACTCTCAAAGCACGTTTCTTGAGCTTGTTCATCACCGAAAACTGTTTAAGCCTTGACCTCACAACCTCTCCCAATGAGACATTTGGAGCCGATTTTGCATTGAATAACCATGGGTGTTCTGAAATCACAATGTGAAAGCGATAACTATAAGAGAAAATGACAGAAAAACCCTTAAGTTTGTAAGTTTTTTTTTTCAATTTTACCCTTTTTGCAAATTTATCAGGTAAAACTGAACATTTCTGCAAAACTTAAGGGCTTTAATGAACCATAAAACAAAACTTAAGGGCTTTTATGAAACAGAAAAAAGGGGTAAAACCGAACATTTCTGCCAAATGTAAGGGCTTTCACAAACCAAGGGGGTAAAATTGTAAAAAAAAAAAAAAAGTTGCAAAAATCCGGTTTTAATGAACTTAAAATCCGCAAAAGGGTGAAACCGACAAAAACTTGTAAACTTAAGGGTTTTTATGTCATTATCCCTAGCTATAATTAACTCCATATTTCTTTAAAAATATTTGAGAAAAAGTTTTGGAGAAAATTAGGACTTCATGTGGAAAGCCTTTCTTTTTCATCTTTTCTCTATTAAGCTATTCTTTCTGTATTAAGTGATAAAGGAGAATCCATATATAGGTTAGTGGATTAAGTCATGTCCCCATTAAGTCAAATTAGTGAAAAAGGAAAAATTACCAAGAACTTGTTGAGCTGTAAGGCGAAGCTTTGGATCAGGATTAAGCATTTTCTTGACAAGATCTTTGGCATTTTCAGAAACTTTAGGCCATGGATCTCTCTTGAAATCGATTACTGATTTAATAATTGCTTCAGCTACTCCTTGTTCAGTTTCTGAGGAGAAAATATAAGTGAATTTTACAATATTAGAATCATTTATGTGTAAGCACTTTTGCATGAAGGAAGTATTTGGTTTGCAGAATGAAGGAATTTGAATCGATTAAAGGAATTGGAATTTGAAGGAATTGGAATATGTTGGTTGGCAAGAAACGGAATGGAATTGGTGAGAGAGGTGAGAGGGATTACTTGTAAAACTCTAAAGGGCATTTTGGGTATTTTTAGCAAGGAAGAAATGATGGGAATTGGATTCCATGGATGAAATGTTGATATCCACTGGTCAAAGAATTTTGGTAATTCCAATATAATTCAAAGAATTGGAATGGAATTGACAATTCCACTCCAGCCAAATCCCAAGGAATTCACAATCTCCAAAAAAAAAATTGTAATCTTTGATATGTTGGTTGGCAGGAAACGAAATGGAATTGGTGAGAGGTGAGAAAGGGATTACTTGTAAAATTCTAGCATTCAAAAGGGTATTTTGGGTATTTTAAGAAAGGAAGAAATTATGGGAATTGAATTCCATGTATTGACACAAAAGGGTATTTTGGTAATTTCGGTATAATTCGAAGGATTGGAATGGAATTGAATTCCATTCCATCCAAATCCCAAGGAATTCACAATCTTCAAAAATAATAATAATAATAATAAAATAAAACTTGTAAAATGCAAAAATAAAGAACCACACCTGCCCAAAAAGGTGGGACACCACAAAGCAAAATGTACAAAATTACCCCTGCACTCCATACATCAACCTCAGGGCCATAATTTCTTTTTAGAACTTCTGGAGCCATATACCATGGACTCCCAACTATCTCTTTAAAAACCTCACCTGATAAAAAAAAGATCTTTAGAAAAAAAATTCATAATTCATAAAGTATATATGAAATAATGAAACAAGTTCCATTTTAAGCATAAATATTAAATACCTGGTTTAAAGAAGATCGATAGCCCAAAATCAATGGTTTTTAGAGCAGCAGTTTCTTTCTTATTTGCAAAAAGAAAATTCTCGGGTTTAAGATCTCGATGCATCACTCCATGCATGTGACATATCTAATAAATGAATAGGAATTGAAGTCAATGGAGAGTAATAAGATTGATTGTGTTTCATAGGAATGGAATCAGTTATTCCATTCCATGATCGGATGTTTGGTTGGTAATTTGTATGTAGGAATGCAATGAATTTTTGTATAACTTTTTTTTTTATGTTATATGTAGATGCAATGTGTGGGTTTATTTCTAGTATAGAAATTATTTTATTGTTAATGATGAAATTTTTATTTGTGACATTAAAAAATGAAACATAATGAAAGGTTGTTGTAATAAGACTGTTATGAAAAACATATTTTTAAGTTACTTTTAGAAAAATTATAATTGTATTGAAATCATGATTTTTTTTTTATAAAATGACTCTTGTCATTAAGAATTACATAAATAAAAAATGGGCATGTTGCAACATTGAGAAAACCAACACTACAGGTGCGTTTGGTTGTGGAAAACTAATTTCATTTTTATAGAAAATGTTTTTACAAAATGAAATTGAGTTTTCATTTTCACTTTTCAATTAAAATAACACGTTAGTAGAGTTTTCATTTTCCATTTTAAAATTTTAGACAACTTTAAAAAACCCTAAAAAAAATCACTTTCCTAACATACATACAATTAGGAAACCCTAAAAAACTTTCATTTTCTTGGAAAAAAAAAACTTTAAACCCTGAATCAACCAAACAGGTTTTCAATATTTCCATTTTCATGTCAAAATTTTCAAAAAAGTAGGACATTTAGACGCTATAAATTATAATAAACAAATAATTTTTATTTACCTGAACAACTTCCACAATTGTCCTCATAATAGCAGCTGCAGCTCTTTCAGTATAATGTCCTCTTGCCACAATCCTATCAAACAACTCTCCACCTTCACACAACTCCATCACTATATGCACTGCATTATCATCCTCATAAGTGTCTTTTAATGTCACAATATTCGAATGTTTTGGCAATTTCTTCATTATCTCAACTTCCCTTTTCACATCCTCAATATCTATCGATGTTTTAAGCTTCTTTTTTGATATCGATTTGCACGCAAATTTTTCACCCGTTTCCACATCCGTACACAAATATGTTGTTCCGAATTCGCCCCTTCCTAACTCACGTCCGAGATTGTAATTTTGTGAAATGTTATGCCCTGTTGCGTCTTTTAAGACGTGAAATTTGATCCCGTTTTCGGCTCGTGGTTTAATGCTATAAGATTCTGAGAACGCGTTTGGTTTGTTGTTTTTCTTTTTCTTCACGTTTTTGTTCTTATTTGAGGTGATGCAACAATTTCCCATGATTTGAATGACAAAATCTTGAATTTTCTGTAAATTGAAGTGTTGATTAGATAAAAAAAAGTGGGACCCAAATCACAAAAACTCTATTTTTTCAAAAAAATCTTGAATTTTCTGTAAATTGAAGTTACAGAATTTCAAGATTTTATCATTTGAATTGAAGATGCTAAATTAAGAAAAGACACCAAAGAAATCTTGACATTTTCTGTTAGATAATTCAAAATGATAAAATCTTGAAATTCTGTAACTTGAAATCATAATTACTAATTAAACAAAAACGTAAAACCCAGTTCACGAAATAAGAACTCAGCAAGATAGATTTTACTTTTTTTAATAATCTTTCCCATAATACAGTTGATAAAGGTTTTTTTTTTTCAAGTCCAGGGACGAAATGTGTAGATTTAGTGAAAAAATTAAAAAGAAAAAATTATGATCTGTAAATGCTGTAAATCGAAAATCAAATCTAAACAATAAATGTAATCAGATCACAGAAATTCTCATCTTTTTCATGCTATATCAATGGCAGGACTTAATTTCAAAAATTCAAACTACAGAACCCGTATATGAAGATGTTAATTAAAATCAAGAAAAACATTAGTTAAAAACAGGGTGAAAAATAACAATTTAATCAAAGATGAAGTTACAGAAAAAAAACAGCATAATACCTCTGACACGAATCTTCCGAATTGGGTTTTAGAAAAGCTTGTTGAAATTGAAATGCGTTAATAAAAAGGGGAAAATGAGGTGAGCAAAAAGTCAAAATGTTAATAAATGGAGGGGTTGTTGGTGGGTTTGTTTTGATAGGTGTTGGATGAATACGCCATGGATTACGATTACATAAGGAGGTTGAGGGAAACAGAGTCAACAATCCCATTTGCAGAGACTTTTCTCTTTCCAATCTTACTTTCCTCCTTGTTGTCTCTTTCCAGATGCTCTGAATTTTTAGGTTTTGACTTATGAAAGAATGGGCCGTGAGACACGGGTTATTAGTTTATGATGGAAATTGGAAACGCCGGGAATTTCGAGTGTGCACGCAAGTTCGTCTCCTTCCAAGCAGATTAGGAAAAGGGTTTAAATTTTGAAAATTTTTAATAGATATTATCATTTTTAACCATTTAGATATTTATTTTATTTTTTTAGAAAACCCAACGTATTATCTTCCGATGCTCGAAAAAAAAACTATTATGTTATTTTTGTATATAATAAAATCATTTTATTTCTTGATCATGTCTAAAATAATGTTTCGTAACCTAGTATTTATGACTTCAGAAAAAAAAAAATCAATATATTATCCTCTTATGTGCGAAAAAACTATTATGTTATTCTCTTTTACAATAAAAACTATTTTATTTTATGATTTTGTGCAATAAAATTCTTTTATATTATGATTTTGTATAATAATAAATTATCTTCCATTTTATACCAAGTATTTTTCTTTTGAGAAAAATATAGTTGGTAAACTTTTCATTTATTCCATAAATGAATTATGTGTTATGAATAATACAAACTAACCCCAAGACTACTTGATCTCCAACAAAGTTAATGTCAATCTTTATTTGCTTCTTGTGTTGATGTTACACGGGAATCAAGTTCAAGTATACACCATTGGAGTGTTGGATTAGGTGTCTAAGTCCATAACTATAATTAGTATGTACTTGACCCGAAAGTAACATTGTCTATTTGGGTTGCATATCACCAGAATAATTTGATAGGATGGACTTTTGAGAAGAGGTTATTTATGATTTGTTAATATATTATAAGTTCTAATATATTAATATGAAATCATATGATTTAATTAGTATTGATCAATAATTAATTTGTAATTAATTTTGTGATTAAAATAGACTAATTAAATATAAATGGTTGATTTGGTAAAATCATTCATTCTTATAGTGTGGGCTAATGATCCATGATTCCTTAGGTTGGGCTAAACTCATGTGACAACCCATGGATGATCCATGGAGGTTTAAACCTCATGGAGCCTAAGGAATATGGAAGGTCATACACATAAGGGTTTACATGGTGTAACCCTAGTTTAGGCACACTATATAAGAAGCCTCTTAGCATCCAAAATGAGACACTAGTGATCTAGGAGTTCATTGAGTCGATTTTGGTCCAAGAAATACTCTCTCAAAAGTCTCTTTTGTCCAAAGGTGTGTTGTGATTTCATTTGAGGTGCAACACTTAGGGCACTAAGTTCTTAAAGGCCAAACTCAATAAGTTCTACAAGCTACAACCAAGAGATAACTTTATGACTTAATTATATGTTGATTATGTCAATTGCATGCTAGTTGTAGGCTTAATGCTTTGGAAACAATATTGCATGTATAATTAGAGAAAACATAGATTCAAAACATTTAGGGTTGTCTGTGCACTATAGGATGTTGTAGTATACTAAAACTCATCAGTGGTATCAGAGCCTAGGATTGTTTTCTATTATATTTTATGCAAATGTAATTTTCAAAGTTAAAAAATCGATTTTTTTTGCATTCGCCGAGTCCACTCAGAAAAAGTCCAACTCGACGAGTCCAGTTCATGTACTCGCCGAGTTGGTGCTCCAGTTGGCAGTTTTTCGAGTTTTTTTTGGCATGTTTTGGATTAGAATCATTACCACAAAATGTGTAAGTTCATAAAATCTGATTTTGTTGATATGGTAATGATGATTCTCATCCAAATAAAAGATAATTGTCAAAATTTCATGATTTGTATTAGTTTATATGATTAGGATAATTTCTTGAAACTTGTTTGAAATGAATTATCTTAACTTATGAGTTTAATTAGATCATAGGCAACTTGTTCGGTTCTGTTAGTTGGAATTTTTGATCTAATTGCTTTTGGTGAAATCCATAACTTGTCCTCAAGTTATGGAAAATGAAGGGTCTCATTTTTAAATGTCATCTTAAATGGTTTTAAGTCTTCCATAACTTGTCCTCAAGTTATAGAACTTGAAGATACATAAATGTTTTTATGAACTCCATAACTTGTCCTCAAGTTATAGAATTTCAAGAGTCTTTTCGTAAAACATATATTAAACTCATATATGGATACCAAAAGTTTTTTAATAGTTCAAAACTTGCCCTCAAGTTTTAGAATTTGTAAATGCAAAGTCTCACTTTGAAACATTTAGTTCCAAACCCTAGAATTTTAAAAGTATAAAATTCAATCCTTATACTATTATAATTGATATGTGTATTTATATATATATATATATATATATATATATATATATATATATATATTTATGCATTATATCTTAATATTTTAGCCTTTATTATTCTCTTTTAGAACTAAAAGCACTTATAATGCTTTGAATTATGATTTGCAGCTATTTGTTGTCGATAGAGCACAAAAGAAAAGACTGAAGCGGAAATCGGGCTTAGAGGCTAAAAGAAAGGAAAAATGCTGGAGGAGCCGTTTACGCCCCGCGTAATTCACAAGTACGCCAAGCGTAATAGCCAAATACGCGTTACGCCCAACGTAATCTTTATGTACGCCCGGCGTAATGACTGGCATTCGGATAACCTCATTGCGTATAAATCTTCACTACGCCCAGCGTAATCTGACTTACGCCCAGCGTACGTAAGTCGGTTACAAGGGTTATAAAAGGCGATTATCAGCTAACCAGAGAGGGGGATCCGACTTCTAACCTAATTTAGTCGATAATTAACTTATGTTAAGCCGTTTTGAGGGTCTAGAAGGCGGCCGGAAGGTCGTTAAGCTAACGGGAGCGGAGATCGGAAGGATTGGAGAGGGATACATGTCGGTAATCATATGGGTTGTTAACGTGACCATGTTTAGCATTCCATTGTGATACTATTATGTGTTTAGTTTCTGATTTGGGTGTAAAAACCTTTTACTTTGTGTTTATGATTGAATGAAATCTTGATTATTAGACTAATTGCTATATTGAATTGTCTGTTTATGTTTAATTTATCTTGCCAAACTTGTTAAAAGATCCTTAAGTGTTAATGATAATTATTTGCTGTTAATTATTAAGTAAATTGAGTTGTATGAACATCTGTTTGATTGCTTGTCTCTTATGATTTTAATGACCGTCGAGATTATAAGTCTAGGAATAACGAATGTGAAACTAGGATTAACTTGGGAATAAGTAAGTTAATGTGTGAGCCTTGTCTGATGACCATCAACAAGAGGTTAATTGAACGACCAATTTGATTAACTATATTTTCAAGTCTTGCTTGATACGAACTGAACACTAGGAAGCATGTTAGTTTAACCAACTGATCACTGTTTGAATTGACTTGTTTGCTAAAAGATTAGTTATAGTGAACGTGAATCTAATCATTTTAGGAATCGGTGAACATGAATAAATGAATTTGTGTATGCCATTGTCTTTGCTTTTAAGGTGTAATTTATCTAAACCAAAGTACCTGAAGAGATTTGCTTTCCTGTTAGTTTATCGAGAGTTGTTAATTAATTGTTCGTTTGAAATTTATTAAACTACTTCTTTATTCTTTTCGTGTGTCTTATAACCTATAATCAGATATTTTAAATTAATTCACCACTGTTCCCTGTGATCGACACCCGACTTACCTAAGCTGTACTGTAATCTGACTAGGTACACTTCCTATAAGTGCATAGTTAGTCTAAGTTTGTTAGGTTATAAATATTAAAATTAGTGGGTACTTTCGTGCACATCAAGTTTTTGGCGTCGTTGCCGGGGAACGGCTTGAAATTAACTTAGTTTATTTGATTATTCGTTATTTGTTTTTAGTTTAGTTTTTATTTTTAGTTTGATTTTCGTTGATATCATTTCACTTGTCGGGAAGGTTCTTGTTGTTAATTGCAGGAATTTGGGATTGTACACATTGCTTGACTTTACTTTTTGCATGGGTTTCGAGAATGCAAGCGATTAGGGAATTCTTGACCTGCTTAGCCTACTACTTTGTTGATTTGTCCAACTCAATCCATGAGGCGTAGTATAGCAAGGCGTATTGTGGTGGTTAAGTGGAAGACCGAGCTCTTGTTGTTCTTAACTAGCTAGGTCACTTCTTGTTCTACTTTTAGTTAAAGGTGCGAAGAAAACAAAGGAAATATTCTAAAGGGTCCCGAAAGTGGTTGTTTTCACAAACCAATTCTTGCGTGCAAAGGTTTTGATCAACCGTTGTTGTTTGATCTCGACAAAAACAAGTGATCATGACGTCTCAATTTTTTTTTAAAATGTCACTCACTGGAAAGTCATGGTTGTTGTTGAAGCAATTAAAAGAAAAAAAATTAATTAATAATAATTATAAGCAAGGTTCTAAATGGCGTGAGGCGTGGCGTGGCGGTAAGGCCAAGCCTCAAGCTTAACGAGCCATGGCGAGCCACGGCGTTTTTCAAGGCGTGATGTAAGGCGGCGATATTGTATTAATTTAAAATTATATTACCACATAAATATAAATTTATATTAAATATAACTACTTATTAGAAGTGTTAGATCAATAACTAATAACAAAAAGTTAACAAAAACCACAATACTTGTATCTCCGATTTGAAAAGACATAACGAAGCGAAAAAATTGTGTCTCAAACGAAAAAACACACGCCATAACACGCCATAATGTGCCATGGCGCGCCATATCACGCCTTGCCATGCGTTACGCCTAACAGCAATGTTATGAAGCTTTTCGTAACGGCGAAGCCACGCCTCACGCCATGGCGCGCCTTTTAGAACACTGATTATAAGTCCCCAAATTAATTAGTTGGAAAAAGGAATTTCAAAAAAAAAAAGGAAATATTTCAGTTAAGATTACGCCCAACGTAATTTTAATTTACGCCAAGCGTAATAAACCAGTGATCGCGGATAGCTTTCTCTCGAAGTTGGGGTTACGCCCAGCGTAACTTCGCGTTATGCCCAGCGTAAATCGACGACCAGGTAATATCATTTTACCCTTTGACTTTTTTGTTATTCTTTCAAACTCCTCTCCTTCGCATACGCTGTGACGGCAAGCTCTCCCAAAGAATCTCGATTTTTCTTCTTTTCTTGTAAAATTCGACACAAAGGTATGTTATTCGGTTACTCTATGTCTTTGATTTGTGTTTGAGTCAGTGAAATTTGTTGCATTATGCCTTTGTTCGAAATCTAGGGTTCATATATTTCTCGAATTGGGGCTGATTTCACAAATGTATGTTTGGATTATGGCTTAAATAGACCGATTTCGATCAATAGACTAAACCCTAGGACCTAATTTGGTCTTAATCCCGTCCAATGACCATCGATTTGAGTTTGGGGACGGACGCCTAGCGTACGCCCTATAGACTCTTCGATTCTTGACTGCCCCTATGAAGTTTCCCTGTTAAATGTTTGATAATATCACGGATAGACAAAGAATGATCAGGAAGCAGGTTCTCATTCTTTGACATATGCCGGGATAGATTCGATGAACTGGACGTACGCCCAACGTATGCTGGATGTACGCCCAACATGCAGACCAGGACCATCATTTTAGTTTAAAAATTGTTAATGTTGTGATATTTTTTTGTGGTTTTGTGTTGGTGTTTATTTGTGCAGATTATGGCCCGTAGAACTCAAAAGACCAACCCACCCGAGGACATGACCGGTCACCGTTTCTTACAATTTCTGCAAACTCTGAACGATGCAACCCGGGCACGATATGTCACCAATCTGAGTCTACTTCTCACTAAGGAGATCGACATAGCACCTTCATTTGACTGGGAATTGGTGACCCAGACTGGACTTGTTGCGCTGATCCAGGATTTTTTGCAATACACGCATTCGGACGCGAGTGGAGTGCATTTGTTCGTATGTCAGGGATGGGCATGATTTTTCAGGATCCAGGAGCCTGTTTATCGGGAATTTTTGCTGGAGTTTTACGCTACAGTTTCCTATGACCCTAGGAAGGCACCCGATGATAGGACAGCCTTTTCCTTCAGACTGGGGGGTGTGAGCCGGGAGTGTAGTGTCATAGAGCTTGCGACTCGAGTGGGGATATATACAGCATATGAGACGAGGAGTGTCCACTTCCCGACATTCCTTGCTGATTGTCTCACGGACCGGCCAGATGACTATAATGAAAACACTTTTTGAGCCGAGATTACAGGGGCAGTTTATACACCATCTACTGCACGGGGGAGGATGATTCGGTCTACTACATACAGACTGTTGCACCGTTTGATTTCCATATCTCTCATGCACCATAAGAACAGTGAGAGAGTGCCTTCGACAGACTTTTATTTCTTATGGGCACTTGTTACTCCAGGGAGGCACCTGAACCTTCCAGTTGCTTTAGCCGCATATTTGGGTAGGAGGGCCAGGGGACTTCGGGAGGATTGATATGCGTTACTTAGCTCAGTGCATTGACCGTATTGACATGGGGGTTCAGAACCTTGGTGGATATGTTGCACACGTGGAGAGACAACAACAGTGGTATGAGGATGCGTTTACCGCATTCTTTGCCCACCAGGGGTTTCAGTACTCGGTTCCTTTCCCTCCACCATTCCAGTCACGACATGATGGAGCCGGTACTTCTGGGACACAGCAGCATGATGACGGGGATGATGAGTGATTTAGTTATCCTTTTTATTTTTATTTTTTGTGTTATTTTTAGTTTAGTATTAGTATTTTTATTTGGTATGTAGTTAACTTTAATTTAGGGTGTTTTACTTTTGTTTTCCATGTTGTTGCTCTTTGGTTGTTTAGATCTCTGCAGAATTTTCGCCCTTAGAAAGCTGGCAGTAAGTTCAGCAGCTAGGTCCGACTGTTGCTAGAGAGAGCCGTGTGAGAGTTCGAAGAGTATAGTCAAGACCCACAATTTGTCATAAGTGTGGGGTGTATATTGATTTCGTGAGCGATTATTTAGAAGATTGACATTTTTTTACGATATTTTGACTCTTATGATATGGATGAGCTGTTCCCACACCATAGAGTTTTATTTCGACGCGAGGAAGAAGTATCATCCCGGCTGCCACGACATGGTTGACACTTTCCTATGTTGTGGGGGATTTTTCATCGCGATAATAGGATGTCATTCTTGACGAGACGACGTGGTCGACACTTTCCCACGTCATGGTTACTATACATTGCATTTGTTTGCAATCTTTTGCACCACATTTTCGAAGTCGGCAGTCTTGATTTTATCGGCAAATTCAGAAGCAGCAGTTCCAGTTTTCAGTCTTTCAGCAATATTTGAAGCAACTTGTAGCAGCCCCATTCGATCTCGCCACAACTACCCAGGGGAGTCTGTTCCTTTTTCTCCCTTTTTATGTGCTTAATTAGTTTTATGCATACAATGAGGACATTATATGAAATAAGTGTGGGGTAGGGGTCGGTAAAAGTAAATTAAAATTAAAAGAAAAA
This sequence comes from Lactuca serriola, assembly GCF_051521515.1. Classification (NCBI taxonomy): domain Eukaryota; kingdom Viridiplantae; phylum Streptophyta; class Magnoliopsida; order Asterales; family Asteraceae; genus Lactuca; species Lactuca serriola. The sequence continues at coordinate 238,259,089 of NC_136410.1, forward strand.
ATATAATAGTTTAATAGTTTGGAAATTGCTAGATTTAGGAAATTTGAAAATTTAAAAACTTGAAATAATAGTTTAATTTTGAAAAATCTAGTGATAATTTAAATTTTGCTAATATTGTATGAGATGATCCGATGAGAACTCAAATGTTTAGTTCAGCCAATACACGTTATAGTGCATTTGTGGCCTCCCTTATTTTAGTGAAATCATGGAACAAAAACATAAACCCGCTTGGTTTGAGGGATGCAATATGTTTAGCAGCTTAAACCTGAAATGTATCCAGGAAAATTATTACCATTAACCAATAAAGGTTGAAGTTGAGCGCCCCTGCTTAAGCATGTAGGTTTTGAGTGAAAAAAGTGAGGTACATGTAAAAAAAAAGAGAGAATTACGAGAAAAGTTTGAAGAATTTTGGAGCAACTACAGTGAAGATCAAAAGATCAAAATTCCAAGAAATTCAAAATTTTGAAGATACCAGAAATCAAATCAAACAAGGTGGTGAATTCAAAGAAATCAAAGATCAAATTATCAAGGAAGTGAAGAATTCCAAAAGAGCTCCATAGTGGTATCATAAATTGTAATTCTAGATTATGTATGCTTGGGTTGCTCAACCAAAAATACCTTGAGGTTAAGAGGTTTTCTGAGGATGGATTCAGAGGGATGCATAAAATGAGCATTGTTCGGAAGAAGTGGGCGAGTGTTTATGAAGATTGTGAGTATTTAAAGTATGGGGGGGTACTTTAGGAAAACTTTAGACACAAATGCATGCGTTGCGGTCTTGACATAATGGCTGAGTTTTAAATGGATTGTTTAGTACGATATTGGAAAAATAAAAGTAAATTTTCTTGGGGGTAAGCAAATGCTAAGTGTGGGGTATTTTGATATTGTCATATTTATACCTATTTTTAGGCAATATTTAAGTACATTTTTATTAATAAGTTGGTAATTTGTTTAAAATAATGGTACTTATGAGCTTAAATGTTATTTGTAGCAAAAAAGAAGACATTTTGAAGAAAAGGGACTAAAAGCGTTAAAGAAAGAAACTTTGGGAATTAAAAGATTAAAAGAAAAGAAAATCTGGAAAAAAACATTCTCACGACGTGAGAATTAAAGGATTCACGACGTGAAGAGTTGGTTCTAGAAGATATGCACGCGGATGAAGGAATCCTTGACGGGCACGGTTATCTACAACTCACAACGTGAATTTCTTATTATTGACGACGTGAATTTATGGATATCAGCAACTATATAAATCCTTGACCATTACGAATAGAGAAGACTTTTGGCTAGAGAGAGGAGTTCCAGAAGACGATTTTGAGCAGCGAAAAGTCCTGGGAAGAGGCTTTCAACACCAAAAAGAGTGAAGGTCCATAATTTAGTTTAATTTTGTTAATTAAGAACATGTTTTATATCACTTCAATTTGTGTTAGTTTGTTAGTTGCTATGATGAGCAGCTGAATCTAGCTACTCTTGTTTAGCTAGATGAAGCTTTTAACTTATGAATAGCTAAATTTTTATGGATTTATTTAGTTGGTAAAATTGCTTGTGTTTGATTTGTATAACCTAACATGCTTATGTTTGTTTCTCTAATTGCTTGATTGCATGTTCTGTGTAGCTTAGTGACCATTAACTGCATGAACTGGTTTACCTAATGATTTAGAGAACATTGAATTGTTAGAGCTAGGATTGACCAATCTTAGTTAGTAATTAGAGTAAATAAGCTTAGCTGTGCTAGAGAACGTGTATTGTGACTATAATTGCGTTTATATAACAAATCTTATATAGCATATTTACATTCATAATTAGCTCTGTGTTTAATTGTGTGTGAACATACATAGTTTGACATGAATTAGTTAATTATTGGTAAAGTTAGAACTAAATTACCAATACAATTAAAACCAACTTGATAATCCATAATCATTAGCTAGCCATAAGGAAGAAGTGGATTCAAACTAGACAAGAGTGTGTTTTTACTTATTGAATTTGAGTTAAGTTCGTCTGATCTTGTAAAATCAGATAAAACCCCTTTTAAATTTGTTAATAATTAGGTTAATTTAATAGTAAGTAGATTAATTAGTAACACCGTTCCCTGTGACCGACACCCGACTTACCTAAGCTATACTGTAATCTGACTAGGTACACTGCCTATAAGTGCATAGTTAGTTTAAGTTGGTTAGGTTATAAATATTAAAATTAGTGGGTACTTTCGTGCACATCAAGTTTTTGGCGCCGTTGCCGGGGAACGGCTTGTAATTAATTTAGTTTATTTGATTATTCGTTATTTGTTTTTAGTTAGTTTTTATTTTTAGTTTGATTTTCGTTGATATCATTTCACTTGTCGGGAAGGTTCTTGTCATAAGCAGGTCAAAAATTCCCTAATCGCTTGCATTCTCGAAACCCATGCAAAAAGTAAAGTCAAGCAATGTGTACAATCCCAAATTCCTGCAATTAACAACAAGAACCTTCCCGACAAGTGAAATGATATCAACGAAAATCAAACTAAAAATAAAAACTAAACTAAAAACAAATAACGAATAATCAAATAAACTAAGTTAATTTCAAGCCGTTCCCTGGCAACGGCGCCAAAAACTTGATGTGTACGAAAGTACCCACTAATTTTAATATTTAATTATAACCTAACAAACTTAGACTAACTATTCACTTATAGGCAGTGTACCTAGTCAGATTACAGTATAGCTTAGGTAAGTCGGGTGTCGATCACAGGGAACGGTGGTGAATTAATTTAAAATATTTGATTATAGGTTATAAGACACACGAAAAGAATAAAAAAGTAGTTTAATAAATTTCAAACGAACAATTAATTAACAACTCTCGATAAACTAATAGGAAAGCAAATCTCTTCAGGTACTTTGGTTTAGATAAATTACACCTTAAAAGCATAGACAATTGCATACACAAATTCATTTATTCATGTTCACCGATTCCTAAAATGATTAGATTCGCGTTCACTATAACTAATCTTTTAGCAAACAAGTCAATTCAAACAGTGATCAGTTGATTAAACTAACATGCTTCCTAGTGTTCAGTTCGTATCAAGCAAGACTTGTAAATATAGTTAATCAAATTGGTCGTTCAATTAACCTCTTGTTGATGGTCATCAGACAAGGCTCACACATTAACTTACTTATTCCCAAGTTAATCCTAGTTTCACATTCGTTATTCCTAGACTTATAATCTCGATGGTCATCAAAATCATAAGAGACAAGCAATCAAGCAGATGTTCATACAACTCAATTTACTTAATAATTAACAGCAAATAATTATCATTAACACGTAAGGATCTTTTAACAAACTTGGCAAGATAAATTAAACATAAACAGACAATTCAATATAGCAATTAGTCTAATAATCAAGATTTCATTCAATCATAAACACAAAGTAAAAGGTTTTTACACCCAAATCAGAAACTAAACACATAATAGTATCACAATGGAATGCTAAACATGGTCACGTTAACAACCCATATGATTACGTATCCCTCTCCAATCCTTCCGATCTCTGCTCCCGTTAGCTTAACGGCCTTCCGGCCGCCTTCTAGACCCTCAAAACGGCTTAACAGAAGTTAATTATCGACTAAATTAGGTTAGAAGTCGAATCCCCCTCTCTGGTTAGCTGATAATCGCCTTTTATAACCCTTGTAACCGACTTACGTACGCCGGGCGTAAGTCGGATTATGCTGGGCGTAGTGAAGATTTATACGCGATGAGGTTATCCGGATGCCAGTCATTACGTCGGGCGTACATAAAGATTAAGTTGGGTGTAACGCGTATTTGACTATTACGCTTGGCGTACTTGTGAATTACGCGGGGAGTAAACGGCTCCTCCAGCATTTTTCCTTTCTTTTAGCCTCTAAGCCCGATTTCCGCTTCAGTCTTTTCTTTTGTGCTCTATCGACAACGAATAGCTGCAAATCATAATTCAAAGCATTATAAGTACTTTTTAGTTCTAAAAGAGAATAATAAAGGCTAAAATATTAATATATAATTCATAAATATAAATATATATATATATATATATATATATATATATATATATATATATATATATATAAAAATACACATATCAATAATATTATAGGTTTAATATATATATATATATATATATATATATATATAATATTATAGATTTAATATATATATATATATATAATATTATAGATTTAATATATATATATATATAATATTATATATATACATATATATATATATATATATATATATATATATATATATAAGAGTAAAGTCAGTCTTACCGTTAGTAGGGCTCATTCACGAAGTCGGTCTACAAGGGGGTATAAGCTTACTGCTTATAAAATGGCAATTTGATGGGTGTCCACTCTTACCCACCGTTTCCTTGACTGGTGGAGGGTCGTTAGTCGAACAGGTTTGACATGACATTTAAATTCCCATTTAAAGTATAATGAAATACTAAGTAACTAAACACTTATAAATTCCCAATCTTAGTTACTTAGGAAAATGTGAATTTGGTGCTAACAGATGAAATTGCACTTTGCACCTTGTTAAGTCGTTAGTGAAGCATGTGTGGTTAACCGGCACACTAATCTGGGACTGAGAGTGTGTGGCAAAGGGTAACTTGATGTTAATCATAGATCAATAGAGCGTGTGTGGTTAACCGACACATTGATTAGGTGGTTGTAACATTGAGTGTACCAAGCTAATTTGTAAGGTTATTCACGCCTTGTTTGTGATCCTCGGCATCCCAGTCACAAACTTAAAAGACACAATCGAGATTTAAACATGGCATTGAAAAGTTCAATGAATCTCAAAGGATCTAGGAATTTCAATCCATTTAAAACCTAATGATGAATTTCGTTTTTCATGGTAGAATTTGGTAAATCGTCATTTACCTACCTTCAAATATTTTGCATTCGGATTACGACATCCCTCTTCCGAATTGTAAAATGTTGTGTTGGGTCCTTGTAACACTCCAAATCAGGTATGACCTTGTAGCCCTTGAAGTATTTCAAATATAACATATGAGACCCTTAAGTATGTTGGGCGTACTTATGAGTACGCTTAGCGTACTTGGCAAGGAGGATCGCGGAGGGGCAGCAAGTACACTGGGCGTATGTGCCGGAAGTTCAAACCCTAAAATCCGGACTTGAGACCTATATAAACACCCTTAACTCTTTTGAGCCTCACCCTTTAAGTCTCTCTCCACTAAAACACTCCTTTAAGCCTTTCTAAACCCTTCGAAGTCCCGGGGTACCCCTTACCACCTGAAGCCAGCCCCGAAGTCCCGATTTCCTCAATTTTAAGCTGAAACTCTGCCCGAGTGAAGCCGACTTTTCATCAAAAACTCTCAGTTACATCAAGAAAACTCATTTCTAAGAAACGAAACACTGCCCAAATCACCACCTATCAAGTGAGTTAATACCCCCGTATTTTCATAGTTTTTACGATTTTTAAAGGTGGTGGTGGGGGGGGGGGGGGAATACAAGTGAAACATAATAAAATTGTGTTAATATCATAAAAGTTTTCAAATGTTTTTAATACTTTTAAATTGTTATAATTGATAAAATTACATATTTATATATGTGTAAATTATATAATTTGGATTCAGAAGATTCAGAATATGTAATTTGACCTCATTTTCTGTTCCTTGTTTGGTTGTGGGCTTGGGGTAAATTTATTTGATCGAATGTCTAATTAATCATTATTATATAGATATCACATTTATATAAATATAAAATGGTTTACAAACTATTTGATAATACATAGGTACAACAGAGAATTTCATGGAATAACAGTATTACAGATTCTTACAATAAAACAAATAGCTAAACTATAACAGGTATAGTTTAGAGGACTCACATTGGTTTCAAGTTTCAAAATACATAACAAGAAAACTAACATGGTACATAATAGAATACAAATAGAATACATGATGGAAAACAAGCAGAGAACATTATCAGAAAACAAACAGAATACTTTACTAAGAAACAAACATATAAAACTATATTTTATATAGTTTATGAAACTTATTTTCAGTATAGTTATTACAAGGTAACTTTTTATTCTACATGTAATCATCGATATAGCACTTGTGAGACACGCTTCAAGTACTTATTTAAGTATAAAACAAAATTCCTGAAAATTATAACTAGAGTCTCCTTGTGTGAGAGCGTGACATTTGTGTATAGATCTATACGGGAGTGACAATCCTGCACCTAAGCTGCTTGCAACAGCTAGGTCAGCAGGCCTGGGGTGACAACTGTCATACCATATTTTAACGCCTGGAGAACGTCGTGTTTTAGGCGATCCTAGGTCATCAAGCATGGTTATGATAACTCACAATTTGGTATTGAAAGAAGTGATTTTTGTATGAATAAGTGACGCTTCACATAGTTTTATTAAATTATAAAACTACAATACAATATCTTACAAGTATAAACATGTTATACTATTTTAGTTTAGAGAAAACATATTTTTCATGACTTTATGAGAACTAAACTACATTTTACAAGTTGTTGCTACAAAAATCATTATACATCTTGCTTACAGTATAACATAGCAGAAAATAAAGGATTTTCTGATAAAAACATGTTCACTTTTGTCAATACACAAGAAAACATATTTCTATTTGCATACTTATGAACTCACCAACTTAATTGCTGATACCTTTTCAAAAACTAATTGTATTCTCAGGAAAACAGTGATACAGGTACAGCCAAAACTTTTTGAGAAGACGGAGATCTATAAACTCATGTCTTTTAAACTTGTACTTTTGAGTTCATATACATTATGTTTTGAACACAGTTGTAAAACTTATAACTTTGTAAATACAATGGTTGTTGTTGTACTTTGATTACTATTGTGCATTGTTGTGATATTACATGAAGTCCTCCACCTTCGAATGTTTTCGCTGTTCCGGTTGGGGGTGTGGCATTTTGAGATTCATTGAATCTAATCAATGGCATGTTTAATCTCTGGTTATGATCTTACTTTTGTGACTGAGATGCCGAGGATCACAAACGAGATGTAAATAACCATGAAAATTAGCTTGGCACTCTTGATGTCATTTATCATCTTGTTTTAATGTGTTGGTTAAGCGCACACACTCCATTAATCAACGATAATTTTCAAGACACCCACGACCACTCTTTATTAGTACCCCATTAGTGTACCGGTTAACCACACATGCTCCACTAACGACTTATAAAGTGTAATGTGTAATTTCATGGACTAACATACAAATTCACATTTTCCTAAAGTAACTAAGAGTGAGATTTAAAAAAATAGTTTAGTTACTTTTCAATCGCATTATACTTAGTACTGAGAATTAACTGTCCTATCAAACCCGTTCAGCTAATGACCTTCCACTATTAATCAAGGAAGCGGTGGGTGAGAGTGGACACCCATTCAACTACCATTTTATAGGCAGTTTCCTTATACACCCCTTATATATTAGCTTCGTGAATGAGGCGTACTAGCGGTTTGACTGACTATTCTTATACGTATAATATATATTAAACTTTTAATTATATATATATATATATATATATATATATATATATATATATATATATATATATATATATATATATAGTATAAGGTTTATTTTAAAACATTTTTTAAATCCCAAGGGTTTAGTTTTAATAATTTAAACTTTTAATTTAATTAAATTTAAACCATTTTATGGATTTATTAATTGTTTTTTAATTAATTACTTAATTAAATTATTAATAAGATCCGGATGTATTTTAAACTTTTCAAAATACCAAATATTACTTGACATTAATTATAAAGTTCAATTAATATCTAAATTTATTATTTATATACTTAAAAGATGAATCATATTAATCAACAGAACAATTAATCAAATCAAATATTTATCTCCTAACTTCTAGGCTTTTAATTGATCATCATAGATACAACAAAACCATATTTGGATGATAAGTATAACAATTAATTATCATATAAAAGTTGATTAGGCAGATAAGGCATAAAATTTTGGATCTGCACCGAGCTCACATCGTGAGTAGCGACAAACAGAAAAACATGTTTCTTTTTCGATTCACCAATGTGCAAATACATGAAAGAAAGCCCTAGGCTCTGATACCACTGATAGGTTATTAGGGTTACAACTACAATGCTCTAAGAGTGAAAACATTTAAACAATTTAAAATTATTAGGGCACATGCAACCTAATATGATATATGTCCTTCACATATTGGCAACATCTTATGGATTGTTATCCTACAAAACTTTCATATAAAAACTAATTCATAAGAGTAAGAAACTTACCTTGAAGATTGTTATTACAAACAATCTTGAATTCCTTCTTGAAAAACTTTTGGAAGCAAGCACCACATATGTCATGCCTCTAATGGTTCACACCCAAACTCTAGCAAGTAGCAACCAAGGAGCTTGAAGAGAGAGAGAGAGAGAGAGAGAGAGCAGAAGATTATAAATTCCTGACCTAATCCTCTAAAGGAATGTCATAGCCGAATTATAATGCTAAGGGTAATTTTATAGCTAAGGTATCTTGGTGCCAAAGCTAGGGTTTAAGGAGGAAATCCTAATCCCTTTTCTTGGTGACCAAGCAGCCCATTTGAAACATCCCAAAAATACGACCCAAAAATTTTGTTTTTAAATAATAATAAAAGTCATAACACTGAATGTCATATAATAAAAACCATACGTCGGGTATCTTAAAATCCATAATAAAAGTGTCATATCAAAAACTGTATCAAATCATATCTAAGTATCTGAACAAAACTCCCAGGAATAAAGCTGAAGCTGTGGTGTGTGCGATGCCATCATCCCGAGCTCTTCCCTTTACTTGCGGAAGTACCTGAAACTGTAAGCACAAAGCTTAGTGAGCTCCCCCAAACTACCACATACCATACAATAACATATAAACACATACTGGGCCTTGCCCACTGCATCAGACCGAAGTCCGAAAACTGCATCGGACCGAAGTCCGGAACTAACCAGGGCCTTACCCTCTGCATCGGACAGAAGTCCAGAAACTGCATCGGACCGAAGTCCGGAACTGACTGGGACCTTGTCCCCTGCATCAGACCGAAGTCCGGAACTAACTGCATTGGACCGAAGTCCGGAAACTGACTGAGCATAACAAAGCATAGCATAAACATATCAACTAGCATAAACACATAAATTGCATACTGCATCGGGCCATAGCCCGGAACACATAACACATAAACCATGTCTAAACCACGAAGACATCCAACATCCTAACTACTGCATCGGACCGAAATCCGGAAACTGCTGCTAGTTAAACGGGTCGGCATTGTGGCCTTAGACCCGTTCCTACTGGAAGGAAACTCACCTCGTAAACTGGCTAGTAAATGAACTGCTCTGGAAACTGTCTGTTGCTGCTCCGGTATCTCCCCGGCTACAATTTCGATAACACATTGAATCAAATACTGATAACTATACTGAGGGGTAAAATGACTATTTTACCCCTGGTCAAAGTCAATCCTATTGGTCAAAGTCAACATACAGTTGACCTAACTCGTCGAGTTGGGTCACCAACTCGTCGAGTCCTCACCCTTACTTCCTTGCTTTTGCTCGCTACTACTCGTGGAGTTTGGCATAGACTCGACGAGTTCCTCTTCGATGCTATCACTTAGTCAATCTGCATCTGCCTTGCCGAGTTGTATGAACAACTCGTCGAGTCCTCCTTCAACGCATGAACACTCTGGCTGTGACTCGCCGAGCTGTATGAACAACTCGTCGAGTCTGATCTAGAGGTATGGAGATTGTCTTGGACTCGCTGAGCCAGGGCATTGACTCGCCGAGTCCCTCCATGAATGAGTCTGCCAATCAACTCACTGAGTCCTCCTCACACTCACTGGTTCCACTCACATAACTCAACATGGGAAACTTTGGGGACTCCCGACTCGACTCGCCGAGTCCGAAGAATGACACGCCGAGTCGCATGCATGCACTTACTATTCAGACGATTCTGCTCAAAACCAACACATCCAACTGATAGATCTGGGTTCCTAAGGCTTGGTTTGCACGTAAAGGTTCCATCTTTACGTGCACATAGACTCCTAAAGAGGTTTATAAGCTTAAAATTCATGAATAAGGTTAGATCTAGGGATTATATGCAACAAGGTTCAATAAAGGTATTAGATCTGGGTTTTGGGACAGAAATATGATTAGATCTGAAAGCTATACCACTACACAAGCTCCTTTACTAAATTAAGCTCATAAACGGGAAAAAAGGTAACCTAAATGAGATTTCTAAAGAGAAGCAACCAAGGAACAGAAAGAGTCTGATTAATACCTCAAATGACTCTGAAATGGATGCAAGATCTCGTTTCCCTTCTTCTCCTTTGGATCTAGCCTTCCTCTTCTCTTCCAATCTTCACTCTTTACACAAAAATGCCCAAAAAACTCAAGATCGGTTAAGGTGTTGCTATGAAACGTTCTGAGGGTGAGGGAGGCCAGATTGGGTGCATAAGGGGGATTATATAGGGTGCAAAACCCGTGGATCTAGGGTTTCTCCCTGACTGGCAGACCCGCCGAGTCCAGGATATGGACTCGTCGAGTCGCCCACTTTCACGTGCTCGAAATCCCGTCTCTACTCGACGAGTTGGGCAACAGACTCATCGAGTCCCTCTTGAAAAACTTGGAAAAATAAACATTTAAATAACATACCAGAAATGGGGACGTTACAACTCTCCCCCACTTGTCTCAGACTTCGTCCTCGAAGTCTGTTGCTGCTGCATCTATGAACAACTCTGGGTAGTGCTCCCTCATTTCCTCCTCTGCCTCCCACGTCCACTCAAATCCCTTCCGGTGTTGCCACTGCACCTTTACCAACTGAACCACCTTGTTCCTCAAGGTTTTCGTCTTCCGATCCATGATCGCTATGGGTCTCTCAATATAATTCAGGCTGCTATCAACCTGAATGTCCTCCAAGGGTACTACTGCTGTCTCATCCACCAAGCACTTCCTCAACTGAGAAACATGGAAAGTGTTGTGGATCTGACTGAGCTCTGCCAGAAGATCCAACCGATAAGCAACCCGTCCCACCCGATCCAAAACCCTAAAAGGACCGATGAACCTGGGGCCCAGCTTGCCCCTCTTCCGAAACCTAATAACACAACCTTCCAGGGTGATACCTTCAGGAGGACCATATCGCCCACCTGGAACTCCAAGTCTGAACGCCTCCTATCGGCGTAACTCTTCTGCCGACTCTGCGCAGTCTGCAGTCTGCTACGAACCTACTGGATCAGCTCTGTTGTCTTGAGCACCACTTCGGTGCTCCCAATGACCCGCTGACCGACCTCGCCCCAACAAATCGGGGTCCTGCACTTCCTCCCATAAAGCATCTAGAAGGGAGGGCGGTCAATACTCGCATGGTAACTGTTGTTATACTAAAATTTCGCTAACGGAAGATACGTATCCCAACTGCCACCGAAGTCTAGAACACATGCTCGTAGCATGTCCTCAAGAGTCTGAATCGTTCTCTCGCTCTCCGTCTGAGGATGGAAAGTGGTGCTAAAATGGAGACGAGTACCCATCTCGTCGTGAAACCGCTTCCAGAATCTGGAAGTAAAACAGACATCTCGGTCTGACACCACTTAAACAGGTACTCCATGCCGTGCCACCACCTCTCGCACATATATATCGGCTAGCTTCTCAGCCGATATGCTCTCTTGGATCGGCATAAAATGAGCACTCTTCGTCAACCGATCCACTATAACCCAAATCGAATCCACTCCACGTGTGGTCCTGGGAAGCTTAGTGATAAAATCCATAGTGATATCCTCCCATTTCCACACTGGTATGTCCAACGGTTGCATCTTTCCGTGAGGCCTCTGGTGCTCCGCCTTAACCTTCCTGCAGGTCAGGCATCTTTCCACATACCAGGCGACATCCCGCTTCATGCAGGGCCACCAATAGTCGGGTCGAAGATCCCTATACATCTTCGTTGCCCCTGGATGGATGGAAAATCGAGACTTATGGGCCTCGTCCATCAACACCTGCCGCACTCTGCCCCAGTACGATACCCATACTATCCCATGAAGGGTCAACAATCCTCAGCTATCGTAGTCAAAAGAAGCTACTCGGCCCACAATCCTCTCACACTTCTGCCTCTCCTCCTTGAGGCCCTTGGCCTGCGCCTCTTTGATTTGCTCCAACAATGGAGTAATCACTGTCATCCTCAAACAAATATCTCTGATCGGGGTCGCTGCTGCCTTGCGGCTCAGGGTGTCGGCCACTACGTTGGCCTTCCCTGGGTGATAAAGGATCTCATAGTCGTAATCCTTCAGCACATCTAGCCATTGCCTCTGCCTCATGTTCAGATTCGGCTGGTCCACGAGGTACCTCAAGCTCTTGTGATCCGTGTAAATGGTACATCGGACCCCATAGAGGTAATGTCTCCAAATCTTAAGGGCAAACACCACTGCCCCCAGTTCTAAATCATGCGTAGGATAGTTAGCCTCGTGAGGCTTCAACTGTCTCGAGGCGTAAGCTATCACACAGCCTCGCTGCATCAACACTGCTCCCATACCTGTGATCGAGGCATCACAGTATACTACGAAATCCTCTACTCCCTCTGCCAGGGTAAGAATCGGTGCCTCGCACAATCTCTGCCTGAGGGTCTCAAACGCTACCTGTTGCTTAGGCCCCCAACGAAACGCCACCGACTTCTTGGTCAGTCGGGTGAGCGGTACTGCTATCTTGGAGAAATCCTGGATGAATCTCCTGTAATATCCTGCCAAACCTAGGAAGCTCCGAATCTCGGATGGAGATCTCGGGACCTCCCACTGCATCACGGCCTCTATCTTGGCCGGATCTACCAAAATACCTTTCTGGTTGACGAGATGTCCAAGGAACTGCACCTCGCGCAACCAGAACTCGCACTTGGAGAACTTTGCAAAAAGTCTCTCCCTCCTCAAAATCTCTAGCACCTCTCTCAGGTGCTCCTTGTGCTACTCCTGAGTTTTGGAATACACCAAGATATCATCTATGAATACTATTACAGACCGATCCAGCATCGGCCTGCACACGCAGTTCATGAGATCCATGAACGCGGCTGGAGCATTGGTGAGCCCAAACGACATCACCACGAACTCATAATGACCATACAGGGTCCTGAAAGCAGTCTTCTGCACATTCTCGCCTCTGACTCGCATCTGATGATACCCGGAGCGTAAATCGATGTTGGAAAACCAAGACGCTCCCTGCAACTAATCAAACAAATCATCTATCCTCGAAAGTGGGTAACGGTTCTTCATCGTTACATTATTCAGCTCCCGGTAACCTATACACATACGGTGCGACCCGTCCTTTTTCTTCACAAACAAAATTGGTGCACCCCAGGGCGAACTGCTCGGCCTGATAAAAACCCTTGTCTAGCAGCTCTTGCAGCTGCGTAAATAACTCCTGCATCTCTGGGGGAGCCAACCGATACGGTGCCTTGGCTATCGGAGCCGCACCAGGGATTAGGTCAATCCCGAACTCGACCTGCCTCTCAAGAGGTATTCTGGGCAAATCCTCAGGAAATACATCTGAGTAGTCTCGCACCACTGGAACATCATCAACTGTCGTCTTGCCCTTCTCTCGGGCATCTAAAACAACATAACTGATGCAACCCTGCTGAAAATAACGCTTTGCTCTCGCCGCTGAACACAGAACTGGTCCGCGCTGTGGCCTCTCACCCTGAATCACTAACTCTACCCCACTAGGAGTGCGAACCCTCACTAACTGCAGCTCACAGTCTATCACCGCCCCATTGGGGCTCAGCCAATCCATGCCTACTATAACCTTATTCCCTCGTAGGGGAATAGGGACCAATTTGTTGGGTTTTGAGCATTCTAACACTCCTAAGTGTACATGCAACCCTAAATACCTTGGATCTATGTTTTCTCTATTATACATACAAATATGAACATCCAAGGTATTATCCTAACCTAGCATACAAAACAATGAATATAACAAGATAGAATACATACCTCTTTTATGTAGAAAGTCTTCATGAAGCATGAGTGCCAAGTGCCTCAAGTGTGACACCTCAAATGGTTCACACAACACCAAATACAAATGGAATAACTTGAGAGAATTCTACACTACATGAAATCGGCTAGCCCTTCCTTTTACACACACTAGTGGCCGATTTTTGTCAAGAATAAGATGCATATATAGTTAGGGTTACACCATGTAAACCCTAATTAACATGGCCTTTCATTTCCATGATCCATGGGTACAAATACACCATGGAGTCCATGGAGCATCATATGGGTTTTAGCCCAACTAGATAATCCATGGAGCATTAGCCCACTATATAAGTATGGATGATTTACACAATCAACCCATATATTTAATTAGTCTTCTTTTGATCACTTAATTAATCCTAGATTAATTCTTGATCAATACTAATTAAATAATCTTATTAATATTATTAATATACTAGAACTTATAATATATTAATAACCATAAGTGTCTTATTTCTCTCATTTAGTCTATCCAAGTGCATGATGCCATGCAACCCAAATGGACCATGCCGGGTCGGGTCAAGTCTTACCAATTATAGTTATGGACTTAGACATTAATCCAACAGTCTGCCACTTGGATAAGTCTAAAACTATTATTGCGTATGACTTTAAGAACCGACTGGCAATCGTAGCTCTCAAAAGCTTCTGTCGAACTCTGACCTTTGTCAGTGACTTGTCCATTAGATAAGGGATCATATATTCCTCCATTCTAGATATCATATGGACTGAGACATGGATTATAATTATTCTCTCTGTCCATTTGTTGTTTCCCCATTTCCAATTTATGACGACTGACTAATTGAACAAATCAAATCAGTCCTGGCCCGGCCGAGCACTTCCATTTGTCATCATCAAATCATCGAGGGGCCCACAGATATCGCTTTTATCCCGAAGGTAAAAGGAATGGATAAACTTCGACTCATATGCTTGTTCTACTACTTGTTAAATCATACACAAAGGCACGTTTTATAACATCGAGTTACCAATGCGTTTTCGTGCAATCAATGTACTATCAACTCATAGTAACAACTCATATCTCTAGGTTTGAAGAATATAAGATATTATCGTCTCATGATCACTCGTGATAAAATCCATGAAGTGATTCCAATGAGCGCGGGTTGAATCCAATACTCAGAACTTATGAGCACTCATGAGCGTTGTAGCCCTTTGTCCAACACCTTAGACCTCTACAAGCCAACCCATGACAGTCTTAATTCATATCTACTTCCAACATATGACCGACTGTGGATGGTTTGAATAACTTAGTCATTGTGGAAGAATAACCTAGTTTATTCTGGAAGTCAAAACATGCAAAATGAAACACAAGAATAATTGAATCCAATATGGTATCAAAACCTATGAACATAAATAAAACACCTTTTATTTATCACCATATGATTACACATTATTCATTGTATATTGTTTCAGCTATCAACTTTATTCTTGAATTTAAAACAATAGTTGTCCCATGCTCCAAGCATGCACACTATGTTTTCTAAACACTAGTCATGACACACACCAAGTATGCATACTATTTTTGTCTATGATCTTTACTTTGTGAAATAGATCAACTGAACATAACTCCAATGATCCTCTTTTCACAGTCCCAAATCCTTACTGCAAATGCAAGAATTCCAAATTCATGCCATTTACTGAAATCTGTTAGATTCTAAACTTATATGCATTGATCCTCTTGTAATGATTATGCACAAATTCACAAAGACTTGGCAACAATCATTATAGAGTATTCCAAAGGAGATCAACTCCTTGGAAACATCCTTCTTGCATTAAGTTTCTTAATCATACAGATTGAATACTTTCTAACTTTGAAGCATTTCCATATTCCATTTTGACTATCACTTCTGAACAAGTGTTGCCTCCTTACAGATTATGTCAATATGGTCCTTCCAGAATTATCACTATACTTCCAACTATCCTTGAGCACCCAATCTTTGGTAAACCTTAGATTGTCCTCGACAATTGATTAATCCTTTTAGTCATATCCAATTCTAGACCTTTTCCCTTCTTAATGCCCCAGGCATTTGGAAAATTTTAGAAAGGATGAATATAGCACATGTAATCGATCCTATATCCGAAGCATATGGGACACGATTCATGATGTCTCACATAAAGACTAAACCAGTCTTTTGCTATAACATTTCCATTTCTATTTGCCAAGTTCTCATAATTCAGATTATGAAAAGGGATGCCGTAATCATAATCGAATTTTAGAACGCAAATAATGGACCCATATACAAAATTTCCTTATGTTGAGCCATTCCAACATGAAATTCATATATATATATATATATATATATATATATATATATATATATCCTTGATTAAATGATTAAAACCTCACGATCTAAGCTTATAGATTTGAGATGAAGTATAATTTCCTCTCCCTTAATTATAGCAAAACAACTCTTTCCCAATTGAAACTTTTTGTTTTCTATAATTAACATTGCAAACTTGAAATACTTATCATAATTATCATGCTCCCACTAACATGATGATTATTAGCATAACACTTATGCTCCCACTAGCTTTGACATGTACTCAGAAATTAGCTGACTTTCTTACCAAAGTTCAGATTTCTGATACTAGATTGTTTTGATAGAACTTTATCAAAATCATACACCTCTTTTAGATAGCTCACAGGTGTGTCTAAACACTTTCAAGAACTATGAAAACGGATGTCGTAATCATAGTCTTGATTGTTTTGACCTTTTCCACTTCTCACAAGTCCAAGTTAGTGTGCCGGTAAACCACACACGCTCCACTAACGACTTTGAGAATGCAAATATCACAATTGCTATCTAACTAAAATCTACTTAGTGAAAGTGTATCCTCACCATCATTTTCATGAATCGGAGAGAAACCTTATGACACTTAGATTTTTATGGTGTATGAGTTCTTATCCATGTGAATTGTCAAAACCATAGTCACAAGACAAGGATGATGACAAATCCAAACTTATATGGACTGAACTCAATCTAATTTCTTGCCATCTGGCAGCTTAAGGGCCTGCCATTTCTTCCATGTTGTTGTGCAACCAATTGAGAACTCTAAGAACTCATATGCAAAGCCAACTTTAACTGGAATGGGCACAGAATATGTCAACATGATAGGTTATAAACCTCAAGTTGTGTGCTAGTGAAGAACTTTAGGTTTTATTCTTGATTAGTTCTTGAGACGTTCAAGACTTTTAAGACTCCCACTGTCCTCTTGACATATAAGACTTTCTTGTCAGATATTCAAGAGATAGTGTGGATTCTAATCAAGACAAACACTTCACACAATTGGCCTAAGTTGGTCTTTGTTTTATCCAAAACATCACAACTTACCAACTTTAAATGTACAAGAGTAGGACACTTTTACTCTTACATTTGACAAGTGTTTTTAAACCTTCTTTAAGACATGTCACTCAAGTTACAATCTTGGAGTATGACTCTAAGACTTGTATTGGAACGAAATATGACTCATCTTCTTGATTTAACCATTTCAGCAATTCAAGTTCCTCTTCTTAGTCATAAGAATGCACTAAGATTTCCTTAGAGAACTAATTTTGATATGGTTTCTTAATCATTAAGATGATCACAAAACTAATACTAAAGTACTCTCCCATCTTTTTTAGATTTGAGGAACATTTATCTTTCTGCCTAAGTTGATTCTTCTTATTCGTTCTGTCATACATTGAAACCTTTTTCCAATGTATCAGAATTACACTTAAGCTTGTAAGTATAACCATATTTACTGAGCTTTAGTAAATTATGATGAATAATCTTATCGATCTTTTGTGGTGGACTTGACCAGTGCACAAGAATGTGTACTCGATCCCTTAGTCCTTCACTTGACTCACACATCACTGTGAACAAGTAATTAGTCTTAATTCCAATACTTGAAAGTTCTCATTCATCATGCTATACACCTTGCATGATTCCAAGTTCCGGTCCAATTGAAACTTGGGTGATGAGAATCTTTCCTTGTTTGGTAAATTTAGACATTACCACAAATGAAAGAATTAATTTCATATTTCCACTCTTGCTATTAATGAAATCTTATAAGCAACAAAAATTTTCACAGATGCCATTGTAAGGATATTTTAAAATAAATAAATTCAAAAATTTTCCTTTTATTTTAAAACTTTACGGAAAAACTATCCTTACAATCCATATGAAAACTTGTTGTTATCTATTCCTAAGCAATATCTCATAACTCCTAAGAAGTAGCTCAAGAATCCAATCTTCAAACTATGCGATAGAAATCCATCTACGCGATCAGATTCAACATATTCTTTCTTTAAGTTTCTTTACTTTTCTTTGATTCTTAACACATCAACATGTGACCCAGTCACATCATGTATCAAGAATCTCATAATAGAAACTTATCAGAGTTAGATAGTGGACTTTACCTGAAGTAGAGTCAAACTTATTGACTTTAACATCCTTAGGTAAAATTGGCAGCTTCGCAACCAATGTCCCTTCCTTTGGCAATTTAACATATGGACGCTTTGGTAATGGAGCATGGGACTATCACAGACTTAGCATTTCTCTTTACCATTTGGTCAACCGAGTTGACTATGGCTGATCCCTTTCCATTGGGAAGAGAGAGCTTTACTGGATATCCAATATCATCATTGTCAATGTCCATAAAGTTTTAGGAAGTTGATCTTAGCAAATGGATAAGATCATTAAGGGTCTTGTCTTAGTCTGTTTCATAGGAGTCCCAAAGGAACTCACTATGAGACTTAGAAAGTAGTTGAGCCACCAACTTTCTCAAGACTTTGACACCCAACTCTCCCGGCTTGTCAATATGTGACCACATCTCCAAGATGTGACCACACCTAGACCTTGCCTTGCCAATAGGGCTTGAGTGACCTTGAACTTGTGGGTTAGGGAGAATAATTATAGGAGGTGAAAGAAGTATGATTTCCATGGGACATCATCTTCATTTAGGAAAGCTTGTTTCAAGAGATTTGGGAAGATCATAGATGTCTAAACCAGAAATCTTTTGGGAGATATTCAAGATAGTTGATCTAAAGTCCTTAATATGACACCCAATATGAAATATTAAGGCTAGGACCCAACAAACTATTTTATAACTTAGAAGAGGGATGCCGTAATCCAAGCTATAAAATATTTGAAGGTAGATGAATGACGATTCACCAATTTCCACCAAGATAAACAAAATGTATTATTAGGTTTTAATTGGATTTGAAACTCCTAGATCTTTTGAGATTCATTGAACTTTTCAATGGCATGTTTCAATCTCGAGTGTGCCATTCAGGTTTTGTGACTGGGATGCCGAGGATCACAAAACAAGGTGTGAAGTAACCATGCAAATTACTTAGTACCCTTAAGTGTTTACCCCTCAATCGATGTGTCAGTTAACCACACATGCTCCATCGATACTATGATAAACATTAAGTTACCCTTTTCCTACCTTGTTAAATACGAGTTAGTGTGCCGGTTAACCGCACACGCTCCACTAACCGACTTAAACAAAGTGCAAAGTGTAATTTCATGGATTAACACCTTATTCACTTTTTCCTAAGTAACTAAGATTGGGTATTATTAAGAGTTTAGTTACTTAGTATTTATCATTAATACTTTTAATGAAGGGAGAATTATAGTCCTGTCAAACCCGTTCGGCTAACGACCCTCCACCAGTCAAGGAAGCGGTGGGTGAGAGTGGACACCCATTAAACTGCCATTTTATAGGCAGTAACCTTATACCCCCCTTATAGACCGACTTCGTGAATGAGGCCTACTAACAGTAAGACTGACTTGCTCTTATACATATATATAAATATTATTAACTTATAATATTATAAAGTATAAGGGTTGAAATTTTAACTTTTAAAATTCTAAGGGCTAACTTGGAATTAAAGTATTCATAAGTGAAAACTTTTCAAATTCCAAAACTTGAGGGCAAGTTTTGAAATTATTCAAAACTAATTAATTCCATAACTTATGTGTTTAAATTAGTTTTAATCCAAAAACTCTTCAAGTTCCATAACTTGAGGACAAGTTATGGAAGACTTTAAACCAATAAAAGAATTAACTTTTCTTTATTTTATAACTTATGGAATTAATTAAGGTTACATTTTTTTATTTGTTATTTAATGAAGAGACTCTTGGTCCTCCATAACTTGAGGACAAGTTATGGAGTCATAAAACCATTTAATTAGAACTAGACTCTTCATTTTGTAACCTTTGCCAACTTTTATGAGTTTTATGAAACTTAAATGTGACTTTTCATATAACTTGAGGACAAGTTACAAAAACACATTTTAGAATCAACTCTTAGATTAATTTGGATTGAAAACAACTATTTCACTCAACTTTTCTATTAATCTAAGCAACTCATAAGAACAAGATAATTCAAATCAAACTTTTTCATGTAATTAGTCTAAACCTTAAACTAATACAAAACATGAATCTATTGAAAATTATCTTTGAAATTGGATTAGCATGAACATTACCACATCAAAAGCAAGTTTATAAGTACAAAAACATCTTAGGGTAATGTTCCTAGTCCAATTCCAGCCAAAAAAGTCGAATTTATGCTGTCTGGGGGTCCAACTCGTCGAGTGCACGAACCAACTCGGCGAGTTGGATGCATTTTGCCTTGGACTCGGCGAGTCTGCTGGGCAGACAGCATCAAAACTCGATTTTTCAGCTACTTTTGCAAGTATAACAAGAAAACAAGCCTAGGATCTGATACCATTGTTGGGTTTTGAGCATTCTAACACTCCTAAGTGTACATGCAACCCTAAATACCTTGGATCTATGTTTTCTCTATTATACATACAAATATTGTCACACCCCCAAACCAGAACGGCGGAAACGTTCGGGGGCAGAGGACGTCATATTCAGTATCATAACAGTTCATAGAAAGGAAAGTACACACCACCATACATATATAAAGGTTTTAAAAATGTTTACATAATTGTATTCATTACATGTTCAAAAGATAAATACATAAACATCTTTCAAAAGAAGTAATTAACACCAGCGTGTTAATCCCCAAAAGTTGATTTCCAAACCTGCTTAGCGGTTCCCTGAGAATACAAGTTATTTCAAAGAGAAAGTGTCAACAATTAAGTTGGTGAGTTCATAAGTGGTTTAGAAAAATTGTATGCCATTCCAAATTGAGTGTATGTTTTCCAATAAAATCCTTTATTTTCTTATAAAAGTGTGAAATACATGAGAATATTTGTATTGAATAATGTAGATAGTTGAATCAAGAAAATCCCTTATTTTTCTATTAGTTGTTTGTTTTGTATACAGGAAAATCCCATATTTTCCTAAAGTAATAGTTAGCCTAATGTCCCAGACTAAAAACTGAAAGCAAATGACATGCTTTAGAAGGTTGAAGCATAGATTTATATAATAAAACCTATTAGAAGATTGCAGTTTGTTAGATGAAGAATAGTTTTAATAGCTACTCATTCATCAATCAGAAGTACTATAATAACTGTATATCCGATGAGTTTTATAACCATACTAAACATAATATGCCTGTAGCGACGTTCTTCAGGCGTCGTAGCGTTATGACAAACTGTCACCCCAAAGGACGGACTGTAGCTAACAGTCAGGGCGTGGGATCATGACTTCCCGTATAAATCTATACACATTTGACACGTTCTCCGAACGGGAGACTCTGGTTATAGACAAGACTTGTAGCGGTACCTTTTAGCAAAAAGGTATTATTTGAAGATGTACACGTCTCACAGATTCTCAACTAAGTCTGTATTAAAGTAGTAGTATTGTATGCAAAGTTTATCCTTTTTCACAATGTTTGACAAAGCATAAAACATAAGTTCTTTGAATGCATAAAATGATTTAGTAAAGAATGTTACCCTTGATATGATGTACTTGTATGTAAACGTATAAATAAAACATTATTTCTATTTATAAAACATATTGTATCCCAAGAGGGTAAAGCTGTGTTGTGAGGTGTTTTGCATGATGATGACTTCATAAGATAGTTAAAACAACAGTATGAAAAGTATAGCAAAAGATCGATGTTTCACACGATTTTAGTCGTGTGTTTACTTGTATTCCCCCCCTTAAAAGTGTTTAAAAAGCATTTAAAGTGTGGTTGTAGGGGTATGAACTCACCTGAAGGTTTGAAGAAAGCGAGATGGAAACCGGGCAGAATTTCGTCTCGGGAAAACGGATTTTCTCGGGATTCTCGGGAATCTCGGGAGTACAAACGATCTTCGGGACTTGAGCAAAATGACCAGGGCTTCGGGTTAGCACGGTCACGGAAAACGAGGCAAGAACGCAAAAGAAATGAGAGAAATGGAGCCCTTTCTTCGGAACCCTCGCATCCCTTTTATAGGGGCTGGGAACCGCGTCGGTACGCGGGGCGTACGAGGGTACGCAGGGCGTACGCGTACGCCATGCATGACCGACTCCTCGACTGCCTCGGACTTCGGATGGGACAGGGGCTAGCTTTGCATAGGCCGAGACGTGGACGATCTGAGGCCTAGGCCTTGAGTACGCGGGGCGTAACTCGGCCCTATCTGATGACTCCCTTCGGATAATACCAAAGATTTATAATTAATTTTATATTTTATTTAATTAATAAATTTCTAAAATTCATATCTTCTTCATACGAATTCCGTTTTCGATGGTCTTTATATCCACGCGTAGGTGAGACTACGCTCTACAACTTTCGTTTAGATTCCGTCGGCAAATTCCGAAATTATTTTTATTATTTATTTTTAAAAGATCGTGTTTAAGGAATTTCTTTAGAAATTCGTAACTTCTTTATCTGACGTCGGTTTTTGCCAGACTTTTTACCGCTGAAATACCATTGTTGAGACCTTTAATTCTCGTTTAGGTCATTCCGGCCAAAAGTCGCTCGATCTCCGATTCGAGTTTTTTTTAAGCTGCCTGCTGCTAAGCCGAACTTGGAAAAATCATAACTTCAATATACGAAGTCGGATTTGGGCGTTCTTTTTACGTACGATCACGGTTTAATGACATCTATCATAGTAGGTAATTAAATAGAAACTTTTTGGATATTTTTTTCAAAGTTAATTTCATTATCACAAAAGTGGTTACAATAATTGACTTTTTAATTAGGTCATTACATAGAGTTGAAATATCGGGTTGTCACAAATATGAACATCCAAGGTATTATCCTAATCTAGCATACAAAACAATGAATATCACAAGATAGAATACATACCTCTTTCATGTAGAAAGTCTTCATGAAGCTTGAGTGCCAAGTGCCTCAAGTGTGACACCTCAAATGGTTCACACAACACCAAATACAAATGGAATAACTTGAGAGAATTCTACACTACATGAAATCGGCTAGCCCTTCCTTTTACACACACTAGTGGCCGATTTTGGTCAAGAATAAGATGCATATATAGTTAGGGTTACACCATGTAAACCCTAATTGACATGGCATTTCATTTCCATGATCCATGGGTACAAATACACCATGGAGCATCATATGGGTTTTAGCCCAACTAGATAATCCATGGAGCATTAGCCCACTATATAAGTATGGATGATTTACACAATCAACCCATATATTTAATTAGTCTTCTTTTGATCACTTAATTAATCCTAGATTAATTCTTGATCAATACTAATTAAATAATCTTATTAATATTATTAATATACTAGAAATTATAATATATTAATAACCATAAGTGTCTTATTTCTCTCATTTAGTCTATCCAAGTGCATGATGCCATGCACCCCAAATGGACCATGCCGGGTTGGGTCAAGTCTTACCAATTATAGTTATGGACTTAGACATTAATCCAACACAAGTCCACCAGAAACTGCTCATCAAATAACTGTAGAGAACATCCTCTGTGTACCCTTGCAACCCTAATGGTCCTATCAACTGCTATCTCAACCTCAAGTGGACAATCTAGCTCCCATGTAGCTCTGCTAAACCTCTTGCTAAGCGCAAGAGAGACGAATGATCGGGTAGCCCCCGAATCAAACAATACTGTAGCTGAAATGCCGTTCACTGAGAACGACCTTATACAAAACATATAACCATAAGAAACAATCAATAATAAATGCAGAGATAAGGGAAAAATACATACCCGTCACCACGACAGGAGTTGCTCGCGCCTCCTCTGCTGTCAGCTGAAAGGCCCTACCCTTTGCCACTAGCGTCTCAGCTCGGCCCTGACGGCCATCTGTAATCCTCAAAGTAGCAGGAGCAGGTGCTGACACCTTTCCTGTAGCAGCTAAACTCAGACACTAGGACTTTTTATGTCCCCTCTGATTGCAAAGGAAGCAAATCAGATCTGATGTCGCAACGGCGGTAGTAGTGGCTGTAAAATCTCTGCTCATATGCCCAGTCCGACCGCACTTGTAGCAGCCGACACTCCTTGCCTTGCACGCCCCATCGTGCAATCTCCCACACTTGCCACACCGAGCGTGGCTCTGCTGACTCCTAGCTCTGTGATTTGAACCCTTGGGCTTTTTGCCCGCACTCCCTGTACCTGGAGCCGCCTCCAGCTTCCTTTTTCTCTCCATCTCAAGGTCAATCTCTCTCTCTCTCTCTCTCTCCCTCTCTCTCTCTCTTGCCCTAGCAATCATGTCATCCAGCATTTTACAGCTGGACCGGCTCACAAACTGGCTGATATCACTCCGCAACATCTCATGATAACGAGCCTTCTTCATTTCCTCATCAGCTGCGTACTGAGGAACAAGAAGAGCCCTCTCCCTGAACTTAGTGGTAATCTCCGCCACTGTCTCTGTAGTTTGGGTAAGATCCTGAAACTCTCTGGCTAACTGCTTCACCTCAATAACTGGTGCAAACTCAGCTCTGAACATGGTAGTAAAATCAGTCCAGGTCATAGCATCCAAAGCTGCGTCGTCTCCAATGGCATGACCAACCTCCTCCCACCAATCTCGTGCCCTGTCCTTCAAAAGACAGGACGCCAATCTGACCTTGTCCCCCTCGGGACATCTGCTAGTGCGGAAAGCGTTGGCCACATCTGCCAACCATCTGGTGCTTGCTATGGGGTCCCGCGCCCCGTGATAGTCCAGAGCTCCGCATGCCCGGAACTCCCTAAAAGTAAGCGTGCGCAACCCCATCATGGCCGCCACCTCAGCACGGAAGGTGCTCAACCTCTCGTCCATCAACTCTAAGATACCCTCCTTTATCGAACCGAAGATCACAAGATTCTGCTCAAGTATGGTGCGAGTAATCTCTGAAGAGAGAAACTCCCTAGTCTGCTCATCCAACTGCCCGGCCTCCGGGCCTGATCCTGATCCCCCTCCGGCACCTGAACTGCCGACTGCTGGTCTAGGGCTTAATACCACCATTCTGAAACACAACATAATAAACATTAGGAACACTGATATATCTCGAGGAATCACTGCTACCACAAGTTTCCTGGTCTCATCTCAGCTTTCCTTGATTCGAGTACGAATCCTCTGCTTTCAGTAGTACGGGCCCATACTACCTTCCACATCTATCCGTACTTTCCTCAAGTGCTACCTTGACTCCACCAAGTCACTATTACTGCTAATAATCTCTGCTACTCCCATCCTAGGCTTGCCCTAGGGAAATCTCTGACTATACCCGATCCAGTCCTCAGCTGCTGAAAGCCTCCTCGTGATGCCAATTAGCCATCACCTGAATACCATCACATGCGGCTAGGTTCAGATAATCCTTCAAGTAAAAGACTCGTCTCTACAACGGTGAGACTCAAACAAGAGCTGCGCAATAGGGCCAAGTCTAGCACTCTGAGATTATTCAACTTTGTTCACATGTGATGTGACGCATTCACCTAATGGCTAACTCCCATCACTCAGAGTCCCACAAAGCACAAATCAAGCAGCATTCAGACACAGGAGACTACTCAAGCAATTCTGTCCTCTTAACCAGAAACTGTACTAGCATACAATGCTATGCTCATACTATCAAGCATAACCTAAACATGCTATCGTTCTGCTGACTACTCGATGCTAGCATGCAATTCTTATAAAGCTGATACACATAAAGCAGACATATAAGGCATCCTCCTAGATCCTTAGTCCTATACTAGCATGCTGTTCTACTGAAACTGAAACTGAAACTCAACATTAACTTATACATACTGTTGTATGGGTAATTTGGGAGTACTTACTTGAGCTCGGCTGATCGCATGCACCATACCCTTTTCTCTTTTCAAAGTTCTTTTCTTTCTAAAATTCTTTGTACTTTTCTAAAACTCTTTTCTTTTGAAAAACATTTTACCGCTTCCTTAGTTTGAGTTCAGACACACCCGGAAGTGTGCCCGAATCCGTCAAACCAAGGCTCTGATACCAACTTGAAACATCCAAAAAATACGACCCAAAAATTTTGTTTTTAAATAATAATAAAAGTCATAACACTGAATGTCATATAATAAAAACCATACGTCGAGTATCTCAAAAGCCATAATAAAAGTGTCGTATCAAAAACTATATCAAATCATATCTAAGTATCTGAACAAAACTCCCAGGAATAAAGTTGAAGTTGTGGTGTGTGCGATGCCATCATCCCGAGCTCTTCCCTTTACTTGCAGAAGTACCTGAAACCAAAACTGAAACTGTAAGCACAAAGATTAGTGAGCTCCCCCAAACTACCACATAAAATACAATAACATATAAACATATACTGGGGCTTGCCCACTGCAACAGACCGAAGTCCGGAAACTGCATCGGACCGAATTTCGGAACTAACCAGGGCCTTGCCCTCTGCATCGGACAGAAGTCCGGAAACTGCATCAGACCGAAGTCTGGAACTGACTGGGACCTTGTCCCCTGCATCGAACCGAAGTCCGGAACTAACTGCATTGGACCGAAGTCCGGAAACTGACTGAGCATAACAAAGCATAGCATAAACATATCAACTAACATAAACACATAAACTGCATACTACATCGGGCCGTAGCCCGGAACACATAACACATAAACCCTGTCTGAGCCACGAAGACATCAAACATCCTAACTACTGCATCGGATCGAAGTCCGGAAATTGTTGCTAGTGAAACGGGCCGGTATTGTGGCCTTAGACCCGTTCCTACTGGAAGGAAACTCACCTCGTAAACTGGCTGGTAAATGAACTGCTCTGGAAACTGTCTGTTGCTGCTCCGGTATCTCCCCGGCTACAATTTCGATAACACACTGAATCAAATACTGATAACTATACTGAGGGTAAAATGACTATTTTACCCCTGGTCAAAGTCAATCCTATTGGTCAAAGTCAACATACAGTTGACCTGACTCATCGAGTTGGGTCACCAACTCATCGAGTCCTCACCCTTACTTCCTTGCTTCTGCTCGCTACTACTCGTCGAGTTTGGCATAGACTCGACGAGTTCCTCTTCGATGCTATCACTTAGTCAATCTGCATCCGCCTCGCCGAGTTGTATGAACAACTCGCCGAGTCCTCCTTCAACGCATGAACACTTTGGCTGTGACTCGCCGAGTTGTATGAATAACTCGTCGAGTCTGATCTAGAGGTATGAAGATTGTCTTGGACTCGCCGAGTCAGGGCATTGACTCGCCGAGTCCCTCCATGAATGAGTCTGCCAATCAACTCACTGAGTCCTCCTCACACTCACTGGTTCCACTCACATAACTCAACAGGGGAAACTTCGGGGACTCGCAACTCGACTCGTCGAGTCCGAAGAATGACTCGCCGAGTCACATGCATACACTTACTATTCAGACGATTTTGCTCAAAATCAACGCATCCAACTGATAGATCTGGGTTCCTAAGGCTTGGTTTGCACGTAAAGGTTCCATCTTTACGTGCACATAGACTCCTAAAGAGGTTTATAGGCTTAAAATGCATGAATAAGGTTAGATCTAGGGCTTATATGCAACAAGGTTCAATAAAGGTATTAGATCTGGGTTTTGGGACAGAAATATGATTAGATCTGAAAGTTATACCACTACACAAGCTCCTTTACTAAATTAAGCTCATAAATGGGCAAAAAGGTAACCTAAATGAGATTTCTAAAGAGAAGCAACCAAGGAACAAAAAGAGTCCTATTAATACCTCAAATGACTCTGAAATGGATGCAAGATCTCGTTTCCCTTCTTCTCCTTTGGATCTAGCCTTCCTCTTCTCTTCCAATCTTCACTCTTTACACAAAAATGCCCAAAAACACTCAAGATCGGTTAAGGTGTTGCTATGAAACGTTCTGAGGGTGAGGGAGGCCAGATTGGGCGCATAAGGGGGATTATATAGGGTGCAAAACCCGTGGATCTAGGGTTTCTCCCTGACTGGCGGACCCGCCGAGTCCAGGATATGGATTCGTCGAGTCGCCCACTTTCACGTGCTCGAAATCCCGTCTCTACTCGATGAGTCGGGCAACAGACTCGTCGAGTCCCTCTTGAAAAACTTGGAAAAATAAAAATTTAAATTGATGGGTTTTGGTCATAAGACATCCTATGTGCTCATACAAACCCTAAAGCTCGGATCTAGGTTTCTCTATTGTACATACTTTGAATCCAAGACTTAGAACCCTAATACTAGCATATGGAAATCAGAACTCACATGTAAATAGGTTTAAGAACATACCTTGATTGTTATATAGCAATAACAATCCAATTCCTCCTTGAATTGACCTTGGAAAGCAAAGAGTCACAAGTGTCACTCCTCTAATGGCTCACAAACACCATAAGCAAGTGGAGAAGGTATAAGGAGAGAGGAGGGAGGTTAGAATTCGTATTTGGGACTTCTTGGGAAGGGATACACGAATTCATGACCTTGGGGTTGTTTATATAGGTGTAGAGATAGGGTTTCAGTCATTATCCTTATCTAGTTGATTATCCATTAAGCAACCAATAAGATAATCCTTGAATCCTTATCATACTCGAATTCTAAGACTTTCCAACCTTAAATTCGTTCACCATACTTATAAGATAATCCTTACCTTATTTTGTAACTATCACATAATTACAAATCAGCCCCTCTAGTTTAATTAATTACATTTGATCACAAAACTAATTCTTAATTAATTATCGACCAATATTAATTAAACAAATATGATTTCTCCTTTAATATATTATTCTTATAACATATTAATAAATCATATTATCCTCTCTCTCTTTATTCATTTCTCCAATCAAGTTGCTTTGGTGAAGGCAACCCAAAAGGACCATGCACCATCGGGTCAAGTACATACCAAAATAGTTATGGACTTAGACACTAATCCAACAGTCTCCCACTTGGATAAGTCTAATAACTATTCTGCGTATGACTTCGGATCCCGATCTGCAATCGTAGCTTTCCAAAGCCGCTGTCAACTCTGATCATATCAAATACGTGTGTCCTTAGATAAGGGATCATATATTCCTCCATTCTAGATATCATATGAGATATGATTTCAAATCATTCTCTTTGTACTACTTCTCAATTTCTGATTTATGACGACAGACTAATTGAACAAATCAAATTAGCCCTAGCCCGGCCGAGCATTTACGTTTGTCATCACTAAACCATCGAGGGGCCCAAAGATATCGCCTTTATCCTACTTTGAATAAAAGGAATGGATAAACTTTGATACAATGCTCGCTTGTACTCACGCACCGAATCACACACAACAATATGTTTTATAACACCAAGTTACTAGTGCGTTTACATATTATCAATGTGCAACCGATTCACAAGATACAACTTACACATCTCGGTTTCAAGAATATAAGATGTTATCGTCTCACCAATCACTCGTGATACAATCCATGGAGTGATCCAAGTGAGCGTGGGTCTAATCCAATGCTCAAATCACATTCATAAGCACTCATGAACGTTGCAGCAAACATTTGCTTATGTCTAATACTTTTCTAGACATTCCACACACCAATTCACGACAGTCTTCATTCATATCTACTTCCAACATATGAACGACTGTGGCCCGTTTGAATAATTCGATTATTCTTAATAAACTCAATTATTCTGGAAGTCAAAACATGCAAATGTGAAACACAAGAATAATACTAATCCCATATGGCCTCAAACCTTTGAGTATAAATAAAACACCTTTTATTTATCACCATATCGATTACTCATTATTTGTCGTTTCGGGTAATCAACTTCTTACTTGAATTACAACACTTGTCCCATGCTCCTAGCATGCACACAATGTTTACCTATGGTTCTTACTTTGTAAAATAGATCATATTGAACACATTTCCAATCATTCTCATTTCACAACTCCAAATCCTTTTTCCATAAGTTAAAGAATATCAAATTCTCGCTACTTATAGAATATGCTAGATTCTAACATTCTATGCAACTTATCCTTTCGTAATGTCACTGCACCAAAGTCACAAAGACTATTGCCAATGATATTACAAAGTACTCTATCGGAGATTGTTACAAGACAATTCCATAGACGTGATGTCTCTCACTCAAAGTACATTCTTTGAACATCCTTTTTCATAGAAGTTTCTAATCTAATCATAGATTTCTCAATATTCAATTCCCAGTATGGATACACTTCCATATGTTCCATATGACAACTCATTCTTAATAGAATCTTATCTATTCGTAATGATGTCGATATGGTCCATCCAATATGGAAATATTTCCATATTTTCCAATACTATACTTCCAACTACTCACAAGCGACCAATCCTCGTCGAACTTGGATTGTCCTTTGATAGTTGTTTAATTATTTTAGTCAAAACCAATTCTAGTCCCTTTTCCCTCTAAATGCGCTCGACATTTGGAAAATTTTAGAATGGTCAAACATTAAAGCATTTGCAATCGATCCTATACCCGAAGCGTATGGGACACGACGCATAATGTTTTATTTTCTATGTTCTCAAAATTTGAATTGTGAAGAGGGATGCCGTAATCATAATCGAAATTTTAAGAACACACTTTGTATCTTTGACTAAATTTTATTAACATTTCTCAACCTAAACCTTTAGATTTGAAATGAAGCATAATATTCTCTCCCTTAATTATAGCAAAACAACTCTTCAACTATTGCGACTTTGCAAAGTATGACTCTTGTTTTCTATAATTAATATTGCTAACCTTGCAATACTTTCCTTAATAATCATACAATCATAACTTTTATGCTCCCACTATCTTGATGATTATTATAAAACATAACACTTATGCTCCCACTAGCTTCGACATGTATTCATAAACATCTTAACTTTCAGAAAACAATGCTTATTGAATTTCTTAAGTTCATGTTTCTAATACTTAGTGCTTTGATAATCTTTTATCAAGGATTCTTTATACACCTTTGCCTTCGATAGTTCATATGTGTGTCTAAACAATTAAGACTAATTGCCAAACCTCACAATTCAAATTATGGAAAGGGATGCCGTAACCATGATTGAATTTGAGAATGCAATTTTACAATCACTATCTTCTTAAAATCTCTCTTAGTGAAAACATTTCTTCACAATCATTTTCATGAAGGAGGAAATCTTATGACACTTAGATTTGAGCGGTGTATGTGTTCCTATCCATGTGAATTTGTTAAAACCAAAGTTTATGACAAATTCAAACTCATATGGACCGAGCTTTCTTAATCTTGATTTCTTGCCTTATGGTAGCACAGCTGCCCGCCATGTCTTCCAAGTAGTTAAGCGGCTCACCTTTTCTTATCAATGTACCTTTCATTGATTAAGGTGCTTTGCCTTTTATACGTTCAAAATGAGAACTCATAGAACTCACATGCATAATTAACTCGATTGGATTGGCACATAATCAAGATAATGTCAACACGACAGGTTGTAAACCTCAACTCGTGTGCTAGTGATGATCGATAAGGTTTATTTGATTTGTTCTTGAAACCTTGCAAGACCATTAAGACTCCCACTGACTCCTTGACATATAAGATTCTCTTGTCAAAACATTTCTTGACAAACAAATATTCAAGAGTTAGTGTAGCTTTTATCAAAACTCTTCATAAATTGGTCCTAGTTGGTCTTTGTCTTATCTAAGACATCACAACTTACCACATTTAATGAAAGTTATAAACCTTCTTAATACCTTTCACTCAATGTCACAATCTTAACTTTAAGACTTGTTATTGGAACGAAGTATGATTCACTTATTGATTTAACCATTTCTTCAATTCTTGATTCCTCTTCTTAGACATACAATTGTACTAAGACTCACTTAGAAGATCAATTGAGATATGGTTCTTAATCATTAAGACCTATCATAAAGCATAAAAGCTACTCTCCCTTCTTCTTAGAATGGAAAAACTTTTATCTTTCTGCCTACTTGATTCTTCTTATTCGTTCTACTATTGATCTAAACCCTTTAATCAATTTAGAATTACACTTAATCTTGTAAGTATAATCATATTTACTAAGCCTTTAGTAAATCATGACGAATATCTTTGTTATTCTTATGGTGAACTTGATCAACACACTACTTTGTGTACTTGATCTCCTAGTCCTTCACTTGACACTTTGTCAACGAATTGGTCTATTTTCCAAATATGAATTTCTCATTCATCATGCAACCAAGTTGCATGATTCCAAATTTCTGTCCGATTGAAACTTTGGGCAATGAGAAACTCTCCCTATTTGGTAAATTCTTGACATTTCCATAAATAACATAAACAAGAATCATATCCATTCGTTGTAGAAATATTCAAACATCGATTCTCATAATGATTTCATTGTAAGGAAATAAATAAGTCAAACACAAATTTATTTTATTTACAAAAGCAGCGGAAAAAATTTGTCCTTACAATGCAAAATCCATTGAAAACTATGTACAAAAGAAAATTTCTAACAACTCTATCATAACTTTCTAATCTCAAAATCTAATCTTCAAGTCCATGCGATCGAGATCCATCTCTTGAGATTAGATTCATCGTGCTCTCTTATCAAGCTTCCTTTCTTTTCACCGACCCTACAAAACGCTTAAATGTAATCTTATTACATCATGTATTAAGAATCAATAAATAGGAACTTAACGGAGTTAGATAGTGGATTCTTACCTAAAGTAGATCCATACATTCTGACTCTCCCATCTCTTAGACCTCTTAGGTAATTAAGGCAACTTCGTCTCCAATGCCCCTTCTCTTAGCAATAAAAGCAAAATGACTCTTTTGGAACAACACATGGAACTACTTTAGACATCGCCTTTCTCTTATGATCAAACTTTTCGATCATTGCATGTCTTTCATTGCCATTGTCTATACCCATAGAGGTCTTGAAGGCAGATTCACCAATCAACTTTGCTTTTCTATTGTGCCAAACCATTACTGATTCAGCAGCAATAAGCATGTAGGTGAGATCTATAAGGGTCACGTCGTGATTCATCATATAGTACTCTCTTACGAACTCACTATATGAGTTGGGAAGTGACTGAAGAACCCAATCAACAACTATTTCCTCACAGACAACGGATCCCAACATTCTTAGTCTATCAATGTGCGACTTCATCCCTAGGACGTGTGCACACACCGACTTTCCTTCTTTATGTTTACTTGCCAAAAGGGCTTGAGTGATATTGAACCTTTCAATTTTACAATCTTGTGGGTTAGGGAGAATAATTGGAGGAGGAGGAGGAAGTGAAGCATGATTTCTTGTTCCTCGATCAAATCGTGGAATATCATCTTCATGTGGAATGCTTGTTCCACGGGATTTGGGAAGACCATAGTTGTCGAACTTTGACATCTACAAAACGGGAGAAAACAAAAACAAATTCAAGTTAGTTGATTGATTGAGTCCTTAGTAAATCACCCAAATAAGATACTAAGGCTAGGACCCAACACAATATTCTACAACTCGGGAGAGGGATGCCGTAACCCAAATTGCAGAACATTTGAAGGTAAGTGAATGACGATTCACTAATTTCCACCATGAAAAACGAAAAAGAAATTTAAGTTTTAAATCTATGAAAATTCCTAGATCCTTTGAGATACATTGAACTTTCAATGGCATGTTTATATCTCGATATGCCCCTCTTGTTTGTGACTGGGATGCCGAGAATCACAAAGCGGGTGTGAATAACCATGCAAACTTACATGGTGCACTCACATGTTACAGTCACCTATTCGCTGTGCCGGTAAACCACACACGCTCCACCGAACTATGACAAACATTGAGTCACCCTTTGCTACCTTTGCTTAGACCCATTTAGTGTGCCGGTTAACCACACACGCTCCACTAACGTCTTCGCAATGGCACAAAGTGTAATTTCATGGAATTGCATCAATTCACTTTTGCCTAAGTAACTAAGATTGGGAATTTTATAAAACATTTAGTTACTTGATAATTCATTATACTTATAATGGAAGGTTTCGTCCTATCCTACCCGTTCGGCTAACGACCCTCCACTAGTCAAGAGTGCGGTGGGTAAGAGTGGATACCCATTCAATCGCCATTTTATAGGCGATTTCCTTAAACACCCCTTATAGACCAGCTTCGTGAATGAGGCCTACTAACGGTAAGACTGACTTTTACTTATACATATATATAATGTTAGACTTTTAATGTTATATATAGTATAGGGTGTATTTTACACTTTTAAAATATCAGGTGGTTCAATTTAACAATTATACTTTTAATTTACTTAAATTGTAAACCTAAACTTTTATGGATTTATTAAACTTCCTTTAATTATACACCTTAATTATTTAATAAAACCACAAGGGTGTGATTTGAACTTTTTTTTTTCAAAACTATACTTGAGTTTTAGAATTTAACATTCCTAATTAAACTTTTAATCAACTTTTAAATTCCAAAACTTGAGGGCAAGTTTTGAAACATTTCAACACATTAGGGATTAGAATTTAAATATGCATCAAAATTAAACTATTTAATCAAAATTTAAATTCCAAAACTTGAGGGCAAGTTTTGAAACCTTTTTCAAAACATTAGGGTTTCAACTATTTAAATTTCAAAACAACAAAACTTTTGGGGTTCAAATTTAAACTATAAAACCTAAAGGGCCAAATATGAAACTTTTCACAACAACAAGGATCAAATAACAAATAATTTAAATTAACATTTAATCACATAATTATCCATATTTGATGATTTCTTGCAAAACAATTTATCAATTTACTTAAAATAATTAATCAATTATCTTATAAGGAAACAATTATCCTATTAATTGATAAATATCTTCAATTAGATTAAAATTATAGTCAAATATATCATATAATCGGATTGATATTAATCTAACATGATAAGGTAATTATCCCAATGCAAAAACAGCAAGAAATCCCGAGATAAGCACTGTCTGACGCACCGACTCGCCGAGTAGGGCTGACTCGCCGAGTCCAAGAGTGACTCACCGAGTCAGGTCGAACAGTGAGGCCAAAACACGATTTTCAGTTACATCAAGCATCAATACAATAGAAACCAATCATGGCTCTGATACCACTGATGGGTTTTGGTCATAAGACATCCTATGTGCTCATACAAACCCTAAAGCTCGGATCTAGGTTTCTCTATTGTACATACTTTGAATCCAAGACTTAGAACCCTAATACTAGCATATGGAAATCAGAACTCACATGTAAATAGGTTTAAGAACATACCTTGATTGTTATATAGCAATAACAATCCAATTCCTCCTTGAATTGACCTTGGAAAGCAAAGAGTCACAAGTGTCACTCCTCTAATGGCTCACAAACACCATAAGCAAGTGGAGAAGGTATAAGGAGAGAGGAGGGAGGTTAGAATTTGTATTTGGGACTTCTTGGGAAGGGATACACGAATTCATGACCTTGGGGTTGTTTATATAGGTGTAGAGATAGGGTTTCAGTCATTATCCTTATCTAGTTGATTATCCATTAAGCAACCAATAAGATAATCCTTGAATCCTTATCATACTCGAATTCTAATACTTTCCAACCTTAAATTCGTTCACCATACTTATAAGATAATCCTTACCTTATTTTGTAACTATCACATAATTACAAATCAGCCCCTCTAGTTTAATTAATTACATTTGATCACAAAACTAATTCTTAATTAATTATCGACCAATATTAATTAAACAAATATGATTTCTCCTTTAATATATTATTCTTATAACATATTAATAAATCATATTATCCTCTCTCTCTTTATTCATTTCTCCAATCAAGTTGCTTTGGTGAAGGCAACCCAAAAGGACCATGCACCATCGGGTCAAGTACATACCAAAATAGTTATGGACTTAGACACTAATCCAACATAAATAACATACCAGAAATGGGGACGTTACACCATTCCCCACTTTCAAGGGGCGTGGACGAAATTCTTTGGGTTTGCCCAAGTGATTTTCGTCCACCTCATCCAATGAGGTCCATGGGCTCATTTCCTCAACTTTCAATAAATAACTAAACAAACCATGCACTTTTAATTAATCCACTTAATTCCAATTAATTTTTGATTAATTATTAATTAATAATACTATTTTCAGTTAATATATTATTCTCATAATATATTAACAAATTATTTATTTTGATTTCCAATTAATTTATTAACCATATAATAAATTAATCAATTAGTTACTCTCTCTAAAAGCTATCATATTCAATTGTTAGGTTTGAGGGCAACCCAAAAGGGTCGTGCTGTTATCAATTCTAGTTTATATTAATTATAGTTATGGGCTTAGATACACAATCCAACAATATGTTCATCCAAAATCCCAATATGATAAGATTAATTTGTTTACTGTTAATGGAAGCCCAACTTATATTTCTTGTCTAGTGTATATCATTCACCAACACACTTGTTCATTTCTTGATTTTATCATTAATCTTAGTTGTTGAATTAAGTATAAAAATTGATTTTTGGAAACATAGTAATTGTTCGATTGATTCTTCTTTCATGTTGTTCGATTGTCATACATCGTAATATTGACTCGATCATGATTTTCTTTCCTTCATTCTTTGATCGAAATCATCTATTACAACGTTAGAGAATCTAAAATCAATCTGATTTTATTTCTTCAATTCATCTTACTTTGTTGAATGATGTTGGTCGCTCGATTGATTCGCTAACATTAGTTCATGTTGTAGATATTGGTTTGAATTTGATTATGTCTGCATCATGAATTGATCTTTAAAACCAAGTTTATTATGGCTTCTTGTTCTTCACTGGTATCACTATCAATTCCCTTGAATTATGATGAACTCAAATCATAATAGCCCGATGTGTAAATGAACTGATTTGGTGGCTTGAATGAACTCGTTGTGTAAACACGAATTTGTGGCATTTTAGTTGAAGAAGATGATGATACAAGATAAACTTCTTAATGCTTAATAACATATGAATAACACTTAAAATTTTGGTTGAAATTGCCAATTTTGATATGAAAAGGTTTATTTGGGTATTAAACACTTTTAACTTTTATTTTTTTAAAAAAAAGCTCTTAATCCAAAAGCTAATTCAAATAGCTTTTGGTTTTTATGCAATTTTACACATTTAAAAAGCAAGAGCTACTTTTATCGAACCTTTATGCACAAATAAAACATACAACTATAATTACTAGCTAGTTTGTATAAACACGCCCATATCCATAGGCCTTAGACAAATTTTGTTTACATTATTTATATTGTCTAAGACTACAAGCATGTTTGCCAAAACTAGTTAGCAATTATAGCTTTTATTTATTCATAATGATTCGGTCCAATGATATAAATCTTATAGGTTTAAGGACATTCTACACCATATAACTTCTAGTTTTTGATTTAAATGGTCCCCAAACTTATTTTTTGGCTTTATGGGGGCATAAAATGACTTTCGTCAGGTTTAAATAGTCATTTTGGAAATTATGAAGAGGTAACCCAGTTACCCTTTTCCATATAGACATTTATCTTGACCCCACTGTCCCTTGGGCCACTTCTCCTTTAGTGGCTATGTAGACGTTACGTAACTAAGATCAGGTATCCAAGAAAGAAGAACCATGTTTGGCTAAGGACATTTGATATTGTGGAGAAGGTGGCGCGTTCCTATGATTTCGTCGTACGGGGGTTCCGTGGCGATAAGGAAAAGAAGAACTTTCATACTTTTACTAAATTATCACCACCGACGGTCGTCGTCGGTGGGAAGAAGGTTGTGATTAAAAGCCCTAGCGGTGGAGCAATGTCGTTGAGTCAGCTAACTACATCATTTCGATCACTGCCACTCCACTTCCACCTTCGACTAATGATCTTAGCCTATCGCACTAACCTGTCTATTTCACAGTGGCTTATTCATTGTTCCTTTATCATTCATAAGTTGTTTAATGTAACTATTTTAACAATCTCTGGTCGTCAACCACCCGCCCTTAGTTTGCCCCTTTTTTTCAATCATAGAGCAGATTAAACTTAGAAAATCAGAATTGAAAATGTATTAGTATTAAATAAGTACGGTTATGTTTCAATGCATTGATAATGTTAGATCTTCTCTTCCATTTGTATAAACATCAAGAGAACAACATATCTAGATTATTGTGTTTTTCGATTCCCATATTAGTGCAATCGAAATCTTGTTGAATTGATTTTTTAATTTAAGATGATGGCAGCGGCAATGGTAACATACTAACATCGACTACTTGTACCATTCACATTGCTTGTTGTATTGTTACCTAGGCAACCACCCTTAGACAATTTGGCCACTTCATTATTGAGAAGGAAGCCACATTAACTTCAAATGCTCATGTAGCTTATATGAAACATGTTATAGTAGGGATGAACGACCAAAAAAACAGGTCAACATCTTCTTTATGCCCCTATAAAACCATAAATAATTTCATAGACCTTTTAAACCAAAATTGAAAATTTTAATGAGCTATAATGTCATTAATCCAAAATTTATATCATTTTAATGGGTCAACATAGGTCAATTTATGAAATTTTTATGAAAATTGTCACTCAAAGCTTGTATTTATACGCTAAATACCATTTCAAAATAATAATAATAAGTTTTAGTTTTTTCATGTTTCTTACTCACATATACACACGGAGCGTCAAAATTTAAAACGATCAACGGTCAAGGGAATGAATATATATACTTGTACATTGGACGCATATACACCAGATTATACGATATAACTCACCTCTTTACCAAAAAAAACTCACATTCTTTTTTTCGTTTAAAATTTTTTTAGGCCACGTTTTTTATCGGAAAAAAAAAACGAATATACCATTGTTCATGATTTTTCGTCATCTTTCCACAGAGATCCATGTTGATCTATAAAAAAACAAACTTTTTTTTTAAAAACTCACTGCGTTTTATTGTTTTTTCAATATTTAAGTTTAATTTTATTAAAAAAAAAGTAAGTATACCAAAAAATTCAATTTTTTGTCCTCTATCAATTAACATCAACATCGATTAAAAAACATCGATCAATTCAGATTCACACTGTGAATCTAAACTGTAAATTTTTCAATTTTAACATTCACAATGTGAATTTAGACATGTAAATCTGGGCACATGAGCACAATCAACAATCATATGGACTGCGGATGTGCACAATCAACAGCCATATAGACTGTTGATGAGCTGATTATGAGTTCGCTATATATATATATATATATATATATATATATATATATATATATATATATATATATATATATATATATATATATATATATATATATATAATTTTATTATTTATTAATAATACGGAGTGATAGATAAACAATAAAATTAATTTTTTGTGTTTACTTTTATATTTTTTAGTACCGACAAGCGACATCTTTTCTTATACAGAAAATTTACCAACCGTTTTTGGTTTCCATTTCGATTTTCTATTTGAATGAAGCCTCACCGCTTTGATTTTATCATTTCGAAAAATAATGCTACAAATAGTTTTCAACATTTCATGGTTTCTAGAACTTTTCATTTTTTAAGATTTGCTTCTAGAAAATTAAATAATAAAATTTGATAAAAGTTTCATAGACGGTTCTAAGTCTTCTAATTCTAAACAAGAGAAATAACCAGAGAAACAAAGGACGTGGAACTAGACTTTAAAGAAGGACGTGGAACTAGACTTTCTATTTTCTATTCTTTTCTAGATTGAAACTCTATCTTTGATTCTGAACATGTGGAAATTAAGTGTAATAACCGAAGAAATTTCATCTTACCTTGAATTCAACACTTAATTTCTTTTTAATTAAATCTAATTATATATATTAAAAAAACAAATATGAATCAAGCAGGTCAGTGAACAACTCAACATAAGCCTACAAAGTGGGCTTTATCCTACGATGCAGTGGTCATATCGTAGCCTATGAATCAGCAAATGGACTTGGCCCATGCAAATACAACCCTACTAGTAGTAAATTTGGCTTAAGTCAATGTTCAACTTTTTTTAATTAGAACATCAATTTATAACGGTGAGTTCAAGGAGAAAATTGAATGAAGACATTTTTATTACTTAGAATATTTATAATTGTGAGTTTAATGAGAGTTGAATGCAAACACTTTTATTAGTGTCAAGTCTATGTATCATTCAATGGATGAAACTCTATAATTATAAGATGTCACCTTGATATTCAATGGATTTGAAGTTCAATAGCTATTGAACTCTTCAATGGGAAAAATAAAACTTTTTAATTCTTAAATATTTACTATAAGTTACATTTTGTAACATTTGTCCAATTTTATAGAGTTCAATGCAATGTAGGAAAAAAAATGATAGAGTTGCATGGATTATAGAAAGATGATGTGACAATTCATTAAACTCTATGGAGTTTAAAGTATTATGGATGCCTTTAAACCTTATCAATTGATGCCCAATAGCTACAGTAAAAATTTAGAAGATTATATTTTAAACAATCTTTAAAAAATCTACCGTATTATCAAAATGATATTTAAAAAGAATATTATATATATATATATATATATATATATATTGATTTTTATTAAATTAATCTTTCACAATCAAATTACCTAAGAAAATTGGTTGTATAACCAACATGAAATTATACATGAGCTACCTTTATACCTATCTCTTCTAATAAAAAAAACCTAAATTTACGACTTGTCAATCTATTAAATAAAATGTTGTATATATGGCATCTTTTCCCAAGTCTATTTGTTTGTTTTTCAAATTTCAAATCTATTAATATTAAGCATTATCAAACTTGCTAAATTTATTTAAATTCAAATCTATTACATTTGACTATATCAAAAATTGAAATTTTTTAGGCAATGCAATTTCATATCCCTAATATTAAGGAAGATATTAAACATGATACGCAACTGAAACAAGTTCTTGCTAATGGTAAAAAAGGGGGTTTAAATGTGGGGGCTGTTCTTATTTTACCAGAGGGTTTTGAATTAGCCCCTCCCGATCGTATTTCCCCCGAGATAAAAGAAAAGATGGACAATCTGTCTTTTCAGAGCTATCGCCCAAATCAAAAAACTATTCTTGTCATAGGCCCTGTTCCTGGTCAGAAATATAGTGAAATCACGTTTCCTATTCTTTCCCCAGACCCCGCTACTAAGAAAGACATTCACTTCTTAAAATATCCTATATACGTAGGCGGAAACAGGAGAAGGGGTCAGATTTATCCTGATGGGAGCAAGAGTAACAATACAGTTTATAATGCTACAACATCCGGTATAGTAAGCAAAATCCTACGAAAAGAAAAGGGGCGATACGAAATAACCATAGCGGATGCATCGGATGAACGTCAAGTGGTTGATATTATCCCTTTGGGGCTAGAACTTCTTGTTTCAGAAGGCGAATCTGTCA
This sequence comes from Lactuca serriola, assembly GCF_051521515.1. NCBI lineage: Eukaryota > Viridiplantae > Streptophyta > Magnoliopsida > Asterales > Asteraceae > Lactuca > Lactuca serriola. The sequence goes on from NC_136410.1 coordinate 238,300,760, forward strand.
AATTTGAGGAGCCGTTGACAAGTAATCCTAATGTGGGCGGATTTGGTCAGGAGATGCAGAAATAGTACTTCAAGATCCATTATGTGTACAAGGCCTTTTGTTCTTCCTAGCATTTGTTATTTTGGCACAAATTATTTTTGTTCTTAAAAAGAAACAGTTCGAGAAGGTTCAATTGTTCAAAATGAATTTCTAGACTCGCGGATTTATCGACCTCAAGTTTGTAAAAAGAACCAATTTTTTTTTAGTAATTATGATTATCTATGATAAAAAATAAAATTCTAAAAAGCCTTTTGTTTGTTTATACTCTTTTTCTACGGGATGCCGGGAATTCCTTGTACCACATTCCTATCCACAATATGTAGATTGTGAAGAAGACTATTTGACTTGACCTCTTCTTTCTTTGTTTTTGTTTTTTTTTTTTTTTATAAAAATTTGGGGTGATGTTATTATGTTGCTATTGGCAAATTAAAATGTCATAAAATACATTTGAGTCTAATACAATGGACTTCGGCTAGATCCTATTCAAAAGTAAACGCAAAATAGAACGGATAATTGAAGGGAACAAATATTTCTGGGAGGGGTTATTCATCTTCCTAGTCTTCGACACAAGAAAGGGATGTGAAAATCATTTTCTTGTATCGAAATAATAATGATTCTTGATACTGTTCGTCAAACATTCCTAGTGTTAGTTTCTATTTTTTTTACAGACGTATAAGAACGTTTTTTTATAGTTATTACGTATTTTATTTATTCTTATCTTAGAATAATTACGTATACTATAAATAAAAAGTGGTGGACAAATAAAAGAGGAGAGGAAAATCCATTGAGTAAACAGAACTTCTTCAATGAACTTATAAAAAAAATATTCTAATTATTAAGAACTCAATAGGACGTTCTCCCTCAAATCAGACAAACAAAGAAGGGAATTCGTTGAGTTCTTACACTTTCATGTCTACAACTCAATTCATCCGATTACTAAAGGGATGAACCCTATCCGGAATATGAACCATAAAAGAAAACACCTACTAAACCGATCACAAGAATACCAGCTACAATACCTATTATCCAAAGAGAAATTCTTCTAGTAGTATCGGCCATTTACCCCACTTCCCTCCACATTTCATCAAGTGGTCATGCTAGTCTCTCAATATCTCTCTCAACTCTAAAATCCAGGACCTAAATTCATGTCCTGTCATTAAATTCCTCCTGATTTATTAGAACTAAAAGAATTCCATTTAAGCATCTCACTACTTTAGTTGAAAGATTCCATTTGAATTGGAATTTGGTCATTCACTATGACCCGCTAAGCATCCATGCCTGAATGGTTAAAGCACCCAACTCATAATTGGCGAATTTGTAGGTTCAATTCCTACTGGATCCACGCCAATAGGACCCTCCAATAAGTCTATTGGAATTAGCTCTGTATCAATGAAATCTCATCATCCATACATAATGAATTGATGTGGTATATTCATATCATACTATATGAACAGTAAGAATTAGCAGTCTTATTGAGACTAGAACTCCTAGGGAATCAAATCGATTTATGGATGGAATCAGGTATGCAGTATTTACAGACAAAAGTATTCAGTTATTGGGGAAAAATCAATATACTTCTAATGTCGAATCAGGATCAACTAGGACAGAAATAAAGCATTGGGTCGAACTCTTCTTTGGTGTCAAGGTAATCGCGATGAATAGTCATCGACTTCGGGGAAAGGCTAGAAGAATGGGACCCATCATGGGACAGACAATGCATTACAGACGTATGATCATTATGCTTCAACCGGGTTATTCTATTCCACCTCTTAGAAAGAAAAGAACTTAAATCAAAATACTTAATAGCATGGCGATACATTTATACAAAACTTCTACCCCGAGCACACGCAATGGAGCCATAGACAGTAAAGTGAAATCCAATCCACGAAATAATTTGATCTATGGACAACATCATTGTGGTAAAGGTCGTAATGCCAGAGGAATCATTACCGCAGGGCATAGAGGGGGAGGTCATATGCGTCTATACCGTAAAATAGATTTTCGACGGAATGAAAAGACATATATGGTTGAATCGTAACCATAGAATACGACCAGAATCGAAATGCATACATTTGTATCATACATTATAGGGATGGTGAGAAGAGATATATTTTACATCCCAGGGGGGCTATAATTAGAGATACCATTGTTTCTGGTACAGAAGTTCCTATAAAAATGGGAAATTCCCTACCTTTGAGTGCGGTTTGAACTATTGATTTATGTAATTGGAAGTAACCAACTAGGTTTACGATGAAACCTAGAAATCGATCACTGATCCAATTTGAGTACCTCTACAGGATAGACGCCAACAGAAAACTGAAGAGTAACGGCAACAAGTGGTTGAGTTCAATAGTTCCTCATATAAAATTATTGACTCGTGAGATATAGTAATATAGAGAAGACAAAATTGTTTCAAACACTGACAAAACCGGAAGCGCCCCTTCTTCAAAGAGAAGAGGACGGATTATTCACATTTCATTTGATGGTCAGAGGCGAATTGAAAGCTAAGCAGTGGTAATTCTAAAGATTCCCGGGGGGGGGGGGGGGGAATAAAGATGTCTCCTACGTTACCCATAATATGTGGAAGTATCAACGTAATTTCATAGAGTCATCCGGTATGAATGCTACATAAAGAACATAAGCCAGATGATGGAACGGGAAGAACTAGGATGTAGAAGATCATAACATGAGTGATTCGGCAGATTTTGATTCCAATATATCCACCCATGTGGTACTTCATTATACCATATATATATAAGATCCATCTATATAGATATCACCATCTACATCCAGAAAGCCGTATGCTTTGGAAGAAGCTTGTACAGTTTGGGAAGGGGTTTTGATTGATAAAAAAGAAGAATCTACTTAAACCGATATGCCCTTAGGCACGGCCATACATAACATAGAAATCACACTTGGAAGGGGTGGACAATTAGCTAGAGCAGCGAGTGCTGTAGCGAAACTGATTGCAAAAGAAGGGAAATCGGCCACATTAAAATTACCTTCTGGGGAGGTCCGCTTGATATCCAAAAACTGCTCAGCACCAGTCGGACAAGTGGGGAATGTTGGGGTGAACTAGAAAAGTTTGGGTAGAGACAGATCTAAGTGTTGGCTAGGTAAGCACCCTATAGTAAAAGAGTAGTTTTGAACCCTGTAGACCATCCACATGGGGGTGGTGAAGGGAGGACCCCAATTGGTAGAAAACAACCCACAACCCCTTGGGGTTATCCCGCACTTGGAAAAAGAAGTAGAAAAAGAAATAAATATAGTGATAATTTGATTCTTTGTCGCCGTAGTAAATAGGAGAGAAAATAGAATTTCTTTCTTCGTCTTTACAAAACAAAAAAAATAGGAGGAAGTTGTGACACGTTCACTAAAAAAATCCGTTTGTAGCGAATAATTTATTAAAAAAAATAAATAAGCTTAACACAAAAGCAGAAAAAGAAATAATAATAACCTTGTCCCGGGCATCTACCATTATACCCATGATGGTCAGTCATACTATTGCTATCCATAATGGAAAAGAACATTTACCTATTTATATAACAGATCGTATGGTAGGACACAAATTGGGAGAATTTGCACCTACTTTAAATTTCTGAGGCCATGCAAAAAGCGATAATAGATCACGTCGTTAAAAAACGTTTGTTTATTTATAATAATATATATAGATATTTATCATTGATTAGTAGGAGGCGAACTTTATGTTAAATAAGAGAACAACATAAGTATACGCTTTAGGTCAATATATATCTATGTCTGCTCACAGAGCGCGAAGGGTAATTGATCAAATTCGTGGGCGTTCCTACGAAGAAACACTTATGATATTAGAACTCATGCCTTATCGAGCATGTTATCCAATTTTTAAATTAGTTTATTCTGCAGCAGCAAATGCTAGTTTCAATATGGGTTCGAATGAAGTAAATTTAGTCATTAGTAAAGCTGAAGTCAATGAAGGTACTACTGTGAAGAGATTAAAACCTCGCGCTCGAGGGCGTAGTTTTGCGATACAAAAGCCTACCTGCCATATAACTATTGTAATGAAAGATATATCCTTAGATGAATATTTGTAGGACTGTTCACTATTTGGATAAAACCGAATTGTCCAATTGGACAATTTGGATTGGACTATTTGGTTTGGATATTCAGATTTTTGGATTGGTTTTCAACAAAACCGAATTATTATTTTGGATTTCGGATTGGTTTTGGTTTATAAAATAAGAACCGAATAGTCCAAAAAAACCGAATAAACATTTATTATTTATTTATTTATAACATATATATATATATATATATATATATATATATATATCTATAGTTATTTATTAATTTTGTAATTTATTTTTTGAAATAGGTTCAAAACGTTTCATCCGGTTAAAAAACATTAATATGCATTTTCTCTCAAAACTTTTCTATTTATAAAATGTTTAACTATAATATATCTTCGTAGTAATTCTTTATAAATTTCAAATCACAAGTAAATAATTTGTTTTTGTTTCTTGTGTAAAGTTGATAATATTATAATTATTTGTCGTTTTAAAATGTTTCTGTTTTTGAAAACCGAATTATAAAAACCGATCCAACCGAATTGCAATTGGATTGGATCGGATCGGATTTGAATTTAGTTTGGACTATTCAGATCCATGTTTTGAAAACCGAAATCAATTTGGATTCACTTGATTGGATAGGATCAAACCGACCCATCCAAACAAACACCCCTAAATATATAGATACCGACTCTATTACATGGTCACAAAAACCTAAATCGAAAAAAAGCATACAACTATGTTGTATTATGATATGTATAATAATGGGGGAACATGAGACAAAAATTAAATCCAATTGGTTTCAGACTTGGTACAACCCAAGGTTATCATTCCCTTTGGTTCGCACAACAAAAAAATTATTCTGAGGGTCTGCAAGAAGATAAAAAAAAATAAGAACTTATATCCAGAATTATGTACAAAAAAATATGAAAACATCTTCTGGCGTCGAGGGAATTGCACATATAGAGATTCAAAAAAGAATCGACCTGATCCAAATCATAATCTATATGGGATTTCCAAAAATCTTAATTGAAAGTCGACCCCGACGAATTGAAGAATTACAGATGAATTTACAAAAAGAATTTCATTTTGTAAATAGAAAACTTAACATTACTATCACACGAATTGAAAAGTCTAATGGAAACCCTAATATTCTTGCAGAATTTATAGTGGGCCAATTAAAAAAATAGAGTTTCTTTTCGCAAAGCAATGAAAAAGGCTATAGAATTAACTGAACAAGCAGATACAAAAGGAATTCAAGTGCAAATTACAGGATGTATCGACGGAAAAGAAATTGTGCGTGTTGAATGGATTAGAGAGGGGAGGGTTCCACTACAAGCCATTCGAGCTAGTTCCTATACAGTTCGAACGATCTATGGGTATTATGCATCAAAATTTGGATATTTATAAACGGGGAATAATAAACCTTTATTCCTTTTGCATTCTATCCAACAATGGAACAAAAAATGAAAATTTTGTTTCTTCTTTTTATTTTGTGTTCAATAAAAAAAAATGAATATATAAACATTATAAGCTTACCAATGTACATACTATATTTGTTTGCAATTTATCATTAAATAAATGTTTTTTTTATAGATTTAAGCTTTAATATTGTCAACCGTATAACAAACGAGTTATAACCTAATATCCTAATAAATGAAACCTAAATATGTCATATGTCATTTTTTAAGCATACTGATGTTACATGTCATTTTCTTAGTATTTTATATTTTTTTTATTTCACCCGATATAAATCTTATATTTTAAGGAGTTTAAAATTTTAATTTTTCGATTAACGAATAATATAAATCGTAATAAAATCTGATAATTAATTTGAATTCAAAGTTTAGCATTAAATTTGAAATGTGATATATTTTCTATATTATTCTGATTTGTGAACCATGTAGTACATGGATTTATAATCTAGTTAAATTATAAATATTACACTTTTTAGAAATTAATGGTATTATAGTTGTCATTGTAGCAATTTTCTGAAATTACAATTAATGTTTATAATATTATTTCTAATAAATGAATGTTTTTTTTGCCACTTGTCATATTTTCATTCAATTTGTCAAATGTCACTTTGTGTTATTTTGAATTAATTTTTTTCTCATGTGTCATTTTATGAATTTTTCTATTTTATTAAATACCACAAAATATTTTACTATAATAATTGCAATAAATGTAATAATGAATGGATATCAATTTCATTAATAGGTTTATCTTTTAATTTCAAAATTCTTAAAATTAAATATTATTAGTTTCTTTTATTTATTTAAATTACTTGTTTAAATTTAAAAGATAATAAACATTTATATTATAATAATTCATTATTTTTCTTATTTTCTTATAAATTCAAAATTCTTAAATATTTTGATATATATATATATATATATATATATATATATATATATATATATATATATTAACTCATATAATACATGGGTCTAACAACTAGTTAATAAAGTAATATAATCTTTTGAGTTCCATGTACGATATACAACCGATTTCCTTGGGTTATCTAATTATGCAACATTGAATAATCAAATCACAAAACATAATATTTTTGATAAACACAAAAATAACATAATTTTTTTTATACATCAATGGATTTTTTTTGAGTTTTTATGAAGTTATCCGTTATTTCTAAGTAGCATTTACATGTTTCTCATTTATATTAGTTTTTCTCATTTATATTTGTTTTTTCTTGTATTGAACTACACAACCTAAACCACTTGGGCTGTGGTGACTTGGTAAGGCATGTGGAAGATATGGTGGATAACCTATCGACCCATGTTCAAATCCTGACACTACTAAGCCCTTGTGGCCATGGAGGTTCTCCTGCAGTGACTCCAGGACATAAGGCAAAGCCTCATGTTTGCAGCGGGGGATTAGTCGGTGCACGAAAGCTGGCCCGGAAACCCTCGTTAGGGAAGTTCCCTTTCCAAAAAAAAAGCTACACAACCTAGGCTAGAAATGTGTATACATTGATAAACTACATTATTTGGATGGCCAACACTAAACATGTCCCTTCAAGGAAACAAATGGCCACACGGCCGATTATAAGTAACATAAACTTGACTAAACAACCATATATATATATATATATATATATATATATATATATATATATATATATATACACACACACACACTAGGAAACTTAATGGGGGCCGTGATAATCATGGCCCCTGGGATTTGATTTGTAAGCTAGTTTGATGTGATTCTAGAAAAACACGTTTTATACTCGCAATATAGCTTTTCATTGAATATTTTTGTTATTGTTTCTAAAAGTATAAGGGCACAAAGGTAATTAGAGCAGAAGTTATGTTTTCCTCATTATGATTTATAACATTTTCCTTTTGGTAAACATCTTGTACCTTTTTTCTTATTACATCCTCTATAGAGTTGCTCTTTTCTTTCATATCCATTTCAAACACTTATAGATTCCAAGGCATTTTTATGGGTGTATAGAAGCTTCAACCTGCAAAAATGGGTTGCCTGATCTCCCACTGCAACTGCCCTGGTGTATAAGGTTATGAGGAGGGGGCTCGCCATAGGCGATCATGTGAAGACACTAAATCTCCATCTGAAAAAAAAATAAGATTAAGTATTACTTGAAATCTATCAAAATTTTCCTAAATGTATGAAAAAAGTTAAAATACAAGATGTCACTCTTTCATTTGTAATCGTTTCTTGGTAAAACGGAGCAGTTACTTGTATAATCAAGATAGCCATGCAATAAGATTTATTGTTCATTTCAATAGGTGACTTCTGAATTCTATTCATTTTAACCTCACAAACATTTAAATAAGTTGATCATACTTTATAAATCTTTGTGAATCTTTATTCATTTTAACCCCTCAAAATTTTCCAGACCATTATTTCTTAGAGTCGTTGAAAATTCCATCTCACTTCTATGTTGATCCTCATACTGCTTCATTCTAACTTGTGCCCTTGACTGTCCTTCGAAATCTGTATGACAGTCGACTGCTCCCTTGCCCCAAAATAGTACATGACATGCTCTATGAATTGCTACAAATTTGAGCAAAATAGTACAGGACAAGCTTTTGTGGAACCTTACTGCAAAAGGGCATAACTTATAAATCGTGAAGTATACATTATAAGACTTTATTATATAAGCACATTGCTTCGACTATGGTGTATTGCCGTCTATACTTCTCTGTTATTATGGATTCAAACGACTAATCTCAGTACCAACACTTCTTGTTACCTTCAATTTAATTTTAAGGTTAATTGTGATATATGTAACAGATTACATATAAAAAAATTAATAAAAAAAATCACCTACCCATCTACAATAATTAACAACACATGATATTGGCCCCTGATATGTTTAATAATAGTCATAGCATGTTCAGTGATAGGGGCAACTGATGTCAGTCCTATAAAAACATGAAATACAAATATAAAGGTTAAAAGGAAAAAATGGTAAATTTTATGTGGTATTCAAGATATAAAGAAAAAAAATTAGAGTATAAGATCTCATACATGCAAGCTTTAAATAAGCGACAATTTCCATGTATCTGCTCAAGAATTCCTCAGATCCATTATGAAAGCATTCTTCAGGATAAAAATAGAAAACATCTTCATCGTGTGTTGAAATACACTAAGAAAGCAAATGAATTTTTTGTACATTTTAGTGACGCAGTAGCTGTTGTGGCCAGTAAGAATGAAGGTTTCTTTAAAGGTATGTTCTTTTCATGCTTGTAATTATCCAGAAGGGCATCCTTCCATTTAGCCACTTTACCCAAACATTGACTTACTTTTTTTTTCTCTTATATAAGAGGATTCTTCAAGGTGGAGTGATTTCTGCCCATGGAATATGAAACAGCTGCCACCACCCCACCCCTCACCCCGACAACCCAAGCTTACGCCCAACCCCAATGTCATATAACAATGTACTTCCATTTCTTATTAGGACAATATATTTTGAAAATCTTTTCAGTTGTAGCAACGAAAATTGAAAATCAATGGAAGTACATCGCTATTTTTTGCATCTAAAAGCCCATAATATTTATATTATAGTTGAAGTCCTAAGATATCAATGTACACCATCATAATCATGTAGGATGTTATAGTAAGCAAATGGAGTAGGATGCTATAATAAGCCAATAAAGTAAAGTACGCTGTTATTTTTATCTGAAACAAAATAGAAAAATATTGTATTTTTCATGGTAGTGATGCATCTATAATCATGTCGGATGTGATAATAAGGGAATAAAATAGGATGCTTTAGTAAGCAAATAAAGCAAAGTATGTAGCCATTTCTTTTAATTTTCTTCAATTTCGCCAATTGAACCGGTTAAATCTTCCATTTTATGGTCCATGTTTTTTGTCATAGATGGTTAAATGTAAAACGGAAAAGTATATTATATTTCATAATGTCATGTTTAATTTTACACTTTAGTTTTTACATTTAAATAATACCTATTGAAATTTATCATTATTCAGTTACAGCCTTACAAGTATTATATTGAAGTAAAAACATATAATTTTTAACTTATCTCATAGTATTAATTTGTAGATTCCAAGTAAACCAAAACAAAAAAAATAGTAAAAATGATAATCGAATGTCATTGTTTTCTTCAGGTTCACCAGCTGACATGACAATTAGCATTGTGGTGGCAAAATTGTCTACCAATTGCCTATAAAAAAGTGCAACTTGCCTTCTTGACAAAAAAAGAATGCAAGTATGCTTCGACTGTTAAGGTAAAACATTAATTTTAATTCGGCTTCAGATTTAACATAGATACCTACACATTATATGCCAAAAGGAAGAAAAGTAACGTGGCTTTAGCGCATTCAACCATTGTTGGTTCAAGATCATAACGATAATGAAAGCTATGCCTCATTTCTTCAAATTTCACTGTAGCCTGTAATTCAATATGAAGCTTGGTTTGTTATATGTGTAAAATAGCTAAGTTAAGCGATCCAATTGGTTGATATAACCAACATCTTGACTGGTAAGAGCCACAAAGAGAGTAGTGAAGCAAATAAACCACCATGCAATGATGGACTTGAGACGATGAAAATTGGAAAAGAAGATATGGAAACAATTTAACCACCTATCACATTTTACCTACCATGTATGCTCCTTGTATCATCACATCAAATTAAAATATTAAATAATCTAATCATTACTCTCAATCAAGAAAACTCAAACATAACTCACTTGAAAGTTTAAAATGTAAACATACCTGAATATGAAAATATATGGCAGTACCATCTTTACTTTTCTCATCGGTTGCCATTAATTTTCCTTTACAAAGTTGATAAGATGAAGCAGAAAAGTAAGTACAATTTCCTAAAGATAGGGTATTCTTTCAACTGTTGTCTGTTGACCTCAAAGTCAACATGTTACTACCTAATAATAAAGCAAAAAAAGTTGAAAAAGAAAGAGTGAAAACATCCATCTACTAAATCATTTTCTCTCGTAGGCTCAAAAGTGATTTTTGATTGTTCTAGCAACTTAATCTGTAGCCACCTTACTTTTCTAACAAAAGATTACACATATGTATAAAGCATTTCTTAAGCTCTAGTAGATTCGATTTGAGGTAGGAATAACTAAATAAACCAATTTACAGAGGTTCAAGAACTTTATTGCAATTGAAGCGGCAAAGGGAAGCTAGCGACACAACGTGGAAGAGCTTCAAGGTGGGGGCCGACACTCCTATCAAAGCATATGATATGTTGCTTGTCCTTTTGACATAGAAAAGCACCAGAAGGTAGAGGAACAAGTGATTATATATACCTCAGGGCAACATCAGATGCTCTAGATAATTGTAAAAAGACCATTTTAAAGACTAAGTAAGAAAAATATAGATAATATATGTAATCCAACCCTAATAAACCCTAAAATGCATAGCTTAAATTGAACCTGAAATTATGAAATTAGTCATTGGGAGAAAAAGGAGAAGAAAAGCGAGACAAAGAGAATAGAGTAAGTCATGAAGAAGAAGAAAAAGAAGAAGAAGTGACCCAGAGGAAATTACTTACATTGAATAAGGAGGAGAACCGAAGTAAAATCTATTGGACCAAAAATAAACCGCTCACTTCAATTAGACCAAAATACGTCAGCTTTGGGGGAAACAAACCAGAAGAGGAAAGCAACTTTGTAATCATTCTTTATTTCTTTCCCTCATAGTATATATTTAATGTTTATTCATTATGATCAAAAGGCTAACCCCAGCTGCAATATGTTTAAGTCTTTAAGAGATTAGAAAACTTTAAAGAAATAGTTAACATATATAAGGTGAAAGAAAAGGATGCTGGTGAAAGATAAGAATGCTATGAACCATACATAGAGAATTTTATCTGAAGATAGTGGCATTACAGGTGTCCGGTTTAAAGATCTGGTTATCAAGAAACACAATCGTGTATTTACATGCATGTAAGTTTTAATGTTTCATTCTTACCACACGTACATACACACACACTCACAAAAGACATGAATTTTGTTCAGTATGGTTAGAATTATTTTGGATTGTTACCAAATCAATAACTTATATTTGTTAGAATTAAGATAGATACTTTGTAAATATTATCTAATTATAATTAGTTAGTTGGTAAAAGCCGTTATCAGTTATGTAACCGTCCTAATGAATGGACGTGATGGTTAGGGATGTATAAATATGTAAACTCTGTGAATTAATAAAGCAGTTAACATTTACGTGTGATAAATCATCTTCTTCTTCTTCTTGTTTATCCATAATTTCTTCCAATAAATTGGTATCAGAGCCAATCTTCATGGCATCAACTTCTGGGAACGGATTACAGTCTCAACCGCAGTTACCAAAACTAAGTGGAAAGAATTACTTTCACTGGAATATCCAAATGAAAGTGTTGTTTGAATCCCAGGATCTTTGGGATGTTGTTGAACACGGAATCGATGAACCCACAGAACCCACCGTATTGACTGCGCTTGAGACATTAGAGTTGAAAGATTTGAGGAAGAAAGATAGAAGGGCCTTATTTCTAATATACCAAGCAGTCGATGAAAACATATTTGAAAGAATTTCATCCTCTGACACTTCAAAGGAGGCCTGGGATATTTTGCACAAATCATACAGAGGAGAAGAGAAGGTTAAGATTGTTAGATTGCAGACGCTTCGTTGTGAATTCGATGGATTAAGAATGAAAGAAACTGAATCCATAGAAGACTTTTACAATCGGGTAATAATCCTGATAAATCAAATGCGCTTAAATGGAGAAATCCTTGAAGATAGGAGGGTTGTTGAGAAAATCTTGCGAAGCCTCACAAAAAAATTCGAATACGTCGTTGTGGCTATAGAGGAGTCGAAAAACATAGAGGATTTTTCATTAGAAAATCTTTTGGGTACGCTTCAATCCCATGAACTTAGGATGAAGCAGTTTGAACCCCCTATACTGGAACACGCCTTTCAGGCCAAAGATAATCAACCTGAAAACACCAACAAAGGCAAGAATAAAAAAAAAACACAAATACAGTGCCATTATTGCTATAAGTTCGGTCATGTCAAAAAAGCCTGTAGAAAAAGAATTGCAGATGAAGGAGCGGAGTCTAGTTTCATTCACAACGAAGAAAGTAATGATAATGACATGATGTTCATGATGCTTAGTGTTCAAGATTCAGTGCAAGATACCTTGTGGTATCTGGATAGTGGTTGCAGTAACCATATGACAGGGAATAAAGACCTGTTTGTTAGTCTAGAAGACTCGAAGAAAAGGGAAGTCCGAACCGGGGACGATAACAAGCTTAGTGTGGCAGGGAATGGAGTGATATCCATTAAGATTAGAGATAATGAAAAGAAGATCTCTAATGTGTTCTACATACCAGGTTTGAGACATAACCTATTGAGTATGGGACAACTTATTATGAAAGGGTATGATTTACGGTTTAAAAATGGATTCTGTGAGATAAAAGATAGGAATAATAATTTGATCGGGAGAGTAGAGATGAATGTGAACAAGATGTTCCCTATCAAGTTTGATGGGGACAATTTTTTCTCTCTCTACACAAACACAAAAGATGTGTCATGTCTGGCATCACAGGTTTGGCCATGCAAACTTTGGTGCTCTTACTTACATGCATAAACACCAACTAGTACATGGGCTACCCTCTATCGTTGTTACAAACGATGTATGTGAAGCATGTGCGTTGGGTAAACATTCAAAGAAGTCATTTCCTCAAGACAAGGCATGGAGGGCATCAAAGCCTCTCGAATTGGTCCACTCGGACATTTGGGGTCCTATGAAAACACTGTCAATCGGAGGAAGTAGGTATGTATTAACCTTCATAGATGATTTTAGCAGAAAAATTTGGATTTACTTTCTTAAAGAAAAATCGGAGACCTACAATTACTTTGTGATCTTTAAAGCTTTGGTTGAAAATCAAAGTGAACACAAAATCAAATGTTTAAGGTCTGATCGTGGTGGGGAATACACTGCTCTTTGTCTTCAATCTCTCTTGAAAGAGAATGCCATACATCATCAACTAACTGCAAGTTACACACCCCAGCAAAACGGGGTTGCTGAAAGAAAAAATAGGACTCTTGGAGAGATGGCAAGGTGCATGTTACAGGGAAAGAGATTACCAGAGGAATTTTGGGCTGAAGCAATAGCATGTGCAGCATATCTGATCAACAGAACATCAACAAAAAGTGTAAACAACATGACACCACAGGAAGCTTGGAGTGGTCTTAAACCGGGTGTAGGACATTTAAAGGTTTTTGGGTGCATTGCCTATGCACATGTTCCTGACCAAAGAAGGAGAAAACTTGATCAGAAATCTGAAAAAACAGTGTTTGTGGGTTATAGTGAAAACACAAAAGCATACAAGCTCTATAATCCTATAACAAAAAAGGTAATCATAAGCAAAGATGTTATTTTTGATGAAGCAAAAGCTTGGAATGAATCTTTAAGAAGTGAAGAGAACAGCCCACACATCCCGGTGACCATTTGTTCAGGAAAAGAAAACAATGAGGAGGGAAATGAGATGAATACACACACACACACCTGTCAATGACAACTCAGAACAATCCATCGATGACTCTTCAAGTTCATCTGAAGAACCACCTTGTGTTAGAAGGATCAAGAAAAAACGAAGCATGACAGACCTATATGAAAACACTCAAAGATTGGACTTTGAAGACATGGCTGACTATGCTCTTTTTGCTGATGCTGATCCTGTTACTTTTGAAGATGCAATTCAAGATAAGAAATGGAGAGATGTAATGGATGCAGAAATAAGGTCAATTCTGAAGAATGATACATGGGAACTAGTTGATCCACCCAAAGATCATAAATCTATTGGTGTCAAATGGGTATATAAAACTAAACTTAATGAAAGAGGAGAGGTTGAAAAATATAAGGCACGTTTAGTCGCCAAGGGATACAAACAAAAGTTGGGAATTGATTACCAGGAGGTATTTGCTCCGGTAATCAGACTAGAAACAATTCGTTTGGTTCTTTCTTTAGCAGCACAAAATGAATGGGATGTGCATCAGACGGATGTGAAATCGGCCTTTCTAAATGGCACACTTGAAGAAAACGTGTACATTGATCAACCAACTGGATATATGAAGAAGGGGGAAGAGTATAAAGTTTGTCACTTGAAAAAGGCCTTGTATGGTTTAAGGCAAGCACCCCGTGCCTGGTACAGTAGAATTGAAAAATACTTCCTGGAAAATGGCTTCAAGAAATGCCCCTTCGAGCATACCCTCTTTGTCAAAGAGGCTAATAAAAAAATCTTAATTATTTGTTTGTATGTTGATGATTTGGTTTTTACAGGAAACTCAGAGGAAATGGTTCGTGAATTTAAGGAATCTATGAAAACAGAATTTGAAATGACTGACATGGGACTATCGCATTACTTCTTGGGAATAGAGGTAAAGCAAGAGCAAAAGAGGATCTCAATTTCCCAACACAGGTATGCTAAGGAACTTCTTAAACGCTTCAACATGGTGGGTTCTTCACCTGTCTCTACACCAATGGAGTTTGGATCAAAATTCTCAAAAAATACTTCCGAAGATGATGTGAATCCTAGTCTATATAGGAGTATGGTAGGCAGCCTTATGTATTTAACTGCAACAAGACCCGACAACATGTTTTCTGTAAGTGTTATTAGTCGCTTCATGGAGAATCCCAAGAAAAGTCATTGGGAAGCTGGTAAGCATATATTGCGTTACATAAATGGTACTCTCAATCATGGGCTTATCTATACTAGAACTGAGGATGCAAGTTTGAGAGGTTTTAGCGACAGTGATTATGGTGGGTGTATAGATGATAGTAAAAGCACCACAGGCTATGTTTTTAACCTTGGCTCTGGAGCCATATCATGGCAAACGAAAAGGCAAAATGTAGTCGCCCTATCTTCTGCTGAGGCGGAGTACATTTCACTTTCAATGGCTGGCTGCCAAGCTTTGTGGCTTAGGGGTATTTTGGTCACACTGGGAAAATACCAAATCAATGCAACAAAGCTTTTCTGTGATAACAAATCTGCCATAGATCTGTCAAAAAACCCCATATTCCATGGTAAAAGTAAGCATATTCGAATTAAATATCACTTCATCCGTGAACTTGTTGCAAACAAAGATGTGGAAGTTTGTTTTTGTGGAACAAAGGATCAGTTGGCAGATGTATTTACCAAGGCTTTGCAAGTGGGTAACTTCAATCGTTTGAAGAAGAATCTTGGAGTATCTGAAATCTAGCTTAAGAGGGGAATGTTAGAATTAAGCTAGATACTTTGTAAATATTATCTAATTATAATTAGTTAGTTGGTAAAAGCCGTTATCAGTTATGTAACCGTCCTAATGAATGGACGTGATGGTTAGGGATGTATAAATATGTAAACTCTGTGAATTAATAAAGCAGTTAACATTTACGTGTGATAAATCATCTTCTTCTTCTTGTTTATCCATAATTTCTTCCAACAAGGTGAAAGAAAAGGATGCTGGTGAAAGATAAGAATGCTATGAACCATACATAGAGAATTTTATCTGAAGATAGTGGCATTACAGGTGTCCAGTTTAAAGATCTGGTTATCAAGAAACACAATGGTGTATTTACATGCATGTAAGTTTTAATGTTTCATTCTTACCACACGTATATACACACACTCACAAAAGACATGAATTTTGTTCAGTATGGTTAGAATTATTTTGGATTGTTACCAAATCAATAACTTATATTCAACACTCTCCAGTCCTCTGTAAGCTTTTTAGGACATCACAACACTTATAACTCTTTATAACAAATTCATAAGAAGATGCCATTAAGGCATCTTATCAAATAGTTGATGTGCATATAAATTACAAACATGTTGAGCAAATAAACATAAACTAAACAATTGAAAAATCAAAGAAAAAAGTAAACATATACCTCTAATTTGGTATTGATAAAGGTGATTCTCCAACAACAATGATCAGCCAACAACCGTTCTTCAACAGTTTCTTCCATTCTTAATCCAGGGAAATCCAACATAAGTCCCAATTTCACACAAAATCCAACCTATTAAGCAAAGGTAAAGAAACAATATAAAGGTAAAAAAAAAAACTTCGTTGCTAGCAAGGACTCTAGCTAAATCGGTTCAAAATCAGAATAAAAACCAACTACAATTTGGATTATCAAACTGTAGTTTGATGCTTTGTGGCCTTAGTGGAACAATTACACATCGAGTAAAAAGTAAAAAATACATTAATTGTCCGACCAACGTCAGGTTGAAGACAATGTTAGAGAAACATCAACCAATTACTTTAATAAAAAGGATGATAAATAAATTGCACCTGATTGCATTATCCACGACAATTCTAATCAAGTATCAGTAACAATAGGAAGAGAGACATGGTTCCCAATAATCGCATTAACACAGCACTAACCCTAGGTCGGATCTTCGCCAGAATTTCTTCCTTTTCAAACCGATGCCGACCTCCATGGAATACGATGTTGCTTATTTAATCCATAAATCCCAAATTAATTAGAAGAGGGAGGAAAGTCGGAGACGTCAGATGATCGGGATGATAGCCCTGGCGGACCAAGGAACACATAAACCGAAAGTAAAAGAATACCAAAATTGAACGGTTGCTAACACGAAGAGCAAATTAAGCATTGAGTTTTACTGAGTAAAAGGAAAGAATAAAAATCTAGGGTATTGGGAATAAGACTAAGAAAGGTAGAAAATAGAAGAGGGGAATGGTGTCGAAGAAGATAAACATGAAGTAAGGCGGTGGTAAAACATAAGAAGGGTCGAATGAAACAAAAGTGGGTCCTAGGCAGCAGGAGCAGGAGGACGGAGGTGTAAGCCTGTAAGGTTAGTGGGGTGTGGCGCCAAAGAGAAAAAGCATCAGAAAAGAGGGAGTGACTCACCTTAATATGGTTAATTGAGGCGGCAAGCAGCTTTTGGGGGAAACGCCGACAGAGAAGCAATTAAGCAAACTCACCTTTGAAGTTTAATGTGGCAGCCTGATGCAATGACGATCGGAAACAATTAGGCAGATTGGTGATACAGGCAGCCAAGTAGCTACATGATGCATGACATAATGGAATAACACACATACGTTAAAAATGGCCGCCCATTACTCTTCTTACTGGTAGTGGGAAGAGATCATCGACGTGACGTGGACATAAGTTCAACTCTTTCATATATATATATATATATATATATATATATATATATATATATATATATATATATATATATATATATATATATATATATATATATATATATATATATATATATATGGAAAAATGAATATACCCTTAAGGATATATAAGCTTAGGTACCCAAACTCACTATATTACGTCATTTTGTATCATATATATACATTGTAATTGTTCAATGTTCTTATAATTCAACTTCTAATTTGATTTACTTCGAAGATATTTATAAATTTCACATTTATTGTTCTTTTACATAATTTTCATTTTTAACTATAATATATATAGCCTAGTAATGTTCGACAAAAAGATGTAATGTAAGAGAAAGATAATGGAGAAATATTGGAAATGTTGAACGTAAATCAAGTTAGGGGTTGAAGTTTAAGAACATTATAATGAATATATGAAACAAAACATTGTATTATGGTGGGTTTGGGTACTTAAGCTTATATACCCTTAAGGGTATATAAGCTTTTCCCATATATATATATATATATATATATATATATATATATATATATATATATATATTAGTTTATAACCCATGAGAACCCTGGTTATAAAATTAATTAAAATTTCATATAAAAAGTCAAAATTATTAATTAATTATTTTAAATAAATTATTACTTAAGAGATATTTTTTAGTTATATAAAATTATAATCGTTGATTTAAATAAATACGTGAAGTTATATCGTCTTATAATATAATTAAAGTGAGAAAATTTAAAATTTGAAATTTAAAATAAAGAGTCAATTATTAATTTAATGTAATTAGAGTGGAAAATTTTTAAATTTGAAATTTGAAATGGATAATTAATATGTTAACAAGTGGCATGATAAATGATATATAACATTAATGAGGAGTTCTAATTGTATGACATCTGTCAATAAGAGATTAAACTTATTCTTTTATTAGAATAGGGATATATATATATATATATATATATATATATATATATATATATAATGTAACCATGAGAAACAAAGAGGTTTTCCCTTCATGAGCATTATATTGCTAAGAATGAAAGATTACATAAGAGAAGTTTAATGTTCAAGAATGGGTAGTGCCCTTCCTTGTTTTAGGTATGTATTTGTTGAAGTCAAAAATATATAAAATATGAAATTATAACAATTATTCCTTGTTTTAGGTATGTATTTGTTGAAGTCAAAAATATATAAAATATGAAATTATAACAATTATAGAAGATATAAAAGTTATAAAGGATGCAGTTGTTTATAGGGCTATTGAAATAAAAGTCCTTAGGTTTTCCATGTTTTTTTTCGGTTTTGTCGTTGTGACGATTTTTGGTGCGTTAATGCTTAATATTTGAGAAAAATTGTTCATTTTTGCACTTAAGACATTTTTGACCTGCTACAAAATGTCATCACCCCCTTTGGACAATTATCTTCTACCTCCTTACTCCTTCTCCCTTCTCTCTCAAGAAATCGGTACGACCACCATTATCTTTAACCGTCGGAAGACCGAAAACCCACATCATTTTCCGATCTACATACACCGATGGAACCACCATCCCTTCACCATCAAACCCCAACAACCATCACTGCCTTACGACCAGCGGAGGTACCTATAATGAACCAAAGTTTTTTATACATACATCTATAGGGATATATTAGGGTTTTCTAACAAATACAGAATTCTATAAAAATTTAAAAACTTTATATCTCAGGGTTAATCACAGGTTTAAAATAAAATCTAATCTATTAAATAAGCAACAAGGAAAATACAAATGAATATAATTATTCTTTTTATACTAAGTCCTTCCGCTCCAATCTTCTAATGTACCACAACTGCTACTTGAACTTGCAAAACATAAAAATGTAACATCCGGGATCTCAGGAATATTAATTATTCTTTTTATTTTGAGTTTTGTGGAAGAACTCGGCGAGTTGGTGCGTAGACTCGCCGAGTTGAGACGCGATTTCTTACCCGGATTGATGCCCGGACTCAGCGAGTCGCCTTGGTAGACTCGACGAGTCTGCACTGTTTAACGAAACCCTAATTTCTCGGGTTTGAGGCATATTTAAAGGGCCTTATGGCCGTCATTTGCGCTCATCAGTCCCCAAAGTGAAACCCTAGAGCTTTTGAGCGATTCAAGTGAGGGAAGGAGCCATTATTGATCTTGGAGCTATTGCTTAGCAAGGAAAGAGGAGATCTAGCCAAGAGGAAGCAAGAGATGGGTGGATTCTTGAAGAACTGAGGTCCATGACATCAGAACTGAGGTACCATTCCGAATCATTCTTTGTTATTGTGATGTTCATATAGATTTAGGGCTTTTGAACCCATTTGTGGCTAGATCTAGTGTCCTCATGGTCCCTTAGCGAGTTAAGGTTCTGGATCTGGACCCATAGAGGTCCAGAGCACCTCTTTACCAAAGCTTTATATGCATCCATGGAGGTTTTGGCTTGGGATCAATGTATTTGGGGCTAAAACACCATTCATGAGCTATTCGGTGCTTAATGAGCACCAAGACTTGAACTTTACGTGGTCAATGAGCTTAAGGAGACTGGATCTATGAGTTAGTGAAGCGGATCTGACCTCAGAAGGTCGTTTGGGGTTGTGCATGGAATGCACTCGCCGAGTCTATTCCCAGACTCGGCGAGTTGGTGCGGGTTGTTCAGTGATTACGAACCAGGGGTTGAGTAACCGAGTCGGGTGAGTGACTCGGTGAGTTGGAAGAGATTCAGAGGGATCGGGTTCCCGTAGGGACTCGGCGAGTCCACGCTAGACTCGGCGAGTCGGGTCAACAGTTGACCAGAGTTGACCAGTGTTGACTTGATAGGGGTAGTCAACCTTAGTTGAGAAAGTGTTAATTAGAGATCTATGGTGTTATAGGATGATTATAGCTCGAAGGATCGAGCGCGAGTGATTTCCGGGATTTGCGAGTTATCGAGATACGTGAGGTGAGTCTTCTCACTCTACGTTACCTTGAGTGGTAGTATTGTGTGACCGGAAGGTAGTATGTGCTTACATTGAGTATTATGTTATCCTATTGTATGTGACATGCTATGCATTATGTCTTTGTGATTTATGCTATGCGGAGTTATAGACCGGACCGGAGGGTCCAACGATACAGACCGGACCGGTGGGTCCAACGATTCAGACCAGGCCAGAGGGCCCAACGAGATATGATCGGACCAGAGGGTCCAACGAGCTACGGGACTGGAGGGTCCCGCTGAGACACACCGACCGGAGGGTCGTACTGTAGCCTCGAGTGGCGTATGTATTGTATGCGGTAGTTTGGGGAACTCACTAAGCTTCGTGCTTACAGTGTTTTGTGTTGTGTGTTTCAGGTTATTACAGTATCACGGGACGACACCGGCTCGATTGTACACACCAGAGAAAGAGTCATGTTTTGAGGATCCTGGTTTATTATGCAAGTGAAAATGGAGTTATGTTTTGTAATTTGATTATGAATGAGATTTTAAGCAAAGTATTTTAAGAATTAAACGATTATTTTTAAAAGTTGATTAAAAGTTTAATTAGGAATATTAAATTCTAAAACTCTAGTATAGTTTTGAAAAAGTTCAAATCACACCCTTATGGTTTTATTAGTTAATTAAGGTGTATAATTAAAAGATGTTTAATAAATCTATAAAAGTTTAGGTTTACAGTTTAATTGAATTAAAAGTATAATTGTTAAATTAGACCACCTAGCATTTTGAAAGTATAAAATACAACCTATACTATATATAACATTAAAAGTCTAACATATTATATATATATATATATATATATATATATATATATATATATGTATGAGTAAAAGTCAGTCTTACCGTTAGTAGGCCTCATTCACGAAGCTGGTCTATAAGGGGTGTTTAAGGAAATTGCCTATAAAATGGCGATTGAATGGGTATCCACTCTTACCCACCGCACTCTTGACTAGTGGAGGGTCGTTAGCCGAACGGGTAGGCTAGGACAAAAACCTTCCATTATAAGTATAATGAAGTATAAAAGTAACTAAATGTTTTCATAAAATTCCCAATCTTAGTTACTTAGGCAAAAGTGAATTGATGCAATTCCATGAAATTACACTTTGTGCCCTTGTGAAGACGTTAGTGGAGCGTGTGTGGTTTACCGGCACACTAAATGGTTCTAAGCAAAGGTAGCAAAGGGTGACTCAATGTTTGTCATAGTTCGGTGGAGCGTGTGTGGTTTACCGGTACATCGAATAGGTGACTGTAACATGTGAGGGCACCATGTAAGTTTGCATGGTTATTCACACCCGCTTTGTGATCCTCGGCATCCCAGTCACAAACTAGAGGGGCATATCGAGATTTAAACATGCCATTGAAAGTTCAATGAATCTCAAAGGATCTAGGAGTTTTCATAGATTTAAAACTTAAATTTTTTTTGTTTTTCGTGGTGGAAATTAGTGAATCGTCATTCACTTACCTTCAAATATTCTGCAATTAGGGTTACGGCATCCCTCTCCCGAGTTGTAGAATATTGTGTTGGGTCCTAGCCTTAGTATCTCATTTGGGTGATTTACTAAGGACTCAATCAATCAACTAACTTGAATTTGTTTTTCTCCCGTTTTGTAGATGTCAAAGTTCGACAACTATGGTCTTCTCAAATCCCGTGGAGCAAGTATTTCACGTGAAGATGATATTCCACGATTCAATCGAGGAACAAGAGATCATATTTCACTTCCTCCTCCTCCTCAAATTATTCTCCCTAACCCACAAGTTCAAAGGCTTGAAAAGTTCAAGATCACTCAAGCCCTTTTGGCAAGTAAACATAAAGAAGGAAATCCGGTGTGTGCACACATCCTAGGGATGAAGTCACACATTGATAGGTTAAGAATGTTGGGATCCGTTGTCTGTGAGGAAATGGCTGTTGATTGGGTTCTTCAGTCACTTCCTAGCTCATATAGTGATTTCGTAAGAGAGTACTATATGATGAACCGCAACGTGACCCTTATAGATCTCACCTATATGCTTATTGCTGCTGAATCAGCAATGGTTTGGCGCAATAGAAAAGCAAAGTTGATTGGTGAATCTGGCTTCAAGACCTCTATGGAGATAGTCAATGGCAACGAAAGACATGCCATGATCAAAAAGTGTGATCATAAGAGAAAGGCAATGTCTGAAGTAGTTCCATGTCATGTTCCAAAAGAGTCGATTTGCTTTTATTGCCAAGAGAAAGGGCATTGGAGACGAAGCTGCCCTATTTACCTAAGAGATCTAAGAGATGAGAGAGTCGAAACGTATGGCTCTAATATAGGTAAAATCCATTAACTAACTCTTTTAAGCCTCTATTCTAGATTCTTAATACATAATGTGATAAGATTGCAATTGATGTTTTGTAGGATCGAAGAAAAGAAAGGAAGCTTAAGGGAAGAAGTGAGCAGAATCTAACCGTGAAGGAATGGATTTCGATCGCATTTCTCGAAGATTAGATTCTTAAGCTACTACTTAGAGTTAGAATTAGATTGCTAAGAAAGATGTATTAGCATAAGTTTTTCAATGAGTTGCATTGTAAGGACAAATTTTTCCACAATAAAATAAATTTTGATTTTATATATTATTTATTTATCCTTGCAGTGGTGTATATGAAAAATTGATGTTTGAATGTTTCTATTATTAGCAATAATGGATTTGGTTCTTATTATGTTATTTATGGAAAGTCTAGAATTTACCAAATAGGGAGAGTTTCTCATCGCCCAAGTTTAAATTGGACAGAAACTTGGAATCATGCAACTTGGTTGCACGACGAATGAGAAATTTCATATTTTGGAAATTAGACTAAATTCGTTGACAAAGTGTCAAGTGAAAGACTAGGAGATCGAGCACACAAAGTTGCGTGTTGATCAAGTCCACCATAAGAGTAACAATGATATTCGTCATGATTTACTAAAGGTTTAGTAAATATGATTATAGTTACAAGATTAAGTGTAATTATGAATTGATTGAAAAAGTTTAAATCAATAGCAGAACGAATAAGAAGAATCAAATAGGCAGAAAGATAAAAGTTTCTCCATTCTAAGAAGATGGGAGAGTACCTTTTATGCTTTATGATAGGTCTTAATGATTAAGAACCATATCTCAATTGATCCTCTAAATGAGTCTTAGTACAATTGTATGTCTAAGAAGAGGAATCAAGAATTGAAGAAATGGTTAAATCAATAAGTCAATCATACTTCGTTCCAATAACAAGTCTTAAAGTTAAGATTGTGACATCGAGTGAAAAAGTAAGGTTTATAACATTCATAAATTGTGGAAAGTTGTGATGTCTTGGATAAGACATAGACCAACTAGGACCAAAGTTATGAAGTGTTTTGTTTTAATAAAAGATACACTAACTCTTGAATATTTGTTTGTCAAGAAATGATTATTGACAAGAGAATCTTATATGTCAAGGAGTCAGTGGGAGTCTTATTGGTCTTTAAAGGCTTCAAGAACAAATCAAATAGACCTTATTGATCATCACTAGCGCACGAGTTGAGGTTTGCAACCTATCGTGTTGACATTATTTTGTTTTTGTGCCAATCCAATCGAGTTAATTATGCATGTGAGTCCTATGAGTTCTCATTTGAATGCATAAAAGGCAAGGACCTTGATCAATGTAAAGTACATTGATAAGAAAAGGTGAGTTGCTTAACTACTTGGAAGACATGGTGGGCAGCTGTGCTACCATAAGGCAAGAAATCGAGATTAAGAAAGTTCGATCCATATGAGTTTGGATTTGTCGTAAACTTTGGTTTTGACAAATTCACATGGATAGGAACAAATACACCATTAAATCTAAGTGTCATAAGATTTCCTCCTTCATGAAAATGATTGTAAGGAAATGCTTTCACTAAGAAAGATTTTAAGAAGATAGTGATTGTAAAATTGCATTCTCGAATTCGATTATGGTTACGGTATCCCTTTCCATAATTTGAATTGTGAGGTTTGGCAATTGTTTACACACACATATAAACTATCTAAGGCAAAGGTGTATAAGTTCAAGAAGCATTGATAAAAGATTATCAAAGCACTAAGTATTAGAAACATGAACTTAAGAAATTCAATAAGTATTGTTTTTCTGAAAGTTAAGCTGTTTCTGAATACATGTCGAAGCTAGTAGGAGCATAAGTGTTATGTTTTATAATAATCATCATGATAGTGGGAGCATAAATGTTATGATTATATGATTATTAAGGCACGTATTGCAAGTTGGCAATATTAATTATAGAAAACAAGAGTTATACCTTGCAAAGTCGTAAGGGTTATAAAGTTGTTTTGCTATAATTAAGGGAGAGAATATTATGCTTCATTTCAAATCTAAAGGATTAGGTTGAGAAATGTTAATAAATTTAGTCAAGGGTACATAGTGTGTTCTTAAAATTTCGATTATGATTACGGCTTTCCTCTTCACAATTCGAATTTTGAGAACATAGAAAACAAAACATTATGCGTCGTGTCCCATACGCTTCGGGTATAGGATCGATTGCAAATGCTTTAATGTTTGACCATTCTAAAATTTTCCAAATGTCGAGCGCATTTAGAGGGAAAAAGGACTAGAATTGGTTTTGACTAAAATAATTAAACAACTATCAAAGGTCAATCCAAAGTTTGACGAGGATTGGTCGCTTGTGAGAAGTTGGAAGCATGGTATTGGATGGACCATATCGGCATTATTATGAATAGAAAAGATTCTATTAAGAATGAGTTGTCATATGGAAATCATGGAAATGTTTCCATATTGGATGGACCATATCAACTTCATCATGAATAGAAAAGATTCTATTAAGAATGAGTTGTCATATGGAACATATGGAAGTGTGTCCATATTGGGAATTGAATATTGAGAAATCTATGACTAGATTAGAAACTTCTATGCAAAAGGATGTTCAAAGAAAGTACTTTGAGTGAGAGACATCACATCTATGGAATTGTCTTGTAACAATCTCCGATAGAGGACTTTGTAACATCATTGGCAAAAGTCTTTGTGACTTTTGTGTAGTGACATTACGAAAGGATCGTTGCATAGAATGTTAGAATCTAGCATATTTTATAAGTAACACGAATTTGATATTCTCACACTTATGAAAAAGGATTTGGAGTTGTGAAATGAGAATGATTGGAAATGTGTTCAATTTGATCTACTTCACAAAAGTAAGAACCATAGGTAAACATTGTGTACATCCTAAGAGCATGGGACAAGTGTAATAATTCAAGTAAGAAGTTGATTACCCAAAACGAAAAATAATGAGTAATCGATATGGTGATAAATAAAAGGAGTTTTATTTATACTCAAAAGTTTGAGGCCATATGGGATTAGTATTATTCTTGTGTTTCACTTTGCATGTTTTGACTTCCAGAATAATTGAGTTTATTAAGATTAATCGAATTATTCGAACGGGCCACAGTCGTTCATATGTTGGAAGTAGATATGAATGAAGACTGTCATGAATTGGTGTGTGGATTGTCTAAAAGAGTATTAGACATAAGCAAATGTTTGCTGCAACGTTCATGAGTGCTTATGAATATGATTTGAGCATTGGATTAAACCCACGCTCACTTGGATCACTCCATGAATTGTATCACAAGTGATTGGTGAGACGATAACATCTTATATTCTTGAAACCGAGATGTGTGAGTTGTATCTTGCAAATCGGTTGCACATTGATAATATGTAAACGCACTAGTAACTTGGTGTTATAAAACATATTGTTGTGTGTGATTCGGTGCGTGAGTACAAGCAAGCATTGTATCAAAGTTTATCCATTCCTTTTATTCAAAGTACGATAAAAGCGATATCTTTGGGCCCCTCGATGGTTTAGTGATGACAAACGTAAATGCTCGGCCGGACTAGGGCTAATTTGATTTGTTCAATTAGTCAGTCGTCATAAATCGGAATCGAGATATAGTACAAAGAGAATGATTTGAAATCATATCTCATACGATATCTAGAATGGAGGAATATATGATCCCTTATCTAAGGACACGCGTATCTGATAGGATCAGAGTTGACAGCGGCTTTGGAAAGCTACGATTGCAGATCAGGATCTGAAGTCATACGCAGAATAGTTATTAGACTTATCCAAGTGGGAGACTGTTGGATTAGTTTCTAAGTCCATAACTATTTTGGTATGTACTTGACCCAATGGTGCATGGTCCTTTTGGGTTGCCTTCACCAAAGCAACTTGATAGGATGAATTATGGAGAGAAAGGATTAAATATGATTTATTAATATATTATGGGAATGATATATTAAAGGAGAAATCATATTGTTTAATTAATATTAGTCAATAATTAATTGGTAATTAGTTTTGTGACTAAAAGAGATTAATTAAACTTAAGGGACTGGAATTGTAATTATAAGATAATTGCAATTTGGGCCATGGATTGCCTTGTATCAAGGGTTGGACGAATTCTTATGGGAAGCCCATAAGGAAATCTTCCAAGGGCTTGATTAAAGGAGTCTATGGGTTGCTTAGGGCTTAAGCAACCAAATTAGGGTTTCCTTGTTAGATAACCCTAATAGCCTCACTATATATAGATCCCTTAAGGACCAAAAACGTGGACAAGCTTCTTGCTAGGGTTTCACACGAGTTTTGGCAGCCTCTAACCTCTCTCCTCTTCATCCTCTTGCTTATGGTGTTTGTGAGCCATTAGAGGAGTGACACTTGTGACTCTAAGCCTTCCAAAGTCAATTCAAGGAGGAATTGGGATTGTTATTACTACATAACAATCAAGGTAACATCTTAAACCTAATTATATGTTAATATTGATTTCCATATGCTAGAATTAGGGTTTATAGTATTGGATTCAAAGCATGTACAATAGAGAAACCTAGATCCAAGCATTAGGGTTTGTATGAGCACATAGGATGTCTTATGACCAAAACCCATCAGTATCATGTATCTACGGTTCCAGTGGGAGCCCTTCGTGTATTGTCATCAAGAGGGATTATTTAAGGAAGTGGATCTCCGCAGAGGGAGGTTCTGTGTTATGGCGGTTGCCGCCAGAGTCCGTAATGCATATCGGGGCAAGTGTGTGTGTAGCTATCTATGATAGTCTTCGGTGCATGAGTTAGTGAACATAGTGTGGAGTTGTAATGAGAATGAGAGTATAAGGTGAAGCTACAGGGAGCCGTAGTATTCACCAGTCATAGGGTGTTGTGATGCTACGGGGAGCCGTAGTACTCACAAGTCAGAGAGAGGGAGTCGTGATGCTACGAGGAGCCGTAGTATTTGCCAGTCAGAGGGTGTTGTGATGCTACGGGGAGCCGTAGTACTCACAAGTCAGAGGGAGGGAGTCGTGGTACCACAGGGAGCCGTAGTACTCACTAGTTAGTTGGCGTTGTGATACTACGGGGAGCCGTAGTACTCACTAGTCAGAGGCTGTCGTAATGTTGTGGGAATCCATTGTACCCACTAGATTGCAAGAGAGTGTGATGATGGAGTGTTCTCCGGTAAGTGCATGATGCAGAAGAGTTTTAGGGTTGAGTAGCCCTAGTGTTGAGTTTTTGGAGCCTGGTGGTTAAAACTGGGGCGAGACTGGGGTCTCTGTCTCTGTCGGGAGGGTCAGCGAGGCGCGCGAGAGAATATGCACAGCAGACGCCAGAGGTTAGAGCTGAGTTGATCTTTGATTGGATTGTATTTCTTCATGAGGAATAGGGAATTTCGTGACTTGCGTGTTACTGGGCCGTGATAGTGGTCACGAGGAGGAAGTTAGTGAGATGTTTTGGATCATGTTATGTGTGACCTTTAGGGATTCAGCTGTGGGGCCAAAAGCTGACCTGGTGCTCGGTATCGAAGACGAATATGAGAAATGAGCTAGAGTTTACCATAGTGATGTCTGTGGACACTTCAGAGAGAGCGATCGACTCAGACGCTCGAGGATATGTTTCGGGCAAGTGTATTAGATTTTAGGGGGAAATTGTGGCCCGTATTTGCCCTTGGCAGAGTTTTCCTACAACAACAGTCATCATTAGTGCATCGGTATGCCGCCCTTTGAGCTGTTGTAGGGGAGGGAGTATTGGACCCCATTTGCTGGGGAGAGGTAGAGCAACGTGTGATGGGAAGTACAGAGATCGTGCTTCAGATGTCAGGGTAGATACAGTAGGTCAGGCAGAGGTTGTTGACCGCTCAGAGTCGCCAGAAGAGTTATGCGGACAGGTGCCGGTCTGAGCTCGAATTTTTGGTCGGTGACCTTGTACTCCTGAAGGTCTCTCCTTGGAAAGGAGTGATCCGATTCAGGAAGAGGGGCAAGTTGGGGCCCCGATATATCGGTCCTTTTCGGGTGATCGCGAGGGTGGGCAGGGTAGCATATCGCTTGGAGCTACCCACGGAATTGGAGCGGATTCATAATACCTTCCATGTGCCTCAGTTGAGGAAGTGTATAGCCGACGAGTCGGCGGTAGTGCCATTAGAGGACATTCAGGTGGATGCGGGCCTGAAGTACGCGGAGAGACCAGTTGCGATCGTGAATAGAAAGATCAAGGTTCTGAGGAACAAGGAGGTGCCTCTGGTACAGGTTCAGTGGCAACATCGGAAGGGATCCGAGTTGACCCGGGAGCCAGAGCGGGAGATGCGGGAGCAGCATCCAGAGCTATTTCATGAATGAGACTTCGAGGGCGAAGTCGGATTTAAGTGGGGGAGAATTGTAACATCCGGGATCTCAGGAATATTAATTATTCTTTTTATTTTGAGTTTTGTGGAAGAACTCGGCGAGTTGGTGCGTAGACTCGCCGAGTTGAGACACGATTTCTCACCCGGATTGATGCCCGGACTCGACGAGTCTGTGCTGTTTAATGAACCCTTATTTCTCGGGTTTGAGGCATATTTAAAGGGCCTTATGGCCGTCATTTGCGCTCATCAGTCCCCAGAGTGAAACCCTAGAGCTTTTGAGCGATTCAAGTGAGGGAAGGAGCCATTATTGATCTTGGAGCTATTGCTTAGCAAGGAAAGAGGAGATCTAGCCAAGAGGAAGCAAGAGATGGGTGGATTCCTGAAGAACTGAGGTCCATGACATCAGAACTGAGGTACCATTCCAAATCATTCTTTGTTATTATGATGTTCATATAGATTTAGGGCTTTTGAACCCATTTGTGGCTAGATCTAGTGTCCTCATGGTCCCTTAGCGAGTTAAGGTTCTGGATCTGGACCCATAGAGGTCCAGAGCACCTCTTTACCAAAGCTTTATATGCATCCATGGAGGTTTTGGCTTGGGATCAATGTATTTGGGGCTAAAACACCATTCATGAGCTATTCGGTGCTTAATGAGCACCAAAACTTGAACTTTACTTGGTCAATAAGCTTAAGGAGACTGGATCTATGAGTTAGTGAAGCGGATCTGACCTCAGAAGGTCGTTTGGGGTTGTGCATGGAATGCACTCGCCGAGTCTATTCCCAGACTCGGCGAGTTGGTGCGGGTTGTTCA
The DNA here is from genome assembly GCF_051521515.1 of Lactuca serriola. NCBI lineage: Eukaryota > Viridiplantae > Streptophyta > Magnoliopsida > Asterales > Asteraceae > Lactuca > Lactuca serriola. Next base: position 238,330,903 of record NC_136410.1, read on the forward strand.
GTGATTACGAACCAGGGGTTGAGTAACCGAGTCGGGTGAGTGACTCGGTGAGTTGGAAGAGATTCAGAGGGATCGGGTTCCCGTAGGGACTCGGTGAGTCCACGTTAGACTCGGCGAGTCGGGTCAACAGTTGACCAGAGTTGACCAGTGTTGACTTGATAGGGGTAGTCAACCTTAGTTGAGAAAGTGTTAATTAGAGATCTATGGTGTTATAGGATGATTATAGCTCGAAGGATCGAGCGCGAGTGATTTCCGGGATTTGCGAGTTATCGAGATACGTGAGGTGAGTCTTCTCACTCTACGTTACCTTGAGTGGTAGTATTGTGTGACCGGAAGGTAGTATGTGCTTACATTGAGTATTATGTTATCCTATTGTATGTGACATGCTATGCATTATGTCTTTGTGATTTATGCTATGCGGAGTTATAGACCGGACCGGAGGGTCCAACGATACAGACCGGACCGGTGGGTCCAACGATTCAGACCGGGCCAGAGGGCCCAACGAGATATGATCGGACCAGAGGGTCCAACGAGCTACGGGACTGGAGGGTCCCGCTGAGACACACCGACCGGAGGGTCGTACTGTAGCCTCGAGTGGCGTATGTATTGTATGCGGTAGTTTGGGGAACTCACTAAGCTTCGTGCTTACAGTGTTTTGTGTTGTGTGTTTCAGGTTATTACAGTATCACGGGACGGCACCGGCTCGATTGTACACACCAGAGAAAGAGTCATGTTTTGAGGATCCTGGTTTATTATGCAAGTGAAAATGGAGTTATGTTTTGTAATTCGATTATGAATGAGATTTTAAGCAAAGTATTTTAAGAATTAAACGATTATTTTTAAATGAAAATTTGTTTTGAAATTTTCGGCGTTACAAAAAATATCTACAACATCAGTCTAGTGAGTTATATTCTAATATGTTTTCATGTTAATCTAGTTTTCTTCTACTCTTTTGTAACGCCCGTAGATCCAGGCTAGTCAATTTAGAGGCAATAAGTGTCGAAAATGACTTTTAGACAAAATATTATTTAGAATAAATAATCTTAACCAAGTTGTAGTATATGTTACAAGGTTTCCGTACATATAAAGACCGTCGAAATCCGAGTTATAACGAAGAAGTTATTACTCGTCGAAGTTTCGCGACGGAACTGGCACAATACCGGGAAACGTAAATAGTGAATTTACGATAGAGCGAGATTTAGCCTTAGCGATCTAAACAAAATTCGTAGAATACGTTAAACCGAAAGCGTCCATAAAAAGAACACCCAAATTTGACTTCGTATAAGGAAGTTATGATTTTTCGAGGTTTCGGATTAGCAGTGTACAACTCGAAATTCGAATATTAGATGGAGCCGTTTTTAGCCGTCACAACCTAAACGAGAATCCAAGATCTCGTTATTAGTAGCGTAACGATAAAAAGACAGACGAAAATGGACATCGAATGAAGAAGTTTTGAGATTTTAACGGACCAATCCTATCCGGGTCTGTTAAAAATATAACTTTAAAAATAAAGTCAAAATTAGCCGACGGAGTCTCCACCTACGCGTGGATATAAATAACGTCATAAACGGAGTTCATATGAACGAGTTACAAATTATAATAGCATATTTACGTGTTAAATTAATGTATAAATCATATATACGTACACACACACACACACATATATATATATATATATATATATATACATATGTATATATCATTAGAAAGGTATCGATGATGCGGTCATTATAAGACTAATGTTGAGTTCTTTCAACATTAGTTTAGTACAAATATCGTTAAATCTATTTAAAATAGTATTATAAAGGGGTGTTTAGTTGTTTATATAACTAAAAGGTCATTAAGTAATTATGGAGGGTAGTTTTTGAAAATTCAATTAGTATAAATAAGAGCCTTGACCTCTCATATTTCTTGCACCATTCTCTTGATTCAAGAGTCTTTCTCTCCTTATCCCCCGAGCATTTTGGTCCCTCGTGATTTGACTTCTCTTTCTGTAGTTTTAGTATAGTAAGGTGAGCACTGAAGCGCTGCACGAATCTTTCTTAGAAAGATTTAGCGACGAAGTTCTGCCCCTGCAGAGCCCGACTCCTAGCTAAAATCCCTTTGTAAGTAAGTTATGTTTAGCCTATTTTAAATATAGTTTATATTTAAAATTAGTATTGTTATTATAACTTTATAATAAATATTTGAGCTATTATTATGACTTATATAAGTGTCGTTATAATATCTTTTTAACTACTCGCGGTACGGGGAATCTGGTTTAAAGGGCCGCATAGGGTTGTTGGGTTTCATAAGTGCTATACGCCAAAATGGTCCTACCCTCCTGTGTTTTATGTCTGGCCCCTGTCTGTATATAGTGGTTGGAAAGTATTGTTTAAACGCTTATATAATAATAATAAGACTAATAATTAGTCACGGTAAATATTAGACTAAAATCTAGTGGTAATAATACTAGGTTTCGTCGAAGAAAATTATTTTAAAGTAAACGAAGCGTTGTCTGAGTACCGAGTCACCACCTTCTCAGGTGAGTGCATAATTACTTTCATCTTACACATAGATATGAAGTATTTTATATAAACTACGTGCTATGTGTGCATATTATCTGAATACTTGTTGTCTATGCTATTTTAAATATACAAGTATGTTAGGTATGAGATGAGTAGATGAATGATGAGAGATAAAAGATGATGTGAGTAAACATTGGCAGCTATAGACTTAGTGCCTAACAAATAACATTGGCAGCTATAAACTTAGTGCCTATTGGACAAACACTGGTATCTATGGACTTAGTACCTGTTAGGAATTGGTAGCTATGGACTTAGTACATATTAGATAAACACTGGTAGCTATGGATTTAGTACCCAACAACTATGGAATTAGTGCTTTATGAACGAGCATTGGCAGCTATGGATTTAGTGTCAGTCCTATAACTCTGGAAGCAAAGGACTTCAGAATGAACAAATGCGGGATAGATGACTCTTAGGATAGATCCTTAAGAGTAAAGAAGATAATGGGGATGGGTAATTGGGTCGATTGTTTGATTGTTTAAACATAATAATTATATTATTATGGGTTGAAAACCCTATGTACTCACCAGGTTTCCCAACCTGACCCACTCAGTTTATTTTTATTATAGGTGTTGAGATGAAGTCACATTACACTGAGATGTAGATCACTAGTGTAAATAAATGTAAGTTCTGTTTATGCTTATGTTTCTGTATTAACGATGACATTCCAAATGTTTTAAAATGAATTAAAAATACTTTTCTTTGGAAATTCTTTGATAACATATTTATCATGTTTTACTGGGAACAAATTCCGCAACATTTTTATTAAAAGATGTACTCTGATTTTTATAAAGCATAAACAAAATCGGTCTTTTCTGGCCGTGAAAATGGGGATGTCACATCTTTCCATCTTTACATACTGTATCTTTCTTTTTTACTTCTTTCTCATAATCTATCATATAACATCTTCTTCGTATAACATACACTGCTATTCTTCTCATTCATCTATTTTTTATATCTTTTTCTCATCTTTATATACTCTACCTTCTGTCCTCTTTTCTCATACTCTCGCTATTCTCAATCTTTCTCATCTCATCTTTCTCTATTCTCTCTATACTCTACTTCTCTTCTCTATTCTTCTCCTTCTCATATCATACTCTTTCTTAGCTTCTTCTCAGGCTCATCTCATACTCTATACATACTCTATCTTCTCTTTCTGTATCTCTCTCATACTTTTCTTTCTACTTCTCTTTTCTTGTCCCTTACTCTTATCTCATCTCATAATCTGTATGTTCTTCTCATACTCTATGCTTGATCTTCTCGTGTTCTTACTCTACTCTTCACACATCTCTTACTCCTAGCATTCCTGCCTCATACTCTACTTACTCTTCATCTCTTTATTCTCAACGATAATGCCTTGGCCTTCTATTCTCATGTAGACCCAATAGTCTCATCTCATACTTTATCCTTATTCACTTATAAGGGAAACTACATCCTACTAACATTAGCGGGTACACTAATCTGGACTTACTCCACTTTCTTATGACCCCTCGTGGATCCTTAATCATTCTTCTTCTCTTGAATCCTTCACATACACCTTACTCTTAATCCCTCATGGATTAAATCTAATTTCTTAAAAGAACTCTCTTGCTTTGTTCCATTCGTGGAACCTTTTCTCTTTCTTCTCTAACCATACACAATCTTTATTCCTACAAGAATAATCTATCTACATTTCCAAAGGGATCATCATCTCATTCCTGGAGGAATCATACTCTTTATTCCTGTAGGAATCATACTCTCTATTTCCAAAGGAATCATATATATACACCTCTCTAACTCTTATATGTGACTCATCACACAACACTTGTCCCATGGAGAATCTATCCCTTTATCTCATCAAGAGATCTTTTACTACTCATCTAGTACTTAATGAGTTAAGTACTGGTCTAGTTCTTCTTCTCATATCTCTTAAGTATTCTACACAATACCATTTACATCTACACATACATATATACTCTTTTATATGATTATACCATATATAATCATAGTCTATCTTCTCTTAGGTATTTAATTAATACCATTATCTTCTAGCAACACATTCTCTAGGTATACTTACATGCTCTGATACATGTTTCTAAACATATACCTCATACATACTCTAAATATACATACATACATGCTCTATTTAATGATTTACAACATATATTCTTAATCTATCTTCATCTAGTAACTTGATGGTATTCACTTAGTGCCTCAAGATACAAAATACACACACACACATATATATATATATATATATATATATATATATATATATATATATATATACATACATACTTACATACATACATACAAACATAATTTAGAGAGAGTGCGTGAGTGATAACTCACCTTGTTAGCTAGTGAAAGCTAACCACCCTTGGCTCCATTATTCAATTGATGCATCTGAATCCATATTCTTTTCTCGTAGGCATATTCATACACATAATCAAGTTTCTTAAAACTTGTCTTAGCATGTTAAGATCTTAATGACTCTTTATGTCAAGATGACAACTTAATGGGTCAATATGACAACTTCTTAATTTTTACTACTTAATCTACTCCAACCAACAAATTAAGCATCCCATACTACCTGATTCATTATAATCTAACCTAATGCATCAGTTCACCACTTATTAGTTAGGATTTCAAACCCTAACTTCACATATATGGATTTTACCATGGAAATCACCTACAAAGCTTTTTTAAAGCTTGTAAACACTCTCAATAACATCTTAGACAAGCTATATGTTGATTAATTCAACCAATCATAGTAATATAACACATTCACCATTAAAGCTCAAAGCTTAAGAAAATAGGGAATCATTACCTTAGGAGTGTAAGGATATTAAATCCTTGTTAGGCTCCATCTCTAGCTCATCCAATCTCTTTCTCAGCCTTAAAATCTCCTCCCATATGCCCTACCTGACTATGGGGTGTTTTTGGTTAGCAATGAGGTTTTAAAAGGTTTAAAATTTTGTTCTAGCAGCGCTACAACACCATGGTGATAACATTTCACAGATTTCATCTTTGGGACATTTTGTTTCAACCTTTAAAAAATCATAACTTCTTCGTTTAAAACCTATTTCCAGTGATCGTTATATCCACGTGAAGTTATCTGACAAGCTATATAGTTCTATTTAATTTCTTTTGGCTTAATTCATATGAAAATTAATCCACTAAGCCATGCAAAAAGCTTATAATACCAAATTTATCCCATTTTCTAATGTGTGTTAAGAGATGCATATCTTCTTCATCATTTTCCACAAATCTCATATCCAAAGGAATGTGGGGATGAGTTCTACAACTCCATTAAGTCACTTCTCAATGAATTAATCTGGTTCCTGATCTGTTAAGTCAACAAGTTGGCCCAAAAAGCATAAAATTTCCCATTTTACCCTTTTAGCCAAAATGCATATTCTCATGCATTTCTTCTCTTGAACTTACTCATCTATCCTCATCTAATTGACTTAAACTTATCTTGAACATTTTAACGAAGTCATAACTTCATAAAGTTATAAAATTCTCATAAATTACATTTTTCCTTTTTGGTCAATATTTGACTAAAAGTCAACTCTCTATAAATTTTAGGTTCTTACAATCCATACTCCTTAAAGAGATTTCGTCTTCGAAATCTTTTCTTACTCTCTTGGTCATTTTCTCACTTAATGAATCATGTCTAAGGTTATTCTCTTCTTTAACCTTATAACCTGAAATAACATCCTACTTTATAATTCTTTGCATTTTTCAATGCAATGGCTAAAATCTCTTCATCTATCTACTCAAAATGGTTGTTAAGGGACAAATACTACTCTATCTACTCTTATGCAACCACATTGTTTAATAACCGCGAAAGTTTCATGACCAATCATTGTTAGTAAAGAGTAAGAAAATAAATGTAATAGCTTAGTATTTTAATGTTTTATTTACGAGATAATAAAATCAAATATGTCGTTACATTTATGATTAAATCGATTGCTAGGCTAAAAAATAAGCGTCCAAAAAGTTGTGCTGTCTTTTAAAAAGGTTAACGTATTTAGAAATTACTCATTGATGTGGTTCCAAGGATATAAAACGCATAAAAATCCAACTCTGAATGGAGGAGTTATCGAATTAATAAAAAGTAAAAATCAATCGTGTAAATAATATTTACGACGTCAAAGCGGTACGTAGAGATTGATTGAGTTTTTACTAACAGAACGAAAAGGAGATTCATAGTACTCCTTGATATATAACCTATTCTCATTGCGTACCTGACACAGGATTCAAGTAGATTGCGAGTGACATGGCTAATTAAGGAGGTGACACACGGCAGTCTCTAGATGGAGCCACGATGATCACGTGTAACGTGTACATATTTTTGTGTCGCACACACCATCAATCCCTGCCTACAAATAGAAGGTAGTGTAAACCCCTTCAGTACAGCTTTCTCTAAGTCTCTCTCTCTCTCTCTCTCTCTCACTCTCACTCTCTCTGCCTCGAAGTTGTTCCTACCCTAGGCGGTCCACGGAGTCCTGATCCCGATTCAACCTTACATCAGCGGTCTCATGCGTCAAGGGTGAGTTTATGACCTCATTTTACTATTTTAAAGGTTTTAATGGGGGAATACATACTTATTAAACTACTTTATCAATATATATATATATATATATATATATATATATACACACACACACACACATATACATACACATTTCAATAGTTATACAAAAGATGAAAACTTTAGGATAACATACCCATAGATACTGTGACATCCCCATTTTCACGGCCAGAAAAGACCGATTTGTTTATGCTTTGTTTTATAAATCAGAGTGATCGTTTAAAGAAAACGGTTGCGGAATTTGTTCCCAAAATAAAATATGATAACTATTCATCAAAACGTTTCTCAAAGAGAATGTATTTTCATTAAATAATAAAACCTCGGGATGTCATGTTCCGATACAGACCAAAAGCATAAACAATAATAAATAGACCTTACAACAGTTATTCATAACTACTGGCCTATAATCCAAAATCTCTCGTCAAGTCCACCAACTTATACTCTTGTGCCATTACCTGTAATGCAAAGAAAACTGAGTGGGTCAGGCTTGGGAGCCTGGTGAGCATATAGGGTTTTCAACCCACAATAATACAATTATTATATTCAACCATCAAACAATCAACTCAATTACTCATCCCTATTATGTTTCTTAGGATTTTACCCTAGGAATTCAACTACTCGTCATTCCTTCATTCCTAAGGATTGACCTAAGGGATTTACACAAACTTCCATTGCTACATAAGGCGCATCTGCCAACATTATCCTTTAAGCGCCTCTGCCAGGATTACGTCATACACTATGAGGCGCGACTGCCAGGTTTATGACATTCTCTTTTAGGCACATCTGCCGACATTATCTTATAAGCGCATCTGCCAAGATTATCCTATAAGCGCATCTGCTATTGTTATGACAATCTCTATTTGGCGCATCTGCCAAGATCACGACATTCACTACTTGGTGCATCTACCAATACTATACATTAAGTACATCTACTAGTATTATGACACTTTCTCTTTGGTGCATCTACCAATACTATGCTTGAGCGCATCTGCTAGTATTATGACATTCTCTAATTGGTGCATCTGCCAATATCATTCTTGATCATCTTACATACATCATCAATCTATCACATACCAACTATCTCATCTACCCATGTTCTACCCAACATATTTGTAAATATGGAATACTTATACAGTTTAACTCATTTAAAAACTATATAAGACATTCATTCCATACTCATCTCAAATAAATAACAATATATAAACACATAGCACGTATTTTATGACAAATACTTCATATTTATGTGTTGGAAGGAAGTAACTACACACTCACACGTATAAACAACAATATACTTAATACACTTGAACCCTACTTGTATTATTATCGTGTTTGTGAAAGGTAGTATACACTCACTTGATCAGAAGATGATCTGACAGCACTACGTCTTGCAGAAGTAGTGTCTCTTCGTAGATCTGGAAGATCTTCACAAAAACCGGCTCCTCGCGGGCAGGGCTTCGGCTCGGGAATAACGCTCTTCGGGATTCTCGGGGCTTCGGATCTCGCTTCGGGGCTCGGGAATGATACCGGGGCTTCGGGATATGATTGGCACGCAAATCGAGGCAAAACTTAGAGAGAGGGAAGAGTTTGAACAAGAGAAAATGGCTGATTTCGAGTTCTATTTATAGGCTGAGGGTCTGGGATTACGCGGGGCGTAATCTTAAATTACGCAGGGCGTACTCAGTACGCGGGGCGTACTTTGACGTCACTGCATGCGTCGATCTGTGGCACTCGAGTATTGGTCAGACAAGTTGCATCCGACTGAGTACGCGGGGCGTACTCAATTACGCGGGGCGTAATTGACTCGTCGAACTTCTAAATTGCGTAACTTTCGCATACGAGCTCCGTTTTTGACGTTCTTTATATCCACGCGAAGGTCAGACCATACTCTATAACTTTCATTTAGACTCCGTCGGCTAATTTTGACTTTTAATTTTATTATTTATTTTTAGAAGGCCGGGACAGAAAAACTTCGTTATAAATTCATAACTTCTTCGTCTGACGTCCGTTCTCGCCTAACTTTTCATTGTTTCGCTACTAACAACGAGATCTTCGATTCTCATTTAGATTGTTTCGGCTAAAAACCGCTCGATCTCAAATCAAGTATTCGGGCTGCATACCGCTAAGTCGAAACTTAGAAAAATCATAACTTCCTCATACGAAGTCAGATTTGGGCGTTCCTTTTATGCACGCTCTCGGTTTAACGAAATCTACGACTTTCGTTTAGATCGTTAAGGCTAAATATCGCTCTATCTTAAATTCATATTTTACGTCACTCGACGTCGTGCCGGTTCTGTCGCGAAACTTCGACAGGTCATAACTTCTTCGTTATAACTCAGATTTTGGCGTTCTTTATATGCACGGAAACCTTGTGACATATACTAAAACTTGGTTAAGATTAATCCTTCTAAATAATCTTCCATCAAAAAGTCATTTTGATGCTTATCGTCTCTAAATCGACTAGCCCTGATCTACGGGCGTTACAGATACTCTGCCTATTTGTAACCTATGATATTATGCCTAAAAGTTATAACGTCCAATATTCTAGGAATGTATTTCACCTAGAGGTTATACTGGCCTATTTCCTATGGTAACATAGTACCTAGAAGTAAGGCTGGTCAACTATTTGGATATGCATTGTACCTAGTTGTTACTTTGCTTGAATATCCTATTTTCAAATCAATCACAATTACGGTATATATATATATATATATATATATATATACACACACACACAAAGATAATTATGAAGTATATAGATTTTAGTTATCAAATATAAAGTAAAAAGATTATATAGTGATAATTAAAGAATTTCTACATAAAAGTTAAAGAAAAGATAAAACACCTAAGGTGAATGTGTTAGTGAGCTATTATTATTCATCATTAGCCTTGATTAAATTCGGCTACCCCGAACTTGTAATCGTTAATCTTGTGAGAGCCAAAAAGATATGTATTGATCAATATGGGGCTGACACATTTAACCTGAGATTGCTAGCTACAATCATGGTATGATAACTTTCTTTATATACAAGTGTTAAGGAACCAACTATCTAGAGGAACGCCTTTGATTAGTTAATATTGTAACAAATTAGGATCGATAGAATATCCTAAAATATATCATAATAGATTAGGATTGGTAAAAACATCCTAGAAAGTATTTTAAGTTAGGATTGGTAAAATATCTTAACAAGGAAAGAAAGGTTTTTCTAAAAAAAAAAAGAATTCTTAATTAAATCAAACAAGTAATGCAGAAAACTATAAAAAACTATGAATCCGCCAACATTATGTTGATGTTTTCAAAATACATGTATTCTTAGGGAGATGATAGTGGAGGATAATCATGCGAAGGAGGATGTCGTCAGGAAAGCTTATTGGAGTTTATTTATTTTCTAGTTATGTTTAGGTTGTGTGCTTGGTCTACCAAACAATGTGACCACCATATAAATTATAATGAATAAAAGTATCGTTTGTGATATATTTTTGTGTATTCTTCAATATATTTGTTGGCCTCAATCCAATTGTCCTTACGTTGCACAACTCGACGTTTACGCCGCCAACCGAGGGTGTGACAGATTGGTAATGCCTCCATATCTTTAGAACGAAAATTACCGCTGCCAACTCCAGATCATGAGTGGGGTAGTTTTTTCATGCTTTTTCAATTGTGGAGATGCATATGCTATCACCTTTTCTCTTTGGGTCAGAACACAACCCAACCCGACTCCAAATGCGTCACTATATACCGCGAAGTCTTCAACTCCATCGGGTAGAGAAAGTATCGGTGCTTCACATAACTTCTTCTTTAACTTCTCGAATGCCTCATCGTGTTTCTCACTCCACGTATATGTAGCTCCTTTGTGGGTCAAAGTTGTCAATGGAGCAACTATCGAAGAAAAGCCTTGAATAAATCGTCGGTAATATCCGACTAATCCTAGAAAGCTTCGAATCTCCGTCGGACTCTTTGGTCGTTCCCACTTCATTACCGCTTCGATTTTTGCTGGGTCAACCATTATCCTTTCTTGGTTAACCACATTACCCAAGAATTGAACTTCTCGGATCCAAAAATCACACTTGGAGAACTTAGCGTAAAGCTTATCCTTCTTTAACACCTCGAACACTTCTCGTAGATGCTTGCCATGCTCCTCTCGGCTTTTCGAGTAGATCAGAATGTCGTCGATGAACACTGTCACGGATTTATCGAGGAATGGTTTACAAACCCTATTCATCAAATCCATGAATGTTGTCGGAGCATTGGTTAGTCCAAACGACATAACCAAGAACTTGTAGTGTCCATATCTTGTTCTGAATGCAGTTTTCTCAATATCCTGTTCTCTTACCTTCAGCTGATGATATCCTGACCTAAGATCAATCTTTGAGAAGTAGCTCGAACCTTGCAGCTGATCGAATAGGTCATCAATCCTTGGCAATGGATACTTGTTCTTCACTGTTGCCTTATTCAGCTCTCGATAGTCTATGCACATCCTCATGATTCCGTCCTTCTTCTTCACGAATAGCACCAGAGCTCCCCAAGGTGATGAACTAGGTCGAATGAAACTGTTGTCCAACAACTCCTGGAGTTGCGTCATAAGCTTCTTCATCTCCGTTGGTGCTAATCGGTAAGGTGCCTTTGCTATCGGTGTTGTACCTGGTAACAAGTCTATCCGAAACTCCACTTGTCTATCAGGTGGTAATCCGGGAAGATCTTCCGGATAATCACACACGAATGGTATACTCTGCACCTCCTTCTCCTTCATAGCATCGATTACGAATGCCAAGTATGATGCACATCCCTTGGAAAAACATTTTCTGGCTTTCATCAGGGTGATGATTCCAGAATTTACTCTGCATTTGTCCCCATACACCATAAATGATTCTTTTCCGGGTGGGTTCACCCTTACTATCTTCTTTCGGCATAATATCTCGGCATCGTTGGCGCTAAGCCAATCCATACCCAAAATGATGTCGAAACCGTTTAACTCTATAGGTAATAGCTCTTCGTGGAATTCGTTTCCGTTTAGGTCGATGACTATGTTCTTAATACGATTACTAACAGGTATGAACTTGCCACTGGCAACTTCTACAATCAGGGCATTATCAAGTTTTTCTACAGGTAATGCTAGTTTCCCACCAAATTTACACGACACAAAGGAGTATTTGGCTCTAGAATCAAATAGTATATTGGCAGGAAAACCATTTACAAGAAAGGTACCTGAAGCGATGTCTACTGCCTCCTTTGCAGCCTCGAGCATCGTCTGGAAGGCTCTCACCTTCGGCTTCGATGGAATGTTGGGCCTTCTCGCATCTTTCTTCTTTGGGCAATCCTTAGCAACATGCCCTTCTTCACGACACTCGTAGCACACCCTCTTGTTGATGGTGCACTCATTAGCATAATGCCCCGTTTTCCCACACTTGTAACAGGTTACTTCCTCGCTACATTTTCCTGAGTGCTTCTTCTTGCACTTCTCGTACCATTTCAATTCATTTCCTCCTCCCCCGAACTTGATCTTCTTTTTGTTGGGTTTAGTAGACCCTTCAAATTTCCTCTTCTCGCCAACCTCAACCTTGCTGGCAGCTCTTCCCTTAATCATATCCTCCACAGACTTGGCAGCCCAAATAGCTGCCTCCAGAGTATGCACCTGACGCACTGGCACCGCGTACTCCCATGGAAGTCCCTTTGCGTACTTATCAATTTTCGTCAGCTCATCCGGAACAAGACGCAAGGCAAACTCCATCTTTTCTGTGAAGTTGTTCGTGTATTCATCGATTGACATGCTTCCTTTCTTCAGGTTCAGGAATTGGTTCTCTAGCTCGAGCAAGTTTTGAGCTGAGCAATACTTTCGTTTGAATTGCACCAGAAATTCTACCCATGTCAGTTGTAGGGGCTCATTGGGGCTCAGAGTCTTCCCTAAGGTATTCCACCAACGTACAACGCCTCCTCGAAACTGACGCATTGCAAACGTGGTCTATAGTTTTCCTCTGCAACCGCACGTCATAAAGGCTAACTCTATTTATGAGATCCAATCCATGACTCCGATCGGATCTTCCTTTCCAGTGAAAGTCGATGGCTTGCAAGTCAGAAAATCCTTGTACTTGCATCCATTCCTCTCGTCTCCGTCATCTTGATTGTTTTGTCGAACTATTCGTGGGTTGACTTGACCAACGGTTCCACTGTAGTTCCCCTCCTCAGTCTGCCCTTCGTTCAACTCGGGCTGTTCGATCTGTATGGTCGCTTCCTCTCGATTTTGTTGGATCAAACTTCTGGTTTCCTCCATTTGACGATCCAACATCGCCTGGATCATCGCTTGCACTCCGGCCATCGTTATTGGCTCAGCAGTGGCTACCACAACCGGTATTTTCTTAATCACTGGGGGTTGGTTTCTGTTCCCATTTGCATTCACGTTTCCGCTACGGCTCCTTGCCATCTTGATCTATACACCGAATAAGGTGAATTTAGATCTTTATTTAGGACTAATGTTCAAATCATCCTTATCTCTCCGAAACGTTACATGCTAGTTCTAATATCATAGTCGTACATTTAGAACCCTAAACACATAAGGTTTCCAGATCTGATCGGCAATAGACCATAGATCCGAACAAATAACAACATATCAGGCACAAAGCATTTAGCACATAAAACCATTTTAGGCATAATTCCTAAAAATAAGCTAGTGCTCACATCTCACAATCATTGCTTAGCATTCTAAGTTTAAGTCTAGAAATCCTACAAATTCCTAGTTTGCTTAAACTAACGTGTAACGACCCAATTTTCACGTCCAAAAATTTCGTTTTTGAAACATTACTTTAGAAAACATTAATAATTAAAAACATAGTTTGATCAAACCACATCACAACGTAAACCATGTCTAAAAGCCAATTCATACAACCAATCGAAATATCAGAGTATAAATCCCAGAGAAATCTCGTTAAAGCGGAAACCAGTGTGTATGCATGATGTGTCGCTACCGCGCCAGCTCCTTCCCCTTTGATGAGGAGGTACCTGAAACCAAAACTGTAAACTGTAAGCACAAAGCTTAGTGAGTTCCCCCACTGTACCACATACCATAATCACATAACATAAATATATATTGTCAGGCATATCTGGGTGCCCGACCTACCCCTTCGGTCCTCTCGACCGGACGTTACCTAGCATACCTGGGTGCTGGCCTCCCCTTCGGTCCTCTCGACCGGATACTGCCTAGCATATCTGGGTGTTGGCCTCCCCTTCGTTCCTCTCGACCGGATACTCGGGGACTATCTCCCCCTACTGTCACTAGCACATAGCATCATATCATACTAGCACATAAACATAACACAGGTAGTAGTAATCCCTAGATGAATATCACAGAGACAATCATCTACATACAACTCCTACTGGTGGGCCGGCATTATGGCCGTAGACCCACCGCTACTGGAAGGTAACTCACCTCAAAGTAGCTGCTGATCTGATCGGGAACTGACTGTCTACTGCTACTGCTGCTGCTCCGGACGTCCTCCGGCTATAATTCCCACAAAACGATCAGTCAAACACTGCTAGATGTACTTAGGGCAAAATGACCCTTTTACCCTTGACCAAGTCGAAATCCAAGTCAAAGTCAACTTCCAGTTGACTGGACTCGCCGAGTCCGCGAGCAACTCGCCGAGTCCTTCCCTTACTAATCCGGTCCTACTCGCCAAGTCCCTCTCCCCACTCACTGAGTCACCCTTGACTCACCACTCGGGACTATGGGGCCGACTCGAGTCCCGACTCGCTGAGTCCGCGAGCAACTCGCCGAGTTCCTCGAGCGGATCCCCTACTCGCTTCCAATCCACACCAGAACACCCCATACGAGGGTTTGGGGTTTCGGGACTACGTTACACGGTTAATTCCACGTGCAGGTACGAAGGGTTGAACCTTCAATGCTTAAACCCCTCTTGCTCTGTGAAAGTTCATATGACTCGCCGAGTTTGAAGAACAACTCGGCGAGCTCCAGGCAATCTTCATAGGACTCGCCGAGTTGTTCATCCAACTCGCCGAGTCTAGGACCATCTTCATAGAACTCGCCGAGTCCCTCGACCCATTTCCCGAGTAGGCCAGATCTGAGACATGCAACGCTTCAAAACCACAGATCTATGGTCCTAGGGAATGTTTACCACATAAACTTGCAAACTTTACGTGCATGCATGGCCCTATGAGCTCAAACATGCAATTCCAAGCTCTTTAAGAGGTCCTACACTCAATAGGGACCTCAATTACCTCAACCATATAGACTTTATGCTACTAGGATGTCCAAAAGGTCCAAATCCGAAGTCCTTGCAGAACATTAACCATAAACACATAGAGATTTAGGTTCTTAGGGCTTAAAACCACTTTTTAGGGACAAAAAGGGGATTTAATGAACTAAAGATCAAGGTAGGAACTTTTCTACCTGAATAGAAGCCCTTCACAGAGTAGATTCCGGATCTTCTTCCCTTCTTGCACTCTTCAACCTTCTCCTTCTTCTCCCAAGCTCCAAACCACCTTCACAAAGCTAAAAATCATCCACAAGGACACAAAGAGGGCTAGGGTTTCGTTCTACAGATCTCTGGGAGTGCTAGGGGAAATGGAGGCTGGGTTAGATCGTTTAAATAGGGTGCAAACACCCGAGTTAGGGTTTTAGTCTAGACAGGGTCTACTCACCGAGTCCCACGAGCCTACTCGCCGAGTAGACAGAGTAGATCCCGCGTCTAGTCCCGCTTCTACTCGGCGAGTTAGTCCTTCAACTCGCCGAGTCCAAGGTTAAAATGCAATATATAAGGAGAGTTAATAACCAAGAATACATACCAGGAACCAGGTGCTACATAATGCTCTGATACCAACTGTGACATCCCCATTTTCACGGCCAAAAAAGACCAGTTTTGTTTATACTTTATTTCAAAATCAGAGTAACCTTTTAATAAAAGTGTTGCGGAATTTGTCCCAAAACAATAATATGATAAAGAGTTATCAAAAGCATTTCCTTATAAATGTATTTCATTAAAAGACTCGGGATGTCAAGTTTGATACAGTACATAAGTATAAACAATACAATATAAGCCTTACTACATTATTTCATATTTACAGACCTATAATCCCTTATCTCTCATCCAAACATCTATGCTCATGTGCCACTACCTGTAATGCAAGAAACTGAGTGGTTCAGGCTTGGGAGCCTGGTGATCACATAGGGTTTTCAACCCATAATAAATAAGTTTATTAATTTCATTAATCAACAATAACCCGATTACCCATTCCCATTATCCTCTCAGCAATAAATGTCCTTAAGGCAACCATGTGGGGGATGGAGTACTGCAGGTAAACACACAGTTCAAATAAACACCTACAGGTTGCGAGCCTGCTAGCGATCCACTGGACTATGTAGAATAGTCTGTGGTCGTCATCTATACTCCGCTAGATGACTGGGTCATCAATAACATCTATAACGAGGCCTCTCATTATTTTATTTTGTCACACAGCAACTATTACATCTAACCATGTTTTACCCAACACATATTGTAGATATAAAATACATATACAGTTTAAATCATTTAAAACATGTATAAAATTGTTCATCCAACATTGATAGCAAGTATATAGATAATATGCACACACATGTCACACCCTGAAACCGATGGTGTAGGAATGGCAACGGGGCGGGTTCGGGGCGGGGCGACATATCCCATACCCGAACCTGATATTTATATTTGTCCCCGAACCCGACCTGAAACCTGACAGGTTTCTTATCGGGGCGCCCCGTCGGGGCTAAAAATATCCCCGAACCCGACCCGAAACCCGATATAGACCCGAAAACCCGACCCGAAAATGGTGGCAGAAAAAATTAGGAAAACTACAATGAAACAATTGAGAAATTAAAACCTTACAAATGCTTAAAATACAAATAAGTTCTTAACATAAGTGAACCAAATAGAAATTACTAAAGTCTAATATCGTAACTAAATTAATCACAATAGTGAGAAATTGGGAATACGTGATGGGATTGAAGGTTAGAGTCTTCGGGTGGCTGAAATGGGTAAGAGGGATGAAATCTCATTTTATATATATATATATATATATATATATATATATATATATATATATATATATATATATATATTCGGGTCGGGGCGGGTCGGGGCATGCATACCCCACTCCCTGACCCGAACCCGAACTAAAAACCCGATAATGACCCGAAACCCGATAAGAGTGACCCAACCCGCCCCAAAATCTTCGGGGTTCGAGTTTTCTTGTCGGGTTCGGGTTTTTTTGCCATCCCTATGATGGTGGAAACATTCTGGGGCAGAGGACGTCATGAAGTATCGCAACCAATGTACATAGTAAGCATAGTAAACACAAAACATTACATTACATATGAATAATTACATTTGTTTGAAAGCAAAGTGTAAGAACAGTTATACATATGTATCATATGAACAAAAGTTAAGACGAGTCTTCTATACGCTTTGTCTTCCCCAAAAGATCGTTGTGTACCTGTCTAATGTGGACCTGAGAATACAAGCAGTTTGAAAATCAGCATAAAGCTGGTGAGTTCATAAGAGGTTTGTTTTCTGAAAATGTACAAGTTTCCTTTGGTTTTCCAAAAAAGTTTGATATCCAAGAAAATCCCATATTTTCTTATAAGTAAAGTTTAGTTATCCGTTTGTTATACGATCCGGTTATGTACAGTTTGTTATCCCAGGAAAAACCCTTATTTTCCCTAAAAGTTTGTAGTCGGTTATCAGTTCTAAAAGTAATGTACAAGTGTCTACCATACTTTATGTGTTCGTGTGATGTTTCCTGAAAACCTGTTTATCCTTCAAAAGTACATTAGTTTTAACACATATATAAAACTAATAAGTAAATATAAAAGTATTCATAATCTAAATTGCGAGTTCCATAACCATACTATAGACTGGATAAGGCTCGAAACAGGGGCCAATATCTTTTTATGACTTTTGTCACCCTTGAACCTTTCGGTTCGACTGTAGCTAGCAGCCAGGTGTGGGGTTGTCAATCCCGTATAGATCTATACACTCAAGTCACGTTCTCCCTCCAAGAGATTCTGGTTACGGGGGTAGTCCTACACTCTCGTAACTAGGGGGAGTGTTACAAGGACGTGTCTCCAATCTTAAGATTAATGAATGAAAAGATAATAAAACAGGAAATTCTATTTTATTAGTCCTTCACTCTCGTAACTAGGGGGTGTTATCAAGGACTTGTCTAAAGTTCTAAGTTTAATGTTACTATTCCATCACTCTCGTAACTAGGGGGAGTGGTAAAGTTCTAAGTTTAATGTTATTAGTCCTTCACTCTCGTATCTAAGGGGAGTGTTATCAAGGACGTCTTAAAGTTCTAAGGTTCATGATTTTAACAGTAATGATGTGGAAATATATTTGTGAAATATAAAATATAACATTTTAAAACGAGTTTCACAAATAACATGACGGTTTACTCTGCAAGTTGAACAATGATTAATACAGTTTTCCGTGTTAAAAGTATATGAAATATGAAACAGATCAAATGAAATCATAAGTTTGAGTACAAGATTTCCTTGTACTTTGTTTGTATTCCCCCTTAAAAACATTGAAAACATGGAAAAACGTAGGGGTATGAACTCACCAGTCAAGAAATGTGTCGGTTTGGATGCTAAACGTCAGTTCAGGGCTTGAAAACGTGCGAGGTTCCTATGTAATATGAAGAGATACACATTTGTATCTAATTAGACCCTGAACCACTAATCAAATATGGATAAACACTTCGAGACGTGAAAACACTTCAATACAAGTGTTTGGAGTGACCCGGGTAACATCTATAGGTGTGTATGGCTTGGATTTGGAGTTTATTCTTCAAGAGTAAACTCCTAATGGAGTTTTAGGCCCAAATGACCAACTACCCATGAGTTTACGGCCGTAAACTCATGGTGGGGGTGTTCTTGGGTGCTAAATGGTCTTACAACTCATGAGAGGTAATGCTAGGCTTGGTTTTAAGGCATTGGAATGGAATTTGGACATCATAGGGACCATTTGAGGAGTTTACGGCCGTAAACTCTTGTATACCCATTCATAGTGTGTTTTGGTGGTCTTAGGTCAATCACAAGAGTTTCTAGTCCAATATACAAGTCATAGGATGAAGTTAAGGCACCATTTGACCCATTTATAGGAGTTTACGGCCTAGGAACCCATCCTTGGGGGTTTACGGCCATGAACTCCTTAGCGGGGTGGTTTCTATCAAGTTTAAGGTCCCTAACACATTGTTGGATGGTTCTAGACCTTATTCCAAGGCTTAGGAGGTGTTTAAGGGGCATCTTAACACCTTAGAAGGTGTTTACGACCCATGAAAGGGTGTTTATGGCCGAAGCATGTTCTTGGGCAGTAAAATCATGTTTACCCCTTAAATGATGAGTTTTTGGTGTTCCAAGTCCCGTATTGTAAGCCCCTAAATCATATCTAAGCTCCAAATGTGGTTTGGAAGGGTTTTAAGGCTTAAAAACTCCATTTGTATGTGTTCACGGCTTAAGGATGTTCCATGGCCGTAAACACATGTTTATGGTCCTATTTCATAATCTAAACACGAATTTGAAGGCTAAAGATGTTATACTATGAGCTAGGATAGTTATCTTACCGATTTGGAGCTTGATTTGGATGATTTTTGGATCAAACTTGGGTTTCTAGTGAGAGAGTAGAGAGAGAGTGGAAAAGCTTCTAATGAAGCCCACTCAACCTTATATATGGTTCGGGTTTGGGGCTCGGTGGAATTCTACCCGATACTGACGTTAAACGGGTCTTTTGGTCGCACCCGATTTAATTGTTTATAACCCGACGGAATAAAACTAAAATTTTTCCAAATAATAATTTGGGGCGTTTTCATGTGTTTCTAATGGGTTTGGACACTCACGAGGTCATTATAAAAGTCTCAAATTAAATGACCTAACCCAAAATGTTAGCGGAAAAATTTGAAAGATAGACGGGTTTCGCTGATGGAAACGGGTTATCGTGACGGAAAAATTTTCGGGTTGTCACATTATCCCCCTGTTAATTTCGTCCCGAAATTTAGATTTAAGGCACAATCATGGGTTTGGAAAGAGACGTGGTTATTTCCATTTCATCGAGTCTTCGTGTATCCAAGTGAATTCGGGTTCTCGCATGGTATTCCAGCGAACCTTCACTTATCGGGATACGGCTTCGTTTCGTACGTTTGATCTCTTGGCTATGATCTCGATCTTTTCAAGAGGGATTACTAGGGTTTCACCGGACAGGCACTTCTAAAGATTCGGGATGTGGAAGACAGGATGGATGTTGCTAAGTTCTGAAGGTACTCGGAGTTTGAAGGCTACGGGGTCGATCCTAACGAGAATCTCGAAGGGTCCAATGTACCTGGAGTTAAGTTTTCCACGCTTTCTAAAGCATATCATGCCTTTCCAGGATAAGACCTTCAACAAGAAGCAATCTCCAACAAGAGGGTACATCTTTCTATGTCGGAGTAGATAAGGTTTTGGCGATTCTGGAAGAAATATCTGGGTGGATCTGCGATAATAGTCGGCGAGACCTAAGAATTGACGGGTTTCTGTGGGTGTCTTCAGTGCCGACCAATTCTCTATTGCTTTGATCTTGGAAGGACCTACGTGTATGTCTTCTTCGCTTACTACGTGGCCAAAGGAAGTGGTTATACCGAAAGGTATCACTACGAACTCGTAATTACCATATTGAGTCCTGAATGCTGTCTTGGAAACATCATCCTCATGAACTCAAAGCTGATGGTACCCTGGTCTGAGACCTATTCTCGAGGAGTAACTGACTCCTTGAAGTTGGTCTAAGAGGTCATCTACTCGAGGAAAAAGGATATCAGTTTTTGATTGTCAACTTAATCGACTCGCGGTAGTCTATAGACATCCGAAAGGATCCATCATTCTTCTTCGCAAGTAGCACCGGGGATCCCCAGGGTGAGGAACTCGGTCTGATGAACCCTTTGCTGAGCAACTCGTTAAGCCGACTGGATAACTCCTGCATTTCTGCTGGAGCTAAGCGATTACGGGGATTTGGCTACGGGGTAGCTCCAGGGATTAGGTCGACACGAAACTCGACTTGACGTTCGGGAGGAATTCCCGGGAGCTCTTCGTAAAATACATTATGAAAATTGCAAAATTCGGGGATGCTCTCGAGGTTTTTAACTTCCTGATTCTCATTGATCACATGGGCTAGGAAAGCATGACACTCCTTTCGGGGAAACTTTTGAGCTTCGATGCACAAAATGATGCGAAGGCTAAAACTAAGTTTATCGCTGTAGATCCTAAGAGTCTGATCAGAGGGGAGATTGGGACGGATGGTTGTAACAAAGGATATATGTATGATTGGGATTTCACCAATCCATGTCCATAAGAACATCAAAGCTCTTGATGGTAATTGGTATTAGGTCAATGGGAAATGAATGATCGTTTAGGGTAAGGGTGCAGCGTTCTCTTTCTCACCGTTAGTCATCTCGATGGTAAACGTTTCGGTTATTAGTTGAGGACTATGTTTATGAAGATGTTTGAATGAGCAGTTAACAGATTTTCTTTCAATACTAGAATCGAAAAGGATTGCAAGAGTAGAAGTTGTCGAGGAATATACCTGTGGCAACGGTGGGATCGGCGACTGTCTCATTTTGTCCCATAGTTAGGACTCTTCCAATGTTGCCGGTTGTTGCTGCTTTGGGGCAGTTTCGCTTGAAATGCCCGACTTCACCGCAACCGTAGCAGGCCTGACTGATGCCCGCTCCGGAAGCTTGAGTGGTTGATTGGGTTGGTGTCTTGCAGTTTTTCGCAGTGTGACCCTTCTTGCCACAACTGTTGCAAAACACCTCTCGACACGGGCTGGAAGTGAGGTGATGATAGTTTCA
Source organism: Lactuca serriola (assembly GCF_051521515.1). NCBI lineage: Eukaryota > Viridiplantae > Streptophyta > Magnoliopsida > Asterales > Asteraceae > Lactuca > Lactuca serriola. Next base: position 238,352,909 of record NC_136410.1, read on the forward strand.
CTTGTTACACATAGGGAGGGTACCAGCATACCTACTGGTAGGTGTTTGAGCTGTGGATCCGTTGGCAGAAATAGCAGCAGGGATAGTAGCAGCATGGACTGCCACAGTTTGCTGCTTCTTCGAGGACTCCTGTAAAGGCTAACACTTTTTCTTCTTCCAAAACTTTCTTTTCTCACCACTTCTCTCTGTCGGCTCCGGAGTGGTGGCTGCTTCCTCTAGGTCATCACTATGGTCGATCAGGATTTGCGCTAGGCATTTGGCGCTGTCGTAAGTGTCTGGCTTTGCAGCCAAGACATTACCCTTGGTTGGCTGGGTCAACCCCCAGATAAATCTCTCAATCTTTTTACTCTCTGGGGTAACCATTCCCGGACAGAGTAGTGCTAAATCATTAAATCTGGAAGTGTACGCGGCAATGTCGGAACCCTTCATCTTTAGATTCCAAAGTTCATGTTTTAATTTCTGCATCTCGCCCCGTGGGCAGTACTCAGCAAGTAGAAGATCCTTCATGGCCTCCCAACACATATCATTGGCTATAGGTAGAGTTAACGATTTGAATCATCCATTCCACCAAGTCAAGGCTTTATCGGTGAAAGTGCAGGCGACGAACTTCACCTTGTCCGATTCAAAGCAGGCACCGATTTCGAAAATGGATTCGATTTTCTCGAACCATCTGGTTAAGGAAATGACACCTCCAGTGCCATCGAAAGATGTGGGTTTCGCATTCATAAAGTCTTTATAGGAACACTCCTTCAGGTGTCCCTGGCTACCTTCCTGGTTTTGGGATTGGGTACCACCTCCTGAACCTTCGGGGCCACCGGAGTTCATTTGAGACATGGCGGCTGCCACTACGGCAGTAACAACTGCCTGGAACATCACAGGATCAAATTAAGGAGGGGGTGGTGGCAGAGGGTTGTTGTTCTTTGAGTTGGGCCTCTTTCATGGAGGCATCTTGATCTATAATAGCCAGGAAAGAGAGGATCATAAGTCCTCTGAATTGAATCAAGAAATATGGAACAAGAAATATCTCTTTATGACAGATATAAAGTTCTAGTAAGTGATACACAGGAAATAGTTATCAAAGCAGATAAGCTATCGCTAAGAAAAGAGTGAGTAGCAACGCTCGGAATGAATTTCTACAATGTACTCAGTTCTGGCTAAAATACTCCCATAGTATTTTATGTATCGTTCGGACAATGGCTCGTTGTTTGGTTATTGGTTAAGTTTTAGGCATGCTGAACACCACAGTCACTCCCAAGCACATGTTGGTCGTGTCTCGAATGAATATAGTTGATCAGGCTATATTGACCCTAGACACGATTACATAACTGCCCAGGTTTAACCACAACATACAACACCCATTTACTTATGTTCACGGATTCCGGCGGTTAGGTATACTTGTATACTTTTGAAAATACTTATATTTTAAAGTATACTTTTATTTCAGAGCACTTTGGTCCCTTAGTGTTTATAGTCTTATACCATGTAAGGTTTGGTATACTAGTTCACTATAAACAAGGGCTCTGATACCAATCTGTCACACCCCGAAACCGATGGCGGAAACGTTCCGGGGCGGAGGATGTCATGAAGTATCGGAACCAATGTACATATTAAGCATAGTAAACACAAAACATTACATTACATATGAATAATTACATTTGTTTGAAAGTAAAGTGTTACAAAAGTTATACATATGTATCATATGAACAAAAGTTAAGACGAGTCTTCTATACGCTTTGTCTTCTCCAAAAGATCGTTGTGTACCTGTCTAATGTGGACCTGAGAATACAAGCAGTTTGAAAATCAGCATAAAGCTGGTGAGTTCATAAGAGGTTTGTTTTCTGAAAATGTACAAGTTTCCTTTGGTTTTCCGAAAAAGTTTGATATCCAAGAAAATCCCATATTTTCTTATAAGTAAAGTTTAGTTATCCGTTTGTTATACGATCCGGTTATGTACAGTTTGTTATCCTAGGAAAAACCCTTATTTTCCCTAAAAGTTTGTAGTCGATTATCGGTTCTAAAAGTAATGTACAAGTGTCTACCATACTTTATGTGTTCGTGTGATGTTTCCTGAAAACCTGTTTATCCTTCAAAAGTACATTAGTTTTAACACATATATAAAACTAATAAGTAAATATAAAAGTATTCATAATCTAAATTGCGAGTTCCATAACCATACTATAGACTGGATAAGGCTCGAAATAGGGACCAATATCTTTTTATGACTTTTGTCACCCTTGAACCTTTCGGTTCGACTGTAGCTAGCAGCCAGGTGTGGGGTTGTCAATCTCGTATAGATCTATACACTCAAGTCACGTTCTCCCTCCAAAAGATTCTGGTTACGGGGGTAGTCCTACACTCTCGTAACTAGGGGGAGTGTTACAAGGACGTGTCTCCAATCTTAAGATTAATGAATTAAAAGATAATAAAACGGGAAATTCTATTTTATTAGTCCTTCACTCTTGTAACTAAGGGGAGTGTTATCAAGGACTTGTCTAAAGTTCTAAGTCTAATGTTCCTATTCCACCACTCTCATAACTAGGGGGAGTGGTAAAGTTCTAAGTTTAATGTTATTAGTCATTCACTCTCGTATCTAAGGGGAATGTTATCAAGGACGTCTTAAAGTTCTAAGGTTCATGCTTTTAACAGTAATGATGTGGAAATATATTTGTGAAATATAAAATATAACGTTTTAAAACGAGTTTCACAAATAACATGACGGTTAACTCTGCAAGTTGAACGATTGATTAATACAGTTTTCCGTGTTAAAAGTATATGTAATATGAAACAGATCAAATGAAATCATAAGTTTGAGTACAAGATTTCCTTGTACTTTTGTTTGTATTCCCCCCTGAAAACATTGAAAACATGGAAAAACATAGGGGTATGAACTCACCAGTCGAGAAATGTGTCGGTTTGGATGCTAAACGTCAGTTCAGGGCTTGAAAACGTGCGAGGTTCCTATGTAATATGAAGACATACACATTTGTATCTAATTAGACCCTGAACCACTAATCAAATATGGATAAACACTTCGAGACGCGAAAACACTTCAATACAAGTGTTTAGAGTGACCCGGGTAACATCTATGGGTGTGTATGGCTTGGATTTGGAGATTATTCTTCAAGAGTAAACTCCTAATGGAGTTTTAGGCCCAAATGACCAACTCACCATGAGTTTATGGCCGTAAACTCATGGTGGGGGTGTTCTTGGGTGCTAAATGGTCTTACAACTCATGAGGGGTAATGCTAGGCTTGGTTTTAAGGCATTGGAATGGAATTTGGACATCATAGGGACCATTTGAGGAGTTTACGACAGTAAACTAGGAGTTTACGGCCGTAAACTCTTGTATACCCATTCATAGTGTGTTTTGGTGGTCTTAGGTCAATCACAAGAGTTTCTAGTCCAATATACAAGTCATAGGATGAAGTTAAGGCACCATTTGACCCATTTATAGGAGTTTACGGCCCAGGAACCCATCCTTGGGGGTTTACGGCCGTGAACTCCCTTAGGGGGATGGTTTCTATCAAGTTTAAGGTCCCTAACACATTGTTGGATGGTTCTAGACCTTATTCCAAGGCTTAGGAGGTGTTTAAGGGGCATCTTAACACCTTAGAAGGTGTTTACGACCCATGAAAGGGTGTTTATGGCCGAAGCATGTTCTTGGGTAGTAAACTCATGTTTACCCCTTAAATGATGAGTTTTTGGTGTTCCAAGTCCCGTATTGTAAACCCCTAAGTCATATCTAAGCTCCAAATGTGGTTTGGAAGGGTTTTAAGGCTTAAAAACCCCATTTGTATGTGTTCACGTCCTAAGGCTGTTCCAGGACCGTAAACACATGTTTATGGTCCTATTTCATAATCTAAACACGAATTTGAAGGCTAAAGATGTTATACTATGAGCTAGGATAGTTATCTTACCGATTTGGAGCTTGATTTGGATGATTTTTGGATCAAACTTGGGTTTCTAGTGAGAGAGTAGAGAGAGAGAGAGAGTGTGTGTGGAAAAGCTTTTAATGAAGCCCACTCAACCTTATATATGGTTCGGATTTGGGGCTCGGTGGAATTCTACCCGATACTGACGTTAAACGGGGCTTTTGGTCGCACTCGATTTAATTGTTTATAACCCGATGGAATAAAACTAAAATTTTTCCAAATAATAATTTGGGGCGTTTTCATGTGTTTCTAATGGGTTTGGACACTCACGAGGTCATTATAAAAGTCTCAAATAAAATGACCTAACCCAAAATGTTAGCGGAAAAATTTGAAAGATAGACGGGTTTCGCTGATGGGAACGGGTTATCGTGACGGAAAAATTTTCGGGTTGTCACAACACAGCACGTAATTTATATAAAATATTTCATATCTATGTGTAAGCTGAAAGTAACTATGCACTCACCTGAAAAGGTGGTGATTCTGCACTCGGACAGCGCTTTGATACTCTCAAAACAATTTTCCTTGGATAAAACCTAGTATCGATATCATTAGGGTTTAGTCTAACATTAACCGTGACTAATTAATAGTCTAGCTATTATTATTATTATTATATATAAGCGTTAAACAACACTCTATATCACTCATAACAATAGCCCAAATAATTATTTTATGGTCCTAATAATGTTACTATATTAAAACATAAGCTATACTAAAGATAGGTTAGGCGTAGCTCACTTACAACAGATTTTTCTCAAAACCGGGCTATGCTGGAGCAGCATTTCCGAGCCGAAAGGCTCTTTTCTCGGGGCTTCCTTCGGGTGCTAAGGGGTTTACCTAGACTTTAGGGGGGGTTTGGGGCTTTAGAGAGAGAAACTAGAGAGAGAAAGAAGGGTTTGAAGGTGTGAGGAAGTGAGGGAACCCGGCACCTCTATTTATAAGGGTGCTGACTGATGGACTCGCCGAGTAGGAGGACCTACTCGCCGAGTTGGGGCATGTGGCAGCCTTCTGGTGGTACCACGTGTCCAATTCTGGTGGTGCCACGTCACCTCCTATCGCATTGATGCCTTCAAACTTAGAAAAATCATAACTCTCGTATACAAGTTCCGTTTTCGACGTTCTTTTTTTCAGCGCGTAGGTAAAATCAAGATCTACAACTTTCATTTAGACTTCGTCGGCTAATTCTATACCAATCTCAATTTTAACAGTAGGAGGCGTTTAGACTGTTAAATGATCGCGAAGAATTCGTAACTCCTTCATACAGACTCCGTTTTCGTCTGTATTTTTTCCGTTGAGTTCCTGTTAATGAGATCTTCAACTCTCATTTAGGTTGCGTAAGCCAAAAACCGCTCGAACTAAATTCGAGTTTTGGGTCGTGCACTACTAAGCCGAATCTTAGAAAAATCATAATTTCCTCATACGAAGTCAGATTTGGGCGTTCTTTTTATAGATGTTCTCGGTTTAACATATACTACAATTTTAGTTTAGATCACTAAGGCCAAAAAGTCCTCCATCATAAATTCACTATTTACATCTCCCGGTGCCATGTCGGTTTTGCCGTAAAACTTCGGCGAGCCATAACTTCTTCGTTATAACTCAGATTTCGGCGCTCTTTATACGTACGAAACTCTTGTTTCGGCCACTACAACTTTATGTAAAGATATCGGACTTATCTCATACTTTAATTTTGATGCTTATTTTTATTCTTTATTAATTATATATTTATAATTAAGTAATAAGCACACAAATACACATAATTCACATAGAATTGAAATATTTCATCTTTATTACTTCAAAAAGATTTACAATAATTGACCTAGACTATTACATTGTCTAAAAATGTTTAGCCTCGAAACCCGGGCGTTACAATACTATACATGAAGTCCTCCACTTTCTGACGTTTCCGTCATCCTTGGTTTGGGGGTGTGACAGACTATGTCAATACTAACACTTATTTGGGTTCACATCCTTTGGCCGTCATCTTATCTTTTCTTTTACTTGGTGCTTGAATGGGTTAGGTTTCTCGAACGAATTCGGGTTCGGAATCAGGAATGTATGTTTGAGTTTGTTGAACAAATTCTTGTTGGGACAATGTTAGATGCCATTTTTTGCATATTATAGGGTAGTTTTTATTATCATTTAGCATCATATTTTGTACACTTTCATGTCATTTATTTAATAATGTTCAACTAATGTATTTCGTTAGAATTCCCGTACTACTATGTTTTTATGTCAATGTCAGATAGTTCGAGTGAAGCAGTGCTTTGGGAGCAGTTGGATGCGCGTTTGGAGCTTAAAATGGAGTTATAACTTATGGAGGATGTTGAGGAATGCTTGGAAGTTGTTTTGGTCAATAAACATCCGATTGAATTGATTACACGAAGATAGAATCTACAATCTAATGTTAAAGGATGTTGTTGGCAGCTTTGACCCCATGTCAGTATTTTAATCATATCTCATGATCCGTAACTTCGATTGATACGATTCAAAGTGTTCTGAAAAGTAGACAAAATTTTGGACGTCTTAGGAAAAACATGAGATTGAAACTCTTGTCCATGCGATCACATGGATCCTTTATGCGATCGTAACTTTGCTTACAACTTGTTTTCGAGGTTTTTTACTGCCAAAAATTCATCCGGAAGAAGAAAATGAAAACATGTGATCACAATGTATGTTCATGTGATCACAACTTCCCTCTATGCGATCGCAAGTTTACCAAAAAGTGTTGAAATAACATCCTACTTCATTAAAAAGGCTCGTGACGCGTTTTCTCAAAAAATATGATCGCAACTTTGAAACATGCGATCGCATGTGCGTCGTTTTTGCTACTGGACGTATAAATAGACCATCATAACCTTCCAGTAACCTAATTTGGCGATTCCAGATGTACCAAACAACGAAAATATGATTTTGGATACGTTTCTTCTCCGATTTCAACGATTTCTGAAGATCTGAAGACTGTAGATCATCTCCTTCAAGTAGATTAGTAAGATTAGTTGTTTGATGTCTCTTTTCATCTGTTTTTATCAGATTTTAGCCATGTCTGGCTAAAACCTTCGTTTTTAGTTCTGCAAAGACAAGTACTTTTTATGTGATTGATCATTAGATCTGATTTTTTATTTGTGTTTCTATCTAGATTCTTCATTTTTGTTCTTAATGAATGTTTGGTTTTAAATTGTTAGTTTGATCACCTAGCTAGGGTTTTATCATTCCAGTTAATCAGTTAATAGAATCCGTAATTGTTTTATCAACTGGTAAAAGTAACAAGTATCAGATTGGTTCCGTTTTGGGATTTAACTCTGGTATAAACTGAAAAGTCACATATTTACGCTTCCGAGCTTGTGAGAAGTATTGGATATTGTTGGGAATTTTACAAAGAACTTAATGCAATTTTTCGGATTTAATTAAGAGCTTTTTGAATTGAACAGTAAAAAGTTGGGGTTAATTCAAAGAGTTTGTTTTGATTAACTAGTTTAAATAAAAGAGATTATAGTAGAGCTTGTTAGTTTTTCTTAATACCATTTTAGATAGAGCGCATCTCAAATAATCAGATTTGGGATAGTTGCATGATTAGAAAAGTCGCAGCAGAACTAAAATCATTTTTAATATTGATTTTCGTTTAATTTTAATATCACTGCATTTTTAGTTTTCAGTTTAATTGAAAACCCCCCTTTTATATTCTGATTTTTGACTAGATGTGTCTGATGCAAAAAGTCATTGACCATTAGGTTGTGTCCATTGTATTATATTTATAGTGCGACCAATAGTGATATTTTCTATTTGTTTAATACGTACGCGACAACGTGTTAACAGTCAACAAATCAAACGGATTAAACTCGAGATCATTTTGAGGTGGTGTTAGTGTTTGCGGCTGCGGTTGTGGTTGAGAGTATTTTTATGCGTATTTTTGTGAGAATTGGTGTGGAGAATACGGTAGCATACAGTGAAAAACCGGAGACGAATAAATCAGTTGATCATACGAAGGTCTTGGGGTTGTGGTGTTTCTAGTGCGTGTTTTTTTTATTGCTTGGGTTGTTGAAAGAAGACATTTTGAAAGATTTGAAAAAAAAGTTGAAAGATAGAAGAAATTGATAAAGACGTGGTAAAATAAGGGGTGTGGGGTTTTTTTTTGTCTGACACGACACGACAAGGTTTTATGTAACACGAACACGACACGACATGATATCGTGTTTTTTTAACTAACACGAAACGAACCGATTAAAAAACGATAAACACGACACGACAGGACAAAGATAACATAATAATAAAAAATTAGTTTATTTACTTAATATTTAATCATACATAACACGAAAAACACGACAAATACGAAAAACACGACAAATAAATGTTAATCGTATCAATTTCGTGTCAAATTGTAAACACGAACACGAAACGACACGACATCGTATTTTTTATACTTAACATGAATACAACACGAACACAAATTCGAATTTCATTTTTGTCTCAATTTCGTTTCGTTTCGTGTATTTTTATCATGTCGTGTTAACAATTATCACCTCTAATAATAAATCGAATTTAAAAGTTTTGACCGTTAAAAAGTTGGAAAGAAGCAAAGCATGAGAAAAAGCATGCGGCTAAAGAGTATGGGGACAGTGTTCCAATGCTCCACCATGACAGATGTGTGGTCTCAACATCAACATGAATCATCAAAATTTAGCTTTGGAGAAGTTTCGTTGGGCCATGTCATTCGGTCAAATGGTTGGTCAACACGGGTGTCTTGGGCCATTAAACAGTCCACTTGATCTCCTTGAAAGCTAATCTGAACCCAATTACCAATTTTATTTGGCTGCATGTGGTGTTTTCCTTTTATCAGAAAGAATTTGACCCAAATATGTCATCCACATGTTATAGTCTTGTTTTCAAGTTAGAAAAAAACCCACAACTTGGAATTAACTTGGAATTAAAAGGAGTAAATTACACGAATGGTCCTTATGGTTTGGGGTAATTTATGCGTTTTGTCCCTAACTTATTTTTTTAACTCGGAAGGTCCCTACTGTTTGTTTTTGTTATGCGCTTGGTCCCTACTATTTGTTTTTGTTACACGCTTGGTCCTTGTCTTACCTAAAATGACTATTAATTAAATAGGAAAAAATAATGGTGTAGGTAAGGTAAGGTGAAAGGGGTGGGGTTGGGGGTGTGTTTATTTAAATAAATTAAAAAATCAAGGGCAAAATAGTATTTTTATGTATGACAGGAACCAAGCGTGTAACAAAAACAAACAATAGGGACCTTCCGAGTTAAAAAAATAAATTAGGGACCAAATGCGTAAATTACCCTAAACCATAGGGACCATTCATGTAATTTACTCAATTAAAAGGCACCTCATATTAAGTTTTCAATTTTCGTTTAAAAAAAAAAGGAAAAAGAACAATGATTACAATCGACTTTTTGATGAAGATTTATGGCGATTTTAGTTTGACCTTTTTTAAAAAAACTTTTTTATTTATTTTCTTTCGGGATTGGGACTGAGCATGATGCGATTTGTCGATTTTTGACAAAAACCATATAAAATCCCAAATTCGGTTTTTTCCTTTATAAAAACCATACGGTTCGGTTTTGCATGTGGTTCGGTTTTTGGTTTTTGAATGTGTTTCGGTGTCTAATAGTTGCGGTTCGATTTTTAAACCACATATGTATGGTGTTTGATTTTTTTTTTTTGGGGTTTAATTTTTTAAAAACCGCTAAAACCATCCACCATTGTTAATTTTTAACTTTATAAAACTTAAAAACCAGAAGTGCTAGTTAAAGTCCACTGCAACTATATAAGTTAACTATCCAACATATTTCGATTATGAACCATAAAAACTTCTTATGAAAACCTTGAACCAAATAATCAATCCTATATCATTGCTTTAGGATTGATTAATGTGATAACTTTTTATAGCTTCCAAATAATGAACCATGAACCTTTAAAACACCATCTCCCAAGCATCTTCATTAACCCAACATCATCCTCCTTCAACCTTCATCACCATCACAACCGACCACCACCAAGCTGCCACCATCTCCGATCATCCAACCCCTTCGAGCCTCCTCTCTGCTTCCATCAACACCACCGCTAAACACCCATCATTAAGAGAAGGGTGCCTAATTGCCTATGATGTGTTTTTTCGGTGAGTTAATTTTGATAACGGAACAAAGAAGGTGGGTGATTTCGGTTATGTGGGTTGGGCTGCTATTTCTTTGTGGGCTACGCAGGCAACAAAGCTGTTTAATTTAAGAAGATGAGTTTTTCTTTCTAGTTACAAGTTAATTTAGAATTTGATTTTACAAATTTGATTATGTTTAATTTTTAATTGTTGGTTGTTTTCAGTTTTACTTTGATAGTAATTATTTTGTCGGTTTAGCTGACATTAGGTAAATGATAATTTCGATGTAATTGCCTTGTTTAAACCAACTTTTTTGGAACCAGGATGTCATATTCATCTGTGTATTTTTTTTAAAGAAAATGTGAATTTTGAAGGGTAAATTGATTTTGGCTGTCACTTGATAATTCTAGTTAGGGTTAATTAGTTTGGTTCAAATTTCATAATTTCATGAATATAAGTGTGATTTTGTATTTCTTTTAAACTTAATAGACATGTGTTAAGGGTATTTTTAACAAAGCTACCAAATTTAATATTTTTTAAAACTGTAAACTACATAGCGATACGAGTAAATATTTTTAAAGCCAATAAGGTCACGGATATTAGCAGGTTAACAGACACAAGTCTAACAACGATGACGAGAGTTTTAACTTTTAAGAGTATCATCAAGATATTTTCAGTGGTCCTCATTGACACCCTCAAGATTATGGATGTGCTTCGGGTCGGAACCGACCCGAACCCGAAAAACCCGAAACCCGAATTAGATGAAAAGTGGGAACCGAAACCCGGACCGATTATACTAATATGAGTCGGTTCGGTTCAGGTAATATGAGTTTCGGTTCGGTTATTAACCCGAAAGGACCAAAATAACCCAAATAAACATTTACACTATGTTTTTGAACTGAGTAACCCGAATAAACCGAAATGACCCAAATAACCCAAATAAACCGAAATGACCCAAATAACCCAAATAAGAAAATTCTATATTTAGTTCAAGGAAAAAAAATATTAAATTAATGATTTTTTTTTCTTGAACTAAAAATAGAATTTCCTTATTTGGGTTATTCGGACCATTTCGGTTTATTTGGGTTATTCGGGTCATTTCGATTTATTCGGTTCAAGTGACTATTCACTTTCTGAGTCGGCCTTTTTGGTCCGATTAAACATTTATTCGGGTAACCCGGACTGAAAAACCCAAAACCCGAATTGGGCAAAAATAGATACCCGAGAACCGACCCAAACAACTTATTCGGTCCTAATTCGGGTCGGTCTGGCCCGGGTTTCGGTTTCGGTTTCGGTTTCGGTTCGGGTATTCGGTCCAAACGCACATCCCTACTCAAGATAGACTTATGTGTCACACATGAGTTATATTCTCCATGAGTGAGAATTGATACCCGTAAACCAGATGTAACACTTTTCAGAATATAGAGTATACAAATTTGAATAGTTTTAAGTTAGCCATTGCAACATGAGATACTGGTAGATAACCTTGATTGAATGATTTTTAAAAGTTTTAAGGAACACATAACAACAAAAATAAAGACATCTAGGATATCACACCAGCTCCAATACCAATTGATGAAATACAATTCAATTTTATATTAGCAAATAACATAAATTATAGAGTTACAATAAAAGTAAGGCGGCGAACCAAGTAGAATTAATAAAATGAATAATAAAACATAAATATACTAAAAATTCCATTGACATATTCTTACATAGTTGACACATATCGAGTATATAATAATATATCAATTTAGTAGAAGAACACTCAACAAAATAACTCACATAATTTCTTTGAATCATAATTGAAAACATTACTCTCGAAATCTCACACGCTTACAAAGAATTGCCCATACCAAACACTCTGAAACTTAATCAAGATGTTTTTTTAAAATGACACACACTAATCAATGTACAGAGTGTTTTTATTTATACAAATAATGATGAACGGTTGATGGGCTTAAGACGAATGGTAGCACCATACATGAATAAATGGAATTTTTTATGATCATCATGATGTCCAATGACATTCCTCATGCTAACATACACAATCATTTTGGTGTTGACTATTTCAATAAAAATCACATCAAAATTTCCAACACATTTTGTCACTCTAAAAACTGCTTACTTACCGAGAAATATATTAAAAACTTAAATTTCTCATATTAAGATATGGCCAATTCCCAAACTAAGAAGCATTATCTCTTTAATACAAAACTTGAACCTTGATTGGTGTTTGAGAGAAATTTCAAAGTACATTTTCAATGAAAAACGAAAAAAAACTGATAAGTCATTTTTTATATAAATTAATTTTACAGGGCCTACTACAATAGCATTTTAAAGCATTTCATAGCTGGTTCACCCACTTCACACTTGGACCTACGAAATAGGTGGTTACTATAAGATTTTTTCACATTTTTTTATTTGGAAAAGGTTGATTGTGTTTGTTGTTTTCTCTATATAAAACACATTTATGGTAGAAGTACTTGTAAGTTGTAATAACTAAATAAATAGTAAATTACACCAATGGTTTCTATACGGTTTAAAATAATTTACATGTTTGGTCTCTAACTTATTTTTTTAATTCGGAAGGTCCCTACAGTTTGTTTTTGTTACATGTTTGGTTCCTGTCTTACTTAAAAAGACTATTTTGCCATTGATTTTTTAATTTATTTAAATAAACACACCCTTAACTCTATTTCTTTCACTTTACCTTACCTACCTCATTATTTTTCTCTATTTAAATAATAGTCTTTTTAGGTAAGATAGAGACCAAGCGAGTAACAAAAACAAATAATAGGGACAAAACGCGTAACAAAAACAAACAGTATGGACTTTCCTAGTTAAAAGAGACTAAACGCGTAAATTACCCCAAACCATAGGGACCATTCATGTAATTTACTCCTAAATAAATGTTGTAGGACATAGTGAAAGACGTTAAGAAGTAGGAGGACCATTTGAGAAACTTCACAAAAAAAGTTAAAACAATGAGAAGGGCAATATGGTAAAAACGTGGCACGATGGAGGGAGGAAGCATCAGATGCGTCGAGGACCACTCTTTTATATATTCCACAGCCCGCCTCCCCTCACCATAGTCGCTGAGTTGTATCCTCCTCTCTTTCTTCATTCAATTCTGCGAACCCTCTCTTCTCGCTCATTCATCAACAATGGCGGATCAGCTTACCGATGATCAGATCTCTGAATTCAAGGAGGCGTTCAGCCTATTCGATAAGGATGGAGATGGTCAGTATCTAAATTCTCCTTTCCTTTGTTATCTAATCTATTTATCATCTTTTCTCTTTCACCCACTTATATAATTGAATATGTTGCAGCATGACAATCAGTTTAAGAATCGTTATGTTATATCTGATCATCCCCTCTTTCCAGATCTGGTTTTTGATTGTTGATTTTTAAATATCTTTGTTGGTTGACTTTTCGGTCTTTCGATCAATTTTCTGACTTGGAGACGATTTCGATTTGTGAAAAATCAACGATCAATCCGGATTCTTTCCTGAATTATCCCCAATTTCCATCTTCGAAGATGGCTGATTTTCTAGAATTTAAGTGTTTATCGTGTATGAAATGAAAAGGAAAAGGCTTTCGTATCTGTATCTTGTTAGATCTGTTTCGTTTTTAAAGATGATTGCTTTAGGACTTCATGTGCTAGAAGAGATCGTTTCAATCGAATTGCTTATTATGGTTTTGATTCTGTGTAGTATCTTAGTGTAAAAAGATGAGAACCTTGTGTATATATTGCTTATGTTCTCTAAGTTAGGCGATCGAGTTTGTTACAAACTAACAACCTGTCTCACATGACTATATGTTTCGAATTCCAAGTCTTGTAAGTATTTTTAGTTGTGTGTTGGTGAGACCTTTAGAATGATGTTCATGTTTAGCCATGAAGTAAATTAAATTATGTGTACTTGATTATCAAAATTATCAAATTATATTGTGTTTGACATTCATTGAAATGATTTCTCTTTCAAAAAAAAAAAAAGACATTCATTGAAATGATATTGCAACAAGTGTCAATTTTTTGTCTCACCCGAAAATGTAGGGTATAGACTTGTGGTTGTTGTTTTTGTTTATGTTATTATAACCATCAATACACTAATATGGAGAAGATGTGATGGGACATTGACAAACTTTTTAAGTCTGCTCGACTTATCCTATCTTTTTTTGATGGGACATTGTCTGGCAATGTCCCATATTTTTAGTCAATGTCCATAATTTAGGACATTGACTGTGTTAGATGTTGTCCCATCTTTTTGGATGGGACACTGACATGAGATGTTGTCTCATCTTTTTGGATGAGACCATTGATATCATTCTCAGTCTCATCAGTATAATTTATTTTTGTTTGTACAGGTTGTATCACAACCAAAGAACTCGGGACCGTGATGAGATCACTCGGACAGAACCCAACTGAAGCGGAACTCCAAGACATGATCAACGAAGTCGATGCCGACGGTAACGGGACAATCGACTTCCCGGAGTTTCTCAACCTCATGGCCCGCAAAATGAAGGACACGGATTCCGAAGAGGAGCTCAAAGAAGCTTTTAGGGTTTTCGATAAGGACCAAAACGGTTTCATTTCTGCAGCTGAACTCCGCCACGTCATGACCAATCTTGGTGAAAAGTTGACCGATGAAGAGGTTGATGAAATGATCCGTGAGGCTGACGTGGATGGTGATGGTCAGATTAACTATGAGGAGTTTGTTAAGGTTATGATGGCTAAGTGAGTGTTTTAATATTTTTTAAATTTTAAAAATTGAGTTGAAAAAAGAAAGAAAAAAAGGTTGAAGAAGTCTCTTGTTTGGGTTTTTTTTTTTGATTGTGTGTGTTTTTTTTTTCTTTTTTTCGTAGTGTTGCGGTATTAACTACTTTTTTTTTTTTTTTTTTTTTTTTTTAATTATGTATTTTGGTTGGTAGGTTGTGTTAGTAGTCTTGTTTTTTTTTTTTTTTTTGTCTTGATATTGGTTTATAAACCTAGAACGATTTGGAGTACTTTGTTTTGCTATTTATTAATCGAGTCGTTTTAGCCATTGTTATTGTTTCATGGTGCATTTTATTTAATAACTTGAGGTGTTTGATGTTCTTTTTCCAGAATTTGAACGTCACATAATGGATTGTAATGTGATTGGTTTGTACTTTGCTTGATGCTGATGTGACAAAAATTCTTAATTTACCCCATTTGAACAAAATGGGACATAGATTCACTCCGGATCTCAATCATTATAATTGAAAACATCATAAAGTTTTAGTAGTTTCGTGTGGAACTCAAATCCTATAAATGATGTCGATTAAATGAACATGGTACACCATGACAAAATAAAAATAGTCAAACAAACAGCTCTTTCAAGAATGAGTCATTTGTCCGTTTTATGTTTTTTACTCCCACCATGAGTGATACACGCTTTTGAAGAACGGTGTAGCTTCGATTTCCTTTGCTTTATCATATCTTGGCGTTCCTGTTGGCCCCAACATGTTACTAAAAAAGAACCGGCAACCAATCCTTGATAAGTTCCCAGGGTCTCCGGTAGGAAGGCAAATGCTCTCTTCATTTGGTGGAAGATCAAGTCTTCCCACATACTTTCTATCTCTTTTCAAAGCACCTCGGAAGGTTCTTGATTCCATGGAAAAACTGAGAAGAAGATTCTTATGGGGTGACAACAATTAGGGATGGCAACTCTTGATCCAATCTATAACCCGACACTGACCCAACCCGAAAATAGATGATGTTTAGGTTTAGATTTTTGACCCGTCAACCCGTATATATATATATATATATATATATATATATATATATAGAGAGAGAGAGAGAGACAGAGAGACAGAGAGGTTCAAATCTTCTCAACAAGTATATATATATATATATATATATATATATATATATATAGAGAGAGAGAGAGAGAGAGAGAGAGAGGGGTTCAAATCTTCTCAACAAGTATTATGTGTCTCTAACAACCAATCAGAATTAAGAAAAAATAAAATCAATAATAAATCATAACATGGTATAATAGTTATCTTATTTATGATAAATATGATAAATAATTAAAATCATTAATAACCTTTAAATATGGAAATTCTATTAATAAACACTACAAAATCACTGAGAGATCACTTTATTCGTCACCCCCCTCTTCTAAACCTAGCTCACCGTACTCCCATTGTCAACCAATGTCCAACCCCATTGTAATCGATTGTGGCTTATTTCCCCAACCCGTTTTTTGCTTGATCGGGAAAAAGGGGAAAAGCACACAACGAGGCAATGAAAGATACACGATGGAAAGAACGAGGCAGAATCATTGGGGGAAAAGGACTTCGATCCTCGTCTGATCGAGAAGGAGGACCACAGTTGAGAACGACCGCAAGGTCGATCAATGGTCAAGTGGCCGAATTCGCGAGGAAGGGCAAGCAACACAAGAGGCTGTCGCCTCTTGTCTTTCATCGGGAAGAGAAATTGCTTCCTCTCGGTGTTTGGAGGATGAAGCGAGGGCAGCAAGGGTTGCTTGACTAGAAATTTCATATCAATCAACGAGCAAACCCTTCCCCTTTCTTATTTGTGTGAAAAATCAAGAAACTTGGGGTACTGAATTTGTTCTTGAATCACTGGTTAATGAGGAGATGTTGGTAAGTTTACATGAACTTTATTGATCTTTGATTAAGTTTTTCGAGTTGGGTTTTTGTAAATTTTTAATTTTTCAGAAATTCGAGACACCATTCTTTGATGGCAGAGAACTTGTAGCTGGAAGTATTGATGATTCAATCTATGTTTATGTTGTTGAAGCAAACATCTATCCTGATCATAGCTTTGATGTTGAAGCAAACAAACTTTCTCATATGTTTATGATGTTGAAGCAAACAAACCTATGGGCTGATCATAGCTTTGATGTTGGAGTACTTATGGATCCAACCTCGGTAATAATCCCCTTCAATTTACGAACAATTAGACTATGAATGGCCCCCCAACATTTTCATATTTATATTGGCATGCCTATTGTGTAAGATTATTAAGGTTTTATCAGGATAGATGTTCTTAGTTCCTCCTTGTCACCTGTTTGTGTAATTTGTATGTCCTGTTCTATATTGTTATGGTTGGAAGTGTAAACAGTTAATTTTCAATTTGATAGGGGAGAAGTACCTACTTCCAAAGAAAATAAAGAGGATAAAGCTTATTAACCATCGATAGTTAGAAGAATGGTATGCATCTTGTTTGATGGGCTCTCTTCCTGAGACCTTGTTTACCTTTTTATAATATTTTTGTTTATTTCATTATACTGTAAGCTGCTATTAAGTTCAAATTTATGACCTTGATTCCCCCTCTTCGTTTTCCAGTTTAAAGGCCTGGGAGATTATCTCAGAAGCAGATTATACTAGAAGGTGAGACTGAGTTTTTATGTCAATCGTATATGTGTATGCACATCTGATATAAAATACATCTTTGTAGTTTTTCATTTAAAATACATCTTTGAGTTAACATGATCTTTTCCTGCATTTATATTTCAAATGTTTTGTTCATTGGGTATAGTCTTGATAATAAAAATTCTTTTAGAATATTCAAAACCTTTCTGCAAGAATAGTTTATTCTATAAGAATATTATTGATGTATTCTGATATAATTGTAGTTAATTAATTATATGTTTAATGTGCAGTTGTTACAAGTGTATCACTACAAAATATTTGGCGATGAATTTGTGATAGAAATGGCTTGAAGAATGGCTTGAAGACCTGATGGGAAATGCTTGAAGAATGAATTAAAGAATGATCACACTCACTGTTTAAGAATGTTGTTATTTTTTAAGAATTACATATGTTATTCTTTCAGAATGTTGTTATTATTAAATGAATCACAATCATACAATGTAATTATTTGGTATATTATGTCACACCCCCAAACCATGTGAAAACCGTCAATTTCCAGTCAAGTCAAAGTCAACTAAAGTCAACTAGTCAAAGCGGTCAACTCATCTAACCCTTGTATGCTAGGGTTTTCATTATGTTTCTTATTAAACAACTCTCACTCTTAATGCAAACTATCACTTAGAGTTTTCACGTGTTCGGAAACTCTAAACCCTAATCAAGGCAAGTGATGAAACTACTCGATAAAACATTATTCCTTAACCCCCGGGAGCATATGACAGTCATAACAAGACTTAACGAGGTTTACGAACCTTGAATTACAGAGCCAAACACTCAAAAAGGTCTCAAAAGAAGTCTATCTCAACCTCTTTCACCCAAATCTCTCTCCTTATGTGAAATCTCTCCAAGTATGTCAAATCTCTCCCAAACCTCTCCAAGAATGTGAAATCTCTCCCAAATCTCTCTTTGTATGAGAAATCTCTCCAAGAATGTGGAATCTCTCCTAAATCTCTCTCCACATGTGAAATCTCTCCCAAATCTCTCTTTGTATGGGAAATCTCTCCAAGAATGTAGAATCTCTCCCAAATCTCTCTCCATATGTGAAATCTCTCCAAGTATGTCAAATCTCTCCCAAACCTCTCCAAGAATGTGAAATATCTCCTAAATCTCTCTTTGTATGAGAAATCTCTCCAAGAATGTGGAATCTCTCCCAAATATCTCTCCACATGTGAAATCTCTCCCAAATCTCTCCTTGTATGGGAAATCTCTCCAAGAATGTAGAATCTCTCCCAAATCTCTCTCCATATGTGAAATCTCTCCAAGTATGTCAAATCTCTCCCAAATCTCTCCAAGAATGTGAAATATCTCCCAAATCTCTCTCAAAACCTCTTTTGATTTATTTTAATCATTTGGGGCATCCCGACACTTGACCTGGTGAACAACCACTCGAAACGGGAAGATTCCTTGGAAAATTAGCCTTTTGGACCGAAATCCCTCTATAAGGACCAAACCCATCTTGAGCCGAAGCCCCAAGGACCGAGTCCGAAGTCCTCTGGTCTAGCTGCAGCAAGCTAGCCACAGCCAGCGAGACGCAGCCACCGACCGCAGCCACCTTAGCTTCGGACCCTGCTCGGACCGCATCGGATCTCGCCTTCAGACCGCAGTCATGCGACCAAGCCACTTCGGATTTAGGCTGTCGATGACCCAACCCCCTCCTGACTTCGGATTTGTCACTTTTCTACTCGGTTTTCGACCACAACTCCGTTTTAAGCCCGCTTTTAATTATTTTAACGCGGGATTTTCTTCAAAAATCATATTTTAACATATAAGACCCTAAATATTCATAATTTAAACATATTTTTATGGAAATATTTATTTAAGAATAAAATCTATTAAGTAAGATCTTGTGGTGGAGTGTTGACTTTGCCATAGTGTTAGACACAAGCAACCACCCCCATACCCACTCCATGACTAACCCACACCCCTCCCCACCATACCTGGTCATTCAATGGTACTTTCCCCACCATTTGACCAGCCATACTCTTAGTCAAAGGCTGAAAACTCACCCTCTCTCCTCATTCTCACTCATTTCTTTCATTTCCACCAAAGATCAAACACATCTTTTCTCTCAAATTCTCTCATACAATTTCGAGATTTCCAAGTCATTTTTCAAGCTTTCCATCTTCATTTGGTAAGTATCATCACCCTCCTTATGGTTATTACATTTCCTTTTACTCAAATCATTGATTCCTTACACAAACTCCATCATTATTGTGTTAGATTCTCAAATCTTCAAGTGATCCTTCAAGTGTTCTTGAGTTGAACACTTCTCTTCTTCAACATTCACCCACTGAAATCATATAAGGTGAGTTCATACCCCTATATATTCATGTTTTTCTTAAGTTTTAAAGGGGGGGATACAAGTTAAAACACCAAGAACACAACTAAACTCCTTTAACAGCCTTCATCAGAAAAGTTCAACTCCATTCACAGACTGTTTTGGACAACTTAAACATTTTAGTTTTCAAAACTGTTTTATGTGCGAGTAGTTCCAGTCCTTAGATTTAAAATGACTACTTGCACATCTCTACACGATTTTTCTACAATTTATGGTGATTTTTACAAAACTGCCTATCATTTCAGAAACAAATTCGGACCAGTCTGTGAATATGAACATTTTAACACTTGTTAAAGACTTCTAAATATTATAATAAAAATTATGAATAAACTAGACACATTTTGTGAACTCTCAGAATTTATGGAATCAATTTTCGACTTCGTATGATTTTTCTAGGATTTTTCTAAAACAGTGTAGAAAGGTAAAAATCTAGATAACACTTTGTAACTTTCATCACACTTTGTAACTTGTTGAGCAAAGTGTTAATATTGAAGATTTCATATTTTACATGTGTTTCTTGATGTGGTATAATTACATAACAGATAAATACTCATTAAAGTATAAGAATCCTCCACCATTACCATTAGTACAAAACTAGAATGATAAACATAGTTATATTTTGTCATACATTCAACTTACATAGCAACGGGTTCTTATACACCACAAACAAACATACTACACTATAATAGGTATAGACAGGTCGCATATACATTACAAACATTTTGATAAGTTATAATAGGTATAGTTTATGTGTTATTTTACATTCCTACTCATTACAAAAGGTTTATTCATTAAGTGGGGTACAACTATAAAGTGTCGGTTTATTCATTAAGTGGGGTACAACTATAGAGTGGCGAGTTATTCATATAAATGGGGTACAAATACAAAGTACCGGGTTTATACGAAAATGGATACATTACAAAGTATCGGGTTTTTCATTCAACTAATTGAGTTTATGTCGGTTTGAACTTGCATGATTTATTTTAAGCATGGAAAATACTTGTACATTTTGGTTTTGACATTTAAGACTACACATCACTTTTGTAAGGAAAATATTGGATTTTTCTTGGTAACACACAACTCATTATAAAGATCGGTTTCCAAACCCTTCGTCCAAAAAGCTTATGAACTCACCAACTTAATTGTTGACACTTTTTCAAAACTACTTGTATTCTCAGGAAATCAGTGAAACAGGAAAACCAACAGCATTTTGAGGATGGGACGTTAAATCGTCAAACAGTTCATTTTGTCATCATAATGTAATTGATTTAAAACATGTAAACATATACTTTGGTGTAACTTTTTCAATTATATTTATGATTGTTGTATTTACTTTGAGCACTATTATACTCGTTGTTGTGATACTATACATGAAGTCCTCCACCCCCGGACGTTTCCGCCATCCTTGGTTTGGGGGTATGACAAACCAGAACGACGGAAAAGTCCGGGGGTGGATGACTTCATGTATAGTATCATAACAACGAGTATAATAGTGAAGAAAGCAAACACAACCATCATCAATATAATTGAAAGAGTTACATCATAGAGTAAGTTTATATGTTTCAATATCAATACACCATGATGACAAAATAAGTTTTGAATTTAACGCCTTAGCGTCTCGTCCTCGAAAGCAGTTGATTACCTGTTTAGTGATTTCCTGAGAATACAAGTTGTTTGAAAAAGTGTCAACACAAAGGTTGGTGAGTTCATAAGAGTTTTAATTGAGAAATAAACTGTTTTCCTTGTAAAAGCAATTAAGTTGTTCCAGAAAATCCGATATTTTCCTTAAAGAGTGAATTGAAAGTTTCTATGTTATGAAATAGTGCATCCTAGAATTCCCTGTAGTTTCCTTCTATAATCTCCAAGTATATATAAGTTATATAAAATTAAAGTTAGATAAAACGTCGAATGTAATGGGTCTGCCCTAGGTCCACAACCAAACAAGGAACAGGAAATAAAGCGGACCCATCAATTCTAAGTCAATCACGACTAGATTCTATATAACTCTAGCATATACACTTAGAAATTATAGCTGAAAACTAACAATTCTAGATAGAATGTAGTCTTAAAACCGAAGACCGAAACCAAATCCTAATGTAGTGTATGAAATAGTAGTAGTGGCTGTAAACATAAACTATACATATCATAGTTCATCGAGTAGTGACAGTGGTAGTGGTAGTGAACAAGAACTACACATATTATAGTTTATTAAATATGATGGTGATGGTGAACATAAACTATACATATCACAGTTCATCAAATAGCGATAGTGGTAGTGAACATGAACTATGCATATTATAGCTTATCAAAAGTGGTGGTTATAGTGAAATCCCTTCTTGTAATAAGTTCGTAGTGTAGATGAAACATAAACTATACCTATTATAGTTTATCATATTGTTTGTAATGTAAATGCAACCTAATTATATCGATTATAATTAACGTACTTACTTGTGGGGGTGTAATAGACTTAACTATACTTATTATAGTTTATCATAATTATCTGTAGTGGTAGTAACCCTTTTGTATATGTAATACCTTTAGTAATGTGTTTATCATGTAAATGAATCAAAAACTATACCTATTATAGTTTATCAAAATAAGGGTAGTTGTAGTATTCATAAGCTATATTTGTCATAGCTTACCAAATGTTTGCATGTAATGGATGTAAATTCGTTTATAACAATTTATCATTTACCATGCTTAATATAGCAAAAATTCCATTTGTTAACTGATGTATGTCTATATAACAAGACAAAATGACGTATATGGTAATAACATATATTCACATAAAGATAGACACCTTGCTCAACATGTTACAAAGTGAAATGAAATTGATAGCAATTTTCTGTGGATAACATTTTCTATTATTGTTCTTAGAAAATTTGTAGAAAAATCATCAAAAGTCCAAATCAGAATCCGCAAACTCTGAGAGTTTGGAAATTGAGTCTAGTTTGTTTATAAAATTTCCATGATTTTTAGTGAGCTCCAACATGTGTGAAAAAGTCCATAATCACAGACCGGTCCGGATTGGTTATTGAAATGATAGATAGTTTTGTAAAAATCACCATAAATTGTAGAAAAATCGTACGGAGATGTGCAAGTAGCCGTTTTAAAGATAAGAACCTAAACTACTTGCACCTAATACAATTTTGAAAACTAAAATGCTTAAGTTGTCGAAAACAATCCATGAACGGAGTTAAACTTTCCTGATGAAAGCTGTTGGAAAAGTTTAGTTGTGTTCTTGGTGTTTTAACTTGTATTCCCCCCCCCCCCCCCCCCTTAAAACTTAAGAAAAAATGAAAAAATAGGGGTATGAACTCACCTTATGTGATTTCAGTGGATGGGTGTTGAAGGAGAGAAGTGTTCAACTCAAGAACACTTGAAGGATTACTTGAAGATTCGAGAATCTAACAAAATAATGATGGAGTTTGTGTAAGGAATCAATGATTTGAGTAAAAGGAAATGTAATAACCATAAGGAGGGTGATGATACTTACCAAATGAAGATGGAAAGATTGAAAAATGAATTGGAAATCTCGAAATTGTATGAGAGAATTTGAAAGAAAAGATGTGTTTGATCTTTAGTGGAAATGAGAGAAATGAGTGAGAATGAGGAGAGAGGGAGTCTTTTAGCTCTTTGAACGTGATAATGGCTGAAAGATGAGGGGGAAAGGACTATGAAGTGACTAGGGATGGTGGGGAGGACAATGGTTGGTCATGGAGTGGGTATGGGGGTGGTTGCTTGTGTCTAACACTATGGCAAAGTCAACACTTCACCACAAAATCTTATTTAATGGATTTTATTCTTAAATAAGGATTTCCTTAAAAATAAGTTGAATTTATGAATATTTGGGACCTTATATGTCAAAATATAAGTTTGGGTGAAAATCCCCCATTAAAATAATTAAAAATGGGCTTAAAACGGAGTCGTGGTCCAAAACCGGGTAGAAAAGAGGAGGATCCGAAGTCTGGCGAGGGTTGGGTCAACAGCAGCCTAAATCCGGAGTGGCTTGGTCGCATGACTGCGGTCCGAAGGCGAGATTCAATGCGGGGCTTGGTTCCGGGTTCGGTGGCTCCGGGCTTGGTGGCTGCGGGCTTGACGGCTGCGGCTCTGAGGCTTCGGCTCGGTGGCTGCGGTCGGATGGCTGCGGCTACTCAAGGGACCTCGGTCTCGGATCTTGTGGCCTCGGCTCTAGGAGGACTTGGCCCCTATAGAGAGGCTTCGGCCCTAAGGGGCTATTTTCCACGATTTCACCCCTTTTCGAGTGGTTTTTCACAAAGTCAAGTGTCGGGATGCCCTAAATGATTAAAATAAATCAAAAGGGGTTTTGAGAGAGATTAGGGAGAGATTCCACATTCTTGGAGAGATTTGGGAGAGATTCCACATTCTTGGAGAGATTTGGGAGAGATTTGACATACTTGAAGAGATTTCACATACGAAGAGAGATTTGGGAGAGATTCCACATTCTTGGAGAGATTTGGGAGAGATTCCACATTCTTGGAGAGATTTGGGAGAGATTCCACATACTTGAAGAGATTTCACATACGAAGAGAGATTTGGGAGAGATTCCATATTCTTGGAGAGATTGGGGTGAAAGAGGTTGAGAGAGACTACTTTTGAGACCTTTTTGAGTGTTTGGCTTTGTAATTCAAGGTTCGTAAACCCCGTTAAGCCATGTTTAGTGTCCTACACACTCCCTATGAGTGTGAAATAGTGTTTTATCGCTTTGGTTCATTGTTTAGCACTATCAAGGCTAAGGAAAATTAAACACACGAATTTTCCAAATGATGCTTTCTCATTAAAATAGCGAGTTGTACAGTAATTACATAACGTAAACCCTAATATACAAGGGTTAATTGAGTCGATCGGTTTGACTCGTTGACTTTGAATTGACCGGAAATTGACGGTTTTCACATTGATAAGGTTTATTCTTGATTTGTTCTTGAAACTTTTTCAAGATCATTAAAACTCCCACTGACCTCTTGACATATATGATTCTCTTGTCAGGAAACTTTTCTAGACAAAACAAATATTCAAGAGTTAGTTTTGTTCTTATCAAGATAAAACACTTCACAAATTGGTCATACTTGGTTTTTGTCTTATCCAAGACATCACAACTCACCAATTTCAAACGTGCAAGAATAAGAAAACTTTTCCAAATTCCACATTTCTTGAGTGTTATAAACCTACCAAAGACTTGTCACTCAATTCATAATCTTGGAGTATAACTCTAAGACTTGATATTGGAATGAAGTATGATTGACTTCTTGATTTAACCATTTCCACAATTCTCGATTCTTCTTCTCAGACATAAAAATGCACTAAGACTCACTTAGAGGATCAATTGAGATATGGTTCTTAATCATTAAGATTTAGCATAAAACACAATAAAAGGTACTCTCCCTTCTTCTTAGAATAGAGAAACTTTTATCTTTCTGCCTACTTGATTCTTCTTATTCGTTCTGCTATTTATTGAAACATTTTTCAATCAACTCAGAATTACACTTAATCTTATAAGTATATTCATATTTACTAAACTTTAGTAAATCATGATGAATATCTTTATCACTCTTGTGGTGGCTTGATCAATGTACAATCTTGTGTACTTGATCTCCTAGTCCTTCACTTGACACTTTGTCAAAGAATTAATCTAATTTCCAAATATGAAATTTCTCATTTATCACGCAACCAACTTGTATGATTCCAAATTTTTGTCCAATTGAAACTTGGGCGATGAGAAACTCTCCATATTTGGCAAATTCTCGACATTTCCACAAATAACATAATTAAAAATCAAATCCATTATTGCTAATAATAGAAACTTTCAAACATTAATTTTTCACACACGCCATTGCAAGGATAAATAAATAAGATAAAATCAAAATTCATTTTATTGCAGAAAAATTTGTCCTTACAATGCAATTCAATTGAAAAAACTATGTTACTACATATTTCTTAGCAATCTATTCTAACTCCAAGTAGTAGCTCAAGAATCCAATCTTCAAGCAATGCGATCGAAATCCATTTCTTCGCAATTAGATTCAACTCACTTCTTCCTTTAAAATTCCTTTCTTTTCTTCGATCCTACAAAACATCAAAATTTAATCTTATCACATCATGTATTAAGAATCTAGAATAGGAACTTAAAAGAGTTAGATAATGGATTTTACCTGAAGTAGAGCCATACGACTTGACTCTTCCATCTCTTAGATGCCTCAGGTAAATAGGGCAGCTTCGTCTCCAATGCCCCTTTTCTTGGCAATAAAAGCAAATGGACTCTTTGGGAATGACACAAGGAACTATCTCAGAGTTTACCTTTTCTGGATCTCCAATATCATCATTTTCAATGTCCATTGAAGTTTGGGAGTTTGATTCACCAGACAAATTTTCTTGACCAGCACGCCAAATCATTGCTGATTCAGCAGCTATAAGCAAATAGGTGAGACCAATGAGGGTCACGTCGTGATCCATCATATAGTACTCTCTTACGAACTCACTATATGATTTAGGAAGTGATTGAAGAACCCAATCAACAGCCAACTCAATTGAAATCTCGACACCCAACATACCTAAACTGTCAATGTGTGACTTTATCTCTATGACGTGTGCACACACAGACTTTCCATCTTCATGCTTAATTGCCAATAGGGCTTGAGTGAGCTTGAACTTTTCAAGCCTTCGAACTTGTGGGTTAGGGAGAACAATTGGAGGAAGTGAAGGAAGTGAAGCATGATTTCTTGTTCCTTGATCATATCGTGGAATATCGTCTTTGTTTGGAAAACTTGTTCCAAGGGATTTAGGAAAACCATAGTTGTTTGACTTCTACAAAACGGGAGAAAATTCAAGTTAAGTTGATTGTTTCCTTAATAAAACACCCAAATGAATTATTAAGTCTAGGATCCAACACAATACTCTACAACCTAGAAGAGGGATGTCGTAATCTAGTTGCAGAATATTTGAAGGTAGGTAAATGACGACTTACCGATTTCCAACATGAAAAACGATAAGGAACTTTAAGTTTTAAATGAATTGAAACTTCTAGATCTTTTGAGATTCATTGAACTTTTCAATGGCATGTTTAAATGTCGATTATGCCCTTCTATTTGTGACTGGGATGCCGAGGATCACAAATAAGGTGTGAATAACCATACGAATCACGTGGTGCACCCAATGCTACTATCACCTAATCAATGTGCCGGTTAGCCACACACGTTCCATTGATCTATGATAAGCATCGAGCCACCCTTCGCTACCAATGTCATCCCCAAATTAGTGTGACGGTTAACCACACACGCTCCACTAACGTTTGACAAGCATACGAAGTGTAATTCCATGGATTAGCATACAATTTCACATTTTGCCTAAAGTAACTATGATGTGGGAATTTATAAAAGCATTTAGTTACTTTGTACTTCATTATACTTATAATGGAAGGTTTCTGTCCTATCCTACTCGTTCGACTAACGACCCTCCACTAGTCAAGAGTGTGGTGGGTAAGAGTGGATACACATTCAATCGCCATTTTATAGGCAATTTCCTTAAACACCCCTTATAGACCAGCTTCATGAATGAGGCCTACTAACGGTAAGACTGACTCTTTACTCATACATATATATATATATATATATATATATATAATATTAGAATTTTAGTGTTACATATATATATATATATATATATATATTATAGGGTGTATTTTAAACTTTTAAAATACTAGGTGGTTTTATTAAATTTCTCTTTTAATTAAACCTTTAATTAATTTAACAAAACCATGAGGGTGTAATTTGAACCTTTTCAAAATACTAGGGTTTTAGAATTTAACATTTATAATTAAACTTTTAATCAACTTTTAAATTCCAAAACTTGAGGGCAAGTTTTGAAACATTTCAAAACATTAGGGTTTAGAATTTAAATATTTCAAAATTAATCTTTTAATCAAAAAATTTTAATTCCAAAACTTTAGGACAAGTTTTGAAACCTTTCAAAACATAGGTTTAACTATTTAAATTTCAAAAACAAAACTTTTAAGTTCAAAATTTAAACTATAAAATATAAAGGGTGCAAATTAAAAATTTTCAAACTTACTAGGTCAAATACTAATCTAATAATAATAATAATCCTATATTATCCATATTTAACAAAATTCATTAATTTTGATAAGGATAAACATTCCAAACATAAAAAATCGATTTTAGGCAATAAAAAACGAGTTTTGGTAATTATCCTTAACAAAATCTGCTCAAAAAATCGAAAATCTCGGCAACTGAATCTTGGACTTGTCGAGTCCACCATGGAACTCGTCGAGTTGGGCCAACTCGTCGAGTCCATGAATGGACTCGGCGAGTCAACCTGTCAAAATGCAAAAAATTCTATTTTTCTGATCTTTGGCAGTCCAATTATGCATCTATTCAATAGAAAAACGACCTAGGCTCTGATACCACTGATGTGTTTCGAGCAATACATCAATCCTATGGTGTACATGCAAACCCTAATAGCTTTTGGATCTAGTTTGTCTAATGAACATGCAGTTGAATATCCAAAGCTATAAACCCTAGATCTAGCATACAATTAATCATATTAACATAAAATAGGGTTTAGATATAACCTTTGATTGTTATATAGCAATAACAATCAATCCTTAGCTTCAGAAAGCTTAGTGCCTCAAGTGTTGCACCTCTAATGGAGTCACAAACACCACTAAGCAACAAGATGAAGAAGAGAAGAGATGGGAGGCACCAAAAACGGCTGGAAACCCTAATTCAAGTGTTGTCCACGTTTTTGGGGCATAAGGGTCCTTTATATACAAGTAGGCTATTAGGGTTTACAACTAGGAAATCCTAATCTAGCTCCTTAATCCCTAAGCAGCCCATGGACTCCTTTAACATATCCCTTGGACGAATTCCTTATGGGCTTCCCATAGATTTCGTCCAACCTATATTATTTAGGTAATCCATAGCCCAATTGTAATTATCTTATAATTACAACTCTAGTCCCCTAAGTTTAATTAATCTCTTTTAGCCACAAAATTAATCATTAATTAATTCTTGACTAATATTAATTAAACATTATGATTTCTCCTTTAATATATTATTCTCATAATATATTAATAAATCATAATTAAACATTTCTCTCCTTAATTCATCCTACATATTGCTATGGTGAAGGCAACCTAAAAGGACCATGGTCATAATCGGGTCAAGTACATACCAAAATAGTTATGGACTTAGACACTAATCCAACAACTATCTCACTTAATTTAAATTCACACACCTGAATCTTTTTGTGATTTTTATTTTTTGTATAGAATCTTGGAGCACTAAGTTTATCGGTTAGCGGTTCAACTATGTCTCTTTTCCATAGGATTGAAAATTAGGGTTTGCAATATATCTGATTTTAGTTGGATATGTTGCCTGTTCAAGTCACAAACTTCACCATATATATGTTTGTTCCGTTTTTATTTTGATTTTTATGATTTCTTCTATCAATGGTGATGGGTTAAAAAAAATAGGGCTTTAACATCTATAACTACTTTCGGTGTGTTTTGACTTGGTTTGTTATATTACCTTTTTTTGGAAATCGTTTTTTGTACTTAATCATTCAAGTTTGACTGGCATCATGGTTTTAATGCTTATCATTCTAGGAAGGCAGGAAAGACTCCTATCCTAGGGTAAGTAAATTTCCATATTAAGTTTTGGTTTTTTACCCTGATTTATTTTAACATTGCTATTCCTATCATACTCTATAGAAATCGTCCATGAGTATACCGAAGTTATAACATCAATTAGGATTATGTTATGAGAAATTTAAATGGTTAATATCTTCTTCCAAGACCATTATCTTTCTTATTCACCTTTTAGACTCAAATGATACAGACATTTACATGTATGATGCATAAGGGAATTTTTATATAAGTTTCTTAATCTTTTAAACATTTTTTCAACTTATTTCAACCAACTTTTAGGGTCATTTTAGGGTCATATGGTAACAAATCCACGTTGATTGATTAAGAAGAGAAAAACAAAAGAATTCAGATTTATCTCGGATAAATTATAGCATTGTACTTTAAAATTACATTGTTATTAAAGTGTTTTTTAAGCTATTTCTTGCTTTACCACACATAGTAACGTATATACATAAAAGTGACTTAAGTAGTACCATTGTAGAATAAATCACAATGTTCACACTTCTAATCAGTTATCCTACATTGTAGTTGTCTTTAAAGTGCCTTTCTTTTTGTTGTTTGATTGCTAAAATTTTTACCATATTTAAAATGCATATTCATGTCTTTATCTATAGAACGCAACATCTCTGTTATGGTTTTAAAACTACAACAATTGCTAATGGCTCTATTCTTTGATATTTTTTTTTATCTAAGACCAATTAGGTTACTGTTATTATTAGACGATGGAACATACTTTTGTTTTCTATTGAATGGATTATATAACTTCATGTGAAAGTCAGTTTTCTTGACTTTAGTTACTCCATTCCATAAGTATTTGGTAATAAATACACAACCCATGATATTATCATATAAAATTAACTTTAAGTTTAAGTTTTTTGCTCTTTTTATTGAATTTCTAACTAAACTTCAAATGGCCCCTTTGAAATGTAGATTTTTAGGAAAAGATTTGCAGATTGACAAATGAGATGAAATTGGGTAGAATAATCCATCACCAAGAGGTTATGAAGGAATCAATGGATAAGAATAAAAAATCAGTTAGGTGTGGTTTGAGTAATCGTGACACTTTTGTTATAAGATGGCCCTGATTGCATTTTTTCCATTTCTAGATACAAATTGTTGTGGATGCTTCCGTTGTAATATATTCCCTTTACATAGGGAGTTGTATTTTTGTTTGTGTTAGTTATTTTAAAGTGATCTAATATATTGAAGAAGGGTGGTAAAGGAGTGGATGTGGGTTTTAGGTTTACCACTTGTTAGGAATAACATTTAAAGATTAATTCCAATTTATTTGGTTTATAACTCATATATTGGTTGAAAATTGTTGTGGGAACATAAATAAGAACGTCGAGCACATACGCTTCCGAAATAGATTATTGGATCCTTCATGTATTTGTTATATGTTACTTATGTAATGCCCCGATTCTCAGGTATTGATTTATGTATGAGTCTTTTTGGGTTTTTGGGTCTACTCGACGAGTTAGCCGCCCTACTCATCAAGTAGCAACGGGTTGGTCCGCGTGTTTTAATGATCTACTCACCGAGTCCAGTCCAAGAGTGGACTCGACAAGTAGGAGCTGGCAGATGAAACCCTAGATTTCGGGGCATTTCACCCTATTTAAGGGATCATTGGCCTCCCCCAGCCTCCTCTTTACTGCTTCTTATCCCTCTCAAACCCTAAATCGAGTGTGTGTGTTCTTTTGGTGTGTTATAGCTTGGAGGAGGAAACACTTGGGGAAAACAAGCAAGTAGAGGCAAGAACTCGTGGGATTCAAGATCTACATCAGTGAACATTCTCTTGAAGGTATAGGCTGTTTTCCTTGGCTCATGTTCACCAAAAATCTCTTTTGATGGGTTTTATGAAAGGCTTCTTATGTTTGAGCTAAGATCTGAAGTTGTAACTTCAGATCTGGACTCCGTTTGGCCTCTAGATCCATAAAGTTATCAGCCTTGCCTAGTATGAGTGAAGGATTGAAGGCCTTGGAAGGTTGGATCTGTAATCTGGAGCCTTTTCATGGATTAAAAAGCATCTGTATGAGTGAAGGATTGAAGGAAATCGGCGAGTCGCATAGTCGACTCAGCAAGTCATAAGGAGATGGTCCTGAACTCGACGGGTTGGATGAACAACTCGGCGAGTCCGATGAAGATTGTCGTGGACTTGGCGAGTCTATAGAGTGACTCGACGAGTCGGTTAAGGTTCTTACCAACCGTTGGGGGTGTGTGAACTTGTCGAGTTGCAAGGGAAAAACTCGACGAGTGGTCAAGGAGTTTCGACCGCGAGCCTTAGGAACTCGACAAGTCATTCTGGTGACTCGGCGAGCGGATGAGTTATGTCGGGAACTCGGCGAGTGGCTGGATACACTTGACGAGTTCAGGTCAACATGGATCATTGACCCATATAGTTGACTTTGACTTTGACATTGACCAAGGGTTGACCAGTGGACTTCTAGGGTATCTGGGAATTTATGAACTTATGACGTGTTTGGATATAGGTGGCGGAGTTCGTGGCGGTGATTCGAGAGTTGAGCTTTCTATTTCCAGTCGACAATTGCAAGGTGAGATATCCTCATTATACTCAAGGGTCTAAGGCACCAATGCTGACCCTTTTTTATTGTTACTTGGTATGTTATGATAGTATGATCTGGTAGATCGGTATCCTAGAGGGTAGGATAATATTATGTGATATGTAGTATGATATATTAGATCGACATCCTAGAGGGTATGATAATATTATGCAATAAGTGGTATGATCTGTTAGATCGGCATCCTGGTAAATAGGATGGTATTATGTGCTATGTAGTATGATCCGTTAGACTAGTTGTTGTCGATAGACTGATATGTGATTATCTGTTATATATATATATATATATATATATATATATATATATATATATATATGTGCACATGTTTGTTTGACGGTTGAGGCTCACCTGCTTTGTGCAAAGGCCAATAGACTTGGGCATTCCAACCTGTTGGTTGTGGGCCGTGAGTATTCCATCCCGAGGATGATTGGACTCATAGTATGTGGGCATTCCAACCTGTTGGTTGTGGGCTTGGGGTATTCCATTCCGAGGATGATTGGGCCCATAGTATGTGGGAATTCCATCGTGTTGGTTGTGGGCCTGGGGTATTCCAACCCGATGGTTGACTAGACCCATAGTATGTTGTTTATGATTTTATGTGTATTACTGTAAGTATGGGTATTTTGGGGGAAATCACTAAGCTTTCGGGCTTACAGTTTCAATTTATTGTTTCAGGTACATCGGGGGATCGTGGCAAGGCAAAGGCGTGATCGTACTGCTCCTCATCCTTTGTTATGATTTCTGGGAAAAACTCTAATATAGACTATTTTGGAAAAATGTTGTAATAACTATGGACTTAAAGTTTTTTTGAAAAGTTTAAATTTGGCTTGAATTTTATGGGTGTTACAACTTACAATATATTACGTGAAATGATTTGTGTAGTTAATCTGTATTTTAACAAAAAAATGTTCAAAAGTTTGTAAAATATGTTCATACTTAGACAAGTTACTTTTTGTGTTAGGTCAAAAATATGGTTTATACTTTACTTTTCTAGAAAAATGTATTTTTGTGTCTTGGACCGTAAACAACTTGGTGTTTACGGTCGTATACGTGTTTACGGCTGTGTTTACGGCCGTAAACCCATTTACAGCCCATGTTCACCAAGCCCATATTCACTTGTATATATATATATATATATATATATATATATATATATATATAGGTGTTAGGGTGAGGAGTAGAGATTGATGAACACTAGAGGAGCTTAAGTGTGTGCATTTGAAGGTGTTTTAGAGAGAGAGAAAAGAGAGCGTGTGTAAGTGTGTGTGAATCTTGTATCCGGATCTTCATTCATATCAATACATACAAGATTCATCATCATCTTCTTCTCCTTCTCTTCTATTTGATCTGACATCATCCGTTTGATTGGGATTCCGCACCATCAAACCGATCTGATTGATACACACGCAGATTAGGGACTAACAATTGGTATCAGAGCAAAAAACTGGTGTTAAGGCTTCTTTCAATCGATTTTGGGCTATTTTTGGGCTATTTCAACCAATATCTTTGAAGTTCGAACCTGTTGTTAGTGTTTACGTGGTGAAGGGAATCGTTTCTACTGAAAAATCGTGTTTATAAGGGATTTCTGGGAGTTTGCTGTCAACCGTAAACTCCATTTACGGTTGTTGAATCAAGAACATCAAGAACCGTAATCTCAGAATTATCATAAACCGTAAACTAACTTTCAAGGACAGTAAACACATAAACCAGAAACTCACAAACCGTAAACTCATATACCGTAAACCCTGTTTACGGTCGTAATCCCCTGGACCGTAAACTATTTTACGGTCGTAAACCTTTCAACTGTAAACTCAAATTTTGAACTTAATTTACTTAATTTGCTTGTTTTTAAATGGATTCTCAAATTCAAAATCATTTTCAAGAACTTGATGCTGTCATGGGCACCATCACGAATTCCAAGGTTAATGTCTGCTGATGGTTTTCCCGAGTGGAAGTACAGAATAGATAAATACATAAAAATGAAAGACTTCAAGATCTGAAAATGCATCATAAAGGATCCATTCAGAATAACCACTACAGTTGCAGGGCAAGTGGTTGAGAAAAAGATAGAAAATTACACTGATGAAGACTTCGAGAGAGTGGAAGAGCAGGAGAAGGCTTTGGCCATCTTGACTATAGCCCTGTCACCAGATATTGCTCAAGGTTTCAGAGAGTATACGTCTGCTAAGGCTTTGTGGGAAGCCCTAATTGAGGTTTATGAAGGGAACGAAGCCATGCGGGAGAGTCGCCAAGATATGATGCGACAACGATTCAATATGTTCAATTATGTTCCTGGAGAGACTCTTGAAGCACAGGTGCAGCGGTTCACATCTCTCAATACTGAAATGACTGTGGCTGGGATTTTCTATACAAAGTCAGAGATAAACAAGAAGCTACTGAATGCTCTCCCAAAATCTTGGGATATGAGTGTAGTTGTCATCAAGAAGACTAAGGATCTCAGCCGTCTCACTCTTGCTGAAGTGATGGCAGTCATCAAGGCATGTGATATTGACGACAAGCAGCGGGAGATCAACCATGTGAACTCATACTCAGCTGCGAACCTTGGCATCTCTTCTAATAATGCTCTTTCATCCTTTTCTTTTCCTCTTCCTTCTGCAGGTCAATCATTTACTACTCCGCAAGCTCAGATTCAGACTTTTCCCACTCCATCAGCTTCCTCTGCATCAGCCATGCCTTTCTCGCAGAATCAATCGTTCGTGGCTTCTCAAGCTGCTTCATCCTCAAACGAGGCTTCTTCTTCAAAGGGAAAGGAGGGTGATGAAAATACTAATGTTTCTACTTCATGTGTAGGTAAAGTAGCAGAAGATGAGAACAAGGAGAGCACTACTGAACAAACCAATGACACCTTGAACTCAGAATCTGTTGCTTCGAATTCTGTTACTCCTAACAAATCTGTTGTTGAGAAATACAGGCCTCTAATTCCAGCGCAATAGAGTGCCTATTGAAAGTGTGCATCTGGGATCAATAAGAGACAAGGCAAGGATACGCCACCAGGGGCAGGAAGAAATAACTTCACAGTGAAGAAAAAGGCATGTTTTCACTGTGGAACACCTGGACACATTGCTCGAAATTGTCCA
The DNA here is from genome assembly GCF_051521515.1 of Lactuca serriola. Classification (NCBI taxonomy): domain Eukaryota; kingdom Viridiplantae; phylum Streptophyta; class Magnoliopsida; order Asterales; family Asteraceae; genus Lactuca; species Lactuca serriola. The sequence goes on from NC_136410.1 coordinate 238,388,067, forward strand.
AATCGCGCGTATGTTCCCTACTACGCACAAGGATGGCAAAACGCGCCAAGTGGGAGATACTTCAATAGAAACCCTTCCAGGTCACGTTCAGACAATGGTGACTGGAACGCACAGAAGGCCAAGAATCAAACTCCCAAGGCCAATCATCCGAATCCCAAGGGCAAGAAGGGAATGTCAGCCAAGAAGCCCAATCCAAGAGATGCTCCTGTGAACCCAAGACTGGTTAGGTCAAAGTCATCTCGGCAGCCAACTTCAACTTCCAAATCAAATGCCGAGGTACCCATCAGATCGAACAAGAAATGGGTTAAACCCGAATATAGATGGGTACCAAAGATGAAAACTCCCAAATCTTATAATGACTCTAATATTTCATCGTCTTCTGTTTGTGATAAGCAGGGTATGTCATAGGAGAGAGTACCCTGCATTGATGACAAAGTTTGACCCAGTTTCAAAATGGACTGGGTTCCAAAGACCAACTAATCCCGCTCTGTGTTGGAGCAGCTATGGAGGCATATCATCAGACTTCATTTTGTTGGTAGTGGCTGCTCCTGGCATATGATTGGGGACATCTCTTAACTGTACAACACTCAGAACATTATTTGAGAGTATGTGTCCTTTGCGGGAAAGGAAGAAAGGAAGAGATCACAAATGGGGTTAGTGCTTAATGACATGAAGAATTTTCGGATCTGTTCTGAGATTATGCGTGTTGTTCTCAGACCTTCTGGATGCAAATTCAATCGGTGACTTATGGTTTGAATTTTCATCTTTATACTCCTGAGTTTTTCTTAAGCTGATTCGCTTTAAAGACTAATTTTTGTTTTAGGATAGTTTAAATTTGCGCATTTACTTTTGTTTCTCTCCTATGTACAAATTTAGGGGGAGAAATAAAAACAAAACAAAAATTTAAAAATTTAAAAAAAATCCAAAAAAACATTAGAAAATCAAAAATTATGGTGTTAATGGAATGTGCTTGCAGGAGATGTTTTGGGAAGTGATATAATCATGTGATAACAGGCAATCTGAATCTATGTAAGGGACTGAATCTGAATTGTCTAGGCTCTGTGTTCGATGCGCTGGTAGGCACAAAAGATTAAAATGGAATTGACTAGGCATAGATGAACTTAAGGAATCTAGAGACTTGAAAAATCTTGACATAGATAGATCCATTTAGCCTGACAATACGACGCTCGGATAGGTTGAGCAGGGAGATATACACGGGAATCTACTGGTTACACTAAAGAACCCATATCTAGAACTGTGGATTCACTTTTCCTCGATGTGCGGATTCTATCCTTAATTCCGGTTGGATGGGGTGACTGGGGAATTCCGATAAACTAGGTCTGTAGAAGGTTATTTTCTTTCTTTCTGTATGTTAGTCATATGTTGCCTCCTCTGCGTGATCGAGAGATCCGACCTGGACTGTAACATATGCAACTCTATCTCTCTGCATCTTCTCTTTATGCAATTCTTTCTATCTGTTAGCCATATACTGTCTCCTTTGCGTGACTCAAAATCCGACCTAGTACACAGTATATGCACCATTCTCTTCTCAATCCCTCTAAAAACTTCAGTTAGTCATATGTTTCATCCTTTGTGTGATTGGAAGAGATCCAACATGGATGTACAACATATGCATTCTAAATCTATCTTCTCTCTTAATAATTGTCTGCTCACCCGGTGTAAGGAGTATTTTGGAAGTCCTTGATGGCTGGGGCATATCAGGAAACGAGAAACACATTCTAGTACAATTAAAATTGAACACATATAGTTTGTCTGTAGATCTCGCTGCTCAATTTAGGTGGACAACAATATCTTTGGTCGTCGTCGGTTGAATGGTCCTTAAGGAATATTATCTAGGAACTTAGGATCACATTGTCTTGTCACTTATAGTATGTCCTAAATTGTCACAATCTCTCATGCTTAAGTGGACCACAATACCGACGATTGACCAAATCTATTCATGAAGGAAGAGTTATTGATAAACGGATAAAGGCTGTCTAAAAACTTTGATCCCAAATCACTCTTAAAGTTAGCTATTATTTTTGTTTTTGTTGAGTTTGTTCATAGTGTTCTTCTAATTTAAATATAAGGGTGAGAATTAAAAAAAAAATCAAAAAATCAAAAAATTCAAAATCAAAATAGTGTTGTTTCTATTTTATTTTTTGTTCAGAAAATATGAAAAACTCAAAAATATTGTGTGCTAAATTTTCTTTTAGTTTTGTTTTGTCTTGAAAAGTGATTTCAGGTGAAGATGAAACTCATGGAGTTTGTGTTGACGATTTCTGAGCGAAAGCCTCGTCCGTGAGCATCGAAGAATTCTCATTCGAAGGAGTAAGAAATGAAGATTATTCTTTCAACATTCAATCCTTCAACCCCAGAAGCAAGGTGAAGCAGAAATTGAAGATTATGTGACGGATTGCATTGAAGCCTCCTCAATTAGTCTGCTGCTATCGTTGTACCTGCTAAAGTGATCCAGAAGATTATTTCTCTCTTATGTTCTCTCTGAAGATTCTCAAGCTGAAAGCGCTATCTTTCAAGAATCAGTACGTCAAGCCTCCTCACCTAATGTGCGTTCAATGCCAAATTCTGAAGAAAACCTCAAGTGCTCAAGATGAAGTCATTCATTGAAGATTCATATGTTCATCCTGATGCTGTGAAGAAATCGAAGGTTAAAGCTGAAGCCAAGCTCCCATTGAAGTTTGACAAGAAGAGCCAGCTACTTTTTAGGGGGAGCTTATTGGGTCAATTAAGAAAAGAAAGTTATAAACCAAGGGGGAGATTGTTGGGTCAAAAATATGGTTTATACTTTACTTTTCTAGAAAAATGTATTTTTGTGTCTTGGACCATAAACAACTTGGTGTTTACGGCCGTATGTTTGGTGGTCAAACCAACAAATGATGGGATAAAATAATATTAATAAAACTCAAATCACTGCTATTTCTAATACTAAAAATAGTATAAAGTAAGCAGGGTCGGTCCACAGGAATACATGACTTCTTATCTTGCCATATTTTCACACATAATACAAATAATATTAAAATGGGGGATTGTGTTTGAGCTTGAATTAAACTTCATAAATAAGAAAGATTGGTAACAAATGCAATAAAAGAAGTACATTTCCGATTCTGACTCTTATACATATATTATGTTGAAAAATGTAATATGATTATAACTCATGTTCAATCTAGGTTGGTAAGTTGGATATTAATAAACTCTAATATCCAAATTAGCAAAAGTATTTTATTCAAAACAAGCTCTTCAAATAAAACTTCATTTAATTGATCCAATTCAAATAAGCTCTTGCATCAAATCATTAAATGACATTAAGTTCTTGCACTAATTACCAACAATGTTTAACATTCCTCTTAAGCTTGGGAATATAAACATTTAATCTTTGATTACACTAATTTTGATCTAATTACAACCAAGTAAGTGTGTGTTACTAACATCAAATCAAAAAACATATACGAATTTCATAATTTGATTAACTAGATTGACTAGAACCCTAATTCATTGATCAAGTGAAAAAGAGAACCAACCAAACACATAATTAAGATCAAATCAAAGATTACTAGATGTTAAACACAAGTCAAATTCAAGTTACAACCTAACAACACATACTTAAGAATTCAGATTCGGAAATGATAATGAAATCAACCACACATGTCTAGGTTGAACTACAAATCAAACAAGTTTAAACTTCAAATTGACTTACAAAAAGGAAATTAAAGTGTTTCCAAGTGTTAATCTACTTGCAAAAGTTCTGAAAATCGCCTTCTTTCCTCCCAAAATCCGACCTAACTCCTCACAAAACCGATTGTCTCAATTATAAGAAGACAAAACCACTTTAAAACTGCCGAGACGTTTACACGGCCCGTGTAAATTAAAGGGTGCCATTTACACGGCCGTGTAAACAATAGAAGTAGAATGCTTAATCTTTCAAGGTCATCGAAGTAGACTGCCCTTGCATTTACGTTTACACGGCCCGTGTAAATAAAAGGGGAGCATTTACACGGCCGTGTAAACTTCTGAGAAGCCAAATTCTTCATTCTCTTTCTTCTGAGCTCCAAAACTTCTGTAACTCTGTCTCCAGTTCTTTTAAACTTCCTCCAGCGATTTCCAACCTTCAAAAGGTCCCTGAAATATCATAAAAGTGTGTGAATGGAATTACATCATGAAAAATCCCAAAAAATATGCAAAATGTATGAGTTTAAACCTAAATGCAATGCACTTTTATGAACTAAAACTACAAAATGAATGCATGAAATGCACCTAACACCGTATACGTGTTTACGGCCGTAAACCCATTTACGGCCCATGTTCACCAAGCCCATATTCACTTGTATATATATAGGTGTTAGGGTGAGGAGTAGAGATTGTTGAACACAAGAGGAGCTTAAGTGTGTGCATTTGAAGGTGTTCTAGAGAGAGAGAAAAGAGAGTGTGTGTAAGTGTGTGTGAATCTTGTATCCGGATCTTCATTCATATCAATACATACAAGATTCATCATCTTCTTCTTCTCCTTCTCTTCTATTTGATCTGACATCATCCGTTTGATTGAGATTCTGCACCATCAAACGGATCTGATTGATACACACGCAGATTAGGGACTAACATTTTGATCTCTTTGAAAATAAACATAATGGTGCAATATCATTTAACCATTGATTTTTGTAAACTTTTATTTACTTACTATACATGAAGCTTCACCATTTATTTGTTTTAAAATAGTTGAGAGATATAACTTTAATGGCTTAATTGTATCCAAACATGTGATGGTTTTTTGTTTCAGAGGGTGGTATAAAATTAAAAGTTTATAAAACATCTACAAATACTAAATGTCGAGTGGATTCAAACCAATGTGGTTTTGTAGTTTGAAGTATTTATCTTTATAAATTAATAAATTTTTTCTTATCATTATATTATGATTTATTTATAATTTTTTTATTTTCTCATCCGTAGTGTCCACGGGTTATAACCTACTATATATTAAAAGTGGCGAGGCTATTTGATATCAAGGTGGGTCACTTGACCCACCTTTCTCTTTATATATATATATATATATATATATATATATATATATATTAATAAGTTTTATAATTTAAAATTGTGACCTACCTAAAAAATTAATTTTAAATGAACCACCTTAATATTTTTGACAAAGAAAAAAATGTATAAATCATATTTTTAAAGCCCAGCCCATATTCTATACTTTAATAGCCCAATATTTTTTAAGATATAATTCAATAATAATAAATGGGAACCACCAATTAGCAATGTTGTTTCACAACACATGACACTTCAATCTTTCATAGTCGTGGATCCAATATTGCCTCCGGGCTGTTGCAACCGCCGATAAGTTATTCTACTTTATTAACTTTGTAAGCATTAAATAAAATATATGGAAGTTCTATTTTCAATTCCATGGGCATTAAATTCATCGTGGACCACAATTGTGAATTAATGATAGTAATTTAGTTCAATGTAGGCAGTAGGTTTCATTGCATTGGATCACTATTGTTTTTAATTTTTTTTATAGATTATTGTTTGTTAATACTTATTCCATGACCATCAAATCTATTGAATATTTGTTAATACTTAATAGTGTTTTTTTTTCTTTCACTTTTTTTATTGTTCCATGATTCAACGATAAGTTTTTTTTATTGTTTCAAACTTTCAATATTATAAAGGATTAGAAATGATATAAGTGTGACAATATATATAGATATAAGACATTGTCGGGTACAATTGTATTTTTTTGTGCTACATTTCGACCCGATCCAAACCCGCAACTAGTATTTATGATTTTTGTTTAATTTTCTATTGGTTTTATTAAAATAGTGAACCATGTGATTTTACGTTCTAGACTCGCCACTTATATATATATATATATATATATATATATATATATATATATATATATATGGTTAGGTTCATGTGAGACGGCCTAATTTTGTGAGACTGTGAGATGCATTTATTTATTTTTTTATTTTTTTAGTTAATTCAAGTTCCGAAAATAATATTTAAAAAAAGAATTTTTGGATTTTTCCATTTATTTTGCATTTTAAAATTATTTTTTAGAATATCTACAGTATAATAATTTATTAGAATATTTCACGTATTTTTCAAAAAAAATGGAATTTTTTTTTATTTTTTTTAGTTAATTCAAGTTCCGAAAATAATATTTAAAAAAATAATTTTTAGATTTTTCCATTTATTTTGCATTTTAAAATTATTTTTTAGAATATGTCAGTGTAATATTCTATTAGAATATTTCATGTATTTTTCTAAAAAAAACGAGATTTTTTAATTTTTTTTTTGTTTATTTTTAATTTTTTTAGTTAATTCAAGTTCCAAAAATAATATTTAAAAAAGAATTTTTGGATTTTTCCATTTATTTTGCATTTTAAAATTATTTTTAGATTTGGTCTCACGGTCTCACAAAATTAGAATGATCTCAAATGAACCTGAACCTATATATATATATATATATATATATATATATATATATATATATATATATATATATAGGCTTAGGTTATTCTATTTAAACTAATTATTGTGTTATTGTATGCATAAATGTGGGCCAATCATTTTACTTAATTTAAGAAAGTGATTAATATGTATTATTAAATTAAAGATAATTGAAAAATACCATCTAATTTCATTCTAAGGGTATTTTAGACAATTGAGATAAATTTAAAAAACGGAAAATTCCATATTTTTTAGGATAATTAACTCTACTGATTTGAAAATTCTAATTTTTTAATTACTTTAATTTTAATTATATCGTAATTTTTATAATCAAACCCGATTTTATTCTGTTAGAATCATATTCTCTACGAATTTCAGGATACATATTTCTATTAGAATGATATTCTATGAGAATGCCAACACCGACTAATAACGCATTTTTGGATACAACATCAAATTTTTCATTACATTCTTAAAAAAATAAAAACTTTATATAATAGTCTATGACAATGAAATACTTACTAATAACAAATAACAATATGTATATTATTCAACCTGAATATTCTAGCAGAATATATTATTACATATACTCCTATCATTCTATTGTAGGTTATTCTATCAGAAGAATAGCTTTTTCCTTGATCATCCATGAAATTAGACATTTAACGAAAATAACTGCCATGAATTAAATCATGTAAGAATAATATTCTCTGAGAATGCTTAGAATCACTTTCAAGTTTGAGGTCTGTTCTTCAAGCATCAACTTCTGTCAAAAAACCAAATTGTAGTTTATATTCCAACAGAATTGGAATTCATGATTCCATTCCAACAGAATTGGAATTCATAATTCCATTCCAATTACATTGAATTCATGATTGTACCACACGTTTATGTTTTCTTTTCCTTAGATCATAATGTACTCCATAAATATCAAAAATCACAACTATACATATTCTAATAGAATATATTGCTAATCCATTCTAAACGAATTACATCTAATAAAAATAGCATTATGCTTGGAGTTGCAGAATGAGCTGAACTCAAGTCTGGCAAATCCGTAAGAAACGCTTGAAAATCTGGAAACATGAAAAACAAATACATATTAGATCCAACGAAATCTCGCATATCAATAAATATACTTGGAGCTATAATCAAGATCTTGAAGGGAAAAAAATTTGTATCATATCGTGGATTCCAGCCCTTCAACAATAATTCACTAATAACAACTCAAAGCATCCAAATCAAAACATTCTTAACGAATTATTAAACCAAAAATACAATTACAAATTCTAATTCTGACAATGTTTGTACAATTAATTAATAAACCAAAAGTGCAATTATAGCACCCTAATATTTAAATTATTTAATAGATACGTATTCTTAAAGAATATATTATATTGTATGTTTCATTTGTCAGAAAGTTAGTATTCAGTCATTATATGTTTGTGCATCGTTCCATAAATCTTCAATAGATAAATCTTTTAAATACATCTCCAAGGATTTGTATCATTCCATGTAACTTCATCTTACCTTCTAGTTTTGGTTCCATATGTTTGCAAGTTTGCATCATTCCATTCACATTCATTTTAATTTGTATATAATAAATTGTAATTGTAAACCATTCTATTAGAGCTTTTGAATTCTGTTATAAAATCGAGAAAGAAAGCATAAAGTTATTTTGTAAGTTTTGAAGTAAATCTATTTACTTAACCAACATAAAATTAATATACTATAATATTCAATAAAACTTCCGGCATATCCCCGATTTTCAACCAAAAACATCACCCTAATCCGTCAATCCATTAACAATAGCTAAATAATCATCGATTACTAACAATTATTGAATTAATCATGAAATCAATTAAATGAAGAATGAATCTGAGGGCTCGATGAAAAAAATACATTGTGAGAAGGATTTCGAATAAGTCAGATCCAGTCATAATACATGAATCAATTCAGATTTTGAAGGAAACCAATGAATCTCATCAAATAATCGATTATGAGATAATCAAGATTCTACAAGAACGATCGAAAGTATGGATGTAGCGAACAAAATATGTACAAAAGCAAATGACGCAAACGAAAACTTTGTGATATGATATTAGATTATTAGGGCTCAAAAAAAAGATCATGAACAGATTGAGTAGAAAAATACATGCGCTTGTATATTTATAAGTTATCGAACCGCTTATCGGTGATTGAAGGTGTTGCCGATTGCTGGTGCAAACATGATTATCAGCGATTGATAGAGAGACGTATGCTATGTGCGAGAGACGAGAGCAAGACAAATTTTTGTGTGCGAGATAAGTACGAGAGCGAGACAGATTATGTTTGTGAATTGTGAATTACTCTAGATATAAACCTGAAGAATTAGGTTAAAAGTCAATACCATGATTATAGAGATTATTTTTGGAAGTTATTAATCAAATTACTAAATTACCCTTATTTATTTATTTAATTATTTAGTTATTTATTTAATTTTGATTGGTCCACATTTATGCATACAATAACACAATAATTACTTTAAACACCTGAACATATATATATATATATATATATATATATATATTGTATTTGCAAAAAAAATTAGATATATTTAATTATTAATGAAATCTAATTTCCTTCCGTATTTGTAATATTTTCGTATCATTGTATTCCTTCCATATTAATATGTGGCTAGCCTTTGTTTGAGGTGTCCTCATCAAAAAAGAAAAAACACGTGTCGTTATTTTTAGATATTCACAAATAACGAACAAAGAACACATCAATTTTGAATGAATGTTTTCATTAAATTTTATTTGGGTGTTAATGATATTATGAATTTATGTTAAAAACCTCTTTATTTTTTTATGTTAATTACTTTAATCACTTTATGATTTTATGTTGAAAAAACTTTATTTTAAAAGTACATTGTTTATTTATTAAACGGGTTATATGGGTTGATTTTGACCCACTAACTTGTGAGCTCGCAAACTCATATACTTAAACGTGTTCCAACCCACCAGCCCATATATTATATATGAGTTGGGTCGAGTTTAAATTTTTTGACCCGACAATCTGTGACTCGTCAACCCGAACCCAACCCAATCGCCAGGCCTAACAACAATGATAAACGAAATATCAATTGGGTAGAATGGTCCAAGATCATGGCCGCCAAAAACACAGGGGGTTGGTTGTTGGCACTTTACTAGCTCAAAACATATCACTCCTAACTAAATGGTAGTGGAGACTTAAAAACGAGCAGGGGTTGTTATGGGTGGAAGTTATTGATTGTATTCATAACCTAAAATCACATCCTTCCGAATATTTAGGTAGCAAAGGGGTATTTAGGTAGCAAAGGGGAATCAAAGGTTTAGGGTAAAATCAATAAGGCGATAAAAACCACAACATTAACCATAATAGTATCTTCTCTCTTACTCCGGGATTCAATATTAGAATACTTTTTTGGAAAGACACTTGGTGTGGTGACATCCCTTTACAATCAAGTTTTCCTTTACTATACCAAATGGAGTCGGCTAAAAGATGCTAGCTATTGGATCGTATAAATGCAAATTGCTTCTCATGGAATTGGCTACAGAGTTATACTCTGATGATGAACTCTTTATTGCAGAACTAAATGACTTTTGAATCACAGGATTTTACGTATTCCTCAAAAATCGGTTTCTATTTTAATATGAACCTGGAAAGAAAGTATATTGTGAAAGTTATGAGACCAATGGTGGATTCTGCATGTTCCTATCACATTGAATCCCCGATATATGTTGGTCGAGTCTCATACTCCTCAAAGTAAGGTGTTTCGTTTGTAGGGCTAATCTAGGGAGAATTCCTGTTTCAGACATACTCAATCACATGGATATTTGGTAATTCATCCGAATTGTCACTTATGTGGTTCACAAGATACTCACTTCAATAGTCTTCGGGAATGCATCAACTTCGCTGTAGCCTGGGGAGGCTGTCCCAAATCACAACAAACACTCAATATGATTTTTTACTCAACTCTTTGGAACATTTGGTTAGTTTGCAATGAGAAACTTTTCAATGAATCATATGTTTCCCACATAAAAACAAGGAACTCTATTATCTTACAGGTATTTGAATGGTGCAAATTCAGGGGCAATCGTGGGAAAAATTAGGCAGAATGGAGTTGTCACCCTCTTGGATAACTATTCCAGATTGTTTCTTTTTTCTTTTTCTTTCTAGATCTTCTCATATGTTGTATTTATGCCTATGTATTATCTTGTTTTGTACCTTCCCATAGTTTCTTGCTATTGGTTCTAGTTTTATATATATATATATATATATATATATATATATATATATATATATATATATATATATAAGAGTTCAATCGAGAACATTTCTTATTGCGAGAATATTTGAGAACAAAAATCCTTCCTTAATTTACAAGGTGGCATTTTTGTAAATAAATCAAAAACTATCAAATAATATTTATATATATCAAAAAATAATTAAAAACAATTAAAAAATACATTGACCTACACCACTCACCACTCAACCAACACCACCCACGACCATTACCTACTAGCCAACAACCACCCATCACCACCACCTACAACCTTCCAACCATCACTACCAACAACCACCACCCCACCTGCCACCACCACCTCACCCATCACCCATCAAAACCGCCACCACCCACCACCCACGACCATCACTACCACCCCCACTACACATCACCACCAGCCACCACCATTACAAATACTCGTCACTACTATTAACCATCATCCACCAACACCACTACCCACCCACCACTATCTGTCACCACCATCACATATCACCCATTAAAATCTCTACCACCATCACCCGCCACCACCACCCGTCACCACCATTCACCACCACCACGCACCACCCATCATTACCACCTACATTCACCACTCATTACCACTACCATACCACCTACCATCACCACCTATCACCACCACCACCCATCACCACCACTACCCCACCCACCCACCACCACTACCCGCCTCCACCACCCATCACCACCACCTCACCCATCATCCACCACTACCACCACCCACCACCTGTCTCCACTACCTATCATCACCATCCACCACCACGACCTTACCTATCACCACCACCCTCCTTCACCACCATCTGCTACAACCACCCGTCACCACCATTCCCACCACCCCCAATATTATCACCACCTACCACCATTACCACTAAAACCTCTAACAACCACCTACCACTACCACCACCACCCGACCAACATCATCACCACCTACCACAATCACCATTAAAACTCCCAACCACCACCACCACTACCAAGCATCACCATACGCTGCCACCACCCATCACCACCACATGCCATCACCTACCCATAAACACCACAACCACCCACCACTTATCATAACCACGACCACCCACCACCCCATCTGTCAACCCTCACTCTTCACCACCACCTACCACTTATAACCACATATAAACACCACAAACCAATTATCTCCCACGACCCATATCATCCACCACCCATCACTACCACCACCAGCGCCACCACCCACTACTACCACCAACCACCACCCATTAATCACTACCCCACCACCATCAATCACCACCACCACCCATCACCACCATCCATCTCCACCACCCATCACCACAACCCTCCACCATAACCCCCACCATCAACCACCACCGACCAACATCATCACCACTTACCAACATCACCCACAAAAACATGACTACCACCCACTAATCACTAACACCACCTATCAACACCACCCACCGCTATCACCACCACCCAAAACTACCACAAACCAACCATCACCCAAGACCCTCATCCACCATCACCACCACCACCCTCATCCACCACTATTATCCATCACCACCACCCACCCTACCTCCACCATCACTACTACCTACCACCCATTACCACCCATCCCCACTACCACCAACAACTACCTATAACCACCAACACCATATGCGATTAAATACATACAATCATTCAAATCATGTGTGATTATATGTATTTAATCACATAAATCACATGTGATTAAATTCATATAATGATATGTGATTATTTTTTTTATCTAATCACATATGATTTTTATAAACAATATTTGTTTTCATGTTTTCCTTTCAATAATTTTTCTCATTTATTTAATCATATTTGATTATATTTATTTAATAAGATATGATTAATGCGGGCAAAGATTAGCTTTCGTATTTTTGATTCAATGGTTGTTCACTTGTATATAATCACATATGATTTTATGTATCTAATCACATATGATTTATATGGACAAGATTCTTTATTGTCCATATAAATCATATATGATTAGATACATATGAATTGTATGGATAAGATTTGTTTCACGTCCTTTGATACAATAGTTGTTCTCGTGTATATAATCACATATGATTATGTGTATCTAATCATATATAATTTATATAGATAATATATTTTTTTTCAAATAAAATCATATGTGATTAGATACATACAATAAAAATTAATTAAATTTATTTAATCACATATGATTAAAGTATATAAAGAACAACTATTGAATCGAGAATACGAAAATGAATATTATCCTCATAAATCATATGTGATTGGATACATATAGTTACATATTTTATTTCTTAACTGGTCTCGTGTATTTAATCACATGTGATTATATATATTTAATCACGTATGATTTATGCGGGAAATATTCGTTTTCACGTTTTTTTATTCAATAGATGCTCTTGCATATTTAATAACATGTGATTATTTGTATTCAATCGCATATAATTTTTATGGACAATATTCATTTTCACGTTGTCGATTCAATAAGTTTTTTTCATGTATTTAATCAAATGTAATTATATTAATTTAAATACAGACGATTAACATCAACAAAGAATAATTATTGAATCGATAACTTAAAAACAAACTTTTCCACATAAATTATATGTGATTAAATACATATAATCGCATGTGATTGAATACAAGAGAAAAACTATTGAATCGAGAATGTAAAATTAAATCTTGTCTATATAAATCATATGTGAATAGATACATCTAATCACATGTGATTATATGTATTTAATCACATATAATTAATGTGGGCAAACATTTGTTTTCACGTTCTTGATTCAACAGTTGTTCTTGTGTATATAATCAAATGTGATTATATATATATATATATATATATATATATATATATATATATATATATATATATATATATAATCACATATTATTTGTATGAATAATATTTGATTTTTCCATATAAATCATATATGATTAGGTACATATAATCACATATGATTAAATATATGAGAACAAATATCGAATCGAGAAAATCGAAAATGAATTTATCAACAAAAATTATATGTGATTAGATACATAGAATCACATGTGATTTTATGTATTTACTCACATTTGATTAATGTTATTATATGTATTTAGTCACATATAATTAATGTGGATAACAAACAACCATTAAATCAAACACAATAAAAGAATTTTATGCACATAAACAATAATATTTTACACGTAAATCATATGTGATTAGATACATCTAATCACATGTGGTTATATGTATTTAATCACATATGATTTATATGTACTAGATTTGATTTTTTCATATAAATCACATGTGGTTATATGTATCTCATCATATATGATTTATAGATAAAAGATTCGTTTTCATGTTTTCCATTCAATAATTTTTCTTATCTATTTATTTATATATGATTAAATGTATTTAATCACATATAATTTATGTGCAAAATATTCATTTTCTCCTTGTTGATTCAGTAGTTGTTCTCATGTACTTAATCACATGTGATTATATGTATTTAATCACCTGTGATTTATGTCGACAAATTTCATTGTTGAGTTTTCATTTCAATAGTTATTCTCATGTATTTAATCATATGTAGTTATATGTATTTGTCATTAAATACAAGATTAATTGGTAAATGTATTTGTCAATTTTTATTTGTAAATTATGATTAATTGGTTAATGTATTTTGTGTATTTAATGACATATGATTTATGTGGACAACATTTGTTTTCACTTTTTTAAATTAACTAATTTTCTCATGTTTTTAGCTACGGATGATTTAGGTCGACAATATTCATTTTCTCATTCTCGATTCAATAGTTATTGTCGTGCACTGAATCGTGTGTGATTATGTTTATCTTATGACATATGATTTATATGGACAATATTTGTTTTCTTGTATTTAATCACATATGATTATATTAATCATGTATGATTATAGAAGTATAAAAAAAACTATTTTAAAATTACGACATATAATTTATATATTTAATCACATATCATATTCTAACAAAAAAAATTCGATCTTGCAACATACAAGTTTTAATTTGTATTTTGATTGATACATTAAAATTACGACGCATAATTTGAGTAGTTTAGTTATTAAATTACTAAATGTTTTTATGATAAAAAACATAGTTTATACCCTTTAGTAAACAAATTAAACTCCACATGGTGACATTTGCTCGATGCATTTATTTAGGCTAGGCGATAATTATGATTAATTGTAAATGTATTTGTCAATTTTTATTTGGTCAAACTTTTAAAAAGGTAAATGTATAAAATAACATATGATTAATTGGTAGATATTTTTATGGATTAAAAATGATTTATCATGTACCATGTAACGTCTGTAGATTCGGGCTTGTCAATTTAGAGACAATAAGTGTCGAAAATGACTTTTTGATAGAAGATTATTTAGAAGGAATAGTCTTAATAAAAGTTGTAGCATATGTTACAAGGATTCCGTACATATAAAGAACGCCGAAATCTCACTTATAACGAAGAAGTTATGGCCCGTCGAAGTTTTGCGACGGAACTGGCACGACACTGCGCGACGTAAATAGTGAATCTACGATAGAGTGCTTTTTAGCCTTAGTGATCTAAAAAAAAGTTTTAGTATACGTTAAACCGAGAGCGTGCATAAAAAGAACGCCAAAATCTGACTTCGTATGAAGAAGTTATGATTTATTTAAGATTTGGCCTAGCAGTGCACATCCCGGAATTCGAATTTTAGATTGAGCGGTTTTTGGCCAATGCAACGTAAATGAAAGTTTAAGATCTCATTATTAGTAGCGCAATGATAAAAAGACAGACGAAAACGGAGCCCGTATGTAGAAGTTATGAATTTTACGCGGTCATTTAACAGTATAATCTCCTCCTACTGTTAAATTTAAGATCGGTTAAGAATTAGCCAATGTAGTCAAAAGGAAAGTTGTAGATCTTGTTTTTACCTACGCGTGGATATAAAGAAAGTTGAAAACAGAGCTTGTATGCGAAACGTACGGGGTTTAGAAGTTGGCAGGGTACAACTGCAAAAGGGGTGACGTGGCACAATCTTGGCCATTGCTTTCTCACCAAGGCTTGCCACTAGATGGTGACATGTGGAACCAATTTCAGCCATATTTCACCATATAAATACAACCCCTTCCACCCTCATTTCTTCATACCTCCACCCTTCTCTACTCTCTCTCTCTCTCTCTCTCTCTCTCTCTCTCTCTTTCTAAACCTCCTAAAACTCCCCTAGCGCTAGAAGAAAGCCCCGGAATGCTCGATGGCTCCGAGAAGAAGAGCTTTCGGCTCGGAAGTTCTGCCCCTGCAGAGCCCGACTTCTAGCCAAACCACCTCGTAGGTAAGATACGCCTACCCTATTTTAAATATAGCTTTTATTTAAATATAGTATTGTTATTAGGAACTTATAATAAATATTTGGGCTATTATTATGAGTTATATAAGTGTCGTTATAATATCTTTTTAACCACTCGCGGTACGGGGAATCTGGTTTGAAGGGTCGCTTGGGTTGTTGGATTTAAGAAGTGCTATATGCCAAAATGGTCCTGACCTCCGGTGTTTCATGTCTGGCCCCTGTCTGTACATAGTGGGTGAAGAGTATTGTTTTAACGCTTATATAATAGTAATAATAACAAGACTATTAATTAGTCTCGGTGAACGATAGACTAAACTCTAGTGGTAATGATACTAGGTTTTGTCGAAGGAAAATTGTTTTGAGTAAACAAAGAGCTTTCCGAGTATAGAGTCACCACCTTATCAAGTGAGTGCATAGTTACTTTCATCTTACACGTAGATATGAAGTATTTTATATAAATTACGTGCTATGTGTGCATATAACCTGTATACTTGCTATCTATGATGGATGAACGATTTTATACATGTTTTAAATGATTTAAACTGTATATGTATTTTATATCTACGAATATGTTGGGTAAAACATGGGTAGATGAATGATGAGAGATGAAAGATGATAGAAGTGAACATAGGCAACTATAGACTTAGTGCCTAATAAATAACATCGACAGCTATGGACTTAGTGCCTATTAAATAAACGCTAGTAGCTATGGACTTAGTACCTGATAGATAAATGTTGGTAGCTATGGACTTAGTACCTACTAGATAAACATTGGTAGCTATGGATTTAGGACCCGATGAATGAACTATAGCAGCTATGGACTTAGTGCTTTATGAATGAGCATTGGCAGCTATGGACTTAGTGCTTGTCTTATAAACCCTAGAAGCAAGGGACTTCGGAATGAACGAATGCAGGATAGATGACTCTTAGGGTAGACCCTTAAGAGTAAGACAATGGGGATGGGTAATTAGGTTGATTGTTTGATGTGTAAACATAATAATTATATTATTGTGGGTTGAAAACCCTATGTACTCACTAGGTTTCCCAACCCGAACCACTCAAGCTTATTTGTATCACAAGTGTCGATACGAAGCTACTTTACACTCAGAGATTTAAAAGAGATGTAGATCACTAGTGTATATGAATGTAAGTTCTGTTTATGCTTATGTTTCTGTATTGACGATGACATCCCAAGGTTTTAAAAGGAATAAAAATACATTTCTTTGGAAATGCTTTGATAACTTATTTATCATGTTTTTCTGGGAACAAATTCCGCAACATTTTTATTAAAAGAGGTACTCTGATTTTTCTAAAGCATAAACAAAAATCGGTCTTTTCTAGCCGTGAAAATGGGGATGTCACAGTTGGTATAAGAGCATTAGTTTAAGCGAACTAGGAGTTTGTAGGATTTCTAGACTTAAACTTAGAATGCTAAGCGATGATTGTGAGATGTGAGCACTAGATTATTTAGGGAAGATGCCTAAATTGCTTTTATGTGCTAAATGACTTTCGATGCTTTATGATGCTATCGTTTGATCGGATCTATGGTCTGTTGCCGACCGGATCTGGAAACCTTATGTGTTCAGATTTCTAAACGTTTAATTTCGGTATTAGAACTGCATGTAACTTTTCGGAGTGATAGGGAGAATTACACGTCGAATCTTTCCTATATTAATTCTCGTCATTACACACCGAACATATGATTTGGTGTATAGATCGAAATGGAAAGAACCCGAAGCAGAGTCGGGAATGCGAACGGAAATAGGAATCAACCCCCAGTGATTGAGCAAATACCCGTTGTGGTAGCCGCTCCTGAGCCAATCACTATGGTCGGAGTACAAGCGATGATCCAAATAATGTTGGATCGTCAAATGGAGGAGACCATACGCTTACTTCAACATAATCGAGAGGAAGCTACAATACCGATCGTACAACCTGAACTGGTTCCCGAGAAATCGGAGGAAGGAAACTGCACCCGCCCTATGAGTCAAGCTGGGACTCAAGGAGAACGAAGAAATGGCCCGTAGAGGGGAAACGAAAAGGATGGGCAGACGTATAAGAACTTCTTGAGGGCAAAACCACCGACTCTCTAAGGAAGCCTGAAGCTTGTTGATATTGTGGACTGGATCTCCAAAATGGAGATGGTGTTTGAAAGTTGAGACTGTAGCAACAAGCAGAAAACCGTCTTTGCGGTCAGACAACTGAAGATCGGAGTCTTGAGCTGGTGGAAGTTATTGGCAGATATGATGCCCAAAGGAGAAGCAAGCAAGATGTCTTGGGAAGATTTCTTGGTGCAACTAAAAATGCAGTACTGCTCTGAGCAGGATCTACTAGAGATCAATAACGAGTTTCAGAACCTAAAGAAAGGATGAATGAGCGTCACCGAGTACGCTGCAAGTTTTACAGAGAATATGAAGCTTGTTCCTTACCTAGTTCCAACCGAACTCTCCAAGGTCAACAAGTTTGCCCATGGATTACCAACAGACTTTGGTCCAATGGTCAAGCAAGAAACCACTTTAAAAGCCGCCATTTGGGTAGCCAAGAATGTTGAGGCCCAAATAAGGGAAAAGGGTCTGGAGAAAGCTGAAATTGACGAAAAGATGAAGCTTGAAGAATCCTCAAGACCTGATAAGAAAGGAAAGTTCCCAAAGTCTAACCCGGATAACCAAAGTTATGGAGCCAAGTGGTGTGAAAAGTGTAAGAAGAAGCACTTTGGAAGATGCAATGAAGAAGTAACAAGTTACAAGTGTGGGAGGATCGGTCACTATTCCAAGGATTGTACACAAAATGATAAGGTATGCTACGAATGTGGAGGCAAGGGGCACATGTCTAGAGACTACCCAAAGAAAAATGAAGTAGCAAGGCCAGAGGCACCGCCAAATCCAAGGGTATTCCACATGATCCTCGACGAAGCAGATAACAACGCGAGGAATCAACGATGAGGACTTCATATCCGAAGATCGAGTTATGCAGTAGCCATGCAGATAATATCATATGATGTAGCCTATTAGAGGCATAGTCTAGGGTGAACTTGAACACCTATGTAATCGTTTCAAGGTATAATATAAAACCTTCGTTTTGCTATCTGGTGTGTTAAGTTGTTATGTGATTTTCATGAATGGTGACTTGGAAAACTACGAGAAAATACTTGGGACGAGTATGAGTAGGTGTGAATGGTAGTAGAGGCCTATACTACCGGAAGCACAAGACTCACACTTGGATCAGGGAAAGTCGTAAGGTTACAAAGAAGCTAGTAATTGATTCCGTTTTATTCAAGTATGTTGTTACCATCGTTTTGGTAATGACTAAGAAGATGATAATTATTTCGACTCTAGTGGTCATATCAAATCGAGTCCGACAAAGACGAGTATGTTATGTGGTTTAGAGAACCAAGTTCGATGTAGCATTTGACTTAAACCAGAAGAATGAAATCAAAGCGATCAATAGAAGTATCGCGTCCATTGTTAAAGAAGTTGGTAGCTATAAATGCTACATGTTAAAATGTGATTATATCACATTAGAACATGAAGGAAGTATATTCCATTCCACAATTTGACTCTAAGAGACCTGAGTCTAAGCATTGCAACATACGATGAGAGGTCATTAGAACGTGACCCATCGGTCAATTGTGGAAATCAAACAACTTATCTTAAGTTTGTTAAGAAGAAGAAGGAGTCTATGATAAAGATCGATATTGTGACATGAAGGTCATGATTTAAAATCTAACATGAGATAGATCAAGCATCGCCCGCAGTCAAGAAGTCCAAGAGTTAGATACTCATTCAAAGGAACATAAAAGTTACGATTAGTACCTAATATGAAGAGACAACGTATGGAGTCATTATACAACCATGTTTCGTTGATGACCCCAGGACGTAATCATCCTAAGGGGGAGATAATTGTAACGTCCGCAGATTTGAGCTAGTCAATTTATAGACAATAAGTGTCGAAAATGAATTTTTGATAGAAGATTATTTAGAAGGAATAGTCCTAATAAAAGTTGTAGCATATGCTACAAGGATTCCGTACATATAAAGAACGCCGAAATCTGAGTTATAACGAAGAAGTTATGGCCCGTCGAAGTTTTGCGACGGAACCAGCACGTCACTGCGCGACGTAAATAGTGAATTTACGATAGAGTGCTTTTTAGCCTTAGTGATCTAAAAATAAGTTGTAGTATACGTTAAACCGAGAGCGTGCATAAAAAGAACGCCCAAATCTAACTTCGTATGAGGAAGTTATGATTTTTCTAAAATTTTGGCCTAGCAATGCACATCCCGGAATTCGAATTTTAGATCGAGCGGTTTTTTGCCAATGCAACCTAAATTTGAGTTAAGAATCTCATTATTAGTAGCGAAAAGATAAAAGACGGACGAAAACGGAGCCCATATGTAGAAGTTATGAATTTTACGCGGTCATTTAACAATATAATCTCCTCCTACTGTTAAATTTAAGATCGGTCAAGAATTACCCGATGGAGTCAAAAGGAAAGTTGTAGATCTTGTTTTTACCTACGCGTGGATATAAAGAAAGATGAAAACGGAGCTTGTATGTGAAAGGTACGGGGTTTAGAAGTCGGCAGGGTGCTGCTGCAAAAGGGGTGACGTGGCACAATCTTGGCCATTGCTTTCTCCCCAAGGCTTGCCACTAGATGGTGACATGTGGCACCAATTTCAGCCATATTTCACCGTATAAATAAAACCCCTTCCACCCTCATTTCTTCACACCTCCACTCTCTCTACTCTCTCTCTCTAAACCTCCCAAAACTCCCCTAGCGCTAGAAGAAAGCCCCGGAGCGCTCGACGGCTCCGTGAAGAAGAGCTTTCGGCTTGGAAGTTCTGCCCCTGCAGAGCCCGACTTCTAGCCAAACCCCTTCGTAGGTAAGATACGCATACCCTATTTTAAATATAGCTTTTATTTAAATATAGTATTGTTATTAGGAAATTATAATAAATATTTGGGCTATTATTATGAGTTATATAAGTGTCGTTATAATATCTTTTTAACCACTCGCGGTACGGGGAATCTGGTTTGAAGGGTTGCTTGGGTTGTTGGATTTCAGAAGTGCTATATGTCAAAATGGTCCTGCCTTCCGGTGTTTTATGTCTGGCCCCTGTCTGTACATAGTGCGTGAAGAGTATTATTTTAACGCTTATATAATAGTAATAATAGCAAGACTATTAATTAGTTTCGGTGAACGATAGACTAAACTCTAGTGGTAATGATAGTAGGTTTTATCGAAGGAAAATTGTTTTGAGTGAACAAAGAGCTGTCCGAGTATAGAGTCACCACCTTATCAAGTGAGTGCATAGTTACTTTCATCTTACACATAGATATGAAGTATTTTATATAAATTATGTGCTATGTGTGCATATAATATGTATACTTGCTATCTATGATGAATGAATGATTTTATACATGTTTTAAATGATTTAAACTGTATATGTATTTTATATCTACGAATATGTTGGGTAAAACATGGGTAGATGAATGATGAGAGATGAAAGATGATAGAAGTGAACATAGGCAGCTATAGACTTAGTACCTAATAGATAAATGTTGGTAGCTATGGACTTAGTACCTACTAGATAAACACTGGTAGCTATGGATTTAGTACCAGATGAATGAACTATTATGGACTTAGTGCTTTACGAAATAGCATTGGCAGCTATGGACTTAGTGTCTGTCTTATAAACCCTGGAAGCAAGGGACTTCAGAATGAACAAATGCAGGATAGATGACTCTTAGGGTAGACCCTTAAGAGTAAGATAATGGGGATGGGTAATTAGGTTGATTGTTTGATGTGTAAACATAATAATTATATTATTGTGGGTTGAAAACCCTATGTACTCACTAGGTTTCCCAACCTGAACCACTCAAGCTTATTTGTATCACAAGTGTCGATACGAAGCTACTTTACACTCAAAGATTTTAAAGAGATGTAGATCACTAGTGTAAATGAATGTAAGTTATGTTTATGCTTATGTTTCTGTATTGGCGATGACATCCCAAGGTTTTAAAAGGAATAAAAATACATTTCTTCGGAAATGCTTTGATAACTTATTTATCATGTTTTTCTGGGAACAAATAATGCAACATTTTTATTAAAAAAGGTACTCTGATTTTTCTAAAGCATAAACAAAAATCGGTCTTTTCTAGCCGTGAAAATGGGGATGTCACATACCAAATAGGAAGATATTTTAATTTTACTTTAAAAATGACTTTTGAAATCTCAAGAACGGAAAGAGTACCTTTATTGGTAAAGATGACTCTGCCAATTTTGAGTTCCCAATACCATATCCCCCTTTTTGGCTTGATTAGAAGCCATATCCGTTTCTGATTTCTGCATCGATCCTCACTCACCTTCCTCCACGTTCATTTTATCTTTATTCCATTTCTCTATCTTGTTGGAAAAACAAAACATAATCCTTTGGAAAGAAATATGATTTCAAGATAGAGAAGCTAGGGTTTTGGGTGTAATTGGTGATGGAAAAGAAAGTAAGTGCGATTCATTGCCTCACTTAGAAATTGATGTTTGAGGGGTTTAGTTCAACAAGTGTGTTTATATGTATATGATACGTAAGTCAAGAGGTCATCTGATTATCGTTAGTGATTCTAATCACAAAATGCTTTTACTTCTTCCTCTCTCAGGTGGATCCCTCCGATGAAGCTTTCTTCTCTGGCGAATCTGGAGACTCAAGTCTTCTACATCACGCTCTTCGATCTTGTATATATACCTTCGACGTTCCTACAGTTGACGAAAACCCTAGGTAGCTAGTTTCGTCTTTTCAATCTCATCATCTATATATATATATATATATATATATATATATATATATATATATATATATATATATCAATCTTGTCGACCGGGATACAAACCCTCCTAAGATCTATTATACGATCCAACAAGCCTCGAATTTCGACTGTATCAAACGGAGGATCATCAGTTATACCACCACTTACTTCTCGGCTCCTATAATCGAAATGAGGCTATCAAATTTCCTCCATCATACGTACAACGCGACTGCCTATGGAGATTTCTTCGCATTCTTGATTTATTTTGTGGAGATCGGGAACAAGATCTGATGAAACTACATATGGGAGTAGTTTAGAGGATAAAAAGATGTCAAGCAGATTTGCAATGAACCGAGTAATAGCGTTCTGGCTGTGGTCCGACGTTCGACGGCCAGTGGCGGCATGGCGGCCGGCGGGTGTCTGGTAGCTTTAGTGTAACAACTTAAGTGGAGTGTGATAACTACATAAATTAATTTAGTGAATGGGTGGAGTATTTTTTTTCTAAATAATAATATTATAGAATATTAAATTTTTTTAATAAAGTTATAAATAGTAAATTTCTATTTTTAAACGATATATATATATATATATATACATATATATATATATATATATATATATATATATATATATATATATATATATATATATATATATATAGGGTTAAGTTCATGTGAGACGTCTTAATTTTGTAAGATCATGAGACGCAATCCTAGACACTCATTTTGTAGATAAAAAAACATTTTTAAAATGCAAAATAATTGAAAATTTTCAAAAACTTTTTTAAATATTATTTTCGTCATTTATATTTTCCACAAAAAATATAATAATAATAATAAACAAACTATTGTTTTTTACATAAGTTAGTAGAATATTAGAATATTTTATATATCTGACAATTTTAGTAGAATACTAGAATATTCTAACATTCTAAAAATCATATTAAAATACTTACAATGTAAACTTCTATTAGAATATTTCACGTATTAAAAAAAACGGTAATTTATATTTATTTTTTATTGTTTTAGGTAAATAAAATGCCAAAAATAATAATTAATAAAAGAATTTTCGGAATTTTTCTTTTATTTTTCATTTTAAAATTATTTTTTGATTGTCTCTCACGGTGTCACAAAATTAGCATGGTCTTAAATGAACCTGAACATATATATATATATATATATATATATATATATATATATATATATATATATATATATATATATATATGTGTGTGTGTGTGTGTGTGTGGGGGGGGGGGGTGAGATGGGTTGAGAACTCATAGTTTTCTGAGAACCCGAGAATTAAATGTGGAACATTAGATCAAAATAACTTATTAAGGATGTCATCGTCATCTTATCGATCTCATTTAATGTTTAAATTTTTTAATTATGCGAAATATTAATAAAATGTTTTAAAAATTAACATAATAAATTAAATTTTAGATTTTTTTAAAATAAATTTTGATTTTTTTTAAATGGAGATTTTTTACTTTTTTCAGAAAACATGAATTTTTAAAAAAATTTGAAATTTTTTTTTTAAAAAAATGTAATTTTTTAAAAAAAGTTGCATTTTTTTCCAAAAAAAAAACTGCAACTTTTTTCAGAAAAACTGCATTTTAAAAAAAATTGTATTTTTTAAAAAAGTAAATATTTAAAAATCAGTAAATTAAAAAAAAAAACTGGAATATTAAAAAAAAACTCTAATTTTTTAACCAAAAAAATCAACGTTTTAGGTGCATATATGCATATTTTTTCAAATGCACATATGCATATTTCTTATAGTATAATATTCGTAAGTAAATCATAACAAATCTCATTTTTATTAATCAATCTATAAACATAATAATACAAGAATTTTATTTGATACAAAATAAAATATAAAAAATAAAAAATGTTACAAAGATTCATAGTGTTGCCATTTCTTCATATCAAAATTTCCACATTTTCTTCAATTTATCACTTTTTACCTCTTCAATATTTTCCACCAATTCTTCAAAATCTACAATAAAATTAAAAAAAAAATTGATTAATGCAAGAACACTCACAAAAATGCACACACACACACACACACACATATATATATATATATATATATATATATATATATATATCATGTAAGATTCACATGTGATTATATCATTTAAGATTCACATATGATTATATAATGTGATATTCACATGTGATTGTATATTTTAGGATTCAAATGTGAAATTGACAACAAAATTTTAAAAAAATAATTAACTAAGAACACGCACACATACACACAAAATGCATGTGTGCATATAAACGTAATTCATATGTGATTCAATGGTTATTTACATGTGAATCATATGTAATTCACATGTTATTCACTTGTGATTTACATGTGAATCACATGTAATTGATATGTGATTCACTTGTGATTTACATGTGAATTACATGTGATTCATATGTGATTTACATGTGAATCACATGTAATTCATATGTGATTCACTTATGATTTACATGTGAATTACATGTGAATCACAGTAATTCATATGTGATTCACTTGTGATTTACATGTGAATTACATGTTATTTACATGTGATTTATATGTGAATTACATGTGAATCACATGTAATTCATATATGATTCATTTGTGATTTATATGTGGATTACATGTGAATCACATGTAATTCACTTGTGATTTACATGTGAATTACATGTGATTCAAATGTGAATTACATGTGATTTACATGTGAATCACATGTAATTCACATGTGATTCTTTTGTGATTTACATGTGATTCATATGTGAATTACATGTGATTTACATGTGAATCACATGTAATTAATATGTGATTAATTTGTGATTTACATGTGATTCATATGTGAATTATATAATTCATATGTGATTCAATTATGAGTTACTTGTGATTAATATGTGAATTATATATGATTTACATGTGAATTATATATAATTCATATCTATCTTCATCAAATTGCCATGATAATATTGTGTACCAAGTAAGAAATAAAATTAATGTGCCTTAAAATGCCTTTGCTACAATAAGTGAAATTTATAGTATTTTCAAATAACATTTATTTTATTTACCTCGACATTATCGTAATCAAATTGAACCACAAAGGTACACGTGCAAGTATCTGTATCATGCAGCTGCCTTTCAACACAGGGGAGTTGTGCATCAGAATAAAGTGCATGATCTTCATTTGCCTGTGAATCAACACCAACAAATAATATTATCATATTTTATAAACTAATTACAATCTCCCAATTCCCAAATCGCTCTATTTAAAAGAAAACATATCTTTACCTTAACACTAAGATTTTGTACTTGTATTTTGTAAATAATAAGCAACCATCTTGCACATTTCTACCAATAAGCAATAAAAGGAAAAGAGAAAGGTAAAAAAAGCATACCCTGTAGCACAACAAAAGATCACCAACTTTGACTTTGTGACAATCTGAAGGCACCAAGGGTATTGACCTCTTACGAAGTCCTTTTCTTACATTCAACCATTCATCTTGATCATGACTAAAACCAGAAAATCTCACACAAACTTCCTGCACATTTCAAACAAAAAAAAAAAAGACAAGAATGACCCTGATTCATCATTACATAATCGTATGGTCAATTTATGAGTGTGATAACAAAGGCTTATAAGCTCGCCATGGTAAAGAACTCTGAAATTAGTGAAAGCATCAACATCATACTTGAAAAGTTAGTCAGGAAATTATTACATGATTTACCTTATTACCTATAAAAAGGATATATTAGAATCATCAAATATATTTATAGCTACTCACCAAGCACAATCCTTTGTTGACAAGGCTTCAAAAATCAAATCTAAAAGTTTTGCCACTCTTTATGCTGTAGAAGAAACATAATAATGAAGCATAATTCTTTTCCATAAGCAAAAGAGAACGAAATATAAAATGAGCCTTTGGGCGTTTTAGGTTTTTTAGATGCAACTTATGCTTTTGGCAAGGCCATAAGATTTTTTAGAGCATTTGGAGAAGAGTTTATGATTGCAGGCTGCTTTGTCACTTCATTTGAATCAACCATTGGATTTTTACTCTTAATAGCTAAAAATAATTGTCTATCAAGGAACCACGTGTGTACCTATGCAAGGAAAACAAAACATGGCCATTTGTATGTGTGTGTGTGTAGAAATAAAAAGGATCAGATACAATAGGGAAGGGAAATTAGGTTGATTGTTTGATTATTAAACCTAATAATTATATTATTATGGGATGAAACCCCTATGTACTCACCAAGTTTCCCAACCTCACCCACTCAATTTATTGTATCACGGGTGACTATATGAAAGATACATTCTGCTGAGAGATTCAAGGAGTATTAGGTCATTAGTTTAATTACTGTAAGACTTGTAATATTTCATTATGCTTATGTTTTTCTGTATTGACGATGACATCCCAATGTTTTAATATAAATAAAATACATTTCTTCAGAAATGCTTTGATAATATCATTATCATGTTTTCTAGGAACAAATTCTACAATATTATTCTTCAAAAAAGGATACTCTGATTTTTAAATAAGCATAAACACATCGGTCTTTTCTGGCCGTGAAATTAGGGATGTCATAGATATGGCATGAGCACTAACGGGGAATTCATGATTCGGAAGGTAGCTTATGTTGAAGGTTTACAACACAACTTAATTAGTGTTTCTCAATTGGTTGTAGGTAAATGTCTCAAAGTATCTTTTGATGAAGAAGGTTAAAAAATCATACAAAAGGAATCTAAAATAGTTTTCTGAAGTCAAAAAGGAAAGGAGAAATGCATCCTCTCAATCTAAATCTGATTCAAGGGAAACCGTTTGTCTGCTTGCTTACAAAAGCTTCTTCTGATGACAGTTGGTTGTGGCATCGGAGGCTTTCTCACATGAACTTCAAAGATAGTAACAAGATCATAATTGGTGATCGAGTTCGGGGACTTCCTTTTCTGAAATTTGAAAAGGAAAACTTATGTGTTGCACAGGCCCGACCCTGAGATATTGGAGGCCCTGTGCAAAAATTAAATTAAGGCCCCATACCTTTTTTGTAAAATATTATTAAGGAAATTTTTTACCGCTAAAGACAAAAAGAGTCCGCTATTTTATCAAACATAATTTTTATTGTTTATAATATAAATGAGATTTGTAACATGAAATTCTATTTAATTAACTTATTATTATTATTTTCTTCTAATTATTTTTAGTAATATAATATTAAAGAAAATTATCAATCAGAGGCCCCTTACGATTGGAGGTCTGGTGCGATTGCACACTCGCACCACCCCCAGGGTTGCCACTGGTGTTGCATGTGAACTTGAAAAACAAGGCAGAACGAGTCATTCATCCATAATCAATTCCAAGATCATTGAACCACTGGAATTAATGCATATTGATCTCTATGGTCCATCAACTATTGAAAGCATTGGCGGTAACAAATGCATTTTGGTTATTGTTGATATGTTTTCTCGATTTACTTGGGTATTCTTTATTAAGTAGAAATTCAAAGTGACTCAGAAGCTAATTGATTTCATCAAGCAAGTTGAGCTACAATTGCGAAAGCTAGTTCGAAAAACTCGAAGTGATAACGGTTCAGAATTCAAAAATCATGCATTTGAAGAATTCTTGACAAGCAAAGGAATTTCTCACAATTTCTTTTTGCCTTACACTCCATAGCAGAATGGTGTAGTTGAAAGACGAAATTGTTCTCTCTGTGAAGCTGCAAGGATAATACTCTCATTTGCGAATCTTCCTTTATATTTATGGGTTGATGCTATTGTCATTGCTTGTTTTACTCATAATTGCTCATACATTAAAAAATGTTTTTTGATTATTCCTGATGAAATTCTGAACAATCGAAAGCCTAACATTAAATTCTTTCATGTGTTTGGATCCAGGTGCTTTTTATTCAATTCCAGATAACATCGAAACAAATTTGATGTGAAAGCTGGTGAAGGAATATTTTTAGGATACTCATTAACATGAAAGGTGTATCGTGTTCTGAACAAAAAATCAAAGAAGATGTAATAAAGCTATTATGTTACATTTGATCACAATTACATAAAGAAATATCAATAGGAAGATTATCATACTGAACAAATTTTTCCAACAACAAATTCTAAGATTATTCCTCTTATGAATCCATATGAGGATTTTCTAAATTTGTTTGATGAACTTGAAAGGGCAATTTCTTAGAAATCAAATGCTAAGGATAATCATGAGGATGAATTACTAAAGATTGTTGATGGATCTTTTGACGAAATAGTGACTCAAAATGAGCAACCTGTTCAGAATACAATTGAATTACTAACTCCATCGGAACCTCATGACGCTTTAATCCATGGGGAGAGTTCAGCTCCAAATATTGATTCAGATGCTCAACTCTAGGGGGAGAGTTCTAATCTGAATGATGGTACAAGTGTAAATTTTCAAGGGGAGAATAATGAAAATAATGATTTAGATGCTCAATCAGAATTTGAAGAAATCGTTCCTGAGATTGATCCGGTTTACGATCAAAATTTCCACCACCGACAAAATGGACTAAAGGTCATCTGCAATCTCAAGTGACCGGAGATACTTTTTTAGGGGTTCTCACATGTGCTCAACAAAAAGAGAAGCAAACTACTTTATTTTCTAAATTGGAATTTTTCATGTTTAATTCCTTTATTCAAAAATATAACCAAAAACCATGAAGATTGGGTTCATGCAATGCAAGAAGAACTTAATGACTTTGATTGGAACAAAGTTTGGAGATTGATTCCTACTCCAGAAAATGCAGTTGTGGTTGGTCTGAAATGGGATTCAGAAACAAGATGGACAAAGAAGGGAATGTTATTCAAAATAAAGCACGCCTAGTTTTCAAAGGGTATTTTCAAGAATAAAGTATCCATTACGAAGAGAAGTTTTATCATATAACTCGAATTGAATCAGTTTGCATATTTATAGCTTATGTTGCTTATAAAAACTTTCAAATATATCAAATAGATGTGAAGTGTGCATTTATAAATAGAGACTTAAAGAAACAGTCTATGTTAAACAACCATCAGGTTTTGTGAATGACAAATTTCCAAATCACTGTTATATTCTGGACAATGTTGTATATGATCTTAAACAACCTCCACGGGCATGGTATGAAACTCTAACTCATTTTCTAAAATAGTCTAAATTCAAACAAGGTTTTGTTGATCCTACCTACCTTCTTTCGAAAGAAAAATGGTGACCATTTAATGATAGTTTAAATTTTTGTTGATGATATTATTTTCGGAACCACTAATCCCAGCTTAACTGCTAAATTCCAAATATTAATGGAGGCAAATTTTGAAATGAGTTTTATGGGTCCAATTAACTTTTTCCGTGGTTTAAATATAAGACAGAGTTCGGAGGGAATATTCATCAATCAAGAAGCCATCACAAAGACATTATTGGCCAAATTCGGAACGATGGATGATTCGAAGGTGTAAGTTCCAATGGCGTTCGGAATAAAACTCTCTCCTTCACTTGACAAAGCTTCAGCGGATATTACATTGTTTCGTTAGATGATCGGATCTTTATTGTATCTAACATCTAGTCGTCCAAACATAATGTTTGTTGTTTGTTACTGTACTTGGTTTCAAGCAAATCCTCGAGAACCTCATATGATGGTTGTCAAGAACAAATTTTGATTATGAAACAAGCAACTTCACTAGGCTTATGGTATCCATCAAATTCAAGATTCTTTGTGTAAACCTATTATGATGCTGACTTAGGTGGTTATGGCCTTGATCGAAAAAGTACATCGGGTGGATGTCAATTTATGGATGGAAAGCTTGTTAGCTGGCAGTCCAAGAAGCCAACTTGCGTTTCCTTATCCATAGCTGGAGCAGAATATATTGCAGCGGCATCATGGACATCACAAGTGGTATGGATTCATAAATTAACTAAGAGACTACATAATCAATATGAAACGAATTCCTTTGTATTGTGATTCCGAAAGTTCAATTTGAATCTATCACAATCCAGTAAAACATTCGAAAACAAAACATATTGTGCTTCGATACCACTTTATCAAGGACCACATTAAAAATGGGAATGTGGAAGTTCACTTTGTCCAATCCTAAGATCAGCTAGCGGATATCTTCACAAAAGCCTTACTAGAAGTATCATTCAATAAGACCCTACAAGGAATTAGAATGACCGAAGCTGACTCTGTTCTGAAATCAACACTGTAATCATCCATCTTACTATACACTTTTGAATGGTTCCGATCCTCGAAAGTTGTCGGATTCAACTGTTCACTTCTGACTTGTTCCGATCTTCGGAGTAGGTCTGAAGTAACTATTCATTCACATTTTAGAATCAATTATCTTTGTACATCTATTGTCATTAATTTCTAAAATCAAAAATCCAAAAATATTTTTTTAACTCTGTCTCAATTTTTTTTCAGATAATCAAAATTCCAAAAATATTTTATTCATTTCTTCATTTCCTTTTCAGAAATTCAAAAATCTCATAAATATTTTCTTTATTTAAGTATTCTGAAAATCAAAAACAACAAAAATAATTTATTTTCAAGGAATTGATGGTAAATTCATTCGTAAATTCTAGTATGCAACAAGGAATTGACAGTTGGCATCATAACTTCTTTCCACCATATCTTATCACGACTTCCATGTAGTCCCTTGACTATCAGAACAAAAACAATTTTGGTATAGGGCTACAAACATTTATGTTAATGATCATAAAATCATTGCTAACATGATTTTCGTGAAACTCCCAGCCATGCAACTCCCAATCTATTATTCTCCATCTATTTCATGTTCATAATCGCAACCCTTCAGATTCTCAGGTTTTACCACTGAGGTTTAGGTTACACAACATCTGTGTTTATGATCTTGAGATCTTTATTACCATGGTTTCGAGTGAAACCCAAAATACGATTCCCTTTTTTCTGAATTGACGGTGAATAATTTATTGTTCAAGATATTTTAACCACTGAACTGAAGGTGAACAATTTATCATTCTAGATATTTTTTACAACTGAATTGACAAATAAAACCGTTTTGGTTTGTACCTGTGAATGTTCAAAATCTAATTTTTTCTTGAGTGGTCTTAATGAAATGTTCTTGCCCCAAGTCATTTCTTCCCATAAGATGCAGTTTATATGTATGTGTGTGTGTGTGTGTGTGTGTGTGTGTATATATATATATATATATATATATATATATATATATATATATATAGGTTCAAATGTTTCTTACAACTATTGTGTGCATGTATGCACCAATCACAAATTAACAAAATATTAAATAATTTTTTAAATTAATAAGGGTAATTTTGTAAATGGCTTATAAAATCAATTAATTGAATTTAATATACAATCCTATAATCTTGGTAACTTTGTTTGATTTTGAACCTATATTTATGTTAATATATTTATTAAACTCTTCATCTTTAATGTCCATTTAAATTTGTGAAATCAGTTTTAAAACCTACATACCATCGACGCCTTTCAGTATCTCGTCACTACATCTTCTTCCTCCTCCCCCTCAACTATCGGCTTGATCAACGATTGTCGAAATATCTCCACAACTTGGGTGGACCCTCCGGTCCTAACTCAGTAAGCTCGGAATAATACACATCACAAATCGCAAAGATATAATGCAGGATATCACAATACTCAATATAAGCACACAAGACCCTCCGGTCACACAAATATTACCACTCTAGGTAAGTATAGTGAGAAGACTCACCTCGTAAGTAAGCTAGGAAAACGTGTACCCATCGAACCATATAATCCCCGCCTACATGTAACAAGCATCTCTAATTAATACTTAAAATCAAAACTCTAAATAAACTCATGCTCGCTCATCTCTAACTCTTGGGAAGGGTAAAAGACCATTTTACCCCTCCATGGTCCTAATAATCCCCGCCTTAACCAAACCTTAAAGTCAACAGAAGTCAACACTCAAGTTAACTGTCCATGTTGAACTGAATCGTCGAGTGCATCAATGTGACTCGTCGAGTCCCTATTATTCCTCAGAACATCGCGAAAACCCAACTTAACTCATTGAGTTCTCTCATCAACTCGCCGAGTTATCCTTGTCTAGACTCGTCGGGGGAACCCTAGCTGACTCGTCGAGTCATCTCATTGACTCGGCGAGTCCATTCATTATGTATTCTCATTAAAAATTTTTAAGGCAGATCCACCACTCCAAACTCTGGATCTAGTGCCCTATGGCTCGAATGTCACGTAAAGCTTTGATCTTTACGTTCATGCATGACATGTTTGCTCCATAATGCCAATACAAGCTCCCATAAGGGTTAGATCCGTAAGATCTTATCTCTAGCTCAATAAAGTTTGGTTCTTTGGACTCACAAGACCTCCTACAATCTAGATATGAGGTTTCAACCTCAAATCATGCTCAAAGGACTCAAATGACACAAAAGGATGGGAGAAAACCCTAGAAACTCCCTAAACCAAGATCTCATAAGGAAATGATAAAGTTAGCATCTTTTTACCTCTAACTGAAGCAACACCCTGATGAACCTCTAGATCCAAAGCCTCCTCTTGATCCAATCTTTGATGCTCCCCTCTTCTCCTTCAAAAGTGCACTGATAATCACAAGATTAGCTTCTCTCTCACTCTCTAGCTCAAATGGACGATTACAGTTTCTCTAAAGGATGAGTTGCTGGTGAGGCGGAAATAAGCGCTTAAGGCCCCTTAAATAGGTCACAAACCTAGGTATTTAGGGTTTCCTCAAACAGCTCCAACTCGCCGATTTGGTCTCTCGACTTGTCGAGTTGGTCGCTTAACCCACGTGGCCAAAACCTGTCTCCGCTCGCTGAGTTGGGCACCCAACTCGTGAGTTCCTCTGTCATCATGAATATAAATTGCTTAATTATGATGTATGAAATTTTAGGATGTTACAGAACTTTTCAAATTTTGCAACTTTGCAAATTTGTAACCATTGTTTCCTATAACTAGTATTGCTAACTTGCAACACTTCACATAATAATCATGCTCCCACTCATGATAATTATATTCTTACTAACGTAACACTTATGCTCTCACTAGCTTTTACATATACTCATAAATCAGCTGAACTTCTAGAAATCAACACTTATTGACTTTTTTTTACCAAAGTTCAGATTTCCGATGCGAGATGCTTTGACAAGCCTTTATCTAAGCTCATATACCTTTTATAAGAAAGCTCATATATGTGTCTAAACTATTCAAAACTTACAAAAATAAGTTTCGAATGTTCAAACTATTTTCCATTTCTCACAATTCGAACTAGGAAGAGGGATGTCGTAATCATAATTGAATTTGAGAACGCAATTAACACAACTTCTATCTCCTTAAAATCTACATAATGAAAGTGTTTCCCCACAATCATTTTTATGAATTGGAGAGAAACCTTATGTCACTTAGATTTAATAGTGTATGTGTTCCTATCCATGTGAATTTGTCATTATCATAAGACAAGGTCTATGATAAATTTAAACTCATGTGGATAGAACCTGTTCAATTTTAATTTCCTGCCACTTGGCAGCACAAGGGCCTACCATGTCTTCCAAGTTGTTGAGTAGCTCACCCATACTGATCAATGAACTTTCATTGATCAAAGTTCTTTTCCTTATTCAAACAATTGAGAACTCATAGAACTCACATGCATAGTCAACTTTAACTGGAATGGGCACAAAAACAAGAATTTGTCAACATGATAGGTAACGAACCTCAAGTCGTGTGCTAGTGATAAATGATAGGTTTTTGCTTGATTAGCTCTTGAAACTTTTCAAGATCTTTAAGACTCCTACTGACCTCTTGACATATAAGATTCTCTGTCAAGAAACTTTCCTTGACAAAAAACTATCCAAGAGTGCGGATTCTTATCAAGAATAACACTTCATAAAATTGGTCTTAGTTGGTCTTTGTTTATCCAAAACATCACAACTACAAATTTCAAATGTGCATGAGCAAGAACCATTTCTTACTCCAAATTTCATAATGTGTTCTAAACCTACTTCAGATATGTCACTCAAGGCACAATCTTGGAGTCTGACTCTAAGACTCGATTTTGGAACGAAGTATGACTCACCTTAATTGATTCAACCATTTCAACAATTCACGACTCTTCTTCTTAGCCTACAAATGCACTAAGATGTCATTAGAGGATCAATTGTGATATGGTTTCATAATCACTAAGATAATCATAAAACACGATACTCAAGTACTCTCCCTTCTTCTCAGATTGGAGAAACTTTTATCTTTCTGCCTAATTTGATTCTTCTTATTTGTTCTGCCATACATTGAAACTTTTTCAATGATTCAGAATTAAACTTAATCTTGTAAGCATAACCATATTTACTAAACTTTAGTAAATCATAATGAATAGTCTTATCGTTCATTGTGGTGGACCTGACCAGCGCACAACCAAGTGTAGTCGATCCCTTAGTCCTTCACTTGACTCACATATACATGTGAACAAGAAATTAGTCTAAATTTCCCAAAGATGAAGGTTCTCATTCATCACACAATACAAGATGCATGATTCCAAGTTTCTATCCAATTGAAACTTGGCTGATGAGAATCTTTCTTTATTTGGTAAATTTTGACACTACCACAAACGAAAGTATCAAATCCATTTTCAACATTGCTAACACTAGAAACATACAAACATCAATTTTCACAAATGTCATTGCAATGAGATATAAGATAAGATAAAATCAAATTTTTATTTATTTATAAAATGCGGAAACACCTTTCCTTACAATGCAATTACATATGAAAACTATGTTGCTAAATATTTCTAAGCAATCTATCATAACTCCTAAGCAGCAGCTCAAAAATCCGATCATTGAATCAGGTGATCAAAATCCATCTTTTCGTGATCAGATTCAGCTTACTCTTCCTTTAAGCTTCCTTTGATTCTACAAAACATCAAAATGTAATATCATCACATCATGTATTAAGAATCTACAAATAGGTACTTAATAGAGTTAGATAGTGAACTTACTTGAAGTAGAGTCAAACTTTTGAGTTTACCATCCTTGTGGTCCTTCAGGTAGATACAACAACTTTTAACCAATACCCCTTTTCTTGGTAGTAGAAACATATGGACTCTTTGGGAATGGTACACGGAACAATCTCAGACTTTTTCTTTCCCTTTCCTTGGGAAAGAGAAACCTTTTTTGGACTTCCAATGTTTCCATTGTCAATGTCCATGGAAGTTTGGGGAGTAGATCTTCCAATCAAATTTGCTTTTCCATTGCGCCAAATCATTGTTGATTCAACCGCAATTAGCAAATAGGTAAAATCGATAAGGGTCATGTTACGGTCTGTCATATAGTAATCTCTAATGAACTCATTATATGACTCAGGAAGTGATTGAAGAACCTATTCAACAGCCAACGTCCTCGAGACAATGACACCCAATAATCTCAGCCTGTCAATATGTGACTTCATCTCCAAGACGTGAGTACACACAGACCTTCCATCTTGATGTTTTATTGCAAGTAGGGCTTGAGTGACGTTGAAATTTTCAAGTCTTTGAACTTATGGGTTAGGGAGAATTATTGAGGAGGTGGAGGAAGTGAAGTATGATTTCTGGGAACATCATCTTCATGTGGAAAGCTTTTTCCATAAGATTTGGGAAGACCATAGTTTTCTGACGTAGACATCTATAATGGGAGAAATTCAAGTTAGTTGATTAAGTCCTTAATATAACACCCAAATGAAATATTAAGGCTAGGACCCAACACAATATTTTACAATTCGGAAGAGGGATGCCGTAATCCAATTGAAAAATATTTGAAGGTAGGTAAATGACGATTTACCAATTTCCACCATGAAAAACAAAAATGAATTTTAAGTTTTAAATGAATTGAAATTCCTAGATCTTTTGAGATCTATTAAACTTTTCAATGGCATGTTTAAATCTTGATTATGCCCTACAAGTTTGTGACTGGGATGCCGAGGATTACAAACAAAGTATGAATAAACATGCAAATTAGCTTGGTACACTTAATGTTACAAATCCCCTAATCAATGTGACGGTTAACCACACACGCTCCATTGATCTATAATTAACATCGAGCTACCCATTTTCATCCTTCATTAGTCCCAAATTAGTGTGCCGGTTAACCATACACGCTCCACTAACGACTAATAAGGTGCAATGTGTAATTTCATGGGTTAGCATCAAATTCACATTTTTCCTAAAGTAACTAAAATTAGGAATTTATAAAATGTTTAGTTACTTGGTATTTTTCATTATACTTTTAATGAGAATTAATGTCCTATCCTACCTGTTCGGCTAACGACCCTTCACCAGTCAAGGAAACGATGGGTGAGAGTGGACACCCATTAAACCACCATTTTATAGGCAGTAACCTTATACCCCTTTTATAAACCGACTTCGTGAATGAGGCCTACTAATGGTAAGACTGAATTTTAACTTATACATATATAGTATATTAGACTTTTAATTTTATATAGTATAAGGGTGTATTTTAAACTTTTAAAATGCTAGGTGGTTTAATCTTTTAATCAAACTAGACTTTTAATTTAATTAAGCTTAAATCATGTTATTATGGATTTATTAAACTTCTATTTTAATTAAACACTTTAATTAATTTAATAAAGTCCATAAGGTGTAATCGAACTATTCAAAGCATCTAGGTTATTAAAAATATTCAAAATTAAAACTTTTTAATTAACTTTTAAGTTATGAACCTAAGAGTTGCATCTTTTGAAACCTTTCAATTAAAAGAGTTAATGTTTTCATAATTTGAGACTTTTCAAATACCAAAACTTGAGTGTAAGTTTTGTAACTCTTGAAAACTTTTCGTTTTCCATAACTTATGAGTTAATGTGGTTTTTATGGAAAACTTTTCATGTTCCATAACTTGAGGACAAGTTATGGAAGACTTTAAAAACATTTAAGATCAAATTTTTACCAAACAAAATTATCATATAATTTTTTTTTATAATCTAGTTATACTTATAAGTCAAAACAATTCATATCAACAATTTACAAGAAATTAACTAATACAAATCTTGAAATTTTTTTGACAATTGTCTTTGAATTGGCTGAGGATCATCATTATAAAATCAGAAAATACAATTTTTTATGATTACAAAATAGTTTGCAGTAATGATCGTAGTCCAATTCTTGGCTAAAAACACGAAATTCTGCAACCAGAAGAACCTACTTGATGAGTGCATGAACCTGACTCATCAAGTTTCCCTTTTACTGAGTGGACTCGTCGAGTTAGTTCATAGACTCGGCGAGTCACCAGTCAAAGGCCAGAAAATCAATTTTTTTTCAACTTTGAAAATTAACAAGCATCAAATATAACAGAAAACAATCATTGGCTCTGATACCACTGTTGGGTTTTTGTATACTACAACATCCTATGGTGCACATACAACCCTAATGCTTTGGATCTATGTTTTCTCTAATTATACATGAATTGAAATATCCAAAGCACAAGGCTACAAATAGTATATGATTTGACACTTGAATCATAAAATATAGTAATAATAATTACCTTTTTGTTGTACCTTGATGTATTTGGCCTTTAAGAACTTAGCACCTCAAGTGTGATGCCTCAAACGGTTCACAACACACCCTTAAACAATTGGATGACTTAAGAGAGATTTCTAGGCACAC
Source organism: Lactuca serriola (assembly GCF_051521515.1). Taxonomy (NCBI): domain Eukaryota; kingdom Viridiplantae; phylum Streptophyta; class Magnoliopsida; order Asterales; family Asteraceae; genus Lactuca; species Lactuca serriola. Next base: position 238,426,642 of record NC_136410.1, read on the forward strand.
AAATCGGCTATGATTCTCCAAGAACACATCATCTCACCGATTTTAGCCATGAGGTCTTGTATATATATGTAGGCATCCAAGATTCATGGGTTAAATCCTAATCCATACTCTTGGGTTAAGATCCATGTTTCATGTAGGCTAACTTTTCATGGAAACTTACATAAACTTAGCCCATCACGGATCAATTGCCCAAACCATATATATATATCTTTGATTTACATAATCAGTCCCCGTAATTTAATTAGTCTCTTTTGATCACTAAATTAATTCCAAATTAATTCTTGATCAATACTAATTAAATAATATGATTTCATATTAATATATTAGAACTTATAATATATTAATAAATCATAATAACCTCTTACTCAAATATCCATCCACAAATTGTCCCCGTGATATGCAACCCGAATGAACCATGCTACTCTCGGGTCAAGTACATACCAATTATAGATATGAGCTTAGACACCTAATACAACAGTAAGACTGTCATGAATCCGTCTATAGATTGTCTAAGTGCTTAGACGTAGCACAAGTTTGATGCAGTGCTCATGAGTACTTCTGAAATAAGATTTGATTATTGGATCAAACCCACGCTCATTTGAATCACTTCATGGATTTTATCACGAGTGGTTGTGAGAAGGTAATATCTTATATTTTTAAAACGGAGACATATAGTTGTTGTTTTACAAATCGATTGTGCATTGATAATACATAAACGCATCAGTAACTTGATGTTATAAAACGTATTGTTATGTGTGATTTGCTGAGTAAATAGTATAAGCATACGAGTCGAAGTTTATTCGTTCCTTTTACCCTTAATTAGATAAAAACGATATCTATGGGCCCTTCGATGATTTAGTGATGACACCCTAAGCGCTTGGCCAAGCCTGGACTAAGTTGATGTGTTCGATTGTAGTCTATTATCAGTCGTCATGAATCGGAAGTCGGGAAACAAACCTTGGGCTGAGAGAATGATTATAATCCATGTCTTATGTCCATACGATATCGTATAGAATGGAGGAATATTCGATCCCTTATCTAAAGGGCGTGTTACTGATAAGATCAGAGTTTGACAACGGATTTTGAAAGCTACAATTGTTGATTAGATTCTGAAGTCGTACTTACAATAATAGTTATTAGACTTATCCAAGTGAGAGACTATTGGATTAGGTGTCTAAGACCATAACTATATTTGGTATATACTTGATTTGATTATGAGCATGGTCCTTTTAGGTTGCCTTCACTCATGCAACTTGACAGGATGACAAGTGGAGAGAGAGAGAGAGAGTAGGATTTATTATATAAATAATAAATTGGTACTCAAAATGATCTTATTAATATAGTATATGGAAATCATATTATTAATTGGTAATTAATCAGAAATTAATCTAGTATTAGTTTTGGGATTAAAGGAACCGATTATTAATTGAGGGACTGTTTTGCAAATCATTGATAGTTGCAAAATTGGGCTGATGGACTCCATAGAGTGGAGTGGACGAAATCTTATTGGGAAGCCTAATATATTTCGTCTAAGGGCTCTAAAGAGGGAATCGATGGGCTGCTTGTTGCCTAAGCAAGGTATTAGGGTTTTCACCTGAAAACCCTAGTAGCCACAACTATTTAAAGACCCTTTTGGTTAGTATTTTCGGCCCTATGCATTCCAAGAAGAACCTTGGCCGATTTTCCTTACCTCTCCAAGTCATGCTTTGCACTGGGTGTTTGTGACTCTATTAGAGGTGCAACACTTGGGGCTCTAAGCTTTCAAGATTCAAGGTGTTCTTGTTATTACTACATAACAAGTAAGGCAATGATCAAACCCTATTTTACATGTCAATTTCAAAATTGAGTATACTAGATCTAGTGTTATTGCTTTGAGTTTGTATTTCCATGTTCAATAGAGAAAAGCTTAGATCCAAAACAATTAGGGTTATATGTACACCATAAGATTGTTGTAATGTTCATAACCCAACAGATATAACCTAATATCGAGAAATGTTAGAGAAATATGAGATTTTGAGTTAAACCGAGAACTTAACCCATAATTATATGGTAACTGTTTATCTTCATTTACCGTTAAGTGTTTATCTTTATTTATGGTAAGTGTTTAACTTCATTTACTTATAAAACCAATCCATCAACAATTTTAAATAATTTCCACAATAAATCCGAACTCAATGATAACAATATATACAATTAAACTGAGAGATCCAAAAAAATTATAAAAATATATATATATACTTAAGTAAATCATTGGTGTATCTAACAATATAAAATAATGGCCTTGGGCTACGATAATGAAGTCCAAAGAGGAGACTGCAAACCAAACATGTTCTAAAAATCGGACTTACCACCCTATCGTATTCAACTTTGTAATTAGAGCTAGAAATAACACACACCGACACTTAGATGGAAAAGAGACGAGGTTGTCTCCCATAAAGATTAAGTAACTCCCATATGGAGTGACAAGTTACTAGGTACCCCTTGAGCCAACACCAAAATAAGTAGTGAGACTAACTGAGGAAGATATATGAAGCCTGAGACCATGATCAATCGTAAATTCTATGTAACACAGGATGTATCTCATTGAATGAAAGCGAGGCTCATTCATAGCAAACTCAAGAGAGAAAGAGAGCGAGTAAATATTTTATGAAAGGAAATAGTTACATTTGATATCATAATTGGTAAATTTTCCATTGATTCCTACACAAGGTACAAACTATAAATAATACATCATTATAATAAATATAACCATATAAAGTTATCCAAAACAGATTCAAAGAATAAATCTCATAACATTACAAAGCCAGAATAATACATTGGCCAATATATGATTATTGTGTTTTATTTATGAAATCAGCGAGAAATTTTCCGGGTAGGGATGTCAACGAGGGTAAAGGGGACGGGGAGTGCATCCCCCACCCCCGCCCCCGGAATGTTCAGCCTTTCTACCCCCGTCCCCGCCCCCGAATCCCATTTATTATATTTATATAATTAATATATGTAAATATATGTGTAATTTATTAACGGGATTTCCATGGCGGTTTCGGGACGGGATTGCCTACCCCCGCCCCCGATTTTTTTTTTAAAAAAAATCCCCCAAACGGGACAGGGCCCCCACGAGACTTTTTGACATCCCTATTACCGCGTGGTAAGTCCGATTTTTGTGCTAAGTCACAACCTAAAATGGTTTAAGTGGTTTAATTGTAAAAAATAATAATATAAAATGTTTTTTTTTCACATTTCAAGGATAATAAATTAATTTTTTTTTTGAAGTCATAAATGTCAGGTAACCAATTACTGAGAATTAAATATTATTTTAGACGTGATCATAAATTAAAATTGTTTATTATATCAAATAATAAAATAATAATTTTTTGGAGTATTATTGGATAGCCGGAAGGTTTTTTTTTTTTTTTTTTCAATAAATAAAGTTAGCATTTAAAACTTAACTTTTCTTTTGGAAAAATAAATAAATAATAATAATAATAAAGAAATAATTATTAAAAATATCAGCCGTGTTGTAATATTTTCAATCAGATAATCCATAAAAAAAATGGATAGTGAGATAGATTAATAGATGCATTTAATATTGAAGGGGGTTATATTTTTGACAATTATCATTTTAGAATCTAACGTGGTGTAAATATCTTTACTGGTGAGATATATAGCCGGTTAAGTGAAATTTCGACATTTCAAAGAGCGTTTGCGCACTACAGAGAGAGAGAGAGAGAAGCAAAACCCTCGAATTCCCCCTCTCATCATCTCGATTTCCAAATCCGTTCCTGAAAAATCTTTTTTCGAATCCATTTGTGTACGATTTGGGTCAATATTCCTGGTTGATCAACTCGAAAAGATATTCTAATGTCAGACAATGACAAGATCGCCGTCGCCATGGCGGATTCATCGACGAGCTCTCGGTCGGTGACGCAGACAGTGAACGGCTCTCACCAGTTCGTAATTCAGGGCTATTCGTTAGCGAAGGGTATGGGAATCGGGAAACACATCGCCAGTGATAATTTCACGGTGGGAGGTTTCCAATGGGCTGTATACTTCTACCCCGATGGAAAAAACCCCGAAGATAATTCCACTTATGTTTCGCTTTTCATTGCGCTTACCAGTGAAGGTTCCGATGTAAGGGCTTTGTTCGAGTTAACTCTTGTAGATCAGAGTGGGAAAGAGAAGCACAAGGTTCATAGCCATTTTGATCGCTCTTTGGAAAGTGGTCCTTATACATTAAAGTACAGAGGCAGCATGTGGTAGGTTTTTTCTAACATTCTATTTACTGTTATTCCCAAGCAACTTTGTAATCGCCACTCAACTTTTCTTGTTCTATGTTGATTGTTGGGTGTTCTTGATTAGGGGATACAAGCGTTTCTACAGGCGACAATTGCTTGAAACATCAGATTATCTCAAGGACGATTGTTTGAAAATCAATTGCACTGTGGGAGTGGTGGTTTCTGCAACAGATTGCCCTAGGTTACATTCAATCAGGGTCCCAGACTCTGATATCGGATCAAATTTCGGTATGTTGCTTGAAAATATGGAAGGTTGTGATGTTATCTTCAAAGTGGGTGATGAAAAATTTCATGCTCATAAATTGGTGTTGGCTGCTAGATCCCCTGTGTTCCGGTCTCAATTCTATCAACAAGAGAGAGATCATGATGACATTATTATTACTGATATGGAGCCTAAGGTTTTTGAGGTAATTACACTATATCATTGCTAACACTTTTTTTTTGGGATTTAATAATTTAATCTATCACACAAATAACGAAAGTTGAATTATTAATTACACTTTTCTGTTGTGCAACAGGCGATGCTACACTTCATTTACAGAGATGAACTTACAGATGAATTGGTGGCTTCAAGTTCATCCAGTGAACAAAATGTATCCGATTCAGTAGTAGCCAAATTATTAGCTGCTGCTGATCGATATGATTTGACTAGACTCAGAAGGATATGTGAGTCGCGTCTCTGCAAGGGTATATCCGTAATTTCAGTTGGTAGAATTTTAGCATTGGCAGATAATCATCATGCTATGGAGCTTAAAGCTGTTTGCCTAAGATTTGCTTCTGAAAATCTTGCAGGTATATCTATCTATCTCTTCTTTAATATGGGCAATGTACTTTAATTTCTTCCCATAATAGCAACATATTTACAATTTTGTGTTTTTTTAAGTTTTTTTTGCTGATGTGGCATTACAAATGGCAAATAAGTATAAAAGGAAGTGTTGCCATGTCAGCATGTTTTTACTTAATGTGCAAATTAAAGATTAAATCCCTTGACTTGTTAATTGTTATAACACTTAAACATGGTATCTTTTTCAAGTTAAAGTTTGAGTAAATTACATGAATTGTCCCTGTGGTTTGGACCAATTTGCACGTTTCGTCCCTGTGTTTTGTTTTTCACTCGGACCATTAGTTAGTTTTAAACTTGCAGACCTAAAAAGACTATAATGCCCTTATGTATTTCTTTTTTAAAATTTTTGTTTTTTGTTGTTGAAATACAGCTGTAATGAGATCAGATGGGTTTCAGTATCTGAAAAGCAACCACCCAGCATTACAATCAGAGATTCTGAAGACGGTGGCTGGTTGTGAAGATGGGTATAACAGTGGCGGCAGTGGTGGTGGTGATGGTGGATGTAAATCCCGGAGTGTTTGTGCTCAGCTTTCAGATGGCGGAGATACTAGCGGCAGGAGGGTAAGGTCCAGGAGTTGATGGGTTTTGTTTAGTGTAATGAGGTGGTTGTAATTGTATTACAAGGAAATATAGAAAAGACAAGGCGGTGATGGTGGCGGTGGTTGGTGGTGGTGGTGGTGGTGGTGGCTGATCGGAAAGTTGTATGACATGCAGGATGTGTTGTGAAGTTTATGCTGAATCTGTGTATAATTTTCATTCTCACTTGTTTCTTGAAAGAACTTTGTCAAAATTGTACACATGAAAAAAGTTGTAGTGGAAAGTAAATCTAAATCGTCTAATAATCTAAATGATGATAAATTTAAACTGAATTGTTTGTGTATAAATGGATTTAGGTTATGTGTTAGTGCTAAGAGTTAAATGAGTAGCATAAAATATACAGCTAAAAGTGGAAAGGTCAGATCTAAAGTTGTTTTAGATGTAATTTTTAGCATATACAACTTATAAAAAAATGTTATTGTTTAGAATAGTATAATTATTATATATAACTAGATAAGGAATCCTACATTGCGGGGTTGGATTTACCACATGAAACACACAGAGAGCAAGATCAAGTCTACATGTAATATTTCCATAATCTTGTCTCTCAAACTGCCTTGTAGATTCTCAATTTGGCACGTCATTGTTTGTGTTAACATGGCTTTGATCTTCCCGTTGAAATCAAACCAACCCAAAATCTCAAAATCTAAAGCACTTATTAGCCAGAAAACAAATATTTTGATGACTCCAACAATTTGGTTTGAGGAAGATTGATTTACCCATTTGATCGTTCATCTTTTTATCAAGAATTCAACTCCATGATTCACCAACACCAAATAAATCACTAGTAAGTTTCATAGCACATTTGCAATCTGTAAAGAAAACCAATCAACCAATCAAGAATTAGAAAGCAACTAATCACATACACCACTCAATATTGAGTTAAGTCAACTATGAGTTAGATTTGGGTTTGGAAAAGTTGAATAAGGCCTTATGGTATACATACCACGAATGGATTCGTGGTCTAGTTGGCCACGAGAAAAGCTCGTACACACCACCCCGACATTCCGTGGTCGGGCATGGTCGGGATTCTTCGTGTTCCCGACGACGAATTCAAACAAAGAAGGTGATTGGTGGTTGGTTTTTTTGGCCGTTGAACGGCTATTTTGCTTTTTTTTTTTTTTTTTTTAAACTCAATTCAATAACATAAATGAACCTTCTATTTTCACCAAAACTTACACCACATTCTAACATTCATTCTCTATAACCACAAAACACATATACATGGATTCCACAAAACATATGGAATTTTTAAAAACTTTTGACTCGGATGACGACGTAGAATTCTTCGAAACATTCTTTAACGTTGTGCAACACATTCACAACGAAGAAAGTTCGAATGCTGCTCATACAAGGGCGGTTGTCAATCGTGATCGCCAAGCCGCATACGACTTATTGGTACGTGATTACTTTGCCGATAATTTTCTTTATAACAACGACTCGTTCGAACGTCGTTTCCGTCTGAATAAGGCTATATTTTTACGTATTAGTAATGCTTTAGAATCTCGTTATGATTTTTTCAAACAAAAACCCGACACTAGAGGAAGAATAAGTTTTAGTAGTATACAAAAATATGCGGCTGCTCTTAGGTATTTGGGATATGGTATAACATTTGATGCATCTGACGAATACTTGAAAGTATCCGAGAGGATCGCAATTGAATGTGTAGATTGATTTTCTGCATGTGTTTACGAGGTTTTTCACGAAAAATATTTGCGCAAACCTACTTAACGTGATATTGAGAGATTATATTCGGCTCATGAAGAGAGGCATGGATTTCCGGGTATGCTTGGCAGTCTAGATTGTACGCATGTGGCTTGGGAAAAATGTCCAAATGCATGGCGTTGTCAGTTCACTCGAGGAGATATAGGTGAACCAACTATCATCCTAGAAGCTGTTGCATCTCAAGATTTGTGGATTTGACATGCCTTTTTTTTGGAGTAGCGAGGTCTAACAACGACCTTAATGTACTTGGCCAGTCTCCACTTTTCAACGATATTTTGATCGACAAAGCACCTGATATGACGTTCACGGTGAATGGGTACGCGTACAAATACGGTTACTACCTTGGTGATGAGATATACCCGGATTATTCTACATTGATGAAGGCATACTTAGTTCCTCGAAGTGAAAAGACAAAGTTGTTTACAAAAAAACAGGAATCGGCGAGAAAGAATATCAAGAGGGCATTTGGAGTCCTTAAGCAGACATGACATGTAGTGAAATATGCTACACGACTCTGGGATAAAAAAGAATTAAACGAATGGTTCTAGCATGTATTATAATGCATAATATGATTATTGAATATGAAGGTCGAGCGATTTGCACGTATGATCCGAACGACGTTGTCGTTCAAATTGAGGAGTTCGTACCCGGAACGAACGCGTTTTTAGAGCGAGTTGTTGTAATTCATAACAATGAAACATGTTTCAATCTTTGAGAAGACGCCGCGGAACATTTGTACCAACATAGCATGAACGATGATTAGGTTTTTTAAATGTATGTTTGTTTGTTTTTTAATTAATATAATGTTTTTTTTTCTAGATTAACTAAGTAATGTAGTTTGAAGTTGTATTTTTATTTTTATAATTAATGAAAAACTAGTTTAAAAAATGAATGCATTTTAATTATAAAAAATGTAATTTTATTATATTTTTGAATTTAAAAAAATAAAAATAATGATGTGGAGTGGTTTATTAGTGGTAGGTATTCCATGTTAGTGGTAGATGAATGTGATGCTAATGTGACACCCACCACATATGTGGTATGTAGTGGATATAAGGAATGACCTAAGGTAAATGCAAAATAAGAAGGGGGAAATCTAATCAATTTCTCTAGTTATATATAATAAAAAGAAACCTATGTATGAATAGTATATTTTTGCAACAATAGTTCTGACTTTTAGATTTTTACATAATTTTACATTATTGTTATGAATATTTTATTGGTCTTTTGAGTTTTGACCATTGCTAAAATAGTTTGGTTTTTAGGCTTTTGCTACCATAGCTTATTTGATATTTTACTTATGTGTAGAAAAATAAATTATAAAAGTTGTATTTGTAATTTAATTACAAAAAAAGTGTTATTTTTATTTTGTTTTATTTTATTTTTTTGTTTTTGTATGTTGGCAAATCTAGTTAGTAATATTTAATAAGTTGATTATTTATTAACAATTTAAAAGACATCTTCATAGTTGGTCCCACCTACGTGGATTCCTAGAATACTAAATTCAGACCCCAAAATAGGATTGGGTGAGGATTCAAAATTCGGTGAGGACCATGAGGACAAATATGGACTTTTAATATAAAAAAAAATGTGGCCAAGATAATTTCACATTTTTCTTTTTTTAATTAATAGAGGATGTGGCGCGACTTTCCTTCTTTTCCTCTAAAAGGGCAAAGTATCCAAGGATATAATAGTCAATTTTCGTTTCTAAAGCCCTAGATGAACTGTGAAGCGCGGCTTTTTTTTCATCTTATTTCCTCAAGAACATCTTTGTTAACTCAAAATCCTTCATGTAATCCCTCGTCTGATCTCATAATCGTTTTTGAATGTTCGTGTTCTATCCTTGTTTTTGTTCGATTTGAAGTTATTGAAGCAGGTAAGCATTCTTTTTTAATTTGCATTGTTGTTGTTAGAAAAGTTTATACATGTATATTGAATATAATATGTAAATGATATGTGATTTGTTATGATAAACCCTAAGTATAGTTACGATTTGTGATTTTGAAACCCTAGTTTTCATCTCCCTGTCAATTTGAGCTTTAATATAAATGAAATTGAATATTGAGATTAGTTATTTTACTTTTTTTTAGTTTGAAAAGATTTATGGATTAAGAAGTTAGATAAAAGTATCGAAGTGAAACTTAATACAATGATCTTCACAACATGTTTGATCTAATGTCTCAAAGAAGCATCTTGGAAAATTTGAATTTTTAAATATTTTATTACTTTTTTCATTTGTTTATATATATATATATATATATATATATATATATATATATATATATATATGATAAGTACTTATGTAGTTTCTTATGACAATTATCTTTGGTTTTTCTTGAAATTAACTTGTTAGACATAGTTACAAATACATTTAAAATGTAAAACATCAACAATATTGTTGTCCGTATCAATATAGAATTTGTATCAAAACTTTATGTATGACATAGATCTATGATTTTAAGTTCAATGAGTGATATATATATATATATATATATATATATATATATATATATATATATATATATGATTTTAGATCTATGATTTTAAGTTCAATGAGTGATATATATATATATATATATATATATATATATATAAAGTAGAAAATCATTATGTTATGATTATATCTTATGAGAACATCATAACATAAAAATTGTCGGTGAGGTTACTACTAGCTGCTATATTATTGGGATAGGAATAACTAAGACTTTTAATAACATTGAAAAGTCATTGCATCTTAATTTTCATTATCTAAACTGCCTTTCATACAAATTTTAGGGCCGCTAAAAAGGGTAAAGTGTCAAAACAAAACTTTACTTTCATTTATCTGTTTATTGTAGTATACTACTTTCAACTCTGGATGATTTTGATTTGTTGACAACTTGTAAGAAGAAAAAAAAACTTATATTAAAGGTCATTTCCATAATTTTGAAGTAATAGTAATATTGTTTCAGATACTCATTGTTGTTGTGTTATGGTTAAGTAACATTGTTACTTGGATATGTATTTTTTGTTATTAATTGTAGGATTTTCATTGTTGTTTGGTAATGTAGTTAAGAAACAATGTTACACGGATATGTTTGTTTGGTTGTTAGGAAGTTGGTTCATATACATTGTTAGTTTTTAGTAATTGTATGACTTGGATAGTAAAAATAGTAGATTTGGGTATATGATAGAATTTTCTGGATTGTGTTTAATATGCATTGTGTTGTAGAATTTTATTTTGTATTTTTTGGTACTTTGTTACTCTTTTACTATAAAGTTGGATCATATATTGTTAGATCCTAAAACTTTATGAGGTAAAATCATATATTTAATAAGATTAGTGATGCAAATTTTATGATCTATAATTGTAACATCCAAATTTTCAAACCAAATTTTTCATTTTAATTTCATATAAAAACCATCTCAAGAAAAACCATAATGTCAAATACAAATCCACATCAAAATATCAGAGTGTCCCAAATTATCCAGTAGCATAATCTTTAGGCGAATGTGTACAATCAAGCCTTCGCTTTCCCGTGATCCTCAGAAGTATCTGAAAACACATTTAATCAACAAATGTAAGCACAAAGCTTAGTGAGTTCCCCAAAATATCACAAACATCACAATACATATAACAACTATGGTTTATCAGCAACCCTAGAGACTACCCAAAGTCTCAGTGGGAAAATAGCACACCCTGTGGGTTATCAGCAACCATGGAGACTACCTGAAGTGTCAGCACATATAAAGCAACATAAACATAGTAATAGCACTCAGACCCAACTGGTCATCATGTGTGTATATATATATATATATATATATATATATATATATATATATATAACTATTCTACGAGAAAGATAAGAATAAGTGAGGAGACTCACGTGATACTGATGACTGATAGAACTCACACCTAAACTGTCGAAACTAGATGCTGCCTAATTAAATACACCAATTAACCTTAATTAATAATTAAGGTATTTCCCACACACACTACTAAGCCCAAGACAAGTCTAGTCCACACTTAGAGTAAAAGACCGTTTTGCCCCTAAAAAATCCCTCACAATCCACCTAAGACACAAGTGGTCAAAGTCAACAAAAGTCAACGGTCAAACCATGAATAGTACGCCCGACGTACTCACTCTACATGGGGCGTAGAATGCAATACGAGAGGGACATGCTCGAATTTGCTTATGCTGGGCGTAGCTAGGCGTACGTAAGTAAATCTCAACACTTCCTTATTAACGTCTTAATCATTAAGACATTCATTCCAAACTCATATCTGGCCCTTAAAGAACGTCCTAATCCATAAAGTCCCTGACTTAAAGCCTTTGCATGGCTAAAGAGAGCTTAACCTTAGAAACCCTAACTTTAACATCACCAAAATCTCCAAAACACTTACATGAGAGAAAGAAGAAGGTTAAGCTAGCATTTTTATGAATCAAAACACTCTAAGACCTCTGAAAGGATAGCTCAATAGCCCTGGAGTACTCCATACTCACAAAGATCCAAGTCTTGGGACTAAAGAAACATAAAACCATGCAAAACAAGATCTAACAACATAAGTACCAAGGTTTGAACTTTATACCTTGAAAAGGTGCACAAGAAGATGAAGATTCTGGATCTACAAGATAAAATTCACCACCACCTCTTGAATGATCTTCCTTATAACACAAAACACTCAAGAATCACTTTTCAAGCTTCGAATCTCTCATACACAAGATAGGGTTCGATTTTAGGGTTTGGAGGATATGGAGGTTGTTCATAAGAAAGTCTGTGAGGGTTATGATGCTAAAATAGTGTCCACAACCCAAAAGATTAGGGTTTTGGTGAACACACGAGTACGCCCGATGTACACGTATGTACGCCCGTCGTACTCAACTCTTGAACTGCCCAAAGATGTTAACTTACGCCCGACGTATAGATTTATATGCCCCCGCATAAGGGCCTTTTAAGCAAAATTTTAAAACACAAGGACTGAAAAAGGATATTACTTGGCAACGGGAGTTACAATTCTCCCCCACTAGAATCAGACTTCGCCATCAAAGTCAGCCTCAACGAACAAATCAGGGTAATGCTTAAGCATTTCAGCCTCGGGCTCCCAAGTCCACTCTGAGCCCTTCCAATGTTGTCACTGAACCTTGACCAGGTTCACTATATTGTTCCTCAAGGTCTTCACATTCCTATCAAAAATCGACATCGATCTCTCGATGTAATTCAGGCGATCATCGACCTGAATGTCTGTGACATCCCTATTTTCACAGAAAGAAAAGACCGATTTTGTTTATGCTTTATATAAATCAGAGTACCTCTTTTAATAAAAATGTTGTGGAATTTGTTCCCAGTAAAACATGATAAATATGTTATCAAAACATTTCTGAAGAAAGTATTTTTACTCATTTTAAAACAATTGGGATGCGATCGTCAATAAAGAAACATAAGCATAAACAACACTTACATTCATTATCACTAGTGATTTATATCTCCTTAATCTCTCAGTGTAATGTGACTTCATATCAACACTTGTGATATAAATAAACTGAGTGGGTCAGGCTGGGAAACCTAGTGAGTACATAGGGTTTTCAACCCACAATAATATAATTATTATGTTTAATCATCAAGCAATTAACCCAATTACCCATCCCCATTATCTTCTTTATTCTTAAGGATCTACTCTAAGAATCAACTATTTCTCGTTCACTCATTCCTAAGGATTATCCTAAGGAATAGGCACAAAATCCATCGTAGCCAGGGTTTACTCAGCGGGCACTAAATCCTTAGTTACCGAGGTTTTCTCAACAGGCGCTAAATCCATAGTCATCGGGGTTTATCTCGTTTATTGATAGTATCGTTTTCGAGATTCCACTCGCAATACATGTCAATGGGTTTTTAGAGTACACCGGTGAACAAATCGTTCACAACACCTACAGGTTGCGAGCCTGCTAGTGTTCCACTGGACTGTCTTGAATAGTCCGTGGTTGTCATCCTTACTCTGCTAGATGATGGGGCCATCACTTGGGTCATCGTTTGGCTCATCGTTTTGGCTCATCGTTTTGGCTCATCGCTTTGGCTCATTGCTTGGGCTCATCGTTTTGGCTCATCGCTTTGGCTCATCGCTTGGGCTCATCGTTTTGGCTCATCGCTTTGGCTCACCGCTTAGGTCATCGCTTCGCACCATATTTTATCACTCATATATCATCGCTCATCTTTCATCGCTCATCATTTATCTCACCTCTAATCTATCCATTTTTACCCAACACATTTTGTAGTTATAAAATACATATACAGTTTAAATCATTTAAAACGTGTATAAAATCGTTCATCCAACATAGACAACAAGTATTCAGACAATATGCACACATAGCATGTAATTTATATTAAATACTTCATATCTATGTGTAAGATGAAAGTAACTATGCACTCACCTGGGAAGGTGGTGACTTGGCACTCGAACACCACTTCGTTGCTCTCAACACAATTTTCCTCAGACAAAGCCTAGTATCATTACCACTAGAGTTTAGTCTAATATTTGCCGAGACTAATTAATAGTCTGGCTATTATTACTATTATATAAGTGTTAAAAAATAATTATATAATCCATAATAATAGCCCAAATACTCCTTATAAGGTCCTAATAACATTACTATATTGAAACATAAGCTATATTAAAGATAGGGTAGGCATAGCTCACTTACAGCGGGTTTTCTCGAAAACCGGGCTTCGCTGGAGCAGCGTTTCCGAGCCGAAAAGCTCTTTTCTTGAGGCTTCGGGAGCCTCAGGGCTTCCTTCGGGTGCTAGGGGGTTTACCTAGACTTTAGGGGGGGGGGGGGTTAGGGAGGTTAGAGAGAGAAAGTGGAAGAGGAAAGGTGTGAGAATGAATGGAACCTGACACCTCTATTTATAGGCTGAATTCTTGATGGACTCGCCGATTCGGTGCCATGTGTCATCACCTGAAGGCTTTTCTTGGGGAGAAAGCCTTGACCCATATTCAACCACGTCACCCTTTTTGCAGCAGCACCCTGCCGACTTCTAAACCCCGTAACCTTCGCATACGACCTCCATTTTCTACGTTCTTCTTTTCCACGCGTAGCTAAAAACAAGATATACAACTTTCATTTAGACTCCATTGGCTAATTCTCGACTGATCTTAAATTTAACTGTAGGAGGAGATTATATTGTTAAATGTCCGCGTAAAATTCATAACTTCTACATCCGGACTCCTTTTTCGTCTGTCTTTTTATCGTTGAGTTCCTATTAATGAGATCTTCAACTCTCATTTAGGTCGCGTAGGCTAAAAACCGCTCGAACTAAAATTTGAGTTTCGGGTCGTGCACTGTTATGCCAAATCTTAGAAAATTCATAACTTCCTCATACGAATTCAGATTTGGGCGTACCTTTTTTGTATGTTATGGGTCTAACTTATACTACAAATTTTGTTTAAATCACTAAGGCTAATAAGTTCTCTATCGTAAATTCACTATTTACGTCTCCCGGTGTCGTGCCATATTTGCTGTAAAACTTCGACGGGCCATAACTTTTTCGTTATAACTTGGATTTCGGCATTCTTTATATGTATGGAACCCTTGAGAAATATTCTACAAATTATTTAATATTATTTATTCTAAATAATCTTTTGTCCTAAAGTCGTTTTCGACCCCTATTATCTCTAAATTGACTAGCCCAGATCTACAGGCGTTACAATTATCTCCCCATTAGGATGATTATGTACCAGAATCATCAACAAAACAGGACAGTATAATGACTCCATACGTTATCTCTTCATCCTAGGTACTAATCGTAAATCCCTCGTTTCTTCGAATGAGTATCTAACTCTTGGACTCCTTGACTGTAGGCGGTGCTCGATCTTGCACTTGCTCGCTATCACATGTTAGACTCCAAATTATGACCTTCAGGTCACAATCTTGATCCTCTCTGGATTCGAACATAAGATAAGTTCTTTTATTACTACAATGGAATGATGTGTCATATTCTAATGACCTATCATCGTAGAGTCTTCCAGAATAATTTCCTTTATGTTCTAATCTCATCTTAAAAGGTAGCATTTCTAGCTACAAGAAACCGTCGCGATACCTCTACTGATTGCTTTGATTAATTCTTCAGGCTTAAGTCAGGTGCTACATCGAACTTGGTTCTCGGAACCACGTAATAGACTCCTCGTAGTCGGACACAATTTGGTATGACCGCTAGGTTCGGAATAACAACAATCTTCTTAGTCATTACCGAAACAATGATAACGACATACTTGAATAAAATGGTATCAATTACTAGCTTCTTGGTAACCTTGTGACTTTCCCTGATCCAAGTGCGAGTCCTGTGCTTCCGGTAGTATAGGCCTCTACTACTGTAACAACCGAAAAATACAACCAATTTTAAATTTTTCAAAAACATCTCGATTCCAATAATTCTTTACAAAAATGTTTGCAATACAAAACATTTATCGTATCCCCAGAATCATAACACCACGAAATCATGAGGAGCGGTACGATCACGCCTTCGCCTTGCCACGATCTCCTGAAGAACCTGAAAAACATGAAACCACCACTGTAAGCCCGAAAGCTTAGTGAGATACCCCCAAAATACCAACCACAAATACCATACACGCATAACATGCCATAACATAACCGATCATAGAACAGCCATGCTCTCCGGGTCTACTGTGTGACTGGTCCGCCGCACCGGCCAACAGTCCACTTGGTCCACCCTCTGAGTCTATCCGCATACATCGAGTCTGCAGTGTGATTGGTCCGCCCGTTCCCGGGCCTTCAATCCACCTGGTCCACTCTCTAAGTCTACAGTATGACTGGTCCGCCCGCACCGGGCCTTCAGTCTGTCTGGTCCACTCTCCGAGTCTTCGGCACATCTGGTCCGCCCCTATCGGGACCTACAGCCTATCCGGGCCGCTCGCTGGGCCTACGGGACAACCGGTCCGCCCTGGGTATCTTGGCCTACTGCACATAGCAGGACCCGCCTCAACCCAATTCCAGTCCAAACATCCTTGTGCACATATGCATACAATCATCTAACAATTCACAATCAATAAGCAGATCAACAGATCACATAACATACCACCATCCTAACCAGGATACCGACCCAACAGGTCACTAACATAGCATCTCCCGATCTCTCAGGATACCGATCTCAATCAGGTCTCTAGCATATAGCATCCTAACTCACAGGATGCAAACATGTCAAAGCAGTAACATAATAACAACTACCCGGATCTCAATCCGATAAGGGTCGGTCTTGGTGCCTTAGACCCCGTTGATATAGTGAGGATAACTCACCTCGAAACTGCCGACTGAACAGATAATCCAAGCTACTCCGATCACTGATACGACCTACACCACTAGCCAACCACCAATGCACTGAACTCAAAACAATAATCAACAATTACTAAAATACCCCTGGAAACCACTGATCAACCCTTGGACAAAGACAAGGTCAAAGTCAACCCCTGACTGACCCTACTCGCCGAGTCAACCCTATGACTCGCCGAGTTCCCATACTCAGAACTTCTCTTAACCCGCGACCTAACTCGCCAAGTCACCCCGAGACTCGCCGAGTCCAACAACTCAAAGTCCACTCGCACACAACTCACCGAGTCATCCCTTGACTCACCGATTCTCGACTCATCCAGAGAATATCGGAACTCTTCGACAAGACTCGCCGAGTCCAAGAACAGACTCGCCGAGTCTAAGGCTATCATCAACCTACTCGCCGAGTTGTTCATACAACTCGCCGAGTTCCAGGCTATCTTCATCCGACTCGCCGAGTTGTTCTTCCAACTCGTCGAGTCCCAGCTCATCTTCAAGCAGCTCGCCGAGTCCACCCATGTGACTCACCGAGTACCACCGATCTGAATCCACTCAGAAGCATTCCAGGCCATGCAAATGATCCAAAACATAGATCTAGCCTTATACAACTCATCCATCACGTAAAGTGGCAAACTTTACGTGAATCAAAAGAGATCTAGGCCTTATTCACTTATAACTAGGGTTTGGGACATGCAAGCTTCACTAAACACTCCAACACAGGGACTTTCATGCTCTCTGATTCTCCTCCCATCCAGATCTGAGGTAGCAACCTCAGATCTAACCTCTAGACTTCCATTTACATCTTTAGACAAGATCCCACAACCCCAAAATGAAGAAACAACATACAATCAGTCCAAGAACGAGATATTACCTCCAATGGACGCCCCAACTGCAATGTAAGTCGAATCCAAGGAAAGCCCCTTGCCCCAAACCTTCAATCTCACAAAATTCCTTCAACAAACTCCTCTAATGCTCCAAACACACTCCAATCTCCTTCAATCGCACTTTCTAGGGTTTCTGGACTTCAAAGGGAAATAAAGAGGCTGGGGGAAGGGTATAATGTTCTTTAAATAGGGCTCAACCCCGAGAATTAGGGTTTTCTCCACTCAGCGCCTACTCGTCGAGTCCATCTCATCGACTCGCCGAGTCGGCTATTTAACACGCGACTAAGTCACGACTCCACTCGCCGAGTCCATCCATGGACTCGCCGAGTCACTCTTTCCTCAAATAACACTTTTAGCCCTTCAACTCTACTCTTTCTATTTCAGGATGTTACAATTCTCACCCACTTATATTAGGCTTCGCCCTCGAAGCCTACAGCAACTCAATTCCAAAGATACTTCCGCAACGCGCCACTTAGCCTCAACCAGACCAGGTCCTCAAGGCATACCTAAACGAAACTCGAACGCACTTTCCCTTACTCACGGTGTCTTGACCACCGTCTCAACTCGGGCACCGGATTCACCCTCTAATAACTTCACTTAATCATTGAGTACTACTCACAAAGCAACACTGCTCCAACTCACAGCCATCACTCGACTCATAAGGGCTAGAAAACCATGAGCCATCGGATCCCCGGTCCGAATCTCACTCTATCCATTCCGTGACAACGGAAGGACCCATTCTCTATCTCAGAGCAACTCCCACGAGTCCTCCTCTTACAAACACATACACATGTTGAACTAGCTCCAGCATCCTCAGGTTTGGAAAACCCGACACACTGATGACACCCTCAAACATCCCCCAGGATGAACCACTAATACATACCCAATGCCCTGATCAGAATCACACTGAGAGTCCAGGACTCTCTCCCTGCATCCTTTCCAAGCCTCTGGGCTCTACACCTGCGGAATTCCTTCCGCAACCTCAGCAGACATCCCAAACCGGATGGGCTCCTACTTCACTGCCGCGAACATGATGCTTAAAACCATACTCGAAATACTCTAATCATAACTCTGCTCTGCAGCTTTCACTTTCGTGAACTTGCACTCCCTTTCGGAGTTACACACCTTTCTCTCTTCCTTTTCCAAGGAATCCACTTGGCCACATTGCCACTCCAACGCATGCCACGGTGCTCGCCCAATGCGACACCACCCTTTTTGCGTACCTACTATCGATCCGAAACACATGCTCTGGCTCTCATCACAGGGGCTCTCAAACCCATGCACTATCTCAACTCATCAAGATCACAACCCGGGGCCAGACCTTCCAATGCAACACACTGCGACATTCCCCATACCATAACCTCAACAGATCCATCAATACCTACAGAGTCTTCAGCATGACTGGACTGCCTTACCAGGCCTTCAGTCCATCTGGACCACTCTCTCAGAACCTTCAGCCAATCTGGACCGCTCTCAGTGCCTTCAGTTTGGCTGGACCATTCTCCGAGCCTTCGGTCTGACTGGTACGCCTTCCGGCCTTCAGTCTATCCGGACCGCTCAACTATCAACCAACATTCCAAGCTATCCCCCCTCGGGATTCCTCCCATGCATACCGTTCTAGCCCTCTAGGGGTTCCGAACTCTATATCCATCGCACATACTAGATCCCGGCCGGCTCCCAGGCCCTCCACAATATTATGCCCTAGGTCTGTATCCCGCCCCGCATGCCTGACACTCGCTCCTATCAGCCTATACTCTGGGCTGACAGAACACTGCTGGATTCCAACAACTAAGCACCCTCAAATACTCATCGATCTCCCGGAGAATTTTC
The DNA here is from genome assembly GCF_051521515.1 of Lactuca serriola. NCBI lineage: Eukaryota > Viridiplantae > Streptophyta > Magnoliopsida > Asterales > Asteraceae > Lactuca > Lactuca serriola. The sequence goes on from NC_136410.1 coordinate 238,446,134, forward strand.
CAATTCTTCCCCACTTAAAGCACTGACCAACAACCACCGGTCGCCATTAACGACCTTCCAGAACAATCCACACAAAGAAAACACTTATACACTGACTGCTTATCACAATCATAAACAACCCTCAGCAAAACACATTTCCTCACTGATCAATCCGCTCAAAAGAATCCGATCTCCAATTACCCTCTCCACGACTGCAGATGCCACCGGACATTCAACCCGATGCCGCATCTCCACTAATAATCCTCACGAAAGATAACCAATAACAACACAAACACCAAACTATAACCATACCAACCCTCAGGGAACAACGGATACCAAAACGAAAACCTGAAACCCAAACCAAACCAAAACTCCTACCCGCAAAACGACACTTACATTCATTATCACTAGTGATTATCACTAGTGATTTACATCTCCTTAATCTCTTAGTGTAATGTGACTTCATATCAACACCTGTGATATAAATAAACTGAGTGAGTCAGGTTGGGAAACCTGGTGAGTACATAGGGGTTTCAACCCACAATAATATAATTATTATGTTTAATCATCAAACAGTTAACCCAATTACCCATCCCCATTATCTTCTTTATTCTTAAGGATCTACCCTAAGAATCAACTATTTCTCGTTCATTGATTCCTAAGGAATAGGTACGAAATCCATCGTTGCTAGGGTTTACTCAATGAGTACTAAATCCTTAGTTACCAAGGTTTTCTCAACAGGCGCTAACTCCATAGTCTTCCGAGTTTATCTCGTTTATTGATAGTATCGTTTTCGAGATTCCACTCGCAATACATATCAATGGGTTTTTAGAGTACACCGGTGAACACATCGTTCACAACGCCTACAGGTTGCGAGCCTGCTAGTGTTCCACTGGACTGTCTTGAATAGTCCGTGGTTGTCATCCATACTCTACTAGATGACGGTGCCATCGCTTGGGTCATCGTTTGGCTCATCGTTTTGGCTCATTGCTTGGGCTCATCGTTTTGGATCATCGCTTTGCACCATATTTTATCACTCATATATCATCGCTCATCATTCATCTCATCTTCCATCGCTCATCATTTATCTCACCTCTAATCTACCCATGTTTTACCCAACACATTTTGTAGATATAAAATACATATATAGTTTAAATCATTTAAAACATGTATAAAATTGCTCATCCAACATAGACAACAAGTATTCAGACAATATGCACACATAGCATATAATTTATATTAAATACTTCATATCTATGTGTAAGATGAAAGTAACTATGCACTCACCTGGGAAGGTGGTGACTCGGCACTCGAACAGCACTTCGTTACTCTCAACACGATTTTCCTCGGACAAAACCTAGTATCATTACCGCTAGAGTTTAGTCTAATATTCGTCGAGACTAATTAATAGTCTGGCTATTATTACTATTATATAAGAGTTAAAAAATAATTATATAACCCATAATAATAGCGCAAATACTCCTTATAAGGTCCTAATAACATTACTATATTGAAACATAAGCTATATTAAAGATAGGGTAGGCATAGCTCACTTACAGCGGGTTTTCTCGAAAACCGGGCTTCGCTGGAGCAGCATTTCCGAGCCGAAAAGCTCTTTTCTCGAGGCTTCGGGAGCCTTAGGGCTTCCTTCGGGTGCTAGGGGTTTACCTATACTTTAGGGGGGGTTAGAGAGGTTAGAGAGAGAAAGTAGAGAGAGAAAATGGAAGAAGAAAGGTGTGAGAATGAATGGAACCCGACACCTCTATTTATAGGCTGAATTCCTGATGGATTTGTCGAGTTGGTTCACGGAATCGCCGAGTCGGTGCCACGTGTCATCACCTGATGGCTTTTCTTGGGGAGAAAGCCTTGGCCCATATTCAGCCACGTCACCCCTTTTGCAACAGCACCCTGCCGACTTCTAAACCCCGTAACTTTTGCATACGACCTCCGTTTTCTACATTCTTCATTTCCGCGCGTAGCTAAAAACAAGATCTACAACTTTCATTTAGACTCCATCGGCTAATTCTCGACCGATCTTAAATTTAACTGTATGAGGAGATTATATTGTTAAATGTCCGCGTAAAATTCATAACTTCTACATATGGACTCTGTTTTCGTCTGTCTTTTTATCGTTGAGTTCCTATTAATGAGATCTTCAACTCTCATTTAGGTCGCGTAGGCTAAAAACCGCTCGAACTAAAATTCGAGTTTCGGGTCGTGCACTGCTATGCCAAATCTTAGAAAATTCAAAACTTCCTCATACAAAGTTAGATTTGGGCGTTCTTTTGTTGTATGTTATCGATTTAACGTATACTACAACTTTTTTTTAGATCACGAAGGCAAAAAAATTCCTCTATCGTAAATTCACTATTTACGTCTCCCGATGTCGTGCAGGTTTTGCTGTAAAACTTCGACGGGATATAACTTCTTCGTTATAACTCGGATTTCGGCGTTCTTTATATGTATAGAACCCTTGAGACATATTCTACAACTTAGTTAAGATTATTGATTCTAAATAATCTTTTGTCGAAAGTCGTTTTCGACCCCTATTATCTCTAAATTGACTAGCCCGGATCTACGGGCGTTACAATGTCCTTCAAGGGAATCACAACTGTCTCATCAACTACACATTTCCTTAATTGGGAAGCATGGAAGGTGTCATGAATCTAAATTAACTCTTCAGGTAGCTCCAACCGGTACGCCACCTTTCCCATTCATCTGGGTGTTGATAGAGGAGGGCCATAAGCGGATAACACCCTTATAGGGTGATACCTTCAAGAGCACCAAATCTCGAACCTGAAACTCCAACTTAGAGCGTCGATGATCCGCATAAGTCTTCTGGAAACTATGGGCCATCAAAAATCTCTATCTGACTTGCTAATAAGCTCGGTCGTCTTGAGCACTATCTCAGTGCTCCCTATGACTCTCTGCCTTACCTTGCCCCAACAAATAGGATTCTGACACCTCCTCCCATATAAAAGATCAAAGGGAGGCATGCCAATGCTGGCATGATGGATTTTGTTGTAAGAAAACTTAGTCAAAGGGAGGTAGGAGCCCCAGCTCCCAACGAAATCGATGATGCAAGCTCGTAACATATCCTCAAGCATCTGGATAGTCCGCTCACTCTGCCTGTTATTCTGCGGATGATAGACGGTACTAAAATGCATCGGGTGCCTAGTTCTTCGTGAAGCCTCTTCCAAAATCTAGATGTAAAATGAACATCCCGATCCGGCACAATAGAAGTCGGTACCCCATACCGATCCACCACTTCTCGAACATAAATTTTGGCCAATTCTCGGCAGAAGAGTGCTCACTTATGGCTAAGAAGTGAGCACTCTTTGTTAAGCAATCAACTATCACCCAGATAGCATCAGAAACCTTTGCAGTCTTTGACAATTTTATAATGAAATCCATCGTGATCTGCTCCCACTTCCACAGTGGAACCTCCAAAGGCTACAACTTGTCGTGAGGGCGCTGGTGCTTGGCCTTGACCTTTTGGTGGGTCAAGCATCACTCTACAAACCATGCTACATCCCTCTTCATACATGGCCACCAATAACTATAATTCAGGTGAAGATACATCTTGGTAGCCCCCAGATGAATGGGAAATCTCGACTTATGGCCCTCCTCTATCAACACCCGTCGAGCCCCACTCGGATATGGTACCCAAAATCTTCCATGAAGAGTCAATAGCCCCTAATGTCGATATCAAAGGCTGAAACCCGACCGACCACATGTTCAGTCTTCCGATTCTCTTCCTTTATGGCCTCAGACGATGCATCTTTGATCATTTCAAAGACTAGAGTCATCACAATCATCCTCAAACACACATCCAGAATCGGGGTACCAAACGTCCTCCAGCTTAAGGTGTCGACCACCACATTAGCTTTTCCTGGGTGATATAAAATCTCATAATCATAGTCATTTACTACATCAAGCCATCTCCTCCCCCTCATGTTCAGGTTAGGATGATCTATAAGATATCTCAGGCTCTTATGGTCCGTGTAGATGGTACACCGAACTCCATAAAGATAGTGGTGCCAAATCTTGAGAGCGAAAACCACCGCCCCCAATTCCAACTCATGGTTGGGATACTTCGCCTCATGAGGCTTCAGCTCCCTTGAAGCGTATGCAATCACATGTCCCCTCTGTATCAACACAACACCCAATCCCAAAATGGATGCATCACAATAAACCACAAAGTCCATAATTCCCTCGGGGAGGGCAAGTACTGGTGCCTCGCAATGCCTCTGCCAAAGAGTATCAAATGACGCATGTTACTCAGGCCCCCATCTAAACACCTTATCCTTCCTTGTCAACTTAGTGAGAGGAACTGCAATCTTGGAGAAATCTCGAATGAATCTCCGATAATATCCTACCAAATCAAGGAAACTCCGAATCTCAGATTGAGACTTCGACAGTTCCCACCGCATCACCGCCTCTATCTTGGCTGGGTGAACCAACACACCGTTCTAATTGATACGGTGTCCTAAAAACTAAACATCGCATAACTAGAACTCACACTTAGAGAACTTGGCGTATAGCCTCTCCATCCTCAAAATCCCAAGAACCTTATGCAAATGTTCCTCATGCTACTCTCTGGTCTTCAAATAGACCAAAATGTCATCAATAAAGGCAATCACTCGGATTAATGGAGTATGGACTCGGCGAGTTGGCGACGAGTCAGGTCAACTGGATGTTGACTTTGAATGGTTAAGGTATTGACCCTTGTTAGGGTTGCATGTTCTGTTTGATGACTTGAGAATTGTCGTGTAGGGATTGAGGAGTCGAGGAGAGTCGATCTTCGCGTAGCGGATGGTTCAGACACTACACGACATCGAGGTGAGTTACCTTGCTGTATGGGTGGGTCTAAGGCCACAATGCCGACCCACCATGTCACACCCCAAAACCAAAAAGGCGGAAACGTTCTGGGATGGAGGACATCATGTCAAGTATCACAACATATGCAGTATAGTAATCAAAGTACAACAACCATTGCATTAATAGTAATAATTTTTACATAGGTTACGTTTTATAGCAACATCAAAGTAAATACAGAACATAACATAGATGCAGCTCGGTTCTAGGCTGACTTCGCAAAAGCTCCCGGGATGTACTTGTCTATCGATGACCTGAGAATACAAGTTATTTTGAAAGCGAGTATCAACATTTTTATAATGCTGGTGAATTCATAAGTACTTAGTGTCATTTGTATAAATACACATTTTTATTCGAAATAACTTTATGACAGATAGTAGTTTAGAGTCTACGGTGTATTAGTGTTCTTTCCAGAAAATCCTATATTTTCTAATTAAAAGCAGTCTTCTACCAAGACTCGACAGATTTATGTTTTAAGGAGTAATTTTCCCCAACATACTATCATTACCAAAATATAGTTTTGACTTTAATGGAATTATAAGAAAATCACATGTAAAAATACTAGGGGAAAATAACATATTCCTCAGCAGTAATACTGCTGACTAAAGCAAAGGAAAACATAGACTCTAGGAGAGTATCGAATGAATGATACGCCTGGCTCAGTCTAACACAAGGAAATACAGACTCCAGACAGTATCGAATGAACGATACAGCTAGAAAAGTCTAAAACAAGGAAATACAAACTCCAGACAGTATCGAATGAACAATACAGCTAGCAAAGTCTAAAACAAGGAAATACAAACTCCAGACAGTATCGAATGAACAATACAGCTAGCAAAGTCTAAAACAAGGAAATACAGACTCCAGATAGTATCGAATGAACGATACAGCTAGCAAAGTCTAAAATAAGGAAATACAGACTCCAGACAGTATCGAATGAACGATACAGCTAGCAAAGTCTAAAACAAGGAAATACAGACTCCAGACAGTATCGAATGAACGATATAGCTAGCAAAGTCTAAAACAAGGGGTGAACGTGAACTCGTATGTAACCATGCTGATCGACGATAGAGTATCCGATAACCCTCCAGGTCACCCGTAGAGTTAGTGGCATTATGTCACCCATGGGCCTTACCGGCGCGGACTGTAGCTACTAGTCAGGATGCGGGAGTGTCAGTCCCGTATAGATCTATATGCATGAAGTTTACTCTCCCTCCAGGAGACTCTGGTTACACGGCGTTGGCACGATGAAGCGTCGTAAAAGGAAATAGGGTGTCACATTCTAAAGTATTATCGTAATAGTATAGACTCGCAGATGAACTGACTCCTGAGTAAATCTTCGTACTAGAGAGAGAGAGAGAGAGAGAGAGAGAGAGAGATGGAGAGAGAGATGGAATCTCCTAACTATTCCTATAATAGTTACTAATGTTTCAGGTATATCAATGATGAATGGAAGGATTCCCTTGCTACCCAAGGGAAATGAACTAGTTGATGGAAACCTTTATGTCTATACATGTATACATGATATATAACTAATATTTAAACGACCGTCGGACGGATAACCGATACCCACCAGACCACATCCCAACGAGGAAAAGGAAATAGGGCGAACTAGCCGTTCTAAGTCCTTTAAACATTATTTATATAACTATACAAATATAGGCATGCATTTAACGACATAAAAGCATAGAAGAAAACTTTAGTAAAACCTTTGGAAAATCTTTACGATTAAGAATTTTACAACTTGATGTCATTTTATAAAACAAATTTTGAAATCCTTTGGAAAACCTTTGAAAAACCTTTGGAATACTTTTGATAATCTAAAAGAGAAATTCATACTTTAACAAGATTTGAAAAATGAGATTGGAAAACCTCTTGTTGAATGAAGAAGTTTAACATGCAAAAATCCATTTGCTATACAGTTATTAATCACATGTGATTTATCCAATAACTGTATAGTTCAACTTGTATTCCCCCCCCCCCATAAAAATAGTTAAAATCATTTAAAAGGTTGATTTAGGGGTATGAACTCACCTACAGCGAGTGGATCGGATGGAAGTGTCGGTTGAGTGCTCGGTGTCAAGTGAAGACTTGAACACACTTAATGACCCTAGTAACATATGAAGACATATGTTTACATATAATTAGTGATTATAACACTAATTAAACACATATAAACATCCTAATGTGAAGAAAACACTTTGGTCAAGTGCTAGGAGGCTATTGGGTTGCAATAAAGGAGTGTATGGCTTTATACGGAAATGTAAGATCAAATGACCATGTTTGTTGGAGTTTATGGCCCAGGGGAGTTTACTCCTAGCTGTAAACTCTCAAATGGGTCTCCAAAAAAGTCTTAAAACTACTATAACTTAAGTGGTTAAGTGCTCCAAGGCCTAAACAAGAGATTGGGTGAGTTTAAGGTCCAATAATGGTCTTGTGTGGAGTTTACGGCCTAGGGACCACTTCCCCATGAGTTTACGACCATAAACTCATGGCATGAAGTGTCAAATCGTTGATTCAAGTCCCTAACTCATTGAGGTATAATTCTAGGTTAATGTCCAAGGCTAGGTGAGGTGATTAGGGCACATTTTGCACCATTTGAGGGAGTTTACGGCCTAAGAAGATCCTGGGCCATAAACCCTCATTCAACCCTCCAAAACCTAATGTTTAAGGTCCATAACACTTCAAGGGTATGATCTAAGCTAGTCTCTAAGAACAAGGAAAGAGTTAGGGGCATTTTGGCACCCTTTTTAAGGGTCTACGGCCTAAGAAGTTCGTGGGCCGTAAACACCTTGTTCATGACATTTTTGGGTGATTTCAATGATATTTGGACATTTAATAAGCTTTAATAGAGAACTTACAGTTTGGGGATGAAAACTTGAAGATTCTTGGGAGAAATCGGGTCTTGAAGATAGAGGGTAGAGAGAGAGTGGAAAGAGTGTAAATGAGGTTCACTCAACCCTTATATAGGGTGAGTTTACTGCCCCGAAGTTTACCGCCTGGAGTTTACCACCCGAGTTTACCGCCCGAAAACTCCATCTTATGAGGTTTATGGCATGATTTTTGGTGTTAGGGCTTTAGTGGTTACTTTCTAAGTCTTGATCGTTAAGTGTGAAAAGCTCGGAATACTAAAACAAATTTTAATGGCGGAAATGAATTTGACTTCCAAATGAAGTGTTTGATTGTAGAAATTATATATATGAAATATTTGGGTTGTCACACACCAACAAGGGTATTTAGTAGATAATTGTCTTTGTGATAATTATTTTGGTTTGGTTATCTGATTTGGTCATGAGATATGCCTGCGTAATATGATAACTGTGTCAGTGGTAGTGACAGGGAATAGTCTTTCCCTTGCATAGGTCGTTAGGACCAAGGGGTAGGTCAGTACCCCGATATGCCTGACTGTATGTTTATATCTTGCTACTGTATGCTAGTGGTAGGGGTGAAATAGTCCCCAGCTACCGGTTGAAAGATACCGGTGGCAGTTACCGGTTGAAAGATACAAATAGCGGTTACCGGTTGAAAGATACCGATGATAGTTACAGGCTGAAAGATACCGATGGCAGTTACCGGTTAAAAGATACCGACGATATTATATGGTATGCAGTATGATGGGGGAACTCACTCAGCTTTGTGCTTACAGTTTTTGGTTTGGTTTCAGGTACCTCTTCGTCGAAGGGGAAGGAGTCGGCGGTGTAGCAGCGCATCACACACACATGGTTTCTGCATTGTGTTTATGGGATTGAACTCTGATTTTCATTACTTTTGATGTTATGGGCTGAGACACAACATTATGATTTTGTAATGTGTTGTTTTATTGACAATGTTCTGGTAAAATGCTTCATAAAATATTAATTCAAAAATGAAATTTTTGGTCTCGAAATTTGGGATGTCACAAGTTGGTATCAGAGCCCTGGTTTGAGGGATTCGGACACATCCTGGGGGTGTCTGGACTCAAACCCTGGGACTAAAAGATTTTTCAAGGAAAAAGGTTCTAAACTTTTAAGTTAAGGAATTTTGAGAAAAGACAAAGTGTGTGATGCGTGCGACCGGCCGAGCTCAAGTAAGTTTTCCACAAGATACCCATACTTGTTATGTTATGTGTATGATTCATGATTCTGAGAACTGCATGCTAGAGTAGGGCTAAGGATCTAGAGGATGCCTTGAATTCCTGTTGTAATAGCTGTAAGCTAGGACTATTTAGTCAGCAGTAGGATAGCCTGATTAGGTTATGCCTGATGTGGTTACTCGATGCACGAATGTTGCTTACTTTGTGCTTAAGGGGTCCTGGCTAACTTTAACTAACTAGTGAGCGGATATGTAACAGTATTCGCAAGCTATTTAGGGAAGGGAAGTAGGGACTCCTAGTGCAGTTGATGGCAGAGATTAGGTCGGAGAGTACTCTAGGAAAGCCTAAGAGGAGATTAGTAGAAAGGGTATCAGTAGAGGGACTTGGCGAAGTCTAATCAACCTTTGAGGAAAGTACGGATAAATGTGGAAGGTAGTATGGGCCCATACTACTAGAAGCAGAGGATCCGTAGTCGAGTCAAGCAGGGCCGAGATGGAACCAGGAATCTTGGAGAGTGTGTGAGACCTTTCGAGAGCATGAATGATCCTAACGTTTATGTGTTTATTTTCAGTATGTCGATCACACGACATGGTGCAGGAGGATTAGGTTCAGGTTCAGGATCAGGATCAGGCTCGAGCGCAGGATCTGGGCAGGTTGATGATGGGCTACACGAGTTCATCACGTCGGAGATCACGAGAGGTATCCTTGACTCGACCCCGGTTATTTTTGGGTCGATCAAGGAAGGGATTGTTGAGCTAATGGAGGATCGCCTCTGAGCATTCAGGAGTGATCTGGCGTCAAGCCAGACGGGTACGCGGATACTATCCTTCAAGGACTTCCGAGGGAGTGGTACGAAGGATTTTCATGGGGTGACGGACCCCATTGCTGCCAGGAGATGGATCGCAGACATTGAGTCTGTGTAGTTGATGAGCTTCTTCCCGGAAGGTTCAAAGGTCCACTTTGCTACGGGATGTCTGAGGGATAGAGCCAGAGATTGGTGGGAGTCGGTTGGTGACTCGTTGGGGGCTCCAGCCGTCGAGGCTATGATTTGGTCAGATTTCATGGCCCGATTCAGGGCTGAGTTTACGCCAGCTGTGGAGCTTCAGCAGCTAGCCAGAGAGTTTTTGGATATGAGACAGACTACAGAGACTGTGGCGGAGATCACTGCTAAGTTCCGGGAGAGGGCGTTATTGGTACCCCAGTATTCGGGGGATGAGGAGATGCGGAAGACCCGCTACCATGATATGTTGAGGGCTGATATCCGGGAGCATGTCAGTTATTTAGCCTGCCCGACCCTGGAGTCCATGATTGCCAGACGCGGGAAAGGGAGCTCGATTTGGAGCATATTAGGAAGAGGAAGTCAGAGACTGCGCAGGTTGCAGGTGTTTCAGCGAAGAAACCCAAGGGATTTGATGCGAGGTCGAAAAGACAGCAGGGGCAGGACCGCTGTGGGAAGTACGGTCGGTCACATGAGGGAGTTTGCCGCACTGGGTCGGGATCCGGCTGCTATAAGTGCGGCCAAATTGGACATTTTGGCATGGATCGTACTGCCCTTGCTCCCACGGTTCAGATCTCAGACCTAATTTGCTTTCATTGTAATCAGAGGGGCCATAAAAAGGCCAATTTCCCTAAATTGACAGCAGCGACCACAGTAGTGCCAGCAGCGGCACCGACCCCAACGACGGCATGGGTGATGGATGGCCAGAAGCCCAGGGTAGAGGCTCCAGTGGTGCAGAGCCAAGCATTTCAGTTGACAGCCGAGGAGACATGCGCTGCACCCGATGTGGTGACGGGTATGATTTCTTATCTTTACTTTTTATGTTATGACGTTGTGATTTTGATACATGTATGCTCGGTGTAGGATCGTTCCATTTGAACGGTATCCCAGTTTAGGTATTGCTTGATTTGGGTGCTACCCTATCGTTTGTCTCTCTTGCGCTTAGCAAGAAGTTTCCTGAAACTTCGGGCATGCTGGATTGCCTTTTGGAGGTCGAGATTATGGACGATTGGTCAGTGCGGGCATCAGAGGTCTACCGAGATTGTGTTTTGAGGCTGTTCGAGGAGCGTTACCTGGTAGATCTGGTTCCCATACCATTGCGGGGGAACAAGGTTATTATTGTTATAGATTGGCTTAGACCCAACGAGACAGTGATTGACTACGCACAACAGTTAGTGCAAATCAAGACCCCAAGTGGGGGAGAGCTGGTGACTCAAGGCGAGAGGCCACCGCGAGAACCAGCTCTATGTTCAGCAGCGAGATCTAGGCGCTACCTTCAGCAGGGTTGTGTGGGATTTGTCGCCTATATTATGGATATTCGAGAAGCGGGTAAGGCGACGGTGGGCGATATGCTCGTGGTACGAGAGTTTGCGGATGTATTCCCTGAGGAGTTGCCTGGGATACCTCCGGAGAGGCAGGTAGAGTTCAGGATCGACCTAGTCCCCAGTGCGGCTTCGATAGCCAAGGCACCGTATCGGTTGGCTGCTCCTGAGATGCAGGAGTTGTCTACGCAGCTGCAGGAACTGTTAGACAAATGATTCATCAGACCGAGCAGTTCACCCTGGGGAGCCCTGATTCTGTTTGTGAAGAAGAAGGACGGGTCGCATCAGATGTGTATATACTATCGGGAGTTGAATAAGGTAACGGTGAAGAACCGTTACCCACTCCCGAGGATTGATGACCTCTTTGACCAGCTACAGGGAGCATCTCCGTTCTCTAAGATTGATCTGCGTTCAGGATATCATCAGATGAGGGTCAGAGAGGAGGATGTGCAGAAGACTGCGTTCCGGACGCGCTATGGCCACTATGAGTTCATGGTGATGCCTTTCGGGCTCACCAATGCTCATGCCGCATTGATGGATCTCATGAACCGCGTGTGCAGACCGATGTTGGATCGGTCTGTGATAGTTTTTATCGATGACATCTTGGTTTATTCCAAGACACGAGAGCGGCATGAGGAGCACTTGCGGTAGGTTATCGGTACATTGAGGAGGGAGAACTTGTATGCTAAGTTCTCCAAGTGTGAGTTCTGGTTGCGCGAGGTGCAGTTTCTTGGGTACCTTGTCAACCAGAACGGGATTTCGGTTGACCCGGCCAAGGTGGAGGTCGTGATGAGGTGGGAGGTTCTGAGGTCTCCATATGAGATTCGTAGTTTCCTGGGACTGACAGGCTACTATCGGAGGTTTATTCAGGACTTCTCCGAGGTATCCGTGCCCCTAGCCCGGTTGACGACGAAAGTCGCGGTCTTTCGCTGGGGGCCTGAGCAACAGGCCGCATTTGAGACATTGAAACAGAGATTGTGCGAGGCACCAATCTTAGCCCTGCCAGAGGGCATGGAGGACTTTGTTGCATACTGCGATGCGTCCATATCAGGTTTGGGTGCGGTATTGATGCAGAGAGGGCATGTTATAGCTTACGCTTTGAGGCACCTGAAGTCTCACGAGGCGAATTACCTGACGTATGATTTGGAGCTGGGGGCTGTTGTTTTTTCCCTCAAGATTTGACGTCGTTACCTCTAGGGGGTTCGTTGTACCATTTACATGGACCACAAGAGCCTGAGGTATCTCATGGACCAGCCAAATCTGAATATGAGGCAACATCGGTGGCTTGATGTGGTAAAGGATTATGATTGCGAGATCCTCTTCCACCCGGGGAAGGCCAATGTCATGGCCGATGTGCTTAGCCGCAAGGCAGCGCCGATCAGGGACATTTGTCTAAGGATGATAGTTGTGACTCCGCTATTGGAGCAGATTCGGGAGACCCAGAAGGAGGCCATAAAGGAGGAACACCGGAAGAGTGAGCGAATTGTGGGCCAGGTTTCCTCCTTCGACTATGATAGCCGGGGGTTAATGACTCTTCACCGTAGGGTGTGGGTCCCGTATCATGGGGGTGTGCGCCAAGTACAGATGGCAGAGGCGCAAAAATCCCAGTTCTCCATCCATCCCGGGGCGATGAAGATGTATAAGGATCTTCGTCTCGATTATTGGTGGTCCTGTATGAAGAAGGACATAACTTGGTTTGTGGAGAGGTGCCTGACCTGTAGCAAGGTCAAGGCTGAGCACCAGAGACCTCACGGCAAGATCGAGTCGTTGGATACCCCGCTATGGAAGTGGGAGGATATTACTATGGACTTTATTACGAAGCTTACCAGGACAGCGCGAGGGGTGGATTCGATTTGGGTCATCGTTGATTGATTGATCAAGAGCGCACATTTTATCCCGATTTAGGAGAGTATTTCGGCCGAAAACGTTGGCCGACATCTACATCCGGGAGGTAGTGGTGCGGCATGGGGTGCCAGTTTCGGTGATTTCCGAAAGGGACGTGCGGTTCACTTCCAGGTTTTGGAAGAAGTTTCATGACGAGCTGGGTACTTGATTGAATTTTAGCACCACCTTCCACCTGCAGACGGATGGTCAGAGCCAGCAGACCATCTAGACTCTGGAGGATATGCTGTGGGCATGTGTTTTAGACTTCAGAGGTAGCTGGGATACTTACCTCCCATTGGCGGAGTTCTCCTACAACAATAGCTATCATGCGAGTATCGACTATCCTCCTTTCGAGATGTTGTATGGGAGGAAGTGCAGGACCCCGATATGCTGGGGAGAAGTGGGGCAGAGTGTCATGAGGAGTACCGAAGTGCTACTCAAGACTACGAAGAGGATCCCGCAGGTTCAGAGCAGACTTTAGACTGCTCAAAGTCGGCAGAAGAGTTATGTCAACAAGCGTCGGTCAGACCTGGAATTTTAGGTCGGGGATATGGTGCTCCTGAAGGTGTCACCATGGAAGGGCGTCATTCGATTCAGGAAGCGGGGCAAGCTGGGCCCCAAGTATATTGGACCCTTTAGGGTTGTAGCCTGGGTGGGCCAGGTGACATATAGGCTTGATCTGCCAGCCGAACTCAGTCAGATTCATAGCACATTTCATGTCTCCCAGTTGCCGAAATGCCTGGTAGACGATTCGGCGGTGGTGCCTCTGGAGGATATTCAGGTTGATGACAGCCTGAACTACATTGAGCGACCAGTGGCAATCCTTGACAAGAAGTCAAGGGATCTGAGGAACAAGAGAGTGGAGTTGGTATAGGTGCAGTGGCAGCACCGAAATGGCTCAGAATGGACCTGGAAGTCGGAGGACGAGATGAAGGAACATTACCCCGAACTTTTCAGGATCGTACAGCAGACTTCGAGGACGAAGTCTAAGACAAGTGGGGGAGATTTGTAACACCGATTACTGGTATGTCTTTAATTCAGGAATTTTATGTATTTTTCTCTAGGACTCGACAAGTTGGTGGCCCAACTCGTCGAGTAGAGACGGGTTCCGAGGGAAGTTTAAGTGACCTACTCGACGAGTCGAAGACTGACTCGGTGAGTAGGTGTTGTTTGAGTGAAACCCTAAATTTGAGGGTTTGCACCCTATTTAAACGCCTTATTGCAACCTCATTTGTTCCTTATGCTCCCAGAACACCGCTTATCGAAACCCTAGCCGATTTGAGTGATCTAAGGCCATTTTTGGTGCTTTTGGGTGGTTGTGAAGCTTGAAAGGAAGGGAGAAGCTTTTGAATTCGAGTTGGGGCTTGTAGATCCATAGATCTTATTCCATCTTCAGCTCAACCAAGGTAAATGCCCCCTGTTTTGGACTTCCATTTGGTTGTTCATCTTTAGGGCTTAGATTTTGGGTGCATTTAGGGCTTTCTAAGCCATTTCCGGGTTTGTGAAGTGATTCATGGGGTTCTACTTTCAAATCTGAGTCATTGGAGGGGTATGAAGGCATAAAGGTGCCAACTATATGGCCATTAGAGACTTATGGCATAAAGGCCAGATCTATGATTTTGACGTGTTAAGACCCATTTAAATCGACTGTATAGTAAGGGTCAAGAAGGGACTTGACGAGTTGTTCTTGGAACTCGGCGAGTCGGTGTGTAATGACCACTAAATCCTTTCTGCGATTGGACCAGTGGATTGGGAAGGAAGTCTCGTGAATTCTTGGACTTGTAAAGGGACTTGGGAATCATGGGACTCGACGAGTGTATGAACAGACTCGACGAGTCCAAGGCAATCTCTCAACCTTTGAAGATGGACTCGACGAGTTGTTCTACAACTCGGCGAGTCATAGACTGGACACGTTCTTATGAGGGATATGAACTTGCCGAGTTGAAGGAAGAACTCGGTGAGTCGGATGGAGATGGTATCGATGGTTTGAATGAACGAAAACTTGGCGAGTTCTCGCTAGACTCAACGAGTGGTGTCGAGGTTGTATTCGGATTAGTGGAGTATGGACTCGGTGAGTTAGCGGGCCAACTCGGCGAGTTAGGTCAACTGGATGTTGACTTTGACTAGTTAAGGTATTGACCTTGGTTAGGGTTGCATGTTCTGTTTGATGACTTGAGAATTATCGTGTAGCGATTGAGGAGTCGAGGAGAGTCGATCTTCTCGCAGCAGACGGCTCAGATACTATACGACATCGAGGTGAGTTACCTTCTAGTAGGGATGGGTCTAAGGCCACAATGTCGACCCACCAACAGGGGTATTTAATAGATAAATCTCTTTGTGATAATTATTTTGGTTTGGTTATGTGATTTGGTCATGAGATATGCCTGCGTAATATGATAATTGTGTCAGTGGTAGTGATAGGGAGTCTTTCCCTGGCATAGGTCGTTAGGACCAAGGGGTAGGTTACTACCCCGATATGCCTGACTGTATGTTTATATCTTGCTACTGTATGCTAGTGGTAGGGGTGAAATAGTCCCCAGCTACTAGTTGAAAGATACCGATGGAAGTTACCGGTTGAAAGATACCGATGATGGTTACCGGTCGAAAGATATCGATGATAGTTACCGGTTGAAAGATATCAATGGCAGTTACCGGTTGAAAGATACCGACGATATTATATGGTATGCGGTATGAAGGGGGAACTCGCTGAACTTTGTGCTTATAGTTTTTGGTTTGGTTTCAGGTACCTCTTCATCGAAGGGGAAGGAGCCGGCGGTGTAGCCGCGCACACACACATGGTTTCCACATTGGGTTTCTGGGATTGAACTCTGATTTTCATTACTTTTGATGTTATGGGCTGAGACACAATATTATGATTTTGTAATGTGTTGTTTTATTGACAATGTTCTGGTAAAATGCTTTATAAAATATTAATTCAAAAATGAAATTTTTGGTCTCGAAATTTGGGATGTTACAAGTTGGTATCAGAGCCCTGGTTTGAGGGATTCGGACACACCATCGGGGGTGTCTGCACTCAAACCAAGGGACTAAAAGATTTTTCAAGGAAAACGGTTCTAAAATTTTAAGTTAAGGAATTTTGAGAAAAGACAAAGTGTGTGATGCGTGCGACCGGCCGAGCTCAAGTAAGTTTTCCCCAAGATATCCGTACTTGTTATGTTATGTGCATGATTCATGATTCTAAGAAGTTCATGCTAGATTAGGGCTAAGGATCTAGAGGATGCCTTGAATGTCTGTTGTATGAGCTCGAACTAGACGATAGTTTACACTTCGTGGAAGAGCCCGTAGAAATCATGGACCGAGAAGTCAAACGAATGAAACAAAGCCGTATCCCGATAGTGAAGGTTCGCTGGAATGCCAAGCGAGGACATGTATTCACTTGGGAGCGCGAGGATTCAATGAAACAAAAGTACCCCCATCTCTTCTCGAGACCATGATTTGTATTCTATGTTTGAATTTCGGGATGAAATTCCCTCTAACTGGGGATGATGTGACAACCCGAATCTTTTTCCCTTTCCGTTATCCTAATTCCGTTAGTTGAATTTGAATTTTATTAAGTGTCCGTCAAAACTTCATGGTTTAGGAAATCATCTAGTTTTATATAATTAAATTTATATAAGTGATTTGGAACCAAATCACACGAAAACCCAAAGTCCTTGAAAAACAAATAAGTTTTTGGCCTAAGTGATTGTATGGCCGCGCATCTGTGTACGGCCGCACACCCGTTTACGGCTGGTGTCAGGTGGACCTCACCACCGACCATACCCCCAGCCTATAAATATAGGTCCCCCACCCTCATTTAAACACTCTTGGCCGAAAACTCTCTCATTCTCTCTCTAGAACTTTTGACCGTACACACTAAAAACACCTCTTTTCTTTCGAAAAACATCGAAAATCGTCATTTGGAATCGATTAAGAGCATCTGGAACACGTTTTCTTCGAAATCAAACACCCTTGTTCTTGAGTGTACGACCGTACACCCTTCAAATCTTTAAAGGCCATACACCCTTCGAGAAGCAGTTTACGGTCGTACAAGGTTCACAGCTGTACACCCCATTCACGGTTGTACACCCTCATTCACGGCCGTACACGCCTCTTAAGCAGTGAAAAACTCGTTTTCTCGATTCAATCTAGTCCCGGTAACATTCCTTAACCAAAACAAGTGTTTTCCTAACACTTTACCTAACTAAATCTCTAATTTAGATGCATATATGTATTTATTGATATTAGGATTCCGTTAAGTGCCACGTACAGCAACCCGAGGATCTTCGTTTCCATTCGACGTTTTCACACAACAACAGTGAGTTCATACCCCTACACTTTTATGATTTTTAACATTTTCAGGGGGTGGATACAAGCCAAACACAAATGATTTTCTGAACTAAAACAAAAAGAATTTCAACAAAACTTATGAATTGATGCAGTCCAACGAGTTTCATAAAATATATAGATATTTTATCCCTTTTGTATTATGTGCAGCATAAGGGACAATTTCTGCTAAACAAATATATATAATTGCATAGTTTTCTGAAACAATATACAGATCAAGAACATAACATACAAACTATAATAGGTATAGTTTGAGCTTTCAATACACAGTTTTACTATATCAAGATTCTACATTAACAATCATTTAAACTATGAAAAATATAGTTTATGGCATACATTACCACTTTTTGGATACAAGAGTACCATATTAGATAATTATTTAAGTATAATTATTTTTACTCTACAAAACATACATCGAATTCAAGTACAAAAGAACATTATGTTTCACGTATTTGTAAAGTCGTGAATCTAGTTGGGAGACACGTCATTGGGCGCTTACAAACATAACTAAGTGGAGGACTACCCTTATGAACCAGAGTCTCCTCGGGGGAGAACGTGATTTAGTGTATAGACCTATACGGGACTGACAACCCCGCACCTTGTTGTTAGCTACAGTAGGACCGACAGGTCTATGGGTGACAAAGTCATAAAGGATATTGGCGTCTAATTCACGTCGTATTAGTTTATTATGGTCATAAAACTCGCCAGTAGATAGTAACGATATATTTACATAATAATATACTTCTCATGAACAATTTGATGGGTTTTAGCCATAAGATCATTCCTATGTGCGCATGCAAAACCCTAATGCTCGGATCTAGGCTTTCTAATTAAACATGCTTTGAATCCAAGACTTCTAATAGCTAAGTAGGTTAAATAACAACATTGAAACAGATCTAGAACCATACCTTTGAATTCCTTGTTGATCTTGTTGTCTTGGAGCTTCTAGAGTCACAATTGTCACTCCTCTAATGGCTTACAAACACCAAATAGCAAGGAGGATTATTTGGGAGAGAGGAGAGGGGAGGAATTTGGCCAGAGCTTCTCTAGTTTAGGTTAAGTTCCGAATTCCCTCAGCCATGGGGTCTATTTATACTTGTAGACTCCTTAAGGGTTACAACCTAAACCCTATTGGATAATCTTCTCTTAAGTTTATCCAAATCCATTCCTTAGATAAGCAATGGACGATTTGAGCTATCCTTTAGGTTCTAGAATTCGTCCAATCCATATCTATATGGATTTACAGTCTAAAGTTTAACTATCAAACAATTGACAGTTTATACCCTCTTATTAAATTAATCTCTTTAAGTCACCAAATTAATTCTAATTAATTCTATGACTTATACCAACAATATTATTATTCTTTATAATAATATTTACTCTCTCTTAATAAATCATCCTATCAAATTGCTATGGTGAAGGCAACCCAAAAGGACCATGCACAACCGGGTCAAATACTTGCCTAATATAGTTGTAGCCTTAGACACTATTCCAACAGTCTCCCACTTGGATAAGTCTAGTAACTATATGTACAAGTACAATTCGGCTTGCAATCGTAGCTCTCAAAGACATTGTCAACCTCTGATCTAATCAATCTTGTCCTTTAGATAAGGGATCGTACAGTCCTCTGTTAGATATCATGCTGACAATCCTATGGAATGGTTAGTCAAGCATTTAGGTTTCTCGATCTCTGATTTATTTGACATAGAACTTAATCGAACACATCAATTCAGTTCTGACCGGGCCTGGCACATAAGTCAAATCAAATCATCAAGCGGGCGAGATATCACTTTTGCCTTCTTAGATAAAAGTTACAGATAAACTTCGACTTATATGCATTTACTTATTCATTAACCAACTATACACAACAATGCATTTTATAACACCGAGTTACTGATGCGTTTTCGCATTATCAATGTACAATCAATTAACAAATAACAAACCATATATCTAGGTTTTAAGACTATATGATATTATCGTCTTGCAATCACCTTTTTATATCTTATTCCATAAGGTGATTCCAGCAAGCACGGGTTTGTTCCAATTCTCAAAACTAGTTCATAAGCACTCATGAACGTTGCAGCAACCCTTTGCTATGTCTAACACCATTTAGACAATCTACACACCAATTCATGACAATCTTCATTCACATCTACTTCCAACATATGAACGATTGTGGACAATTTGAACAATTCGATTATTCCTAATAAACTCAATTATTCTGGAAGACAAAACATGCAAAGTGAAACAATAGTTAAACAATTAACATAAGATAGTAACATTACTCATAAATAAAACTCCTTTATTTAATCATCAAATGTTAATTACATTTATCTATTACACGTTTCTAATACTATCTAATCTATGCTAATATCATCCTTCAGCCCAATACTCCTAGCATGCTGCAAGTGCTTAACCCTACTCAGTCCCTTCGTAAGCGGATCTGCTAGGTTATCTTCTGATAATATCCTCTTCACTATGAGTTGTCCTTCTTCTACACGATGTCTAATGAAGTGATATTTTCTGTCGATATGTCTTGATCTACCATGATCCCTCGGTTCCTTGGTCAAGGCAACCGCTCCTTCGTTATCACAGAAAATCTCCATGGGCTCTTTTATGGCAGGTACAACTCCAATATCACCGATGAAGTTCTTTAGCCATATTGCCTCCTTCGACGCTTCGCTCGCTGCAATGTACTCTGATTCGCACGTTGAATCAGCTACGGTTTCCTGCTTGGAACTCTTCCATGTCACTGCTCCTCCATTTAGCGTAAAGACCCAGCCCGACTGCGAATGGTAGTTGTCCCTGTCGGTTTGAAAACTGGCATCACTATACCCTCGCACCTTTAAGTCATTACTCCCTCCGAGGACTAAAAACCATTCCTTGGTCCTCCGAAGGTACTTAAGTATATTCTTGACTGCAATCCAATGAGCTCTGCCAGGGTTCCCTTGATATCTACTGACCATGCTCAAAGCAAAGGCCACATTAGGGCGAGTACAAGTCATAGCATACATGATTGAGCCAACTGCGGAAGTGTAGGGTACTCGGCTCATCTCAGCTATCTCAGCTTCTGTACTCGGACATTGAGTCTTACTCAATTTGGCATTACTCTGTATCGGTAGTTCTCCCTTCTTCGAGTTTTCATACTAAAACGTTTTAGTACCTTATCCAAGTAAGTATTTTGACTAAGTCCAATTAGTCTCTTACTTCTTTCTCTTACTATCCTTATTCCCAAAATGTAAGAAGCCTCTCCGAGGTCCTTCATAGCGAAGCACTTCCCGAGCCAGGAGTTAACCTCCTGCAGAGTCGGGATGTCGTTTCCTATGAGTAATATGTCATCGACATATAGAACGAGGAAGCTTACTATACTCCCACTGGCTTTGACATATACACACGATTCGTCTTCGCTTCGTACAAATCCAAACTCTTTGACTTTCTCATCGAAGCAAAGATTCCATCTGCGAGACGCTTGCTTAAGTCCATAAATGGACTTCTCAAGCTTACACACTCTATTCGGATGCTTCGGATCCACAAAACCCTCTGGCTGAGCCATGTAAACATCCTCAGCCAACTTTCCGTTAAGGAAAGCGGTCTTGACATCCATTTGCCAAATCTCATAATCATAAAATGCGGCAATACCTAGCATCACTCTAATAGATTTAATCTTCGCAACTGGTGAGAAGGTCTCATCATAGTCAACTCCGGGAGTTTGAGTAAAGCCCTTCGCAACCAATCGCGCTTTATATGTGTGTACTTTACCATCCACTTCGGTCTTCTTCTTGAAGATCCATTTACACCCAACGGTCTTACGTCCGGGCACATAATCAACCAAATTCCAAACTTGGTTATCATACATGGATTGGATCTCGCTATCCATCGCCTCTTTCCATTTTACAGACTTCGGGCCTGCCATGGCTTCCTTATAGCTATTAGGTTCATCAAGGTTTACTAGTGTACCATCACTAATATACGTGTCCCCTTCGGTAGTAATATGAAAACCATAAAATTGGGGATGAACTCTAACTCTATCGGAACGTCTAAGAGGTAAGGACTCGTCAATCGATTCAATCGGAGTTTCCTCCTCGGGTTGAGCGCCAGCGGTAGAGGTTCCTTCATCTATCGACTCTTGAATCTCTTCAAGCTCGATTTGCCTCCCACTGTCTCCTTGGCCTATGAGTTCTCGCTCTCGGAAAACTCCTCTCTTCGCAACAAAGACAACATTGTCCTGCGGTATATAGAAGAGATATCCAAAGGATGTCTGCGGGTAGCCGATGAAAATACATCGCTCACTTCGAGGTTCAAGCTTGTCGTGAGTATCTCGTCTTACGAAAGCCTCGCAACCCCAAACCTTGATATGTGCTAACGAGGGAGCTGTCCCTGTCCACATCTCGTGAGGTGTTTTGGCAACCTTCTTAGTAGGGACTTGGTTAAGGAAATGGGCGGCAGTCTCTAAGGCATACCCCCAAAAAGAGATAGGTAGTGAAGCACGACTCATCATAGAGCGAATCATATCCAATAAGGTTCGATTACGCCTTTCTGCCACACCATTTAACTGTGGTGTCCTAGGAGGCTTCAATTGCGAAACTATTCCACACTCCTTTAGATAATCGTGGAATTCAAGACTTAGGTACTCTCCTCCTCGATCGGATCGAAGCATCTTGATTTTCCTGCCCAATTGATTCTCCACTTCATTCTTGAACTCTTTGAACTTTTCAAAGGTTTCTGACTTTTGCTTGATTAGATAGATATATCCATATCTACTATAATCATCGGTAAAAGTCACGTGGAAGCGGTTCCCATCCTTCGTGGTTGATCTAAATGTTCCACATACATCGGTATGTATTAAGTCCAATAGACCCTCACCCCTTTCACATGTACTTGTGAAGGGTGACTTAGTCATTTTTCCAAGTAAACAAGACTCGCATGTGTCATCTTCCCTAAGGTCGAATGACTCCAACACTCCATCCTTTTGAAGTTGGGCTATGCGTTTCTTGTTGACATGTCCAAGACGACAATGCCACAAGGATGCTTTATCCATACTAGTGGAAGAATCTATATTCAAAACATCATTTCCTAAGTTATCAACAATCATAACTGTTTCATAAATTCCATTACATGGTATAGCTTCAAAGTAAAAGACACCATTTAGATAAGCCAAAATAGAACCATTCTCATTATTAAAAGAAAATCTAAAACCTTGTCTATATAAACCATGAAATGAAATGATGTTTCTAGCCATTTCTGGCGAATAGCAACAATTTTTCAAATCTAAACATAAATTATTCCTAAGCACTAAAGAATACACTCCAATCTTGGTCACAGGCGACGATCTTCTGTTCCCCATGATTAGATTGATCCTTCCTTGCTCCACATCCCTACTTCTTCTTAGTCCCTGCACATTAGAACAAATGTGATAACCACAACCGGTATCAAGAACCCAAGAAATAGCGTGATTAGAATCGTTAGATTTGATTGTGTATATACCAGCGAAAGATGGCTTGATCTTTCCTTCCTCGATGGCTTGCAGGTACTCTAGGCAGCTTCTCTTCCAATGTCCTATCTTGTGGCAGTGGTGGCATTCTGCCTCCTTCGGGTTAGGCCAGGGCTTAGTGGGATCAACTTTGGTCCCACTAGAAGAGGCACCATCTCGGGCTTTAACCTTGCGATAGTTCTTCGATGAAGCCTTCCTCTTCTTTCCCTTTCCTTGACCAATAGCCAAGACAGGAGCAGTAGGTGGATTGGGAGTTGGTGCAACAGACTTGCCTTTGAAGTTGCTTTCAGCGACCCTCAAGAGACCTTGGAGTTTGCTTAGGGTGACCTCCTCTTTGTTCATGTGGTAGGTCATCCTAAATTGATTGTACATCGGAGGCAAAAAGTGAAGCACCATGTCGATCGCCAAGTCTTCTCCAAATTCAACATTTAACTTGCGAAGGCGGTCGACATACCTTTGTATCTTTTGCAGGTGCACGGTAAGAGATTCTCCATGACCCATCTTAGCAGAAATCATGTTGGTGAAAATCTCATAACGCTCTTGTCTCGCGTTTTGGTGGTATCTCTCCAATAAGTCTTGATGCATCTCGTACGGGTACATGTCCTCGTAGGACTTTTGGAATTCGGAGTTCATGGTGGCTATCATGATGCAGTGTACCTTCGTTGCATCTCGCTCATGAGTTTCAAAAGCGGTAATTTCAGCCGGAGTAGCGATTTCGGGGTTGATTTTCTCGAGCTTCTCATCGAGGACATACTCTTTATCCTCATAGCGAGCAATGGTGCGAATGTATCTTATCCATTCGCTAAAGTTCGTTCCATCGAAGGTGACCTTTTGGCAAAGGCTCATCAACGTGAAAGAACTAGCAGCAACGTTGTTTGCGTTCGACATCTTTAAAAGGAAGAAATGACAAAGATAGATTAGAATAAGAATCCCTAATTATCACCCAATAAGAAAAATTAGGGCTAGGATCCAACAATAACATTTACATACTAGAAAAGGGATGTCGTAATCTAACATGCAAATAAATTGAAGGTAAGTGAATGACGATTCACTAATTCTCCATTTCAAAAAACTTAACTATTAGTCCTAAATGTATTGAGAATTCCTAGGTTCGGATGAGATTCATTGAAACTATTCAATGGCATGTTTAAATCTTGATATGCCCCTCTTGTTTGTGACTGGGATACCGAGGATCACAAAGCGGGTGTGAATTACCATGCAAATTCACATGGTGCCTTCATTGTAACAATCACCTATTCGATGTGCCGGTAAACCACGCACGCTCCATCGAACTATGATAAACAATGAATCACCCTTTGCCACCTTTGCTTAGAACCAATTAGTGTGCCGGTAAACCACACACGCTCCACTAACTTCTTAGCAAGGGTGCAAAGTGTAATTTCATGGGATTGCATCAATTCACTTTTCCTAAAGTAACTAAGATTGGGAAATTTTATAAAAATGTGTAGTTACTTTGTATTACTTATTATACTTTTAATGAGGTTGCCCTATCCTACCTGTTCGGCTAACGACCCTCCACCGATCAAGCAAGCGGTGGTTGTGAGTGTACACCCATTAAGCGCCATTTTATAGGCCGCAACCTTATACCCACCTTATAGATCGGCTTCGTGAATGAGGCCTACTAACGGTAAGACTAGCATTTTAGTTATATATATATATATATATATATATATTATTCTAGTAATATTATATTAGTATAGGGTTGTATTTTAAACCTTTAAAAAAAACTAGGGTTTGAAATTTAAGTTTTCTAAATTTAAACTTTTAATCACAAAATTTCAAAACTTGAGGACAAGTTTTAAACATTTAAAACATGGAGTATCAAATAACAAATAATTTCAATTAACAATTAATTTCCTAATTATCTATATTTGATTTATTCAAGATTTCTTTTTAAGATAATTACCAAAATAATCAAAATAATTAATTAATTATCATATAAGGAAATTAAATATTTTATTAGTTGATAATTACCTTTAATTAGATCAAGATTATAGTCATATATATCAAAAAATCGGATTAGGATTGATCTAATATGATTAAGGAAAGTTTCCATAAGATAATTATGAAAAAATCCCGAATCTGGTCATTCCTGACGCTTGGACTCGCCGAGTGCACAAAGGGACTCGCTGAGTCAGGCGAACTCGCCGAGTCCACTTTGGAACTCGCCGATTCCATGACTCAGAAACCAAAAATTCGAATTTTGCAGGTTTGTTTCATACAATTAAGCAACAATTTAATGAAAACCAAGCAAGGCTCTGATACCACTGATGGGTTTTAGCCATAAGATCATTCCTATGTGCGCATGCAAAACCCTAATGCTCGGATCTAGGCTTTCTAATTAAACATGCTTTGAATCCAAGACTTCTAATAGCTAATTAGGTTAAATAACAACATTGAAACAGATCTAGAACCATACCTTTGAATTCCTTGTTGATCTTCTTGTCTTGGAGCTTCTAGAGTCACAATTGTCACTCCTCTAAAGGCTTACAAACACCAAATAGCAAGGAGGATGATTTGGGAGAGAGGAGAGGGGAGGAATTCGGCCAGAGCTTCTCTACTTTAGGTTAAGTTCCGAATTCCCTCAGCCATGGGGTCTATTTATACTTGTAGACTCCTTAAGGGTTACAACCTAAACCCTATTGGATAATCTTCTCTTAAGGCTATCCAAATCCATTCCTTAGATGAGCAATGGACGATTTGAGCTATCCTTTAGCTTCTAGAATTCGTCCAATCCATATCTATATGGATTTACAGTCTAAAGTTTAACTATCAAACAATTGACAGTTTATACCCTCTTATTAAATTAATCTCTTTAAGTCACCAAATTAATTATAATTAATTCTATGACTTATACCAACAATATTATTATTCTTTATAATAATATTTACTCTCTCCTAATAAATCATCCTATCAAATTGCTATGGTGAAGGCAACCCAAAAGGACCATGCACAACCGGGTCAAATACTTGCCTAATATAGTTATAGCCTTAGACACTATTCCAACACAATTGATTTAATAACATAAGTATGGAAAATACTTATGCCTTACAGTTTCAGAACCATTAAAGCAACAACACACACTCAAGGGAAAATATAGGATTTTCTCAAGATATACATCAGTACTTTACAAACAATCAGAATAACATTCTATACATTGTTTACATTACTAGTGATAGCCAAGGATTCCATACAAGAGTTTTTGTACAAATCAAACAGAACATACTGGTGGTAACCAGGGTTTTCAAACAGAATACAGTAACAGCCATATGTTAGAATTTGGATTTTCATGGAACGTAAACAAACATTTTATACAAATTCAATGACAAGTTTCCATTACAAAGACATGCTTATGAACTCACCAGCTTTATGTTGATACTCTTTTCAAAACTGCTTGTATTCTCAGGAAATCAATAGACAGGTATTCCTTGCAACTTTTGACAAGACGGAGCATTCGGAGTCTCATCTTTATTTTTTTGTTGTTTTTGATGTATACAAACAATGAATCAAATGGATGTAAATATTCTTATCTTAATTTGGATCTGGGGGCAATAGTGTTTTCCCTCAAGATTTGGCAACATTATCTTTATTGGAGGATGTACCATATAAACGGATCACAAGAGTTTGAGGTAGCTTATGGATTAGCCAAATCTGAATATGAGACAACGTAGATGGCTTAATGTGGTAAAGGATTATGACAGCGAGATTCTTTATCACCCGGGAAAAGAGAATGTGGTCGCTAATGTTTTGAAACACATTCTGACCAAGAGTGCTCACTTTGTAGCTATTCGGGAGTGCTCTTTAGCCAAGAAATTGGCCGATGTTTATGTACACGATATTGCCGCTCGACATGGTGTTCCATTTTCTACTTTATTTGATCGAGATGTTCAATTCACTTCTCGATTTTGGCAGAGGTTCCATGAGGAATTGAGTACAAGGCTGCACTTTAGCATCGATTATCATTTGCATACTGATGTCTAGAGTGAGAGGACCATTCAGATGCTTGAGGATATGTTGAGAGCCTATGTTATAGATTTCGGTGGGAGTTGGGATTCCTACCTTCCTCTTGCTGAGTTTTCTTACAACAATAGTTATCACTCCAATATCGGTGCGCCACCATTTAAGCTTCTTCATAGGACGATGTGTCGTACCCCATTTTTTTGGGGCGAGGTCGGTCACATGGTTATGGAAAGGATCGAGGTAGTTCTTCAGACGATAGAGCTTATCCAACAGATCAGGCAGAGGCTACAGACAGCTCAGAGTCAGCATAAGAGTTATGTTGACAAATGTTGATTTGAGTTGGAGTTTTAGGTCGGCGATATGGTTCTACTGAAAGTATCACCTTATAAGGGTGTAATACGCTTCAGGAAGAGGGGAAATTTAGGGCTTCGTTATATTGGACCGTTTCGAGTATTATCCAGGGTAGGTAGGGTAGCCTATCAGTTGGATTTTCCTGAGAAACTTAGTCAGATTCACAACACCTTCTATGTTTCCAAGCTTTGGAAGTCTATGGCTGATGATTCTATAGTTTCTCAATTAGATTATATTCAGGTTGATGATCGCCTGAATTATGTTGAGAGACTAGTGACGACTCTAAATAGAAAGACGAAGAACTTGTGTAACAAGTTGGTATCATTGGTTAAGGTCGAGTGGCAACATAGGAAGGGTTCTGAATGGACTTGGGAATCTGAGGCAGAGATGCGAGAGCAATACCCTAAGTTATTTGCAACATCGGAATTCGAGGATGAAGTTTGATTCAAGTGGGGGAGAATTTTAACACCATGATCTAGGTATTTTTCATTTATACCCTTAGTATGAAATTTATTTGCAAAATTGGTCCCATGGCTCATTAAGTGAAAGCACGTAGTTGTGTTAAGTGTGTTGGGCGTACTCAGAGTACACAGGGCGTACGTGGCTACGGGTCAAACCCTAATTTTTAGAGTTTGACCCCTATTTAAACAACATTAAATTCTGAATACTTTTTCCCTCATCACCCTCCATCTTCTAATTCATCCCTAGCAAACCCTAATCCGTTGTGTGAGCATTTAAGCTTAAAAGAGTGTAATTGCGTGTTCTTGGAGGAAGGAGAAGATAGTATATTCATCTTAGGAGCTCAATAACACTTAGATCGAGAAGTATCTCACCCTCAGGCATCCTTTGGAAGTATAAAGTTCAGATCTTGATGAGTTATTTGCTTAGATCTTGCTAAGCTAGAGTTTGTGTTGATTTTTGGTCCCGTAGTTTGGTCCAGTGGAGTATGAGCTACTCCGGGTCCTTGAAATGTAGTTATCTGTAGTTTTGAGCTCATAGATTCATAAAAATGAGAGCTTTGGCATCGTCATTAATCCATGCAAGAGTTTTGGAACTTTAGATGACTTTTGGTCCAAGGTTTGAGTTTTAACTGTCTTATATGCATGCAAATGGATAAAGTTAGAGACTTTATCCATTGAAAAGTCCCTGGTTATCTAGATATGAAGTTTGGTGCCTTGGTTGAATGAAATAAGACCTTAATGGTGAAAAGTATATTTACCTCTAGTATATTGGGCGTACCTAGAAGTACGCTGCACGTACCAGGGTTCGAACCCGTTTCTGGAAATGCACCCTCTACACTGGGCGTAGAGGGGAGTATACAGGGTGTACTCAGACTAGGTGTAATATTTGACTTTTTAACTTGAGTTTGATCAAGATTTTTGACAAAGTTTGACTTAGGGGAATTTTAGGTATTTTAAGCTGTAGTTTGAGTTTAGGTCACTGTTTTTTGTATAGGTGACCTGTAGAGTTGGCATTTGGAGCAACATTCTTTTCTTCTATCTTTTCATATTATGAGGTGAGTTTCCTCATAGTACTTGAGGGTCAAAGACACCAATGCCAACCATTCGTTTATATATCTAGGTATATAGGATGTTGCTATGCTATAGTGATCTGTTAGATCTGTATGACTATTTGTTTGTTGGTTATGTGCTTATCTGTTGTATATGTCGACATACTGCGGTTAGGTTGAGGAAATACTGCTTTGTATGGAAGCTAACAAACCTGATAGCGGGCCAGACATAAGTTGTAGGCCAGAAAGGCAAGCCATACTTATGTTGTGGGTTCAGGAGCAATCCAGACATGAGTTGTTGGGCAGAAATGCAAGCCAGACTCATGTTGTAGGCTCATAGGTAATCCAGCCCGATGGTCGTGGACCCACTATGCATGTTATTATATGTTTGTGTGGTGTTATTTTGGGGGATTCAATAAGCTTTAGCTTACGGTTTAATTGTTATGTTTCAGGTACTTCATATGATCGGGGGGAAACAAAGGTGTGATCGTACACATCCTTCAGTGACATGTTTTGGAGATTTTATGATACTCTGATTTTTGAATAATTGTATTTGAAATTTGGTTTTGACTTGGGTTTTGATTGGAAACAATAATTTTACCTTAATTGAAAAATGAAAAATTTTATCGTGATTTCTGGGATGTTACACTTTGGGTCATGAGACATCTTCGAGTTACGATACATTACACTCAGCAAGTGAGACGTCGTGAGACAGTAGTCACCACGAATGATTGAGGCTGAGACACTAGTCGTGAGATGTTGGTCGCTAGTCGTGAGATGTTGGTTGTGAGACAACGTTTGTTGCTGGACACCAAACTGTGAGACATGAGACAATGATCGCTCACTTTGAAAACTAGCCACTAAGCAGTTTATGAAAATAATTCATGCGACTTTTCTCAATTATGAATAAAATATTTCCAGTTAAATCGATAATTTTGGACAACTTTCGTTTATACAACTTCTGACATATAAGACACTGTGACATCCCCAAAATCACGGTCAGAAAAGATCGATGTCATTTATGCTTTTTAAAATAATTTCAGAGTAAATCTTTTTGATTTAAAAGAGTTGCGGAATTTGTTCCCAAAACAAAATATGATAAAATAATATTTAATTATCAAAGCATTTCATCAAGAGATGCATTTTCATTATATAATCAAAACTCGGGATCTCATGTTCCGATACAGACCATAAAGCATAAACGATAACATTACAAGTCATTCAACAAATATATACATATACAAACTTGTAAACAAAACAACTCGATGATTCATCCATCTTATGCCCATGTGCCACTTCCTATAATACAAATAAAACTTAGTGGGTCAGGCTTGGGAGCCTGGTGAGCATATAAGGTTTTCGACCCACAATAAATAATTATATTTAATTTCACCAACCAACAATAACCCAATTACCCATTGCCGTTATCCTCGCTTTATGTCCCTAAAACAACATCTATCTCAAGGGACCTAATCTAGGATTTTCATCGGGGCGGACATTACTGCTAAGGGGTTTCCTCAACAATAGATATCCTAAAGGCAACCATGAGGGGATAGAGTACACCGGTGCACACATCGTTCACAACACCTACAGATTATGAACCTTCTAGCGTTCCACAGGATTGTCTAGAAAGAGTCTGTGGTCATTATCCATACTCCGCTGAATAACTAGATCAACAACAACAACATCGAGGCCTCTCATCTATTTATCACACATCAACTAGCTACCCATGTTCTACCCAACATATTAGTAGATAAAAATATATATTTTTATAAATAGTTTAAAACATGTATAGCATTCTCATTCTATATATATTCCACATAACAGATGAGGCACTCACACACATAACACGTATTTAATAGAGAATAAATCATATTTATGAGATAGAAGAAAGTGAATATACATTCACACATATAACAGCAAAATATACACATAACACGTATTTCATATAAAATACTTCATAGTTATGCGTTAGAAGAAAGTAACTACACACTCACTTGATCAGAAGATGATCAGACAGCACTACGACTTGTAGAAGTAGTATTCTTCGGTAGATCTAGAAGATCTTCACAAAAATTGGCTTCTCGCGGGCAGAGCTTCGGCTCGGGAATCTCACTTCTCGGGATCTTCGGGGCTTCGAGACTTGCATCGGGGCTCGGGATACACACAAAACGACGCAAAACGGGAGAAAGATGAGAGAATTTGGCAAATGGATTCGGCTGCCCTTGCAAGCCTTTTATAGGAGGCTGAGGCCTCGCATTACGCTGGGCGTAATGCTCTACGCAGGGTGTACGCCCCGGAAGTTCGTCACTGCTTACGTATCCAAAGAACTCAAGTGCGAGGCGCGTCATGCTTCGCTATACGCTGGGCGTAACCCGGATAAGTCCGGTGACTCCCTTTCGGATAATATCAGATTTAATAATTAAATTTATATATTAATTATTTAATAAACTTCAAAAATTCATATCTTCTTAATACGAACTCCGTTTTCGACGTTCTTTATATCCACGCGTAGGTGAGACTGCACTCTACAACTTTTGTTTAGACTCCATCGGCTAATTTTGAATTTATTTTTATTATTTATTTTTAGTAGGCCGGGACAAGAAAACTCCGTTATAAATTCATAACTTCTTCATCCGACGTCCGTTTTCGCCTATCTTTTTATCGTTTCACTACAATTAACGAGATCTTCGATTCTCGTTTAGATTGTTTTGGCTAAAAACCGCTCTATCTCAAATCTTCTATTCGGGCTGCATACTGCTAAGTCGAAACTTCGGAAAATCATAACTTCCTCATACGAAGTCAGATTTGGGCGTTTTCTTTATGCACGTTCTCGGTTTAACGAACTCTACAACATTCATTTAGATCACTAGGGCTAAATATTGCTCTAACGTAAATTTCACTTTTTACGTCATTCAGCTTTGCCGGTTCCGTCGCGAAACTTTGACAGATCGTAACTTCTTCGTTATAACTCGGATTTCGACATTCTTTATATATTCGGAAACCTCGTTCCAGCTACTACAACATTATACATAGATATCAGCTTTATCTAACTTTTTATTTTGACGCTTATTTTTATTCTCAATTACATTAAGACACACAACTAAGCACAAAACACATAATACTCAAATAATACAGTTCTATTATTTCAAAACGGGTTAAAAAGGTTAACCTAGACTATTACATCAACGAAAATGCCTTGCCTGGAAATGCGGGCGTTACAATTCTCTCCCCTTAGGATGATTCCGTCCCTGGAATCACACATCAACAAACAAATGCGGATAGTGACTCAACACGTCACTCTCTGTTTCCCAAGTGAGATTTGGCCCATTCGTATGTTTCCTACGGACAAGCACTAATTCGACCATCTTGCGTCAAAGCTTCTTAGTCTTTCGGTCAACAATTGCCTCTGGCTCTTCAATTAACCTCTTGTTTTCATCAATTCTCAATTCAGAAATTGGAATTATGTCAGGAACTTCTCCCGTGAACTTCCTCAAATAACACACATGAAAAGTGTTATGGATTCCATTCAGTTCTTCGGGTAATTCTAACTTGTAAGCTTGGTTCCCAACCCTCTGAAGAACTTTAAACGGTCCAATAAACCTTGGGCTCAACTTTCCCCTTTTACCAAATCTTATAAGTCCCTTCCATGGAGAGACTTTAAGCAAAACCGAATCTCCAACTTCAAAAGTCATCGGTCTTCGCTTGTTGTCAGCATAGCTCTTTTGACGATCCTGAGCTGCTAACATTCTTTCCCTAATTATTTTCAACTTTTCAGCAGTTTGATGAACCATCTCGGGTCTCATAAACTACTTCTCCCCAACCTCAAGCCAACAAGACGGCGTACGACACTTCTGTCCGTACAAAGCTTGATAAGGTGCCATCTTTATTCTCGAGTGGAAACTATTATTGTAGGAAAATTCTACCAAATGTAAATGTTCATCCCAGTTACCTAGGAATTCCAGGGTACACTCTCTCAGCATATCTTCAAGTGTTTGTATTGTTCTTTCACTCTGATCATTAGTCTGTGGATGGTAAGTTGTACTTAAACACAACTTGGTACCCATTTCATCTTGTAGACTTTTCCAAAACCTTGAGGTGAAACGGCTGTCACGATCTGACATAATCATTAACGGAACACCGTGAAGCCTCACAATTTCCTTCACGTAAGAATTCGCAAGCTTATACATAGACCATTTCTCATTGGCTGCTATGAAATGCGCACTCTTAGTGAATCGATCAACGACCACCCCAATCATGTCGTGACCATTCTTTGTTCTGGATAGTTTAGTGACAAAATCCATAGCAATGTCTTCCCATTTACCCATAGGCACAGGTAAAGGTTCTAAACTCCCATATGGTTTCTGATGTTGTGTCTTGACTCTCGCACAAGTCACACACTCGGCCACATACTTTGTAACATCAAGCTTCATCGTTGGCCACCAGTAGTAGGGTTTCAAGTCCCTATACATTTTAGTACTTCCATGATGAATTGAGTACATGGTTTTGTGAGCTTCTTCCATCAGAAGATCTCTTATTCCTCCTGACTTAGGCACCCAAATTCGATCTTGGAATACCTTTAGTCCATGACCGTTTGTATCAAACACTAACGTTTTACCCAAACGTTCCTCCTTTCGGTAATTCTTCTCTAAAGCTTCTTCTTGAGCTTTCTTTATACTCTCCACAATTGTCGAGACAATTTCTAATCTCAACGCTCTTGGCCTTTTTCTCTCAAGATTGACTTTCCGACTGAGAGCATCAGCAACAACATTAGCTTTACCGGGATGGTAAAGTATCTCACAGTCGTAGTCCTTGAGTAACTCTAGCCAGCGTCGTTGCCTCATATTTAACTCTTTCTGATTAAAGAGATATTGGAGACTCTTATGATCAGTGAAAAGTTTGCACTTCGTGCCATAGAGGTAATGCCTCCATATTTTCAGAGCAAAAACTACCGCTGCCAACTCCAAATCGTGAGTAGGTTAGTTCTTTTCATGCTCCTTCAGCTATCGAGACGCATATGCTATCACCTTTTCTCTTTGGGTCAAAACACAACCCAACCCAACACCGGACACATCGCTATAAACAGCGAAGTCTTCAACTCCATCGGGTAGAGAAAGTATCGGTGCCTCACATAGTTTCTTCTTTAGCTTCTCGAATGCTTCATTATGCTTATCACTCCAAGCATAAGTAGCTCCTTTGTGGGTCAAAGCTGTTAATGGAGTACAAATCGAAGAAAAGCCTTGGATAAACCTTCGGTAATATCCGGCTAATCCTAAAAAGCTTTGGATCTCCGTGGGACTTTTCAGTTGTTCCCACTTCATTACAGCTTCAATCTTTGCTGGATCAACCATTATCCCTTCTTGGTTGACCACATGACCCAAGAATTGGACTTCTCGAATCCAAAAATCACACTTGGAGAACTTTGCATACAACTTCTCCTTCTTCAAAACTTCTAACACTTCTCGCAAGTGTCTGCCATGTTCCTCTTGGCTTTTCGAGTAAATCAGAACGACATCTATGAACACTATCACAAATTTATCAAGGAATCGATTACAAACCCGATTCATTAAATCCATGAATGCTGCTGGAGCATTGTTTATGTGACAACCCGAAATTTCTGTTCTAAATCAAACCATTTCAATCCAATAGCAGTAGAGCAGTTACAGTAAAAATTCAGACTTATGGAATAAGTTTGGCAGTTTTAGGGTTTTACACCTAAAGAGATATTAGGAGAGTGGTTGCACTAGGATTAGGTGCAACATAGTAATTCCATTACTCTAAGTCATTAGAATCCATTCCGAGAATAGAAATATTTTCTGCCAAAAATCTCTGGACTATAAATAGAATTCTGAACCAAATTGGTTCATTATTTAATTTCCAATTAGAGAAAAGCCAAATACTCTCTCACGGATCTTCGGGTTTTCATCCCAGATTGTGAGTCTACGTTCATAGATGTGTTTTAATACTTGTTATATGCTTAATAACATTATTTACATGTCCAAAGTACAAGATCCGGGAGTTTACCGCCCAAGAACGTTCTTGGGGAGTAAACTCCAATATCAAGCCTAAAGGCCACCTAGTCCTATTTCCGTGTTAGGCATCTAGCTAAGGACCTTAAGTATGAACATTAGAGGCTAGAAACAAATCAAAACCACTTAGTTTGAGGAGTTTACGGCCAAGGAACCACCTCTTGGGCCGTAAACTCCAAGTAAAGGGCACAAATGAGTGCCTAGTGTTCCTTTAGCCTTAGAACAAGAACCTAGAAGCCTTAAACTCATGTTTTAGACCAACAAAACAATTAGAAACCAACTTTGGAAGGGAGTTTACGGCCAAGATGCTCCTTAGGCCGTAAACTCCAAGATTTAGGGCCAAAATCCCTTCAAACTCTTCCTAAGGCTTAGTCTTCATTTTAGGCAAATACCTTAAAGTGTTTAGGACCTAGAAAACTCATGAAAAGCTCAAGTGTTGAAGAGTGTATGGCCAAGAGTATTTCTTGGGCCGTAAACTCCTATTAAGGGGTCAAAGGACACCCTAGACACTTCCTTAGGCCAAGAGACTTTTAGGGCAAGTACCTAGATGAGTTTTGGACTAGTTAAAATTCTAAGAACCCCATGTGTGAGGGAGTTTACGGCCCACAGAGTTCTATGGCCGTAAACTCCATCAAATGGTTCCATTTAGTGCCTTAAACCTTCCTTAAGCCAAGTGTTGAAGCCTAGACTTGTTCCTAGAATTGTTGGAGACTTGAAAGAACAATAAGAACCCTCCCAAGGGAGTTTACGGCCGTAAACTCCAAGGGAAAGGGGTCTTTGGGCCGTAAACTCCCCTTAGGAGTCAATATGGTACCTTAAACTCTTGTATAGACTTGAAACAATTCCCCTCTAAGGTTGTAGTACTTCTAAACTCCATTTCGTGACTTGGTTGAGAGTTTACGGCCAGGAGCTCACTCCCCTAGGCCGTAAACTCCAATGAATATGGTCTTTTGACCTTAAACTTCCATTAGGGGCATTGCACTCCTTTGTTGCAACCCATTAGCCTCCTAGCACTTGACCAAAAGTGTTGTCCTCGCGATTAAATGTTTATACTTGTATGGTTAGTCATTAAATCTCTAATTATTTATATACATATGTCTTCATATGTAATTAGGATCATTGTGTGTGTCTAAGTCTCCACTTGACACCAAGCACTTGTCCGATCCTTCCGTACGATAACAGTCCGTTCAATTCCAGTCACATACTGCAGGTGAGTTCATACCCCTTAACTAATGTTTTAAACTATTTTAAATGTTTTATGGGGGGGGGGGGATACAAGTAGAATCATGCTACTTTTTATGTCAATCACATGTGATTAGTAAGTAGGATTATATTTCTTATTACATCAATCACATGTGATTAATATACAGCATTCAAAAGATTTGGCTACTCATTAGCCGTTTTTCCAAACAGTTCCTTCAAATGATTTTTATAAACATTTTGTATGTTTCAAACTACTTATTACACTGTACCTGTTACACTGTTTATCATATTTCAAACTTATTTACAACTGTGTTTTATCAAACAAATGTTCCTTGTACTTATATTGTTTTATCAAACTTATGCCTTCAAATTGTTTTATAGATTGACATCAAGTCGATCTTTCCCTTAGACTAATATTTATAGTTCAAATGTTTTACCAAACTTATTTATGCTTTTGTATTATAAATTGCATGCCTCTATATGTATAGTTATATAAGAAATGTTTAAAAGACTTAGGAAGGCCATCCGCCCTATTTCCTTTTTCTCGATTTGGATGTGGTCTGGTAGGATTTCGGATGACCATCCGAAGGTCGTTTAAATATTAGTTATATATCATGTGTACATATAAAGTCATAAAAGGTCCTTCCAGTTCATCCTATGCCCTTGGGTAGCAAGGGTATACATCCACGTCCATACGTACCACTTAGATTACTAGTAAGCTACCATATGGGTAGTTCAGGAAGATACTAGAACCATTACTAGAATGCGATATCATACAACGAGTCAGTTCATTCATGAGTCAATACTTTCTAGAACATTACTGTACATTACATATACGACTATACTAGGACGAGAACATATACGACTATACTAGAACAATTACATTACTATACTTGCTAGATAGAGAGAACACACATTACAGCTAGCACACGTAGAACCTTACAGTACTCTACTATATTATTTACATGACCATACTTATAGGAGTACTTTTACATAGATATATCAGGAGGAGTCCTATTACATTTTATATGTATCGACTCTGTTATCAAATCCTCGTTCTTACCTTTACCTTGTGATACAATCACATAATCGACGAGATAGAATGGATTTATTATCCTAGTACCAGAGGATACGGTTGGGGGATTGACCATTCCTAGAATCTCTGTTAGCTACAGAGGTAAAAGCACATCCACGGATGTCAAACGGTTGGTACCATTACAGGTACACAATTAAGGGATTAACTATTCCTATACCCAGCTGTTAGCAACAGAGGTAAGAGTACGTCTACGGATGGCTTAAAGTTAACGATAACGGTTACCCTAGTACCAAAGGGTATTATTCAGGTTAGTTATATTATTACCTATAGTTTGTGACTCATTCACATAACCAATGAGGTAAAATTATATTTAGGTATCCTAGTACCAAAGGATACAATTTCTTATAATGATAATAATAGTAACACAATTAGATCTTGGTAGAAGATTACAATGAGAACAGTTAAGTCTTGGTAGAAGACTCCTTTTGTTACTAATAGGAATCATAGGGATTTCTAGGGATTTTCAAACATTTACAGTTGATCTACAAACATTTTCATACTTATATGAGCTTTCTTTCAAAACAATGTCAGTTCTTAAAAATTATAAGTTTTACAAGTTAAGACACATTAATACTTATGATCTCACCAGGTTTAAAGCTGATACTCGCTTTCAAAATTACTTGTATCCTCAGGTCATCATAGACAGGTACCGATGCAAGGAGAAAGGAAGATGGAGCTTATTCAAGACTTATCGTTCATTTTGATTTATGCTTAGTGTTTATCAAAATTTGACAGAACACAATTGTATAATAATTATTTTATTAATGCAATGGATGATGTTGTTGCTTGTTTACTACTTTACATTGTTGTTGATATTATACATGACGTCCTCCACCCCAGAACGTTTCCGCCGTTCTTGGTTTTGGGGTGTGACAGATTGGTATCAGAGCATTGTTTATAGTGAATTAAGTATATCAACCCATAAAAGATATACTAACTATAAATACATAAGGGATTAAAAATACTCTGACCAAGAGTTTATACTTTAAATAGTAAAATATTTAAGTAAGTATACGTGCTGCATTCATACTAAAATCAATGTCATTAGGACAGTACAAAAGAATTACGATTGTTGGGCAACACAAGTGGGCTTAGAGACATATGGTCAAAACTGGGAAGATATAGCCTGATCACCTATATTATCCGAGGGTTGACTAGCATGTGCCTAAGTTTAAGTGTGTGGTTGCAACAATGCTAAAATCTTACCAACCCTACCAGAATGAGAACAATAGAACATAACAATAAATTTAAAATACTATAGGTGTATTTTGGTGTTACTATAAGTACCTTATACTTGAGAATTAAAACGGGATCTTCATTATTAAGTTGAATAGTTGCTAAGTGGATACACTGGGGCTACATGTAATTAGGATGTTATAGACTCAGAATCTGTGATAATTTTGCCTTACCCCTATTCTGTGTGAATAAGGAGTTAAGGTCATTTATTCGAAGGTCTATCCTGTTTAGATTACACATAGCTGGTATGCACTTCACAAATAGCAATGTAAATAATGAAGGTTTTCTAAATAATTATTTAGATAGTTCGTCTAATAATTATCCTCTTACCCTAAATTCTTGCATAGAAATCATAGCTGGACTCCATCCCCTTGACAACCAGTATCTTTCGAATGAAGTCATAGCTGGTTGGCTTGGAGAAGAACCATAGAATGATCATCCTATCCCCTCGGATGATTACCATGATAAAGACCTTTCGTATGATGCTAACCCCGAACCAGAGGTTGAGAACCTACCCCAAGCAGCTCCTTTCCAATTCCTAACCCTCTTCCGGCTTTTCATGGCCCGACCCTGAGTGAGTGGAATGCTTTGTCACACCCCCAAACCAAGGATCGCAGAAACGTCAGGGGTGGAGGACTTCATGTACAGTATCACAACAACGTGTATAATAGTGCTCAAAGTAAATACAACCATCATAAATATAATTGAAAAAGTTACACCAAAGTATATGTTTATATGTTTCAAAATCAATTACATTATGATGACAAAAATAAATTGTTGACGGTTTAACGTCCCATCCTCAAAGCGCTGAAGTTTTCCTGTTTCACTGATTTCCTGAGAATACAAGTAGTTTTGAAAGAGTGTCAACAATTAAGTTGGTGAGTTCATAAGAGTTTTGTTTGGAGTAGAAACCGTTTTCCTTATAAAATCGATAGAGTTGATTTCCAGAAAATCCAATATTTTCTTAGTTAAGTGTAAACAGCATATTCCTATATGATGTATTAATGAACCCTAGATTGACCCGTAGATTTCCCCTATAATCGTCTAGCGTATATAAGTTATAGAAGATTTAAGTTAGATAAAACGTTGAATATAGTGGGTCTGCCCTAGGTCCACAACCCAACGAGGAACAGGAGATGAGGCGGGCACCACCAATTCTAAGCCAATCCAGACTAAATTCTTGTATGACTCAAGCATATACGCTCAACGATTATAGTTGAAGTCTAACAATGCGAAAATTTAATGTGGACTTAAATCCAAAAACCGGAACCAAACCCTAGTGTAGTGTATGAAATAGTAGTAGTGACTGTGAACATAAACTATACATATCATAGTTCATCGGATAGTGATAGTGACTAGTGAACATGAACTATGCATATTATAGTTTACCAAAAGTGGTGGTGATGGTGAATATAACCTATACATATCATAGTTCATCAAATAGTGATAGTGACTAGTGAACATGAACTATGCATATTATAGTTTACCAAAAGTGGTGGTGATGGTGAATTCCTTTCTTGTAATTAAGTTCATAGGGTAGATGAAACATAAACTATACCTATTATAGTTTATCACTTTGTTTGTAATATATATATGCCATAACTATACCGATTATAACTAGCGTGTTCGTTTGTGGGGGTATAATGGCTTAACTATACTTATTATAGTTTATCATAATTATCCATAGTGGTAATAACTCTTTTGTATGTGTAAAACCTTTAATCATGTGTTTGTTATGTAAAATAACCCTAAACTATACCTATTATAGTTTATTAATTATTTGTGTGGGTAGTGAGCATAAGCCTTACTTGTCATAATTTACCAATGTTTATATTTTAATGGATATAGCCTTGTAATATCATTTATATATTGACCATACTTGTGGAGGTATAAATCCATTTGTTTTCTTATGTATGTCTATATAAGAATACAAAATTGTCATATATTGCAACAACACATAATCACATAATGATGTATACCTTGCTCAACATGTTACAAGGTGAAATGAAATTTATAGTGTTTTTCTGTTAATAACATTTTCTGTAACTGTTATTGGTAAATTTGTAGAAAAATCATAAAAGGTCCAAATCAAGTTCTGTAACTTCTGAAAGCTTGAAAAATGAGTCTAGTTTGTTCATAATTTTTATTATAATTTTTAATGACCTCTTACTTGTGTGAAAAAGTCCATAATCACAGACTGGTCCGGATTGATGTTTGAAATGATAGGCAGTTTTGTAAAAATCACCATAAATTGTAGAAAAATCGTATGGAGATGTGCAAGTAGTCATTTTAAAGCTAAGAAGTGGAACTACATGCACCTCAAACAGTTTTGAAAACTAAAATGTTTAAGTTGTCCAAAACAGTCCGTGAATGAAGTTGAACTTTTCTGATGAAGGCTGTTAGAAAAGTTTAGTTATGTTCTTGGTGTTTTAACTTGTATTCCCCCCCTAAAAACTTGAGAAAAAATGAAAATGTAGGGGTATGAACTCACCTTGAGTGATTTCAGTAGATAAGTGTTGAAGAAGAGAAGTGTTCAACCCAAGAACACTTGAAGAATCCCTTGAAGATTCGAAGCTCTAACACAAATATAATGGAGTTTGTGTAAGATATCCATGATTTGAGTGGAAATAATTGAGATAATCATAAAGAGAATGGATTATGCTTACCAAATGTGGAGGAAAAACTCAAGATCAGCCCTGGAAATCTTGAATTTCTAGAGAGAGAAAGTGAGAGAGAAAAGAGTTTGATCTTCTTGTGAAATGAGAGCAAATGAGAGAAGTGAGGAGAGAGGACGAATATTCAGCTCTCAAAAACGTGGGAAAGAGTGATGATTGAGTGGAATGGATATTGATGTGACCTAGGTAAGGTGGGGAGGTGTGGCTGGTCATAGAGTGGGTGTGGGAGTGGTTGCTTGTGTCATAAGGTAAAGCAAAGTCAACACTCCACCTCTTTGTACTTTACCCACTTGCTTTTATTATTTAAATAAAGATTTTTATGAAAATATGATTAAATTGTGAATATTTAGGGTTTATTATGTTAAAATATGATTTTGGGTGAAAATCCCGCGTTAAAATAATTAAAAACGGGCGTTAAACGCAAAACTACGCGAAAACCGGGAGAAAATGAGTTCCCAGCGAGACCTCTCGGTCCTAGGCCGAGGTTCGGTTCCTAGGCCGAGGCTCGGTCCATGCTGAGGATTGTAGCCGGAAACGAACAGAGGGAAACGAAGGGGCGGGGAGCTCGGTCCGAAGTCAGAAGCGAGGGCTCGGTCCTCGGTCCTCAGAAGGGAAGGTTCGGCAAGCCATCAGAAGGGAGGGTTCGGTTAGTCATCAGAAGAGGAAATGGTCAGAACCGAAAGGTGCCGAACGTTCGGGTTCGGTTGAGCAGCCTTCGGCTCAGAAGGGTTCGGTTCTTAGAGTGAGGTTCGGTTTGGTTCAACAGCCTTCTTCATCAGGAGGGTTCGGTTCCTAAGGGGACTTTCGGTTCCTAAGAGGACTTTCGGGTCCTAAGAGGGGTTTCGGTTCCTCATGCCCGTTTTTCGCGTAGACTTCCGTTTTTGGGCTGTTCTCGCCAAATTCGAGGGTCGGGATGCCCCAAGTGATTATAGAGAGTTGGGAGAGATTTCGAGAGAGATTTGAGAGAGATTCCACATACTCAGAGAGATTTGGGAGAGATTTGACATACTTGGGGAGATTTCACATACAAAGAGATATTTGGGAGAGATTTCACATTCTTAGAGAGATTTGGGAGAGATTTGACATTCTTGAAGAGATTTCTCATTCAGAGAGAGATTTGGGAGAGATTTCACATACTTAGAGAGATTTGGGAGAGATTTGACATTTTTGGAGAGATTTCTCATACAAGGAGAGATTTGGGAGAGATTTCACATACTTAGAGAGATTTGGGAGAGATTTAACATTCTTGGAGAGATTTCTCATTCAGAGAGAGATTTGGGAGAGATTTCACATACTTAGAAAGATTTGGGAGAGATTTCTGATAAGAAGAGATGGAGTGAACACGATTGAGAGAGGTTTCATTGGTGACCTTTTTGAGTGTTCGGCTTCGCAATGAAGGGTCTGTAAGCCCCGTTAAGCCTTGTTTAAGGATCTTGCATACTCCCGATGAGTATGCAACATTGTTTTATCGGTTTGGCTCGCCACGTACCACAGTTTTAGGTTAAGGAGATCTAGATGTATGCACTTTTCAATTTATGATTTCTCATTAGAATAGAGAGTTGTTTAGAAATTACATAACGTAAACTCTAATACTCACGGTAAATTGAGTTGACCGGTTTGACTTGTTGACTTTAGTTGACTTTGACTTGACCGAAAATTGACGGTTGTCACATGCTTGGAAACATGGAGCCAAGGACAAGATCAGCCTATGCCATTTAATAGTGACCGAAGCTTTTATGACGTGAGCAATGAGAGCTTAACAGGTATAATCTTGCCAATTTTGGTCTGCAGAATGGCCTGAAATGAGATTCCAGGCAAGACAGCCCGACATCAGATTTCAGAAATAGTCGCCTATGCTAGAATGCATACCCTCTACACCATTCATCTAGAATATACTCACGAGAGATCAGTGAGAAACCATGAAACCCTGCTGCTAGCACTGGCTGAATCACGAGCCGAAGTCATAGGGCTCCGAGTACGCCAGATGATGTGCAAAAGACACCTACTTGACATGGAACGTCAATAGGTTGAACTAAGAGTTCACCAGAGGGATGACCGTCGCCAGTAGTAGACGCTTTACTTTATTTTCCCTTATAAAAAGAAATCGCGTTTTCTGTCTATGCCCAATGTGGTATTTTCTATGAAATTATCTTTTACCGTAAGTACTTTAGTTAGGTCTTTATGCCGTCAGGACTATCTTCTGTGGATATGATGTAAGACCTTTACAAGGTCATTTTCCTGAATCTTTACATCGTGAATATCAAAGGTATTGACAGCCGGCTAACTTCTGTGTCATTCTTCATCCAAGTACTTTTATCTTACTTTCATTGGAGTCTATCTGAATCATACTTTAGTCAAGTCATTGGACTATGGTGATTTATCTCCAGAGGCATTTCCAAGTCACTTTCAGTGGTTGGATCTTGTTATTCACCAACCCACGATACCTCAGCCCGAACGACAAACGTATTGAGACCATTCTACGAACATACTTCCATTCCGTACTAGGACTGCATCAGGGAGATGTAGGTCAAACCATCGCAAACATACTTTCATTCTTTACCAGGACTGCATCATAGGGATGTAGGTCAAACTTTCGAGATCATACTCTTACCCTTTACATGAACAATCTAAGTACATCAGGGTCAACCAGAATCGCTCATAAAATCTTTATTCTTTCGTGTTAGCAGAATCATGTCGCCAAAGAAAGACGAGCAACCCATCAACCAAGCACCAACCCTCCAGATTGATGCAGCTACCTTTCAAGCTGCAGTGTCGCCTGCCGTGTCATCTATTCTGACCCACCTTCACACTAACGATGCGAATGTTAGCGGGGCTGTTAACAACAATGCCACTCTAGGCGACAATCCAGTACCTCGACAAGCAACAAACTACCATGATACCCCGAGTGCCAGGACCAAGAGTAACAAACGGAAGTTTTGGGATAGAAAGAAGGAAAAATCACGAAGAGGAACAAACAAGAAACAACCACCGGTAACGACCTTCACAGCTTCTACATCTGCACCTCCTACTACC
Source organism: Lactuca serriola (assembly GCF_051521515.1). Lineage (NCBI taxonomy): Eukaryota > Viridiplantae > Streptophyta > Magnoliopsida > Asterales > Asteraceae > Lactuca > Lactuca serriola. Next base: position 238,490,218 of record NC_136410.1, read on the forward strand.
ATTCCTTCTGGTGTCCAAATTGTCCCTACACCAGCCAGGCAATATGTCGGAAACCTACCAAAATGCTACAAGTGTAGTTTTCATCATCTGGGTAGTTGTCGTCCGTTACACTGTTTTAGGTGCAACAGGAATGGACATACTACCAGCTGCTGCAGGATTCCGATTCAACACATCACATCAACCACCAATGTACAAACCTCTCAGATATGCCATCTTTGTGGCGTCATGGGACACTTTAAGAGGGATTGTCCAACAGAGAAGGACAACAACAAACCTGACGGAGTTTGATCGCAGAATGGAAAGAGACGGTTAAGGACCCTAATATAGTATAAGTTCCCTCCAAATCGTCAGTTTTGCATGATCAAAAACATGTTTAAAACTAGTGCAACTAGAGTCTTACCTTTTGCGAGATCCTGTCTGTATAGAAATTCTCGTGCTGCGTATACTTGCCTTTTGTAGTATACTTTATTCGCAGCAATAGTCTTGTGGTAAATCTAAGTACTGTAACTCTTGTTTATGGTTGCACGGTTGTGTTTGGTCTGTAAAATGTTCAATTATAATGTCTTTAAATTTCTGTATGATTCCGACATTATCATACAATCAGATTCAATTTGATCGATGTGAAAACAGCTTCATACGTACATCCCTATCTTCTAGATCACTTTTCCAGCGAAGCCGTCATATCAGAACGCCGCAGTACTCATTCCAGGAGTACCTCTTAGTTATTTTTCTTTTCGAAGAAATCCCCGAAGTACCACTCGTGCAGTACGTCAAGTTCAATCCAGGAATTCATGCGGATGATCTATCACTAAGGAAGGTATACATAAGAGTGTTATATAATCAAGGTTCTACAGGTTTAGAATTAATGATTTCGCCTTAACTCTTTTCCTCATTGGGATGTGAGGTAAGGAAGAATCAGTTATTCGACTACCTTTTCAATCTAAATTATATACGACTCGTATACACGAAATTGTGATCGTGAAGCCCAGTATGAATTCTAAAATGGACTTCAGGACGGAGAACTGCCTAAGTATACGAGTAATCACATCGTCATGTGAACAAACCTAGAACCCAGTACGACTCCCGTAAACAGATCGCCATATAGTTTAACACCCACGGAGATACCAGAACAGTACAAACAACTTAGCGAACTACACAGAAATAGAATTAGAAGACTAGGTTTCTCACCCTAGAGAACCCCGGTCGGATTCTTCCAAAGATCGATGGATCGCATCGTATGTGCCTCGGATATCGAGGACTCCGTCAAGATTTTCATAGAAATCGTTATCCCTGCCTTGCATAGACAAAATGGTTGAGCAAATGTAAGGAAAGAAACTACTTCCAGGAATGGACCTGAGATCCGAATATCACCAGTTCGATGTGTTAGGGAAGGATGTCTGGAAGAATATCTTCCAAATTCGATGTGGACACTTCGAGTCCGTAGTGATACCTTTTGGATAGGACCAGTACGCCCATGGTTTTCATGAGCTAAATGAATAGGGTTACGACTTTCTTACTTGGATCAATTCGTCATTTCTCCATGAAATGACTTACTTATCTACCCTCGTAGTAAGAAGAAAGCCCATGGGAACATTCCTTCAGAGGAACTTCTCGTGAAGTTCTCTAGGCACGAGTTTTGGAATCAAAGAGTCAAATTTCTATGATACACTATTAGTAATGTGAGAAATTTGAGCACTTCTTCGATTTGCCAGAACCTTTGAGCATTCATCGACACCAAAGACGCCGTCAGTTTTTCGCCAAATCCTAGGTCTTACCGACCTACCGCCTTAGTTCAATCAGAACTCCTCGCAAGCTACCGAAACTCGTATGACCATGACCCAGCAAGGGGTGGCCTTTGACTGGGATGTTACACAAGAAAAGGAACCTTTGAAATTTCGAGTGAGTGACCAAGTTCTTTAAAGATAACTCACTTAGGGAAAGGCTTAATACGCTTCGTAAAGCGTGGAAAGCTAAATCCGATATAGTTAGGACCTCCGAGATTCTTATCAGAATCTTTCCTGTGCCTCGCACAAACTAGACCTACTCCGCGAACTCAGTAACGTACTTTCTACTCCTAGCATCTCGATCATGAAACCATACCTTTCCGTTAGGACTCTTACTAGTCCACTCGTCGAGATCGTCGCCTTCGTATTAGGACCGTAGTGACCCTCGACCGAGTGGTAAGGCGGACGAAGCAAAGCCGTCGCCAGTTAGTGAAGGTTCGTTGGGATACCAACCGAGAGCCCGATTTCACTTAAGTGCGCTAGAACCAATCAATTAGGAAGTTTCCTCCTGACGTCTCGATCATTCGTGCATACTTCCTTGCCTAAATTCTAATTTCGGGACGAAATTCCCTTTACAAGGGGGATGATGTGACAACCCGAAATTTCTGTTCTAAATCAAACCATTTCAATCCAATAGAAGTAGAGCAGTTACAGTAAAAATTCAGACTTATGGAATAAGTTTGGCAGTTTTAGGGTTTTACACCTAAAGAGATATTAGGAGAGTGGTTGCACTAGGATTAGGTGCAACACAGTAATTCCATTACTCTAAGTCATTAGAATCCATTTCGAGAATAGAAATATTTTCTGCCAAAAATCTCTAGACTATAAATAGAATTCTGAACCAAATTGGTTCATTATTTAATTTCCAATTAGAGAAAAGCCAAATACTCTCTCACGGATCTTTGGGTTTTCAACCCAGATGTTGAGTCTACGTTCATAGATGTGTTTTAATACTTGTTATATGCTTAATAACATTATTTACATGTCCAAAGTACAAGATCCGGGAGTTTACCGCCCAAGAACGTTCTTAGGGAGTAAACTCCAATATCAAGCCTAAAGGCCACCTAGTCCTATTTCCGTGTTAGGCATCTAGCTAAGGACCTTAAGTATGAACATTAGAGGCTAGAAACAAATCAAAACCACTTAGTTTGAGGAGTTTACGGCCAAGGAACCACCTCTTGGGCCGTAAACTCCAAGTAAAGGGCACAAATGAGTGCCTAGTGTTCCTTTAGCCTTAGAACAAGAACCTAGAAGCCTTAAACTCATGTTTTAGACCAACAAAACAATTAGAAACCAACTTTGGAAGGGAGTTTACGGCCAAGATGCTCCTTAGGCCGTAAACTCCAAGATTTAGGGCCAAAATCCCTTCAAACTCTTCCTAAGGCTTAGTCTTCATTTTAGGCAAATACCTTAAAGTGTTTAGGACCTAGAAAACTCATGAAAAGCTCAAGTGTTGAAGAGTGTATGGCCAAGAGTATTTCTTGGGCCGTAAACTCCTATTAAGGGGTCAAAGGACACCCTAGACACTTCCTTAGGCCAAGAGACTTTTAGGGCAAGTACCTAGATGAGTTTTGGACTAGTTAAAATTCTAAGAACCCCATGTGTGAGGGAGTTTACGGCCCACAGAGTTCTATGGCCGTAAACTCCATCAAATGGTTCCATTTAGTGCCTTAAACCTACCTTAAGCCAAGTGTTGAAGCCTAGACTTGTTCCTAGAATTGTTGGAGACTTGAAAGAACAATAAGAACCCTCCCAAGGGAGTTTACGGCCATAAACTCCAAGGGAAAGTGGTCTTTGGGCCGTAAACTCCCCTTAGGAGTCAATATGGTACCTTAAACTCTTGTATAGCCTTGAAACAATTCCCCTCTAAGGTTGTAGTGCTTCTAAACTCCATTTCGTGACTTGGTTGAGAGTTTACGGACAGGAGCTCACTCCCCTGGGCCGTAAACTCCAATGAATATGGTGTTTTGACCTTAAACTTCCATTAGGGGCATTGCACTCCTTTGTTGCAACCCATTAGCCTCCTAGCACTTGACCAAAAGTGTTGTCCTCGCGATTAAATGTTTATACTTGTATGGTTTGTGATTAAATCTCTAATTATTTATATACATATGTCTTCATATGTAATTAGGATCATTGTGTGTGTCTAAGTCTCCACTTGACACCAAGCACTTGTCCGATCCTTCCGTACGATAACAGTCCGTTCAATTCCAGTCACATACTGCAGGTGAGTTCATACCCCTTAACTAATGTTTTAAACTATTTTAAATGTTTTATGGGGGGGGGGGATACAAGTAGAATCATGCTACTTTTTATGTCAATCACATGTGATTAGTAAGTAGGATTATATTTCTTATTACATCAATCACATGTGATTAATATACAGCATTCAAAAGATTTGGCTACTCATTAGCCGTTTTTCCAAACAGTTCCTTCAAATGATTTTTATAAACATTTTGTATGTTTCAAACTACTTATTACACTGTACCTGTTACACTGTTTATCATATTTCAAACTTATTTACAACTGTGTTTTATCAAACAAATGTTCCTTGTACTTATATTGTTTTATCAAACTTATACCTTCAAAGTGTTTTATAGATTGACATCAAGTCGATCTTTCCCTTAGACTAATATTTATATTTCAAATGTTTTACCAAACTTATTTATGATTTTGTATTATAAATTGCATGCCTCTATATGTATAGTTATATAAGAAATGTTTAAAAGACTTAGGAAGGCCATCCGCCCTATTTCCTTTTTCTCGATTTGGATGTGGTCTGGTGGGATTTCGGATGACCATCCGAAGGTCGTTTAAATATTAGTTATATATCATGTGTACATATAAAGTCATAAAAGGTCCTTCCAGTTCATCCTATGCCCTTGGGTAGCAAGGGTATACATCCACGTCCATACGTACCACTTAGATTACTAGTAAGCTACCATATGGGTAGTTCAGGAAGATACTAGAACCATTACTAGAATGCGATATCATAAAACGAGTCAGTTCATTCATGAGTCAATACTTTCTAGAACATTATTGTACATTACATATACGACTATACTAGGATGAGAACATATACGACTATACTAGAACGATTACATTACTATACTTGCTAGATAGAGAGAACACACATTACAGCTAGCACACGTAGAACCTTATAGTACTCTACTATATTATTTACATGACCATACTTATAGAAGTACTTTTACATAGATATATCAGGAGGAGTCCTATTACATTTTATATGTATCAACTCTGTTATCAAATCCTCGTTCTTACCTTTACCTTGTGATACAATCACATGATCGACGAGATAGAATGGATTTATTATCCTAGTACCAGAGGATACGGTTGGGGGATTGACCATTCCTAGAATCTCTGTTAGCTACAGAGGTAAAAGCACATCCATGGATGTCAAACGATTGGTACCATTACAGGTACACAATTAAGTGATTAACTATTCCTATACCCTGCTGTTAGCAACAGAGGTAAGAGTACGTCTACGGATGGCTTAAAGTTAACGATAACGGTTACCCTAGTACCAAAGGGTATTATTCAGGTTAGTTATATTATTACCTATATTTTGTGACTCATTCACATAACCAATGAGGTAAAATTATATTTAGGTATCCTAGTACCAAAGGATACAATTTCTTATAATGATAATAATAGTAACACAATTAGATCTTGGTAGAAGATTACAATGAGAACAGTTAAGTCTTGGTAGAAGACTCCTTTTGTTACTAATAGGAATCATAGGGATTTCTAGGGATTTTCAAACATTTACAGTTGATCTACAAACATTTTCATACTTATATGAGCTTTCTTTCAAAACAATGTCAAGTCTTAAAAATTATAAGTTTTACAAGTTAAGACACATTAATACTTATGATCTCACCAGCTTTAAAGCTGATACTCGCTTTCAAAATTACTTGTATCCTCAGGTCATCATAGACAGGTACCGATGCAAGGAGAAAGGAAGATGGAGCTTATTCAAGACTTATCTTTCATTTTGATTTATGCTTAGTGTTTATCAAAATTTGACAGAACACAATTGTATAATAATTATTTTATTAATGCAATGGATGATGTTGTTGCTTGTTTACTACTTTACATTGTTGTTGATATTATACATGACGTCCTCCGCCCCAGAACGTTTCCACCGCTCTTGGTTTTGGGGTGTGACAGTTTAGTCCAAATGACATAACCAAAAACTCGTAGTGTCCATATCGTGTTCTGAATGTAGTCTTCTCTATATCCTACTCTCTCACCTTTAGCTGATGATATCTTGACCTTAGGTCGATCTTCGAGAAATTGCTCGAACCTTGCAATTGATCAAACATGTCATCAATCCTTGGCAACGGGTATCTATTCTTTATCGTTTCTTTATTCAGCTCTCTGTAATCAATGCACATCCTCATGCTCCCGTCTTTCTTCTTTACGAATAACACCGGAGCTCCCCAGGGTGATGAACTAGGTCTAATGAAACCTTTGTCCAATAACTCCTGAAGTTGCATCATCAGCTCCTTCATCTTCGTTGGTGCTAGTCGGTAAGGTGCTTTTGCTATTGGCGTCGTCCCTGGTAGCAAGTCTATTCTAAACTCCACTTGTCTATCAGGCGGTAATCTGGGAAGATCTTCGGGAAATACTTTCGGATACTCACATACGATAGGAATGCTCTGCATCGCCTTTTTTTCCTTCTTAGCATCTATCACAAATGCTAGATACGAGGTACATCCTTTGGCCAAACACTTTCTGGCTTTCATTAGAGAAATGATTCCAGAATTTACTCTGTGTTTATCTCCATACACCATAAATGACTCTTTCCCTGGCAGATTTACCTTTACAATCTTCTTCTTGCACAATATCTCGGCGTCATTGGTGCTAAGCCAATCCATTCCCAACACGATGTTGAAACCATTAAGTTCTATAGGCAATAATTCCTCGCGGAACTTATTCCCATTCAAGTCAATTAAGATGCTTTGCATACGATGGCTAAGGGGCTGTTTGTTTTTTGTGTGAAGATCTGCGCAACCACTTTTGTCTGCGCCGCGCAGACAACGCGCAGACATATGCCCCCGCAGATTGTTTGTTTTTTGGAAGTGCGCAGATCAGAAAACGTCTGCGCGTGGTCTTCCTGGCGCAGACATGGGCCACTATCTTCAAAGGTCTTCAAACCTCATTTTAACCTAAACCAAAAAAAAAAAACATGGGCCACCATGCAGTTTTTTTGTTCTTTTTTTTTTTTGTTAAAAATGTATTTTTAATGTTTATGACATGAAATTAAGTTTAAAAAATCAATTTATTTTAACATCCCGCAGACGTTAAAAACAAACAGTCTTCTTATTGCAGACTGCAGACATTTGGTCCACCTCTTCTGCCGCAGAGGCTTGCAGATGTGGTCCGCAGACTGCAGACATTTTGACTTCAAAAAAACAAACAACACCTAACAGGTACAAACTTGCCACTAGCAACTTCGACTAATAAGGCATTATCTAGTCTATCAACAGGCAAAGCTAGTTTTCTACCAAATTCATGCGAAATAAAGGAGTAGTTGGCTCCAGAATCAAATAAAATTTGGGCAGACAATGTGTTTACGAGAAAGGTACCTGAAGCGACATCAGCTTCATATTTAGCAGCTTCCAGCGTCATCTGGAATGCTCTCGCCTTCGGCTTTGGCGGAATATTAAGTCTAATTGCCTCCTTCTTCTTCGGGCAGTCCCTCGACATGTGTCCCTCCTCACCACAACCATAAAAAACTTTCTTAGTGAGGGTGCATTCGTTGGCATAGTTCCCTGGCTTTCCACATTTAAAACATGTGGCCACTACCTCACATTTTCCATGATGTTGCTTCTTACATTTTTCGCACCATTTCGCTTTGCCTCCTCCTCCTCTCGAACTAGACTTCGAGAACTTGTTTTTCTTGTTGGACCCTGAAGGTCCATCGAACTACCTTTTCTCACCAACATCTATCCTTTCCAGACACTTTCCTTCTGCTGGGCCTCCACATTCTTAGCTGCTCGAACAGCTGTTTTCAGAGTGGTTGCCATCTTGACTGTCGGGCCAAAGTCGGCAGGCAGTCCATTAGCGAACCTCTCAATCTTGGAGAGTTCCGTTGGCACTAGGTACGGAAATAACTTCATTTTCTCAGTGAATGCAGTAGCATAGTCATCTATGCTCATCCTTCCCTTCTTCAAGCTTTGGAACTCATTGTTCAGATCAATCAGATCTATCTCTGAACAATACTACACCCTTAACTGTTCCAAGAACTCCTCCCATGACATTTTCAGGGCTTCTTCTCGTGGCATAGTATCTGCCAGCAACTTCCACCAACTCAAGACTCCAGTCTTCAGTTGTCTAACTGCAAAGAAAGTCTTCTGTTTGTTGCTACAGTCACAACTTTCAAATACCATCTCCATTTCGGAGATCCAATCCATAATCTCAACAGGCGTTGGGTTCTAGAAAGACTTAGCGGATTGGCGCCCAAGAAATTCTTGTACATTCGCCCATCCTTGTTGTTTCTCCTTTCCGGGTCGTTCCTTCGTTCTCCTTGAGTCCCAACTTGACTCACCATGCGACTATTGTTACCTTCATCTGATTGCTCGGGAATCAATTCGGGTTCCTCAATAGGTATGATTAGTTCGTCCCTATTTTCATGTAACATCCATCGCATTTCTTCCCTTTGTTCGGCTAACATAGCCTGAACCATGGCTTGCACCCCATCCATTGTTATTGGTTCTGGTGCTGCTGCTACAACAGGTGCTTGCTCAATCACTGGTGGTTGATTCCTGTTTTCATCCGCGTTTCCAACGCCACTCCTTGTTCTTACCATTTTTGATCTACACACCGAATAAGGTGAAATTAGATCCTCATTCACGATAGATAATTAAATAATCCTTATTACTCCGAAACGTTTACATGTTAGTTCTAATACCATAGACATACGTTTAGAATCCTACACACATAAGGTTTCCAGATCCGATCGGCAACAGACCATAGATCCGAACAAATAATATCATATATGGCAACATATAACATTTAGCACATAAAAGCATTTTTAGGCAACTTTCCTAAAATAAACTAGTGCTCGTGTCTGAAATATAACAGACACACATCTAACAATCTCCACTTAGCATTCTAAGCTTAAATCTAGAAATCCTACAAATTCCTAGTTCGCTTAAACTAATGCTCTGATACCAACTATGACATCCCCAAAATCACGACCATAAAAGACCGATTTCATTTATGTTTTTTAAAATAATTTCAGAGTAAATCCTTTTGATTTAAAAGAGTTGTGGAATTTGTTCCCAAAACAAAATATGATAAAATAATATTTATCAAAGTATTTCATCAAGAGATGCATTTTCATTATATAATCAAAACTCGAGATGTCATGTTCCGATACAGACCATAAAGCATAAACGATAACATTACAAGTCATTCAACAAATATATACATATACAGACTTGTAAACAAAACAACTCGATGATTCATCCATCTTATGCCCTTGCGGCACTTCCTGTAATACAAATAAAACTGAGTGGGTCAGGCTTGAGAGCCTGGTGAGCATATAGGGTTTTCGACCCACAATAAATAATTATATTTAATTTCACCAACCAACAATAACCCGATTACCCATTCCCGATATCCTCACTTTATGTCCCTAAAACAACATCTATCTCAAGGGACCTAATCTAGGATTTTCATTGGGACGGACATTACTGCTAAGGGGTTTCCTCAACAATAGATATCCTAAAGGAAACCATGAGGGGGATAGAGTACACCGGTGCACACATCGTTCACAACACCTACAGGTTATGAACCTACTAGCGTTCCATAGGACTGTCTAGAAAGAGTCTGTGGTCCTTATCCGTACTCCGCTGAATAACTAGATCAACAACAACAACATCGAGGCCTCTCATCTATTTATCACACATCAATTATCTACCCATGTTCTACCCAACATATTAGTAGATAAAAATATATATTTTTATACATAGTTTAAAACCTGTATAGAATTCTCATTCTATACATATTCCACATAACAGATGAGGCACGCACACACATAACACGTATTTCATAGAGAATAAATCATATCTATGAGATAGAAGAAAGTGAATATACATTCACACATATGACAACAAAATATTCACGTAACACGTATTTCGTATAAAATACTTCATAGTTATGCGTTAGAAGAAAGTAACTACACACTCACTTGATCAGAAGATGATCGGACAACACTATGACTTGTAGAAGTAGTATTCTTCGGTAGATCTAGAAGATCTTCACAAAAATTGGCTTCTCGCGGGCAGAGCTTCGGCTCAGGAATCTCACTTCTTGGGGTCTTCGGGGCTTCGAGACTTGCTTTGGGGCTCAGAATACTTCTGACACGCAAAACGATGCAAAACGGGAGAAAGAGGAGAGAATTTGGCAAATGGAGTCGGCTGCCCTCGCAAGCCTTTTATAGGAGGCTGAGGCATCGCATTACGTTGGGCGTAATGCTCTACGCGGGGCGTACGCCTCGGAAGTTCGTCATTGCTTACGTATCCGAAGAAATCGAGTGCGAGGAGCGTCATGCTTCGCTGTACACTGGGCGTACAGCCTTACACTGGGCGTAACCCGGATAAGTCCGGTGACTCCCCTTTGGATAATATCGGATTTAATAATTAAATTTATATATTAATTATTTAATAAACTTCAAAAATTCATATCTTTTTCATACGAACTCCGTTTTCGACGTTCTTTATATCCACGCATAGGGGAGACTACGCTCTACAATTTTCCTTTAGACTCCATTGGCTAATTTTGAATTTATTTTTATTATTTATTTTTAGTAGGCTGGGACAAGAAAACTCCGTTATAAATTCATTACTTCTTCATCCGACGTCCGTTTTCGCATATCTTTTTATCGTTTCACTACAATTAACGAGATCTTCGATTTTCATTTAAATTGTTTTGGCTAAAAACCGCTCGGTCTCAAATCGAGTATTCGAGTTGCATACTGCTAAGTCGAAACTTCAGAAAATCCTAACTTCCTCATACGAAGTCAGATTTGGGCGTTCTCTTTATTCACGCTCTCGGTTTAACGAACTCTACAACATTTGTTTAGATCACTAGGGCTAAATATCGCTCTAACGTAAATTTCACTTTTTACGTCATTCAGCGTTGCTGGTTCCGTCGCGAAACTTCGACAGATCATAACTTTTTTCGTTATTACTCGGATTTCGACATTCTTTATATATTCGGAAACCTCGTTCCAACTACTACAACATTATACATAGATATCAGCTTTATCTAACATTTTATTTTGACGCTTATTTTTATTCTCAATTACATTAAGACACACAACTAAGCACAAAACACATAATACTCAAATAATACACTTCTATTATTTCAAAACGGGTTACAAAGGTTAACCTAGACTATTACATCAACGAAAATGCCTTGCCTGGAAACGCGGGCGTTACAGACACGTCTCACGCCCCATGAGACTTATCTCACAACCGACCCTTTTCATGTGGTCCTTCATTTTTCACATGTCACCACCACATTCATTCCATATTTTTCCTATCGTTTTGCACCTTCATGACATAACCTTGTACCTTCTGTCACCAAGATTCCTTTCTACTGTCACACCCCCGAACCAGACGACGGAAACGTCCGAGGGCTCGCGTGACTTTAATTAAATACCATCACAATGAATATACATGAATCATAACATAAACGTCACCATGCATCAATATATTATAACTGGAATTGTTAACATCAAGTACATTGTTTTAACATTTCACATTCATAACATAAATAGTTTGAGTGTTTTTAACAACATAACGTCTAACATTACTTCATAATACTCATCCGCTTACCTGATACCTGAGAATACAAGTTATTTTGGAAAAACGTCAACATATGAAATGTTGGTGAGTTCATAAGCAATGTTGTGATAAAATGATTTGTGTAGTTTGTAAAACCCAGAAAATCCGATATTTTCTGAAAAGACTTTTGTTTATCAAAGTGTGAAGATCCATAAGTTGATGCATGAATGATTTTAAAAACATATATATATATATATATATATATATATATATATATATATATATGAAGGGTATTTTGTATTATAGTTATAAAATTTCGAATAAGTAGTATTAAATTCCCCGGAAAACCCGATGTTTTCCGATGTTGAAAAGTATTCGTGATTACTGATTTTTGTATTGTCTTAACGAATGAAAGTTGATTAATCCACATTGCATATCGTCCTAATTTTGTCTACTTTGATTTCTCGTAAGCCTTAGCGTACGAAGAGAAAGGGGCATTATGTCCCACCACTATCATAAGTACCTTAGGCTGTCCCGGATGCAAAAGACACGATGGTCCAACTCGCACTTGATTACTGTGACTGTGACAACCCAAAGTTTGTTCCATTGCCGTAACCCATTCCGTCCATAAAACCGTCTTTAGCAATTCGTTCCGATTTCGTTTTTTGGCTAAGTTATTTAAATTTATATGTTTATTATAATCTCATGAGTGTCCAAACCCCTTAGGAACTCATGAGAGTGGCCCAATTTATTAATTTGAAAAATTTTAGATTCAATCCCGCCAGGTTGCGACAACTTAATCGGGTGCGACCAAAAGCCACGTCTAACGTCGGTATCGGGTAGAATTCCAGCGTGTCCCGAACTTAGAACATATTTAAATCCCAAAGGACTTCATTTTGAAGCTTTTGCACTCTCTCACTACTCTCTCTCTCTAACCTCTCTCCTCAAATCCAAGCTTTAGGTCCAATGTAGTATGCGGTATATGTGTTTAGATTATATGCTATGATTATGTTATGCTATGTTCGGTTAGTTTTGGACTTTGGTCCGATGCAGTAGTTAGAGTGCTTGATGTCTTTGTGATTCAAGCATGTTTTGTGTTATGTGTTCCGGACTCTGTTCCGATGCAGTATGCAGTATATGTATTCATGCTAGTTGATATGTTTATGCTATGTTATGTTCAGTCAGTTCCGGACTTCGGTCCGATGCAGGGGACAAGGTCCCAATCAGTTCCGGACTTCGGTCCGATGCAGTTAGTTCCGGACTTCGGTCCGATGCAGAGGGCAAGGCCCTGGTTAGTTCCGGACTCCGGTCAGATGCAGTTTCCGGACTCCAGTCCGATGCAGTTTCCGGACTTCGGTTCGATGCAGAGGGCAAGGCCCTGGTTAGTTTCCGGACTTCGGTCCGATGCAGTGGGCAAGGCCCAGTAAATGCTTTATATGTTATTGTATGGTATGTGGTAGATTGGGGGAGCTCACTAAGCTTCGTGCTTACGGTTTTCAGTTTTGGTTTCAGGTACTCGGTTTTCAAAAGAGGAGCTCGGGAAGATTACAGAGCACACACCATAGTCAGTTAGCCTAGGAATGTTTGACTCTGATAATGATATTATGTTTTGAATTTAATACTCGAAAGTTATGTTTGACTTATGATACGTTTTTATAAATCTAGTTTTAGTAATGTTTTAAAAGAAATTTTTAGTCGTGATTTTTGGGTCGTTACAAGTTGGTATTAGAGCCTTGGTTTGAGGGATTCGGGCGCACTTTCGAGTGTGCCTGAACTCAAACTAAGGAAGTAGTATAGAGTTTTCAAAAGAAAAATCGTAGTTACAAAAGAATTTTGAGAAAAGAAAACAATTTTAGAAAAAGTGTAAAGAAAAGAGTTTTAGAAAAAGCAAAAAGAGTTTTGAAAAGAGAAAAGGGTGTGGTGCATGCAATCAGCCGAGCTCAAGTAAGTACTCCCAATTTACCCATACAAGTTATGTTATGATTATCAGTATCAGTTTCAGTATCAGTTTCAGTTTCAGTTTCAGTTCAGCTTCAGTAGAACAGCATGCTAGAATAGGACTAAGGATCTAGGATGATGCCTTATGTGCCTGCTTTATGTGTTCAGCTTGATAAGGATTTCATGCTAGTAATGAGTAGACAGTAGCGGGATAGCCTGTGTAGGTTATGCCTGATAGTATGAGCTTAGCATTGTGTGCTAGTGCAGTTCTTGTTACGAGAATAATTTTGCCTGAGTATGTTTCCTTTATCCGAATGTCGCTTGCTTTGTGCTTTGTGGGACTCTAAGTGATGGGAGCTAGCCATTAGGTGAATACGTCACATCACATGTGATCAGGGTTGAATAATCTCAGAGTGCTGGATTTGGCCCTACTGCGCAGCTCTCGTTTGAGTCTAACCGTTGTAGGGACGAGACTTTTACTCGAAGGATTATCCGAGCCTCATTGCATGTGATGGTATTCAGGTGGTGGCTAATTGGCATTACAAGGAGGCCTTCAGCAGCTGAGGACTGGTTGGGTAAAGTCAGAGATTCCCTAGGGCAAGCCTAGGATGGGAGTAGCAGAGATCAATATAAGTGATTTGGTGGAGTTGAGGTAACTCTTGAGGAAAGTGCGGATAGATGTGGAAGGTAGTAGGGGCCCATACTACTGAAAGCAGAGGATCCGCACTCGATTCAAGAGGGGCCAAGACGAAACTAGGGAATGGTGTAGTGAGTGAGAAATCCCTCAGCAGTAGTGTGTAAATTGATTAGGATTTTGTTATATTTTCAGCATGGTGACATTGCGCGAGCTACCAGTTAGCAGTTCAGGCGTCGAGGAGGGATCTGGCTCGGGTTTTGGAGCCGGGCAGCTTGATGATCAGATGAGGGATTTCATTTCCGCGGAGATCATGCGCAACATCATCGATCAGACTCCAGTGATTTTCGGTTCGGTTAGAGAGGCCATCATGGAGCTTATGGACATCCGACTTAAGGCCTTAGGGGCCGGGGCAGTTTCAGGACAGTTTGGGGCTCATCTAGAGCCCGATTCTCATGGATCCCAGGGATCCATCAGGGAGGGGAGTCCCATTTTTAGCACTTGTCATCCGGGGTCGGGAGTGAGTGGTCCACCTTACCCCCAAGAGGGTTCCCTGCAGGATTGGATTGCTGCAGAGGTTTCGCGGGCTCTCCAGGAAGAGTTACCAAACACCATTGGGCGTATCACCGATAGAGTGGTCGACGGGATTGAAAGGTGGACCTCAGCTGTCCAGGCAATGGGTGAAATGGTCACTATGACCCATGAACGGGAGATTGGCTCGGATAGTCAGCTTAGGAAGAGGAAGCGGTCTTTCGGTCTAGTTCGGCAAGATGGGCAGTCAGACACTGTCGTAGTGGGTGTCAGGGGCCCGCAAGGTCGAGATGGTTGCACGAGGGAGAAGGGAGCACGGGCTGGCGTGCGCAGCAAGTCTAAGTGCGGCAGATGTGGATGGAAGGGTCACAAACGTCAAGAATGCACAGTAGAAGTAGAGTTATGCCATCGTTGTCATCAGCCTGGCCATGTTAGGGTGAACTGCCCCGTTCAGCGGTTGGGACAGCCTCACTGTCATAGTAGAGTTCAAAAGTCAGAGGGATTTGAGGATCCTTCAGAGTAGGTTGCAGGTATGATTCTTTTTCTTCTATTTTATTATTCACAATATTATTGCTATGTTGCTGCATTGATGTCAATAAGATTATGTGTTGGGTATTATGTTATCTGCTTGTGTTGGAGATTTATGCCATCTGCATACCATGGGATTAGAATGGTGAAATGGAGGTCGTCCCCTCTAGATCGGGTTACTCCGGATACAGTAACTGTAGCATGTATGTGTAAGATGCAGTAGTGCCTTACTACTTGCGGAAGGCATTAGTCGGGTAATGATCAGTTATATTCTCAGTAGTGATAGTCCAGAGTTCCTAGTGGAGCAGCTAGCGGTCAGTAAGGAAATGGTTTGGGGATGTGCACCCCAAACGCAGGTTCTCGGGAGGTAGTCCCTAAAGCAAATGCAGTTAAGGATCGAAGGGTGTTCAGTCAGAAAGGAAGAAGGGTGCGGATCTGGTAAGAGTTAGTTGGAGCGTTGGCAAGGGTAAACGTCGGCGGGCAGCATGTCGCCCTTTTAATGGAAGGAAGGTTGGAAATCCTTTCGACTAGTGAGCAGTAAGGATCTAGCCGAATCCAAGTGGGGGAGAACCCTCCGGGTATGCAAGGATAAGAGCCACGTGGACTCAGAATGAGTGTGCGGCCTTTGAGAGGAAATGATAGTAGCACAGTGATCGATGGATCGAGAAGTTCAGAATTGGGAGTTCGAGGACCTTCCCAGCAGTTAGTTCATGTAATCGAGATGGGTAGAAGCTGGTTGAGAATCCAGGATTGGAGGACCACCTGTAGAGGCTCAAGTGAGTCGGAATGAGGATCCGGAGAACGGTTAGCAAGAGATGTCTACATATTAGTAGCCAGTGTCAGCGTCAGCATGCAGGATTGTGTAGATTCAGGAGTTGAGAATTTGGAAACTTCCCAACATTAGCTTCTTGTATCCGGATTAGTGGACGGTTGGTTTGGGAACCAAGCCGAAGAGTTCCTCGACGAAGCGCTAAGTATATCAAGGATATAGGATGTCGAGGACGATGCAGTATTCAAAGATTAAGGGCTGGTTTTGAGAAATCGGGATGAGGAATCACTAGCGGGACTAGGGATAGTCAGGATGTCCCCGAGATAGTAGCAGTAGTGTTGTAAGTCTGCGGGGGTAGCCGTAGCATTCACTAGCAGTCAGATAGTAGCAGTAGTGTTGTAAGTCTGCGGTGGTAGCCGTAGCATTCACTAGCAGTCAGATAGTAGTAGTGGTGTTGTAAGTCTGCGGGGGTAGCTGTAGCATTCACTAGTAGCCAGATAGTATTAGAGAATTGTAAGTCCGCAAGCGTAGTCGCAACCTTTATCAGATTGGTAGGTGGCATGAGCGCGTGTTGGACGTGGGAAAGCAGTAGTACCCACCAGTTCGAGTGCAGCAGTGAGGATATGGGAATCCACGGGTTAGATTTCGGATTTCTCAAATGGTTCAGTTATGGCTAAGTCAGCAATTTTTGGCTATAGATCGTCTCATCAGTTATGAGATCAGAGTAGCAGTGGACCGTTGGGGTTCGGGTATGTTAAGGGCTACCGTCAGTCTGGGAGCCATCATGTTGTTAGTCGTGGAATTGATGATGTCAGGATGTGACGTATGGACCCGATCGGTTGGATCGGAAGATTGTTAGAGCCGCATTGACAGGATAACTAGTGGAAACTAGTTCTAGAGAAAGATTTTGTTTAGAAGTCGTGGGAACGACTGAGTGAGGAGTCCTTCGACTCTACGGTTGAGCTGGAACTCAGTGTTTCCGGCAGATCGGTGTATCAGGCGGCTCAGTGTTTCAGTCAGTTCAGTGTTTCAGGTAGCTCAGTGTTTCAGGCAGATCAATGTTTCAGGCAGTTCAGTGTTTCAGTCAATTCAGTATTTCAGGCCGTTCAGCGTTTCAGTCGGTTCGGCGTTTCAGGCAGTTTAAAGTTTCAGGCATGTTCAGTATTGCAGGCAGTTCAGTGTTTGGAAGGTTTCAGAGTTTTGGACAGTATTAGTATTTGTGTTGGAATGCAAGTGCTGACGATACAGTTGGTTGATTTGGAAATGGCAAGACCCTCTCAGCAGGATCAGTCGATCCTTCTGCCAAGTATAAGTGATCTGTAAGGATAGCTAGGAAGGCAGCTTTTCCTTCAGGATGGAAGACTCGAGATAGTAGGAGTTGAGTAATCAGATGAGAGATAAGCAGGCTGGCTCCAGCAGCATCGTTTCAGTATGGATGGCAGAATGGATAGAACAGTTATAGATAGTCGAAGTATCTTCAGGAGTCGTCGGGAACGACTAGGAGATGGTGTCGGAGTACAGTGACCGGTGGGAGTCCGGTAACTCAGATATTGACAGATTAGTTAGACCTGGGTAGTCTCAGTGCATCTGGTAGGCGGATGAGGGGTAACAGGATTTCAGTCGGAGGAAGTAGCGTAGAGGAAATTATAGAAAAGAGAAGGATTCAGTATGTACCAACAGTAGTGACCGGCACTGTGAGTGGCTGGAGTGATGGACGAAAGGGTATTAGTTTTTCCAGGCAGAGAGTTGGAGGCAGTTCGAAGAACAGTTGGCCATATCAAACTTCGAGGACGAAGTTTAGTTTAAGTGGGGGAGAGTTGTAACACCCGAAATCAGAAAGGTCAAGAAAGGAAAGGAAAAACCCTAAGTTGAAAAGGGTTGACTCGGCGAGTCCAGGGAGAAACTCGGCGAGTCGGAGCGGGATCCGGATGTAAAGCAATTGACCGACTCGGCGAGTCGGCAGGTGGACTCGGCGAGTCAGGTCTGGGTTTGGAAACCCTAATTTCGGGGCTTGGTACCCTATTTAAGCATCTCATTCTCTTTCCTAGGGTTCAGTTGCGGCTCTATAGTCCAGAACCAGAAACCCTAAGCCTCCATTGTTGCTCATTCAAGCTTTCTTGCCATTTTGGGTGATTTGAAGGAAGTAGGAAGAAGGCACACATTGGGGATTCAAGAATTGGCAGTAGATCCAGAGTTTGTGAGGTCTTCCAGAGCATTTGAAGGTAATGAGTCGTTACCTCCCCTCTTTTGCATTTAGATCAACCTTTATCATAGGATTTGGGGCTTTTAGAGCAAGTTCTTGAGCCATTTCGAGTTAGAAGCCCAGATCTGAAGTTGCTACTTCAGATCTATGTGTATCTTGGCCTAGAGAATCATAAAGCATCAGTCTATGGGTTGATGGTTGAGCCCCTTTGTCTCAAACCCTAAGTTTATGGTGTATGGTGCCTAGATCTCCTTCGCTACACGTAAAGTTTGCAACTTTACGTGGGGAATAGGCTTGGGAAGGGTAGATCTGCAGTATGGAGTCCATGCATGACTCAAAAGTCCTCTGCATGTATGAAGATCTGAATAGACTCGGCGAGTCCTTCGAGTGGACTCGGCGAGTAGCTTGAAGATGAGGAGGAACTCGACGAGTGAGATGAACAGCTCGTCGAGTCGGATGAAGTTGAGCATGAACTCGGTGAGTTGGAAGAACAACTCGACGAGTTGGTTGAAGATTGCCTTCGACTCGGCGAGTCTATTAGTGGACTCGGCGAGTCAGGTCGCGAAACCTCAAACCCTTCGAGTTGAGACTCGAATCAGTGAGTCGGATGGTGACTCAGCGAGTTGGACAGGACAGGACTTGGAACTAGTCGGACTCGGCGAGTCATAGAATGACTCGGTGAGTCGAGTCGCGAATAGAAAGACCCTGAGCATATGAACTCGGCGAGTAATTAGGAGGACTCGGCGAGTAGGGTTGACCTGGAAGGT
This sequence comes from Lactuca serriola, assembly GCF_051521515.1. Taxonomy (NCBI): domain Eukaryota; kingdom Viridiplantae; phylum Streptophyta; class Magnoliopsida; order Asterales; family Asteraceae; genus Lactuca; species Lactuca serriola. The sequence goes on from NC_136410.1 coordinate 238,509,193, forward strand.
TGACCTTGACCAGGATTTTGACTTTGACCAGAGTTGACTTAGTTGACTGTCAGACTAAGTGTTATATGTATATTGATAGCTCGGAGAGCTAGAGGAGCAGCGGTTCAGGGGATTGTCGAGTAGCAGCCAGAGGTTTATCAGCAGAGCTCAGCAGTTCAGGTGAGTTTCCTTCCAGTAGGAACGGGTCTACGGCCACAATGCCGGCCCGTTTAGTTAGCAGTAGTCCCGGACTTCAGTCCGATGCAGTAGTTCAGTATGCTTGGTGTCTTTGTGATACAGACAGGGTATGAGTTATGTGTTCCGGACTATGGTCCGATGCAGTATGCGGTATATGTGTTTAGATTATATGCTATGATTATGTTATGCTATGTTCGGTTAGTTTTGGACTTTGGTCCGATGTAGTAGTTAGAGTGCTTGATGTCTTTGTGATTCAAGCATGTTTTGTGTTATGTGTTCCGGACTCTGTTCCGATGCAGTATGCAGTATATGTATTCATGTTAGTTGATATGTTTATGCTATGTTATGTTCAGTCAGTTCCGGACTTCGGTCCGATGCAGGGGACAAGGTCCCAATCAGTTCCGGACTTCGGTCCGATGCAGTTAGTTCCGGACTTCGGTCCGATGCAGAGGGCAAGGCCCTGGTTAGTTCCGAACTCCGGTCCGATGCAGTTTCCGGACTCCGGTTCGATGCAGAGGGCAAGGCCCTGGTTAGTTTCCGGACTTCGGTCCGATGCAGTGGGCAAGGCCTAGTAAATGCTTTATATGTTATTGTATGGTATGTGGTAGATTGGGGGAGCTCACTAAGCTTCGTGCTTACGGTTTTCAGTTTTGGTTTCAGGTACTCAGTTTTCAAAAGAGGAGCTCGGAAGATTGTAGAGCACACACCATAGTCAGTTAGCCTGGGAATGTTTGACTCTGATAATGATATTATGTTTTGAATTTAATACTCGAAAGTTATGTTTGACTTATGATACGTTTTTATAAATCTAGTTTTAGTAATGTTTTAAAAGAAATTTTTAGTCGTGATTTTTGGGTCGTTACATTTATGCTGATTTTCAAACTGTTTGTATTCTCAGGTCCATATTAGATAGGTACCCAGCGATCATTTTGGCGAAGACAGAGTGCGTAGAAGACACGTCTGTACTTTTGTTCATATGATATATAAGTATGACACTTGTAACATTTTGATTTCAAACAAATGTAATAACTATATGTAATGTATTGCTTTGTGTTTACTATGCTTACTATGTACATTGGTTGCGATATTCATGACGTCCTCCGCCCCGGAATGTTTCCGCCATCGGTTTTGGGGTGTGACAGTGACCTTACTAGCTTTTCTATCGAGACACTTTGGCCCGCTAGCACATAAAAGCTATTGAAAGTCATTTTATAAAATATTGGGTCATTGAAGGCCCAATAACATATAAGTGTTATCCCTTGGGCCTAAAGATCATGTTGGTGGGCTTGCAAGGCCCAACAAGCATGATTTGAAACTCATAAGCCCAAAGTTTGTAGGTTTATTCATTTTAGTCGTCAAATAACTGTTGGAGAGTTTTGATTTAACGATTGTTGTTTTGTATTGATTCGAGACCGAATCAATTCGTTTATAACGATATTTGGTATTGAAGTTGTATTCGTTTTCCATTTTGTCGCTAGTCGGGTATCTTGTATTTTGTCTTAATGAATTAATTTGTTTAAAAGTATGACTTTGACCTTTTCACTACCTTTCTTTTATAAAAATAACACTTTTAGTCCTTAAAATATTTTCTTGACACTTTTGTATCATAAACTTGTAGAAAAGACATTTTTAACCCAAAATATATTTTTGTAAATAGCTTTAGCCCTTCCAGAATGGAGTTTCTTAGTTAGAACCCCAACTTTTGTAACTTTTACAGTTTTGGCCCAAAATATAAAAAGTTTACATTTTTTATCCTTTTTGGAATTGAAAAGTATTTTTGACCTTTGAAATAGTTTTATTTCACTCCTTATCCCCTGCTTTGCAGAATGTTACAATTCAGCCCCTTAAAACTTCAAATTTCGTGATTTTGGGCTTATTGGGCCGAAAAGCCCAAATTTAGCCCATTAAGCTAAAATTTTGCATTTTAAGTCCTTTGAAAATTCCAATATTCAGAAAAATGATTATAGAAACTGTTTTGACTCCTTTGACCCTCAAGAAACCGTGACTTGACAGTTTTTACCCAAGTTTTGTAATTTTTGACAATTTAAGCCCTAAAATGGGTTTTATGTTAGAATATGATCCTCATAACCTTATTAGTTATTTTTCTTGACTTTTTTAGTGTAAAATAACTTATAGTATGTTTGTTTCCTTTCTCAAGTCATAGATCTCGAATTAACACCCCTTTTTGTTACATATTTATCACAAAAACACATAAAATCACACACATACATGCATAAAATCACACATAGCATACACATACACATAGATCTACACATTTTCTTGTATTCTCCCCCATAAAACATATGAAAACCGAAAAAGAGGGGTATGAAGCCCACCTTGAGTTGTAGTTTCGCTTTTTGAAGGAAAAGATGAAGAAATTTCGATCCTAGCAAGTCTTCTTGGCGGATCTCGAACTTAGATGCTTCTAAGGTGCAAGATCACAAGATTAAATGGATTTAGATGAGATTTTTGGATGAAATGAAGTAGCTAGATCATGGATTTAACATCAACTTACCTTAGATGATGTGTTTGTGGGAAAAATCTCCTTGAAAGCTTCCTAGATCTCGAAAATTTGGAGAGGAGTTGAGAGTGTTTCTTTGAGAGAGTTTGAGTGAAGTGTATGTGTGTGTGCGTGTGTGTTTGAGTTCGGCTGAGAGGAAGAAAGAGAGAAGAAGAGAGATGAGTGAAAGGATGGTTGCATGGAAATATGAGAGTTGCATGGAAAACCTTTATGTAAAAATGAGGAGGCACACACACAAAGTCAACTCTTCCTCTTTGTGGGCTTGGGCCGAGAATGGAGAGGGAAAAAAGAAGATTTTGGGATTTTTTCCCTTAAGCCCATATTATAGTCAAGTTAGATGATGCTTGACCCAAATAAATAAGAGTGTAATTTTTATGACCTAATAGGGCTAAATAAATTGGGTTGTGACCCATTAAGGCCCAAAATATTATGTTTCATGTATATGGGTCCATTTAGGGCCCATTAGAGAGTTCTAGATTCAAGATGGATAATTTGGAAGTTTATTAGTCCATTAGGCCCAATAAGGAAATCCTAGTACAAAATGAACTCAAATTGGGATTTCATATGTTTCCAATTTTTTGTTGACCATTTGTAGGGCTAGAATGAAGTATTTGATGAAGTTTTGTTGTTATAGAATGAGCATCATGCATGCTTTCATGTTATTGATTCGTAGTTATTATAAGTGTTGTAGTTACAAGGCACCAAAATTTCTAGTTGTGACATCTACCAAATTAAATTATGACACCTCATCTCATCTTTTTCACCTTGTAACCAACCAAACACTTTTTTCCACACATGTCCTCCTTCATCCACAAGAAACCTTATCTTTCACCCATACTTATTTTAGTAAATAAGCATCTTTCATTTTAGTGATTGATTTTTTTTTGTCTGTTACGTGTTGCGGTCCTATATGTTGCTACTTTTAATATGAATGGATTGTAATAGGGCTAATATTTTGGTAATTTTTGTTTGAATGGTTTGTAATAGGGCTAGTATTTTGCTAAATATTGTTCATATATAGACCCTTAAGGGTTTTTTTTTTTTTTTTTGTCTGCATATTTCCATTGGATTTGTTTGGACTATTAAAATTACATCCTTATGACTGGTTGATGTAGGTTTTAGCAAGTTCAATGGTAATATACGGACAAAAAATAGTTCAATGGTAATATACAGACAAAAAATAAAACGGACTAAATGTTAAGAAAACCAAAAGTATGTACCCTTATAAGTCATTAACTCAATAAAATGGACATAACTTGTAATTTTAGATATACTACGTGGAACATGATTAAATATAAAAGCATACAAATATTTTTCTTCAAAATTTATTGTAATTTATCATATAAAAGTTTTTGGCTCTTGAAGTACAAATATTAGCCTAAAGTCCTAAGAGTTAGTTTAAGGCAATGAACTCGAATTTAGGCATATTAAACCTTAAAAGGCCCACTTTATGGATAGAGGTACTCAGTACTCTAATATAGACATGCACATTAGTGGTTTCGGACTAGTCTCAGATTGGTATTGAAATGGTTCGGTGTTTTTGGGGCCGGTCATTGTTTGATGAATATACGTAGTATTAAGCAGTCAATATGGTAAAGGTTGACATAGCCACTAATGATTAGCTAGAACTAAGTTAAGCAACTTGTTTGAACTAGCTAAAATGATGGAGTTATAGTAGCTTAAAGAAGAGGGGCAAATTGTTTATGGTGTCGAAACAAAAAACAATTCTAACTTTAATACCGTGTGTTTCGGAGACTGTAAAACAATCATTATATAACAAATGTCAGTCCGACTTCAAACGAATGAATTATTATAGTTTAAAGAAGATGAATATTAATTTGTATAAAAACGACCGCATGTTATAAATATTAATTTACAAAAAATAGTCACATTTTCATCTTTATAGGTATTTATTTCCTTTTTTTTTTTTTTGGTAATTTGAACATAAAAACCAAGAATAAATCCTTAAAAATGAGGTTTATCACAAGAAAACTAAAGTTTCCGTATATTGCAAGCCATGTCCTATTCCCTTGATTATTTTCCTTGCGAACTGTTTTATTTACTATTATTGTTTTTTATTTGAATAACTAATTTTTTATCAAGCAATTAGTAAGAAGATAACTGAGAAAAACCAATTACAAAGAATAAAAGTTAATTGGGTTTTGAAACCAAAAGAGCAAAAGAGAATGTTTATAATACATTTTCCATTCCTGATAGTAAATCAATTGAATCAATTGAAGGAGCAGTCACAATAGAACGAAAGAAAATGAGGTTGAAACCGGAATGCCAATTAATGTGTACCATATGTTCACGTGTAGCAAAAGGTACTAACAAGTAACAAGGATAAAGGACAAGATGTCTTGATATGTCTTTTGAGTAATTTTCTATAGTACACCCATCTTGTCTAATATCATGCTTTTAATTATGCTTTATCCAAATTTATATATTAAAGGCTGAATTTTTATTTGGAAATATATTATATTAATTGCTATCTTGCATGTATTAAAACATTATATTTTTGGGAAAATATCAATTAATCTTACAAACTTTTTCAATATATTTTAAACTAGGTGTGGAACCCGTGTATTACACGGGTTGATTTAAAAAAAGATTAAACATTAAATTAAAATGTAAACATAAAATATTTTTTAATATACAACTTTAAAATAAGAAAGAAGAAACCTATTTGTTGCAATTTAATATCATATATATATATATATATATATATATATACATATATATATATATATATATATATATATATATATATGATACTTAATCCTTTACATATATAAGTATATGAATTTAATTTTAAAAACTGAAACAAATAAAAAAATTGACAATTGACAAGTGAATAATAATTATTTAAAAAATATCACAAAATGAAAAGTGTCAAAACTTGTGAGAGATTAAAATGTGGTAAAAAAAACATTAAACTAAATTCACCTCACCTTTATCATAAATCCAATAACTAAGCCAGGTTTTCTTCATCACAAATCCAAACCAATTATCGAAGATCTGTTCCAATTTGGAATTGTAGTTAATTTATAGTTTTATTTATTCATTAAAACAATTTTGAAGAAAGGACTGTACATGTTCTCTATGGTCTTCTACAAAACCAGGGGCGAGTCAACCTTAAGGTAGGTCACTTGCAGTGGTGAGTCTAGAACGTAAACACACGTGGTTCACTATTTAATTAAAATCAATATTAAAAAAAAATCAAAAAATACTAGTTGCGGTTCTAGGTTGGGTCGTATAAGCAATTTTTTTTTTGTTTTTTTTTGTTTTTTTTTTTTTTTTACAATTCTACCAGATGAAGTCTTATATTTTAATATATCTTCATAATTATATCATTACTAATACTTTTTAAAACACATTTTTTCAATATATGACACAAAACTATCACTTAAAATTTTATCATTCTTTTTGTTGTGCACATAGGTCTTTACAAACTGTGCGGAAAACCTTTTTGCAAATATGTTCCTCTAAGAACCAGTAGAACCGGCAGTTCGTTTCATATTTTCCACCAAGTTCAGTTCCAACCGGACGGTTCCGATGCTCATCTCTACTCTTAGATTCATATGATAAAATTTTCATCAATTGTCATTCCATAGGATCAACATAACTTAAATCAACTATCATATGCTTAGGTTGCTCATTATCTTTATCTACTATTTTTCATCTACCTTATTTAAAAAACTTGAACAATAACATTCTTGATTCTTATTTTTTGATTCTAATTTTTTAAACAAAGGACAATTGACAAATCACAATCAAAAATATTGTATATGTTTTTTTTACAAAGTATCAAACTAAATAAATAAATAAATAAAATTGATTTCAAAGAAATAAAAAACTAGTATCAATTGCAAAGACAATCTAAATATCCATTTTCTTCATCACAAATCCAAACCAATTATCGAAGATCTGGTTCCAATTTGGAATTTTAGTTAATTTATAGTTTTATTTATCAAACTTGATTTGATTGAACAAATTTCATTAAAACAATTTTGAAGAAACGACTGTACATGTTCTCTGTGGTCTTCTACAAAACCAAGGGCGAGTCCAGTTAACCTTAAGGTGGGTCACTTGCAGTGGTGAGTCTAGAACGTAAACACACGTGGTTCACTATTTAATTAAAACCAATATAAAAAAAATCAAAAAATACTAGTTGCGGTTCTAGGTTGGGTCGTATAAGCAATTTTTTTTTTGTTTTTTTTGTTTTTTTTTTTACAATTCTACCAGATGAAGTCTTATATTTTAATATATCTTCATATTTGTATCATTACTAATACTTTTTAAAACACATTTTTTCAATATATGACACAAAACTATCACTTAAAATTTTATCATTCTTTTTGTTGTGTATATAGGTCTTTACAAACTGTGCTGAAAACCTTTTTGCAAATATGTTCCTCTAAGAACCAGTAGAAGCGGCAGTTCGGTTCTTATTTTCCACCAAGTTCGGTTCCAACCGGACGGTTCCGATGCTCATCTCTACTCTTAGATTCATATGATAAAATTTTCATAAATTGTCATTCCATAGAATCAACATAACTTAAATCAACTATCATATGCTTATGTTGCTCATTATCTTTATCTACTATTTTTCATCTACCTTATTTAAAAAACTTGAACAATAACATTCTTGATTCTAATTTTTTAAACAAAGGACAATTGACAAATCACAATCAAAAATATTGTATATGTTTTGTTACAAAGTATCAAACTAAATAAATAAATAAATAAAATTGATTTCAAAGAAATAAAAAACTAGTATCAATTGCAAAGACAATCTAAATATCCAGTTATGTTAAAATATCAAAAATAAATACCACTGTATCAATTTTCAAACATTTTATCAAAGTATCAAACAAATTCAAATTACATAAATTACTTAATTATAAACCATTAATTTCTTATTTCAAACCATGTGTCAAAATATCAAACACAATGGAAATTAAAGAAATTAGTCAATTACAATTTATTGCGTCTGCGACTTGCGTAGGAATGAACTGACGATTGGTTTTTTTATTTAATTATTTTTCCTTTTTTTTAATTTTAAATGCATTGGGCCAAGTAAATTCAGTTTTGGGCTAACGAATAAGTGAAATATAAAATGTGTGGCCTTTCCATTCTTATTACTTATTAGGAGGTCATTAAAAAGAATTAGGGTAGGTCACAAATGACTATTATATATAATTAATAATAAAAAAATTAAAATTAGATAGGTCAAGTGACCTTGACCTATCTAATTTTAAATTTTTTATAATTAATTATATATAATAATTCTTTGTGACCTACACTAATTCTTTTTAATGACCTACCTAATAAGTAATAAGAACGGAAAGGCCACACATTTTATATTTCACTTATTCGTTAGCCCAAAATTGAATTTACTTAGCCCAATGCATTTAAAATTAAAAAAAGGAAAAATAATTAAATAAAAAAACCAATCGTCAGTTCATTCCTACGCAAGTCGCAGACGCAAGTAGGCAACAACCAACAAACCAACAGACGTCGATCAAGCAATCACTGCCGACGACCTTTGAAACTGTTACACGCCGGCGGTCGATGATCATCCCTTCCGCCACCGACCATGGTAGCGGTTCCAATAATCCAATTATGTCACAACCCACAAGCTTCTAACTTCTTCATATCAGGTTTGTAAATTGTAATTGACTAATTTCTTTAATTTCCATTTGTGTTTGATATTTTGATACATGGTTTGAAATAAGAAATTAATGGTTTATAATTAAGTAATTTATGTAATTTGAATTTGTTTGATACTTTGATAAAATGTTTGAAAATTGATACAGTGGTATTTATTTTTGATATTTTAACATAACTGGATATTTAGATTGTTTTTGCAATTGATACTAGTTTTTTATTTCTTTGAAACCAATTTTATTTATTTATTTATTTAGTTTGATACTTTGTAACAAAACATATACAATATTTTTGATTGTGATTTGTCAATTGTCCTTTGTTTAAAAAATTAGAATCAAGAATGTTATTGTTCAAGTTTTTTAAATAAGGTAGATGAAAAATAGTAGATAAAGATAATGAGCAACATAAGCATATGATAGTTGATTTAAGTTATGTTGATCCTATGGAATGACAATTTATGAAAATTTTATCATATGAATCTAAGAGTAGAGATGAGCATCGGAACCGTCCGGTTGGAACCGAACTTGGTGGAAAATAAGAACCGAACTGCCGCTTCTACTGGTTCTTAGAGGAACATATTTGCAAAAAGGTTTTCAGCACAGTTTGTAAAGACCTATATACACAACAAAAAGAATGATAAAATTTTAATTGATAGTTTTGTGTCATATATTGAAAAAATGTGTTTTAAAAAGTATTAGTAATGATACAAATATGAAGATATATTAAAATATAAGACTTCATCTGGTAGAATTGTAAAAAAACAAAAAAAAAAAACAAAAAAAAAATTGCTTATACGACCCAACCTAGAACCGCAACTAGTATTTTTTGATTTTTTTATATTGGTTTTAGTTAAATAGTGAACCACGTGTGTTTACGTTCTAGACTCACCACTGCAAGTGACCTACCTTAAGATTAACTGGACTCACCCTTGGTTTTGTAGAAGACCACAGAGAACATGTACAGTCCTTTCTTCAAAATTGTTTTAATGAAATTTGTTCAATCAAATCAAGTTTGATAAATAAAACTATAAATTAACTACAATTCCAAATTGGAACCAGATCTTCGATAGTTGGTTTGGATTTGTGATGAAGAAAATGGATATTTAGATTGTCTTTGCAATTGATACTAGTTTTTTTATTTCTTTGAAATCAATTTTATTTATTTATTTATTTAGTTTGATACTTTGTAACAAAACATATACAATATTTTTGATTGTGATTTGTCAATTGTCCTTTGTTTAAAAAATTAGAATCAAGAATGTTATTGTTCAAGTTTTTTAAATATGGTAGATGAAAAATAGTAGATAAAGATAATTAGCAACCTAAGCATATGATAGTTGATTAAATTATGTTGATCCTATGGAATGACAATTTATGAAAATTTTATCATATGAATCTAAGAGTAGAGATGAGCATCGGAACCATCCGGTTGGAACCGAACTTGGTGGAAAATAAGAACCGAACTGCCGGTTCTACTGGTTCTTAGAGGAACATATTTGCAAAAAGGTTTTCAGCATAGTTTGTAAAGACGTATGTACACAACAAAAAGAATGATAAAATTTTAAGTGATATTTTGTGTCATATATTGAAAAAATGTGTTTTAAAAAGTATTAGTAATGATACAATTATGAAGATATATTAAAATATAAGACTTCATCTGGTAGAATTGTAATAAAAAAAAAAATAAAAAAAAAAAAAAAAAATTGCTTATACGACCCAACCTAGAACCGCAACTAGTATTTTTTGATTTTTTTATATTGGTTTTAATTAAATAGTGAACCACGTGTGTTTACGTTCTAGACGCACCACTGTACAAAACCCATATCCATGTGTAATAAAGGGTTGTATGTGTCCTTCGTTTTATTACCCTTCATCGGTACGTGTGTTCTTTGTGTTCTTCGTTTGAATTTTACCAATGTTTTATGATCGAAAAAGCTTTTGTGAATGATGATATGCTTCAATTTCAAGGTGTTTTCGTGTTGATTGTTCCTTTATTTTTCGCTGCACAAACGTGATACAATTGATTACTTGAAGCACATAAGTATAGAAATGGTGATCATTTTGGAGTGTTAGATGCAACCACCACAACTTATGGATATTTTTGTAACACCCAAAGTCTGGAAGGCCAAGAAAGGAAAGAAAACCCTAATTTTAAGGGACGATTCGACGAGTCCAAGGGGGAACTCGGCGAGTCCGAGAGGGATCCGGGTCGAGGAGTAAGTGACAGACTTGGCGAGTCGGCCAAGGAGACTCGGCGAGTCTGGTCTGGGCGAGGAAAACCCTAAATCCGGGACTTGGAGCCTATTTAAACGTCTCATTCTCTCCCCTAGGGTTCCTTTACTGCCTCTTTCACCCAAAACACCGAACCCTAAGCCCCATTGTTGCTCATTCAAGCTTCCAAGCTATTTTTGGGTGATTTTGAAGGAAGAAGAAAGAGGGGAATCATTGAAGCTTCAAGGATTGGCCTTAGATCTGGAGATTATGGAACCTTGCTGAGTTATTGAAGGTACTAAGTCGTTTCCTTCATGTAGATCTATTCTAGTTGTGAGTTTTGGGGCTTTTTAGCCATGGTTAGTTATCCATTTGAGTTAGAAGCCAGATCTGAAGTTGCTACTTCGGATCTAAGCACATTTTGGCCTTGTGAAGCATAAAGTAACTACCCTGGAGCTGATTATTGAGCCTCCTTTCCTTAGACCCTAGTTTATGGTGTATTTAGCCTAGATCTCCTTCTCTACACGTAAAGTTTGCAACTTTACGTGAGGAATAGGCTTGGGAATGGTAGATCTACAGTTTGGAGTCCATGCATGACTCAAAAGTCCTCTGCATGTATGAAGATCTTAATGGACTCGGTGAGTCCTTTGAGTGGACTCGGCGAGTAGCATGAAGATTTGGAGCAACTCGACGAGTGGGATGAACAGCTCGTCGAGTCAGATGAAAATTGCCTTGTACTCGGCGAGTCTGTTCTTGGACTCGGCGAGTCAGGTCGCGAAACCCCAAACCCTTCGAGTTGAGACTCGAATCAGTGAGTCGAGTGGAGACTCGGTGAGTCAGACAGGTCAGGACTCAGAAAATCGGTAGACTCGGCGAGTCGAGTCGCGAATGGAAGGATTCTAAGCATATGAACTCGGCGAGTCAGTAGGTTGACTCGGCGAGTAGGGTTGACCTGGAAGGTTGACTTTGACTTTGACCAGCGTTGACTGGGTTGACTTTCGGGGGTCAATTAGACTAAGTGTTGCATTGATATTGGTAGCTCAGGGAGCTAGTAGAGCAGGAGTTTAGGAAGTTGCCGGGATCAGCTAGAGGGGATATCAGCAAGTTTAGCAAGTGCAGGTGAGTTTCCATTTTGTGTAAATGGGTCTACGGCCACAATGCCGGCCCATGTAGTTATGAGTAGAAGACTCGGGGGTTAGCCCTAGGCACAATATGCTAGTATGATATTCAGGACGACGTCCAATGATAGCGGGTGGGTGCCCAAGGAATGGTTTATGTGATAGTTTATACTTGTTGTCTGTGTGATACTTGTATGTGCCTGATAGGGAGGTGAGTGTGGGCGAGGTTCCGTAACTCACCAATAGCAGAGTGTGGATGGTGTTCCACATCTCATTAGCAGCAGATCAGGGGTGAGGCCCGAGTTAGGGAAGGAGTGAGGGTGGGCTGGGCCCGTACCTCACTATCAGTAGGAGCATGGACGGGGTTCCATGACTCATCAGTAGCAGGACAGGGGCGAGGCCCAGGATAGGTGAGGCCTTAGGACAGGACCCGTTCTTATATGTTTAGCTTATGTGTTGTGATATGTTTATGTGCTATTATATGTTAGTGGGCGAGGCCCTGTGATAGGTGAGGCCTGAGTGAAACAGATCTGTATCCGAGTGGGGCTCGAAGCCAGGCGAGGCCTGGAGCGGCAAAGTCGTTGTAGCGGGCGAGGCCCAGTATGTGCAGTATGTGGTTATGCATGGTATGTGGTAGGGTGGGGAACTCACTAAGCTTCGTGCTTACGGTTTTCAGTTTTGGTTTCAGGTACTTCCGGTAGCGGAGGGAAGAGCTCGGGGTGATCGCATGGCACGCACCATAGATTAGATAGCCTGTGAATGTTTACTCTGATAACGAACATGTGTTTTGAAAATTAATACTCTGTTTATGTTTTGGATTGATGACTTTGCTTAAAGTAATGTTTTATTAAAAGAAATTTTTAGTCTTGAATTTTGGGATGTTACAATTTTGTTGTTCAAGTCGCTATGATTCTCGATTTTGAATACTTGCGAGGTCCCATAGCAGATGCTCACTCGATACTTAAGCATACTTCACGTATTATTGACAAGACAACAATATCTTAAAACTCGGGAAAATAGGCTAAATTGACATTTTCCCACTATTTTTCTTATGAAAACCTAAATTAGACATTTAGGACATTCACTATCTTAAAATAATAGGATTTTATAATATGTGCCCTAAGAGCACATATAAAAACTATTAATTATGAGAAATATTACCATAATTAAATATAAAAAACATTAATTATAAACAAATATTTTCTATAATTAATAAATTTTATATTTAATTATGATAATATTAAAAAATCCCTAAAACAATTCATGGTCCATATCATTGACAACAATATTCCTTTGTGTTGAATCATATCAATCTTTCAAAAAGGAACTAAATTTTCGTTTACTAAAGAAAAAGTTTTGAGGTTGAAAATTCCCCAAAACAAACCCGACAACCCTTATTCCATATTTCCAATTGCTTTGCTATTTTTTTGAAAAACATGTAGACATGAGCTTCAAGATTCTGATTACAAATAATATTGATCTTCATCTTCCCTTTATTCATATACGTACACAACTAACAAAGTAACAATCATCAACCTTTTGCACATACTTTCAGTCTACATCTTCAATGGCCGATCAACCCACACCCACACCCGTCACCGGAAACCCAACTCTCTCCACCACCAGCAACCCAAACACCGGCGCTGCAAACCCTCCGAATGGTCCACAGGATGAAGGCATGAACTGGACCAACTTATTTTGTTTATTCATAGCCCTCGCCATTTTTATCGCCTCCATCTGTCTCTTTATCTATATGATATGGGTCGGCCTCTTCCTACATTTACAGCATCCGCAGTTCGGTATAAACAAAGTAACAATAACCAACTTGAGTATTTCATCATACTCACAAATTTCCGGCGATTGGGAGGTGGAGTTCATCTTTCGGAACCCTAACACAAAAGTTAATCTTTACTATGATCAAACTGAAGTTGATGTCTCCTACATGTCGGATTCAATTGCACAGACTATTCTTCCGCCTTTCATGCAGAATACAAAGAACGAGACGACCATTAGGGCAACATTTACTTCTCTGATGATGTATGTCCATGATGGATATAGCATTAAAGATGAGAGGAGCCATGGGTCGATTACTTTCAATTTGAGGATGATGGTCAGGGTTCAGGCTAGGGTTCGGTGGGCTGGAACGTGGGTATTGACGGTTGATTGCTCTAAGTTAAAAATTGCGGTTTCTTCAGGCAGGAATGGTGGAAGTGGAACTCTGGTTGGTGGTTCCAAGAAATGCACGGCATTCAACGCAATTGGCAACGAAATCGATGGAATCTGAAATTCTTATGGATGCTGTTAATGAATTTTGTGTTGTTAGTTCAAATTATGAAGCGAGAACGACGAAAGGGTGTTTAGGATTTGCTTGGATAGTACGGTTTTTTTTTTTTTTTTTTTTTTTAAGTATATAGTTAATGCTCCAAATTAATCTGCACTACAAACAATATGTCATTTAGTAAATGACATATTTTTTTTTATCCCAATATATCATGATTTTTATGGCATATCTTATATGCCACTATAAAAATTAAAATCTTTAATGACATTTAACAATTTGTGTCACTAATATCCATATCTATTAGTGGCACAATGATAGAAAAATGACATTAAAAACATATATATTGTGTTACGCAATTTATTAAATACCATAAATTTTTTTATTGTAATATATATATTCCACAACAAAAAATATCAAGCCACCTTGAGTGGCATTTAACAGTATTATATGTATTTGCCTCTAGTCTATATATGCATAATAATCCTTACTTGTCTTCGCATTTAATAATATTTGCGGATTATGGTTGTGTTTTGTGCCACTAAAAGACCCAAAAGTAATTGAAGACGAAAACACATTATCTGAAATCTCGTTTCCCCTTTCGCGCGCTTCTCGATCCCTCCATACCTAATTTGATTGCCCTTCACAAGCTCTTTATATTCAAAAGCCCCACCCCACCATCGTTGGACTCCGACATCAAGTTGCAGAACTTCGATATTCCAAACTCCATTGTTGAAATTCGATTATGATTTTGTTTCTGATTGCGATAATTTGATCGTCATTCACAAGTTCCTCAGAGTCGAGAGCCTCATGGCCATAGGACTCGGGCTACAAGTTCCTGAACATCACATATCAAAATTAGGTTTCAAACATCGCATATTCTAAATTCTGAAACACCGTTGTCGAAATTCCAGGTTCTCATTCAACTATTACCTGTTTTAATGCGATTATAATTTTGTATCGGAATTTGAACCTATGGCTTCCTTATAACTTGAGGCTAAATACTTATTTTTTGTTATGTGATTTAACATTCTGAAAGACAACAATAATATGTTAGTCGTTGTTTCTTTACAATTATATGTTGCACACACTACTATAAGAAGGCTTTGACTTACCATTTTGCTATTTTAGATATAGAGGGAGAAAAAACGCGTAATATCAATTGCTGGATGTATACTATTCAATTGTTTAACACTTGAACCAGAGTCTATTTACAAAATCATACAATAATTTTAAGCTTACTACCACTACCACTACCATTACTTTACAGCAACTCCTTCTTCCTTGTAGAGCTTGTTTCCTTTGTGCTCTTTATGGACAGAAATCTTAATTAAGGAAATCTCTGATACTCATGCAAATTTTGAAGTTGTGATGAATTTTCTTTCTAATAGTTTCTAGGGTTAATTTTGTTTTGCATATCATTCTAATTGTATTCATTACATCATGCATATTCTTCTTTACTAATTACAGGTCCAAGTATCTTATATCAAGTTTGACTTTTGAGTCAAACAAACTTTCAGTTGCGAAATAATAATCTTCCGTTTTTGTGTATAAGAACTGAAGTATGAGAGATTATTGCATTGCATTTACTTAGATGTGGCGTCCCACATTGTGCAAAAATTGTTAGATCCATTTCAATGAAGTGCTAATTGATTGGTTTAGTGGACACTTAATTGAATTTTAATAGAGACGAATGAAAATACTTTCATATGTGTAAAAGTCAACATTTGATGCATTAATCTAAGAAGCTCTCAATCTCATGTATTGAAATTTTAGTATGAGAAGCAATATATTGAATGTTCTTTTTTATGTACGTCGTTAGAGAGTATCATAAATATGATGATTCTTAATTTTATTAGAGTATCTTAGTATGATAATTCTTGATGCATGTCTCTTTTTGTAGCTTTACATGCATGCATAATCATAACATGATCATGATCAATGATCGATTATTAAAACACTTATATGATAGGAAAAAAAGTCATCTACCTAATTTATGGAAATGGAATAGCATATACTTTTTGTGCTAGGAATCGGGTGCTAGCGTCATGATTTTTTGATAAAAAAGAAAAAAAATTACTAAGGGGTCTTTGACCTAGCTATAAGGAGTGTCTCTCAGGTTTATGAGTGGAATATTTTGTCGATTATAAAAGCTTTATGTGATAGTGTATTTATAAATATGATGCAGGTGTGGATAGAGTATGCTTGAAGTCTCTTGATAACTAAATGTCTACATGAAGTGGTGCACTTACCTAAACATCCTACTAATGTGGAACAAGTATGAGATTTCTACCCCTATGATCTTTTTAGGGTTAGCTACAACATAAATCCCTTAGATTTTTCTCCTTTTCTTTTTCAATTTAGATACTAGTAAAGAAAAGAAGATACTTTGTTTTTGTCTTTTTGTATTTTCTTATATGGGGTGAAGCAGGGGAAACAACATAAAACAGAGGGAAAAAAATATTGCTGTCAAAGGTAACTTTACTAAATAAAAGTGTTTATGAATAAATTAAATATAACATATGATCCATTATTTATAATAAGACTAAAAGACTTTATATCAAACACAAAACCTAGGAAGCAAATTTAATTAACAACAACTTTTCCAAAAATACCCTGCAGAGTAAATTCTAAATTTACCAATAGTTTATTCTATAAAATTGCATGGGAATCCCAAGCTTGGTAAAGGAAAATCCAAAAATCAAATTTGTGATTGTTTTCACTTGTGGAAATGCTTTTCATACAATTGAAATGAATCAAGATAATTAATTATGAGGAAACTTTAAGTTGAGGAATCTTCAACAAGAATTCCATGCATATCATATGGTACAATTATTGGTGTCAGGGAGCATGTTTTTACAGAAAGGTACAAATATTAAATAAAAATAATAATGTACAATCATGAAACTACTTTTGAACCATTTATGCAGTGTTTCTTCTTTGACATCCTTATTGTCCAATCATGAAACTAGTTTTGTAACTCTTGGACAACGTGTTCTTGCAAGTCCTCTAAAGTAAGTTAAAAATTATTTAAACCTTTTTTATTCTTTATCCTAGGGTTAATTTTGGTATTTTGGTAATTTTTTTTGAAATATTTTCAGGGTTTGCATGCATGATGGATATCCCGATGCTTTTGATAGAGTGGTCCATATAACTCAAGGTGATATTAGTAAAGATATTTACGCTGATATGTATAATAATAATAATATATTCACTCTTTATTTCTTATTTTCTTATTTTTCTTAATATATCTGATATCACCTTTAAAATTGATGTTTTAGTTCAACTTTGCGTCTAGGAAATATCACACATTGAGAATACATCCATGTATTTATTATTTTTGTTAAATAAAAAACAATTGTTTTTAATATTTTTTGACTTTAAAATGTTGTGAAGGATGCAAAGGGATGAGATGTTGGGCTGAATCAGATTGCTCTGTTTGTGAGCAGGTTCTTAGTATGGATATATACAAACTTGGTCAACACTTTGACTTATTCCGGATCAATTCCTTTTACTTTACAATAGTTGGATTTTACTTTTGCACCATGGTAGTATGGTACATTACACACTTTTTTTTATTAACTTATATTACTTTTTAAAAAAATTCCTAACAACTTTTTTTGTTTTGATATGCAATTACCAATGATCACCATGTACATATTTTTTTTTTATTGAAAAATATATTTGGTAAGTTTTAATTTTTTTAATATAAAGCTTCTCACTAGTGTTTTATATAATTTTCATATATTATTAAGCATTCAATCTAGAGCTGATTGCCAAATTTCTCAACAACACTGCTCTAAATACAACCTTGAATACACAATTTTTGTTCTAGATTGGTGTATTTATTGTTTTACCCATGGTTTTGGGTTTCATCTTAGACTGACATGCTTAAGAATATGTTGTCTATTTGCATGTAGATTGTTGTTTACATAATTATACTTCATTTTAAACCTTTAAAAATATTTTGTCAGTCTTTATCTCTACTGAGTTTCAGCTTTGTATTGTTCTTTACACTTTCTCTATATTTCCATATTGACTAAAAACTAATTCGTTTTTCTTAATGCTTCCAGATTAGGTCTTTGAGTTTTGTCCACAAAAACTTTGAGAGGTTCCCTAAAGCATTCATGAATAATCTCCACATTCCTCTTTCTAATAGGTTTTTTTTTATCTCTTTCTTTAAAATAATTTATTAAATTCTATTTTCTATTATATTAATATTTAATTTTACTTTGCAGGAATTCTCTTAAGGTAATTAATCAGTTTCCTATAAAAAAGAAGTTTGATGATGCTAGATATTAACCCTTCTAGATTTAGATTGTAAAGAATCTTAGAAAAGAAGATTATGTTATTAATTTGTGAGTTTTTTTACTTATATTACATGACTCTTATTAGATGAAATATTACATATTTACCATCATATTTTGATGTATTTTGTTATTTTCTACGTATTAACGATTTAATTGTCCATTTTATTTTATATTAAAAATAAAAATTATATAGACATAAGTAGCTTAAATTATAGATTATCATATTTAGCGACACAAAATATATTTTAAATACTTTTTTGTATGGTGACAAATAGAAACATGCCATTAAAATCATAAATTATGTAACCAAAATTTGAAAAATAATTATTGAATCACATGAGCTTTTAGTGGCACAAAATATGTGCCACAAAAAACGTTTTTTCTATTGTGACAAATAAATAAGTGTCACATATTATATTTTTATTGTGGAAAATAAAAGTGTCACTAAAATCTTAAAATTTGTAACTAAAAGTAGCATGAATTCTTCAATAATACAAGCGTTCAATGGCATAAAATATGTGCCACAAAAAACTTTTCTTATATTGCGACAAACAAAAAAGTGTCACTAAAAACCTAAAAAACTGCAGCGACAAAAACAAATAGTGTCACTAACGGGTTTTAATGGGAACGTTTCTAGTGGCACTTATTATATGTGTCGCAGATTTTTTAAGATGCCTTTAGTGGCATTTTTTTGGTTTTTAGTGACACTTCTTGTATGCCACTAAATGACATATTTTTTGTAGTGATGGTTTAAGAAAATATATTTGGATTATTTTTACTATTACTATAATTTTAATTCAACTTTGTATTTGGTTATGAGTAATTTTGTGGTTTCAATTGTGTTGCATGTTTAATCCTTTCTAATGAAATCATTCAAAGGTAATATCTAAATAAGTTAAATTCAAAAAGTTTAATAGATATTAGGTTATAACTAGTGTGAATTACGTTTACGAAGTTAAAAAAAATATATATTAATATTTAAAAAGCATAATCATTGTCCAATGATTTTCAAATAGTTAGTAATTTACAATGTTAGATTGATTACCATTAATATGTAAAATGCTTTAAAGATATAAACACCATTGTTTATTTATAGATTAATGAAAAAAATAATAATGATGAATAATGAAAATATAATATTAAATAGACTAAAAAACAAACACGCTAAATCATTGAAATGCAATTTTTATATGCCGAATTAAAATTTAACGTATTTTAAGAAACATATATGAACTCATAAAATAAATTATAGATAAAATTTAAGAATAAAATATGTTTTACTATTATTAAGTAAAAGATATTATAAGAAATAAAATTATATAATTTGTTTATAAGTTTCTAAAACTTATTTATATATAACAATAAAAAAATTTAATTATTAATCTATTATTATTATCTAAAATTAACAATTTTAATATTTTTTATTTTGCATTAAAACAATCGTACAATTAAACATGTATAAAAAAAGTTATTTAGGTTATCTAAGAAACAAACCAACTTTCCATAAAGTTTGTTATTGACTCTACCATATTGGTTATTTAGACATCTATTAGTTATATTAAGTTATTATTTGATAAAAATAAACAAAATGGTGATATTATATTTAAAAAATATCAACTACAACGTCGGTGAAATTGAAAATTTATAATCTTTAAAACCAATCCAAATTGCAACAACTTGATATAATTTTAAAGTTATTAAATATTTTCTTAAAAGATATAACAATTAGTTAATAAGATTTTTTATTATACATTATTGACTTATTATGTATAACATTATATAATATTTATAATTATAAGTTTTTCAACAATTAACAAATAATAAACTAAATTATAACTTATGTTGTTTTAAGAACTATAATTATTATTATCTCTATTTGTAATCAAAATATATAAAGAGGAATAGAAAAAATGTTATTTATAATAGACTGTAATAAACTCATATATATCATAAGATAAGAAATAGAAGACCGAAAAGATAAAACCAAACTCTTAGTCGGTGTTCGAACTTGAAGGTCCGGCTCCGCTGCTGCTAGCTATACTCTGCGTTGGCCTCTATCGCAATTGGCTCAATCTGCCTACGCTGCTTCCTTCGGCTTCTTCCTCGGTTAACTCATACTCAGCTTACACCAGTTGATTCCATTTCTTCATTTCTTTCTTATTTTCTTGCTAAATAACTTAGACCCGACTTACACTAAGGTTTGGTTAACCCTTAAACAAAAAATCAGGATTACATGTTTGGTGTTGGAACTTTAGTGTTGTTTGAAAATTTTCAAAATATGCTTTGTTTCAGTTTTTTTTTTTTGTTCGTTTGTCAGATTATGCCTTGGTTCAAGGGGAATCCTTTTACTGTAGAAAATAATGATCAATCGAGAACATTTATGGATGCTAAAAATCCATAAATAAAGTGAGCTTTTAGATAAGAATTACGTATATAAAGTGTAAACCAAGACTTTGGCACTTCTGTTTGTTAATCGTTACTCATCAGTTTGATTTTGTAAACACATTTTAGTGGATTTCTTGGCACTTCATTCTAGTATTCAGGTTGAGGCTTTAGAAATCCACATAATGAAGTAAAAAAACAGTTTGTCTCTTTCTATGAGAGATTTGGATCCAACCTTTCAAGGAGTTGGACAGAAAGTATGTACTTTGTCTTTTAGTTATCATGTTATCATTTTCTTTTAATAGAAAAATTATCATTGCCTTTATAAGATAATATATTTGTAGTTAATTTCTTCTACTTGCATCTTTTATTTTATTTTTTCTTTTGTAACAATGAGGATTGAAAAAAGGGTATACAGAAACCTTAAAGTAATATAAGCCATAACCTATGTCATACATAGGTAAATTATATGTTCAGTGATTCAAAATTTTAATATCATGGATGTTATTCCTTTATTCTTTCCGAAACTATTTATAAAGGAATTGAAGTCTGACGCATTGACAATTTTAAGCTAGTTGCCACCACAGTCATCGTATGAGAATTTTTTTACAGACGACTCCTCTATCCTTTTGAAGGTCGGTTCTCTAATCTTAGTAAGGTTAGAAGTTTTTTAATTACTTTTTTTTTGTATGGGCAAGAGGTAAATTTTATATCTATATATAAATTCACAATATATATACAAATTATAACTATATGCCTTGAAATTACATTGTTATAATTGGTAAATATTCAATTTAAAAAAAAAAAAGGAGACAACAGAACCTATATTGATGCATACATGGGATACAAAAATGAAAGTATGATGCTAATGTTAAACAAATGGTCCATATATAAGACATTAGACCGTTTTCAAAAAGCTGATGTGCACTTGCCTCAATCAATAATGATAATCTTGTGTTTTTTTCTTCAGGAGCAATCGTATTCTGCAACTGCAAGGAGGCTTTAATTTCAAAAGGTAAAATAAATAACATACAAAGAATGAATAAGTATATATAATCTGAAATTTAGAATACGTGGATGGAAATTTATGTCCTGATTTTTTGCGATTTTAGAGAAAAAAAAACATTACATAAATGGTCCTTTTTGAAAGTATAATGATATTGTGGATATATTTTGAAAGTATAACAGTTTGAAACATAATTAATAGAAAAGACGCATGTTATGTGTCATGAAAGAACACACATTTTGTTCTGATAAATCAGAACTTCATCCGTCAAAGAAGGTTTGAAGTAGAATACGTTTGTAAACAAAACTGAGAAGCGGAATCGTAGATTGTGAGAATCGTGGATGATTATTATATGTATATGCATTTAATCTACGACCTGATTATTTGGGATTTAAATTTCAAAAATTTTGAATTTGGTGCATTTAAGTTTTGTATAGATTTTTAGTTTCCTTTTGTGTTAGAGATATATTTGGTATAACAAAAATTAATTTAAAATTTTATCTTATTTTCAGGGATATGATATAAATTGAAGATAATTATATTATTGAATAATGAAGATTATTGAAGATTGAAGACAATTATATGAAAAATGAAATTGCACCAAGTCCGACATCTGAAGTTTAGGGATTCAGAATTGATTACATATTTGATATCGATTGATGAATTAGCCAGGAGAAAATAGATAAAAGTGTAGGAGAGAATGCCACTTGGCAAAAAGATGGTCTAAAAGGACATGTGGCATGTAAGAGAGATCTTTATTAAGAATGGAGATTTTGAATGACATTGAATCAAAAAGTCTCTAATGCTATCACAAAAAAGATAGTTAAGTGCATAATTCTTTCTTCTTTTTTTTGTCATTAAAACTAGCAAAATTGCTATGAACGAAACCATAGGGACTATTCATGTAACGAAATGCAAAGTTCAGCCAAAGATTGAACCTTTGTTTGCAAAAGGGGTGTTGTTTATGTGAATGTCCGCCCATTATGTAGGTTAATAAAATTAAAATATAACTCTTGATTTATTGTAATTTTAACGATTATTGGGATTGATAAGTTTAAAATTTTACTCATGTGTGACAACCCGAATCTTTTTCCGTTTCCTTTATTCGAATTTCGTTAATAAAATTTGAATTTTATTGAGTCATGTCGAATTCCTTTGATTTAAAAAGTCATTTTGTTATATATTTGGGCTTCATATATGAGGCGGAACTAAAACTACGCGAAATTTCAAGAATTCCTTCGAACAAGACCGAGTTCACGACCTTACTTGAGTTCACGACCGTACACACGTGTACGGTCGTACACTCATTTACGGCCAATGTGTCACACCCCTGAACCAGACGGCGGAAACGTCTGAGAGCTCGTGTGACTATCAATTGAATACCATCACAATGAATATGCATGAACAAACACATACATCACCAACATTACAAAGTACAACTGTCATTGTTCACACCAAGTACATTGTTTAAATATTACATAACCATAGCATAAATTGTTTGAGAGTCACAAAACATAACATCCTAACACACTTGGTAACTTTCTTCAGCTTATCTGTTACCTGAGAATACAAGTTGTTTTGAAAATGTCAACATATATAATGTTGGTGAGTTCATAAGCATGTTTGATATAAAATTAGTTTGTATTGTTTGTAAAACCCAGAAAATCCAATATTTTCTGTACAAAAATTGTTTGCGAAAAAGATGCGATGATCCCATAAGTGCATGTGTATGTGATTTCAAAACAAGTAAAAGTGATTGTTATTCAAAATTGATTATTGTATTGTAGTTGTTGAGTGTAGGAGTGAGTAATGTTGTTCTTCCGTAAAACCTAATGTTTTCCGATACAAATAGTATGATAGTTTTTGTATTATTGTATCATCACAACGAATGAATATGATTTCTCATGATTACTTAGATTGTGACAACCCAAAATTTCTATCTTGTACAACTCTTCAGCTCAATCAAGTTCAGACTCGTTTTTGCTATCTTCTATCATTGATTAGAGTCAATTAGAGTGTTCTAAGCCTTGTACCTTCAAAGTTATGGTTTAGAAATAAGTCCCACAAGTTCAATACTTCAAAAATTGGCCAAACACTCCAACTTAAGGAGTGTACGGCCGTACACCCCCTTCTGGCCGTACACTCTCATGTATAAATGAGAGTGTTAGCCTCCTTTCATCTCTTTTCACACTCTTAAGGCCGAAAATCACTTCCCTCTCAAGTATCATCCGATTTTGCCTTCAAATCTTCAAGTTGTAAGTGTTTCCTTGATGATTCATTACGCTATCTAGTAAAGATCTACCATTTCATCCATGAAACTACTCATTTTGTTTAGATCTTCAAGTGTTCTCCAAGAACACTAAGCACACTTACTAAGTTTTGGACCTCAAACACCCCTAAAGGCTTCTCTATTGTAAGTACCACTCCTTGTGCTTAATACTTACTGATTTACTCCTTAGAAAACATCCAAAAGAGGATCAATGAGGAGTGTACGGCCGTACACACCCCATGTGACCGTACACCCCATCATTTGGTGCTTAAAGGCCTTAAAACTCATGTTCTAGGCTAGCACTTGATCAAGAACACTTAGGGAATGAAAGATAGAACCTTGGAGTACCCTTTTGACCATTTTTACATAATCATCAAGGGTGTACGACCGTACACTCCTTGTGTGTCCGTACACACCTTTTTAAGTCCCAAAATGGCATTAAACTTTCATTAAGGTTAAGAAATGGTCAAGACACACCTCCTAGATGCTTATAAGACTTCAAATCACTAAATGGCATGTTTCACCATGAGTGTACGGCCGTACACTCACTTGGGCCATATACTCTGGCTGTATACACCCGTGAGACACAATATTCTGGCCTTATACTCCTATGTGTGGCGATACACCCATTATATGCAACCCTTTGTACTTCTAGCACTTGAATCTAAGTGTTTTCTATGACCTAGGGTGTCCTTACTAGTATAATTAGTTGTTTAAACACTAATTGTATACATATATGTATCATTATATGATAAATAGGATTTGTGTGTGTGCTCAAGTCTTCACTTGGCACTTAGCTTCCTATACCACTTGTTCGTCCAAACCACTCACTATAGGTGAGTTCATACCCCTTAATCTACCTTTTAAATGATTTTAAATGCGTTTATGGGGGGGGGGGGGGGGCGGGGAATACAAGTTGAAACATTATAGTTATTATATCAATAAGATGTGATTAATAACTATCAAACAAATGGATTTACTATACTTTTAACTGTTTTATCAAACTCTTTTACATGTTAATATCTTTATTAAACTTATATATTGTCAAAACCATGTCTAATGCATATATAGTTATATAAGTAAGGTTGGAAAGACTTAGGACTGATAACTCACTTTATTTCTTGTTCCTTGTTTGGTTGTGGACTTAGAGTACCCTGTTGTTTGTTCGAGTGTCGTTTGATCCTTAGTTATATATTATGTATATATGAATAGGCATAAAAGCTTTTATCTCAGTTCAACAAACTCAGTTATACAAACAACTCTACTAGTAAACTATAATAGGTATAGTTTAGGAAGTCACTATTCACTAGTTCTAGTTCAATGAAACATACAAAGAGTCAGTTCATACATGAATCAATACATACTATAAAGAGAAACAGATAGAGAATACTATAACGAGAAACAATACTTACTATAAAGAGAAACTGATAGAGAATAGTATAACGAGAAACAATACTTACTATAAACAGAAACAGATAGAGAATACTATAACGAGAAACAATACACACTATACACTATACAAGAGAACATACTATGATGAGAAACAAAGAGAACATACTACATACTAGATAGAGAGAACATACACTATACTAGTACATACAATACATATACAAGAATACTAGAACATAAATGTGAGTCACCACTTCGGGGCATGACATCATTGCTATGGCTTGTTTTGTAACCAGAGTCTCCTGGAGGGAGAGCATGAATTTGTGTATAGATCTATACAGGACCGACCGTCCTACACCTTGCTTCTAGCTACAGTGGGACCTACAGGTCTACGGGTGACGAATGTCATACCATTTTGACGTCTTCGAGCGTCGTGTTTTACTAGTCGATCAAGTATGGTTAGAATCATATCACATTATACCTTAATTAACAATTGGCTTAAGGTAGTTAGTACAGCACTAGTCACTATAATACAACACTACAATAGTTTATTATTTTCCCATTGCATTCACATTGTGATCTTCTCACATAAACGGTAATGTATAAACTATATTTTGTTAATGATAGTCACACTTTGCAAAATACACACTTTTACAAGAAACAAACATACAGAACATTTGATGCCTTGGTAGAAGGCTACTTTTAGTAGAAATATAGGATTTTCTAGGAGATACAAACATTTACTACAAACTTTTACAAACTTATACATCAAACACTTACAAACATTTTCATACAAACAATGACACTAAAATACTTATGAACTCACCAACTTTAAAGCTGATCAACTCTTTCAAAATAACTTGTATTCTCAGGTCATCAGTAGACAGGTACTGATGCCAGGTTTTGAGAAGATGGAGCACGTTCAAGACTCATCTCCTATTTTGATTCATACTTTTGGTGTCTTATAAACTATACAGAACACACTTGTATTAAATTATATTATTAATGCAATGGATGATGTTGTTGCTTGTTTACTATTATGCTTTGTTGTGATACTGTACATGATGTCCTCCGCCCCAGAACGTTTTCGTCGTTCCAATTTTGGGGAGTGACATAGATGGTATTAGATCTCTATGTGAGTCATTATAACCATGCATAATAACGACTAATTCGACTGTCTTGGCATTTTTCAAACGCCGGTTTTGATCAAGATTTTGTCACCCTAGACTGGCCGAGTTTAATTGTAGCGAACAACTTATGTGTGGGGGAGTCACCCGCGTATAGATCTATACATAAACTCTCGCTCTCCCTCCAGGAGACTCTGGTTATAACTATAGACTACAACCGACACTTATTGGTGTCACCCGTTGTTTCCCACTAAATCCAACTGAAATTGAATAACCTTGTTTAACAACCTGATTTATGTTTACTTGAATAAAAGGGTAAGCCTAACAGACGAAGAGAAGAGGGCAACAGAGGCCCACTAATCATGTATGTTGTTATAGGCTGCCGAGTATGCGACAGACACATTAGCGCATCATGCATATGTTTAATTTGGACCTTACTAGCAATGCAAACCGGCCACTAAGGCCCAATAGCATGTAAAAGCCATTGAGGGTCCATTAGACATGTAATTGGGTCACCGGAGGCCCAATAAACATGTGTGATTATATTGGGCCCAAATAGTCATGATATTGGGTTATGAAGGCCCAATAGCACGAATAGAAGGTATTTGAGCCCAACCATTGAATCATTTATAATTCATTGATCTTAAGTTCAGATTGTAGCTATTTGTTGTAAGCGTAATGTTTATTCGAAGTATTAAACCACTTTGATGTTCGATTTATAACGAAACTTTAGTTATATATATATATATATATATATATATATATATATATATATATATATATATATATATATATATATATATATATATATATATATATATAACTACACGTTATAAACTTGATGTTTTTAACTAAAAAAATTATAATTTGGCAATTTGGTCCAAAAACATTTAGATTGATCATTATAAAAATGGCACTTTTAGTCCCTTTTTATGAAACTTGACATTTTTGGTCCTTAAACCATTTTTCTTGACATTTTCGACCCAAACTTTATTTGAATAATAATTTCAGCCCAAAACTATTGTATTTGTCATTTCCAGCCTTTATTTGTAAAAGGTTTACATTTTTGGCTCAGTTTCCGTAAGTTTTACAATTTTGACCCCAAAATCAAAAACTTTGCATTTTTAGTCCAATTTGGTAATAAAATCGTTTTCAACCCCTAAAACTTATTTATTTATGTTTTAGACTCATACTTATACGAATTTACATATTCAGTCCCTAAACTTCTCCATTTTCACAAGTTTGGGCCCAAAATCCGTGAGACCCAAATTTAAAGCCCATTAGCTAAAATTTATGTTTTTGGCCCTTTGAAAAGTATTATTTTCATAAAAACCAGCTTTTATATAAATAAATACCTTATAACCCTCATAACACTGAAAATTATCAATTTACACCCAATCTTTGTTATTTTTGTAAAATGACACTTGTAAAGATCTTTGGCTTTGTTTTTCACTTATTAAACTTAAGGACTCTTAGATCTATGATGTATGTTGTTTATTATGTTTTTGTTTATGATTATTTCACCCTTTTTTCTATAGATCTCGAAATATCTCAAGTATTAACATATTATCACAACCAAAAACCAAAGAAATCACATAATACATGCAAACACACATAGATCAGCACATAACACTTGTATTCTCCCCCCAAAAACAAGTAAAAACCAAAAACAAGGGGGTACGAACTCACCTTGCTTGTTTGCTCATGGTTTTGAAGAAGAAATGGACGAAGTTGAAGTGATTCTCGGCCCTAGCAAGCTTCTTGAGAGGTCTTTGGGCTTAGATGGGTTCTAAGAAGCATGATCATGAATAAAGCTATGTAAGAAAGAGTTTTAATATTTAGATGGAAGTAGATGTTTGTGTTTGATACCAACTTACCAAAGGTTGAAGAAAACTTGATGAAGATCCTTAGAAACTCAAGAAAATTTCGAGATACCTTGATGGAAGGTGGAGGATCATCTTGAATGTGGTTTGGAGAAGATTTGAAAATGTGTGTGTGTGTTGTAATCTTCGGCTGAAGATAAGAAGAGAGGGGGGAGAAGAGAGAGAATGAAGTGATAGATGCATGGGGAGGTGAGAAATGTGCATGGATATCCCACATACAATTTTGAGGTGTCAACCCCCCCAATCACCCATTAATCTCATTTCTTTTTTTTTATCTCGGGTCGAAATCTTGGGCTAGGAGGAAGGAAATAGATTAATTTGGCCCACTTCTTATGTTGGTTCGAAATTTTGAGGTCCATAAAGAGGTTTTCGGCCCATTGGGCCTTTAGGGTAGTTCACGACCCAATTTTGTATAAAAGAATGGATTTATGGTCCATGGAAGCTAATTGAATCTATTATGGCCCAAAATGTTAAGTTTTATGAAAGTGGGTCCAATTAGGGCCCATTTAAGGTTCCTAAGCCCAAAATAGTCAAATTGGAAGCTTATTGGTCCATTAGGCCCAATAAGGAAATCGTAGTCCATAATTGACTTAAATTGGGATTTGTAGGGTTTCCAATCTTTTATTGACTATTTGAAGTGTCAGTATAGAGTTTTTGGTGGAATTTTGTTGTCATTGAATAAACATCATGCATGCTTTCAAGTTTTAGTCACAAATGTCATCATTGTTAATGTTTACAAAAGTATTAGAATTCCTAGTTGTGACATCATCCCCCTGTTAGAGGGAATTTCGCCTCGAAATTATTTTGAAACTAGATCTGAGAATGCAAGAATAAGTGAGGGTACTTTTTCTTCATCTGATCTTCACGTTCCCATGTGAATTTCGGTCCACGCTTTGCATTCCACCGAACTTTCACAATCGGAATGCGACTTTGCTTAGTACGCTTTACTTCCCTGTCCATGATTTCAACTGGTTCCTCGACGAACAGGAGATTCTCGTTGATTTCGCTTTCTTCCAATGGGATGACAAGAGTTTCGTCAGATAAGCACTTCTTCAAATTGGAAACATGGAACACGAGGTGTACACTACTGAGCTCGGTAGGTAGCTGCAGTCTATAAGCCACTAGACCGATTCGGGCAAGAATCTCAAATGGTACAATATACCGTGGGTTTAGTTTTCCCCGTTTCCCGAAATGAATCACCCATTTACAGGGAGAGACTTTTAACAACACCCGATCCCCGACTTGAAATTCCAAGGGCTTTCGTTGTTTATCAGCGTAGCTCTTTTGTCGGTCTCGTGATGCTTGAAGTCGAGCTTTGATTTGAACTATCTTCTCTGTCGTTTCACATATGATTTCTGGCCATGTTAATGCATTGTTTGGTGTCTGTCCTCTTGCTAGCTGAGTGTCACCTACCTCAGCCCAACATAACAGTGATCTACATTTACGCCCATATAATGCTTCAAAAGAAACAACTTTGATGCTTGTGTGATAACTGTTGTTATACGAAAACTCAATTAAAGGTATGTGGATATCCCACGACCTTCCAAAGTCTATCGCACATGCTCGAAGCATATCTTCAAGCGTTTGAATTTTTTGCTCACTTTGACCATCCATTTGTGGGTGATAAGCAGTGCTCATGCCGAGTTGTGTTCCCATAGCTTTCTGAAGCGTCTGCCAAAAGCATGAAGTGAATCTACTATCTCGGTCTGAGATGATAGATATTGGTGCTCCATGGAGTTTCACAATCCTCTTTGATGTAGATTCTCGTCATTCGTTCCATCTTGTATGTCTCCTTTATTGGCAGGAAATGGGCGGATTTCGTCAACCTGTCGACTATTACCCATATGGCATCCAATCCGTCATTTGTCTTGGGTAATTTGGTCACAAAGTCCATGGTAATCCTTTCCCATTTCCACTCGGGTATTACTAGCTGTTGTAATAGTTCCGAGGGCTTTTGATATTCTACCTTCACTTTAGCGCAAGTGAGGCACTTGCTAACGTAAGTGGCAATTTCTGCCTTCATGTTAGGCCACCAATAATGTTGCTTGATATCCAAGTACATTTTATTTGAACCCGGATAGATGGACTATCGTGTCTTGTGGGCCTTATTCATGAATACCTCTCTGAATCCCCCAAGTTTAAGGACCCAAATTCGGTTCATGAAATAATATGTTCCATTCTACTTGACTTCGAAGTTCTTTTCCATTCCACATAACGCTTCGTTTGTTCTGTTTTTTGTCTTCATGGCATCCAAAATGGGCTTCTTTGATTTGCGAGGACAAATGGGATTGGATGGTTATGGAAAGAGTTTTCACACAACGATTTGAGTATTCTTTCCGACTTAAGGCATCAGCTACCATGTTAGCCTTGCCTGGGTGGTACTTGATTAACACTCATAATCGTTTACCAGCTCAACCCATCTTCGCTGCCTCGTGTTTAACTCCTTTTGATTTAAAATGTGTTGGAGGCTCTTGTGGTTGGTAAAAATGGCGCACTTTGTACCATAAAGGTAGTACCTCCAAATCTTCAAGGTAAAAACCACAGCTCCCAATTCGAGATCATGGGTGTTATAATTCACCTCATGTGTCCTTAGTTGTCAAGATGCATATGCTATCACCTTCCCACGCTGCATGAGTACACAGCCTAAACCCTGATTCGAAGCATCGCAATAAACTACAAAGTCCTCAGTTCCCTCTGGTAATGATAGTACTAGCGCACTACAGAGAGCTCGTTTCAGAGGTTGGAAGGCAACATCCTGCTTTTCGGTCCATTCAAATGGTATGCCCTTCTGTGTAAGCATGGTAAGTGGCTTGGCCATTCTGGAGAAGTTCTGAATGAATCTTCTATAATAGCCTGCAAGACCCAGAAATTGACAAATTTCAGTGGGTGTCGTTGGGACTTCCCATCCTTCAATGGCTTTGATCTTAGAAGGGTCCACATGTATCCCTTCCTGGCTGACAACATGACCCAAGAAGTTTACACTACGAAGCCAAAACTCACACTTAGAGAGTTTTGCGTATAAATTTTCGGATCACAAGGTTTCCAAGATTTGTCGGAGATGTCGACCATGCTCCTCTTTGCTTCGAGAATAGACCAGAATATCATCGATGAAAACAATGACAAAGTTGTCGAGGAATGGTCGACAAACTCGATTCATCAGGTCCATAAATGAGGCGGGGGCATTCGTTAGACCAAAGGGCATTACAACAAATTCATAATGTCCATAGCGAGTTCGGAAAGCGGTCTTGGGGATATCCTCTTCCCGGACCTTGAGTTGGTGGTAGCCGGATCGCAGATCTATCTTAGAGAAGTAATTTGCTTCTTGAAGTTGGTCGAATAGATCGTCGATTTGTGGAAGTGGGTAGCGATTCTTAATAGTGAGCTTATTCAGCTCTCTATAATCGATGCACATTCTAAAGGATCTGTCCTTCTTTTGAACAAAAAGACCGGAGCTTCCCAAGGTGAGAAGCTAGGTCGGATGAATCCTTTGCTCAAGAGTTCGCTGAGTTGGCTTGACAGTTCTTGCATCTCCGCAGGAGCCAACCAATAAGGTGATTTGGCGATGGGTGTAGCTCCTGGCACAAGGTCGATTTGGAACTCGACTTGTCTTTCTGGGGGTATCCCCGGAAGGTCTTCAGGAAAGATGTCAGGGAAATCGCAAGCCACTGGGAGTCTCGAATACTAACCTCTTCCTTGGATTTATCCACGACATGAGCCAGAAATGCCAAGTCCTTCTTTTGTAGACACTTCTGTGCCTTAATACACGAGATAAGATGTAGGTTCGTATTGGGTTTGTCTTCGTATATAATTAGGGTTTCGTGGTTAGGGAGATGAAGGTGAATGGCCTTCTCGTGACACATAATTTCGGCATGATGGGGGCTCAACCAATCCATGCCGATAATCACATCAAAACTCCTAATAGTTACAGACATCAAACTTATTTGAAATGTGTGATGATTTAAGGTCAGGGTACATCCTACGTAGATTTCCCCGGTTGATTATGTTTTCCTATTAGCCATTTCCACCGTAAAGGTTTCATTAAGCTTCTGGGGTTGTTGTTTTAACAAATATTTGAATTTATTACTCACAAAACTCCGCTCTGCCCTGGTATCAAATAGATTGCATGCACATGTGTTGTTAAGGAGAAACGTACCAGTGACAACTACGGGATCTTGAACTGCTTTTCCTTATCCCAGGGCCAACAGTCTCCCTACTCCTCCATTCCCTGGGTTGTTAACATTGGGGCAGTTTTGATGGAAATGCCCATTCCTTCCACATCCATAACTGGTGTGGCTTTCCCCAGTGTTGTTGCCGTTGTTGTTGGTGTTGTTGTTGTTGTTGTTGTTTCCCGGTTGCTGGTTCTAGGGAGGATAGGTTCTATAGTATTTTCCCGTGTGACCCTTTCAGTTGCAACTAGTAAAATGCATCTCTCTGCATTCAACATTGTGATGAAAATTGTACTTGTTGCACTTTGGGATATTTCCGGAATACTGCTTAGGGGCACTTGGGGTAGATGAGGTTGGGACATGTGGTTTGGAGGGAACTTGGGTGGTTGCAGCATGAACTGTCACTGTTTGTTGTTTCTTTGACAACTCTGAGCCTTTTCGTCCCTTCCGCTTGTTATTCTTTCCCTTCTTGTTATCACTCTATTTCTTGCTTTCAGTTTCCCCTGCTTTTTCCCCTCTTTTGTTGTTGTGGTCGTACAACTTCTTGGGCAACCTCTTGGCGCTGTCAAAGGTTTTAGGATTTGCAGTTATCGCATTTCCTTGAATTAGGGAAGTTAATCCCCAGATGAATCGTTCAATTTTCTTTCCTTCCGAGGTAATCATGCCAGGGCACAACAGAGACAGTTTGCTAAACCTTGATATGTAAGCATAGATGTCGGAGTTTGGGACTGTGAGGTTCCATAACTCTTGTTCCATTTTCTGAATTTCGCCACGCGGGCAGTACTCGGCCATCAACATTTCTTTCAATTCCGTCCATGGCATGACATTGGCTACGGGAAGAGTCATGGCCTCCACATGTTAATTCCACCAAATGAGAGCTTGATCAACAAATGTACATGCTGCAAACTTCACCTTGACCTCTTCGGGGCATTCACATATCTCGAACACCGATTCCACCTTTTCAATCCATCTCTTCAAGGTTATCAATCCCCCTATGCCATTAAAGGTTCGTGGCTTGGCGTTGGTGAAATCTTTGTAGGAGCATGTCTTGGTAGGCCCCTGGTTCATTCCGTTGTTTGAGCTTCCAGCCCCTTGTCTGTTGCCTCCACCATTGTTCCCATTGTGGATCTACGCCAGTGCCGTTGTGACTGCAGCAGATACAAATGCTTGAAATGCAATTGATTTGATTTCTAGTGGTGTCGGCTCGGGGTTTCCACTAGTGGGTCGTTGAGGCATCCTTCTGTCATGGAACATAAAGATGTTGAGTGCCTTGATGTTTCTCTTCCATGCAATTGATACCGACAAACAATTTCCATGTTTTATAAAATATTTAGATATTTTATCCCTTTTGTAACATGCCGAGCATAAAGCACGTTTTCAACATACAACCAAAATTGCATAGTTTTCAGATCAATATACGAACCAAGTACACGATATACATACAAACTATAATAGTTTGGGGTTTTCAATACACAGTTTTACGAATTCAGAGTTATACATTACTATAAGAGTACAACAATTAATAATTATTTAAGTATATTTATTACCTACACATCGTACTCACATATTCAAATACAAGAGAACAATACTACATGTAAACTAGTTAATACGAAATTGTGAGACTCTACTTCAAAACTGTACCCTTAGGTATAC
This sequence comes from Lactuca serriola, assembly GCF_051521515.1. Lineage (NCBI taxonomy): Eukaryota > Viridiplantae > Streptophyta > Magnoliopsida > Asterales > Asteraceae > Lactuca > Lactuca serriola. Next base: position 238,543,352 of record NC_136410.1, read on the forward strand.
TGAATTAAATCCTATCATAGTATAACCAAAGTGTCCTGGAGGGAGAGCGTGAGATTTGTGAATAGATCTATTCGGGACTAAAAATCCCACACCTAAACTGCTAGCTACAGTTAGGCAGGCATGCCTGGGGTGACAAATGTCATGTAACCAACACTTGAAGAACGTCGTAATGGTCACTAGGTCGTATCAAACATGGTTATACGACTCACAATTGTATAAACTAACTTTTATTTACGGGATTTCATTCTTCATTAGTTTTATTTTCATTAATAGAACTATTATACATTACACTAGAGGATTTCAGAGATACACTACTCAGTTTTATTTTAATTAATAAAACATATTATACATACTGGTGGTAACCAGGGTTTCAAACAGAACAAATTATACATACTAGTAGTAACCAAGCATATAGACTAATGTGTTTCAAATACTACAAAGGATACAGTAACAAACATACATAGTTAGTTCCATAACCCCTTAGTTTATGCATCAGGGTTACGTATGAAGAGTACTCGATAGACTGCGGAGTATGTGGATTCCGCCTCATTTCCTGTTCCTTGTCTGGTTGTGGACTTAGGGCAGATCCACATAATCCCCTGTCTGTTCGATATTGGTTTATATGTAACTAGTATGAACTAAGTGGTGATAGAAGGAACTGGTATCATCATGCTTTTACTAAAGAAAATATTGGATTTTCTTGCAAACATACGAACATTTTCACAGATTCATCAACAGGTTTTCATTAAAAAACATCGCTTATGAACTCACCAACTTTATGTTGATACTCTTTCAAAACTGCTTGTATTCTTAGGAAATAAGTAGACAGGTACTCCTTGGAGTTTTGAGAAGACGGAGTGTATGGAGTCACGTCTTTTTCCTTACTACTTTTGATATGTAAAAAAAACAAACAAACAGATGTAAACTCTCTTATTATGTATAATCAATGTAATGGTTGTGTTTACTCTGATTACTATGATGCAATGATTGTGATACTACATATGACGTCATCCACTCCTAAATGTTTCTGCCGTTCCGGTTTGGGGGTGTGACATCATGTGACAATCTTTTAATTTTGATCATGTTGTTTAGTTAAAATACAATTCAATTTTAGATAATGTTATGTAATTCATAATTTGATGTTATATATATATATATATATATATATATATATATATATATATATATATATTAAAGAAGGCCTTCCTTAGGAACAGTAAAGTTCCTAAGGTTTTGGCATAACTTGTCCACATCTTTGACTATTTGCACATGTTGCCTTTCCGTTTTTAGGGTTTTCACAATTGACCCATTTTTTTTCAAATACATTATGCTCCCTCTAATATCATAGGTTGTTCAATTAGACTGGTGATACGTGTCTTGGATACACACTTTTTTCCTGTGCTCTTTCCTGTTTATCCTCCACCTGTTTTTCTCTCCCTTTCCACCTGTTTCCCACCGCTTGTTGGTCGATCTTTGATGCTTGGGAAATCGGAAAGAGTCTGGATTAAGTCGGTTTGGGACCGTCCATATTCACTTTTTAACGACCAAAAATTTGAGCCAATTTAAAACATTTTATTTCCTTCAAAAACCATTAAGTTCATACATCTTATTTCCAAAATAGTTTAAACATCAGGGTTTCCCCAGAACCATATCACATGAATCCTAAAATATGAGGAGCGGTACGATCATGCCTTCGCCTTGCCACAATCTCCTGAAGTACCTGAAACAATACACTGAACTGTAAGCCTGAGAGCTTAGTGAGTTACCCCCAAAATACCAACCACACACAAACATACACATAAGATATCACAAATAAAACAACCATGCACATCGGGTCTACAGTGTGATTGGTCCGCCCGCACTGGGCCTTCAATCCACCTGGTCCTGTAACGTCCCAAAATTTCAGACTAGAAATTTCTTTTAATAAAACATTACTTTAAGCAAATTCATCATTTCAAAACATAAATAGATTATTAGTTTCCAAAATACATGTTCATTATCAGAGTAAACATCCCCAGGCTGTCTAAACTATGGTGTGTGCCATGCGATCACCCCGAGCTCTTCCCTCCGCTACCGGAAGTACCTGAGACCAAAACTAAAAACCATAAGCACGAAGCTTAGTGAGTTCCCCACCCTACCACATACCATGCAAGCATATAACATACAACATTCATCTAGGAGTTACGGGCCTCGCCCACACTCGTGAAGATACGGGCCCTGCCCACACTTCGCTAGTCGGGAGATACGGGCCTCGCCCACACTCGTGAAGATAAGGGCCCTGACCACACTTTGCTAGTCGGGGGATACGGGCCTCGCCCACACTCTACTATCTGGGAGACACGAGCCTAGCCCACACTCCACTCTCGGAGAGATACGGGCCTTGCCCACACTCAACCGCTAACTCATAATATACAAGTATATACAATCATATACTAATCAGCTAGGAGATACGGGCCTCGCCCACACTCATGGAGGTACGGGCGTCGCCCACACTCCGCTATCTCTGAGATACGGGCCTTGCCCACACTCAGCTACTATCACAAATATCATAACATAACATATTATCATACATATCTGGGGTGTCCGATCTACCCTTCGGTCCTAACGACCGAACTTGGGGACTATTCCCCCTCCTACTACCACTATCACATATAACATAACTTGCCAGCATATAAACATATCATCACATACTGTCAGACGTTTCTGGGGCGTCTGACTACCCTCCGGTCCTAACAACCGAACTCTACTGATGAGTCATGGAACCCCATCCATGCTCCTACTGATAGTGAGATACGGACCCAGCCCACTCTCACTCTTTCCCTAACTTGGGCCTCACCCCTGATCTGCTGCTAATGAGATGTGGAACACCATCCACACTCTACAATTGGTGAGACACAGGACCTCGCCCACACTCACCTCCCTACAAGGCACATATAAGTATCACGCAGACAACAAGTATAAACTATCACATAACCATTCCTTGGGCACCCGCCCTCTGTCATTGGACCTCGTCCCGAATATCATACTAGCATATTGTGCCTAGGGCTAACCCCCGGGTCTTCTACTCATAACTACATGGGCCGGCATTGTGGCCGTAGACCCATTCATACAAAGGGAAACTCACCTGCACTGGCTGATGAACCCACTAGCTGCTGCCCGACAACTCTTTGAACTTCTGCTCCACTCGCTCCCCGAGATACCAATGTCAAAGCAACACTAAGTCTAACTGACCCCCGAAAGACAACCAAATCAACTCTGGTCAAGGTCAAAGTCCTGGTCAAAGTCAACCTTCCAGGTCAACCCTACTCGCCGAGTCACCCTATTGACTCGTCGAGTTCATATGTTCAGAGTCCTTCTATTCGCGACTCGACTCGCCGAGTCAGTCTATGACTTGCCGAGTCTACCGATTTCCGAGTCCTGACCTGTCCAACTCACCGAGTCTCCATTCGACTCACTGAGTCGAGTCTCAACTCGAAGGGTTTGGGGTTTTCGCGACCTGACTCGCCGAGTCCAAGAACAGACTCGCCGAGTCCAAGACAACCTTCAATAGACTCGCCGAGTTGTTCATCCAACTCGCCGAGTTCCTGCCCAACTTCATCTGACTCGACGAGCTGTTCATCCCACTCGTCGAGTTTCTCCAGATCTTCATGCTACTCGCCGAGTCCACTCAAAGGACTCGCCGAGTCCATTCAGATCTCCATACATGTAGAGGACTTTTGAGTCATGCATGGACTCCAAACTGTAGATCTACCCTTCCCAAGCCCATTCCTCACGTAAAGTTGCAAACTGTACGTGTAGAGAAGGAGATCTAGGCAAAATACACCACAAACTAGGGTTTAAGGCAAGGAGGCTCCATAATCAATTCAAGGGCTGCTACTTTATGCTTCTCAAGACCATAATATGCTTAGATCTGAAGTAGCAACTTCAGATCTGGCTTCTAACTCAAAATAATAACATTATGGCTAAAAAGCCCTAACAACCACACATAGATCTAGGTGCAAAAAGGGTCCAGGAACTAGTTTATTACCTCTAAATGCTCAGAATGAACTCACAATCCAAGATCTATGGTCCCTTCTTGCTCCTCCAAGTTCCTTCTTCCTTCTCCAAGCTTTAATGCACCTTCCAAGGCAACAAATGGCTCAAATAGAGGATATGGCGGCTAGGGTTTAATGTTCTAGGTGAAAGAGGCAGTAAAGGAACCCTAGGGGAGAGAATGAGGCGCTTAAATAGGCTCCAAGTCCCGAATTTAGGGTTTTCCTTGCACAGACCAGACTCGCCGAGTCCACTTGGCCGACTCGCCGAGTTGGTCACTTACACCTCGACCCGGATCCTGCTCGGACTCGCCGGGTCCCTCCTTAGACTCGCCGAGTCGACCCCTAAACTTAGGGTTTTCTTTCCTTTCTTGGTCTTCAAAACTTTGGGTGTTACAACTCTCCCCCACTTAAACTAAACTTCGTCCTCAAAGTTTGCTATGGGCCACCGCCTGCGATCTGCCTCCAATAACTCACCAATTAATCCAACACCAGCTGGCTACCTTCGCTGGCCTCCCGCTCGGTCATTCCGGCTAACACAAATCCTTGCGAATAATAGACTCGGGTCACCCTGACTCTGAACATCCTGGTAACACAACTTACTTACCGATAATCCTTCTGGTACTCACCGAGTACTGCACTGAACCTATAGGGGTTCACCCCTTCTTTCCTTGCACAATTCCTTGCCTTCCCAAGGCAAAGCTCCATAACCAACTATTTCTTCTATCACTGTGAAGGCCATATCCTTCACCAACTCCATCACCCCCGCTAATCCCGGTACGGGTCATCACCATCAGTAACCACTCACACTCCTCTCATCCAAAACTTGGTGCCGAGCACCCCTCGATTCAACTAACTGAATCCCACCATACACTGCTTACCCGTAGTACTATTGACTGAAAATTCTGCTATTCCTTGTCTGCCTTCCGGATGAACTGAGACTACCCTGGTCCCTACCAACCTATCAATGTCTGGATTACCGACTCCCACCGGTAGCTGACCCAACGCAACTACTAGTCGCTCCCAGCGACTTTCGAAGAAACTTCGACCACCTAAAACTGCTCAATCTATCCTGCCCTACAGGCTCTACAATTTCCCTGGGATCCCTGATCCCCTATCTTGACACTAAGGTCCTTACCAGGTCCCACCTGTGCTGCTAAAACTCACGGGCCTCGCCCACGGGTCTCACCCAACTATATCCTGGAGCGGCCTCTCCTAAAGTCTCACCTTTCTAGGGCTATACAGGCAAACTCCCTATCATTCACATCCACTACCCATTCCTGATCACTATCTGATCACTAGGAGGTAGGGTCCTCGCCCCAACTCCGCTAACGAAGCTACTAAGGAATGCTACGACTTACCCGTAGTCTTGCAACACTTCCACCACTGACTGCTAATACAAAGGCACCCATGTGCCATTAGCTCCCAAGATCCTCATTCCGACTCCCTCAAGCCCTTCGGGCGATCCACAACCTGAATTCCCAACCACGTACTAACCATTACCATCACACGCACTAGCTGATGGGGAGTTTCTCAAACTCCCAACCCTGAAATCCTCAATCCATCAAATGCTGAACTACTTTTTTTCCTTCTCGGAGGTCGCACACTCATTCTGGATCTGCGTGCTCCTACCTTTGCACACTCGGAGGATTCTCCCCCACTTCGATCCTGCTTACCCCTTGTTGCTCAATACTCAAAAGAATTCCTTGCTACCATTCCATAATCAAACTGCTGAGGGACCCATGCTTACCATAGCTAGGGATCTAACCAACCCATTTCTAACACTATACAACCCCGATCTAGCGAGACATACCAAGTCCCTCCTAAGCATGCTACAGTTACTGCATCCTATGTAGCCTTCTCCAATAGGGTACATCCCCTTACTACCATTCGAATATCCAAGGTATGCATATGACATATAACTCGATCACAATCAACCGCTCGAAAAAAATAAAATACTCATACCGATAATGATGCAGAACCATAACAATATAATCATGCACAAATAAAAGAACTGAAAATGAAAATCGCATACCTGCAACGTCCGGTGCTGATCGCGCCTCTAAGGTAGTCATCTGAAGAGCTCTGCCTCCTACCGTAGGCACCTCTGCGCGGCCCTGACGGCCGTCTGTGATCCTCAAAGTTGCAGGGACAAGTGTCATCACCCGCCCTGCTGAAAACAAACTGGGGCACTGGGCCTTCTTGTGACCCCACTGATGGCAATGAAAATATAACAAGTCTGATCCCTGCGCGGTGGTAACAGTACAATCCCTGCTGAAATGACCAGTCCGACCGCACTTGAAACAGCCAGACTCACCACCGCTACCACTCATGCACGCGCCCCCGTGCGCCCTGCCACACTTCCCGCACCGACTACGGTTTTGATAATCCCTCGATCTCGAATCCGATCCCTTGGACCTTTTGCCCGAACCTGCAACTACCTGAACCTCATCCGGCTTCCTCTTCTGGATCGGCTCCAAATCAATTTCCCTCTCTCTAGCCCGAGAAATCATATCTTCCAGCGTCTTACAGCTGTATCTGCTCACGAACTCCCTGATGTCATCCCTCAACATCTCATGGCATCGGGCTTTCTTCATCTCCTCATCCGCGACGTACTGCGGTACAAGAAGAGCCCTCTCCCTGAGCTTGGCGGTGATCTCCGCCACAGTCTCAGTGGTCTACGTCAAATCCTGAAACTCCCGTGCCAACTACTGCACCTCAATAATCGGCAAAAACTCCGCCCTGAACCTGGCCGAGAAATCGCTCCAAGTCATCGCGTCCAACGCGACATCATCCCCCAAAGCATGACCAATCTCCTCCCACCAATCCCTCGCCCTATCCTTCAGAAGACAGGAAGCGAGTCTGACCTTGTCCCCCTCAGGACACCGGCTCATACGGAATGCGTTGGCAACATCAGCCAACCATCTGCTGCTAGCGATGGGGTCCCTAGCCCCATGATAATCTGGTGCCCCGCAAGCCCTGAACTCTCGAAATGTCAAGGTACGCGCTCCCATCAAAGCCATCATCTCAGTACGGAAGGCTCCTAGTCTCTCATCCAAAATCTCCAATATACCCTCCTTGACCGTGCCAAAGATCACAGAAGTCTGATTCAAAGTACTGCGCGTAACCTCGGCGGATATCAACTCCCTCATTCGCTCCTCGAGCTGCTCGGCCCCTGAACCCGAGCCTGATCCCTCTCCGGCGCCTGATCCGCCCGCTGGTCTCTCTCGCAACGTCACCATGCTGACAATATACCACAACCACTATCAGAATACTCATCACTGATGGGAGACCAAACACACCCTACCAGGTTCCCGGTCTTGTCTCGGCCTTTCCCGAATCGAGTACGGATCCTCTGCTTTCAGTAGTACAGGCCCATACTACCTTCCACATCTATCCGTACTTTCCTCCGGAATTGCTTTGACTCCACCAGGTCCCTTATCCACTACTACTGCTCCCAGCACTATCTCATCCTAGGCTGGCCCTAGGGAAACCTCTGACTCAACTCAAACCAGTCCTCAGCTGCTGAAGGCCTCCTCGCGATGCCAGTTAGCCATCACCTGGATACCATCACATGTGACGAGGCTCAGATAATCCTTTGAGTAAAAGACTCGTCCCTACAACGGTTAGACTCAGACGAGAGCTGCGCAATAGGGCCAAATCCAGCACTCTGAGATTATTCAACCCTGATCACATGTGACGTGGCGTATCCACTTAATGGCTAACTCCCATCACTCAGAATCCCATAATGCACAAAGCAAGCAGCATTCAGACAATGGAAAATCTAACCATAACATACTCAAACAATCATATCCACAAGACAAGTAACTGAACTAGCATGCACCACAAGCTCATAGACTCACACAAACTCATAAACCCAGGCATAACCTAAACAGGCTATCCTACTACTGTCTAATCAACACTACTATGCAGCTCAAAAGCACAAATAACAGGCACATAAGGCATCATCCCTAGATCCTTAGTCCTATTCTAGCATGTTGTTCTATCAACTAATAATCATAACATAAGCTTGTATGGGTATTTTGGGGTACTTACTTGAGCTCGGTTGATTGCATGCACCACACCCTTTTTCTCTTTTCAAAGTTCTTTTCTTTCTGAATTATTTTTGCCTTTCTAAAACTGTTTTCTTTCCTAAAACTCTCTTTTTACAAAACTGTCTTTTCATTTTGAAAACTTCTATACCAATTCCTCAGTTTGAGTTCAGACACACCCGAGAGCATGTCCGAATCCCTCAAACCAAGGCTCTGATACCAACTTGTAAAGTCCCAAAATTTCAGACTAGAAATTTCTTTTAATAAAACATTACTTTAAGCAAATTCATCATTTCAAAACATAAATAGATTATTAGTTTCCAAAATACATGTTCGTTATCAGAGTAAACATCCCCAGGCTGTCTAAACTATGGTGTGTGCCATGCGATCACCCCGAGCTCTTCCCTCCGCTACCGGAAGTACCTGAGACCAAAACTAAAAACTATAAGCACGAAGCTTAGTGAGTTCCCCACCCTACCACATACCATGCAAGCATATAACATACAACATTCAGCTAGGAGTTACGGGCCTCGCCCACACTCGTGAAGATACGGGCCCTGCCCACACTTCGCTAGCCGGGAGATACGGGCCACCCCCACACTCGTGAAGATAAGGGCCCTGACCACACTTTGCTAGCCGGGAGATACGGGCCTCGACCACACTCTACTATCTGGGAGACACGAGCCTAGCTCACACTCCACTCTCGGAGAGATACGAGCCTTGCCCACACTCAACCGCTAACTCATAATATACAAGTATATACAATCATATACTAATCAGCTAGGAGATACGGGCCTCGACCACACTCATGGAGGTACGGGCCTCGCCCAAACTCCGCTATCTCTGAGATACGAGCCTTGCCCACACTCAGCTACTATCACAAATATCATAACATAACATATTATCATACATATCTGGGGTGTCCGATCTACCCTTCGGTCCTAACGACCGAACTTGGGGACTATTTCCCCTCCTATTACCACTATCACATATAACATAACTTGCCAGCATATAAACATATCATCACATACTGTCAGACGTTTCTGAGGCGTCTGACTACCCTCCGGTCCTAACAACTGAACTCTACTGATGAGTCATGGAACCCCATCCATGCTCCTACTGATAGTGAGATACGGGCCCAGCCCACTCTCACTCTTTCCCTAACTTGGGCCTCGCCCTTGATTTGCTGCTAATGAGATGCGGAACACCATCCACACTCTGCAATTGGTGAGACACAGGACCTCGCCCACACTCACCTCCCTAGAAGGCACATATAAGTATCACGCAGACAACAAGTATAAACTATCACATAACCATTCCTTGGGCACCCGCCCTCTGTCATTGGACCTCGTCCCGAATATCATACTAGCATATTGTGCCTAGGGCTAACCCCCGGGTCTTCTACTCATAACTACATGGGCCGGCATTGTGGCCGTAGACCCATTCATACAAAGGGAAACTCACCTGCACTGGCTGATGAACCCACTAGCTGCTGCCCGACAACTCTCTGAACTCCTGCTCCACTCGCTCCCCGAGATACCAATGTCAAAGCAACACTAAGTCTAACTGACCCTCGAAAGACAACCAAATCAACTCTGGTCAAGGTCAAAGTCCTGGTCAAAGTCAACCTTCCAGGTCAACCCTACTCGCCGAGTCACCCTATTGACTCGTCGAGTTCATATGTTTAGAGTCCTTCTATTCGCGACTCGACTCGCCGAGTCAGTCCATGACTTGCCGAGTCTACCGATTTTCGAGTCCTGACCTGTCCAACTCACCGAGTCTCCATTCGACTCACTGAGTCGAGTCTCAACTCGAAGGGTTTGGGGTTTTCGCGACCTGACTCGCCGAGTCCAAGAACAGACTCGCCGAGTCCAAGACAACCTTCAATAGACTCGCCGAGTTGTTCATCCAACTCGCCGAGTTCCTGCCCAACTTCATCTGACTCGACGAGCTGTTCATCCCACTCGTCGAGTTTCTCCAAATCTTCATGCTACTCGCCGAGTCCACTCAAAGGACTCGCTGAGTCCATTCAGATCTCCATACATGTAGAGGACTTTTGAGTCATGCATGGACTCCAAACTGTAGATCTACCCTTCCCAAGCCCATTCCTCACGTAAAGTTGCAAACTTTACGTGTAGAGAAGGAGATCTAGGCAAAATACACCACAAACTAGGGTTTAAGGCAAGGAGGCTCCATAATCAATTCAAGGGCTGCTACTTTATGCTTCTCAAGACCATAATATGCTTAGATCTGAAGTAGCAACTTCAGATCTGGCTTCTAACTCAAAATAATAACATTATGGCTAAAAAGCCCTAACAACCACACATAGATTTAGGTGCAAAAAGGGTCCAGGAACTAGTTTATTACCTCTAAATGCTCAGAATGAACTCACAATCCCAGATCTATGGTCCCTTCTTGCTCCTCCAAGTTCCTTCTTCCTTCTCCAAGCTTTAATGCACCTTCCAAGGCAACAAATGGCTCAAATAGAGGATATGGCAGCTAGGGTTTAATGTTCTGGGTGAAAGAGGCAGTAAAGGAACCCTAGGGGAGAGAATGAGTCGCTTAAATAGGCTCCAAGTCCCGAATTTAGGGTTTTCCTTGCACAGACCAGACTCACCGAGTCCACTTGGCCGACTCGCCGAGTTGGTCACTTACACCTCGACCCGGATCCCGCTCGGACTCGTCGAGTCCCTCCTTGGACTCGCCGAGTCGACCCCTAAACTTAGGGTTTTCTTTCCTTTCTTGGTCTTTAAAACTTTGGGTGTTACAGGTCCACTCTCTGAGTCTACAGTATGACTGGTCCGCCCACTCCGGGCCTTCAGTCGGCCTGGTCCATTCCCCGAGCCTCGGCACGTCTGGTCCGCCCTCTTGGGGCCTTCAACCTCTCCGGACCGCTCGCTGGGCCTTCGGAATATCCGGTCCGCCCTGGGTATGTTGTCCTACAACACAAGCAGGACCCGCCTCAACCCAACTCCCGTCAACAACCATATACACAATAAACAATTGATCGCATAACGATTCTTAACCCGACAACCAGTCTAACAGCTCACATAGCATATCAGTAACATAACAACCATCCTAAACCAGGATGTATCTAGCATATCAGTAACATAACAACCATCCTAAACCAGGATTAAATCTAGCATATCAATAACATAGCAACCATCCGAAACCAGGATGAAATCTAGCATATCAATAACATAGCAACCATCCTAAACCAGGATGAAATCTAGTATATCAATAACATAGCAAACATCCTAAACCAGGATGTATCTAGCATATCAGTAACATAGCAACCATCCTAAACCAGGATGAAATCTAGCATATCAATAACATAGCAACCATCCTAAACCAGGATGTATCTAGCATATTAGTAACATAGCAATCATCCTAAACCAGGATGAAATCTAGCATATCAATAACATAACAAACAATACCCGGATTTCCATCCGATAAAGGGCCGACCTTGGTGCCGTAGACCCTGTTGATATAGTGAGGATAACTCACCTGCAACTGTCGGCTGAAGAAATAAGATCACGCTGCTCCAATCACGGACACGAACTCCCCCACTGGTCAACACCAAATCACTGAACTCAATAAATGCCAAAAGATTACCAAAATGCCCCTGGAAGTCAAATGGTCAACTTTTGGTCAAAGTCAAAGTCCTTAGTTAAAGTCAAACTTCCTGACTGACTCTACTCGCCGAGTCAACCCGTTGACTCGTCAAGTCCCTATACTCAAAAACTCCCAATCTACGACTCAACTCGCCGAGTCGCCCCAAGACTCGTTGGGTCCAACAAACTCTGAGTCTTTTCTCGCTCAACTCATCGAGTGGTCCCTCGACTCACCGATTCTCAGCTCAACCAAAAAGGTTAGGACTCCACGACCAGACTCGCTGAGTCCAAGAACAGACTCGCCGAGTCTAAGGCAACATTCAACATACTCGCCGAGTTGTTCTTCCAACTCGTCGAGTTCCTGCCTATCTTCATCCAACTCGCTGAGTCCACCCATGTGACTCGCTAAGTATCTCTAGTTCTTAACCCATGTAGTGGCTTTCTAAGCCATGCTAGGGCTCAAATCTATAGATCTAACCTTCTTCAAGCTATCCCTCACATAAAGTTGCAAACTTTACGTGATATCAAGGGGATATAAACTCAAAACACACTAGGGCTTGGGTTTTAGACAAAAGGGGCTTCACCAATCATCCAAGGACTGAAACTTTATGAACTTAGGACTCTCAAGAGGTTCAGATCTGAAGTTTCAGCTTCAGATCTAGATTCTTTAACATTTCCCCTTAACCAAGGAAAACCCTAGCCTCCACATATGAATGACTCTTGAAGAAAAGGTCAAAGTAACAACTTAATACCTCACAAATGTGTCCCAAACTAGAATGGGTTCTGGATCCACACGAAATCCTTGATGGTTGCCTCTTGCTCTTCAAGTCTCCTCCACCAAATTCACTCCTCAAAGCTCCAAACACTCTCCAAGCTCTCACTCACGGCTACTAGGGTTTCTGGGACTAAAAGGGAATGTAGAGAGGCCGAAGAGAGGGTATTATGTTCTTTATATATGACACAAACTCCGAATTAGGGTTTTTCTCATTCCAGCACCAACTCGCCGAGTCCAGCCTTCGACTCGCCGAGTTGGTCACTTAACGCGTGACCATAATCGCGACTCGACTCGCCGAGTCTATCCATCGACTCGCTGAGTCAACCTTCCTCATTTACACTAAGGACCCTGAACTTACACTTCTGAACTCGGGGTGTTACACACTTCCTCTTCTCTCCGTTATCCATCTTCAACAACCTAATGCATACAAATGTGATTTCCATCAACTTCCTCGCCAATCGCCAAAACATGTACCTTATTTTGTGCCAAACACACACATTGACTGTTTTTTCCAGACTTACGTTTGACCATGTCTCTTATGAGCAGTAAATAAACAACAATTTCCTACCATCATCAATTTGCGGTTTGCCACGTGAGGAAATAGCTATGGGGCTTTTTCACTGGTGCAGAAGAACCTGATAAATTTTTCTGTTCACATTTAGGTATTTTTATCCTCTTTTTATAACATATATCACCAATTATTTTGATTTTATTTCACTGTTTCACATGGGGTACCAACAAAGAAGCTCCATAGTTACAAATTGGCCTCGGGTATGTTATACCACTGTTGATTCTCTTTAGTATTGATTGTTGAATCCGATTTTAAAGCAAATTTTGCATATTGATTGGTAATGATTTTTGATTTTGAAGAGGTTCCACTCTAAATTCATATGGATACAAAATAAATAAAAATACCCTTTTATTTCCTTATTTGCCTTTGATTACAGCAATACAAACCTCTCTGTGATGAAATTTAAAAGCTTGTTTGGTGATGCACACTACCTGGTCAACGAATTGCTTCAAATAGAGTCTTATTTCTTGTTTTTAATCTCAAAAACCCAAAAAAATACAACTATCGATTTTGCCCTAAGAGATTATCCATCGTTTCGACTTTTTAGGATAGGCTGGTTAAAATCTGGAAAGTCGGTGATGTGTACAAGGCTTCAACGTGATTTATTTCACATATTAGGAAGGGAACCGATGGTTATTTAGGTAAAAAGCTTTTCCATTAATTTTTTTGGCTTTATTTTTGGAGTATGTTTAAAAATGAAAGTGTGTTGCTATAAGATCTGCACCATGTTACACATGTCATCACTAATATTCAATTTCTTTTGAAAATAAAAATGACATACCACCATAGGGTGCATATCTTATAGCAACACACATTCATTTTTATTTGGTTGAACCCTAACTCTCACCCTTTCAACAAATTGTCTTATGTTTTTTTTAATATATATTTGTTTCTTTTGCAGGTTTCAAAGAATGCAAGGGACGAGGAAGAGTTTTGTTTAACAATTAGGTTGGTTTACTTTGGTTTAGTGAATTCAAACAAACAGTTTTATGTTTCATTTAAAACTAATTGCTTATTTTCTTTTATTTTGTTAATGATATTCGTTGCTTCGGCTTATTTTAGGGCTTCATTCACTACCCCACTGATTAGTTTGTAGGTTAAATTTGTCATTGTGGATTGCAGCTCCGGGCGAAGAACATGATTTAGAGATCTCCCAATTAATATTACCCACCTATATTGATTTTAAGTCGAAGAAAAAGGTAGATGAGGTAGCTACAATTTCTTTATCATTTAATATCTCAATTTTTTCGTTTACAGTTAAAATTAGTATTGATTGTGTAAAGTGAATAGCTTTAAATATTTGTTTTGTTTCTTCAACTTTTTCATTGATTACTTTTAAGATTTTAGCATTTCTTCATGTTGGTAAATGATGTATTATTTCTATTCCCATTTTATATTTCTTGTGTTGCTGGTTGTATTACATATATTACATAATTTGCAATGTCAGATGGCTGGTTTTTGCTTAGAGAAGAACCCTTAATTGAAAGACTAAATAATGTTAATAAGATGAAACAGTTGGTTCGAATCCTCTGATTTTTTTTCACTCATTCCACTTAGTGATTCGTTACTAATTTGGTGTAAAAACTTGAATCTTGGTAGAAGTAAAAAACTTGATACAACACCCTACATAAATTATATTTTTTTAAAACACAAACACTTATAATATTAATAAAAAAAGGATATAACAACTTAATTTAAATAGAGTTATTATATGAAATAAATACAACAAGGGAGTAAAATAGCAATCAATTGGGAACACTCTACAAATAACAACTCAGATCCTATAAGAGAGAGAAAAAGCTGGAGAAATAGAAAGCTAGCCATGGAGTCAAATGCCCAAGGTACGGTGTACAACGACTTTAGGGTGTAGCCTTAGAGATGGGTTTATATATCTTTCTTGGAGGCGCCATATGAGTGAAACGACATAGATATATATTGAGAGAAACCGGAGAAGAAAAGGGAGAGATCGAAGAAAGCCGGTGGTGGGTGTTTTCCGGGGGGATGGTACGCCAGCAAGTGAAAGGTGAGCCCTTAGCTTCACACTTGACCATCAGGTAGTTCCAGAAGGGTAGTGATGATGCCAGTGGATTATGTGCTTCCCTGTGAAGAAGCATCAGGTCGCAACTGTGACTATCGTGATATGTCTCCGGTGAAGAAACTCCAGCAGATCTGGATGGAGATGGAGTAGGTTCAACGAGTCTAGCAATGATTCTTGGTAACCAGGAAGAAAATATTGGTAGAAAGGTTGATGACGATTGACGAGACCCAAATGGTGATAACAGTCTTTAGTTCCAACAAAAGGGAAATGGGTGTGCTTATGATTTGGTTTTCTCGATGCGTGTTTGGGTGAAACTATGGGTCTCTGATGATTGTCATTGGGTGCTTCTAAAGAGATGATGGCAGATCGGCACTGTCGAAGGAGAAGGCGTTAATGGAGTCGGTTACCGGAATTGGAACGCCGCCGTGATGTTCACAGGTACTATTGTATTTTGATTACTGTTAGGTCAATGAGATTGATTGGGCCAAGCTTAGATAAGAGTATAAGATCCAAGTATTACTAATGGGCTAATGAAAAATCATATGAAATACTACCTATTGGACCGATGAGGTACAACCGGTAGCATTTAGTTTAATTAAATAAATTCGAAAATTTAAGATAACTATAAGGAATTACCTGCGTTGTTGGCGCTAGGTTGGATCAAGTTTGCGTACATGTTCTTGAAAATTTTATATAACATCTTGAAAAAGAAAAAGAAAGTTAAAGTACAATGCTATAATAATTATAATTTTTTTCAAAGATGCTTTACCCCAAAAAGCAAAAAAAATCATCTCACGAAAGAGAGAATCTCATCCTTCATATGTTAGCAAGATGATCCTTATGCAACATTAAGTATTGTCCCAACATCCAGGGGTCCATATCCAAATGTGAAAAGGATAAATCAGTAATTTGTCATCTCTACAACACCTTCAAGAATTTAAAACACCAAAAAAAAGTGTTTTAAGATCTTATCCAACTAAAACGTGTTTTAAGGTCTTATCCAACTTTTGACATATCAGAATAAATCAAAACCAAAGTATGATGAAATGATTATTGTCCCTGCAATTAAATAAACATTCCAATAAAACAAACTTAATTTACTGCAGTATAATGTAGATATAAAAACAACTTTCTAAAAATAAAATAAAAATGAAAGTTAATCCGCTAGAGACCAAACATGTTTCATATTATAATTTCATAACTCTCTTCGCCTTGCTTCTTTCTGGTGTGTTTTTACATGCTGCCTACAAGCAACATTGACACACGCATACGAAGTTAGTTTATTAATAATTACACATGTCAAAAGAGAATAGATAAATTCTAAGATAATCAATTAATAGTGTTGGCTTCTACAATTCCCCAACATGTATCAACCATAACTTCATAAACATTAATTGATATATTTACCAATCGTTTGTACATATGGTTCTACCGACGACTACTTTCTGAACGTAAAGTCTCCGTTTCCTGTGATGAAGTGGTAAACAAATTAAAATAAATACATATACTTGAGAAAGGTGAAGGAAAGAAACTGATGGTTCGTTTTTTGTGATGTATGTTTCGTCTGAGCAATTCATCGAACACTTGGCATACGTTGTCAAATAACTATAAATTTACAAACTTAGACAAATGCTCTTGCCTTGTTATCTGTGGTATGTGGTGATTACTGTTGTTTGTAGTCCTCTACTAATAAACTTATTTGCAAGAATATGTTCTTCATACCTATTTAAAAAATAAGATGAAAGTAGTTTACAACTTTTTTAAGTTTGAATTGAAGAATAAGAAAATGGGTTCAAAATAGTCATTTTACTTTGGAGCTAAGGTGCAATGGACCTACGCTTTAGGGACCAACCATGCAAAAAATGTAACATCTAGACTGAACACGTAACTTTTGAAAGACCATAGGGATGAAAACCGAGATAATCAGCTAAACTCAAGGACGAAAAATGTAATTTTTTCTTTACTTTAAAAAAGAAAGTAGCACAGACCTTGGAGCACCCTCTGTTACAAAAACATTGCTCAAATTTCCTTTCACATACAAGACCCTTACTAATAAAAGTTCTTAGTCTCTTCTCATCCTGCAACAGTGCCAAATCAAATTAAAAATATAAGTATGTGAGCTGATTTTTTTTTGTTTTAAAAAGCTTTTCAATACTAAATGTTAAAGCTCCATCCAGTGATTACATTTTCTGATATTTTCCCATCAGAATACATGAGCATTTGGTTGGAAATTATGGAAAAAATAAAGTTATGTACTTACCATCACTTAAACAGATTGGTGGTTTTGTGGTTTCTAAAGAGTAACATAGACTGTGTTCACCTTTCAATCCATATCAGAGAAGCATGAACCTAAAGAGTTAGATTGATAAACAAAGGTAGCATCAGTGTCTGCATTAAATAAACAAAGCTTTCAATAAAACCAACTTTCTATTTATAATTAGCATTCACATGATTCCACTAAACAACATTAAATATACAGAAATAGAAATAACCATTAAAAACCGTGCATAGTAAAAACAATACATATTTCTATCTGGTTTACATTCTATACAAATATATAGGAAAAAGCTACGAAAGCAATGAAAATTAGATAAATAAAGAATTGTAGCTCACCTCAAGTTCATCGACCTCCCAATTTGTAAGGGTAGTTTGGTTGTAATGAGTCGAAGCTTATTTTGTACTCTTTGTATGGTTTGTAATGTATTTACTAGGGCTCTTTTGATTCGAAGCCTAAGTGTTTTAGCCTTAGTATATTTTTTGTACGTTTTATGTATCCTATAAATAGAATCATTTACTAGAGTTAGATAACTTGAATGACATTGTCTATTCTCTCTGTAAAACTCTTAAAGCGTAATTGAGTTGAAGTGAAAATCTTATTTACATCGTGTGTTCAATTACTAGTTCATTCTTAAACATTTACTCTGATTCATTTCATACTCGATTCTTAGATTCATCAATTGGTATCAGAGCGGGTCTTCAAGATCAATGTGATTTTTGAAGAACGATTCTCGGTTTGGCAACTTTTGTCGCAATTGGAGCAATTTTGGTGAGTCTTTCTCTATGATCTCTCATAATATTTGAATCGTGCGTTACGTTTTTAAAATTTTTTGATCGTTTGACTCATTGGATCAAATTTTCTTTAAAAAACCCACTTGTTGTGATCCAATATTATTTTTGTTGATCAAATCCCGATCCAATCCTGTTTGTTTGTTTGATCCGATTTTCAAATTGAAACTATTCATTTGAATCGAATTTAAACTCAAATTCATTGTGATTCAATTTCTTGTGATTTTACCCAATGTTTTGGTCAGATCAATATTTTTATTGGAATATTTGAAGTCAAATCGAGAATCTGTTACTGTTTATGATGATCTTTTAAGCCCGAATATATTCGATTAAGATCCAATATCATTAATCTCTTACTGTTCATATCTACAAAGCCCATAAGTGTTTTTGATCCACTATATTCAAATTGTGAGCCCAATGATTCGACAAATCCTCTTAAAAATATCTCGCTATTGTTCTTCATCGTAAGTTTACTGACTGACGATGTTTATTGAATCGCGTTTTCTTCAACTTGTTCTAGCATCTTCGTTTTCTTCTCATCATTTCTAAAATTGATTTGTTTTGATTGTTGAATTCAACTTATGAATCGATTTGATATAATTTGTATATTCACAAAATCGATTATGATTAAGTTGCTGTTAAGAAATCATAAAATCTGTTTTTGATTTTGATAAATCTTGAACAAGAACACTTGAAGGAGGTGAAGATCGATTGGTTGAACATATTTTGATCTGAAATTTGTTGTTAGAAGCATCGGTTTATTGTTTAATGAACTTTGAAATCGGAAAAGTCAAAAGCAGAAAAAGTCAACTTCAATTTTTGAATGATGAAACAATGAATTGAAGGCTGAAGTCATTGGTTTTGAAGTTGAGAACAAGCTATCGATCTCGAAATCAAGTCTATTTTGGTGTTTAATTTCGAAATCTGGGTGATTTGGAGTTCATGGGATCGAACAAATTTTTAAGTTTGATACGAAGAACTGGAAATTGAAAGGCTTAACGATTTTTTTTTCCGAATAATTGATGTTTATGATTCGTTACTAATAATGAAGAATTGATGCACGAAGATTTGGTTAAACAGTTTCAAAAGGTTGATAAGCGAATGGGTGTAATCGAAAGTTTTATAATCGAAGGCATACGATCAAACTGTCTTCGTTATGTCACAATTGTATGCCTGGAATGAGATTCGAATGAAAAGGATTTATCTGGGAAAATGTTTGAGGTTCGAATGGTTCTGTTTGTATAAAACAAGAAACAAAGGGGTTATTGATCAAGGGGAGAAAGAATAATTTTGATTCGAAGAGTGTTTGATTTTTATACGAAGGGTATTTGGGAATTAGACGAAGAGTTATGGTTAAGTGATATTCGAAGCGGTGATTAAATAAGTCAAAGGGTGTTTTGGGAATGAATACAAATTTCATACGAAGGGTATAATTGTTGGTGCATACGAAAGGAAGTCAAATCTTCGTATGAATTGAAAGAAAATGGAAAGTTTTGAATTTGACCCCTAAACCTTCGAATTTTTGTCACTTTGAAAATTAAAGCAAGTTTCAAATATTTGACACTTTTCACCCAAATTCGAAATTTTTTTGGAGCTTCCTATATTTGGGGATGCTTCGTATGGTTTCAGCATAAAGGCAAAATTTTCGAAAATAGTCCCTAAGGCTTCGAATTTTTGGCAGTTTGCACCCAAATTCGAAAAGGACTGTTTTTTGCTGAAAATTGAAGAAAGTGCATTTCAGACCCCTACAGTTTGTGCAAATTGACGCTTTCTACCCAGCTTTGGAAAAGGGGGAGAGTTTTGCATATTTTGCTGTTTTGGGCGCACCGGGTCACTGCATAATTTTGAAATTGATAATTTCTACCCATTTTTGAGAAATTTTGTCAAAGACGATCCGTGAACGAATCTAAAAATTGAATATTTTTTGGATTTTCCGGATTGAAGCACAAAGTTTATGCCACATGTTAAGGGTGAGTTTTGACACGAAAAATTCCAAATAGAGCACGTTCTTTTTCCTTGAGAGTTTTATAATCAAATTTCGATAATAAAAAGGGGGAGAAGTTTTATATGGAAATTCGAACTTGAATTTTTCATATTACGCGAATTTGAAGACCGAAGTGATCTTGAAGTTTTGAAGCTTACGAGATGATGCAATTGGAAGTTCGGAAGTGATGTATTCGAAATGAGTTTGGTTTTATTGGAGATTTTTGGGGTGTGTTTTTATGCGCAACTTTAGGGTGATTATTTGGAGTTAATCATTCGTTGCTGCTCGGTTTGTATGGTCTCACATCCTAGAGCCTAAATTGAAGAATCATGGAAGAATTGAAGATTGAAGTTCGTTTCGGCATGTGTCACCTTTGAGGCTCGAACCGCGTAGTTGCTCAACTTTGGAAGAATTGAAGTGGGTCATTCATTCCTAACTTTGAGGGGGAGAATGTAGGGGTGCAAAGTTATTCATGATTGACTTTGTAAATGTTTGACTTTTGTAAAACCCACTTACTTGTGGTGCATTAGCCTTTAGACCTATGTGTTAGTGAGAGTGAGAGAGACATGCAAACACCTCTATATAAGGTGGGTTTGTCCACTTGTAGAGGTGTGTTTGAGGGATGTAAAAGTTGAGTGTGTAAGTGTGTGTTATTTATGTAGTCTAGATCTAGATCCTTTTTGTAACACCATATACAATCAATACATCTCTTGAACACCCAAATCACCATCTTCAATTGTGCAATCTTTAATTCCGCATGGCAAACAATGCTCTTTGTCACTACACGGTTGTACCGTATAAGATACATATTATTACACTTATACCTGATGTTAGTCGTTTCCTTGCGGATTAACGGTTATAAAATGGAGTGTTTCTGCTAAGTATTGAGATCTTAGCTTTCACGAAACCAGTAATAGTTTATAATGGAACCCAAGCGTATTGGGTCCCGTATTCAGAATATGTATAATAAACCTATATCTTCATTCTCAGGTCCGTCGTTATTATAAGTATTTATTGTTAGAAAAACAACGTTAAAGACAATTGCATCTTATAATAATTATTATTTTTGATAAAGTTGGTATTTATTGTAGCAATACTTGAATAAACATATGAATGTTTTTTTTTTCTTTAGCAACTTTTCATATGATACAATTATTGTATAATAATGGTACTTATAAAGATTTTTAAATCTCGAAGTTGATGAACTAACTTATGTAACGAATATTTCGGTATTCATAGATTAGTATATATACATTATTTTATTATTTATAAAATTACTATAGTTGACATTTTTGAGTCAATACTACATATTGATGTACTGAATTTTATTATTATTATTATTATTATTATTATTATTATTACAACTATCAAAATACTACATGTATATTCATTTTGATCTCTGTTGACTTTTTGATTATCACACTATCCTTTCGTTTTACCATCTGAGTATGGTTAAGATAAATCTAGGACATTAATCCCATTTTTAAACATATTCCCTAATATTTATAACTTTTTGTAAAATAATAAAATGTTATACGTAATTGATGATTTTTAGACCTAAATGTTATACCATGTTTCACAGGAAGATATTATATTGACTAACATGTCCTCATTTCTCTTATATGCACCAGTTACGGGCTTTTACGACCAAGGTTTGTAAAGTCATTTTGTTTTATTTACCAACAAAACTAGGATGCATAATATTACACAAAATCTTATACAATACGATTTTGTTCGATTATGGAATATGTATTCTCCCCAGATTTAGATACTACTTATGCTTAAAGGACCATTAGTTGCATCACAACGCTTCAAACTTAGTTATTTTTGCAGCAAAACATTTTATAATGAAACACAATACGGATTTCTTGACCTGAATCATTTTAATCTATCAAACCTTGACTCATACACATGTATTCTCCCCCAAACTTCAAAATTAGAAAATAGGGGCTGTAGAAACTTATGTTAATTGTGAGAGTCGGAAGTGTCGGGAAGCTCGTGTTTTAAGAGGGACTTGGAATGGAAATCTTGGAGTCGACCTAAACATCACATGGCAAAAAAACAAGGGAGTCAGGAGCTATACACGTCTGATTAGGACCAAACTCGCCACCGGGATCATCCGTCGGAAATTGTTCAGACCAGCGACCACCATGGGAGGTACTGGCTGTTCACGGTGGTTGTTGTTGGGTTCTCTTTTGGTGATCAAGAGGGAATATGAGAGAGTGAGAGAGAGAATAGAGAGAATGGAAGGAATGGTGAGTGATAACTTTGGATAAGTCCAGTGGTGAGATAAGTAGTTGATCAATCTTCTCTAAATCTCATTATATACAACTGTGAATTGACTAATATATCTAGTTGTACAATCTTGCAATATATGCAAGATTTTGTGCAGGTGCTGAATATGTGAGCGTGTGTGTAGCTTAGGAAAATCGTGAGGAGTGAGGTGATGGATGAGGGAATTTATCATCCCTGAGATATTTGATCGGATTTTCTTTACATGGTTCATTGTACAAATGTACAAATGTAGATCAAGGAAGATATTGAAGCATCTGTGAAATAGTTTCCATAGATATTAAGCACGTGTGGTATTTGTGAGCTTGTAGCCATGAGAGAGAGAGAAAGAGAAAGATAAAGATGAAGGATGATGAGAGAGGTGGAGTCTTGAATGGTTAAATGCAGCCTTATCGATTATAACTCTTCAGATCTTTATATGATATAGGTGTACTGAAGTGATCAATTTGAGAGGTTTGGTAGGACCATTTTAATAATTCTCTAACTCTCACAATTTGTAAGTCCCAAACCTTATGGATCCAAATCAGTAATCAATAAAATATCAGCAATCAAGTGGAGTGTAGAAGGAGTAGAAGAAGAATAACATCAAGCATCCACACATCTATTACTCATAAATGTCAGGTACACCTTGAAAAACACACATACATAAGTCACATCACTGACACATAGACACAATCCTTTTATACTACCCATAACAGAACACCAGTGTGCATCCGCATACACATGTGCGGCCGCACACGCCGTGTGTAGCCGCACACACACAAACCTATCAAACATAGACCACCACACCATAATGTATCAATCTACCAAGATCTATACAAAAGAATGCCTAGCCCAAACCACAAAAGTATAGCCTTTCAATATCCCCTTTGGTTTGAGGCTAGCATAGACTTGGTCGGTTGATAGAGTATGCTGTGGTGGTCTATGTTGGATAAGTTTGTGTATGTGTGCGGCCGCACACAGCGTATGCGGCTGCACACTGGTGTGCTGCTATGGGTAGTATAAAAGGGCTGTGTCTATGTGTCAGTGATGTGACGTATGTATGTGTGTTTTTCAAGGTGTACCTGACATTTATGAGTAATAGATGTGTGCATGTTTGATGTTATTCTTCTTTTACTCCTTCTACACTCTACTTGATTGCTGATATTTCATTGATTACTGATTTGGATCCATAAGATTTCGTAGTTGGACTTTGGGTTGGGTCGGCCGGTCCGCCTTCAGGTGTGCACTGGTTTACTCGTCCCTTCTGTCGGCGATGCGCTCCTTGCCTTAATTAGCCGGGTCGTGCCTCCGGCGCTGTTACTTTGAAGAAATTAGAGTGCTCAAAGCAAGCCTACGCTCTAATACCAATTGTGAGTCCCCAAATCTGCTTGTGTATCAATCAGATCCAACTGATGGTGCGGAATCCCAATCAATTGGATGATGTCAGATCAAAATAAAAGAGAAGGAGAAGAAGAAGATGATGAAAATATGATGTATTAATGAAATGATTGATGCTCCATACACATAGTTCACACACACTCTTCTCTCTAGTTTTCTCTCTCTACAATATGCTCTCTTTTCTCTCTCCTTCTAACCATACACTCCTCACCCTACATATATGAGACATGGGCCACCGGCAGCACACGAGTGTACAGCTGCACAAGCATGTGCGGCCGTACAAAAGGTGTGCGACCGCACACACATTTCTACACTCTAACTTGAAATTGATAAACAAGTTCAGGCTGTCTCACAACTTTGATCCCAAATATTTTTACTTATTGTTAAATTTGTTCATAGTTTTCCTCTATGCACAAATTTAGGGGGAGAATTTAAAAAAAATAAAATATCAAAAATCCAAAAATATTTTTTGTGTGCTAATTTTTTCTTTTAGTTTTGTTTTGTCTTGAAAATTGATTTTAGGTGTAGATGAGACTCATGGAGTTTGTATCGAGATTTCTAAGCCGAAGCTTCATCCGTGAGCATCGGAGAATTTTCATTCGAAGGAGCAAGAAATGAAGATTATTCTGTAAACATTCAATCCTTCAACCCCAGAAGCAAGGTCAAGTTGCGCTTGAAGATTATGTGACAGATTGCATTGAAGCCTCCTCAATGAATCTGCTGCTATCTATAAACCTGCTGAAGTGATCCAGAAGATTCGTTCTCTCTGTTCTTTCTGAAGATTCTCAAGCTAAAAGCGCCATCTTTCATGAATCTCTACAAGAAGCCTCCTCACCCAATGTGCGTTCAATGTCAAATTCTGCAGAAATCCCAACTGCTCAAGATGAAGTCATTTATTGAAGATTCGTATGTTCATCTTGATGCTGTGAAGAAATTTGAAGATTAATGCTGAAGCCAAGCTCCCAATGAAGATTAACAAGAAAAGCCAACTACTTTTAGGGGACTTTGTTGGGCTAATTAGAAAAGAAAGCTATAAACCAAGGGGGAGATTGTTAGGTCAAAAATATGGTTTATACTTTGCTTTTCTAGGAAAAATATATTTTTCTAGAATGTAATATGTAAATTCGTGGCTGTGTACGGCCGTACTCAGAGTGTGCGGCTGTACACACGTGTACGACTGGTGTCTCATATATATAGGTTGAGGTGTCATGTGAGTGTACGGCTAGAAAAGAGAGAAAAGAGATCATCTTGTAGAGAGAGAAACTAGAGAGAAGAAGAGTGTGTGTGAGAGAATCTATTGTAAGGAGCAACAATCATTTCATTAATACATCATTAGATTAATCTTAATTCTTCTTCTCTTTCTTTTCTATTTGATCTGACATCATGCAATTGATTGGGATTCCGCATCATCAATTGGATCTGATTGATACACAAGCAATTTGAGGGCTTACAATTGGTATCAGAGCCAATTCAGTATCAATTTGAAGCATTTTAGAGTGTGCGGTTGAGAAATTTTGTTGTTTTTGAAGTGCATTTATACTCCTTGATCAAGAAACTGCTGCTAATCACTGGTTTTAACAAGTTTGAAATCAGAACTCATTCAAAATCTGGTATTTTTGTGTGTGCGGTGTAGAGTTTGAAGGTGTGCGGTTGAAGGTTTTTGAAGGTGTGCGGTTACTGTGTGCGGTTAGAGTGTGCGGCTAGGTGTGCGGTTAGAGTGTGCGGTTAGGTTTGCGGCTAGTGTGTGCGGTCAGTGTGTGCTGTTAGTGTGTGCTGTTGTAGTGTGTGCGGTTACATTCATCTCAATTAACAAAGTTTTTGCTAGTTTCTAAAACATGGAATCTCAAAGCATGTCTGCTCATCATGATCTGGATGCTATTATGGGCACCACTACTCGAATTCCCCGATTGTTGTCAGCAGAAGGATTTCTTGAATGAAAATATCGAATTGAAAAATATATCAAGATGAAGGATTTTAAAATTTGGAGAAGTATTTTGAGAGGTCCGATCCGTATCACAACAACATTGGAAGATGGCACCATAACTGACAAACAAGTTGAAAACTACACTGATTATGATTTTGAAAGAGTCGAGGAACAAGAAAAGGCATTGCTACACTTACCAAGGCAATATCTCCAGAAATTGCTCTAGTTTCTCTCTCTATAAGATGATCTCTTCTCTCTCTCTCTCTCTCTCTCTCTCTCTTTTAGTCGTACACTCACATGACTCCTCACCCTATATATATGAGACACCAGCCGTACACGTGTATACAGCCGCACACTCTGTGTACGGCCGTACACAGGGTGTGCGGCCGTACACACGTGTACGGCCGTACACAGCCACGAAATTACATATTACATTATAGAAAAATATATTTTCATAGAAAAACAAAGTATAAACCATATTTTTGACCAAACACAATTGAAGTTCCTGGAAGTGAGCTAAATCTATCCTTGAATGAGAGGTTGGGTACATATGAATGGGGGGGGGGGGGGTGGGACATAACTGATGTCATTTGGTACAAATCGAATTTGCTTGTGGATTCAGGTGGTACTATGACTCCTCACACATGCACAACTTAGTGGGACATATTGTAGGTGTGAGTTAGATGTGTAGGAGTAAAGAAATTTAGAAATGGAAGGAAGTTGGCACCGCACATTCTTGTGCTTGGATAGATTCACATAGATTCCATCATGTGGTTTGTACGAAGGTTTCTATAGGTCCTAATACATAAACATAATTTATTTATATAATTGTTTTGAAGGATCATATCTATGTATTTGTTGGTATTCATATAAGTATAATATTTTGGTGTAACAAGGAATCAATGCTACTCTACTTTTATAAGTGACCCAAATTTATTTTATATATTTTATATTTGGTTTTTTCATAAAATCGTATATATAACTTTACACCCAATTTAAGGTGAATTCTCACCATACGTATTTGTATACATTAATCCGTTAATTGTTGATATATAAATTTGACGGTTGTGCCCAAAGCGGACAATATTATGATACGTGCCAGAGAGGGATGTTACGGATTGGTATAAGAGCTTTAGCTATAACGAAATAGTATTTCACTTAAGATATATAACTATAGCCTAGGCAAGACTTCTCTGATAAAGAGTTAATTCACTAAACCTGTAAATACACAAGTATAATAATTAATAAAATGATAGTAATTACCGAAAACAAACAATAAAATAAACTTAAAAAACTTAAGTTTTATATAAAATACTTAGCCAAAAGTTTAATAGTATATATGTCGTGCCACAACTAAACTAGCTTGCACACCTAAGTTTTATTATGGACCGGTCACATGCACTATTTAATTTAGGCATAGTAATTGATACATTAAAATTTTAGAGATTTACAAATCATAAGGAAAAACATGGGTGTCAGCAACATATTACATAATAAATAAATAATAAATAAGTAAATATCAACAACCCTATTTTATTTGTATAGATGAATACATGGAGAAACATGAAAGGAGTTCCATGCTCATGCCCTCCTCAGGTCGGGGATCCCTACTAGGCCGACCAAGAAACAAGATATAAACTCATCGCATCGGGAGACTCTGTAGAGGATGAAGAACCTGTGGAAGACTCATTAGAAGGAGAGGAAATGGAAGAAGAGAAACCCGACTCGGATGAAGATAATGAAACCACAAAAGACAATGATCCTATGGAAGCCGAAGCAACCCCTCCTTCTAGGCCTTCACCCCAAGTCCTTACAGGAGCATACTAAATAGGGTCGGGAAAACCCGTCAGACCGCCAGAAAAACCACGCTTAACCACAAGGGAATTCAGAAGCACGGTCATCGGCTATCTGAGAGTATGAGGAGGAACTTAAGAAATCCCACTTGGTTGACTGTGTTTGCTGAAGATAGAACTTCGGGTGTGAAAATCACCTCCCGATACGAGGACGGCCAGAGCTCGGGAGTGTGTCCTCCGCCCGGTGATTATGCTTGATCTTTGAGAGGATTGTTTGACCGAACCTTGAAACTGGAGAAGCAAGCCAGGGTATTAGCAAGGGAAATCAAGGAAAGAGAGAGCAACACAACTTACGTAGCCTGGAGAGTAGGAAGACTGGAGACCCATCTGACCCAACATCAAAATTCACTGACAGGATGCGTGGGTTACTCAACACGGAGATTGTTGCTAGGATGCAACAGGATACCCACATGGTTGATGCTGAACTTCAAGCTCAAGCAATTCTTATCAGGGTGTGAGTATGTGAGGAGGAGATAATGGCCATTAATGGGAGGTTGGATGTGATCGGAGTGCAACTTGGGAAAATAACAAGGGCATTGGGCACTTACTTGCAACGTGGATTATTATGAGGAGTCGGACAGTGGCGGGGATGGGGGCAGATGCAGTAGTAGAAGAACATCTAGGATTATATATTAAGTATGTAATGTTTGGTATTATCGTGGTTTGGGAAAGTATGGTATAGCAGGGTACGAAACTGCTTGCGAATTTTGGGTCTTCTGACCATTAATGTAATAGCTAGTAGAACTTTTGTTTCCGAAAAACCTTATGAAAGTTATCATAATGATATGTTTAATGCCACTATGTATGATATATTGATGCATACTATGCATACTTTCTTTGGTGTTAATTTAATGGGCAAATTTTATAATTAGTAAATTCCACGAATAATGCAATAAGTTTTATCAAAAGAACAGGCAGGAGACCCAGGAGGGTACAATCCAGGCCAACCGAAATACCCATCGCACCTGAAGTTGGTTTGCCTACAACCATGATAAAGTTAGAACAATTGATAGCAAATTGACTTGCAGTTGCTTTGGCACAACCAGAAAATGTTTGCAACACCATCGCTGGAGCGGGTAACGGTGGAAATGGTAACGGACAAGGCAACAACTCTCTAGGAGATATTAGAGGACCACAACGAACGTGTAGCTATAAAGATTTCACTAACTACAAACCAAATAACTTTTATGGGACTAAAGGCATTATCAGACTGACCAGGTGGATCGAAAAAATGGATTCCGTCTTCCAAATATGTTTCTGTCCCGATGATAGTAAAGTCCGATTCGCTGTGAGTACGTTTATGGACTCAACCCTTACTTGGTGGAATGACCAAGTAAAAACCCTGGCCATTATTCTTGCAAACTTTCTATCGTGGGAAGAACTGAAAATGATGATAAAGGAAGAATATTGCATGAGAGATGAGATTAAAGCGATGGAGCAATAATTATGGAATTTGAAGATGAAAGGTCTTGACATTAAAGCTTATACGACCAGGTTCAACGACCTCGCGCTATTATGCCCGACTGTAGTAACCCCAGAATACAAGAATATAGAGCGTTCTGTTTGGGGTCTGGTGCCACAAATAAGAGGAACAGTGTTGGGATCACTATCAACAACTTATGAAAGTGTCAGGAACTTGGCAAGCTGTTTAGTCAATAACGAACTTAGTCGGGGAACAGCAAATACTAAGGTTGAAACACCCAAAACTGAAAATAACAGGCGCAAGACGAGAGGTAAGATTCTTGGCAATCATCAAGGAGGAAACAAGGAACTGAATACGCGGTAACTACGACAACCAATCCAGCACCAGTTCATCGAACAAGCAGTACCGGACGATACCCTCAATGCAAGTAAGGGATGAGTCCATAAACGTACTCACAGCGAATCAGAATTTACTATTATTGGGATAGAAACATATTTGGCAGACGAAATCCATCTTTTCGATCCACCTGGTCAATCCGATACTACATTCAGTCCCATAAAAGTTATTAGGTTTGCAGTTAGTGAAATCTTTATAGCTACACGTTCGTTGTGGTCCTCTAATATCTCCTTGACAGCTACTGCCCTGTTCGTTACTAATTCCATCGTTACCCGCTCCAGAGATGGCGTTGCGAACATTTTCTGGTTGTGCCAGAGCAACCGCAAGTCGATCTGCTATCAATTGTTCTAACTCTACCGTGGTTGTAGGCAGACCAGCTTCAGGTGTGATGGGTATTTCGGTTGGCCTGGATTGTACCCCCCTGGGTCTCTCACCTGTTCTTTCGGGAATAGCCGTCAGGTTAGGGTCCATCCTCGTGCTTCTTCTTCTTTGTGACATGTTTCTTAACTCCATATTATATTTAACAATAGAATCTGAGTTGATCGTACCGTGCTATATTAAAATTTTCAATATTACTTTTTCACTTTTCGAAAAAACTTTTTGCATTATTTGTGGAATTTACTAATTATAAAATTTACACATTAAATTGACACCGAAGAAAGTATGCATAGTATGCATCAATATATCATACATAGTGGCATTAAACATATGATTATGATAACTTTCGTAAGGTTTTTGGGAAACAAAAGTTCTACAAGCTATTATATCAATGGTCAGAAGACCCAAAATTCGTAAGGACTTTCGTACCCTGCTATACCATACTTTCCCTAAACAACGATAATACCAAACATTACATACTTAATATATATTCCTAGATGTTCTTCTACTATTGCATCTGCCCTATCCCTGCCACTGTCTGACTCCTTGTACTCATCCACGTTGCAAGGAAGTGCCTAATGCCCTTGTGATTTTCCCAAGTTGCACTCCAATCACATCCAACCTCCAATTAATGTCCATTATTTCCTCCTAACCGACTCCCACCCTGATAAGAATTGTTTGAGCTTGAAGATCAGCCTCAACCATGTGGGTATCCTGTTGCATCGTAGCAACAATCTCCGTGTTGAATAACCCACACATCCTATCAGTATATTCTGAGGTCGGGTCAGTTGGGTCTCCAGTCTTCCTACTCGCCAGGCTACGTTAGTTGTGTTGTTCTCTTCTTCCTTGATTTCCCTTGCCGATACCCTGACTTGCTTCTCTAGTTTCAAGGTTCGGTCGAATAATACTCTCAAAGATCCAGCATAATCACTGGGTGGAGGATGCACTCCCAAGCTTTGCCTGTCTTCGTATCGGGTGGTGATTCTCCTACCCGAAATTCTATCTTCAGAAAACACAATCAACCAAGTGGGAGTTCTTAAGTTCTTCCTCATACTCTCAGATAGCCCATGACCGTGCTTCTGAATTCCCTTGTGGTTGAGCGTGGTTTTCCTGGCGGTCTGACGGGTTTTCCTGACCCTCTTTAGAATGCTCCTGTAAGGACTTGGAGGTGAAGGCCTGAAAGGAAGGGCTACTTCGGCTTCCATAGGTTCACTGTCTTTTGTGGTTTAATTATCTTCATCCGCGTCAGGTTTCTCTTCTTCCATTTCCTCTCCTTCTAATGAGTCTTCCATAGGTTCTTCATCCTCTACAGAGTCTCCTAATGCGATGAGTTTATATCTTGTTTCTTGGTCGGGGTAGTAGGGATCCCCGACCAGAGGAGGGCATGAGCATGGGACTCCTTTTTGTTTCTCCAGGTATTCATATATACAAATAAAATAAGGTTGTTAATATTCACTTATTTATTATTTATTTATTCATGTAATTTGTTGCTGACACCCATGTTTTTCTTTATGATTCGTAAATCTCTAAAATTGTAATGTATCAATTAGTATGCCTAAGTTAAATAGTGCGTGTGACCGGTCCATAATAAAACTTAGTTATGCAAGCTAATTTAGTTGTGGCACGACATATATACTATTAAACTTTTAGCTAAATATTTGATATAAAACTTTAGTTTTTTGAAGTTCATTTTATTGTTTGTTTTTTGTAATTACTATCATTTTAGTAATTGTTATACTTGTGTATTTACAGGTTTAGTGAATTAATTCTTTATCAGAAATTTTTTGTCCCAGACTATAGTTATATATTAAATGAAATACTAGTTCGCTAAAGCTAAAGCTCTGATAGCAATCCGTAACATCCCCCTCTGGCACGTATTACAATATTTTCTGCTTTGGACACAACCGTCAAATTTATATATCAACCATTAACGGATAAATGTATACAAATACGTATGGTGAGAATTCACCTTAAATTAGGTGTAAAGTTATATATACGAGTTTATGAAAAAGCCAAATATAAAATATATAAAATAAATTTGGGTCACTTATAAAAGTAGAGTAGCATTGATTCCTTGTTACACCAAAGTATTATACTTATATGAATACCAACAAATACAAAGATATGATCCTTCAAAACAATTATATAAATAAATTATGTTTATGTATTAGGACTTATAGGAACCTTCGTACAAACCACATGATGGAACCTATGTGAATCTATCCAAACATAAGAATGTGCGGTGCCAACTTTCTTCCATTTTTAAATTTCTTTACTCCTACACATCTAACTCACACCTACAATATGTCCCACCAAGTTGTGCATGTGTGAGGAGTCATAGTACCACCTGAATCCAGAAGCAAATTCGATTTGTACCAAATGACATCAGCTATGTCCCACCCCGCATTAATATATACCCAACCTCTCATTGAAGGATACATTTAGCTCATATTCAGGAGCTTCAATTGTGAGAGTTAGAGAACTATTAAAATGGTCCTACCCAAACCTCTCAAATTGATCACTTTAGTACAACTATATCATATAAAGATCTGAGGAGTTATAATCAATAAGGCTGCATTCAACCATTCAAGACTCCACCTTACTCATCATCCTTCCTTTCTATCTTTCTCTTGGCTACAACCTCACAAATACCACACGTGCTTAATAACTATGGAAACTACTTCACAAATACTTCAATATATTCCTTGTTCTGCATTTGTACATTTGTACAATGAACCATGTGAAGAAAATACGATCAAATATCTCAGGGATGATAAATTCCCTCATCCATCACCTCACTCCTCACAATTTTCCTAAGCTACACACACACACACACTCACATATTCAACACATGTACAAAATCTTGCATATATTGCAAGATTGTACAACCATATATCTTAGTAAATTCACAGTTGTACAATGAGATTTAGAGAAGATTGATCAACTACTTATCCCACCATTGAACTCATCCAAAGTTATCACTCACCATTCCTTCCATTCTCTCTATTCTCTCTCTCTCTCTCTCTCTCTCTCTCTTATATTCCCTCTTGATCACCAAAAGAGAACCCAACAACAACCGATGTTGTTGCCTTCTCCAATCCAGTCCCTCTTCTGCCTGCTACATGCGATAATAAGCTGACCTAATCACCACCAAACCATCACCATGGCCATTTAAAGCAACCCCGACGCTAAGCAGACCTAGATGGCATAATCCATCGGAGGAGAAGAAACAACGACCATCACCTAGTTCCTTCTTGTCTGCATCTCATTTCGACCCTCAAACAATTTCCAATCGTTTTTCCATACTCTTCCATCGATCTCAGGTAACTTCCTTTCTTCCCTGATCAAAACACGCTTAACAACCACCATGAACAGTCGGTTCCTGCCATGGTGGTTGCTAGTATTAATAGTTTCCAACGAGACGATCCCGGTGGCGGGTTTGGTCCTAATCAGACGTGTATAGCTCTTGACTCCCTTGTTTTTTTTTTTTGCCATGTGATGTGTAGGTCGACTCCAATATAATATCTTCTTGTGAAACGTGGTATAACATTTAGGTCTAAAAATCATCAATTACATGTAACATTTTATTAGCATACAAAAAGTTATAAATATTAGGGAATATGTTTAAAAATGACATTAATGTCTTAGATTTATCTTAACCATACTCAGATGGTAAAAAGAAAGGGTAGTGTAACAATAAAAAAGTCAACAAAGGTCAAAATGAATATACATGTATTATTTTGTTAGTTGTTATAATAAAAAAAATAAATAAATAAAGTTTCAGTACTTCGATATGTAGTATTGACTCAAAAATGTCAATTATAGTAATTTTATAAGTAATAAAGTAATGCATATACTAATCTATGAATACCGAAATATTCGTTATATAAGTTAGTTCATCAAGTTCGGGATTTAAAAATCTTTATGAGTAGCATTATTATACAATAATTGTATCATATGAAAAGTTGGTAAAGAAAAAAAAACATTCGTATGTTTATTCAAGTATTGCTACAACAAATACCAACTTTATAAAAAATAATAATTATTATAAGGTGCAATTGCCTTGAGCGTTGTTTTTCTAACAGTAAATACTTATAATAATCGACGAACATGAGAAGAAAGATATAGGTTTATTATACCTATTCCGTATACCGGACCCAATACGCTTGGGTTTCCATTATAACCTATTCCCGGTTTCGCGAAAGCTAAGATCTCAATACTTAGTAGAAACCCTCCATTTTATAACCGTTAATCTGCAAGGGAGCGACCAATGTTAGATGTAAGTGTCATAATATTGATCTTATACGGTATGACTGCCCGGCTGGAGTTGCTAGCCACAACTACGTCTAACGAGATCGATTTTTGGCGCTGGCGTTAGCATTATTGAACATTACCATGTGTTACAACGGGGTGAATGACTTTAGCATGCCCTATTATGGAGCCAGTGCAGTAATAAAGTACAGTGTCATGAGTTAAGTTATAACATATTTTACAATCCCATAAATTCCCAACATTTTACAAGTAATCAGAAAAGTATCCACTCAGGGATTAATTGCCACCACAATTCGGTTAGAGAATTAAGATATGTACGAGAAATCTTAACATACTAGATATTCCTTTGGTTTTTAGATTAATAAAAACGACAACCGATAATAATGATTATCATACGACAAATTGACAGTTAGAGTCTCATTAACTAATAATGTTGGCACGACCTATGTAGCAGTAAAATAATCATCTCTTGTTAAAAAATGGTCAAATTATGTTTTGAAAAAGATAAAGGTTTCTAACATGTATTCTCAGGTGAAAAAATGGTCAAATTATGTTATTTTAAGAATTTTTGGAGTCAAAACTTGTAGGACTCACCGACAACATTGTTGACGTATTTTAACATGTATTCTCAGGAAACTAAGGCAAGAAATCCACGCGAGTATGGAATCATCTCCTTATGCTTTTGTTATAAATTACGTTTTATGTCCTCTTTATGAGTCATTGAAGATTTGTCGTGAAACATGTAACAAAGTAAGATATAATTATGTCGTATGTGATGTAAAACTCTAAGTGGTTGTTTAATGTTTGATATATGATATGTTTGCAACCATAGCTCTCAAAAGCCTCTGTCAACTTTGACCCAGTCAAATGACATATCCTTTAGATAATGGATCATATAGTCCTCCGTTCTCAAGATATCATGCAGAAAATCACATGGAACATAGTTATACTTATCGTCCAACAGTTTGTTTCTCGATCTCCGTTTTGTTCAACATAGAACTTAGTTGAACACATCAACTTAGGTGCTGTTTATTTTTTTGAAGCCAAAATGTCTGCAGTATGCGGACCACATCTGCAAGCCTCTGCGACATAAGAGATGGACCAAATGTATGTAGTCTACAATAAGAAGACTGTTTGTTTTTAACGTCTGCAGCTGTTGAAATAAATTGATTTTTCAAACTTAATTTCATATCATAAACATTAAAAATGAATTTTCAGCAAAAAAAAGAAAGAAAAAAAAACTACACGGTGGCCCATGTTTTTTTTTGTAAGGTTAAAATGGGGTCTGAAGACCTTTGAAGACATTGGTCCATGTCTGTGCCAGAAAGACCTCGCGCGGATGTGTTTTGATTTGCGAACTTTCAAAAAACAAACACTCTGCGAGGGCGTATGTCTGCGAGGCGCCCCTTAGTTCTTAACAAAAAAAAAACAAACAAACAACCCCTTAGTTCTGACCGAGCCCGGTACATAAGTCAAACCAAATCATCGAGGGGCCCACGATATTTCTCTTACCCCTGTGAGATAAAAGGAACAGATAAAATTTGACTTATATGCTTGTACTATTTGCTCATCAAATCGTACACAACAATACGTATTATAACATCAAGTTACTGATGCGTTTACGCATTATCAATGCACAATCGACTTGCAAACAACAACTCATATATCTAGGTTTAAAGACTATATGATATTATCGTCTTACAATCACTCGTGATCAATTCCATGAAGTGATTCTGGTAAGTGTGGGTTTAATCCAATACTCAAATCTTATTTCATAAGCAATCATGAACGTTGCAAAAAAATTTTCTATGTCTAACACCTTAGACAATCTACAAGTCAATATCATGATAATCTTCATTCATACCTACTTACAATGTATGATCGACCGTGGATGGTTAGAATAATCTTATTATTTAGGAAGTCAAAATATGCAAAGTGAAACAATAGTAAATAATCAACACAAGATAGTAACTTTACTCATAAATAATACACCTTTATTTAATAATCAAATGACGATTACAATTTATCTATTACAAGTTTCTAAAACCTATCTAATCACAAAAACTAATATCTTCCTTTAGCCCAATGCTCGTACCGTGCTGCGAGTGCTTAACCCTACTCAGTCCCTTTGTAAGAGGACCTGCTAGGTTATCCTCTGGCGATACCTTCTTTATAATGATGAGTCCCTATTCCATACGATGTCTAATGAAATGATCTTTCCTGTCGATATGCCTGGATCTACCATGATCCCTCAGTTCCTTGGTTAAGGCAACCGTACCTTCGTTATCTGTAACAACGTAAATTTTCAAGCAAAATTTTCATTTTTAATTTCATAAAACACATGTCATTTTAAATAAACACCATTTGATAGTCAACAAAGTTTTCAAAACATTATCAAAATCCAGGATCCCTATTCGTGACCCTTTTCTCTTATGTGTACAATCAAGCCGCCGCCTTCCTTCGATCTTGATAAGAAACTGAAACACATAACACATAACACGGTAAGCATGAAGCTTAGTGAGTTCCCCAAAATATCACATACAACACATAAGCCACTCGAGGCTATAACTCGGTATGACCCTCCGGTCAATGTGTCTCAGCGGGACCCTCCAGTCCCGTAGTTCGTTGGACCCTCCGGTCCGGTCTAAATTGTTGGACCTGTTGCCTGATCCACCTCCAAATGTCGATACCTCAGGGAGGTATAGGGCCAGTTGGGCCCATCCGATGAGCGGGAACCCTAATCGGGTAAAGGGGGTTGATGACTTCGGACTCCGCGTCCGAATCACGGTCATCGTCATCACTGGGTTCTTCCTCGGGCTCCCCCTCGGGGTCTCCTTCGACTTCTTCTTCTTCTTCTTCCAGGTCTACCACTAGTTCGGCAGGTCCGCCCTCGACTTCCATTTCAGGTTCTTCTTCGGACTCCTCCTCGAGGTCTTCTTCGGGTTCTTCTTCAGACTCCTCCTCCAGCCATCCGTTATTCCCCTGGTTAGGGAAATACGGATCTCCAGGGTGATGGAAGCCGAGCATACTGTCTGCAAGAGTGTATATAAATATACTACTATTATTCCTAAGATGTTCTAGTCATTATAAAAATTTGTGTTGATGTTCTCTTCTTGGTTAACAAAAGGGTATGTTTTAGGTTTACCGACCATCGCGATCGCCCCAGGGCA
Source organism: Lactuca serriola (assembly GCF_051521515.1). Classification (NCBI taxonomy): domain Eukaryota; kingdom Viridiplantae; phylum Streptophyta; class Magnoliopsida; order Asterales; family Asteraceae; genus Lactuca; species Lactuca serriola. Next base: position 238,580,571 of record NC_136410.1, read on the forward strand.
TGTGATAGTTGTATTCCGGAGGAAATGTAGTTGATCAGGCTACATTCGCCCCTAATACAACTGTGAACAATCCTGGCTTAACCGAGATGTCGGGATCTTCCAATCATCTTATTTGAAATGTTATTATGTTCATTTTCCTAAGTCGCACAAGTAAGAGTGTTTATTATTATATTTTTATTTGTTTTGTTCAGAGTTATTTAGTCCCTCTTTGGGTTTATAGTTGCATATCAATGTGTGGTTAGATATGCCAGTTCACTATAAACAGAGCTCTGATACCAACATGTCACACCCCCGAACCAAACGGCGGAAACGTCCGAGGGCTCGTGTGACTATCAATTGAATACTATCACAATGAATATGCATGAACAAACACATACATCACCAACATTACATAGTACAACTGTCATTGTTCACATCAAGACATTGTTTAAATATTACATATCCATAGCATAAATTGTTTGAGAGTCACAAAACAAAACATCCTAACACACTTAGTAACTTTCTTCAGCTTATCTGTTACCTGAAAATAGAAGTTGTATTGAAAACGTCAACATATATAATTTTGGTGAGTTCTTAAGCATGTTTGATATAAACTTAGTTTGTATTGTTTGTAAAACCCAGAAAATTATTTTATGTACAAAAACTGTTTGCGAAAAATATGCGATGATTCCATAAGTGCATGTGTATGTGATTTCAAAAACAAGTAAAAATGATTGTTATAAAAAAATGATTATTGTATTATAGTTGTTGAATGTAGGATTGAGTAATGTTGTTCCCCCGGAAAACCCGATGTTTTCCGATACGAATAGTATGATAGTTTTTGTATTATAGTATCATCACCACGAATGAATATGATTTCTCTTGATTACCTAGATGGTATTGGATCTCTATGTGAGTCGTTATAACCATGCATAATAATGACTAATTCTCCTGTCTTGGCATTTTTCCAAACGCCGGTTTTGATCAAGATTTTGTCACCCTAGACTGGCCGAGTCTAACTGTAGCGAACAACTCACGTGTGGGGGAGTCACCCCCGTATAGATCTATACACAAACTCTCACTCTCCCTCCATGAGACTCTGGTTATAACTACAGACTACGACCGACACTTATTGGTGTCACCCGTTATTTCCCACTAAATCCAACTGAAATTGAATAGCCTTGTTTTACAACCTGATTTATGTTTACTTCAATAAAAGGTAAGCCTAACAGACGAAGAGAATAAGGAAACAAAGATCCACTAATCATGTGTGTTATTATAGGCCGTCGAGTATACGACAGACACGTTAGTCCATAACACATATGATTGATTTGGACCTTACTAGTAATGCAAATGGGCGACTAAGGCCCAATAGCATGTAAAAGTCATTGAGGGTCCATTGGGCATGTAATTGGGTCACCGGAGGCCCAATAAACATGTGTGATTATATTGGGCCCAATAATCATGATATTGGGCCACAAAGACCCAATAGCACGAACATAAGATTTTGGGCCCAATCATTGAATCATTTATGGTTTGTCAAGTTTAAGTTCGTAGCGTTGGTATTTGTTGTATGCTAAATTTTTATTCGCAATTTTAAAACGAAAATATCTTAACGTTTGATTTATAATGAAGCTAGGTTGAAAACGAATATATATATATATATATATATATATATATATATATATAGGGCTAGGTTAAAGTGTTTTTTACATTTATTGTGTGCTAGAATGCACCAATAGGAATTTAGTAAAATTATATTATTATTTAATCAAATAATGATAGATATTAAATGGTTTCTATAATTGTATATATATTAAATGATATCCATAATTATAATTTTCTCTTTATGGAAATTAATTAAATTCGTCACTAATATCAACAATAACATTTTTTCAGAATGAATTCGTATCTAGGTTTTTATGTCAGCAATAACATTATTTCAGGACTCACTCACTTGAAATATAATAAGGTTGTATGGAATATGAAGATTGAGGGTGTATTCTAGTAGAATATACTCTTGTTCTCCTAGAATACACTCTTATTATTTTATATATGAATTCATTCTGAAAGAATATTATTATTGACATTAATGACAAATTAAATTAGTCTCCATAAAAAGGAATTATAAATATGGATATCATTTAATACACATTTAATTTTTACTCAATTCTTATTGGTGCATTCTAGCACACAATAGATGTGAGAAACATTTGAACCTACCTATATATATATATATATATATATATATATATATATATATATATATATAGAGAGAGAGAGAGAGAGAGAGAGAGGTAGGTAGGTTCAAATGTTTCTCACATCTATTGTAAGCTAGAATGCGCCAATAGGAATTTAGTATTAATTATATGTATATTAAATGTTATCCATACTTGTAACTCATTTTTATAGAAACTAATTAAATTCATCATTAATGTTAACAATAATATTCTTTCAGAATGAATTCATATCTAGAAGAATGAGAGTGTATTTCAGCAGAATGAGAGTGTATTCTAGTAGAATACACTATCGTTCTTCATATTCGATGCAAATTTATTGTATTTTAAGTGAGTGAGTAATGAAACAAAATACGAACTCATATATAAAAACCTAGATGCGAATTCATTCTGAAAGAATGTTATTGCTGACATTAATGACGGATTTAATTAATTTCCATAAAAAGAGAATCATTTAATATACATATAATTATGGAAATCATTTGATATCATTATTTAATTAATTAAATAATTATCTAATTTACTCAAATACTATTGGTGCATTCTAGCACACAATAAATGTAATAAACAAAATAACCTAGCCCTATATATATATATATATATATATATATATATATATATATATATATATATATATATATATAGGTTTGAGATCGGTTGAGAACTTATAGTTTTTCGAGAACCCGATAACTAAAAGTGGAGAATTGGATCAAAAGCAATTCATTAAGGACATGATCGTCATCTTACCAATCTCATTTAATGTTTAATCTTTTGTGTTATTGGAAATATTAATAAAACGTTTTAAAAATTCACATAATAACATTTCGGATTTTTTTAAAAGTTATTTTCGATTTTTTTAAAAAAATGGAGATCTTTAATTTTTTTTTAAGAAAACATGATTTATTTTTAAAAAAGAAAAAATATATTAAAAAAACTACAAATTTTTTTAAAAAAAAGTGTATTTTTTTTTAAAAATACTGCATTTTGCTTTCAAAAAACTGCAATTTAAAAAAAAAACTACATTTTTTTTCAAAAAAAAAACTGCAATTTAAAAAAAATAATATTAAAAATTGTATTTCGTTTTTAAAAAACAACATTTTTTTTAAAAACTGCAAACTTTTCAAAAAAAAAAAAAGCTACAATTTTTTTAATAAACTTGTAATCTTTTAAAAAAAAATGCATTTATTTTATTAAAAAACCAAATTTTTTCAAAAAGACGCTATTAAAAAAAACTGCATTTTTTTAGGTGCATATATGCATATTTTCGGTACATTTATGCATATTTTTATAAGTGCGTATATGTATATTTCATATATTATAATATTTGTAAATCAATCATAAGAAAACTCATTTTATTTACTAATCTATAAACACATTACAATAAATATTTTATTCGATACAATATAAAATATCAAAAACAAAAAAATGCTACAAAATTTCGAAGCGTTTTCATGTCTTCGTGTCCGTATTTCCATATTTTCTTCAATTTATCATTTTTCATCTCTTCAATATTCAATACAATTTCTTCCAAAACTACAAGAAAAATAAAAAGAAATTTATTGATGCAAAAACACTCACAAAAATACATATGTGATTTACATGTAAATCACATGTAATTCATATGTGATTTACATGTGAATCACCTGTAATTCATATGTAAATTACATATGATTTACATGTGAATCACATATAAATAATATGTGAATTACATGTGAATCACATGTAATTCATATATGAATTATAAGTGATTCATACGTGAATTATATGTGATTTTCATCTGAATCACATGTAATTCATATGTGATTCACTTGTGACATGTAATGTTTTTTTTTTTTATTTTTTATTTTTTTTATTTTTTTTATTTTATAAAAAACCATTTTTATAAAGTACACCATAATGCATTAACAAAAACAAACCAAACCAAACCAATCCAAAGCTTTGTTTATGAGCGAGGGGCGGCCATTTGTTGCTTCTTTATCGTGTTTTACCATGATATATATATATATATATATATATATATATATATCAAGTAATTAAATAAAATGTTACACCACTATTCTTTTTTTTCTTTACTATAGAACTTGTCATAAAATGTTATAAACATATCTTTTGTAAGTAAATAGCAAGAATGAAACGAACTTGAACTTAGTGGTTTACCTTATATCATGAGGTGTAATAAATGTCCACTGTGATCCTTGTGCCAAAGCAAAATCCACAACCGTGTGCAAGCTTATTTGTCTACTCACAACATCCTGCAATATAAAGATCATTAAAAGTTAAAACCAAGCCACTGATTGTGCTTTATTAAAAGAAATTTAATGTGGTACAACTAGTTATTCATGTAAAGTAATTTTACCATAAACACATCAAACTCATCCATAGCTGAAATGGAGCTTCTGTCATCTCATGAAGTGCAAGTGCAAAACATAGTGATGAGAATGATTTCTCTCCTCCTGTTATGCACCACAAAGATTATTATATAAAAAAGGTTTAAAAAATGATAGCTAAACTCTGTAGATTATCCCAATGTATAAAAAAGTGGTGATAGCAGTCAAGTGGTTAACAAGTATGACTTGTAGGGAAACAGAGTTTTATAGGACTTATAGCACCTGGTTCAATTCATGTATGTAAATAAACATATGCAACTCACTGAACTCCTGCATACATAAAAAACATGATGATAGAAACAAAATAAACTCACTGGGACATAAACACAAACACACGGTGTTCATGAGGAACTTAACTAAAAGAGAAACTTGTGTGTCCCTCGATTGAAGAATATTGATGAATAGAGAATAATTATCATACATTAACAACAAAAACTAACAATCGACTTTAAAAAAGTAATCAAATGTTACAATACATTTCACAATCGGTTAAACCTTGAGTCAAGATGGAGATGGACCAATGAACTATACCTTGTCGATCTTACAAATTGCAACTGATCTGATCGCCATAAACTTCTGTTGTATAATATGAATCGACTTGTTTGTATAATCAGTAGACATGAATCACAGCTACAGTCATAGAAAATTGTGACTGTAACAACGATATGCAACCGATGGATTAAGATATACCTGAGAAGAATCAATTTCAGTCTATGGAGATGTCGATGGAGACAGAAGATCAACGATGAAGAAGGTAATCGATTGATGGCGTGACGATTACTGGACACGGCCATAGATTTCAGATGGTAGCATTGGATTTCATCAAATAATCAACGATGAAGCTGTGAAAGAAAGAGGCAATCAAGGGATTAGAGAGAGAAAGTTTGAATTTGGGGGAATATCAAGGTGAGAGAGAAGGGGGTTGGTGAGGATGACGATGATGTTGGGGGAGTAATCTGTGGGTTACCTGATCTTAAGGATAGTACATTTTTCTACCAAGTTTACCCTCATGATTATTTTTAATAAACCTGATATGCCACTAAACTTATTAATATTTACAAATTTTGCCACTAATCATCTAAGCCATACAAATAATTGATCTAACACTCCACTTTTAGTTCTCGGGTTCTCGGAAAACTTTAAGTTCTCAAATGATCATTCCTCTATATATATATATATATATATATATATATATATATATATATATATATATATATATATATATATATATAAAACCATGAGTTATAAAGTTGATATTTTTAACCAAAAAATTTATAATTGTTTATTCGGTCCAAAAACATTTAGTTTGACCATTGCAACCCATTTTTCTATAAAAATCGCAATTTTAGTCCCTTTTTTTATGAAAATTGACATTTTTGGTCCTTAAACCATTTTTCTTGACATTTTTTATCCAAACTTTATTTAGATGATAATTTCAACCAAAAACTATTGTATTTGTCATTTCCAGCCTTTATTTATAAAAATTTTACATTTTTAGCCCAATTTCCGTAAGTTTTACAAATTTGACCCTAAAATTAAAAACTTTGCATTTCTAGTCCAAATTTTGTAATAAACTCATTTTTAACCGGTGAAAAAGTTTATTTACAATTTAGACCCATAGTTTGTTGAGTTTTCCAATTCAACCCCTCAAAACCTCATTTTTTTCGCAACCTTGGGCCCAAAACTCGTTAGGCCCAATTTTAAGCCCATTAAGCTAAAATTTATGTTTTGACCCTTTGAAAAGTATTATTTTCATAAAAATCAGATTTTATATAAATAAACAACTTATAATCATCATAAAACCGACAATTTACAATTTACACCCAATCTTTGTTATTTTTGGAAAATTGACACCTGTAAGGTTCTTTAGTTTTGTTTTTCACTTTTTAAACTTAAGGACCCTTAGATCTAGGATGTCTGTTGTTTATTATGTTTTTGTTTATGATTCTTTCACCCTTCTTGCTAAAGATCTCGAAATATAACAAATATTACATATTATCACAACCAAAGACTAAAGAAATCACATATAGCATGCAAACACACATAGATCATCATATAATACTTGTATTCTCCCCCCAAAAACAAGTAAAGACCGAAAAACAAGGGGGGTATGAACCCACCTTGCTTGTTTGCTCACGATTTTGAAGAAGAAATGGAAGAAGATGGTGTTGTTTTTGGTCCTAACAAGCTCCTTGAAGAGATCTTTGGCTTAGATGGGTTCTAAGAAGCAAGATCACAAATTTTGTATGAGTTAAGAGGAGACTTTTGAAGTTATCAAGAAGCTAAGCCATGGATTTAAGCAACAACTTACCAAATATTATGATTTTGATGGAAGAACCTTCTTGAAAATGCCTAAGATCTCGAAATTTTTGAGAGGAAGGATAAGTTGTTGGTGTGAGTGTTTAAGAGAAAATTCAAGTGAAGTGTGTGTGTGTGTGTGTGTGTGTGTGTGTGTGCGTGTTTCCTCCTTTGGCCGAGAATAAGAGAGGAGATAGGAGGGAATGAAGTGAAGTGATAGTTGCATGGAGACATGATAAGTTGCATGGATATATGTTGAGTATAATGCTTGGTTATCCTTCTAGTAAAAATGAGGTGGCATGGATAATTCTTTCATTCTTTTATTTAATACTTGGGCTGATATTTGGGCTAGGAGGAAGGATGTAATTTGATTTGGCCCACTTCTTATCTTGGTTCAAAATTATTAGGTCCACAAAAAAGTTTTCGGCCCATTGGGCCTTTAGGGTAGTTTACGGCCCAATTTGCATAAAAGAATGAGTTTTATGGCCCATTAGGGCTTATTGGATTTGTTATGGCCCAATAAGGCCCATTAAGGTAGACCAATTCATTTTGGATTCATTATAACCTATGTTAAGTTTTATGAAGGTGGGTCCAATTAGGGTCCATTATAGGGTCCCAAGCCCAAAATAGTCAAATTGGAAGCTTATTAGTGCATTAGGCCCAATAAGGGAATCCTAGTCCATATTGGACTTAAACCAGGATTTTTAGGGTTTCCAATCTTTTGTTGACCATTTGATGGAATTTTGTTGTCATTGAATAAATATCATGCATGTTTTCAAGTTTTAGTCACAAATGTCATCATTGTTAATGTTTACAAAACCATTAGAATTCCTAGTTGTGACAGTTTGGTATTGCTTTGGATCGGTAACTCCCCTTTCTTGGAATTCTCCTTGCTGAAACATTTTAACACTTTATCCAAGTAAGTACTTTGACTAGGTACTATTAGTCTCTTACTCCTGTTTCTCACAATCCTTATCCCTAGGATATAGGCAGCTTCTCCGAGGTCCTTCATAGCGAAACATTTCCCAAGCCAGGAGTTAACCTCCTGCAAGGTTGGGATGCCGTTTCCTATGAGTAGTATGTCATCCACATACAATATGAGAAAGCTAACTATACTCCCACTAGCTTTAACATATATGCAAGACTCATCCTCGCTCCTCGCAAAGCCAAACTCTTAGACTTTCTCATCGAAACAAATATTCCATCTGCAAGATGCTTGTTTCAATCCATAAATGGATTTCTCAAGCTTGCACATTCTATTGGGATGCTTCGCATCGACAAAACCCTTTGGATGACTCATGTAAACATCCTCAGCCAACTTCCTATTAAGGAAAGCGGTTTTGACATCAATCTGCCATATTTCGTAATTATGAAACGCAACTATGGCTAGCATCACCCTAATAGATTTTATCTTCGCAACCGGTGAGACGGTCTCATCATAGTCAACTCCAGGAGTTTGAGTAAAGCCCTTCGTTACCAATCATGCCTCATACGTGTGCACTTTTCCATCCATGTCGGTCTTCTTCTTGAAGATCCACTTGAAACCGATCGTGTTACGACCTGGTACATTTTCAACCAAGTTCCAAACTTGATTGTCATACATGGACTGAATCTCGCTGTGCATCGCCTCTTCCCATTTAGCAGACTCCGAGCCTGCCATGGCTTCCTTGTAGCTATTTGGTTCATCAATATTTACTAGTGTACTACCACTAATAAACGTATCACCCTCAGATGTTATATGGAACCCATACAACACATATGTAAAAGTAACTCTACTGGAATGTCTAAGAGGTAGGGACTTGTCAACAGGTTCAACAAGAGTTTCCTCCTCAAGTTGATCGCTACTGTTGGAGGTTCCTTCATCACTTGTCTTTTGAAGCTCTTCGAGATCAATTTGCCTGCCACTGTCCCCTTGACATACGAGCTCTCTATCATGAAAGACTCCTCTCCTCGCAACAAAGACAACATTGTCACTCGGTATATAGAAGAGATATCCAAAGGAATTATGTGGGTAGCTGATGAAAATACACCACTCAATACGAGGTTCGAGCTTGTTGTGAGTCTCTCCTTTTACGAAAGCCTCGCAACCCCAAACCTTTATATGTGCCAACGAGGGAGCTTTCCCTTTCCACATCTCTGGAGGTGTTTTGACAACCTTCTTGGTAGGGACTAGATTAAGGATATGGGCAGCAGTCTCTAAGGCATACCTCCAGAATGAGATAGGTAGCGAAGAATGACTCATCATGGAACAAGCCATTCTAACAAGGTCCGATTGCGCCTCTCAACTACACCATTAAGTTGTGGTGTCTTAGGTGGCGTCAATTATGAAACTATTCCACATTCCTTTAGATACTCATGGAGCCCGATACTAAGATACTCTCCTCCTCGATCGGATCATAGCATCTATATCTTCCTGCCTAACTGATTCTCCACTTCTTGTTTAAACTCTTTGAACTTTTCAAAGGTTTCTGACTTATGCTTGATCTAACAAACCCTCACCCCTCTCACAAGTACCAGTGAAGGATGACTTGGTCATCTTTCCAAGTGAACAAGACTCGCACATCTCGTCTGATTTTAGGTCAAACGACTCCAACACTCCATCCTTTTGGAGTTGGGCTATGTGTTTCTTGTTGACATGTCCAAGACGACAATGCCACAAGCATGCTTTGTCCAAACTATTGGACGAATCGATTTGCAATACACTATTTCCTAAGTTATCAACAATCATCACAGTTTCATATATTGCATTAGAATGGAAATCTTCAAAATAGAAATCACCATTCAAATAAGCATTAATAGAACCAATTTCATTGTTAAAAAAATCTAAATCCTCTCTATACAAACCATGAAAAGAAATAATTTTTCTCGCCATCTCAGACGAGTAGCAACAATTATTCAACTCTAATCCTAACCCACTACTAAGCACTAAAGCATAAGTCACAATCTTGGTGCAGGCGACGCTTTCCTGTTTCCCATGATCAGGTTCATCTTCTCATGTTCCACATCCCTACTTCCTTTTAGGCCCTGCAAATCAGAACAAATGTGAAAGCCACATCCTGTATCAAAAACCCAAGAAATAGAATGTGATAAGTTGTTAGATTGAATAGTATAAATATCTGCATGGATGGGTTTTTCTTTCCCATCCCTGATGTCCTAGCAAGTATTTCGGGCGGCTTTGTTTCCAGTATCCTTTCTCGTGGAAGTAGAAGCACTATGCTTCTTTGGGATCGGCCGAGGGAGTGGCATGACCAACTTTGGTCCCACTAGAAGAGGATCCATCATGGGGTTTGCCCTTGAAGCTCATGTGAGGAGCCTTCCTCTTCTTTCCTCTACCTTGCCCAATAGCCAGGACAGGGGCAGTAGCAAAAGGAGTTGGTGCAACAGACTTGTCCTTTAACTTCTCTCAGCAGTTCGCAAGAGACCTTGAAGATTGCTAAGTGTGACCTCCTCCTTGTTCATATGGTAGGTCATAGAAAATTGGTTGTAACAAGGAGGTAAGGATTGGAGAATTATATCAATCGCCATCTCCTCATCGAATTTAACATTTAACTTCAGCAAGCGGTTCCCATACCTCTGCATCTGTTGCAGGTGGGCCGTGATGGACTCTCCATCCTTCATAGTGGTAGTGATCATCGAGACGATGATCTCATACCTCTCTTGCCTGACACTTTGATGGTACCTCTCCATCAAGTGTTGGTGCATCTCATAGGGATAGAAGTCTTCATAGGACTTCTGGAGTTTTGGAGTCATAGTTGCGAGCATGATGTAATGTACTTTCTTTTCATCTCTCTTATGTGCCTCATAGGAAGCAATCTCTTCAGGAGTGGTAGTGTTAATGTTAACCTCCTTGAGCTCCTTATCGAGAACATACTCTTTGTCCTCGTATCTTGCCACCATCCATATATTACGAATGTAATCGTTAAAGTTGCTGCCATTAAATATTACTCTCCAACAAAGGTTCATTAAGGAGAAGGAGCTAGAACCGTTGGAGCCTGAAACGTTATTTTGAGTAGACATCTAAAAAAGAGACAATTTTGATTAGATATGAAAATCCCCAATTAAACACCCAAATGAGAAATTAATGCTAGGACCCAACAACATTATTCACAATCTAGAAAAGAGATGCCGTAATCTAATTGCAAATAATTTGAAGGTAGGTGAATGACGATTCACCAATTTACACCATAAAAAAACGAAAAAGACTTTAAATTCTAAAAATATTGAAACTCCTAGATTCTTTTGAGATTCATTGAACTTTTCAATGACATTTTAAATCTCTATTATGCCATTCAAGTTTGTCAATAGGATACCGAGGATCAGAAACAAGGTGGGAATAACCATGCCAATGTACTTGGTGCTCTCGATGTCATTTTCTACCTAGCCAATGCACCGGAAACCACACACGCTCCATTAGTGTATGACAAACATTGACCCACCATTTGCCACCCAAGGTAGTCCCAAGTTAGTGTGCCGGTTAGCCACACACGCTCCATTAACGACATGGCAAGGTGCAAAGTGCAATTTCATGGAATAGCATACAATTTCACATTTTTCTTAAAGTAACTATGATTGGGAATTTTGTAAAAACATTTAGTTATTTTATTAATCATTATACTTATAATGAGTAATTAGTTGCCCTATCCTTACTCGTTCGGCTAACGACCCTCCACCAATTAAGGAAGCGTTGGGTGAGAGTGTACACCCATTCAATCACCATTTTTTAGGCAATTTCCTTATACCCCCTTATAGATCGGCTTTGTGAATGAGACCTACTAACGGTAAGACTAGCTTAATCTTATATATATATAGATCTTATAATATACTAATAGTATAAGGGTCGAATTTTAAACTTGTAAAATTTTAGGGTTTAGAATTTAAATATTTCAAAATTAAAATTTTAACCAAAAAAAAAAATTAAATTCCAAAACTTGAGGGCAAGTTTTGAAATTTTCAAAACATACTAGATCAAATTACAAATAATTGAAGTAAACAAATAATTAATGTATTGAAACTCGTAGATTCTTTTGAGATTCATTGAACTTTTCAATGACATGTTTAAGTTTTGATTATGCCTTTCAAGTTTGTGATTGGGATACCGAGGATCACAATCAAGGTGTGAATAACCATGTAAATGTACTTGGTGCTCTCGATGTTATTTACCACCTGGCCAATGTGTCGGTAAACCACACACACTCCATTAGTCTATAATAAACATCGAGCCACCCTTTGCCACCCAAGCTAGTCCCAAGATAGTGTGCCGGTTAGCCACACACGCTCATTAAGAGGTTCGAGCTTTTCGTGATTCTCTCCTCTTACGAAAGCCTCCTAACCCCAAACCTTTATATGTGCCAACGAGGGAGCTTTCCCTTTCCACATCTCTGGAGGTGTTTTGACAACGTTCTTGGTAGGGACTAGGTTAAGGATATGGGCAGCAGTCTCTAAGGCATACCCCCAGAATGGGATAGGTAGCGAAGCATGACGCATCATGGAACAAACTATGTCTAACAAGGTCTGATTGCGCCTCTCAACCACACCATTAAGTTATGGCGTCCTATGTGGCGTCAATTGTACAACTATTCCACATTCCTTTAGATACTCGTGGAGCCCGTTACTAAGATACTCTCCTCCTCGATCGGATCGTAGCATCCTTATCTTCCTACCCAGCCGATTCTCCACTTCTTGTTTAAACTCTTTGAACTTTTCAAAGGTTTCTGACTTATGTTTGATTAAGTAGATATACTCATATCTACTATAATCATCAGTAAAAGTCACATAGAATCGACAAACATCCCTTGTGGTGGATATGAAGGGCCTACATACATCAGTATGTATGAGATCTAACAAACCCTCACCCCACTCACAAGTACCAGTGAAGGATGACTTGGTCATCTTTCCAAGTGAACAAGACTCACACATCTCGTCTGATTTTAGGTCAAACGACTCCAACACTCCATCCTTTTGGAGTTGGGCTATGTGTTTCTTGTTGACATGTCCAAGACGACAATGCCACAAGCATGCTTTGTCCAAACTATTGGATGAATCGATTTGCAATACACTATTTCCTAAGTTATCAACAATCATCACAGTTTCATATATTGCATTACAATGGAAATCTTCAAAATAGAAATCACCATTCAAATAAGCATTAATAGAACCAATTTCATTGTTAAAAAAAATCTAAATACTCTCTATACAAACCATGAAAAGAAATAATTTTTCTCGCCATCTCAGACGAGTAGCAACAATTATTCAACTCTAATCCTAACCCACTACTAAGCACTAAAGCATAAGTCACAATCTTGGTGATAGGAGACGCTTTCCTGTTTCCCATGATCAGGTTCATCTTCTCATGTTTCACATCCCTACTTCCTTTTAGGTCCTGCAAATCAGAACAAATGTGAAAGCCACATCCTGTATCAAAAACCCAAGAAATAGAATGTGATAAGTTGTTAGATTGAATAGTATAAATATCTGCATGGATGGGTTTTTCTTTCCCATCCCTGATGTCCTAGCAAGTATTTCGGGCGGCTTTGTTTCCAGTACCCTTTCTCGTGGAAGTAGAATCACTATGCTTCTTTGGGATCGGCCGAGGGAGTGGCATGACCAACTTTGGTCCCACTAGAAGAGGATCCATCATGGGGTTTGCCCTTGAAGCTCATGTGAGGAGCCTTCCTCTTCTTTCCTCTACCTTGCCCAATAGCCAGGACAGGGGCAGTAGCAAAAGGAGTTGGTGCAACAGACTTGTCCTTTAACTTCTCTCAGCAGTTCGCAAGAGACCTTGAAGATTGCTAAGTGTGACCTCCTCCTTGTTCATATGGTAGGTCATAGAAAATTGGTTGTAACAAGGAGGTAAGGATTGGAGAATTATATCAATCGCCATCTCCTCATCGAATTTAACATTTAACTTCAGCAAGCGGTTCCCATACCTCTGCATCTGTTGCAGGTGGTCCGTGATGGACTCTCCATCCTTCATAGTGGTAGTGATCATCGAGACGATGATCTCATACCTCTCTTGCCCGACACTTTGATGGTACCTCTCCATCAAGTGTTGGTGGATCTCATAGGGAAAGAAGTCTTCATAGGACTTCTGGAGTTCTGGAGTCATAGTTGCGAGCATGATGTAATGTACTTTCGTTTCATCTCTCTTATGTGCCTCATAGGAAGCAATCTCTTCAGGAGTGGTAGTGTTAATGTTAACCTCCTTGAGCTCCTTATCGAGAACATACTCTTTGTCCTCGTATCTTGTCACCATCCATATATTAAGAATGTAATCGTTAAAGTTGCTGCCATTAAATATTACTCTCCAACAAAGGTTCATTAAGGAGAAGGAGCTAGAACCGTTGGAGCCTGAAACGTTATTTTGAGTAGACATCTAAAAAAGAGACAATTTTGATTAGATATGAAAATCCCCAATTAAACACCCAAATGAGAAATTAATGCTAGGACCCAACAACATTATTCACAATCTAGAAAAGAGATGCCGTAATCTAATTGCAAATAATTTGAAGGTAGGTGAATGACGATTCACCAATTTACACCATAAAAAAACGAAAAAGACTTTAAATTCTAAAAATATTGAAACTCCTAGATTCTTTTGAGATTCATTGAACTTTTCAATGACATTTTAAATCTCTATTATTCTATTCAAGTTTGTGAATGGGATACCGAGGATCAGAAACAAGGTGGGAATAACCATGCCAATGTACTTGGTGCTCTCGATGTCATTTTCTACCTAACCAATGCACCGGTAAACCACAGACGCTCCATTAGTGTATGAAAAACATTGACCCACCATTTGCCACCCAAGGTAGTCCCAAGTTAGTGTGCCGGTTAGCCACAAACGCTCCATTAACAACATGGCAAGGTGCAAAGTGCAATTTCATGAAATAGCATACAATTTCACATTTTTCCTAAAGTAACTATGATTGGGAATTTTGTAAAAACATTTAGTTATTTTATTAATCATTATACTTATAATGAGTAATTAGTTGCCCCATCCTTACCCGTTCGGCTAACGACCCTCCACCAATTAAGGAAGCGTTGGGTGAGAGTGGACACCCATTCAATGACCATTTTTTAGGCAATTTCCTTATACCCCCTTATAGACCGGCTTCGTGAATGAGACCTACTAACGGTAAGACTAGCTTAATCTTATATATATATATATATATATATATATATATATATATATATATATATATATATATATATATATATACTAATAGTATATGGGTCGAATTTTAAACTTGTAAAATTCTAGGGTTTAGAATTTAAATATTTCAAAATTCAAATTTTAACCAAAAAAAAAAAATTAAATGCCAAAACTTGAGGGCAAGTTTTGATATTTTCAAAACATACTAGATCAAATTACAAATAATTTAATTAAACAAATAATTAATGTATTGAAACTCGTAGATTCTTTTGAGATTCATTGAACTTTTCAATGACATGTTTGAATTTTGATTATGCCTTTCAAGTTTGTGATTGGGATACCGAGGATCACAATCAAGGTGTGAATAACCATGTAAATGTACTTGGTGCTCTCGATGTTATTTACCACCTGACCAATGTGTCGGTAAACCACACACACTCCATTAGTCTATAATAAACATCGAGCCACCCTTTGCCACCCAAGCTAGTCCCAAGTTAGTGTGCCGGTTAGCCACACACGCACATTACGAGGTTCGAGCTTTTCGTGATTCTCTCCTCTTACGAAAGCCTCCTAACCCCAAACCTTTATATGTGCCAACGAGGGAGCTTTCTCTTTCCACATCTCTGGAGGTGTTTTGACAACCTTCTTGGTAGGGACTAGGTTAAGGATATGGGCAGCAGTCTCTAAGGCATACCCCCAGAATGAGATAGGTAGCGAAGCACGACGCATCATGGAACAAACTATGTCTAACAAGGTCTGATTGCGCCTCTCAACCACACCATTAAGTTATGGCGTCCTATGTGGCGTCAATTATACAACTATTCCACATTCCCTTAGATACTCGTGGAGCCCGTTACTAAGATACTCTCCTCCTTGATCGGATCGTAGCATCCATATCTTCCTACCCAGCCGATTCTCCACTTCTTGTTTAAACTCTTTGAACTTTTCAAAGGTTTCTGACTTATGCTTGATTAAGTAGATATACTCATATCTACTATAATCATTAGTAAAAGTCACATAGAATTGACAAACATCCCTTGTGGTGGATATGAAGGGCCTACATACATCAGTATGTATGAGATCTAACAAACCCTCACCCCTCTCACAAGTACCAGTGAAGGATGACTTGGTCATCTTTCCAAGTGAACAAGACTCGCACATCTCGTCTGATTTTAGGTCAAACGACTCCAACACTCCATCCTTTTGGAGTTGGGCTATGTGTTTCTTGTTGACATGTCCAAGACGACAATGCCACAAGCATGCTTTGTCCAAACTATTGGACGAATCGATTTGCAATACACTATTTCCTAAGTTATCAACAATCATCACAGTTTCATATATTGCATTACAATGGAAATCTTCAAAATAGAAATCACCAATCAAATAAGCATTAATAGAACCAATTTCATTGTTAAAAAAATCTAAATCCTTGTCTATACAAACCATGAAAAGAAATAATTTTTCTCGCCATCTCAGACGAGTAGCAACAATTATTCATATCTAATCCTAACCCACTACTAAGCACTAAAGCATAAGTCAGAATCTTGGTGACAAGCGACGCTTTCCTGTTTCCCATGATCAGGTTCATCTTCTCATGTTCCACATCCCTACTTCCTTTTAGGCCCTGCAAATCAGAACAAATGTGAAAGCCACATCCTGTATCAAAAACCCAAGAAATAGAATGTGATAAGTTGTTAGATTGAATAGTATAAATATCTGAATGGATGGGTTTTTCTTTCCCATCCCTGATGTCATAGCAAGTATTTCGGGCGGCTTTGTTTCCAGTACCCTTTCTCGTGAAAGTAGAAGCACTATGCTTCTTTGGGATCGGCCGAGGGAGTGGCATGACCAACTTTGGTCCCGCTAGAAGAGGATCCATCATGGGGTTTGCCCTTGAAGCTCATGTGAGGAGCCTTCATCTTCTTTCCTCTACCTTGCCCAATAGCCAGGACAGGGGCAGTAGCAAAAGGAGTTGGTGCAACAGACTTGTCCTTTAACTTCTCTCAGCAGTTCGCAAGAGACCTTGAAGATTGCTAAGTGTGACCTCCTCCTTGTTCATATGGTAGATCATAGAAAATTGGTTGTAACAAGGAGGTAAGGATTGGAGAATGACATCAATCGCCATCTCCTCATCGAATTTAACATTTAACTTCAGCAAGCGGTTCACATACCTCTTCATATGTTGCAGGTGGGCCGTGATGGACTCTCCATCCTTCATAGTGGTAGTGATCATCGACACGATGATCTCACACCTCTCTTGCCTGACACTTTGATGGTACCTCTCCATCAACTGTTGGTGCATCTCATTGGGATAGAAGTCTTCATAGGACTTCTGGAGTTCTGGAGTCATAGTTGCGAGCATGATGTAATGTACTTTCGTTTCATCTCTCTTATGTGCCTCATAGGAAGCAATCTCTTCAGGAGTGGTAGTGTTAATGTTAACCTCCTTGAGCTCCTTATCGAGAACATACTCTTTTTCCTCGTATCTTGTCACCATCCATATATTACGAATGTAATCATTAAAGTTGCTACCAGTAAATATTACTCTCCAACATAGGTTCATTAAGGAGAAGGAGCTAGAACCGTTGGAGCCTGAAACGTTATTTTGAGTAGACATCTAAAAAAGAGACAATTTTGATTAGATATGAAAATCCACAATTAAACACCCAAATGAGAAATTAGTGCTAGGACCCAACAATACTATTCACAATCTAGAAAAGAGATGCCGTAATCTAATTGCAAATAATTTGAAGGTAGGTGAATGACGATTCACCAATTTACACCATAAAAAAACGAAAAAGACTTTAAATTTTAAATGTATTGAAACTCCTAGATTCTTTTGAGATTCATTGAACTTTTCAGTGACATTTTAAATCTCTATTATGCCATTCAAGTTTGTGAATAGGATACCGAGGATCAGAAACATGGTGGGAATAACCACGCCAATGTACTTGGTGCTCTCGATGTCATTTTCTACCTAACCAATGCACCGGTAAACCACACACGCTCCATTAGTGTATGACAAACATTGACCCACCATTGGCCACCCAAGGTAGTCCTAAGTTAGTGTTCCGGTTAGCCACACACGCTCCATTAACGACATGGCAAGGTGCAAAGTGCAATTTCATGGAATAGCATACAATTTCACATTTTTCCTAAAGTAACTATGATTGGGAATTTTGTAAAAACATTTAGTTATTTTATTAATCATTATACTTATAATGAGTAATTAGTTGCCCTATCCTTACCCGTTCGGCTAACGACCCTCCACCAATTAAGGAAGCGTTGGGTGAGAGTGCACACCCATTCAATCACCATTTTTTAGGCAATTTCCTTATACCCCCTTATAGATCGGCTTCGTGAATGAGACCTACTAACGGTAAGACTAGCTTAATCTTATATATATATATACATATATATATATACATATATATATATATATATATATATATATATATATATATATATATATCTTATAATATACTAATAGTATAAGGGTCGAATTTTAAACTTGTAAAATTCTAGGGTTTAGAATTTAAATATTTCAAAATTAAAATTTTAACCAAAAAAAAAAAAAAAATTAAATGCCAAAACTTGAGGGCAAGTTTTGATATTTTCAAAACATACTAGATCAAATTACAAATAATTTAATTAAACAAATAATTAATGTATTGAAACTCGTAGATTCTTTTGAGATTCATTGAACTTTTCAATGACATGTTTAAATTTTGATTATGCCTTTCAAGTTTGTGATTGGGATACCGAGGATCACAATCAAGGTGTGAATAACCATGTAAATGTACTTGGTGCTCTCGATGTTATTTACCACCTGACCAATGTGTCGGTAAACCACACACGCTCCATTAGTCTATAATAAACATCGAGCCACCCTTTTCCACCCAAGCTAGTCCCAAGGTAGTGTGCCGGTTAGCCACACACGCTCATTACGAGGTTCTAGCTTTTCGTGATTCTCTCCTCTTACGAAAGCCTCCTAACCCCAAACCTTTATATGTGCAAACGAGGGAGCTTTCTCTTTCCACATCTCTGGAGGTGTTTTGACAACCTTCTTGGTAGGGACTAGGTTAAGGATATGGGCAGCAGTCTCTAAGGCATACCCCCAGAATTAGATAGGTAGTGAAGCACGACGCATCATGGAATAAACTATGTCTAACAAGGTCTGATTGCGCCTCTCAACCACACCATTAAGTTATGGCATCCTATGTGGCGTCAATTGTACAACTATTCCACATTCCTTTAGATACTCGTGGAGCTCGTTACTAAGATACTCTCCTCCTCGATCGGATCGTAGCATCCTTATCATCCTACCCAGCCGATTCTCCACTTCTTGTTTAAACCCTTTGAACTTTTCAAAGGTTTCTGACTTATGCTTGATTAAGTAGATATACTCATATCTACTATAATCATCAGTAAAAGTCATATAGAAGCGGCAAACATCCCTTGTGGTGGATATGAAGGGCCCACATACATCAGTATGTATGAGATCCAACAAACCCTCACCCCTCTCAAAAGTGCCAATCAAGGGTCACTTGGTCATCTTTCCAAGTGAACAAGACTCGCACATCTCGTCTGATTTTATGTCAAACGACTCCAACACTCCATCCTTTTGGAGTTGGGCTATGTGTTTCTTGTTGACATGTCCAAGACGACAATGCCACAAGCATGCATTGTCCAAGCTATTGGACGAATCGATTTGCAATACACTATTTCCTAAGTTATCAACAATCATCACAGTTTCATATATTGCATTACAATGGAAATCTTCAAAATAGAAATCACCATTCAAATAAGCATTAATTGAACCAATTTCATTGTTAAAAAAATCTAAATACTCTCTATACAAACGATGAAAAGAAATAATTTTTCTCGCCATCTCATACGAGTAGCAACCATTATTCAACTCTAATTCTAACCCACTACTAAGCACTAAAGCATAAGTCACAATCTTGGTGACAGGCGACGCTTTCCTGTTTCCCATGATCAGGTTCAACTTCTCATGTTCCACATCCCTACTTCCTTTTAGGCCCTGCAAATCAGAACAAATGTGAAAGCCACATCCTGTATCAAAAACCCAAGAAATAGAATGTGATAAGTTGTTAGATTGAATAGTATAAATATCTGCATGGATGGCTTTTTCTTTCCCATCCCTGATGTCCTAGCAAGTATTTCGGGCGGCTTTGTTTCCAGTACCCTTTCTCGTGGAAGTAGAAGCACTATGCTTCTTTGGGATCGGCCGAGGGAGTCGCATGACCAACTTTGGTCCCACTAGAAGAGGATCCATCATGGGGTTTGCCCTTGAAGCTCATGTGAGGAGCCTTCCTCTTCTTTCCTCTACCTTGCCCAATAGCCAGGACAGGGGCAGTAGCAAAAGGAGTTGGTGCAACAGACTTGTCCTTTAACTTCTCTCAGCAGTTCGCAAGAGACCTTGAAGATTGCTAAGTGTGACCTCCTCCTTGTTCATATGGTAGGTCATAGAAAATTGGTTGTAACAAGGAGGTAAGGATTGGAGAATGATATCAATCGCCATCTCCTCATCGAATTTAACATTTAACTTCAGCAAGCGGTTCACATACCTCTTCATCTGTTGCAGGTGGGCCGTGATGGACTCTCCATCCTTCATAGTGGTAGTGATCATCGAGACGATGATCTCACACCTCTCTTGCCTGACACTTTGATGGTACCTCTCCATCAACTGTTGGTGCATCTCATAGGGATAGAAGTCTTCATAGGACTTCTGGAGTTCTGGAGTCATTGTTGCGAGCATGATGTAATGTACTTTCGTTTCATCTCTCTTATGTGCCTCATAGGAAGCAATCTCTTCAGGAGTGGTAGTGTTAATGTTAACCTCCTTGAGCTCCTTATCGAGAACATACTCTTTGTCCTCGTATCTTTTCACCATCCATATATTACGAATGTAATCGTTAAAGTTGCTACCATTAAATATTACTCTCCAACATAGGTTCATTAAGGAGAAGGAGCTAGAACCGTTGGAGCCTGAAACGTTATTTTGAGTAGACATCTAAAAAAGAGACAATTTTGATTAGATATGAAAATCCCCAATTAAACACCCAAATGAGAAATTAGTGCTAGGACCCAACAACACTATTCACAATCTAGAAAAGAGATGCCGTAATCTAATTGCAAATAATTTGAAGGTAGGTGAATGACGATTCACCAATTTACACCATAAAAAAACGAAAAAGACTTTAAATTTTAAATGTATTGAAACTCCTAGATTCTTTTGAGATTCATTGAACTTTTCAATGACATTTTAAATCTCTATTATGCCATTCAAGTTTGTCAATAGGATACCGAGGATCAGAAACAAGGTGGGAATAACCATGCCAATGTACTTGGTGCTCTCGATGTCATTTTCTACCTAGCCAATGCACCGGAAACCACACACGCTCCATTAGTGTATGACAAACATTGACCCACCATTTGCCACCCAAGGTAGTCCCAAGTTAGTGTGCCGGTTAGCCACACACGCTCCATTAACGACATGGCAAGGTGCAAAGTGCAATTTCATGGAATAGCATACAATTTCACATTTTTCCTAAAGTAACTATGATTGAGAATTTTGTAAAAACATTTAGTTATTTTATTAATCATTATACTTATAATGAGTAATTAGTTGCCCCATCCTTACCCGTTCGGCTAACGACCCTCCACCAATTAAGGAAGCGTTGGGTGAGAGTGGACACCCATTCAATCACCATTTTTTAGGCAATTTCCTTATACCCCCTTATAGACCGGCTTCGTGAATGAGACCTACTAACGGTAAGACTAGCTTAATCTTATATATATATATATATATATATATATATATATATATATATATATATATATATATATATATATATATATATATATATATATATATATATCTTATAATATACTAATAGTATAAGGGTCGAATTTTAAACTTGTAAAATTCTAGGGTTTAGAATTTAAATATTTCAAAATTAAAATTTTAACCAAAAAAAAAAAATTAAATGCCAAAACTTGAGGGCAAGTTTTGATATTTTCAAAACATACTAGATCAAATTACAAATAATTTAATTAAACAAATAATTAATGTATTGAAACTCGTAGATTCTTTTGAGATTCATTGAACTTTTCAATGACATGTTTAAATTTTGATTATGCCTTTCAAGTTTGTGATTGGGATACCGAGGATCACAATCAAGGTGTGAATAACCATGTAAATGTACTTGGTGCTCTCGATGTTATTTACCACCTGACCAATGTGTTGGTAAACCACACACGCTCCATTAGTCTATAATAAACATCGAGCCACCCTTTGCCACCCAAGCTAGTCCCAAGTTAGTGTGCCGGTTAGGCACACACGCTCATTATGAGGTTCGAGCTTTTCGTGATTCTCTCCTCTTACGAAAGCCTCCTAACCCCAAACCTTTATATGTGCCAACGAGGGAGCTTTCTCTTTCCACATCTCTGGAGGTGTTTTGACAACCTTCTTGGTAGGGACTAGGTTAAGGATATGGGCAGCAGTCTCTAAGGCATACCTCCAGAATGAGATAGGTAGCGAAGCACGACGCATCATGGAACAAACTATGTCTAACAAGGTATGATTGCGCCTCTCAAACACACCATTAAGTTATGGCGTCCTATGTGGCGTCAATTATACAACTATTCCACATTCCCTTAGATACTCGTGGAGCCCGTTACTAAGATACTCTCCTCCTTGATCGGATCGTAGCATCCTTATCTTCCTACCCATCCGATTCTCCACTTCTTGTTTAAACTCTTTGAACTTTTCAAAGGTTTCTGACTTATGCTTGATTAAGTAGATATACTCATATCTACTATAATCATTAGTAAAAGTCACATAGAATCGACAAACATCCCTTGTAGTGGATATGAAGGGCCTACATACATCAGTATGTATGAGATCTAACAAACCCTCACCCCTCTCACAAGTACCAGTGAAGGATGACTTGGTCATCTTTCCAAGTGAACAAGACTCGCACATCTCGTCTGATTTTAGGTCAAACGACTCCAGCACTCCATCCTTTTGGAGTTGGGCTATGTGTTTCTTGTTGACATGTCCAAGACGACAATGCCACAAGCATGCTTTGTCCAAACTATTAGACGAGATCGAGATCAATGAAAACCTCAATTTCGTGGAGGAACCGATCGAAATCATGGATCGAGAAGTCAAACGTACAAAGCAAAGCCGCATCCCGTTAGTGAAGGTCCGCTGGAATTCCAAGCGGGGACCGGAGTTCACTTAGGAGCGTGAAGACTCGATGAAACAGAAATATCCACATCTCTTTCCAGATCCATGATTTGTATCTTGACTTGTATCTTAATTTTGAATTTCGGGACGAAATTCCCTTTAACAGGGGGATAATGTGACAACCCAAAACTTCTAATCAATGTAATTGATCTGTGTTTCAGCACTAAAACTTGAGTTCATTGTCTCTTGTGATTTCATATGGGTTCTTTAGACTTAGTATAATTTAGATATGAGCCTTAGGAAGGGTTGGAGAGTGTTTAGTATCACAAAATCGGGCCAAAACTCACCAAATAAGGTGTGTGCGGCCACACACTTGTGTGTGCGGCCACACACCTGTGTGTACGGCCACACACCCAAACGCAAACACCTCAACCTCACACCCAATTCAATTTATGGATGGATACCTCTTCATTCATTCATTTAGATGTTCTCTTCCCTCTCTCTACTTTCTCTCTCTAAATCATTAACCAAGAACACTTGGAAGGCTTCATAATCGTGATCTACTTCATCTTCAAGCTAAGTGTAGTGGTAAACACTTGAATCCCAAGCTTAAAACTCATTATATTCATCATATTCATCATCCCATGAAGGTGTACGGCCGCACACCTTCAAATGGGGGCAGCATACATTCAAAATTTCCAAGTATGAAGAGCATACACTTCAAAATCAACATATAGACTCAAATGAGGAGTGTACGGACGCACACTCCTGTGTACGGCCGCACACACCCTCTGTATGGCCGCACACTCTTGTGTGCTGCCTCACACACACTCCTGGCCACACTCCCCATCCGCACACTCATTTTCAAGACCATACACCCACTCTAATATCCATTTTTGGCCCTAAACTTGCATAAATCATTAAGTTTGGATCATAGGACACTTATTCTTAGTAATTTCAAGCCCTAAGGATGTTTTCCCATCATGTTTAGTCATGGAAAAACCTTAGTTCTAACTCATTTATGTGTCATCACATGTAAAATAGGGGCCATAGGAGTTCAGGGCATCCGTTGACACTCGATCTCTACATTAAGCGGTGAGTTCATACCCCTACCCTTTTTCTCTATTTTCACTATTTTTATGGGGGGGGGGGGGGGACACAAGCAAAGTACAAGGGATTACTTGTACTCAAAACTTGTTTTCGTGTGTGTGTTTCACATTTTATATGCTTTTAACACTGATTGATACAACTGATAACCGTTTGAACATGCAGATCACGTAAACATATATTTGTGAAATGGGTTTATAAACTGTTGTGTTTTATATATTTCACAAATAATTTCCACATTTTATTAGTTAAAAGCATGACATTAGAAACATTGAAACATAAAACTTGTACACTGTTTGTCCTCGGTAACACTCCACAGAGATACGCGAATGGAGGACTATCATATTATTACTAGTAAATTTGTTATTCCTGTATGATTGGAGACACGTCCTCGGCCCACAGAGATACGCGAGTGGAGGACTACACCCGTAACCAGAATCTCTGGGATTAGAGAGCGTGACTTGAGTGTATAGATCTATACGTGGCTGACTACCCCACACCTGGCTGCTAGCTACAGCCGAACCGAAATGGTTCAAGGGTTACGAAAGTCATAAGGTGATGTGGACTACTTATTGCCACATCTAGTCTATTGTATGGTTATGGAACTCGCAATTAGGATAACAGAGATTTACTTAATAGTCATAATGAATAACTTAACACATTTTACAACATAACCAGGTTTCAGAATACATCTTTTACATTGATAACCAACATTTAGAAAAGCATGGGGATTTCCTGGGGAACGTTCACATAACTAGAAAAGTGTAAAAATCCGGATAACTTTACATCTTTTACAATCGGTAAAACACAATCAGGAAAGTATGGGACTTTCCTGGGGATACATTGGTACATTTTCACAAGAGTAAACGTGTTTTCAGTGTACAACTATACTTTACATGTTGAGAACAAAAACCAACCTTTTTAAGAAAATATGGGATTTTCTTGGTGTGTGTAACATTTTCAGAAAACAGAAAGGAAACTCGAACATTTTCACAAAACAAAAACCGCTTATGAACTCACCAGCGTTATGCTGATTTTCAAACCGCTTGTGTTCTCAGGTCAACGTTAGAACAGGTACTCGAAGATCATTTTGTTCCATGTTGGAGTGCGCATAAGACCAGTTCGTTTTGTTATTATATACTACGTATCACCACTGTATAACTTTACTTTTGAAACAAATGTAAAACTTTTCAATATGTAATGTAATGGTTGTTCTACTTTACTTACAGTGTACATTGGATTTGATACTCAACGTGGAGTCAACCCCGGAAATGTTTCCGCCTTCGGTTTTCGGGGTGTGACAAATTCATGTAGGATGAACTTTGAAAAGTTGAACTCAATTCCCGAGGCTAAAGTTGCAATGGCTCCAGTGTTAAAGAGGGAAATCTCATTAGGTCCTGACCTCCTTCCGGAAATACAGCTCACAAACACATGAGCTAGATACTTCCAGCAAGGAGGTAAAAACTTCTTGATAGTAGGAGGAAATGATCCTTCATAACCCATATGATCCAGAATTTCTTGGGTTTGCTCCAGATCAATTTCCGTGGTAAACTTAGGCCTATCATTAATTTGCAGCGATTCTCGAATGACATGTTCTATGATCAGGATTTGCTTTCCTTGCATAGTGGCCTCAAGATATTTCTCGTCTTTGTCATCTCTTTTAACAATTGCGCTTCTCCAAAATTCTTTGATCAATATTTGATAAATCACTGGACCAATGGTGAAAGCAGAAACCAACCAGCATTTTCTTAGACCATCAACAATGAATTTGAGATCGTTGTGGGCAGCCGGAGGATCCTCTAGAAAAATGGCTGAATTGTGCACCTTTGTAAACTCAAGATCTCCCATGTTGATCTGAAAAATACAAGCATACATTAGAAAACTTAAGAGACTCCCCATTAAAAAGAAGTCTGTCATTTTTAGGTGTATAGCCATACACCTATATCCAACCACACACAAGGTGTGCAACCATACACGGTGTACAACTATTCATGGACTCCAACTGTACATAGTGCCAACCGAACATGAGTCCAGCTGCACACGAGGGGTGTGCAACCGCACACGGGTTCAGCCGTACATGGGTTCAGCCGCACACGGGGGTGTGCAGCCGCACACGGGGCCAACCGCACACTGTGTGTGCGGCCGCACACGCACAGTCGATATCGAAAACCTTCAATTGACCATCGATTCAAGATCGATTTTGCTCAAAAACCACATCATGGGAGTTAGTTTTAACGTTCTTACGATTACTAGGCTTCAATTTCACGAAAGATGGTGGTTTTTAAAGATTTTAGAGAGAGAGAGAGAAGTGGGAGCTGTGTGCGGTTGAACTAAAGAGGAGGAAAAATGATTACTTTGACCGCACACTCTCCTTTTATACATCCCTTAAACTTGGGCTGCTATTCATCATTTAAAAATAAAGGCCCAATACTCAAATGTATTTAAAAATAAAACTTTTTGATGATTAATTACAAGGTAAAATAAAAATAAGATAAAAACAGAAATAAATAAATAAATAATAAAAAAAAATATTTTCTAAGAATTACCAATCCTAAAATGAAAATAAAAATAAAAATAAAATAAAATAAAATGATACTAAGATTTTAATTTAACCAAATTTTCGCCTTTATATGAAATTAATAACCTTTTGAGATGTGGGATCAAAGTTGTTGGACAATCATTCTCCATTTGTCAGTACCTCTCCTTGCATGAATAGATCTGGTTGATCGCCGGTATTGTGGTCCACTTAAGCACGAAAAAATGTGACAAATTTTGGACATGCTATAAGTTACAAGACAAGTTGATCCTATGTTCCTAGATAAAACTTCCTAAGGACCATTTATCTAACGACGACCAAGGATATTGTTGTCCACCTAATTTGAGCAGCGAGATCCACAAACAATCTATAATTGTTCAACTTTAATTGTACTAGAATGTGTTTCCTGCTTCCTGATATACCCCAATAATCAATAACTTCCGAGATACTCCTTACTTTAGATGAGCATACAATTATTAGGAGAGAGAATTGATATAGACTGCATATGTTGTACACCCAGGCCGGATCTCTTCCAATCACATAGAGGGTGAAACATATGACTAACTGGAGTTTCAGATGGATTGAGAAGCCGAAGGTTGCATATGATGTGTACCGGGTCGGATTGTTAATCACGTAAAGGAGTCAGCATATGACTAACAAACAGAAAGAATAGCATAGATAGAAGATGCAGAGAGACAGAGTTGCATATGTTGCGGTCTAGGTCGGATCTTTCGATCACACAAAGGAGGCAACATATGGCTAACAGTAAAAAAGAAAGAAATAATTTTCTACAGACCTAATTTATCGGAATTCCCCAGTCGCTCCATCAATACCGGAATTAAGGATAGAATCCGTACATCGAGGAAAAGTTAATCCACAGTTCTAGATATGGGTTTCTTTAATGTGACAAGTGGATTCTCATGTATATCTCCCTGCTCAAGCTACCCAAGCTTCATATACTCAGGCTAAACGAAGCTATCTAGGTCAAGACTGATCAAGTCTCTAGATCCCTTAAGTTCATCTGCACCTAGTCAAGTCCATTAAACTTTCCGTGCCTACCAGCGCATCGAACTGATATCCTAGACAATTCAGCTTTGGTACCTTACACAGATTTAGACCGCCTGTTATCACTTGTTGATCTCACTTCCCAACAGATCACTTTTCAGAAATATTTTTTATTTTTCTATTTTTCTATTGTTTTTGGATTTTTAATTTTTGATTTTTGTTTGGTTTTTTTTTGTTTTTTTCTCCCCTAAATTTTTGCATGGAAGAGAATGAAATTAAAATGCGCAAACTTAAAATAACGTAAACAAAAATCAATCCTCAAAGCGAATCATTTTTAAATAGTTTACCAGCACATCGAATCAAGCTTTGTTAAAAGGCTTTGTGAACAAATCCGCCACATTATTAGAAGTGGGAACCTGTTCTAGCCGAATGAGCAAGCGCTCATAACAATCTCTGATAAAATGAACTTTGATGTCGATGTGCTTGGTTTTTGAGTGTTGGACCAGATTTTTAGCAATTTGGATCGCAGCCTCATTATCACAGAATATAGGGGTTTCTTGAAAATTCAAACAATAATCCAACAGATGATGTTGGATCCATATGACTTGAGAGCAATAGGTAGACACAACTACGTATTCTGCTTCTGCTGTTGAGGTCGAGACAATATGCTATTTCTTGCATTCCCAAGACACCAGCCTATCTCTGAGAAATTGACATCCACCTGAAGTCGATTTCCTGTCAAGCTCGCAACCACCATAATTGTTTTCTGCAAAATCAATAAGACGAGACAGTTTTGGGATACCAAAGACCCAATTTTGGGCTGTGTTTGAGATACCAAAAAATTCTTTTAACAGCAATAAGACGAGACAGTTTAGGATTAGCCTGGTAGTGCGCGTATTGACAGACTGCAAACATGATGTCTGGGCGACTTGCAATCAGATACATCGGCGATCCAATCATCGATTTGTAGTACGTATGATCCACAGATTCGCCTTCAAGATCAGGAGTCAGCAGTGGTACGTCCGCCATAGGCGTCAAAGTAGGTTTAGCGTCTCTGAACCCGAACTTCTCGAGTGTGACAACCCAAAATTTCCATTTTGTACGAACATTTTCTATTCAATAGAAGCTAGTCTAGTTTCAATGAATTTCAGACTTTTCCGAATAAGTTTGTGTACATTAGGGTTTACGTTTAAGGAGATATCAGGAGAGTGGATGCTCATGGGTTTGTGAAACTAGAGCATTTCAAAACATCATAATGTTAGAGTCCAATTCCGGAATAAAAATATCTTCTGCCAAAAATATTTTAGGACTATAAATAGATTTCTAAACTAAAATCATTCATTATTCACATTTCCAACTAGAGAAAAGCCATTTTATCTATCACGAATCTTCGGGTTTTCATCCCAAATCGTGAGTACACTTCCCTAGTTGTGTTATAATGCTTGTTTTATGCTTAATAACATAGATTGTATGTGAAATATATGAGATTCGGGAGTTTACCGCCCAAGAACGTTCTTGGGGAGTAAACTCCAAAATGAAGCCTAAAGGCCATCTAGTCCCATTTACTTGTGAGGTAACTAGCTTAGGATAATATGTATGATCATTTGAGACTAGAAAACAATCAAGAACACATAGCTTTAGGTGTTTATGGCCCAAGAGTTTCTTGGACCGTGAACACCAAATTCAAGGGCTTAAATATGCCCTAATCACTCCTAAAGGATTTAGACATTAACCCTCAATTACTTCTAGCTAATATGGGGACATTAACACATCAAAAACACCCTTTAAAGGGAGTTTACGGCCAAGAGAATATTCATAGGCCGTAAACACCAAATAAGGGCACCAAAGTGTGCCTAGGGTCCTCCTTAGCCTTAAACAAATGCATAGAATTTATCCTACTTGTGTTTGGGACTTGAAAGAATTAAAAAACCCATCCCATGAGAGTTTACGGCCATAAACTCTAAGGGATATGGTCTTTTGGCCGTAAACCCCTTAAAGGAGTATTTTCTATGCCCTAAACTACCCAATGGATTAAACCACCAAGTTAGCCTTATTCTAGAAATCAAATAACACTTCAAAACACCTATTACCACCAAGATTGGAGTTCATGACCATAAACTCAAGGGTTTACGACCGTAAACTCCTTGTGTGGGGTTTATTGGGTAGTAAACTCTTATATAAGGCCCTTTGGTACGTTAAACCCCTTTAGCCTTGTTCCATAACAACCTAGAAGCAACCCTTAGGACCTTTAACACTTATACCAAGTGTTTACATGTTCCTGAGTGTGCCAGCTTATTTCATTAAGTTATTATTTGGCTAATTAGTTATATATATGCTCATTATATGATAACTAGGTTCGTGCGTGTGAACAAGTCTCCGTTTGCCACCTAGCATGGTATCTGACACTTCAATCCAATCCACTCACCACAAGTGAGTTCATACCCCTTTAATTAACCTTTGAAATACTTTTAAATGTTTTAAATACTTTTATGGGGGGAATACAAGTTAAATACTTATAGTTATTGCATCAATCACATGTGATTAATAACTAGAAAACCAATGGTTTTATCACTGTTCAAACTGTTTATCAAAGTGTTTTACTTCAAAATGTTTTACAAACTCTTTTACTTATCAAATGCTTTTATTAAACTTTGTTTTACTTCTTATAAATTGCATGCCCATATATGTATAGATATATAAGTAATGTTTAAAGGGCTTAGGAAGGCCATCCGCCCTATTTCCTTTTTCTCGATTTGGATGTGGTCTGGTGGGATTTCGGGTAACTATTCGAAGGTCGTTTCAATATTAATTATATATCAAATATACATATATAGACATAAAAGTACTTCCATATTCATGCGTATTAGACACATCATTAATAAGTTACCATCAGGGTAACACAGGATCATACTACTACAATTTCTAGATCAATGAGTCAGTTCATTCATGAGTCTATACATTACATTACTATGAGAACATATACAACTATACTAGGAGGAGAACATATACAACTATACTAGAACGAGAAACATTACATTACATATACAAGAATACGTTAACAATTGTGATCCACTGTATCGGAGCATGCCTTAAATGTCATGGCCCGAGTTGTAGCCAGAATTCTCTTGGAGGGAGAGCGTGAGTATGGTATAGATCTATACTGGATTGACTATCCTACACTTTGCTGCTAGCTACAGCCGGACCTGCAGGTCTGCGGGTGCCAAACGTCATTCCGTTATTGCGACCATTCGTATGTCGTTGTTACTAGTCGATAGTATCGTGCAATTTATCACATAATACCTTAATATAAATCCGGTTTAAGGTACTTAGTACAACATTAGTTCGTATAATACAACACTACAGTACTACAATTATTTACCCATTACATATATTTAGTGATTATTTCACTTAAACATTAATGTACAAACTATATTTTGTTAAATGATAGTTACACTTGGGAAATTACACACTTTTACAACAAACGAGCATACAAAACAGTTAAGCCTTGGTAGAAGGCTACTTTAATAGAAAATATAGGTTTTTCTGAGGAATTGAAACTTTTACAAACACTTACAAACATTTACTTACATTTTACAGACTTATACTTGAGACATGTTCAAACGTTTTTGATAACAAACATCGACACTAAAATACTTATGAACTCACCTGCTTAATGCTGATAAACTCTTTCAAAATAACTTGTATTCTCAGGTCATCAGTAGACAGGTACCGAGGCCAGCTTTTGAGAAGATGGAGCGCATCCAAGACTCATCTTATTATTTTGATTTACATTATTTTTGGTGTCTATAACTGTACAGAACACGCTTGTATTAAAATTATATATTTAATGCAATGGATGATGTTGTTTGCTTATTTACTTTTACTGTGTTGTGATACTTTACACGACGTCCTCCGCCCCAGAACGTTTCCGCCGTTCTTGGTTTTGGGGTGTGACAGATTGGTATCAGAGCATTGTTTATAGTGAATCAAGTATATCAACCCATAAAAGATATACTAAACTATAAACCCATTAGGGATTAAAGCACTCTGACCAAGAGTCTATACTTTAAATATTAAAATATTTAATTAAGTATACTAGTCTGCATTCATACTAAAATCAGTGTCACAATGACAAGAACAAAAGTATTACAATTGTTAAATATCACAAGTGAGCTCGGGGATGTATGGTCAGTCCTGGGAATGGCATAGCCTGATCAACTATGTTGGTCCTAGGAGTGATTAGCATATGCCCTAGAATGCTTGTGATGTGTTAACAAGTCTAAAAACTTACCAACAATACCACAAGAAGATCAGTAGAACTTAAACTTAAAATACTATAGGTGTATTTTGTACTACTAGTTACATGTATACTATATTCTTATACCTCTCTTCTCGCGTAGATTTAAATGGTTGGATTCCATCACGGCGACCCGTACTTTCCAAATGAAGGCAATGTCGGGTGGATCGAAGAAGAGCCCAAAGATGAGCATCCAATCCCTTTGGATGATCACCTCGCAGAAGGCTTTCCTGATGGATCCGACTCCGAGCCTGAAGTCAACAACCTACCGCTAGTAGGTCAAGCCCCGAACAACAACCCCCGACCAGGTTTTCCAGGTCCTACTCCCTTGTGGGCAACCAACTTGAATCGCTGGAGTGACGAACAGGGTCAACCCTTACCATAATTTGGGGACCGAAGCTTTTACAACGTCATTGAAGGTGGTTCTGCTGACTTGATACCATATGGGTCATCGTCGATAGATTGACCAAGTCTGCACACTTCCTGCCTATCAAAGAAACCGACAAGATGGAGAAACTTACGAGAACATACATTAGGGAAATAGTACAGCTACATGGTGTACCTATGTCTATTATCTCCGATAGAGATAGTAGGTTCACCTCAAGATTCTGGCAATCACTACAACATTCCCTAGGAACAAGGTTGGACATGAGCACAACCTATCATCCACAGACAGACGGACAGAGTGAGTGGACCATCCAAACACTGTAAGTTATGTTGCGAGCCTGTGTGATTGACTTTGGGAAGGCATGGGATACTCATTTACCCCTTGTCGAGTTTTCCTATAATAACAGTTATCACACGAGCATCAAGGTTGCTCCATTTGAAGCCCTCTACGGCCGAAAGTGCAGATCCCCTCTGCACTGGGCTGAGGTGGGTGATACCTAATTAGCCAGGGGGCAAGCTTCCGACAGTACTCTCACCGGTCCGGAGATCATTCGGGAAACGACAGAGAAAATCGTTCGGATTCGTGAACGATTGAAAGCCTCTAGAGACCGACAGAAGAGCTACGCTGATAAAAGAAGAAAACCTTTGGAATTTCAGGCGGGAGACCGAGTCCTTCTCAAAGTCTCACCCTGGAAAGGCTTGATACGCTTCGGCAAGCATGGGAAGCTTAATCCGAGGTACATAGGGCCTTTCGAGATTATTGCAAGAGTCAGCCCCGTAGCTTACAAGCTCGACCTACCCGACGCACTTCGTAACGTACATTCTACATTCCACGTATCTAACTTGAAAAAGTTCCTGTCCGACGAGACTCTTGTAATCCCACTCGATGAGATCGAGATCAACGAGAGCCTCAACTTCGTGGAAGAACCGGTAGAGATCATGGACTGTGAGGTCAAGCAGACGAAGAAAAGCCGTATCCCTATCGTGAAGGTTCGCTGGAACGCCAAGTGAGGACCGGAATTCACTTGGGAACGCGAGGATCAGATGAAACTGAAATACCCTCATCTTTTCGCTTAATTGTTTGTAACTTCTTATCTGCTTAAATTCTAATTTCGGGACGAAATTCCTTCTAACGGGGGGATGATGTGACAACCCGAAATTTCCATTTTGTACGAACATTTTCTATTCAATAGAAGCTAGTCCAGTTTCAATGAATTTCAGACTTTTCCGAATAAGTTTGTGTACATTAGGGTTTACGTTTAAGGAGATATCAGGAGAGTGGATGCTCATGGGTTTGTGAAACTTGAGCATTTACAAACTTCATAATGTTAGATTCCAATTCCGGAATAAAAATATTTTCTGCCAAAAATATTTTAGGACTATAAATAGATTTTTGAACTAAAATCATTCATTATTCACATTTCCAACTAGAGAAAAGCCATTTTCTCTCTCACGGATCTTCGGGTTTTCATCCCAAATCGTGAGTACACTTCCCTAGTTGTGTTATAATGCTTGTTTTATGCTTAATAACATAGATTGTATGTGAAATATATGAGATTCGGGAGTTTACCACCCAAGAACGTTCTTGGGGAGTAAACTCCAAAATGAAGCCTAAAGGCCATCTAGTCCCATTTCCTTGTTAGGTAACTAGATTAGGATAATATGTATGATCATTTGAGACTAGAAAACAATCAAGAACACGTAGCTTTAGGTGTTTACGGCCCAATAGTTTCTTGGACCATGAACACCAAATTCAAGGGCTTAAATGTGCCCTAATCACTCCTAAAGGCTTTAGACATTAACCCTCAATTACTTCTAGCTAATATGGGGACATTAACACATCAAAAACACCCCTTAAAGGGAGTTTACAGCTAAGAGAATATTCATAGGCCGTAAACACCAAATAAGGGCACCAAAGTGTGCCTAGGGTCCTCCTTAGCCTTAAACAAATGCCTAGAATTTATCCTACTTGTGTTTGGGACTTGAAAGAATTAAAACACCCATCCCATGAGAGTTTACGGCCATAAACTCTAAGGGATATGGTCTTTTGGCCGTAAACTCCTCAAAGGAGTATTTTCTTTGCCCTAAACTACCCATAGGATTAAACCACCAAGTTAGGCTTATTCTAGAAATCAAATAACACTTCAAAACACCTATTACACCCAAGATTGGAGTTTGTTGGGTAGCATAGCGTAGCATTTTTGATGTATTGCGTCTATTGGGCTCGGTTTATAGTCCATGTTTTGTACTCCGGTTTGGGCCTGTCCAACCGTGAGCTGATAGGGTTTAGTATATAATAATGTGCTTGCATGCATATTAGGTTAACGATTGATAGCAATTACGATAGCTTTACAGATTTTCTTCATCGTTCTTGTAAACCCTAAATCCTCTACAGTAGAAGTTCTTTATCGAGCTCTTCTGAGGATTGTTTATTAATCATTCGACATCTTTTGATCCGTTCTTGTGTTCTTGCTGTTTATTCGTTTATTTCTTTACCTGTTTTATAGATCTAATCAATCTTCAAGTTAGTTTTAACTTATCAATTGGTATCAGAGCAGGAGGCTGTGTAATCGATACACTTCTTTTCTGTGAAAAAGGTTTCGATTAGGGTTATTCCGCATTTATTGATATTTATTGAGCCGTCATCTCATAATTGACGTATCACGATATTTATTGTGTTGCCCTAATTTGATATATTACAAGTCAGATCTTTGAACAGGTTATTCGATCAATTATGGATGAGTCGCAATCCAATCCCATTAATATTTCGAACAGCATTGGATCAACAACGAAGATTCCCATCCTGTACACCCATGATTATGATGTCTGGGCGCATCACTTTGAAGATTATGTTATAGGATCTGAGGATAATGGATACCTTATATGGGAAGCAATCGTTTCTGGACCTTTTTCTCATTCAGAAACTTCAAGGATTATTAAAACTCAAAAGGAGTATAATGATCTTCTGAAAAATGTTAAAGATATTGCGCAAGACGAAAAAAATAAATTTCAGTGGAATATCAAAGCGTTAAGATTGATCAGATTCGCTCTTCAATCCGATACTTTTAGGCTGGTGAGTTCATGCACGACTGCAAAAGAGATATGGGACAGACTACGTGAATTGTACTCTACAGACGAAGATCTTGAACACTCCATTCAAACCTTACTCTTGTCCGAGTTTGGTGAATTCAAGCAAGGAGCCGAAGAAACTGTGACTCAAACGTTCGATCGCTTCAATCATCTTCTTAGCAAGATGATCAAACACGACATCGAAAGGAAGCTTATTGAGCAGAAGGTTACGTTTTTGAACGGACTCAGATCTGAGTGGAGAGCAGTTGTGTCCACAGTTAAAGCACACGAGCAATTCAAATCCTATTCTTTGGCGAAACTGGTGGGCATCCTAAAATCTCAAGAAAAGATCGTGTTACAGGAGAAAAATGTGGTTTCAAGCCTAGGTTCGTTGGCCCTCCTGTCCAAAAGCAAAGCGGTGATGGAGGACGAAGACCTCAACTTGGATGACTATGACCTCACTTCTGAGGACTATGCTATGATGGTGTCAAACCCCAAGAGGTTCATCAAGAAGAGATTCCCCACTAACAAGAACCGAAATTGGCAAGGGAGTTACAGTTCTGAAAAGGTCAAAGATGAACCGAAGGCTGAAGAGTCAAAGAAAGAACCGAAGGCTGAAGGAGATTCGGGAGTGAGCTGCTAGTATTGTGGAGGAAAGAACCACTATGCAAAAGATTGCGTCCTCAAAAAGATGGCAGAAAAGGATGAGGAAAAGGATGAAGAAGCTTTGTTGCAGGAAAAGCTAGATGAAATCAGGAAGAAGAAATCTACTGCTAACCCTCCTATGAATGCGTTAATTGTGCAGGGTTCGGTAGCTGATGATGAGTTCGGTGGCGTGGAGGTCTGGTCAGCCGACTCTGAAGATGATGAAGTGAGGAAGCCTTCACATGGAAAGGCTTATGTGGCGAAAGAAGAGAGCAGTGGAGGAAGATGCTTGATGGTGTCCGACGTATCTCAGATGAGGGGAGACAACACTGATGGTGGGAATGATGACACGAAGGAGCAACAGAACTTGTGCTTTACAGCCAAACCGCTCAGCGTGCAGTTCAACAAGCTTGATGAACTGATCAAGAAGGTACAATCAGTTTTTGTCTCATTTAAAGTTCCACAATGTTCATATGAAAAAGAATTAAAAAGTGTTAATTCAAGAATCTCTCATCTAGATAGTAGTTTAACTCAAACTCGAGTCACCAATTCTAACCTAACTGACCAATTAAGCAGGGTGTCTTCGAAGAGTGAGGAACGGCGGATGTGGATCGAACTGAAGGAGTCGGAATTAATCAAAATAAAAGATGAAAACATTTATTTGCAAAGAGACAATTTAAAGCTTTTGAAACAACGAAATGTTTTTTGTTTGATTGCCAAACGTCTTTATACTAATATTACTCAGCTTCATTTGGATTGTGAAATAGGACAAAAGATTCATCGCATGATTTTACCCTTCCTTGAGTTTAAGGAGGATGAAATTGATGCTGAAGCGTATAATTGTGAGAGTGTTATTTCATCTGAGGATGTTAATCCGACGTATATGTATGGATTGGACAAAATCGAATCTTTCATTAAGTCCAAGGACCATAAGGACATGCTTAAAAACCTTTTGGATGAAAATGATAAACTGAAACTGAGAACCGAAACCATACAAAATTTTGACTCTTTGAATGCCAACTTGAGCTCAGAAAATAAAATTGATGTTGAAAATGCATCTGAGCTTAATGAGGACGACAATATGAGTGAAATTTCTGTAGAGGACACACTTGACTGTTCAGAATTTGTCAAGAGCGAACCCGAGAACCACAAAAAATCTCATTTCAGAAAATTCAGTGGAGTTCGCTCGTATGTCCCAACAAAAGTCCCTGATCCTTGCAGAGAAGGCAGTCGTATACCAAAAGGTTAGAACCACTCCAAATCAGGTGTACAAGGTAACAGGCGTAACCGAACATCAGACTGCTGAACTCACAGCTATTGTAAACGAAGACAATGCTGATGGCTGTGACGAGTTCTTCTGGTCAGCTCCCATTGACAATGCTGATGAAACGGTGGGTTTGTCTGAAAGGACTTCCTAGAAAAGCAAAGGCAGATATGTGCCAGAACCTTTGAATAAACCTGATAGCTTCAATGTGCCAAGTACTAGTGGTACGAAAGATGTTCCTCAGGAAAAAGAAATTCCTAAAAAAGAAGTCACATCCCCAAGTGAAACTTCATCAGTTCAGAGTGAACCAGCTGAAGAAAAACAAAAACCGAAAGCTAACATCCATCATCAACCGAAGCAGATGAGAAATCAAAAACGAAAAAGGAATCAGAGATACAGGAAGAATCTCTCTGAAAGAAAACAGTTTTGGCAATCTCAGAATGGCTATTTCTCACATCAAGACAGGAACTTAAAATCAGAGAAAAGTCCTGTTGAATCGAAAGAGAGCAACAACAACCGAAAGCAGAGGTTCGGTTCGGAGAAAAACATCAACCGAAAGCAAAGGTTCGGTTCAGAAAATGATTCCAACCGAAAGCAAAGGTTCGGTTCAGAAAATGATTCCAACCGAAAGCAAAGGTTTGGTTCTGAGAATGATTACAACCGAAAGCAGAAGTTCGGTTCAGAGAACTACATCAACCGAAAGCAAAAGTTTGGTTTGGAAATCAAAAGAGATCAAAACTCTAGGGTCGGTCCCACTGATGATCAAAAGCAAAAGGGTCACCTAGAATCTTCAACCAAGAAGTCATCTCAATCTAAGCTCTCTCATTCTAATTCTTCTAATTCTTCAAACTCTTCTATCTCTTCTCCACCTCGTCCTTAATTCCATTCTGTTCCTTCTCAAAAATCTCAATCATCAGCTGAACAAAAAGGAAAACAGAAGGTTTCAGTGGTTAAACCAGAGTCAAAACCGAAAGCATCGAATCCAAATAAAATTAAAGTTTTTACCATCAAAAAGAAAGATGAAAAAACACTAATAAAAAGAACATATTTAGTTGACATCTCTCTTACTATTCCTGTTCCTGTGAAAGGCTCACGTGGACCCAAGAAGCTTTGGGTTCCTAAATCTGCTTAATTTTTGCAGGTTATCAGTGACGAGCAGTTTGACGAAGAATGGTACATTGATAGTGGCTGCTCGCGTCACATGACAGGAAGGAAGTAAGAGCTAAGGGAATACAGGTCTCTTTCAAATGGTGGAAACGTCAAGTTCGGGAACAACTCCTTCGGCACCATAAAAGGCTATGGAATGATTACAAATGGTGATTTCACGATAAGGAAGGTTGCATATGTGGAAGGACTACAACACAACCTCATCAGTGTACCTCAGCTTGTTGGAGGTACCGGTCTCAAAGTCTCATTCGACGATGAGGGTTCTGAAATAATTGAGAAGAAGACGAAAAGAGTTATTCTCAAATCGGAGCGTAACGGTGAAATGTTTCCTTTAAACCTCAAACCCATCAAAGGAAACCCAACTATCTTCCTGTTATCCAAAGCACAATCTGACAAAAGTTGGCTGTGGCACCGAAGACTCTCTCATCTCAACTTTAAAGATATCAACAAACTTGTTACTGGAGGTCATGTTTGAGGTCTTCCATTGCTCAAGTACGATAGAGATCATTTGTGTGCTGCATGTGAAATGGGGAAGTAGAGTCGTCAAAGTCATCCATCTATAATAAACACTAAAGTTGTTGAACCACTAGAATTACTTCATATTGATTTGTGTGGTCCATCATCTATCGAAAGCATCGGTGGTAGCAAGTATATTCTTGTTATTGTTGATGACTTTTCACGTTTTACATGGGTGTTCTTTCTGAAGCTTAAATCTGAAGCGACTCACAAGCTAAAAGTGTTCATCAAGAAGATTGAAGTACAGCTGAGGAAGGTCGTTCGCAACATCAGGAGCGACAACGGATTGGAGTTCAAAAATAGAGAATTCGAAGAATTCCTGGCAGAAAAGGGAATCTGTCACAACTTCTCAGCTCCCTACACACCTCAACAGAACGGTATTGTCGAAAGACGAAACCGATCGTTATGTGAAGCAGCCCGAACCATGCTAAGTTTCGCTTCGTTACCTTTATATTTTTGGGCTGATGCTATTTCTGCTGCTTGTTATACACATAATAGGTCATATCTCAACAAGCGCTTCACTCTCACTCCTTATGAGATCATCAACAACAGGAAGCCAAATGTGACGTTTTTCCATGTGTTCGGTTCAAGGTGTTTTATCTTCAATTCTAAAGAACACCGCAACAAGTTCGATGTCAAAGCCGACGAAGGGATATTTCTGGGCTATTCTCTCTCTTCTAAAGCGTATAGGGTATTAAACAAGCGTTCGAGGAAAATAGAAGAAACTTACTACGTGACTTTTGATGATAGCTATGTCAAAAAGCTAAAGGCCAACGAAGACACAGCTGGAGAAATCTTTCCTCAAACTGGCCAAGTCACAGCCTCGATCGCTAATCTATTCGAGAAGTTCATGGAGCTTTTTGATGAACCAGAGAAGGCCACTCTTTCTGAAGCCAGTGCAGCAGACAACAGGGTAGATCACTTAAAGCAACTTGTCGACGATGCTGCAAGGAGAATGAATGAAGGAGAATCAGGTTCTGAAGACCCTCCACAACACAATGCTTCAGTCGAGGGGGAGGATCCACCATCATCATCCCAGCCGAGCTCACAAGTTGAGGGGGAGCTAAGGTCTCAAACTACTCCCGAAAGCACTTTGCCAACCGAAAGTGCCTCACCATCCGAAGGTGCATCAACGCCCGAAAGCTCAGCACCACAAGAAACCACTGTAGCTCAAGATTCTCAAGACATTCCTGTAAGATCATCTATCGAGGGGGAGCATGCTGATATGTCTTACGACTATGAAAGCTAGTCCGAACCAGAAGAAATGATAAACGCTGAATTAGATCCAACCTTTGATCCAAACTACCCTCCTCTCACCAAATGGACCAGAGATCATCCTGTCTCTCAAGTTGTTGGTGATGTATCTGAAAAAGTTCTGACTCGATCACAACTCAAGGCAAAATAGACTTCCTTGTTTTCAAAAGTCGAATTATGCATGTTTAACTCATTCGTATCAAAAGTTGAACCAAAGACAGTTAACACTGCTCTTGATCACTCCGGTTGGGTTCAAGCTATGCAAGACGAACTGAATGAATTTGAAAGGAACAAAGTTTGGCGACTTATTCCAACTCCTCCAGATGCCTCGGTTGTTGGTCTCAAATGGGTCTTCAGGAACAAAATGGACAAGGAAGGGAACGTTATAAGGAACAAAGCACGTCTGGTAGTGAAAGGATACTGTCAGGAGGAAGGCATTGACTATGAAGAGACTTTCGCTCCTGTAGCTAGGCTGGAATTAGTAAGAATATTTCTTGCCTATGCTGCCCACAAAAACTTTGAGGTCTACCAAATGGACGTCAAGTGTGCATTTCTCAATGGAGAACTCGAAGAAACTGTGTATGTGGAGCAACCTCCTGGATTCGTGAATGAAAAGTATCCTAATCACTGTTACATTTTGGATAAAGCCGTGTATGGACTGAAACAAGCTCCGAGAGCCTGGTATGAAACGCTGACTAAATTTTTAAAGATGTCCAAATTCAAACAAGGTTCGGTTGACCCAACCTTCTTTCGTAAAAAGGAAGGTAACCACCTTATGATCGTTGAAATTTATGTCGATGATATCATCTTTGGCTCAACGAATCCTAGCCTAACAGCTGAATTCAGAAAGCTGATGGAGACTAAATTTGA
Source organism: Lactuca serriola (assembly GCF_051521515.1). Lineage (NCBI taxonomy): Eukaryota > Viridiplantae > Streptophyta > Magnoliopsida > Asterales > Asteraceae > Lactuca > Lactuca serriola. Next base: position 238,621,959 of record NC_136410.1, read on the forward strand.
AATGAGCTCAATGGGTCCTATTAACTTTTTCCTTGGTTTAAATATTAGACAGGGACCCGAAGGCATCTTTATTAATCAGGAAGCTTACACGAAGACTCTCTTAGAAAAATTTGGCATGATGGGAGATTCAAAAGTCAAAGTTCCAATGGCGTTCGACACCAAGCTCACTCCATCCCTGGATAAACCGGCAGTTGATATTACGCTGTATCGTCAAATGATAGGCTCTCTAATGTATCTCACTGCTAGCAGGCCTGACATAATGTTTTCTGTTTGTTACTGTGCTAGATTTCAGGCAAACCCACGCGAACCTCACATGCTTGCAGTGAAGAACGTTTTACGATATCTCAAGCGAACTACCTCTTTAGGTCTATGGTACCCTTCCAACTCAGGCTTCTTCGTTCAAGCCTACTCAGATGCAGACCTTGGAGGTTGTGGACTCGACAGGAAAAGCACCACTGGCGGCTGCCAATTCCTTGATGGGAAGTTGGTTAGCTGGCAATCAAAGAAACAAACGTGCGTGTCTTTGTCTACAGCTGAAGCAGAATACATTGCAGCTGCGTCCTGTACCTCTCAAGTGATTTGGATCCAGAGTCAACTCCGAGACTATGGACTCAATATGAAAAAGATCCCACTATATTGCGACTCTGAAAGTGCAATTAGGATCTATCATAACCCAGTGCAACACTCCAAGACCAAGCACATAGCACTGAGGTATCACTTCATCAAAGATCATGTGGAAGATGGAAACGTTGAAGTACACTTTGTTAGAACCACTGATCAATTGGTTGATGTCTTTACCAAAGCTCTTCCTGAAGCGTCATTCAACAAAATTCTACAAGGGCTTGGTATGATGGAATCAGAGTCAGTACCACAAACTACCTCTCAAACTCAAATGTCAGAAGCGAAATAGACCGAACGTTCGGGTTTGGTTGAATCATCTGCACTCGCTCATCATTTCAAAGGTAGTTTTCGTGGTTGTAAATTTCATGTACAAAGTTGTTTATCTTATTGTCATAAGTATTTCCTTTTTTGAAAGTCTAAATTCCTTGGTTTTTCAAAATTTTTCAAAACCGAAACCAACCGAACGCTCGGGTTCGGTTTTTCAAAATTTTTCAAAACCGAAACCAACCGAACGCTCGGGTTCGGTTTTTCAAAATTTTTCAAAACCAAAACCAACCAAACGATCGGGTTCGGTTTTTCAAAATTTTTCAAAACCGAAACCAACCGAACGCTCGGGTTCGGTTTTTCAAAATTTTTCTCAACCGAAACCAACTGAACGCTCGGGTTCGGTTTTTCAAAATTTTTCAAAACCGAAACCAACCGAACGCTCGGGTTCGGTTCCAAAGTTTTTTTTATGTCTTTCTTTTCTTTTCCAAAAATTTTTTTAATCTTTTATTTTCTTTCTTAGTCTTATTTTTCTTATTATTTATCATTTTTTTATATATATCAAAACTCCAAAAATATTTTGTTCTTCATTTGCTTTTTGTCTTTAACTTTTACATGTGTGTTCGTTCGTTTATGGGGAAATATTTGTTGGATTAGTTAAGTGTCCGTAGAAGCATGCTGTTGTATGTGCCCAAAGCCTCATCAGATTCTGAATAATAGCCTTAATGACTTGGTATACACAAACCTTGTCTTCCCAATTCGGCTACTACTCTCTTATTCTAATCATGAGCTACCTAACTCTCTTCTCACATGAGATAAGAGTTTTCTGCTTAGTCCTACTTTTCACAGCAGAGGTACTTTTCTTTCTTACACCATCTCCATTACATTTCTCCATTAAATTCGTTTCATCAACGTAACCATTGAGACTCTTAGAAATTACCACTGAGGTTTATGGTTACTCAAAAACTGTGTTTATGATCTTAGTTTCATGCCACTACGAGCTGAGTGAAACGCAAAATTCAATACCAAATCTGAATTGACGGTGAACAATTAATTTGCTCAAGTTTTCACTAATGAATTGACGGACGTATCCTCATGAAATCTCAAGTTTTTCTTTTGTGTGATTCCTATGAAATAGTTAAACACCATAACATTTCTTCCCTTGGGATCCAGTTTTATTTTTTTTGAGATTTTATATTTTCCAAGCCACTTTAAAATCATTTTCTACCTACTTGTTCAACAGACTACACCGGTCTCACAAGTAATTTGTTCACTTTTTATCTTATTTCAAGATTAGGACTGTTGAATCAAAGCTAAAGCCACCCTAAGGAGCCTAATTAAAAGAAGCCTTTCAACACTTCTTAATAAGTGTTTGATCGTTATTCAACGGGAAACCACACTAACACTTTAAGGTCTCTCTTGACTTTGAAGGAAGAGATTCGTGCCCGGGATCATTTGTTTCGTGTCTTTATTGACATCACAATTATTCCTAAAAAGATTTGCTTTATTTCTTTTCTTTTTACACCCTTAGCATGAAAATCTTTGATTTCCCAAAATTCTGGTACTAATAATTACAGGCGTTTTCTATGGATTGGTAATTAATTATAAGATGTGGTCAATATTAATCCACATGGGCGTGTTATTCAAAGGATGCTGTTACATATTAAAGGGATAAGATGAAAAGTTGTTGACTCAGGCGGGAGATTAATTGATTTGATTTCAAACGGCGGAACAAGGAAAGCGTGCAAATTCGAAGCGTCTAACTGACGTCGCAGACGCGTGTGCGAATTTGAAACAGTTCCTCTCTGGCACAGAAAGGCGCGTGTGAATTTGAAACAGGTTATCAGAAACGGCGCTTGATGGGAGGCGTGTTCTTCGGAATCTGACACTCTCTCTCATGCGTGATCATCAGTTCCACAACTGTCACGCATCAGTCACTCCGAAAAACTCTTGGTATTTCGATAGATGATTTGGGAAGATCCTTCTCTCTCCTTAAACCCCACTATAAAAAGGCGTTAGCATCTACCATTTACCTCTTTACTACAATCAAAATTCCCAGAGCAAAAGAATTTCTTGAACCCTTACTGTTCATCATCTTCTTCCCTCTCTTCAACAATGGCAGATTCATCCTCCGTTCACGCTACCTCTCACATCCTGCCCATTCGCCCTCAACAGTGTCTCATCATTGACTTAACCCCTCACGTATATGACTCCTACATGGTTCCCGTCATCGAATGTTTGAAGTATTCGACAATTGCACCTGCACTTTCAAGGGCAGAATGTTTGAAGTATTCGACAATTGCACCTGCACTTTCAAACGGCGGAACAAGTCTACGCGACGGCGCATTACGATAAAGTCGTCGACAGGATCTTCTTCGAAGTTGCTCATCACAAAGCCTCCATTTCCAAGCAACGATTTGGCTCACTGCTAGGGTTTGAAGCTGACCCTTCAAGGGTTAATCCGGAGACAATTCCGATGGGGCACCTCTTCAATATGTTCTACAATATGGGGTACACGGAGGCGCTCACCTCCGTCGCAAAGTTCAAAAAGTGTTGTTTACCGCCACAGTGGAACGGATTTTTCACTGTGCTTTTCAAGGGTCTTTCAGAAAGGAACTCAGGTTCAGATGGCTCCAATCGACTATTCCTGTCCATTATGTACAGAGTTTACAACGGCGTCAACGTCGACTATGGGTTGGTTCTCTGGCAACAACTCATCCAAAGTTTATCTTCTTCTTCACGGCATTCTGAGGTGTCGTATGCAAGGTTTTGGACCCTGATAACGAAGTGGGTTATAGACAAGTACAACATTCCCACTGTCGCTGGCGCACCGATGTCTTCGATTGGTACATTTCATACCACGAATATCATCGTTTCAGATGCTTCAAAATTCCCTTTCAATGGTTCCATTCCGGAGACCATGTACGCTGATGTTCCAGCTGACAGCAGGATCATCCGGACCTACAAGGAGTTCAAGAGGTCTGGTCCGAGGGATCTCACGCCGGAGATGCTAAAGTCCATTCACGAAGCCGATAAGCCTACTCCGAGAAGCAAAAAGGCAGATAAAGGCAAACAGGTGGCGAAGGGGCTAAAGGCCCTTCTCCTAAAAAGAGGAAAGCTACTAAAGCTGCTCAGTCCCCGCAGCAGAAGAGGCGAAAGACTCAACCAAAGCGAAAGCTCATTATTGCTTCCTCTTCAAGTGAGTCGGAGGGTGAGAGTTCGGATTCGGCTGACGACTCTCCAAGAGGCAACACACCTCCAAGGGGCAACACACCACCCAGATCACCTACCCCTGATATGCAAATCCATACCTCTCCACTTCCCTCTCCTACTCAAACAGTTCCTACTTCCATTCCCACCATAAACCCCTTTACAACATTCAAAAAACCTCAATCCCTATACCACCACCCATTTTTACCGATGCAACAACAACATCTACTGCAAAGGTTACAACCAACGTATCTGATACGGGGGTTCATACCAATGCAACCGAACCACCGCCAACAACCGAACCCATACACACAACCGAAACTCAACAACCACCCAAACCTACCCGCACTCAAACTCAACCTGAACCTACTCATACCACAACACCACCAACTTCACCACCACCACCATCTCCCGGTCATGCCTCTGACGGAGATAACCCTTTCCTTAGCGGGGAAAACATGACCTTAAGGAGCTCCATGAGAAGGTCGATTTGCTCATTGCTTCTTCCTCCAACTCTCAATCATCTCTCTCTGAAGCAGCTCTTCAGAAGATTGTTGATGCCTTCTCTAGGGCTCAGCAAGATTCGGTTGCTTCTGCCACCGCCGCCATAGATGCCTCGACAAAAGCTTGTGAGGCTGCGACCTAAAAAGTCGATAAACTATTCTCTGACGCCTCTACCCTGTTACAATCATTGCAGGAGAGTGCCACTGCTACCAAGACAACGTTGGAACCAATTGTTCAACAGTTGGCCATGTTTGTCTCCACGGAGTTGAAGTCATTTGCCACTCTTCGCCAATCGCTCTGTGACGACAACTCTGCCCTTCGTGCCTCTATCGCGAGCGCCTCTCTAAACTCCAAGAGGATCTGGCCGTTGAAAACTCGTTGATGGACGTTCTAGCAAAGAAGACCACTGCCCTAAAGGTCAAGAGTGCTCAACTCTTCAATTCTCAACAACAACTTGACACTCTTCGATCCGAACGGGAGGTAATCAGGACGTGTGTTTCGGATGTACACTCAGCTATATCCAACATCCTTGAAGCGCACGATCCGATCCTGAACTATTCTGTGAGGCATACCCTTGCAGAGAAACTCGCTCCTGCCCTGGATCTGCTAAGTAAAATTGAAGGGCTACCCAGTTTCGTGTCCACTCCGAAACAAGGGGGAGAAAGGGAGTCCGGATCGCAACCACCTCATTCCTCAAAGGCAACTCACACAACTGAACCTCCTCCTACAGGCCAAGCCTCTGGTTCGGGTGTGAAGGACAAAGATAAGAAAATTGCTGAGGAAGAAGAGGAAGAAGACAACGAAACCATTGCCGACTTGCTGAAACGTAAAAGTCGACACAATGCTGAAGATGATATGTTCGTGTGGCGAGAGAAGCTGAAGAAGCTGAGCGCAAAAAGAAAGAAGCCCACGACCTCCTCGAGAGTAGGAAAACTCTGTTTCCTGCTTGGACTCGAGAGAGGATGATAAAGGAGGCAATCGATACTCCGCGTATCTCATGGCTTGAACCGGTAATCTCCTTTGACTACTACAACTCCGTCGACTCTCAGTTCGACATGCCCTTAACCCGAAAGGCGTTCATCTTTCACGCCTTCGCCAACGTTGCCGAGATCCCTCATCCTGATCCGGAGGTTGATCGGGAATTGATTGAGTTCTATCTGAAGGCCGCTCAACCCCAGTACCAAACCTGGAGCGCTCAGAAGATCATCAACGTTTGGGTTCTGAAGCCATATACTGAAGGGAGATTTATCAACGTTCGGTTCAAAGTGCTCAGAGGGTCTACAAAAACTGAACATGCCATCTCTTTAGCAGATCTACTGAACCTCAACCCCCATGACTTGATTGTTCTGCACAACATCCTTCTGACTAATCAAGCTGAATATGGTCCGATCATTGACCATCTCAAGAGGATGTTGGTGTGTTATATCATGGAGGTCGCCCTGATGGATCAGGAGATTGCAACTGTCTTCAAGAAGAAACCGAAGATCTCTCCTGTTGGCTCGGCCAGTGATCTAAACCAGATGAAGATGGGAAAAATTGACCCGAGGCGTAACTCCGTCATGTTCACTAGGAGTGAAGGACAGAAATGTCTCTTTGCCTTAGCTGATAAACATCTTTATACCACTGCTTGTCTTGAGCATGTGCTGGGGATCATCCACAGGTGCAAAGAAAATACAGCGAATGATATCAAATATTTTGACGATATGATACAATGGTACATCCGATTCAGACAGACAATCCTCGCGCTTATCTCTCGTCTGTTTGAGACTGTAAAGAAGAAGGTTCCTGCTGCTGCTGTTGGCCCAAGTAAGAAGACAAAGTGATCTCGCTCCAATTTGACGCAAAGGGGGAGATTGTTGGGTAGCATAGCGTAGCATTTTTGATGTATTGCGTCTATTGGACTCGGTTTATAGTCCATGTTTTGTACTCCGGTTTGGGCCTGTCCAACCGTGAGCTGATAGGGTTTAGTATATAATAATGTGCTTGCATGCATATTAGGTTAACGATTGATAGCAATTACGATAGCTTTACAGATTTTCTTCATCGTTCTTGTAGACCCTAAATCCTCTACAGTAGAAGTTCTTTATCGAGCTCTTCTGAGGATTGTTTATTAATCATTCGACATCTTTTGATCCATTCTTGTGTTCTTGCTGTTTATTCGTTTATTTCTTTACCTGTTTTATAGATCTAATCGATCTTCAAGTTAGTTTTAACTTATCAGAGTTCACGGCCGTAAACTCAAGGGTTTATGGCCGTAAACTCCTTGTGTGGGGTTTATTGGGTAGTAAACTCTTATATAAGGCCCTTTGGTACATTAAACCCCTTTAGCCTTGTCCCATAACAACCTAGAAGCAACCCTTAGGACCTTTAACACTTATACCAAGTGTTTACATGTTCCTGAGTCTCCCAACATATTTCATTAAGTTATTATTTGGCTAATTAGTTATATATATGCTCATTATATGATAACTAGGCTCTTGCGTGTGAACAAGTCTCCGTTTGCCACCTAGCACGGTATCCGACACTTCAATCCAATCCACTCACCACAAGTGAGTTCATACTCCTTTAATTAACCTTTGAAATACTTTTAAATGTTTTAAATAATTTTATGGGGGGAAATACAAGTTAAATACTTATAGTTATTGCATCAATCACATGTGATTAATAACTAGAAAACCAATGGTTTTATCACTGTTCAAACTGTTTATCAAACTGTTTTACTTCAAAATGGTTTACAAACTCTTTTACTTATCAAATGCTTTTATTAAACATTGTTTTACTTCTTATAAATTGCATGCCCATATATGTATAGATATATAAGTAATGTTTAAAGGGCTTAGGAAGGCCATCCGCCCAATTTCCTTTTTCTCGATTTGGATGTGGTCTGGTGGGATTTCGGGTAACCATCCGAAGGTCGTTTCAATATTAATTATATATCAAATATACATATATAGAAATAAAAGTACTTCCATATTCATGCGTATTAGACACATCATTAGTAAGTTACCATCGGGGTAACACATGATCATACTACTACAATTTCTAGATCAACGAGTCAGTTCATTCATGAGTCTATACATTACATTACTATGAGAACATATACAACTATACTAGGAGGAGAACATATACTACTATACTAGAACGAGAAACATTACATTACATATACAAGAATACGTTAACAATTGTGATCCACTGTATCGGAGCATGCCTTAAATGTCATGGCCCGAGTTGTAGCCAGAATTCTCTTGCAGGGAGAGCGTGAGTTTGTGTATAGATCTGTACTGGATTGACTATCCTACACCTTGATGCTAGCTACAGCCGGACCTATAGGTCTGCGGGTGCCAAACGTCATTCCGTTATTGCGACCATTCGTATGTCGTTGTTACCAGTCGATAGTATGGTGCAATTTATCACATAATACCTTAATATAAATCCGGTTTAAGGTAGTTAGTACAACAGTAGTTCCTATAATACAACACTACAGTACTACAATGATTTACCCATTACACATATTTAGTGATTATTTCACTTAAACATTAATGTACAAACTATATTTTGTTAAATGATAGTTACACTTGGGAAATTACACACTTTTACAACAAACGAGCATACAAAACAGTTAAGCTGTCACACCCCAAAACCACAAATGGCGGAAACGTTCAGGGGTGGAGGACGTCATGTACAGTATCACAACAGTGTAATTTAATAAACAAACAACAACATCATCCATTGCATTATAAGTAGAGTTTTAATACATGTGTGTTATTTCGTAATGTACAACATTAAAATGAAATAATCAAAATAAGGCGAGTCTTTTCTGTGCTCCATCTTCTCTTTAATCTGGCCATCGCATCTGTCTAACTGATGACCTGAGAATACAAGTTATTTTGAAAGCGAGTATCAGCTTTAAAGTTGGTGGATTCATAAGAAATTAAGTGTCGTTGTCTTGCTTATGAAAATCTGTTATGAAGGTCATGTAAACCTTTAATGAAAATGTTGATGTAAGGATGAAAAACCCCAGAAAATCCATTGCTTTCTATAAGTATGAAATGTAGTCTTTTACCAAGACCCGAATGTTTTCTTATGATAATGTAGTCTTCTACCAAGACCCGAATGTTTTGTTATGATAATGTAGTCTTCTACCAAGACTCGAATGTTTTGTAAGTAAATGATAGTTTTTCCTTCATTTGATTAGTACTAAAGTACTTAGTCTAACTCATCGTTTATGTGAAAGTATCACAAATAAAGTAAACAGGAAAATGTACTACTGTAAGTGTTGTCACTGGGTACTAGGACTAACACAACATCGCCTTAAGCGAAATATGTAACCTAATGAACATCCGAAGATTGTCCAGAACAAGTATTAATGTAAGTTGTACTATTGTAAGTGTCTTCACTGGGTACTAGGACTAACACAACATCGCATTAAGAGAAATATGTAACCTAATGAACATCCGAAGATTGTCCAGAACAAGTATTAATGTAAGTGTCATCGCTGGGTACTAGGAGTAACACAACATCGCAATAAGCGAAACGTATAACCTAATGAACATCCGGAGATTGTCCAATTGTCCTCTGTAACAGTAGTAGGTGGGTGGAAGGGTTAGTCCCAAATCGATCTACCTAATATAAGTAGTAACCTTAGACCTCCGTAGATGGTCATCGACCACTGGTGCTAATCAGTGGGGTTCGGAATGGTAAGTCCCGCCCAGCTATCCCATTGAACCGAGATAGGAAAGACAATTTACACAGTAAGTACTAATAAATCATCCTCTTAGTTCTAAGTACAAGTATCCAAGGTAAGTAAATACAGGATAATGCACCTATAATCACACATATATGCATTCAATTAGTCTTAAATCACTAAATGATAAAGTTAAGACATCCTAGACATAATAAACACTTTATATAGGTGTTTTAAGCCCTAAGGATTGCATCTAAGCTATTGTGGGACAAGGTACTTGTGTTTAGGGTTCCAAAGGACCCCATATATGAGTTTACTCCTCATATACAAACACACATGGAGTTTACGGTTGTAAACTCTTGAGTTTACGGCCGTAAACACCCAACCATGGGGTATTTGTGTGTTTTGAAGTCCCAAATGCTTTCTAGACTTATTCTAACTTGGTGGTTCCATCCTTGAAAGGGTTTAAGGTCTAGAAATACTCCAATTAGGAGTTTACGGCCCCAAGGCCATTCCCCGTGGAGTTTACGTCTGTAAACTCCCTTGGGGTGTTGTTTTTGTTGTTTTCAAGCCTCATGCATTTGAAGGATAGGTTCTAGTCAATTGTTTAAAGCTAATGAGGACCCTAGGCACACTTTGGTGCCTGTGTTTGGTGTTTACGGCCTAGGAGCATTACCAAGGCTATAAACTCACTTCAAGAGGTGATTTTGATGCTTTCAAGTCCCTTGCACATGTGGTATAGGTTCTAGGCTTTTATTCCAAGCATATGAAGGCATTAGGCACACTTTGGTGCCCCTTTAGTGAGTTTACGGCCCATGAACCATGTCATGGCCGTAAACTCTCTTTGAAATATGATTCTTATGTGTTTAAGGCCTTAGATTAAATGGGAAATAATTCTATGTAAAGGTCTAGGGCTTTAGGTGTACTAATAACACCCTTTGGTCCATTTCCATGGATTTTACGGCCTAGGATTGCTCTTGGGCCGTGAACTCCCATGTGTTTGTGTTCTTTGATTGTTTTCTTGTCCTTAATACACCTACAATTGAGTCTATGGCAGTAGTATAACATAAAGAACAAGCTAGGCTCGGTTTCGGGAGTTTACCGCCCAAGAACACCTTGGGGAGTAAACTCCTAGATCTAATGATTTAGCCATCTAAATCATGTTATAAGCACCTAATAAGCATTCTAACATTACTAGAAAGAGTTACTCACGTTTTGGTATAAAAACCGAAGATCCGTGAGTGAGAAAATAGCTTTTCGCTAGTTGGAAATGTGAATAATGAATGAATTTGGTTCAGAATTCTATTTATAGTCCTGAGATATTTTGGTAGAAAATATTTTTATTCCTGAAATGATCCCTAATATAATAGAGTGTTGGAATAACAGTGTTGCACAAAACCCTAGTGCACCCACTCTCCTGATATTTCCTGAAGTGTAAACCCTGAATTACTCAAACTTACGCAAAAAGTCTGAAAATTAACTGTGACTGCTATAACTTCTATTGAAGTGATATAGTTTGTACAGAATGGAAATTTCGGATTGTCACATCATCCCCCTGTTAAAGGGAATTTCGTCCCGAAATTAGAATTTAGGCAAGGAAGTATGTACGAATGATCGAGTCGTGAGGAGGAAAACTTCCAAACCGATTGGTTCTGGCGCTCCTAAGTGAAATCGTGTTCTTGGTTGGCATTCCAACGAACCTTCACTAACTGCCGACGACGTTGCTTCGTCCGCTTGGCCACTCGGTCGAGGGTCACTACGGTTCAAATACGAAGGCAAGGATCTCATAAATCTCGATCTCGTCGAGAGGGATTACGAAAGTCCTAATGCAAGGATAATGTTTCAAGTTCGAGACGCGAAGGGGAAAATGTACGTTACTGAGTTCGCGGAGTAGGTCTAGTTTGTGAAACACAGGACCGATTCTGGTAAGAATCTCGGAGGTCCTGACTATATTGGATTTTAGCTTTCCACGCTTTACGAAGCATATTAAGCCGTTCCCAGAGTGAGGTTTCCTAAAGAATTTGGTCTCTCACTTGGAATTCCAAAGGTTCTTTCTCTCGCTTAGTTCCCAGTCAAGGGCCATCCCTTGCTGGGTCAAGTCGAAAGGGTTCCTGAAGTTTACGAGGAGTTCCGAATGGGCTATGATAGTAGGTCTGTAAGACCTAGAGTTTGGCAAATTTTCCATCGGTGACTACGGTGCCGACAAATTCCCAACGGTTTTGGATAATTTGACAGAGTACTCAAGAATTTCCACAACACTAAAAGTGTGTCTTAGGAAATGTGACTCTAAAATCAAAAACTCTTGTTCAGAGAACTTTGCGGAAAGTATCTCCGAGGGAAATGTTTCTATGGGTTCCTTCTTACTTCGAGGGTAGATAAGTAGTCATTATATGGAGAAATGACGAACTGATCCCAGTAAGAAAGGCGTACTCTACTCATTCAACTCATGAATACTATGGGCGTATTGGTCCTATCCGAGGGGTATCCCTACGGGCTCGAAGTGTCCGTATTGAGTTCGGAGGGTAGTCTTTAGGACATCCTTCCCTAACACTCGAACTGGTGATATTCGGATCTCAGGTCCATTTCTGAAAGTAACACTTTCCTTGTGGTTGCTCAATTAGCTCTTCTAAGCAAGGCAGAGATAACGATTTCTAAAGGAAATCTAAACGAAGTCTCCGGTCGTCGAGGTACATATGATGCACTCCATCGACTTCTGGTAAGAATAAGACCGAAGCTCTCAAGGGTGAGAAGCCTGGTCTTCTAATTCTATTGTTGAGTAGTTCGTGGTGTTGTCCAGACTGGTCTTGTATCTGTTGGATTAATGTCTAAGTCCATAACTATATTTGGTAAGACTTGACCCGACCCGGCATGGTCCATTTGGGTTGCATACCATCATGCACTTGGATGAGAGAAATAAGAAACTTATGGTTATTAATGTTTTATAAGTTCTAGTATATTAATAATAAGAATAATAAGATTATTTAATTAGTATTGATCAAGAATTAATCTAGGATTAATTAAGTGATCAAAAGAAGACTAATTAAATATATGGGTTGATTGTGTAAATCATCCATACTTGTATAGTGGGCTAATGCTCCATGGATAATCAAGTTGGGCTAAAACCCATAGGATGGTCCATGGATGCTCCATAGTGTATTTGAACCCATGGATCCAAGGAAATGGAAAGTCATGACAATTAGGGTTTGCCCTAATTGTAACACTATATAAAGATATTATTCTTGGCAAAATTGGTGACTAGAATCACACTAGTGTGTGAAGTGAAAGGGCTAGCCGATTTTGATGAGTGTAGAATTCTCTCAAGTCATTCCAAGTGTTTTGATGATTGTGATTCCATTTGAGGTGTCACACTTGGGGCACTAGGCACTCAAGCTTCATGAAGACTTTCTACACCAAAGAGGTATGTATTCTATCTTGCTATAGTTATTGTTTTGTATGCTAGATTAGGATAATACCTTGGATATTCTTATTTTCATGTATAATAGAGAAAACATAGATCCAAGGTATTTAGGGTTGCATGTACACTTAGGAAGTGTTAGAATGCTCAAAACCCAACAGTGGTATCAGAGCCTAGGCTTGTTTCTTGTTATACCTGCAATAGAAGCTGAAAAAACGAATCTGGTGCTGTCTGGCCATCAGACTCGGCGAGTCCATCAGGAGACTCGGCGAGTCCATGCCTAAAAAGTGATGAATTCGATCCAGCTCGCCGAGTTTGTTCATGCACTCGACGAGTTGGACCCCCTGACAGCATATTTTCGAGTTTTTTGGCTAGAAATGGACTAGGAACATTACCCTAAGTTGTTTTTGATCTTATAAACTTGTTTTTGATGTGGTAATGTTCATGCTAATCCATTTTCAAAGATAATTGTCAATAGATTCATGTTTTGTATTAGTTTAAGGTTTAGACTAATTACATGAAAAAGTTTGATTTGAATTATCTTGTTCTTATGAGTTGCTTAGATTAATAGAAATGTTGAGTGAAATAGTTGTTTTCAATCCATTTTAATCTAAGAGTTGAGTATAAAATGTGTTTGTGTAACTTGTCCTCAAGTTACATGAAGAGTCACATTAAAGACTCATAAAACTCATAATAGTTGGCAATGGTTACAAAATGAAGAGTCTTGTGTCATTGAATAATTGTTTATGACTCCATAACTTGTCCTCAAGTTATGGAAGTTCAAGAGTCACTTCATTAAAGAAAAATATGTAACCATAATTAAATCCATAAGTTATAAAATAAAGGAAAAAGTTACTTCTTTTATTAGTTTAAAGTCTTCCATAACTTGTCCTCAAGTTATGGAACTTGAAGAGTTTTTGGATTAAAACTACTTTAAACACATAAGTTATGGAATTAATTAGTTTTGAATAGTTTCAAAACTTGCCCTCAAGTTTTGGAATTTGAAAAGTTTTCAAGTATGAATACTTTAATTCCAAGTTAGCCCTTAGAATTTTAAAAGTTAAAATTCAACCCTTATACTTTATAATATTATAAGTTAATAATATATATATATGTATAAGAGTAAAGTCAGTCTTACCGCTAGTACGCCTCATTCACGAAGCCGGTCTATAAGGTGGGTATAAGGTTGTTGCCTATAAAATGGCAACTTAATGGGTGTCCACTCTCACCCACCGCTTGCTTGACTGGTGGAGGGTCGTTAGCCGAACGGGTTTGACAGGACTAGAATTCTCCCTTCATTAAAAGTATTAATGATAATACTAAGTAACTAAACTCATAATAATACCCAATCTTAGTTACTTAGGAAAATGTGAATAAGGTGCTAATCCATGAAATTACACTTCACACTTTGTCAAAATCGTTAGTGGAGCGTGTGTGGTTAACCGGCACACTAACTTGGACTTAACAAGGTAGGTAAAGGGTGACTTAATATTTATCATAGTATCGATGGAGCGTGTGTGGTTAACCGGCACATCGATTGAGGGGTAATTTATTAAGGGTACCAAGTGATTTGCATGGTTACTTCACACCTTGTTTTGTGATCCTCGGCATCCCAGTCACAAAACCTGAAGGGCACACTCGAGATTGAAACATGCCATTGAACAGTTCAATGAATCTCAAAGATCTAGGAGTTTCAATACCAATTAAAACCTAATAATACATTTCGTTTATCTTGGTGGAAATTGGTGAATCGTCATTCACCTACCTTCAAATATTTTATAGCTTGGATTACGACATACCTCTTCTAAGTTATAAAATAGTTTGTTGGGTCCTAGCCTTAATATTTCATATTGGGTGTCATATTAAGGACTTTAAATCAACTATCTTGAATATCTCCCAAAAGGTGTCTGGTTTAGGCACCTATGATCTTCCCAAATCTCTTGAAACAAGGTTTCCTAATGAAGATGATGTCCCATGGATATCATACTTCTTTCTCCTCCTCCAATTATTCTCCCTAACCCATAAGTTCTTGAAAAGTTTAAGGTCACTCAAGCCCTATTGGCAAGGCAAGGTCAAGGTGTGGTCATATCTTGGAGATGTAGTCACATATTGACAAGCCGGGAGAGTTGGGTGTCAAAGTCTTGAGAAAGTTGGTGGTTCAACTACTTTCTAAGTCACATAGTGAGTTCTTTTGGAACACCTATGAAACAGACTATGACAAGACCCTTAATGATCTTTGCTAAGATCAACTTCCTAAAACCTTATGGACATTGACAATGATGACATTGGATATCTAGTAAAGCATTCTCTTCCCGATGGAAAGGGATCGGCCATAGTCAACTCGGTTGACCAAATGGTAAAGAGAAAAGCTAAGTCTGTGATAGTATCGTGTACCATTATCAAAGTGTCCATATGTTTGTATTGCCAAAGAAAGGGGCATTGGTTGCGAAGCTGCCAAATTTACCTAAGGATGTTAAAGTCAATTAGCTTGACTCTACTTTAGGTAAATTCCACTATCTAACTCTGTTAAGTTTCTATTCTGAGATTCTTGATACATGATGTGACTGGGTCACATGGTGATGTTTTAAGAATGAAAGAAAAGTGAAGAAACTTAAAGAAAGAATATGCTGAATCTGATCGCATAGATGGATTTCTATCGCATAGTTTGAAAAAATCAGATTCTTGAGCTACATCTTAGGATTTATGATATATTGCTTAGGAATAGATAACAACAAGTTTTCATGTGCTTATGGATTGTAAGGATAAGTTTTTTCCGCAAAGTTTTAAAATAAAAGAAAAATTTTTGATTTTATTTATTTTAAAAATATCCTTACAATGGCATTTGAGGAAAAAATTGTTGCTTATGTGATTCCATTAAGAGCAAAAGTGGAATTATGAAATTGATTCTTTCATTTGTGGTATTGTCTAGATTTACCAAATAAGGAAAGATTCTCATCACCCAAGTTTCATTTGGACCAGGACTTGGAATCATGCAAGTTATATAGCATGATGAATGAGAACTTTCAAGTTTTGGAAAAATTAAGACTAATTACTGGTTCACATGGATGTGTGAGTCAAGTGAAGGACTAAAGGATCGAGTACACAGTCTTGTGCACTGATTAAGTCCACCACAAAAGATCGATAAGATTATTCGTCATAGTTTACTAAAGCTCAGTAAATATGATTATACTTACATGCTTAAGTGTAACTCTGAGACATTGGAAAAGGTTCCAATGTAAGGCAGAGCGAATAAGAAGAATCAAATTAGGCAGAAGGATAAAAGTTTCTCAAATCTGAAAAGATGGGAGAGTACTTTAGTATCAGCTTTTGTGATCATCTTAATGATTAAGAAACCATATCACAATTAGTTCTCTAAGGAAATCTTAGTGCATTCTTATGACTAAGAAGAGGAACTTGAATTGTTGAAGTGGTTAAATCAAGAAGATGAGTCATACTTCGTTCCAATACAAGTCTTAGAGTCATACTCCAAGATTGTAACTTGAGTGACATGTCTCAAAAGAAGATTTAAAACACTTGTCAAATGTAAGAGTAAAAGTTTTCTACTCTTGTACATTTGAAATTGGTAAGTTGTGATGTTTTGGATAAAACAAAGACCAACTAAGGCCAATTGTGTGAAGTGTTTGTCTTGATTAGAATCCACACTATCTCTTGGATATTTGACAAGGGAGTCTTATAGGTCAAGAGGACAGTGGGAGTCTTAAAGGTCTTGAAAGTCTCAAGAACTAATCAAGAATAAAACCTGAAGTTCTTCACTAGCACACGACTTGAGGTTTATAACCTATCGTGTTGACTTATTCTGTGCCCATTCCAGTTAAAGTTGGCTTTGCATATGAGTTCTTAGAGTTCTCAATTGGTTGCACAACAACTTGGAAGCAATGGTAGGCCCTTGAGCTGCCAGGTGGCAAGAAATTAAGATTGAGTTCAGTCCATATGAGTTTGGATTTGTCATTATCCTTGTCTTGTGACTATGATTTTGACAATTCACATGGATAAGAACACATACACCAGTAAATCTAAGTGTCATAAGGTTTCTCTCCGATTCATGAAAATGATGGTGAGGAAACACTTTCACTAAGTAGATTTTAGCTAGATAGCAATTGTGATATTTGCATTCTCAAAGTCGTTAGTGGAGCGCGTGTGGTTAACCGGCACACTAATATGGACTTGTGAGAAGTGGCAAAAAGGTCTAACCATTATGATTACGTCATACCTCTTCATAATTGTTTAGATACACAAGTGTGCTATCTAAGGGCAGGAGTATGATTTTGATAAAGTCTTATCAAAACAATCTAGTATCAGAAATCTGAACTTTGGTATGAAAGTCAGCTGATTTATGAGTACATGTCAAAGCTAGTGGGAGCATAAGTGTTATGCTAATAATCATCATGATAGTGGGAGCATGATAATTATGTTAAGTATTTCAAGCTAGCAATGTTAATTATAGAAAACAAAAGGTTTCAATTGGGAAAAGTTGTTTTGCTATAATTAAGGGAGAGGAAATTATACTTCATCTCAAATCTATAAGCTTAGATCGTGAGGTTTTAATCATTTAGTCAAGGATATATAAATGAATTTCATGTTGGAATGGCTCAACATAAGGAAATTCTGTATATGGGTCCATTATTTGCGTTCTAAAATTCGATTATGATTACAGCATCCCTTTTCATAATCTGAATTATGAGAACTTGGCAAATTGAAATGGAATGTTATAGCAAAAGACTGGTTTAGTCTTTATGTGAGACATCAAGAATCGTGTCCCATATGCTTCGGATATAGGATCTATTACATGTGCTATAATCATCCGTTCTAAAATTTTCCAAATGCCCGGGGCATTAAGAAGGGAAAAGGTTTAGAACTGGATATGACTAAAAAGGATTAAACAATTGTCAAGAACAATCTAAGGTTTACCAAAGATTGGTTGCTCAAGGACAATTGGAAGTATAGTGATAATTCTGGAAGGACCATATTGACATAGTCTGTAAGGAGGCAACTCTTGTTCAGAAGTGATGGTCAAAATGGAATCTGGAAATGTTTCAAAGTTAGAATTTTCAATCTGTGTAAGATTAAGGAAACTTAATGCAAGAAGGATGTTTCCAAGGAGCTGATCTCCTTTGGAATACTCTGTAATGGTTGTTGTCAAGTCTTTATGACTTTGTGCATAATCATTACAAGAGGATCAATGCATATAAGTTTAGAATCTAACAAATTTCAGTAAATGGCATGAATTTGGAATTCTTGCATTTGCGGTAAGGATTTGGGAGTGTGAAAAGAGAATCATTGAAGTTATGTTCAATGGATCTAGTTCACAAAGTAAAGTTCATAGACAAACATAGTATGTATACTTGGTGTATGGCATGACTAGTGTTTAGAAAACGTAGTGTACATGCTTGGAGCATGGGACAACTATTGTTTTAAATTCAAGAATAAAGTTGATAGCTGAAACAGTATACAATGAATAATGTGTAATCATATGGTGATAAATAAAAGGTGTTTTATTTATGTTCAAAGAGTTGATACCATATTGGATTCAATTATTATTGTGTTTCACTTTGCATGTTTTGACTTCCCGAATAAACTGGGTTATTCTTCCGGAATGACTAAGTTATTCAAACCATCCACAGTCGGTCATATGTTGGAAGTAGATATGAATTAAGTCTGTCATGGGTTGGCTTGTAGAGGTCTAAGGTGTTGGACAAGGCTACAACACTCATGAGTGCTCATAAGTTCTGAGTATTGGATTCAACCCGCGCTCATTGGAATCACTTCATGGATTTTGTCACGAGTGATCATGAGACGATAATATCTTATATTCTTCAAACCTAGAGATATGAGTTGTTACTATGAGTTGATAGTACATTGATTGCACGAAACCGCATTTGGTAACTCGGTGCTATAAAACGTGCTTTTGTGTATGATTCAACAAGTAGTAGAACAAGCCATATGAGTCGAAGTTTATCCATTCCTTTTACTTTCGGGATAAAAGTGATATCTGTGGGCCCCTCGATGATTTGATGATGACAAATGGAAGTGCTCGGCCGGGCCAGGACTGATTTGATTTGTTCAATTAGTCAGTCGTCATAAATCGGAAATCGGGAAACAACAAATGGACAGAGAGAATGATTATAATCCATGTCTCAGTCCATATGATATCTAGAATGGAGGAATATATGATCCCTTATCTAATGGACAAGTCACTGACAAAGGTCAGAGTTCATCGACAAGGTCAGAGTTCGACAGAAGCTTTTTGAGAGCTACGATTGCCGGTTGGTTCCTGAAGTAATACGCAATAATAGTTTTAGACTTATCCAAGTGGGAGACTGTTGGATTAATGTCTAAGTCCATAACTATATTTGGTAAGACTTGACCCGACCCGGCATGGTCCATTTGGGTTGCATACCATCATGCACTTGGATGAGAGAAATAAGACACTTATGGTTATTAATATATTAGAAGTTCTAGTATATTAATAATAAGAATAATAAGATTATTTAATTAGTATTGATCAAGAATTAATCTAGGATTAATTAAGTGATCAAAAGAAGACTAATTAAATATATGGGTTGATTGTGTAAATCATCCATACTTGTATAGTGGGCTAATGCTCCATGGATAATCAAGTTGGGCTAAAACCCATAGGATGGTCCATGGATGCTCCATGGTGTATTTGAACCCATGGATCCAAGGAAATGGAAAGTCATGACAATTAGGGTTTGCCCTAATTGTAACACTATATAAAGATATTATTCTTGGCAAAATTGGTGACTAGAATTACACTAGTGTGTGAAGTGAAAGGGCTAGCCGATTTTGATGAGTGTAGAATTCTCTCAAGTCATTCCAAGTGTTTTGATGATTGTGATTCCATTTGAGGTGTCACACTAGGGGCACTAGGCACTCAAGCTTCATGAAGACTTTCTACACCAAAGAGGTATGTATTCTATCTTGCTATAGTTATTGTTTTGTATGCTAGATTAGGATAATACCTTGGATATTCTTATTTGCATGTATAATAGAGAAAACATAGATCCAAGGTATTTAGGGTTGCATGTATACTTAGGAAGTGTTAGAATGCTCAAAACCCAACAGTATCTTCCTTAGGTGTTTAGACTGAAGGCGATCTGGTTATAAGAGTCATACTGGGTTCTAAGTTGGTTCTTATGCCAATGCAATTACTCGAACTCCTGGACAGTCTCCGTCCTGAAGTTCATATTAGAATTCATATGTGATTCAATGATCACAATTTCGGGTATACGAGTCGTATATAATTAAGACTGAACAGGTAGTCGAATAACTGATTCTTCCTTAATCTCACATCCCATCGAGGGAAAAGAAATTAAAGTGGAATCATCAATTCTAAACCTGTAGAACATTAATTATATATGATTCTCATGCATACATTTTTCAGTGATAGATCAACCGTATGAATCCAGGAATTGAACTTGACGTACTGCACGAGCGATAATGTGGGGATTCCTTCGGAAAGGAAAAGAACTATAAGGTACTCCTGTTATGAGTACTTAGGTGTTCTGATATGACGGCTTCGCTAAAAGACGTTTACTGAGAAAGAGATGTACTTATGAAGCTGGTATTGCGAGGCTCGAATTGAATCGAGTCGTATGATAATGTCGGAATCATAAAGAACTTAAAGACATTAGATTTGAGCATAAAACGTTTACAGACAAAAACAACCGTGCAACCATGATTAGGGGTACAGTACTTTTAGATTTGCTACAAGACTATTGCTGCGAATCAGATATACTACAAAGGACAAGTATACGCAGCACGAGCATCCCTATACCGACAGGATCTCGCAAAAGATAAGACTCTAGTTGCACTAGTTTTAAACGTGTTTTTGAACATATAGAATACTGACGACTTGGAGAGAACCTATACTATATTAGGGTCCTTAACTGCCTCCTTGCATTCTGAGGTCAAACTCCTCCGGATTTGCCGTTGTCCTACTCCGATGGACAGTCCCTCTTGAAGTGGCCGATGACGCCACATAGATGGCATATCTGAGAGGTTTCGACATTTGTGGTTGAAGTGATGTGTGGGATCGGGATATTTCAATAACGGATGGTGTGTCCCTTTTTGTTGTAGTTTAAGCACTGCATCTCCCAACAAGGTCCATGGTGGTGATAATTGTTGGGTTATGAGCATTCTAACACTCCTAAGTGTACATGCAACCCTAAATACCTTGGATCTATGTTTTCTCTATTATACATGCAAATAAGAACTTCCAAGGTATTATCCTAATCTAGCATACAAAACAATAACTATAGCAAGATAGAATACATACCTCTTTGGTGTAGAAAGTCTTCATGGAGCTTGAGTGCCTAGTGCCCCAAGTGTGACACCTCAAATGGAATCACAATCATCAAAACACTTGGAATGACTTGAGAGAATTCTACACTCATCAAAATCGGCTAGCCCTCTCTAGAATAATACTAGTGCCGATTTTGCCAAGAATAATATCTTTATATAGTGTTACAATTAGGGCAAACCCTAATTGTCATGACTTTCCATTTCCTTGGATCCATGGGTTCAAATACACCATGGAGCATCCATGGACCATCCTATGGGTTTTAGCCCAACTTGATTATCCATGGAGCATTAGCCCACTATACAAGTATGGATGATTTACACAATCAACCCATATATTTAATTAGTCTACTTTTGATCACTTAATTAATCCTAGATTAATTCTTGATCAATAATAATTAAATAATCTTATTATTCTTATTATTAATATACTAGAACTTATAATATATTAATAACCATAAGTGTCTTATTTCTCTCATTATAGTCGATCCAAGTGCATGATGGTATGCAACCCAAATGGACCATGCCGGGTCGGGTCAAGTCTTACCAATTATAGTTATGGACTTAGATATTAATCCAACAGTCTCCCACTTGGACAAGTCTAAAACTATTATTGTGTATGACTTCAGGAACCAACTGGCAATCGTAGCTCTCAAAAGCTTCTATCGAACTCTGACCTTTGTCAATGACTTGTCCATTAGATAAGGGATCATATATTCCTCCATTCTAGATATCATATGGACTGAGACATGGATTATAATCATTCTCTCTGTCCATTTGTTGTTTCCCGATTTCCGATTTATGACGATTGACTAATTGAACAAATCAAATCAGTCCTGGCCCGGCCGAGCACTTCCATTTGTCATCATCAAATCATCGAGGGGCCCACAGATATCACTTTTATCCCGAAGGTAAAAGGAACAGATAAACTTCGACTCATATGGCTTGTTCTACTACTTGTTGAATCATACACAAAGGCACGTATTGTAGCACCGAGTTACCAAATGCATTTTCGTGCAATCAATGTACAACCAACTCATAGTAACAACTCATATCTCTAGGTTTGAAGAATATAAGATATTATCGTCTCATGATCACTCGTGATAAAATCCATGAAGTGATTCCAATGAGCGCGGGTTGAATCCAATACTCAGAACTTATGAGCACTCATGAGTGTTGTAGCCCTTTGTCTAACACCTTAGACCTCTACAAGCCAACCCATGACAGTCTTAATTCATATCTACTTCCAACATATGACCGACTGTGGATGGTTTGAATAACTTAGTCATTCCGAAAGAATAACCTAGTTTATTCGGGAAGTCAAAACATGCAAAATGAAACACAATAATAATCGAATCCAATATGGTCTCAGAACTTATGAATATAAATAAAACACCTTTTATTTATCACCATATGATTACACATTATTCATTGTATATTGTTTCAGCTGTCAACTTTATTCTTGAATTTAAAACAATAGTTGTCCCATGCTCCAAGCATGTACACTATGTTTTCTAAACACTAGTCATGCCATACAGCAAGTATGCATACTATGTTTGTCTATGATCTTTACTTTGTGAACTAGATCAATTGAACATAACTCCATTGATCTTCTTTCACAGTCCCAAATCCTTACTGCTAATACAAGAATTCCAAATTCATGTCATTTACTGAAATCTGTTGGATTCTAAACTTATATGCATTGATCCTCTTGTAATGATTATGTACAAAGTCATAAAGACTTGACAACAATCATTACAGAGTATTCCAAAGGAGATCAAATCCTTGGAAACATCCTTCTTGCATTAAGTTTCCTTTAATCTTACACAGATTGAGAAATCTAACTTTGAAACATTTCCATATTCCATTTTGACTATCACTTCTGAACAAGAGTTGCCTCCTTACAGATTATGTCAATATGGTCCTTCCAGAATTATCACTATACTTCCAACTATCCTTGAGCAACCAATCTTTGGTAAACCTTAGATTGTCCTCGACAATTGTTTAATCCTTTTAGTCATATCCAGTTCTAAACCTTTTCCCTTCTTAATGCCCCAGGCATTTGGAAAATTTTAGAAAGGATGAATATGGCACATGTAATCGATCCTATATCCAAAGCATATGGGACACGATTCATGATGTCTCACATAAAGACTAAACCAGTCTTTTGCTATAATATGTCCATTTCAATTTGCCAAGTTCTCATAATTCAGATTATAAAAAGGGATGCCGTAATCATAACCGAATTTTAGAACGCAAATAATGGACCCATATACAAAATTTCCTTATGTTGAGCCATTCCAACATGAAATTCATATATATATCCTTGTCTAAATGATTAAAACCTCACGATCTAAGCTTATAGATTTGAGATGAAGTATAATTTCCTCTCCCTTAATTATAGCAAAACAACTTTTCCCAATTGAAACTTTTGTTTTCTATAATTAACATTGCTAACTTGCAATACTTATCATAATTATCATGCTCCCACTAACATGATGATTATTAGCATAACACTTATGCTCCCACTAGCTTTGACATGTACTCAGAAATCAGCTGGACAATCTGAAATTTAGATTCATACACCCTTTCTGTAGATAGCTCACCTGTGTGTCTAAGCAATTTCAAGAACCATGAAAAGGGATACCGTAATCACAGTCTCAATTGATTAGCCATTTTCCATTTCTCATAAGTCCATGTTAGTGTGCCGGTTAACCACACGTGCTCCACTAACGACTTTTGAAAATGCAAATAACACAATTGATATCTACGTAAAATCTACTTAGTGAAAGCGTTTCCTCACCATCATTTTCATGAATCGGAGAGAAACCTTATGACACTTAGATTTATATGGTGTATGAGTTCCTACCCATATGAATTTGTCAAAACCATAATCACAAGACAAAGATAATGACAAATCCAAAACCATATGGATTGAACTCAATCTTAACTTCTTGCCACCTGGCAGATCAAGGGCTTGCCATTGCTTCCAAGTTCTTATGCAACCAATTGAGAACTCTAAGAACTCATATGCAAAGCCAACTTTAACTGGAATGGGCATAGAATATGTCAACACGATAGGTTATAAACCTCAAGTCGTGTGCTAGTGAAGAACTTTAGGTTCTATTCTTGATTAGTTCTTGAGACTTTCAAGACCTTTAAGACTCCCACTGTCCTCTTGACCTATAAGACTCCCTTGTCAAACATCCAAGAGACAGTGTGGATTCTAATCAAGACAAACACTTCACACAATTGGCCTAAGTTGGTCTTTGTTTTATCCAAAACATCACAACTTACCAATTTCAAATGTACAAGAGTACAAAACTTTTACTCTTACATTTGACAAGTGTTTTAAACCTTCTTTAAGACATGTCACTCAAATTACAATCTTGGAGTATGACTCTAAGACTTGTATTGGAACGAAGTATGACTCATCTTCTTGACTTAACCATTTCAACAATTCAAGATCCATCTTCTTAGTCATAAGAATGCACTAAGACTTCCTTAGAGAACTAATTGTGCTATGGTTTCTTAATCATTAAGATGATCACAAAACTGACACTAAAGTACTCTCCCATCTTTTCAGATTTGAGAAACTTTTATCCTTCTGCCTAATTTGATTCTTCTTATTCGCTCTGCCATACATTGGAACCTTTTCCAATGTCTCAGAGTTACACTTAAGCTTGTAAGTATAATCATATTTACTGAGCTTTAGTAAACTATGACGAATAGTCTTATCAATCTTTTGTGGTGGACTTGACCAGTGCACAAGAATGTGTACTCGATCCCTTAGACCTTCACTTGACTCACACATCCATGTGAACAAGTAATTAGTCTTAATTTTCCAATACTTGAAAGTTCTCATTCATCATGCTATACAACTTGCATGATTCCAAGTTCCGGTCCAATTGAAACTTGGGTGATGAGAATCTTTCCTTATTTGGTAAATTTAGACATTACCACAAATGAAAGAATCAATTTCATATTTCCACTTTTGCTATTAATGGAATCTTATAAGCAACAATTTTCCTCAAATGCCATTGTAAGGATATTTTTAAAATAACTAAAATCAAAATTTTTTTCCTTTTATTTTAAAACTTTGCGGAAAAACTAATCCTTACAATCCATATGAAAACTTGTTGTTATCTATTCCTTAAGCAATATCTCATAACTCCTAAGAAGTAGCTCAAGAATCCAATCTGCAAACTACGCGATAGAAAACCATCTACGCGATCAGATTCAGCATATTCTTTCTTTAAGTTTCTTCACTTTTTCTTTGATTCTTAAAACATCACCATGTGACCCAGTCACATCATGTATCAAGAATCTCAGAATAGAAACTTAACAGAGTTAGATAGTGGACTTTACCTGAAGTAGATTCAAACTTATTGACTTTAACCTCCTTAGGTAAATTTGGCAGCTTCGCAACCAATGCCCCTTCCTTTGGCAATATAAACATATGGATCCTTTGATAATGGTACACGGGACTATCACGGACTTAGCTTTTCTCTTTACCATTTGGTCAACCGAGTTGACTATGGCCGATCCCTTTCCATTGGGAAGAGAATGCTTTACTAGATACCCAATATCATTATTGTCAATGTCCATCAAGTTTTAAGGAGGTTGATCCTAACAAATAGATAAGATCATTAAGGGTCTTGTCATAGTCTATTTCATAGGTGTCCCAAAGGAACTCACTATGTGACTTAGAAAGTGATTGAACCACCAACTTTCTCAAGACTTTGACACCCAACTCTCCCGGCTTGTCAATATGTGACTACATCTCCAAGATGTGTTCACACCTAGACCTTACCTTGCCAATAGGGCTTGAGTGACCTTAAACTTTTCAAGAACTTGTGGGTTGGGGAGAATAATTGGAGGAGGTGAATGAAGTATGATTTCCAAGGGACATCATCTTCATTTAGGAAAGCTTGTTTCAAGGGATTTGGGAAGATCATAAATGTCTAAACCAGACATCTTTTGGGAGGTATTCAAGATAGTTGATCTTAAGTCCTTAATATGACACCCAATATGAAATATTAAGGCTAGGACCCAACAAACTATTTTATAACTTAGAAGAGGTATGCCGTAATCCAAGCTATAAAATATTTGAAGGTAGGTGAATGACGATTCACCAATTTCCACCAAGATAAATGAAATGTATTATTAGGTTTTAATTGGTTTTGAAACTCCTAGATCTTTGAGATTCATTGAACTGTTCAAAGGCATGTTTCAATCTTGAGTGTGCCCTTCAGGTTTTGTGACTGGGATGCCGAGGATCACAAAACAAGGTGTGAAGTAACCATGCAAATCACTTGGTACCCTTAATAAATTACCCCTCAATCGATGTGCCGGTTAACCACACACGCTCCATCGATACTATGATAAATATTAAGTCACCCTTTACCTACCTTGTTAAGTCCAAGTTAGTGTGCCGGTTAACCACACACGCTCCACTAACGACTTTGACAAAGTGTAAAGTGTAATTTCATGGATTAGCACCTTATTCACATTTTCCTAAGTAACTAAGATTGGGTATTATTAAGAGTTTAGTTACTTAGTATTTATCATTAATACTTTTAATGAAGGGAGAATTATAGTCCTGTCAAACCCGTTCGGCTAACGACCCTCCACCAGTCAAGCAAGCGGTGGGTGAGAGTGGACACCCATTAAGTTGCCATTTTATAGGCAACAACCTTATACCCACCTTATAGACCGGCTTCGTGAATGAGGCGTACTAGCGGTAAGACTGACTTTACTCTTATACATATATATATTATTAACTTATAATATTATAAAGTATAAGGGTTGAATTTTAACTTTTAAAATTCTAAGGGCTAACTTGGAATTAAAGTATTCATACTTGAAAACTTTTCAAATTCCAAAACTTGAGGGCAAGTTTTGAAACTATTCAAAACTAATTAATTCCATAACTTATGTGTTTAAAGTAGTTTTAATCCAAAAACTCTTCAAGTTCCATAACTTGAGGACAAGTTATGGAAGACTTTAAACTAATAAAAGAACTAACTTTTCCTTTATTTTATAACTTATGGATTTAATTATGGTTACATATTTTTCTTTAATGAAGTGACTCTTGAACTTCCATAACTTGAGGACAAGTTATGGAGTCATAAAAAATTATTCAATGACACAAGACTCTTCATTTTGTAACCATTGCCAACTCTTATGAATTTTATGAGTCTTTAATGTGACTTTTCATGTAACTTGAGGACAAGTTACACAAACACATTTTATACTCAACTCTTAGATTAAAATGGATTGAAAACAACTATTTCAATTAACTTTTCTATTAATCTAAGCAACTCATAAGAACAAGATAATTCAAATCAAACTTTTCCGTGTAATTAGAGTAACACTTTAAACTAATACAAAACATGAATCTATTGACAATTATCTTTGAAATTGGATTAGCATGAACATTACCACATCAAAAACAAGTTTATAAGTTCAAAAACAACTTAGGGTAATGTTCCTAGTCCATTTCTAGCCAAAAACGTCGAATATATGCTGTCTGGGGCTCCTACTCGTCGAGTGCATGAACCTACTCGGCGAGTAGGATGATGTTACTCATGGACTCGGCGAGTTCATCAGTGGACTCGGCGAGTCCAGTGCCCAGAGAGCCAGAAAATCGAGTTTTTCAGCATTTTTCAGCAATTTGCATCAAGTATAAGAGAAAGCAAGCCTAGGCTCTGATACCACTGTTGGGTTATGAGCATTCTAACACTCCTAAGTGTACATGCAACCCTAAATACCTTGGATCTATGTTTTCTCTATTATACATGCAAATAAGAACTTCCAAGGTATTATCCTAATCTAGCATACAAAACAGTAACTATAGCAAGATAGAATACATACCTCTTTGGTGTAGAAAGTCTTCATGGAGCTTGAGTGCCTAGTGCCCCAAGTGTGACACCTCAAATGGAATCACAATCATCAAAACACTTAGAATAACTTGAGAGAATTCTACAACTCATGAAATCCGCTAGCCCTCTCTAGAATAATACTAGTGCCGATTTTGCCAAGAATAATATCTTTATATAGTGTTACAATTAGGGCAAACCCTAATTGTCATGACTTTCCATTTCCTTGGATCCATGGGTTCAAATACACCATGGAGCATCCATGGACCATCCTATGGGTTTTAGCCCAACTTGATTATCCATGGAGCATTAGCCCACTATACAAGTATGGATGATTTACACAATCAACCCATATATTTAATTAGTCTACTTTTGATCACTTAATTAATCCTAGATTAATTCTTGATCAATACTAATTAAATAATCTTATTATTCTTATTATTAATATACTAGAACTTATAATATATTAATAACCATAAGTGTCTTATTTCTCTCATTATAGTCTATCCAAGTGCATGATGGTATGCAACCCAAATGGACCATGCCGGGTCGGGTCAAGTCTTACCAATTATAGTTATGGACTTAGACATTAATCCAACAATAATTGCATTTGATGCATTTTGGGAGTTTTCTTGCATACGACATGACTAGGTTATGGTTAACTGGGATAACAGAAGGGATAGTAGTTGGAGGTGCTGATGTCGTGGCTATGAAGGTTGTTACTGGTGGTTGTTTCCTGTTCGCCCTTCGAAGCGACTTGTTCTTCCTTTTGGCCCAAAACTTCTGGCTGTTACTCTTGGCCTCGGCACACGGGGTACCGTGGTAGTTTGTTGGTCGTTGCTGAGGTACTGGATTGTTACTTGGGTTGGAATTGTCGTTCACAAACCTGCTAACAATTGCGTCGTTAGCGTTCATGTGGGTCAGAAAAGCTAACACGGCAGCCGAGATTGCAGCTTGAAAGGTAGCTGCATCAATCTGAAGAGTTGGTGTTCGGTTGATGGGCTGATCGTTCTTCTTGGGAGCCATGATTCTTTTACTGAAAGGAAATGAATTTGTGAGCGAAAATGGTTGAATCTAAACGTAGTTCGATTGCTCATGTAAAGAATAGAAGTATGCCCTCTAAGGTTCGACCTACATCCCTATGATGCAGTCCTAGTATGGAATGGAAGTATGTTCACGAAAGTTTGACCTACATCCCTATGATGCAGTCTTAGCAAAGATCGGGAGTAAGTTCGTGCAATGGTCTCAAGATTTTTGTCGTTCTAGCCGAGGTATCGTTGGTTGGCGAATAACATGATCCAACCATTACCAGAGACTTGGACATGTCTCCGGAGTTAAAGGGCTATAGTCCGATGACTTGACTATGGCATGTTTCAAATAGTCTTAATGAAAGTATTTGAATAAAGAACGACACAAAAGTTAGCCGCCTGTCAATATCTTTGATATTCATGACCTACAAGTTCAGGAAAATGACCTTGTAAGAAGGTCCTACACCATATCCAGAGAAGATAGTTCTTGACAGCATACAGACCTAACTAAAGTACTTACAGTACAAGATAGTTTCATAGGAAATGCCACATCGGGCATAGAAAGGAAACACGATTCCTTTCTAACAAGGAATATAAAGTAAAGCATCTACTACTGGCGACGGTCATCCCTCTGGTGAACTCTCAGTTCAGCCAGTTGGCGTTCCACATGAAGTAGGTGTCTTTCGTACACTCTCTGGCGTACCCGAAGTTCCATGACTTCGGCTCGTGATTCAGCCAGTGCTTGCAGCAGGGTTTCACGGTCTCTCTCAGACCTCTCACGAGCATGTTCAAGGCGACTGGTGCGAAGCATATGCCTTCCTGCATTTGTATCAACTTCTGCGATACTATGTAGAGCTGTCCTGCCCTGAATTTCGTTTTGGGCAACTCTTCGGATCAGAATTGGCATGATCCTGTCTGCTGAGCCCCCATTGCTCAGGTCATAGAGGCTTCGGTCACCATTAAATGGCATGGGCTGATCTTGCCCTTGGCTCCATGTTTCCAAACATTCCACCCACTCAGGCGTCGGGCCATGAAAAGCCGGACGAGGGTTAGGAATCGGAAAGGGAGCTGCATGGGGTAGGTTCTCAACCTCGGTTTTGGAGATGGCATCATCTGAAAGGTCGTCCGCATGGTGATCATTCAGAGGGATTGGATGATCACCATCTGGTTCTTCTCCAAACCATCCAGCAATCACTTCGTTCGGAAGGAACAACTTGTCGTGGGGATGGAATCCAGCCATGTTATCTACGCGAGAAAAGGGATGTAAGAAATAGCTAAAATAGACGAACTAACTAAGATAATCGCAGTAAGACCAAATACCCGTATGGTATTTCTTTATGGTTGTGTTGGTAAATTTTTAGACTTGTTGCCATATCACAACCATTCTTGGGCATATTCTAATCACTCCTCGGACCAGCATAGTTGATCAGGCTATGCCATTCCCAAGACTGACCATACATCCCTAGGCTGACTTGTGATATTCAACAATCGTAATACTTTTGTTCTTGTCGTTGTGACACTGATTTTAGTATGAATGCAGGCACGTATACTTTTTTAAATATTTTATTATTTAAAGGTATAAACTCTTAGACAGAGTGTTTTAATCCCAACGTGTTTATAGTTAGTATATCTTTTATGGGTTGATATACTTAATTCGCTATAAGCAATGCTCTGATACCAATCTGTCACACCCCAAAACCACGAACGGCGGAAACGTTCGGGGGTGGAGGATGTCATGTACAGTATCACAACAGTGTAATATAATAAACAAACAAGAACATCATCCATTGCATTATAAGTAGAGTTTTAATACATGTGTGTTATTTCGTAATGTAGAACATTAAAATGAAATAATCAAAATAAGGTGAGTCTTGTCTGTGCTCCATCTTCTCTTTAATCTAGCCATCGCACCTGTCTAACTGATGACCTGAGAATACAAGTTATTTTGAAAGCAAGTATCAGCTTTAAACCTGGTGAATTCATAAGAAATTAAGTGTCATTGTCTTGCTTATGAAAATCTGTTATGAAGGTCATGTAAACCTTTAATGAAAATGTTGATGTAAGGATGAAAATCCCCAGAAAATCCATTGCTTTCTATAAGTATCAAATGTAGTCTTTTACCAAGACCCGAATGTTTTGTTATGATAATGTAGTCTTCTACCAAGACCCGAATGTTTTGTTATGATAATGTAGTCTTCTACCAAGACCCGAATGTTTTGTAAGTAAAATGATAGTTTTTCCTTCATTTGATTAGTACTAAAGTACTTAGTCTAACTCACCGTTTATGTGAAAGTATCACAAATAAAGTAAACAGGAAAATGTACTACTGTAAGTGTTGTCACTGGGTACTAGGACTAACACAACATCGCCTTAAGCGAAATATGTAACCTAATGAACATCCGAAGATTGTCCAGAACAAGTATTAATGTAAGTTGTACTACTGTAAGTGTCGTCACTGGGTACTAGGACTAACACAACATCGCATTAAGTGAAATATGTAACCTAATGAACATCCGAAGATTGTCCAGAACAAGTATTAATGTAACTGTCATCGCTGGGTACTAGGAGTAACACAACATCGCAATAAGCGAAACGTATAACCTAATGAACATCCAGAGATTGTCTAATTGTCCTCTGTAGCAGCAGCAGGTGGGTGGAAGGGTTAGTCCCAAATCGATCTACCTAGTATAAGTAGTAACCTTAGACCTCCGTAGATGGTCATCGACCACTGGTGCTAATCAGTGGGGTTCGGAATGGTACAAGTATCCAAGGTAAGTAAATACAGTATCCTATGTAGAAGTGTTCCTGTATGGTATTCATGTAAGTGTGTTCATGTAACAGGTAAGTGTATGTAGACATATTCATGTATCATGTAATCCTAAGTACGTGTACTCATGTATCATGTAAGGTATTGGTATAGACTCATGAATGAACTGACTCTTGTGTGATTCCTTGTAGTAGTAATAATGTTTGATATCTTCTAACTATCACTATGATAATTAACAAGAAGGTAAGTGGTTGTTCAAGTAGATTTATGCACCCTAGATACACCAGGGCATGGGAAACTGAACGAAGGATGAAAACTATAATCTCTATCATATAATGAACATATGCGCATAAGTATAGTTTGATTCAAGAAGGTAAAATAATGGTTTTGCAAGATATCTTGGAGTTTTGAACAATAATTATGAATGACTTGATGTCATTTCCATAAACATTTCAAAACTAATACTTTTGTTATCAAGGTATTTTAAGATAGAAAACCACTTCATGTGTCACCTTTTGATATATGTGAAATCTACTGAGTGAAAACACAGTTACAAAATACATAAGATTGATTTAATAACATACTGAGTGAAATCTACTTGTATTCCCCCCCATTAAAACGTTTAAAATCATTTAAAACATAGATTAAGGGGTATGAACTCACCTGTAGTTGGTAATTGGGATGAACTAAACTCACACATATATGCATTCAATTAGTCTTAAATCACTAAATGATAAAGTTAAGACATCCTAGACATAATAAACACTTTATATAAGTGTTTTAAGCCCTAAGGATTGCATCTAAGCTATTGTGGGACAAGGTACTTGTGTTTAGGGTTCCAAAGGACCCCATATATGAGTTTACTCCTCATATACAAACACACATGGAGTTTACAGTTGTAAGCTCTTGAGTTTACGGCCGTAAACTCCCAACCATGGGGTATTTGTGTGTTTTGAAGTCCCAAATGCTTTCTAGAATTATTCTAACTTGGTGGTTCCATCCTTGAAGGGGTTTAAGGTCTAGAAATACTCCAATTAGGAGTTTACGGCCCCAAGGCCATTCCCCTTGTAGTTTACGGCCGTAAACTCCCTTGGGGTGTTGTTTTTGTTGTTTTCAAGCCTCATGCATTTGAAGGATAGGTTCTAGTCAATTGTTTAAAGCTAATGAGGACCCTAGGCACACTTTGGTGCCTTTGTTTGGTGTTTACGGCCTAGGAGCATTACCAAGGCCGTAAACTCACTTCAAGAGGTGATTTTGATGCTTTCAAGTCCCTTGCACATGTGGTATAGGTTCTAGGCTTTTATTCCAAGCATATGAAGGCCTTAGGCACAATTTGGTGCCCCTTTAGTGAGTTTACGGCCCGTGAACCATGTCATGGCCGTAAATTCTCTTTGAAATGTGATTCTTATGTGTTTAAGGCCTTAGATTAAATGGGAAACAATTATATGTAAAGGTCTAGGGCTTTAGGTGTACTAATAACACCCTTTGGTCCATTTCCATGGACTTTACGACCTAAGATTGCTCTTGGGTCGTGAAATCCCATGTGTTTGTGTTCTTTGATTATTTTCTTGTCCTTAATACACCTACAATTGAGTCTATGGCAGTAGTATAACATAAAGAACAAGCTAGGCTCGGTTTCGGGAGCTTACCGCCCAAGAACACCTTGTGGAGTAAACTCGTAAATCTAATGATTTAGCCATCTAAATCATGTTATAAGCACCTAATAAGCATTCTAACATTACTAGAAAGAGTTACTCACATTTTGGTATAAAAACCCGAAGAGTAAATCATGTTATAAGCACCTAATAAGCACCTAATAAGCATTCTAAAATGGCTTTTCTCTAGTTCGAAATGTGAATAATGAATGAATTTTTGGTTCATAATTCTATTTATAGTCTTGAGATATTTTGGCAGAAAATATTTTTATTCCTGAAATGATCTCTAATATAATAGAGTGTTGGAATAATAGTGTTGCACAATTCCCTAGTGCACCCACTCTCCTGATATTTCCTGAAGTGTAAACCCTGAATTACTCAAACTTACGCGAAAAGTCTGAAAATTAACTGTGACTACTATAACTTCTATTGAAGTGATATAGTTTGTACAGAATGGAAATTTCGGATTGTCACATAAGCCTTGGTAGAAGGATACTTTAATAGAAAATATAGGTTTTTCTGAGGAATTCAAACTTTTACAAACACTTACAAACATTTACTTACATTTTACAGACTTACACTTGAGACATGTTCAAACGTTTTTGATAACAAACATCAACACTAAAATACTTATGAACTCACCAGCTTAATGCTGATAAACTCTTTCAAAATAAATTGTATTCTCAGGTGATCAGTAGACAGGTACCGAGGCCAGCTTTTGAGAAGATGGAGCGCATCCAAGACTCATCTTATTATTTTGATTTACATTATTTTTGGTGTCTATAACTGTACATAACATGCTTGTATTAAAATTATATATTTAATGCAATGGATGATGTTTTTGGCTTATTTACTTTTACTGTGTTGTGATACTTTACATGACGTCCTCCGCCCCAGAACGTTTCCGCCGTTCTTGGTTTTGGGGTGTGACATCGAGTATATCATCCACATATTTGGCTTGATGAATCAGGATTTCGGCTGAACATTGTTTGACCTGAAGCCCCAAAAACATGGTCATCTCCCCTAATGAACTCATCTCGAACCACTTTTTCATGACGACCTCGAACTCCTTACATAGTTGAGGACTCGTCGACCCAAAAATGATATCATCCGCGTATATTTGGACAAGAATATGGTCTGCACTGACATGCTTGATGAATAGGGTCTTATCGATAGTGCCGTGGGAATAGCCGTGGATGAGCAAGTGCAGTGTGAGGGTAGCATACCAGACTGTGGGAGCTTGATGCAGCCCATACAAAGCCTTGTCTAACTTGTAGACATGGTTAGCAAGTTTTGAGTTAACAAACCCAGGAGGTTGGTCAACATAAATCTCCTCCTTCACCTTGTCATAGAAGAAAGACGTCTTGAGGTCCATTTGATATACGGTGAAGTTCATGTAGGAAGCATAAGCGAGGAAGATACGAATGGCCTCCAAGCACGCCACCGGAGCATAGACTTCTATATAATCAAGACCCTCAATTTGTCTGAACCCACGGACCACCAATCTCGCCTTATTACAGACAATGACACTCGAATCATCTTACTTGTTCCGAAACACCCATCTAGTGTCAAGAGATTTTTTGCCTTTAGGCAACTCCACCAACTTCCAAACCCCGAGCCTTTCAAATTGATTGAGTTCGTCAAGCATGGAATCTACCCAGCTGGGCTCATTAAAATCCATTTCGATGTTCTTGGGCTCTATTTGAGAAATGAAGCAAGAGTAAAGACATGTGTTGACGTCTCCACTATGACTTCTTGTTTGAACTCCGTCGCCCACCTAGCCAATGACGTTTTCTATTGGATGATCGTGTTGTATACGAGAGGGGATTTCGTGACTGATGTTATTGAGTGAGATGGGAAGATTATGAATATTAATATCTCTGTCATGTGCTGAAGAATCCACGGTAGATGTACCAGTTTCGTGCGGTGAATTTGCTACAAACTCATCTGCGCTCTGTTCGGGAAAGAGAAGTTCCATTAGATTTTTAGTGACAACGGAAGCATCTTGGTTCATTAACTCTCTTTCAACTGGAGTTAGAGGAGTAGTATCAGCATCTGGAGCAGATTGATGTGTTGAGGACTCTAGAGAAGCGATTGGAACAGATGAGCCCACCAGGGGATCAATAGCAGAAACCAATGGCGGTCTATAGACAACCTCTTCATCATAGTCTTCAATGATAGTCTTCGAGCCAGAGGTAGACCCAACTTTCTTATCAGCCTACACACTATAGGATTTGAATAAACAAGTGTAGTCAAATAGCCAATCAGGACCCACCCTAGCATCTATCTCATTCTCTTCAAGCCAGCGAACATCGAAAGACTCCACGATTTGCTTTGTCTTCTTGTTGTATACCCGATAAGCAGTACGAGCAACGTAATCGACAAAATAGCAATCATACTTTTGCATTGAATTGTGGGTTGGATTCCAAATGGAGAAGGGTGCAAGGGCAGCCAAATACTCGGAAATGGCTGACAGATGGATTGTGTCCATAGAGAATCTCATACGGTGTTTTCAACTGGGCTTTGTTAATCGGGACACAATTTTGAACGTAACAAGTAGTATTGATTGCCTCCACCCAAAAGAAAACTAGAAGTTTAGAATCACAAAGCATCGTCCTTGTGATGTCTTGTAATGTCCGATTCCTCCGCTCAGCAACACCGTTCTGTTAGGCTGTCCGAACAGAGCTAAATTGACGCATGATCCCTTTATCAGCGCAAAAATGATCAAGAATAGCGTTTTTGAGATCTGCTCCATTGTCTGTACGAAGCGCTTTCACTTGGATGTTGGTTTGGTTCTCGATCATCACAATGAACTTCTTGATAAGATCGGCGATCCCAACTTTGTTGGACAGAATGAAGACCCACGTGAAACAAGAGAAATTTTCTATCACAACGAGACAATAACAATTTCGATTGATGCTGAGGACGTTGACCGGATGAAACAAGTCCATATGCAACAATTAGAGCGCATGACAGATGGAGTTGATCTGCTTTGGCAGATGTGGTTTCCGATGATGTTTTCCTAGAGCACAGGAAACACATTTTTCAAAAGTAATAAAATCTCTGACAGGCAGACCGCGGACCATTTTGTTCTTAGCAAGACGATTCAGATTCTTTGCATTTGCATGGCTAAGTCGACGATGTAACAACATTACATTTTGTTATGAGACTTTGGAAAAGTGACAAGTGACTTCATCGGGTACATTGATGTTCATGTCGATAATATAGACATTCCCATCCCGCTTTGATTTTACGAGAATCCACTCCTCCGGGATGACAATGCTTGGCTTTAAGATTAGACATTCTTTATCGGTGAAGTGTGTCGAATAACCCTTGTCACAGATTTGGGAAACACTCAACATGCTATGCTTTAACTCGGGAGCAAAGTTAACGTTCTCAAAACATAGCACTCCATTGGAAACGTTTCCTTTCTGAGTGATCTTTCCTCCTTCTCCACCCGCAAATGAAACATATCCCCCATTAAATGTCTGGATGTCATGCAGTTGGGAGATATCTCGAGTCATGTGTCGGGAGCAGCCGCTGTCGACATACCAGGGTCTGACGAGATTCCTCTGCAACTGTCCCTGCACGATGAGTGGAATTATCTAGATTTGGGGACCCAGGTCATTACAGTCCTGGGTTGACCCTTAACTTTCACAGATTCAATTTTCAATTTTTCTTTTGATTTTTCTTTTTCAACAGAAACAGAGGAGGATGATGACTGATCAGATTTTAATTTTGGCATCCATTGAAATTTAGGTTTTGAAACAGTTTTTTTTTAGTTTGCTTTGAGAAAATGGATTTTCTACTCGAAGAGTTTGAAGATCTAGACCTACTTTTTGACGAAATCGACTATGGCTTAGCTTGGGTCGATTTTGGCAAACTGTTTGTGAATTTATTGAAAACCTGTTTGCTCTTTTGAAAACTTGCCATTTTCTTGCTTTTTATTTGTTTTCCATTCATCATCTCGAAAGCGACTTCCGGAGGATTTTCTAATTAAAGATCGTCCTCTAGACTCATTATATCCCCTTTTTGACATGTGATGTACAAACATCCGATTTAAACAATTTCTGGCAATATGACTAGCAGTACCACAATTGTAACATATTTGTTTATTATCATTGGAGTGAGTACTGCTCTTGTCAGATTTCTGGTTTTTATTATGTTTTTTAACATTTTCACATTTGCAAGAACAAGTACTAGAATCTGTAGCAAACATGGAAGATATAGAAGCATTCAAACATATTTATCAATTTTACCAGAAACAACACCATCATTTTCAAAATTATCAGTGTGAAACAACACACCACCAGAAATAAAAACTTTAGTGTTTGAATTTAACACATATTCCTCACAAAATTCAACACCAAATTTGGACACATAATTATTCGACTCAGACTTTTTAGCTTCTTGCTCCCCCTGAACTACTAACTTATCTGCACTTGAGGTAGAAATGTTAGTATCCAAGATTTTATCAATAGACTGTGTTGCTTGTTCAGAAGCTGATTTCCCATAAACCATGAAAGGTTCTTTGTCAATTTCTTCTTGAGACAAAGGAATAGCAGTGTAATTATGATTAAAGGGAGGGGGGACACTCTCAAATCCTAATCCTACTTTTATTTGATTACCACAAGTAATATCCTTCCACTGCATCTGTCCTTCTATCATTTTTGTAACTACTTCACTTGACCCATCGAATTTGTTAAAAAGAAATTCAGCACTTTCAAGATGCTTTTTCAATGTGTCAAGTTCAGCGGTTACAACAACAAATTTTCTTTTGAGATGATCATATTTCTCGCATTTGTTGTTGTAAACCTCTTGCAGTTTCTTAAAGTCGTTTGTTTTATTTTCTAATTGTGTCTTTAAAGACTTTTTATTTTTCCTAAGTGTGTAACCCTCATATTTATGGTCCTCGTTCTCTCTCTTGATTAACTCAAATTTGGTCTCGTAAAAATTTAACAGTTTTAACACAAGACTGAGAGCAACCAAATTCACTAACCTCAGGTTTGGCAGGCTCTGGAGTGGTTTGCACCATAAATGCAAAGTGAAGATTCGTCATCGCTTCTTCAGGATCCTTCTCTGTTTCTTCTTCCACACCATTTTTGATATGGGCAAGATGTGCATTTTCAGGTCCTGAAATATTCAGAGCCTGAACTTGGTCTTCCCAATTAAATGAGTGAGCCACCATCGCCAAGTTAGCAGTGTGATTGCTTGAAGAAGATCCCTTATTGACATAGGTCACCGGCACCATGATTCGTTCTGAATTCTCTCTTCGATCTGGCTTTGGAAATTCCCATGCAAAATGCCCAGACTCATGGTAGTTGTAACATCTCAGTTTTCCTTTGTTGAATCCCACTTTATTATCGGAATTGACACTCCAATTGTTCTTTCCTGTTTTCTTGGAGAACTGCTTTGCCTTTAAAACCGCCCTGGCCATCTACCATGTAATCTCCATCTCTTCCACATCCTTATGATGAATCTGGTCTAGGTCAGCAAATGAGAGTTGTGGAGAGAGTTCTCCGGCTACAAAAGCATTGTAGCAGTTTACCAAACCAGTGGTGAGGGCCAGATTTTCTTCCTTTTCTTATAAAGATGAAACTTGGGGACTAATTTCATGAGATTGAACTGGTGCAGCTGTGGATGAACCAATACTAGAACCAACTTGTTGAGCTGAAGTTTGAGGTTGAGGAACTTGAATGTGTTGCATTTGAGGTGTAATGTATGAGACGGGCTGATGAGTCATATAGGGTTGAACTTGAGGAACATGAACTTGAGGAGTAGAAAAGCTTGATAAAGTAGTGTTGTTGGTGGTTTGGATCCCAAGATTTGCTGTGGAGTATGAATTGACATGGTTAATCTCCATTTACTTATCATCGAGATCACAAGCCTTGATGATCGCCATCGTTTCAGCCAAACTCGAACGGTTCAAATCTTTTGTCTTCTTAATCACTGAGACATTCATATCCCAAGATTTTGGCAGAGAGCTCAAAAGCTTTTTGTTGAATTCCGATCTTGTAAACATCACACCAGAAGAGCTCATTTCGGTGGTGAGTGTGATAAACCTTTGCAACTGATTCTCAAGTGTTTCTCCCAAGACATAGTTAAACATATTCAACTTTTGTCGCAATATGTCTTGGCGACTTTGTTTCATGTCTTCGTTTCCATCATAGACTTCTATCAGTGCTGCCCATAAACCCTTTGCTTATGTATACTCATGGAAACCTTGAGCGATTTCTGGAGATAATGCCATGGTTAGTGTAGCAAGAGCCTTTTCCTGCTCCTCGACTCTCTCGAAATCATCATCGGTGTAGTTCTCAACTTGCGTATCAATTATGGTTCCATCTTCCAATGTAGTTGTAATGCGGATTGGTCCTTTAAGAATACTTCGCCATATTTTGAAATCCTTCATTTTGATGTACTTTTCGATCTGATATTTCCATTCTGGAAATCCTTCCACAGATAACAGTCGTGGAATTCGAGAAGTGGTTCCGATAATTGCATCCAATTCATGGTGAGCTGACATGCTTTGAGATTCCATGTTTTAGAAATCAACAAAAACTTCGTTAATTAGGATGAGTGCAACCGCACACTTTAGCCACACACGTCAACAACACACACTACAACCGCACACACCAACAGTAGACACAAACCGCACACTCTAACAGCATACTCTAACCGCACACCCAACCGCACACTCAACCGCACACACTAGCTGCACACTCAACTGCATACACTAGCTGCACACATTCAAAGACGTAACCACACACCTTCAAAGTCTTCAACCGCACACCTTCAAAGACTCAACCACACACCTTCAAAGCTCCAACGAATTCTGATTCCAAATTAGTAAAAACAACGATTAGTAACCGTTTCTCAATCAAAAAGTATGAATGCACTTCATAAACCACAATTATCTTCAACCGCACACTCTATGATTCTTCAAACTGACACTGAATTTGCTCTGATACCTATTGTAAGTCCCAATCAATAGATCCAAATTTGTAATCAATGAATTTCAAGCAATCAAACAGAGTGTAGAAGGAGTAGAATGAGAATAAAATCAAGCATGCACACATCTATAACGTATAAATGTAAGGTACACCTTGAAAAACATGCATACATACGTCATTATTATTGACACACTGACACAACCTATTTACACCACAATTAGCAGCACACAAGTGTGCAGCCACACACACATGTATGGTCGCATACACCCACTAACATGCTATGACCACCACAACACACTCTAACATCCTACCATGACCTATACATGACAATGCCTAGCCCAAACCACAAAAATATAGCCTATCATTCGTAAGAAGGAAAATGGTAGGCTTCCCTTTGATAGGATTGAGATTCAGAGGACACATTTCGCCTTTTCATTTGGAATTCAATAGCACAACTTTTGTTTTCTTTTCTATTATTTTTGATCCGTCTTCGTCAAATGAGACTTTTAGCCCTGTACCTACAACCAATTGAGAAACGCTTATTAGATTATGTTGCAGGCCATCCACATAAGCTACCTTCCGAATCGAGAATTCTCCATTCGTAATCATCCTATATCCTTTGATTTCTCCGATTGAATTGTTCTCAAACTTGACATATCCACCATCCTTCAGCGATCGAAATTCCCTCAACTCTTCTCTCCTTCCCGTCGCGTGACGCGCACATCCACAATCAATATTGTTGGATAAGGTGTCTATGTCCATAACTATATTTAGTATGTACTTAACCCGACTTGGCATGGTCCATTTAGGTTGCATGGCATGGCAACAATTGGATAGACAAAATGAGAAAAAGGAGACTTATGATATGTTAATATATTATAAGCTCTAATATATTAATATGAAATCATATTATTTAAATAGTATTGATCATGAATTAATTTGGAATCAATTTTATGATCGAAAGACACTAATTAAATATATAGGGATTGATTCAGTAATATAGTGGGCTTATGATCCATGATTCACTAGATTGTCTAGGACCCATTGGGTGCTTCATCGATGCTCCATGGAGGTTAAAACCCATCGATGCTCCATATAAAGAACCTTATATGGAGCAAAATCGGTATCTAAGACTAAAAGGGTGAGGGTTAGCCGATTTTTTTCTCAAGTGTACTTCTCCCAAGTTATTCCAAGAGTTGTGGTGTTGTGTGAAGCATATGAGCCATCACATTTGGGGTGCCAGACTCAAAAGTTCTTAAGGAATACAAGCAACAAGAAAGGTACGTCATTCTATTAGTTTTTTGTATTAAAAGTACCCCATAACATGCTAGTTAGGATGAGAACCTTGGAAAAATCAAATTTGCATGTATATCATAGAAAACATAGATCCATTGTTTCTAGGGTTGCATGTACACCATAAGAGTGCTAGAATGCTCAAAACCCATCATTGGTATCAGAGCCTAGGCTTGATTTCTTTATACTTGATGCAAATTTCTAAAAAAAGTTGAATTTTTGCTTACTGTTTGTGGACTCGCCGATTCCATGGGGGGACTCGACGAGTCCAAGTGAAAACTCATCCTACTTGTTGAGTAGGAGGCCCAGAGTGCAGAATTTTGAGTTTTATTGCTCAAAATGGACTAGAATCATTACCCTAAACTGTTTTGGACTTATATAATCTGTTTTTTAATGTGTTAATGATTATGCTAATCCATTTTGAAAGGTTATTATCAAAATTTCATGTTTTACATATGTTTATATGATTCTTGAAAATAGTTGATATGAATGTTCATGATTATGAGTTTTGGTTGATCATAGGAATTTTTAGCAAATTGTTTGTTAGTGTAATTTTTGATCTAAATGCTATTAATGGACTCCATAACTTGTCCTCAACTTATGGAATTCCAAAAGTCTTTTCTTTAACATCATTAAAACTCATAAGTTTTTGAATACGAAAGGTTTTGATTAGTTTCAAAACTTGCCCTCAATTTTTGGAAGTATTAAAGTCACTTTAGAAAAATTTAACTCCAAACCCTACAGTTTTAAAATTTTAAAAATCAACCCTTATACTTAATAATATTCATCCTACTCGTCAAGTAGGAGGCCCAGAGTGCAGAATTTTGAGTTTTCTTGCTCGAAATGGACTAGAATCATTACCCTAAACTGTTTTGGACTTATAAAATCTGTTTTTGATGTGTTAATGATTATGCTAATCCATTTTCAAAGGTTATTATCAAAGTTTCAAGTTTTACATATGTTTATATGATTCTTGAAAATAGTTGATATGAATGTTCATGCTTTTGAGTTTTGGTTGATCATAGGAATTTTTAGCAAATTGTTTGTTAGTGTTATTCGTGATCTAAATGCTATTAATGGACTCCATAACTTGTCCTCAACTTATGGAATTCCAAAAGTCTTTTCTTTAACATCATTAAAACTCATAAGTTTTTGAATGTGAAAGGTTTTGATTAGTTTCAAAACTTGCCCTCAATTTTTGGAATTTGTAAAGTCACTGTGGAAAAATTTATTTCCAAACCCAATAGTTTTAAAAGTTTAAAATTCAACCCTTATAGTTAATAATACTATAAGTTAATAATATATATATATATATATATATATATATATATATATATATATACGTATAAGATCAAGTCATTCTTACCGTTAGTAGTCCTCATTCACGAAGCCGGTCTATAAGGGGGTATAAGGTTGTTGCTTATAAAATGGTAGCTTAATGGGTATCCACTCTCACCCACCACTTCCTTGACTAGTGGAGGGTCGTTATCCGAACGGGTAGGACAAGGACAATAATTCTCATTAAACATATATTGATAAATATAAAGTAACTAAAGCTTTTATACATTCCAAATCTTAGTTACTTTAGGAAAATGTGAAATTGAAGCTAACCCATGAAATTACACTTTTCACCTTGCTAAAGTCGTTAGTGGGGCGTGTGTGGTTAACTGACACACTAACATTGACTTAACAAGGGTGGAAAAGGGTGGCTTAAGGTTTGTCATAGATCGGTGGAGCGTGTGTCACTACTAGAAAAACTACCTTTTACGACGCACAATGTGTGTCGTAAAACGCTCAGATGACGCGCACATGTGTGTCACGGAAGGCCCTGTCATAACGAGAGACGACACGCTTTTGCGCGTCGTCTATTTATGACGCGCATTTACGACGCGAAATTACGACACGCATTTACGACGCGCTTTTACGACACGCAATGTGTGTCAAGGAAGGCCCTGTCATAAAGGAAGATGACACGCATTTGCGTGTCGTAACCTGATGACGCGTGTTTCGGACACGTATTGTGTATCATTAAAGCCCCTATCATAAAAGAAGATGACACGCATTTGCG
Source organism: Lactuca serriola (assembly GCF_051521515.1). Classification (NCBI taxonomy): domain Eukaryota; kingdom Viridiplantae; phylum Streptophyta; class Magnoliopsida; order Asterales; family Asteraceae; genus Lactuca; species Lactuca serriola. Next base: position 238,665,639 of record NC_136410.1, read on the forward strand.
TTTCATAAACTTCAACAACCATTTATGATATATATACATTTACGAGACGTCTTTACGATACTCATTTACGTATAATACAAAAATAAGGAAACAAATATATACGAAAAAATCAATTTCATCCAATAACATCATGTCAAAAAATTGTAATAGATTGGTATTAAGGGGATCTTATTGTACATTGTTATTAATAGGTTTTCCCTAACTATATAACCTAATACTACATTGCTATTATGGAACATCTTCTTGTTTCTACTTCTTATTGTTATGCTTCTTTTGTTTCCACATGATACCTGTGGAGGCTCCACCCAAGTATCACTCACAATCTTCTTAAAGTCAACCTTGCTCTCATCCTTCATAAATTAAAACACACAGTCATCAAGAAGTTATGAGCATGAAACAACATCGTAATACAACATAATCATAGGACAAGAGAACAATTGAATACCTTGTCATCATCAAAATCATACAAATCAACAGTTGAATACCTCTTCTCCCTTAGCAATGATTATATTGATATCCTCATTTGTGATTGTACTATCCTTTGAATTGAATACCATTTCAGCACCAGACCTCAACATTTGTAGCATCTGATCTTTGTTTATAGCTACCAAAAAATGATGACATGTTATTTAGAAGTAATGGAAACTAGTAAAAAGGTGATGTGAAGAAATGCTTACTCTTTTGCTCAGGTAAACGTCAGCTTTGAATAACCAAAGCATCAAGTGCAAGCTTTTTATAAGCTCTTTTAATGACTTTCTCCTCTATAGTGTACTGTTTATGTTTACAATCAATTAAAATTAGTAAACAATCATTCCAACAGCCTTGTCGTCTATTATAGTACACAACAAATTCTGTTAATATAATAAGAAATAGACTTAGTTAAAAATATACTTTCATACTGCATAACAAATATACATATAAATGTTAAAAGTATGAACCTGTGAGAATATCAACACCCTTGAAGTCAAAAGTCAAAAGTTGAAATGGTAAATACCTGTGAAACAGCCTGTTTACACAACTGATGCAAAGTCTCATCATTCATTATAAATCTTGTGAAATGAAGCACACATGAAAAATGAGGGAAAAACATGTAAACATAAAGCTATTTGAAAATAAATGAAATCTCAAAGTATACTATTAACATAAAGCTATTTGAAAATAAATGAAATCTCAAAGTAACATGATTGATCCATAGTTAAATCAAGACTTGTCATTTATATTTGAAAATAAATGAAATCTCAAAGTAACATGGGGTTGGGGGATTTTGTTGTCTGTAACTGCGGGAAAGCCAACTTCATTCTCCAAATTTGAATGATACTACTATTCAATTATCAAAAAATCTATTCTTTTATAAGAATGGTAAGAGGGTAGATTTCGATATCTTAAGTTAAGAGCAAGAAAACTAATGTTCATACTTCAACCTGAAACAACATTTTTAGATTATCACTAGATAGTTACGAAGGACCTTACGCTTTAGTAGCAGCATAAAATGCATAAAGAGGACTAGACGACATAACAACTACAACACCCGACCCAATATTAACAATAGCTCCTTTGTTTCTCTTCATCATTCCAGTCAAGACGACATTTGTAACTTTAGTCCTCCCTTCAACATTAACCTTAATTAAAGTAGACATCAACTTCATGAAAAAATCTAGCATAAGGATAACAAACCCCAACGATATTTATGAAAACCCCAATATCTATACCAACAAGTGTTTCCTTAATCTTCTCAATTCCATGATCTAAATCACAACTAAAATCAACCACAACAACTTTGATTTGGGTTTGTTTGAATTTCGTTCGGATTGAATCTGAAACATTGTTTAGTTTAGCAAGATTCTGACCTACAAGAACCGAATTTATTCCCTTACTGGAAATTAACAAACACCCAATTAATAATTAATAAAATATATAAATGCAAGATTTGAAGGAAGAGGCCTAGTGTAACACCGTAAATTTTCATACAATTTTTTCATTTTTAAAATCACATAAATATCATCAACACATATCACAAAAGCTCAATATTTCAATTATCATAAACACGTGTTCATAATTATTTAAATAAAATCCAGGATCCTAAAACACAACTCCATCTCGTGTGTACAATCAAGCTGTCGGCTTCCTGTGATCCTAAGAAGTACCTGAAACACATAACATATAACACGGTAAGCACGAAGCTTAGTGAGTTCCCCAAAATACCACATATAACACATATTAGCCACTCGAGGCTATAACCCTGTGGGCTCACTGGCCCTAACTTTGTGGACCCTCTGCTCCTAACTCTGTGGACCTTCCGGTGCTAACTCTGTAAACATTGGAATACACACAACATAAATCACATAGAAATAATGCAGAGCAACACATCACATACATAGCATACAAGATACACTGTTACATAACTCTACTTACCACTCAAAGTAAAGTATAGTGAGAACACTCACTTTGGTTGGCGAAAAGATCCTATAAATGTTGCTTTTGTACTCAAGCCTCTAACACTGAGTCAAAACCCATAACTAACCCCATTAGGATTTAAGACCAACCTTCACATATTAGGTCTAGGTATGGTCCACCAACCCGGTCCATAACTAACTCAAGCCCATTGGACCACCAAGCACCAATACCAAATGGGTTCACAAAAAGTCCTCCAATGGCCCAACGATGGTCCAATACTCCAAATTGGGCCCAAACCCTCACACGTGCCTTAGCCTAGAGGCCATCTAAATATTCTAGTCCACATGACTGCTCTTGGATGGCTAAACAATGGCCTAATCACCAAAGCCCAATAAAAGGCTCAACACACAACCCAAGTAAAAATTAGGGTTTCCTCATAAAATGATGATTAGGGTTAAGTGTTTCTCACTTAACCCATTACAGACTTAACCCATTAAGTCCATGATTCCACTAAGCCATCATACAATAAAATCGTCATGAGTTATAACTTTAGTCCATTGGTCCAAGTGTGGGTCCGAATAGGCCCAAACCAACAAACCCAAAAGTTAGGGTTTTCTAAACACTAATTAGGGTTTTTAGCCCAATACGAAGCAGCCGAGTCCAAGATTAAGTGCTTAGGCCCATTAGGGTTTCATTAGAACGGGCACTGCACACTGCCACCTCAGGCGGTGGTGGTCGGTGGCGGCTTACGGCAACAGCCACCACCTCAAGATGGTGGTGGGGTTTTTCCGGCCATACAATCACTCATCCAGTCCTCATAATTTCTGAAACCAACACTTACACTCAAAATCAACCCATTAACACACCCTCAGCCACCATCCATGATGGTTGGTGGTGGCGAGAGATGATAGAAACGGCAGCCACCATGGTTTGCTGCCATGGCGGTGTACCAAACCTTGGAATGAAATGCTCATGAACTCCAACCATGCTATACAACTCGAAATGGTAGCTTTAAGCCACCTACTTGGTGGCTGACGTCGCTTAAGTCAACAGAAACGTCGGCAGAAGCCGGCAGCAATGACAACGACTACATCGCACACCCAAGGAGGAGTCGAGAAGGTTACCAGGTGCCTCTGACAGAGGGATTACGTGAAGACGGAACGAAAAAGAGAGTGGTACAGCCGGGGCTTAGCAATCCAGTTTTCACTGGAGGAGGGCAGCGGCAACTCGCTGTGCCGCTTGACACTACTGGCAACAGCTTCTCCGACGGCTAGCCAAGGTCTCCCCGATCACGATTTCACCAGAAACAAGAAGAGTGGCGGTAGAACGATGACTCCCGATCGGTGGCGGCTCAATAGAATAGTGATTAGGGTTTGAGTCATGAACATAGGAGGAAATATTGATCATCCGCTGATCTTGCATCCATCCAAACTTCCATTCATTTTATCACATTCAGCCTCTCCTTACCCGATTTCCTTCAAACTAAGTAAAAAATTTACCTAATAACCCCAGCTTTCAGAAATCATTACAAATTGAATCCAAAATTTACACTCTAGTCCTTCCTTCCTAAAAATCTATTCAATTAAGTCTCAATAACTTACCAATCAACCCCTGCCTTTGAAAATATTTACAAACCACTCCGGAATTTTAGACTTTTAACCCCCAAGTGCTTAAATCGTGACATTTAACTCCTAGAGGCCAATACCTTGCCACATTATTATTATCTTAGGGTTTCTACACATATTAACCCTTATTTATTTATTTATTTATTTATTTATTTAATATTCAGGATGTTACAACTCTCCCCCACTTATGTTACATTTCTTCCTCGAAATCATTCCTTAACATCCCTTACACGCCCGACCTCTTGAACGACATAGCCACAAGTCAAAGCGTAACCCCAGCCGTTCAATCCAACCAAGTTATCTCAACGAACCACATTGTACACACCACAAAGTTCACTCTACTTCGAACAATGATACAACCGATGGTAGTCACATATCATTTACGACCTTTGTCGCCTACCATTCACTATCTCTACGGATGCTGCGATCCTTCTCGAACCAATCTAAACGACCCTCCCAGGTCTAGAACATCAGATGCAACCCAAAACCACTACAAATGAAAACCATCAGGAATTTGAAATATCAACTCATCTATACTTTACAAAGATAGGGCCAAACTCAAGCTCAAGAGTCTGATTGAACAACAAAATTGGAACCACTCAAATCCAATCTGATACTCAACTCACAACCCGTGATTCAAGAATCTACACGTACATTACTTCTCCGATTCCCTCCAATGTGCCACAACCTCTACTCAATTTGAGATATAACGGATCCCAACCATCATGGAGACCACAGTCTCGCCCTTGGCCTGGCCACCAGGTTCCCAAAGACTCAATTATTCGGGCTACCCAAGCCTAAAACTCTTCAGCGTCAAGCTCTGATCAGAGAACACTTCATCACAACATTCTCTCGTTGACTTGTGGGTACTACGGTTCGCCGCAGTATCACAACGACCTCTCACTGAGCAGTGAGTACTACGGCTCCCCGTAGCATCACCACACCCCTCACGGAATAGTGAGTATTACAGCTCCCCATAGCATCACCACACCCCTCACTGAACAGTGAGTACTATGGCTCCTCGTAGCATCACCACAACCTCTCTGCACTAACTCATTGAAGCTGCAGCTCCCTTTAGTCTTATTGCACTTACTCTTACCACTTCACAATCTCATCCTCAAGTTGACGCCACACTGCGATCATTAACTCATGCTCTGTAGCCCATCATAGGTCGGTACACACACACACCCATTCAGGCTAAGCATCACTACTTTAGACGACCACCATCGTGAGAACACCTCTTTTTCTCGCTGCAATTCACATTCTCAGATAAATCCATTTGATGTCAATAAGCTGAAGGGCCCCCAATGGAACCATAGACGTTTGATACACCACTCGACATCTCATCACAGAAACTCAGGATGTCTTGCCCCCACCACTGATCTCCTACTCACGACATCATAATGAGATACCGCAATGTACTCTGTCAGAATCTCACAACTGATCTTCCTCTCATACATCTTATAACTTTGAAAATCCTAATCATCACTTTGAAACACAAAGAAATCGTCGATGACTCAGAACACGATGTCGACAATCCTAAACTCCCTCCTCTGTCGCTCAAACCTCTGCAAGGATATTCATACCGACTCTGAAGCTGGTTGCACGATCATCTCTTACCCTTTTCAAAGAGCATAGAACAACCCATTCCTCGAACCAACCACCTCAAAAAATTCTTACCTACTAAAAGGTCTCTACGTAACGGCCACCCGCCGTGCAGAAACTCATCCTTTCTTGAACACGTACCATATGCACTATCTCGCTCTGCACTTCGCCTTGACCATCAATAATACTGGTCTTAGGAATCCGCACCGTAGGTCTCTATATCCAGTTCTCTATCTGCTCTTCAATAGATCTCTGATCTCCTCAAACGCACCTGATCCTCCCCCACTCAGGGTTCGAACCATCACCAATTGGTTCACCATTAATCTATCCTACAGACTGTTTTTACCAGTAACATTGCACCTACTCTTGGGATGTGATACGCAATGCTCAATGATCTCCCCGATGGAGATCGAGCAACTCCAATTACCCGAATCTTAGATGAAATCCTCAGAAACTTCTCATCATGACTACTCCTAGTCATTCATAATCTTGTATCAGCCCACTATCGTACATCTCAACTGTCCAGTAGTAACTCTAACTCTTAACCTGAAATAATGAACTATCATACTCCTCATCCTCGACTCTTCAATCAACATTCCATCACGTGGATTGTAATAAGAGTTGAGTCCTTGTTACCATAATAGACACTCCTCATGCAGCTAATACATTCCCTACTTTGCTAAAATAGGGTGTATCCTTGTCCTTAACAATCTCAGTCCCCGCTGACAATATGCTCATGCTCTAACATTACCTCTCGGCAGACATACTGTCCTAATACTCTGATGGAAGGTCACCATCAATGCTAACCCGCAGGGTTCTAGCCCCAAGCTCGAAAACCGAATTCTCAACACCTCTTATGTTTCCCACAGGAAATGGAAATAATACCATCCATGTCATAGAAGGTGAAATCTTCACTATCGGCTAATTGCTCAACTCATGCCGCCATCCTCCATAACCGCCATTTCTATGATGGGTTTTAAGCATTCTAACACTTCCTAAGTGTACATGCAACCCTAATAACCTTGGATCTATGTTTGTCTAATAATCATGCAAAGTTGTTTTCCAAGGTTATGAACCTATCTAGTATACACGGGGTACAATTTTCTTTGTATAAAAGATAGAACTACATACCTTGTTGTTGTAAGTGTTCCTTGAAACCTTGTGAGCCTAGCACCTCAAGTCTGATGCCTCAAATGCTTCACACAACACCAAATGCAAAATATAAACTTGAGAGAATACTCTAACACACTCAAAATCGGCCAAGCCCTCTTTTTTCTCTTAGTGTAACCGATTTTGGGGAGAGACATGGTTCTTATATAGTGTGTTGCATTAGGTAAAACCCTAATGTAACATGACTCTTCATTTCTCAATCCATGGGTTAACTCCATGGAGCATCCATGGACCATCCTATGGGTGGAACCCAACTTGATAATCCATGGAGCCTTTTAGCCCACTATATAAGATACAAAAGATTTACATAATCTACCCATATATTTAATTAGTTATTCTTTTGATCACTTAATTAGTTCTTGATCAAAACTAATTAAATTATATTATTAATATATTAGAACTTATAACATATTAGTAAACCATATGTGTTATTTCTCTCATTTAGTTTATCCAATTGCACGGTGCCATTCAACCCAAACGGACCATTCCGGGTCGGGTCAAGTATTTTTACCAGAAATAGTTATGGACTTAGACACCTTATCCAACAGTCTCCCACTTGGATAAGTCTAATAACTGTAACTGCAATACTTCAAGAACCGATCGGCAATCGTAGCTCTTTCAAGGTCTCTCGGAACTAAGAAGATGTTGATACGCCACTTAAGATAAGTGATCATATAATCCTCTGTTCTAGATATCAGCTGGACAAATACATGGAACAATGTCTTACTTATTGTCCAACAGTTTGTTTCCCGATTTTCGATTTGTTTGACAAAGAACTTAATTGAACACATCAACTTAGTTATGAGCGGGCCCGATACATAGGTCAATACCAAATCATCGAGGGGCCCATATATCAGCTTCTAATCCAAGAAGGAACAGATAAACTTCGACTCATATGCTTGTTCTACCACTCATTGGATTACACACAAAAACACGTTTTATAACATCGAGTTACCAATGTGTTTTCGTACAATCAATGCATAACCAACTCGTAAGTAACAAATCATATCTCTAGGTTTGAAGACCTATATGATATCACCGTCTCACGATCACTCGAGATAAAATTCCATGAAGTGATTCTAGTGAGCGAGAGTTGATTCCAATACTCAGAACTTATGAGCACTCATGATTGTTGTAGCCATGTCCAACACCTTAGACCTCTGCAACCAATCATGACAGTCTTGATTCATACCTACTTCCGACATATGACCGACTGTGGAGGTTCGAATAATATGATATACCAAACATAATTATTCTGGAAGTCAAAACATGAAAAAGAAATATAGTAAACGATTGACAAAAGATAGTAACACTTTACTCATAAATAAACACAACTTTTATTCATCATCAAATGTCAATTACACTTTACAAATTTGATAATTTATTAACTACTAAAACTTATATCATCCTTTAGCCCTATGCTCCGAGCATGCTGGAGATGCTTAACCCTACTCAGTCCCTTCGTGAGGGGATCTGCTGGGTTCTCATCCGATGATACCCTCTTTTCCACGAGGATTCCTTCTTCTATGCGATGTCTGATAAAATGATATTTTCTGTCGATATGTCTGGATCTTCCGTGATCCCTTTGTTCCTTGGCTAAGGCAATAGCACTTTCACTATCACAGATAATTTCCATGGGATCCTTTATAGTTAGTACAACTCCAAGGTCTCCAATGAAGTTCTTTAGCCATATTGCCTCCTTTGCTGCCTCGCTCGCTGCTATATACTCTGATTCACAAGTGGAATCAGCCACTGTCTCCTGCTTGGAACTCTTCCAAGTGATTGCTCCTCCATTTAAGGTAAAGACCCAACCCGACTGAGAGCGGAAATTATCCCTATCAGTTTGGAAGCTAGCATCACTATACCCTACAACTCTCAAGTCATCACTGCCACCGAGGGTAAGGACCCAGTCCTTAGTCCTCCATAGGTACTTGAGGATATTCTTTACCGCAGTCCAGTGTGCCTTGCCAGGATTCCCCTGATACCGGCTAACCATGATCAAGGCAAAAGCTAGATCAGGTCAAGTACACGTCATAACATACATGATCGAGCCTACTACTGAAGCATAAGGTACTTGACTCATTTCTGCTATCTAAGCCTCAGTACTTGGGCTTTGTGTCTTACTCAATCCGGCGTTACTCTGGATGGGTAACTCTCCTTTCTTGGAGTTTTGCATGCTGAATCTCTTCAACACCTTGTCCAAGTATGTACTTTGACTAAGTCCAATTAGTCTTTTACTCCGGTTTCTCAAAATCCTTATCCCTAGAATATAGGCAGCTTCTCCTAGGTTCTTCATAGAGAAACACATCCCAAGCCAGGACTTAACTTCCTACAGAGTTGGGATGTCATTTCCTATGAGTAGTATGTCATCCACATACAATACCAAAAAGCTAACTATACTCCCACTAGCCTTGACATACACACAAGATTCATCTTCACTCCTAGAAAAGCCAAATTCCTTCACCTTTTCATCAAAGCAAAGATTCCATCTGCGAGGTGCTTGCTTTAATCCATAAATAGATTTCTCAAGCTTACACACTCTATTAGGGTACTCGTTGCTGACAAAACCTTCTAGCTGACTCATGTAAACATCTTTAGTCAAATTTCCATTAAGGAAAGCGGTTTTGACATCCATTTTCCAAATTTTATTGTCATGAAATGCAGCTATGGCTAACATAACCCTAATAGACTTAATATTGGCTACTAGAGAAAAGGTCTCATCATAATCCACTCCAGGAATTTGAGAGAAGCCCTTTGCAACCAGTCGAGCCTTATAAGTGTGTACATTACCATCCATGTCGGTCTTCTTCTTGAAGATCCATTTGCACCCTACAGTCTTACGACCTGGTACATTCTCAACCAAGTTCCAAACCTGATTGTCATACATGGATTATATCTCGCTGTCCATAGCCTCTTTCCATTTAGCAGACTCAGGGCCTGCCATGGCTTCTGTGTAGCTGTTAGGTTCATCCAGACCTACTAGTGTCTCATCACTAATAAGTTTCTCACCTTCCGCAGTAATATGGAAAACATAGTAATGCTCAGGTGCATTCCTAACTCTCGTGGAACGCCTCAGAGGTACAAACTCGTCAATTGGCTCAACAGGAGTTTCATCCTCAAGTTGAGGGCTAGGTTTTGAAGTTCCTTCACCGCTTGACACTTGAAGTTCTTCAAGGTCAATTTGACTCCCAGTGTCTCCTTGGATTATAAAAAGATTCCTCTTCTTGCTACAAAGACCACATTATCACTAGGTCTGTAGAAGAGTTTAACCAAAGGATCTTCGTGGGTAGCCGATGAAAATACACCTCTCGCTTCGGGGTTCTAGCTTATCATGAGACTCGCGCCTCACAAAAGCCTCGCAACCCAAAATCTTGATGTGGTCTAGTTTGGGTACTTTACCAGTCCACATCTCGTGAGGATTTTTGGCAACTTTCTTTGTAGGGACTAGATTAAGAATATGGGAGGCAGTCTCTGAGGCATACCCTAGAATGAGATTGGTAGCGTAGCTTGACTCATCATGTAACGAACCATATCAAACAAGCATGGATTACGCCTCTCAGCTACACCATTCAACTGTGGTGTCCTGGGAGATGTCAATTGTGAGACAATCCCACATTCCCTTAGATAATCGAGGAACTCAGTACTAAGATACTCACCACCACGATCAGATCGAAGAATCTTAATGTTCCTGCCCAATCGATTCTCGACTTCCTGTTTAAACTCTTTAAACCTTTCAAAAGTCTCTGACTTATGCTTGATTAAGTAGACATATCCATATCTACTATAATCATCTGTAAAAGTCACATAATAATGATTAGCATCCCTTGTGTCATGTTTGAAGGGTCCACACACATCCGTGTGTATAAGATCCAACAAACCTTCACCCCTCTCACAAGAACCTGTGAAAGGTGACTTTTTCATTTTTCCAAGTAAGCATGATTCGCAACTATCATCAGACTTTAGGTCAAATGACTCCAAGACTCCATCCTTTTGGAGTTGGCCTATGCGTTTCTTGCTTATATTCCCAAGACGAAAATGCCATAGTGATGCTTTATCCAAGCTATTATTATTAACAGAATCAACACACAATACATTATTTCCTAAGTTATCAACCACAGATACAGTTTCATACACGCCATCACAAGGTATTGCTTTAAAATAAAGAACATTATTGAAGAAAGCATTAATCGAACCAACTTCATTATCAAATGAAAAGCTGAAACCTTGTTTATACAATGCATGAAATGAAATAATATTTCTTGCCATTTCTGGCGAATAACAACATTTATTCAAATCTAAACTAAACCCACTACTTAGAGATAAAGTATAAACTCCAATCTTGGTGACAGGTGAAGCTTTCCTGTTTCCCATGATCAAGTTTATCCTTCCTTGCTCCACATTCTCACGTCTTCTTAGTCCCTACAAATCAGAATAGATATGAATACCACAACCAGTATCAAGGACCCATGAGTTAGAATGGGGTGAGTTATTAGATAAGATAGTGTAAATACCTGCATGGTTGGGTTTAACTTTCCCATCCTTCACATCTTGCTGGTACTTTGGGCAGTTCCGCTTCCAATGTGCCTTTTCATGGCAATAGAAGCATTCAGACCCTTTTGGGTCAGAAGAAGGAGTGATGAAACCTTTCTTGGTTCCACTTGAAGAAGAGCCATCAAGGGTCCTAACCTTGGTACCCTTCGAAGAACTCTTTCTCTTCTTCCCTTGTCCTTTCCCGATTGCCAAGACAGGGGCGAGGTTGGTAGGAGTATGAGTAGTAACAACCTCCTTACCCTTAAGACCACTTTCCGCGGTCTTTAAGAGTCCTTGAAGTTTGTTGAGAGTGACCTCTTCCTTGTTCATGTGGTATGTCATGTGAAATTGATCATAACATGAAGGTAAGGAGTGCAAAATAATATCTGTTGCTGGCTCCTCGGGGAAGTTCACATTAAGCTTCAGCAAGCGGTCCACAAACCTTTGCATTTTTTGCATGTGGGTCATGATGGGTTCTCCATCCTTCATTCAGGTTGTTATCATGGAGGAGATGATTTCATACCTCTCTTGTCGTGCACTTTGATGGTATCTTTCCATCAAATCTTGATGCATTTCAAAAGGGTAGTATTCCTCGTAGGACTTTTGGAGGTCGACTGTCATTGTGGCCATCATGATGCATGCCACCTTGGTGACATCCCTTTCATGTGCCCTAAAGTCAGCGATCTCTTGAGGAGTAGCAACTGTCTCATCAATCTCCTTAAGCTCCTTATCGAGGAAATATTCTTTTTCCTCGTAGCGGGTAGTCATTTGGATGTTTCTGATCCATTCATTAAAGTTGGATACATCAAAAGTGACTTTCCCACACAAGTTCATAAGAGAAAAGGAGCCATTAGGATTATAGCCAGAAGCAGCAGTGTTTGCAGACATCTGAAAAGAAGAAAAGTTTAGTTTAGAAATAGAGATAGACCTTAATAAAACACCGAAATGTAGTATTAAGGCTAGGACCCAATCATAATATATTACACTTAGAAGAGGTATGTCGTAATCTAAGTAATGACATATTTGAAAGGTAGGTGAATGACGATTCACCAATTTTCACCAAAGTCGAAATATTAAAATATTTAATTTGGTTCTTAGAAACTCCTAGATTCTTTTGAGATTCAATGAACTTTTCAAAGGCATGTTTCAATCTCGAGTGTGCCCTCCAAGTTTTGTGACTGGGATGCCGAGGATTACAAAACGAGGTGTGAAGTAACCATGCAAATTACTTGGTACCCTTAATAAATTACCCCTCAATTGATGTGCCGGTTAACCACACACGCTCCATCGATACTATTATAAATATTAAGTCACCCTTTACCTACCTTGTTAAGTCCAAGTTAGTGTGCCGGTTAACCACACACGCTCCACTAACAACTTAAACAAAGTGTAAAGTGTAATTTCATGGATTAGCACCTTATTCACATTTTTCCTAAAGTAACTAAGATTGGGAATTTAATAAAACATTTAGTTACTTTATAATATTCATCATACTTTTAATGAGAATTTATAAGTCCTTGTCTTACCCGTTCGGCTAACGACCCTCCACCAGTCAAGCAAGCGGTGGGTGAGAGTGGACACCCATTAAGTTTCCATTTTATAGGCAACAACCTTATACCCACCTTATAGACCGGCTTCGTGAATGAGGCGTACTAGCGGTAAGACGACTTTAAACTTATATATATGTATATTATTATTAACTTATAATATTATAAGTATAAGGGTTCAATTTTAACTTTTAAAATTCTAAGAGTTGGAACTAAAGTTTTAATCAAGACTTTACTTGTTCCAAAACTTGAGGGCAAGTTTTGTAAAGTTTCAAAACTTTTCATTTCTTGTAACTTATGAGTTTATTAGGGTATTAAAAAGAAGAATCTTCATTTTTTATAACCCATGTGTTCTTTTAATGGTTTTAAAGCAAAGTGACTTTTGGTTTTCCAAAACTTGAGGACAAGTTATGGACTCCATTAAAACACATAAAGATCATGAATTAATCTACCACATAGGTTACAAATAATTCCTATGATCATCTAAACATCATAAGATCAAGAACATGAATATGAACACTTTCATGAATCAAAAATTACACTTAAAAACTTGTAATTTTTATAATTTGTCATTGTAATTGGATTAATATGAACATTACACCAACTAAAACTAGTTTTAAAACATCAAAACAGTTTAGGGTAATATTCCTAGTCCATTTCCAGCAACAAGAACCGAAATTCTGAAAACTGCAACCTCTACTCGTCGAGTGCATGAACTGACTCGACGAGTAGCTTGCATTTGGTCATGGACTCGTCGAGTCCCCCTATGGACTTGACGAGTTCATACGGGCAGAAAGCAGAAAACTCGATTTTTCAAGCAGTTTGCAAAAAAATCAAACAAGCAAACCTAGGCTCTGATACCACTGATGGGTTTTGAGCATTCTAACACTTCCTAAGTGTACATGCAACCCTAATAACCTTGGATCTATGTTTGTCTAATAATCATGCAAAGTTGTTTTCCAAGGTTATGAACCTATCTAGCATACATGGGGTATAATTTTCTTTGTATAAAAGATAGAACTACATACCTTGTTGTTGTAAGTGTTCCTTGAAACCTTGTGAGCCTAGCACCTCAAGTGTGATGCCTCAAATGCTTCACACAACACCAAATGAAAAGTGTAAACTTGAGAGAATACTCTAATACACTCAAAATCGGCCAAGCCCTCTTGTTTGTCTTAGTGTAACCGATTTTGGGGAGAGACATGGTTCTTATATAGTGTGTTGCATTAGGTAAAACCCTAATGTAACATGACTCTTCATTTCTCAATCCATGGGTTAACTCCATGGAGCATCCTATGGGTGGAACCCAACTTGATAATCCATGGAACCTTTTAGCTCACTATATAAGATATGGAAGATTTACGTAATCTACCCATATATTTAATTAGTTATTCTTTTGATCACTTAATTAATTCTAAATTAATTCTTGATCAAAACTAATTTAATAAGTTTATTAATATATTAGAACTTATAATATATTAATAAACCATATGTGTTATTTCTCTCATTTAGTTTATCCAATTGCATGGTGCCGTGCAACCCAAATGGACCATGCCGGGTCGGGTCAACTATTTACCAGAAATAGTTATGGACGTAGACACCTTATCCAACACTCTACTCATCCTTGAGCCTTGCGACTTCATCTGCCATCTTAACAAAAATCTCTTGAAGCTAACTCGATTTCCCTCTCAAGTAATGCTCCACTAAAACTCGTTCATCATGGCCCTCTGGCCCCATACTCTTTCAAATCTGATCTCAGTCTAATCAATCACCACGGAATAACTTGTAGAACCAGTAAAACTATCCACCACGGGTCATGGTAATTGAACCATGTGGCCACCACTTGATATTCTATGAATCATGGTACCCGAGCTATGTTATCTCTTCTCAATCCACTACGAATCATGGTACTCGACCCAAGACATCACCTCTCGATCTGCTACGAATCATGGTACTCGAGCCATGAAATCACCTATCGATCTGCTACTTAGTGTTGGGTTATGGGCATTCTAACACTCCTAAGTGTACATGCAACCCTAAATACCTTGGATCTATGTTTTCTCTATTATACATGCAAATAAGAACTTCCAAGGTATTATCCTAATCTAGCATACAAAACAATGAGTGTAACAAGATAGAATACATACCTCTTGATGTAGAAAGTCTTCATGAAGCTTGAGTGCCTAGTGCCCCAAGTGTGACACCTCAAATGGAATCACAATCACCAAAACACTTAGAATAACTTGAGAGAATTCTACAACTCATGAAATCGGCTAGCCCTCTCTAGAATAATACTAGTGGCCGATTTTGGTCAAGAATAAGATGCTTATATAGTTAGGGTTACACCATGTAAACCCTAATTGACATGGCCTTTCATTTCCATGATCCATGGGTACAAATACACCATGGAGCATCCATGGACCATCCTATGGGTTTTAGCCCAACTTGATTATCCATGGAGCATTAGCCCACTATACAAGTATGGAAGATTTACACAATCAACCCATATATTTAATTAGTCTTCTTTTGATCACTTAATTAATCCTAGATTAATTCTTGATCAATACTAATTAAATAATCTTATTATTCTTATTATTAATATACTAGAACTTATAATATATTAATAACCATAAGTGTCTTATTTCTCTCATTATAGTCTATCCAAGTGCATGATGGTATGCAACCCAAATGGACCATGCCGGGTCGGGTCAAGTCTTACCAATTATAGTTATGGACGTAGACATTAATCCAACAGTCTCCCACTTGGATAAGTCTAAAACTATTATTGCGTATGACTTCAGGAACCAACCGGCAATCGTAGCTCTCAAAGGCTTCTGTCGAACTCTGACCTTGTAGATGAACTCTGACCTTTGTCAATGACTTGTCCATTAGATAAGGGATCATATATTCCTCCATTCTAGATATCATATGGACTGAGACATGGATTATAATCATTGTCTCTGTCCATTTGTTGTTTCCCGATTTCCGATTTATGACGATTGACTAATTGAACAAATCAAATCAGTCCTGGCCCGGCCGAGCACTTCCATTTGTCATCATCAAATCATCGAGGGGCCCACAGATATCGCTTTTATCCCGAAGGTAAAAGGAACGTATAAACTTCGACTCATATGGCTTGTTCTACTACTTGTTGAATCATACACAATGGCACGTTTTATAGCACCGAGTTACCAAATGCGTTTTTCATGCAATCAATGTACTATCAACTCATAGTAACAACTCATATCTCTAGGTTTGAAGAATATAAGATATTATCGTCTCATGATCACTCGTGATAAAATCCATGAAGTGATTCCAATGAGCGCGGGTTGAATCCAATACTCAGAACTTATGAGCACTCATGAGTGTTGTAGCCCTTTGTCCAACACCTTAGACCTCTACAAGCCAACCCATGACAGTCTTAATTCATATCTACTTCCAACATATGACCGACTGTGGATGGTTTGAATAACTTAGTCATTCCGGAAGAATAACCCAGTTTATTCGGGAAGTCAAAACATGCAAAATGAAACACAATAATAATCGAATCCAATATGGTCTCAGAACTTATGAATATAAATAAAACACCTTTTATTTATCACCATATGATTACACATTATTCATTGTATACTGTTTCAGCTATCAACTTCATTCTTGAATTTAAAACAATAGTTGTCCCATGCTCCAAGCATGTACACTATGTTTTATGAACACTAGTCATGCCACACACGAAGTATGCATACTATGTTTGTCTATGATCTTTACTTTGTGAACTAGGTCAATTGAACATTACTTCAATGATTCTCTTTTCACACTCCCAAATCCTTACCGCAATTGCAAGAATTCCAAATTCATGCCATTTACTGAAATCTGTTAGATTCTAAACTTATATGCATTGGTCCTCTTGTAATGATTTTGCACAAAGTCATAAAGACTTGACAACAAACATTACAGATCATTCCAAAGGAGATCAACTCCTTGGAAACATCCTTCTTGCATTAAGTTTCCTTAATCTTACACAGATTAAAAATTCTAACTTTGAAACATTTCCAGATTCTATTTTGACTATCACTTCTGAACAAGAGTTGCCTCCTTACAGATTATGTCAATATGGTCCTTCCAGAATTATCACTATACTTCCAACTGTCCTTGAGCAACCAATCTTTGGTAAACCTTAGATTGTCCCCGACAATTGTTTAATCCTTTTAGTCATATCCAGTTCTAAACCTTTTCCCTTCTTAATGCCCCAGGCATTTGGAAAATTTTAGAACGGATGATTATAGCACATGTAATCGATCCTATATCTGAAGCATATGGGACACGATTCATGATGTCTCACATAAAGACTAAACCAGCCTTTTGCTATAACATTTCCATTTCAATTTTCCAACTTCTCATAATTCAGATTATGAAAAGGGATGCCGTAATCATAATCGAATTTAAGAACGCAAATAATGGACTCATATACAAAATTTCCTTATGTTGAGCCATTCCAACATGAAATTCATATATATCCTTGACTAAATGATTAACACCTCACAATCTAAGCTTATAGATTTGAGATGTAGTATAATTTCCTCTCCCTTAATTATAGCAAAACAACTTTTTCCCAATTGAAACTTTTGTTTTCTATAATTAACATTGCTAACTTGCAATACTTATCATAATTATCATGCTCCCACTAACATGATGATTATTAGCATAACACTTATGCTCCCACTAGCTTTGACATGTTCTCAGAAATCACCTGGACTTCTAGAAATCAATACTCCATTGACTTTCTTACCAAAGTTCAGATTTCTGATTCTAGATTGTTTTGATAAAACTTTATCAAAAATCATACACCTTCCCTTAGATAGCACACTTGTGAGTCTAAACAATTATGAAGAGGTATGCCGTAATCATAATGGTTAGACCTTTTTGCCACTTCTCATAAGTCCATGTTAGTGTGCCGGTTAACCACACGCGCTCCACTAACGACTTTGAGAATGCAAATATCACAATTGCTATCTAGCTAAAATCTACTTAGTGAAAGTTTTTCCTCACCATCATTTCCATGAATCGGAGAGAAACCTTATGACACTTAGATTTATATGGTGTATGAGTTCCTACCCATATGAATTTGTCAAAACCATAATCACAAGACAAAGATAATGATAAATCCAAAACCATATGGATTGAACTCAATCTTAACTTCTTGCCACCTGGCAGCTCAAGAGCCTGCCATTGCTTCCAAGTTGTTATGCAACCTATTGAGAACTCTAAGAACTCATATGCAAAGCCAACTTTAACTGGAATGGGCACAGAATATGTCAACACGATAGGTTATAAACCTTAAGTCGTGTGCTAGTGAAGAACTTTAGGTTCTATTCTTGATTAGTTCTTGAGACTTTCAAGACCTTTAAGACTCCCACTGTCCTCTTGACCTATAAGACTCCCTTGTCAAACATCCAAGAGACAGTGTGGATTCTAATCAAGACAAACACTTCACACAATTGGCCTAAGTTGGTCTTTGTTTTATCCAAAACATCACAACTTACCAATTTCAAATGTACAAGAGTAGAAAACTTTTAATCTTACATTTGACAAGTGTTTTAAACCTTCTTTAAGACATTTCACTCAAATGACAATCTTGGAGTATGACTCTAAGACTTGTATTGGAACGAAGTATGACTCATCTTCTTGATTTAACCATTTCAACAATTCAAGTTCCTCTTCTTAGTCATAAGAATGCACTAAGATTTCCTTAGAGAACTAATTGTGCTATGGTTTCTTAATCATTAAGATGATCACAAAACTGATACTAAAGTACTCTCCCATCTTTTCAGATTTGAGAAACTTTTATCCTTCTGCCTAAGTTGATTCTTCTTATTCGCTCTGCCATACATTGGAACCTTTTCCAATGTCTTAGAGTTACACTTAAGCTTGTAAGTGTAATCATATTTACTGAGCTTTAGTAAACTATGACGAATAGTCTCATCAATCTTTCGTGGTGGACTAAATCAGTGCACAAGAATGTGTACTCAATCCCTTAGTCCTTTACTTCACTCACACATCCATGTGAACAAGCAATTAGTCTTAATTTTCCAAAACTTGAAAGTTGTCATCCATCATGCTTTACAACTTGCATGATTCCAAGTTCCGGTCCAATTGAAACTTGGGTGATGAGAATCTTTCCTTATTTGGTAAATTTAGACATTACCACAAATGAAAGAATCAATTTCATATTTCCACTCTTGCTCTTAATGGAATCCTATAAGCAACAATTTTTCCTTAAAAGCCATTGTAAGGATATTTTAAAATAAATAAAATCAAAAATTTTTCTTTTATTTTAAAACTTTGCGGAAAAAACTTATCCTTACAATCCATATGAAAACTTGTTGTTATCTATTCCTAAGCAATATCTCATAACTGCTAAGAAGTAGCTCAAGAATCCGATTTTTCAAACTATGCGATAGAAATCCATCTATGCGATCAGATTCAACATATTCTTTCTTTAAGTTTCTTCACTTTTTCTTTGATTCTTAAAACATCACCATGTGACCCAGTCACATCATGTATCAAGAATCTCAGAATAGAAACTTAACAAAGTTAGATAGTGGACTTTACCTATTGACTTTAACATCCTTAGGTAAATTTGGCAGCTTCGCAACCAATGCCCCTTCCTTTGGCAATATAAACATATGGACCCTTTGATAATGGTACACGAGACTATCATAGACTTAGCTTTTCTCTTTACCATTTGGTCAACCGAGTTGACTATGGCCGATCCCTTTCCATTGGGAAGAGAGAGCTTTACTAGATATCCAATGTCATCATTGTCAATGTCCATAAAGATTTAGGAAGTTGATCTTAGCAAATAGATAAGATCATTAAGGGTCTTGTCATAGTCTGCTTCATAGGTGTTCCAAAAGAACCCACTATGTGACTTAGAAAGTAGTTGAACCACCAACTTTCTCAAGACTTTGACACCCAACTCTCCCGGCTTGTCAATATGTGACTACATCTCCAAGATGTGACTACACCTAGACCTTGCCTTGCCAATAGGGCTTGAGTGACCTTAAACTTTTCCAAGAACGTGTGGGTTAGGGAGAATAATTGGAGGAAGAGAAAGAAGTATGATATCCATGGGACATCATCTTCATTAGGAACCTTGTTTCAACAGATTTGGGAAGATCATAGGTGCCTAAACCAGACATCTTTTGGGAGATATTCAAGATAGTTGATTTAAAGTCCTTAATATGACACCCAATATGAAATATTAAGGCTAGGACCCAACAAACTATTTTATAACTTAGAAGAGGTATGCCGTAATCCAAGCTATAAAATATTTGAAGGTAGGTGAATGACGATTCACCAATTTCCACCAAGATAAACGAAATGTATTATTAGGTTTTAATTGGTTTTGAAACTCCTAGATCTTTGAGATTCATTGAACTGTTCAAAGGCATGTTTCAATCTCGAGTGTGCCCTTCAGGTTTTGTGACTGGGATGCCGAGGATCACAAAACAAGGTGTGAAGTAACCATGCAAATCACTTGGTACCCTTAATAAATTACCCCTTAATCGATGTGCCGGTTAACCACACACGCTCCATCGATACTATGATAAATATTAAGTCACCCTTTACCTACCTTGTTAAGTCCAAGTTAGTGTGCCGGTTAACCACACACGCTCCACTAACGACTTAGACAAAGTGTAAAGTGTAATTTCATGGATTAGCACCTTATTCACATTTTTCCTAAGTAACTAAGATTGGGTATTATTAAGAGTTTAGTTACTTAGTATTATCATTAATACTTTTAATGAAAGGAGAATTCTAGTCCTGTCAAACCCGTTCGGCTAACGACCCTCCACCAGTCAAGCAAGCGGTGGGTGAGAGTGGACACCCATTAAGTTGCCATTTTATAGGCAACAACCTTATACCCACCTTATAGACAGGCTTCGTGAATGAGGCGTACTAGCGGTAAGACTGACTTTACTCTTATACATATATATATTATTAACTTATGATATTATAAAGTATAAGGGTTGAATTTTAACTTTTAAAATTCTAAGGGCTAACTTGGAATTAAAGTATTCATACTTGAAAACTTTTCAAATTCCAAAACTTGAGGGCAAGTTTTGAAACTATTCAAAACTAATTAATTCCATAACTTATGTGTTTAAAGTAGTTTTAATCCAAAAAATCTTCAAGTTCCATAACTTGAGGACAAGTTATGGAAGACTTTAAACTAATAAAAGAACTAACTTTTTCTTTATTTTATAACTTATGGATTTAATTATGGTTACATATTTTTCTTTAATGAAGTGACTCTTGAACTTCCATAACTTGAGGACAAGTTATGGAGTCATAAAAAATTATTCAATGACACAAGACTCTTCATTTTGTAACCATTGCCAACTATTATGAGTTTTATGAGTCTTTAATGTGACTCTTCATGTAACTTGAGGACAAGTTACACAAACACATTTTATACTCAACTCTTAGATTAAAATGGATTGAAAACAACTATTTCAATTAACTTTTCTATTAACCAACTCATAAGAACAAGATAATTCAAATCAAACTTTTTCATGTAATTAGTCTAAACCTTAAACTAATACAAAACATGAATCTATTGACAATTATCTTTGAAAATGGATTAGCATGAACATTACCACATCAAAAACAAGTTTATAAGTTCAAAAACAACTTAGGGTAATGTTCCTAGTCCATTTCTAGCCAAAAAACTCGAAAATATGTTGTCTGGGGGTCCAACTCGTCGAGTGCATGAACAAACTCGGCGAGTTGGATCGAATTGATCACTTTTTAGGCATGGACTCGCCGAGTCCTCTGATGGACTCGCCGAGTCTGATGATCAGACAGCACCAAATTCGTTCAGGTATAACAAGAAAACAAGCCTAGGCTCTGATACCACTGTTGGGTTATGGGCATTCTAACACTCCTAAGTGTACATGCAACCCTAAATACCTTGGATCTATGTTTTCTCTATTATACATGCAAATAAGAATTTCCAAGGTATTATCCTAATCTAGCATACAAAACAATGAGTGTAACAAGATAGAATACATACCTCTTGATGTAGAAAGTCTTCATGAAGCTTGAGTGCCTAGTGCCCCAAGTGTGACACCTCAAATGGAATCACAATCACCAAAACACTTAGAATAACTTGAGAGAATTCTACAACTCATGAAATCGGCTAGCCCTCTCTAGAATAATACTAGTGGCCGATTTTGGTCAAGAATAAGATGCTTATATAGTTAGGGTTACACCATGTAAACCCTAATTGACATGGCCTTTCATTTCCATGATCCATGGGTACAAATACACCATGGAGCATCCATGGACCATCCTATGGGTTTTAGCCCAACTTGATTATCCATGGAGCATTAGCCCACTATACAAGTATGGAAGATTTACACAATCAACCCATATATTTAATTAGTCTTCTTTTGATCACTTAATTAATCCTAGATTAATTCTTGATCAATACTAATTAAATAATATTATTATTCTTATTATTAATATACTAGAACTTATAATATATTAATAACCATAAGTGTCTTATTTCTCTCATTATAGTCTATCCAAGTGCATGATGGTATGCAACCCAAATGGACCATGCCGGGTCGGATCAAGTCTTACCAATTATAGTTATGGACTTAGACATTAATCCAACACTTAGAACCTCCGAAATGTTCTCTGTATCGAGTATGGGTCCTCTGCTTTTAGTAGTACGGGCCCATACTACCTGCCACATCTACCCATACTTTCCACACGGACCATCCCCGGGTCCCTAAGTAAATACTCGACCTTCTCACTCACCAACCCCGTCATGCGTGTTCGCTCCTCTGCGAAATATCCAACTCTGTGAGTGTACTCATCTGACTAGGGTCACCCTTTCCTAGGCTTTTCTTAAGTTCTCACACTTCCCGCCATCAGCTGCTGCAGAACTCCTTATGATGCCAGCCATCTACCTCCTGAATATCATCATATTCACTTCGTAGCTGGCTCTCATCATCAAGAGTTCCACGAAGCACGATGCAAGCAGAATTCGGGCATCAAATAATCTCTACTAACATGTAATCCACTGTAGGTCATTGCACACTTGCTCTCCTCATACTTTATGGATACCACCGAACTCAAGCAACTTTACCCCACACAGGCATCTAACTACTCTCTCAGTACACTCCTCAAATGCTCATCTAGGTATCTCTCCTAGATTACCCTTTTACTCAAAACCCTCTCTAGAGGATTCCGGCTGGATACTCTTACTCAACACATGCTCGAAAGCACATCAAAGATAAAAATAACTCCTAGGATAAGGCATCACAAATCAGGTCACTCTAGTCCTAACATATGAAACACCTAGCCTATCTTTAGCATGCATAATATCTCGTAGCATATCTCATAAATATGTCATAATAGAAACGTAAGTGTATTTTGGGAAATCACCGTTTGGGCTCTTGCTGATTGTACACACTGCTCCAACTCGTATTCTTTTAGAAACTGTTGCTCGTTTTAGAAAAAATCATTTCCTTGAAATTTTTTCTCAAATCCCAGTTTCAATCCAGATCTACCTGAAGGTGCATCCGAATCCCTCAAACCAAGGCTCTGATACCAACTTCTAACACCGTAATTTTTCATATAAGTTTTTCATTTTTAAAATCACATAAATATCATCAACACATATCACAAAATCTCAATATTTCAATTATCAAAAACACGTGTTCAAAATTATTTAAATCAAATCCAGGATGCTCGAACACAACTCCATCTCGTGTGTACAATCAAGTTGTCGCCTTCCCGTGATCCTGAGAAGTACCTGAAACACATAACATATAACACGGTAAGCACGAAACTTAGTGAGTTCCCCAAAATACCACATATAACACATATTAGCCACTCGAGGCTATAACCCTGTGGGCCCACTGTCCCTAAATCTGTGGACCCTCTCGTCCTAACTCTGTAGACCTTCCGGTCCTAAATCTGTAAACTTTGGAATACACACAACATAAATTACAAAGAAATAATGCAGTTCAACACATCACATACATAGCATTCAATATACTATATCACATAACTATACTTACCACTCAAGGTAAAGTATAGTGAGAAAACTCACCTCGGTAGGTTAATAAATCCTATAAATGCTGATGTTGTACTCCGGCCTCTAACTCTGAGTCAAAACCCATAATTAACCCCATTATCATTTAAGACCAACCTTCACATATTAGGTCTAGATATGGTCCATCAACCCGGTACATAACTAACTCAAGCCCATTGAGCCCACCAAGCCCCAATACCAAATGGGTTCACAAGAAGTCCTTTAATGGCCCAACTATGGCCCAATTTTCCAAATTAGGCCCAACCCCTCACACGGGCCTAAGCCTAGAGCCCATCTAAATATTCTAGTCCATATGACTGTTCTTGGATAGCTCATCAATGGCCTAATCACCAAAGCCCAATAAAAGGCTCAACACACGACCCAAGTAACAATCAGGGTATCCTCATAAAATAATGATTAGGGTTAAGTGTTTCTCACTTAACCCATTAAGTCCATGATTCCACTAATCCATCATACAATAAAATCATCATGATTTATAACTTCAGTCCATTGGTCCAAGTGCGAGTCCCAATAGGCCCAAACCAACAACCCCAAAAATTAGGGTTTCCTAAACACTAATTAGGGTTTTTAGCCCAATACGAAGTAGCCCAATCCAAGATTAAGTGCTTAGGCCCATTCGGGTTTCATTAGAACGGGCACCGCACACTGCCACCTCGGGTGGTGGTGGTCGGTGGCAGCTCACGGCGGCAGCCACCACCTCACGGTGGTGGTGGGGGTTTTCTGGCCATACAATCACTCATCCAGTCCTCGTAATTTCTGAAACCAACACTTACACCCAAAATATACCCATTAACACACCCTCATCCACCATCCACGGTGGCTGGTGGCAGTGAGAGATGATAGAAACGGTAGCCACTATGGTTGGCTGCAATCGTGGTGCGCCAAAACTTGAAATAAAATGCTCATGAACTCCATCCATGCTATGCAACTCGAAATGGTAGCTTTCAACGACCTACTTGGTGGCTGACGTCGCTCAAGTCAACCGAAACGCCGGCAGAAGCCGACAACAATGGCAACGACTACATCGCGCACCCAAGGAGGAGTCGAGAAGGTTACCTGGTTCCTCCGACGGAGGTATGACGTGAAGACGGAACAAAAGAGAGAGTAATACAACCGGGGCTTAGCAAACAGTCTTCACCGGAGGAGGGCAGCGGCGAATCGTTGTTGACTTCGTTGTGCTGCTCGACGCTACTGGATATAGCTTTTCCGACGGCTAGCCAAGGTCTCACCAATCACAATTTCGCCGGAAAGAAGAAGAGTGGCGGTAGAAGGATGACTCCCGATCGGTGGCGGCTCAATCGAATAGTGATTAGGGTTTGATTCATGAACACGGGAAGGAATATTGATCATCGCCTGATCTCGCATCCCTCCAAACTTCCATTCATTTTATCACATTCAGCCCCTCCTTACCTGATTTCCTTCAAACTAAGTACAAAATTTACCTAATAACCCCTGCCTTCAGAAATCATTAAAATTGAATCCAAAATTTACACTCTAGTCCTTCCTTCCTAAAAATCTATTCAATTAACTCCTAATAACTTACCTATCAGCCCTTGCCTTTGAAAATATTTACAAACCACTCCCGAATTTTACACTTTTAACCCCCAAGTGCTTAAATCGTGACAATTAACTCCTCAAGGCCAACACCTTGCCATATTATTATGATCTTAGGGTTTCTACTCATATTAACCCTTATTTATTTATTTATTTAATATTTGGGATGTTACACCTAGATGCTGAAGTAACATTTTTGACCAATACCATCTGTAAGACTCGTAACCAATGCCCATGACCCATATTTCTTGAGGATTTTCGTGGGTCTGAGGAAATTAATGAACACCCAATTCAAGATTTGAAGGGTTGTTTTTAGTAGAGAAAAGGAACCTTCCAATTCAGGATTTGACCCAATACAACTATAAACATATTAACCTTCTCGTAGAGATCAAGGTCACGTGATGCTGTCAAATCAATCAGCAGCCTCACCAATGCATAATTGCTGAAAAAAGGAACATCCCATTTGCTAGTATATTCTAACTGATATTAAGCCAGATCAGCTACAAGTGACACTGATCTCCTGCGTAGTCTAACATCAGCAATGGCACTGCTCAAAATGCCCTAGAAAACAATTTTATGTTAGAAAAGACTTTGATTTGTCAACTGCCACATACATTACCTGTAGCATTAGGTCACCGCTTTCAGAATAGAACAATTTGAGGCCATTTAGGTTGTTTCTAATAATCACTGAAACATCATACAATGCTTTTATGGATTTTTGCCTCTAATACACTAGATTTCACCACTGTCATTAAGAAAATTACTTGCAAGTCATGAAGCAGATGAAATATTGGACACACAAAACGACTCAAAGTGTGGTTCAGTTAAGTCAACAGTGACTTCATCATCTCCACCATGTGAACCGGGACCTGTAACTGTAACTGGTTCTTCGTTTTCATGAGGGGTATGCACAAGCAACAAATATTCAGACGAAAATGATCTACTGGATGACAATTGTTGAAGCTCGCATTCCATTCAAATGGTATAATCCTATTTAAGAAATTAAGATTTGTATCAGAACTCAGAAAAAAACCACTTAACAGAGACAAATTCAAAGTCAAAGTCAAACCTGAAAGCGGTCAATGGAGAAATTCCGCCTTTTAGATTTTTCTAGTGCTATAGTTAGAAGTATCTGAACAACTTCACTCATTGTTGGGCGAGCACCAGGATCTAACACCAAACACTCTTTTACTAAATAATCCATCACTAGCATTCTTCTTCTTCAAATTTCCCTTTAAGATGTGGGTCCGGCAATTCCTTACTCACTCTCCTACTATCTGTAAAGGTGGTGTCGCCTGAAAATGAAAATAATCAGTTTCTTTTACACCCCGCTCCCGAGTTCAACTTAAGGAGAGAAAAGAAAGTAAATGGGCGGAAATGAGAGAAAAGTAAGAGTGATTGATGCTCCCGAGTTTCATTAAAGGAAGGAAGTGGAAGGAAATGGAAGGATCACTTTCCCTCCTAACTTTCCTTCCGATTTGGGAGGATTTGAAAAGAAAGAATAAAATGTTTAACTTTCCTTCCATTTCTCTCCAACTCGGGAGCACAAAAGCCAAATTTGTTTTCCTTTATTTTCTCCTTACTTTCTTTTCTCTTCTATTCTTTTCTTTGCATCAACTCGGGAGCGGGGTGTTACTAAATTACATTTTTGATCCTTTTTTTTGAAAATTTGGTCCCTAATAATTCTAATTATTGCAATCTTCGTCCTTATTTAGTAAAAGAAAATATACGATTAAGAAAAGAGTACAAAATAATAATAACTAACCCAAATCATAAGGCTCTCTTCTAGCAGGTTAGCTAGAACACCTTGGAACACCATCACTCACCAAACTCTTAGACATTCCGTGATTAATAATCTACCAACAAAATCATCACACAATTATAACTCAAACTTATTAATATTCACAAATGAGATATTAAAACTTATTAATCACAATTATCACCTTTGGTCTCTAGTTTTCATCCAAGAGAATATTAGTCGATTTAACATCTCTATGTAGGATTCGTGGTGCAACTGCTGCATGAAGATATTCCAACCCTCTAGCAGCTCCAATGGCTACTGTAATGCGGGGCCCCTAATCTAGACATTTTTCTGAAACCCCATCTAGACACTCTCTCAGGTTGCCATTTGGCATGTATTCAAACACCAAAATCATCTTAGGCTGTTTTGTGTGGTATTGATATTCCAAATAGTACCCATGTAATGGTACCACATGACAGTGATGCAGTCTTGACAGTAGTTCAATCTGAACATAAACTAAACATGTTTATTAAAAAAAAAAACTATTTTGCATTTATATATTTAATCAATTATTAATTATTACCTCTGTCAAAAATGTTAAATCAACATCTGGGCCTCCTCCTTGAGATTTAAGACGTTTGGTTGAATCTTGCTAAACTATTTAGTTCTCATATATGCCTTAGCTTCTAACCTTGATTTCCATTTGACGTTTCTATAGCTCATCGGTAGATAATTGTTGAGTATCATGAACTTTTAATTCTAACTTTGCAGGATCTAGGTGACCTGCATAAATGAGGACGAAATGCCAACTTCAGTTAGAAAAATACAACATTTAAAGCAATATAAACTTTTGTTCATTATATAGGATAAACAAAAAATAACCATTCGCCGTATCATATTTTATTCACTATAAAAAATATATATAAAAGTAATTTACCAAAATACCATCACCTGTTTATGGAAATGATAATGTTTGTAACTATTAATAGTTAAGATACCTTAAGCTAAAGTCAAGCTTTCGCATATCCCTTGTTTATTTGGGTTAGAAATTGCACATACGACCTAATCTAGATTAATAAACGATTCAACAAAAGGTATAAGCTAATTGCAACCTACAAAATCTGTCACCGAGGCTCTATTGGTCATATTTATACACGTAAACTAACATATACAATTGGTGCATCTAGATGAGCCAAAAACCATATGAATCTAGATTATCCAGAAGATCAGGTGGATATGGGACGATCCAACATGAAGTGGTGTGGATCCACTTTGATATGTGTCATCGATGCTTTGTGGTTTCTGATAAAGAAAAGAAGATCAAAACAAGTACTAAATTGATTTTAAGATTATAAATCAACTCAAAATAAAATAATAATTAAAACAAAATAGGTGTTTAATGCACAACATTTCGAATTTCCTAGCTCTACTAATAAACAATGAAGAGGATTAGTGAATAATAACCTTACATTTTTCAAAAAAAATTCAGCATCAGAAGAAGAATTCCAGAACTTATTTTAAAACACAAATCTAACAATAAAAAAATCAAATCCAGAACAACAATATATGTAACAAAACCTAAGAGGAAAACTTTCAACCATGTTTCAAATTTCATTTTTAGGGTTCGGAAATGGGCAAAATTCCCAAAGAATGGGACACCACGGAATCGATTCATCATTTGGTCCAAATATCATTATAAATCCCGAATTAGACTCGTGTAATTACCCCTGATCGCACTTTGCGCCTTCATCTCTGAGAGGGCTCGAACAGAATAACGAAACAAAGCGTCTTCAGAGGAAAAGAAAATAGAATATGGAATATCCGGAAGGTTAAGGGGATATACCACAGTTGAATATTAGGTGGTGTGAAGAATCGACTTTGATGTCCATGGCATCGTCCTCAAGTGAAATAGATGACCTGGTGAATTTTTTGGCAGGAAATCAAGGGTTTTTGTGGATGACCTCATCAATGTTTTTGTTTGGGAAGAAGACCGACATGTTGTTGGAAGAGAAGGAGGATCGTTGAAACGGTACATCTTTCAATGTGGAGAAGATTGAAGAAGAGGATAAGAAGACACATACATCTTTTAAGGCGGGTTTTTTGATTTTTTTGGGATTTCATTTTCCTCCTAACTACTAAACAAAACGCGCGTTCAGTAAAAAAAATATATAAAGTGACACCTCTACACGACACACATATTTTTTAGGTTCCTTCCGTGATATTGTTTCCTTTTGTTGGGACACTAATTATAGCGCACGCAAATATGTGTGTCCTAAATCCTTCTAATTTTTGGAGAGATGACATTATTTTTAGGGCAAACGTTTTTGTGTATCATAAATTCATGTTTGTCGTAGTTTGCACGTCATGAAAGGGCTATTTTCTAGTAGTGTGTGGTTAACCGGCACATCGATTAGGTGATAAAGTTAAGAGTAGAAAGTTAATTTGCATGCTTATTCACACCTTGTTTGGGATCCTCGGTATCCCAGTTACAAACATGAAGGGCATAATAGAGATTTAAACATGCCATTGAATTGTTTAATGAATCTCAAAATATCTAGGAGTTTCAATCCAGTTAAAACCTAATAGTCTATTTCATGTTTCATGGTGGAAATTGGTAAATCGTCATTTACCTACCTTAAAATATTTTCTAGCTTGGATTACGACATCCCTCTTCCAAGTTATAAAATATTGTGTTGGGTCCTAGCCTTAACATTTCATTTGGGTGTCTTATTAAGGATTCTATATCTAATCTAAACTTGTCTTTCTTCTTTTTCAGATGTCTTCCAACAATGCTTCTGGATCAAACACTTTTGGCCCCTTCTCTCTCTTGAACCTTTGTGGGAGATTCATCTTAGATGGTTCCAACTTCAATGATTGGATTAGGAACATCAGGATGGGCAGCCGTTATGAGGACAAGGAGTATGTCCTTAACAAGGAACTAAAGGAAATCAATGAGTCTTTTGCTACTCCAAAGGAGATTGTTGAGTACACTAGCCATGAGAAGGATGCCACTAAGGTGTCTTGTATCATTAGATGCACCGGGACCTGATGGAAAGATACCATCTAAGTGCTCTTTAAGAGAGGTATGAAATCATCTCTTCCATAATAACAACTAGGATAAAGGAACCCATCACCGGCCACTTGCAGAAGATGCAAAGGTATGTGGACCGGTTGCGTAAGTTGAATGTGAACTTCCCTGAGGAGCTGACTATTGATATCAAACTGCACTCCTTACCTCCATGCTATGATCAGTTACATATAACCTATCATATGAACAAGGAGTAGGTCAAACTTAGCAAACTTCAAGGAATTTTGAGGACAACCAAAACTGGTCTCAAAGGTAAAACGGTTGTATCTACTCCTACTGCACCTCCTATTCTAGCAATCGGGAAAGGTATAGGGAAAAAGAGGAAGGCCACTGTAACAACCCGAAACTTTGCTTCCTTGCCATAACCGTTCCGTGAAAACTCGTCTTAAGCGAATTGTTCCGATTTCGTCCTGAACTAGGTCAATTAAGTCAAAACCTTGATTTTGACTAGGTAAGTATCCAAACATGTTGGAAACATGTGAAAACGTCCCGAACTAGTAATTTGAAAAATTATAGCTTCGACCATATCGGGTAACGACAACCTAATCGGGTGCGACCCAAAGCATCGGTTAACGTCGGTATCGGGTAAAATTCCACCGTGTATCCAAGTCAAATCATATTTAAAGTGGATTAAGCCTCATTTGAAGCTTTTTCACTCTCTCTCTCTAACCTCTCTCCTCAAATCCATATTGTTAAGCCAAAATCAATTATTTTAAGCCTTAAAACACCAAGGTAAGCATCCTAGCTCGTAGTATAACATCCATAGCTTTCAATTTCGTGTTTAAATCATGTGTTAGGACCATAAACATGTGTTTACGGCCCTGGATCACTCTTAGGTCGTGAACACGTGTAATTGGGGTTTTTGAGCCTTTAAACCCTTCCAAATCACCATAGGAGCTTAGATAAGGCTTAAGGAATTATTGGAATGGAATTGGAACACCTTGAATATCATTTTTGAGGAGTAAACAAGAGTTTACTGCCCAAGAACAAGCTTGGGCCATAAACTCATATAAATGGGTGGTAAACTCCTCTTTTGGGTGTTAAAATGCAACTTACACACCCCTTAGGCTTTGGAATAAATTATGGAACCAACCAAAAATCATTTAGGGGCCTTAAACTCATCATAAACACTCTAATTGAGAGTTTACGGCCAGAGCATATGCTCCAGGGCCGTAAACTCCGAGATGGATGCCATTTGAAGCCTTAAACTCACCCTAAGCCTTGTAAAAATTAGTTTAATCACTTGTGATTAATCCTTGGCCTTCAAAATAAATAAGAATGATGTGGGTGAGAGTTTACGGCCATAAACACTTAGTTTACTTCTGTAAACTCATAAATTGGTCCTTACGGTTGAGTTAATTCCTTGATAATGCCCTAGAACAAAACCTAGCAACACCCATTATTTGATTTAAGGCCATTTAGCTCATAAAAACACCCACCATGAGTTTACGGCCATAAACTCATGGGGATGTGGTGTTTAGGCCGTGAACACTCCCTAAGAGTTTACCCTTGAAGAGTAAACTCTAAATCCTAGTCATTCATGACCTGAAACGCCACCCGGTTCACTTCAAACGCCCATTTTGGAGTATTTTCGCGTCTTAGAATCTTCAAGTGTATCTAATTAGTTATCTAAATCTAATTAGATATATATGGTGTATTATTTAATATTACATAGGAGCATCGCTCGTATTCAAGCCTCGGTTCGACGTTTAGCATCCCATTCGACACTTTCCGCGTCCGGTGAGTTCATACCCCTACCCTTTTTCAATGGGTTTTCAATGTTTTAAGGGGGGGAATACAAGCAAGAGTACAAGAATATCTTGTACTTAAACTTATGATTTTAGTTAAATGGTTTCATATTTGTACATTTTAAAGGATTGAAAACCCTTTTAACAAACTGTTTTAACTTGCAGAGTTATTCGTTTAAAAACCGATTTTCAATTCTTATTATATACTGTCATATTGTATACTTCACATTTGATTGTTCATACTTATATTGATAGAAAACATAAAACCTTGTAAAGTCTATAATAAAATACCATAGGCACGAGTATAAAAGTCAGACACCATAAAGAAAACATAAAACTTCGGTATGTCATTAATAATACACCTAGGCTCGAGTGTAAAGGACAACAGTCATTTGATATTATAGAACATTGTAATGTCTTTAATAATGCACCTCGACTCGAGTGTAAATGGATAGTCGTCATTAGAAAACATAGAACATTTGTAATGTCCTTAATAATAACACCTAGGCCCAAGTGTAAAGGACAGGTACGTTAGAACTTAGTTAGTCATAGATACTATTTCTCCTAGGCGAGAAGTAATGAGTAATCTTAAAGACTGGAGACACGTCCCGTGGCACGAGAGTGGAGGACTACCACTGTAACCAGAATCTCCAAACGTAGGAGAGCATGACTTGAGTGTATAGATCTATACCGGACTGACAATCCCGCACCTGGCTGCTAGCTACAGCCGAACCGAAAGGTTCAAGGGTGACGAAAGTCATAAAAAGGATATTGGCCACGACTCGAGTCATATCTAGTCTGAGTATGGTTAAGGACTCGCAACCTAGATTATTAACGTTTTAAACTCATTTTCTAGCTTTATGTACGTAGTAAAGCTAATGTACGTTCAAGGATGACAGGCACACACATTCATACATTCAGGAAAACATGGGGTTTTCCTGGGGAGAACACTGAACATAACCAGAATCGGTAATGATGCACACACACACACACATTCAGGAAAACATGGGGTTTTCCTATGGATAAAAATGAACTTAATCAGAATCGGTAACAGTTAGCATACACAGAATTGGTAATAGTACACACACACATTCAGGAAAACATTGGGGTTTTCCTATGAATAATAATGAACATAATCGGAATCAATATCAGTTAGCTCACATAGAACCAGTGATAGTTCACACTTACACATATAGGAAAGCATAGGATTTTCCTGAGTAACAGTAGTTTGTAACCATATAAGTGTAATAAGTTAAATAACTAAACTTTAGAAATCATAAGAACAATCATGTTTTCATTGTACATCTTTTACATTACAATTTGGATTTGGTATCTAACACTTCAGAAAATATGGGATTTTCTTGGTTAACCACTTTTTCAGGAAACTAAAGGAACTCGTTCTTTTCATAAAAAAAACCCTTATGAACTCACCAGCTTTATGCTGATTTTCAAACCGCTTGTATTCTCAGGTCCACTTTAGACAGGTACCCGATGATCTCTTTTCGTGAAAACGGAGTACGTAGAAGAATCGTCTTTCTTTTGTTTAAACTATATATCTATGACACTTGTACTACTTTACTTTTCAACTGATGTAATGAAATCTATGTAATGTAATGTTTTGTGTTTTACTTCGCTTACTATGTACATTGGTTATGATTCACATGAAGTCACCTCCGCCCCGAGACGTTTCCGCCTTCGGTTTCGGGGTGTGACAGCCACTTTGAAGGGTACCAAGGGAAGTCTCTTTATGGCTCCTCTTCGAGTGGAACCCTGGTTATTCTGCTACTCCCTCTTCTAACCCGAAGGATGCTCAATGCTTGTACTGTCAGGAAACGGGGCTGGAAGCGAAGCCGCCCCAAGTACGTGTAGGATATTAAGGATGGGAAAGTAAAACCCACCCATGCAGGTATTTACACTATATTGTCTAATAACTCACCACCTACTAATTCTTGGGACCTTGATACAGGGTGTGGAATTCACATATGTTCTGATTTGTAGGGCCTAAAAAGAAGTGAGAATGTGGAGAACAGGAAGATAAACTTGATCATTGGGAATAGGAAAGTTTCACCTGTCACCAAGATTGAAGTTTATTCTATATTGCTTAGTAGTGCAATAATATTAGATTGGAATAACTACTGTTACTCGTCTGAAATGGAGAGAAATATTATTTTTTTTCATGGTTTGTACAAACAAGGATTTACTTTTTCATTTGATAATGAATGTGGTGGTATTAATGCTTTCTATAATGGTGTTCTTTATTTTAAAGCATTACCTTGTGATGGTGTATATGAAACTATGTCCGATGTAGACAACTTAGGAAATAATGTTCTGCATATTGATTCTTCCACTTGTTTGGATAAGGCAACCTTATGGCATTGTCGTCTTGGACATGTTAAAAAGAAGCGCATAGGACAACTCCAAAAGGCTGGAGTCTTGGAGTCATTTGAATTAAGGTCATATGATAGTTGTGAATCTTATTTACATGGAAAGACGACTAAGTCACCCTTCACTGGTATTTGTGTTAGGGGTAAAGGTTTGTTGGATCTCATACACATAGATGTGTGTGGACCCTTCAGAACTACCACAAGGGTCGCTAATTAACCGCTTCTATGTGACTTTTACTAATGATTATAGTACACATGGCTATGTCTACTTAATCAAACATAAGTCAGAAACCTTTGAGAAATTGAACGAATTTAAACAGGACGTGGAGAATCAGTTGGGCAGGAAGATAAAGATGCTCTGATCCGTTCGAGGTGGTGAGTATCTTAGTATCGAGTTCCTTAACTATCTTAAGGAATGTGGAATTGTTTCACAATTGACACTTCCTAGGACACCACAGCTGAATGGTGTGGCTGAAAGGCGTAATCAGGCCTTGTTGGACATGGGTTCGTTCCATGATGATCCGAGCTTCATTACCAATCTCATTTTGGGGGTATTCCTTATAGACTGTCGCCCATATCCTTAATCTAGTCCCTACCAAGAAGGTTGCCAAAACACCTCACGAGATGTGGACTGGGAAAGTTCCCAATTTAGTCCACTCAAGATTTGGGATTGTGAGGCTTTCTTGAGGCGCGAGTCTCATGAAAAGCTCGAACCTTGAAGTGAGCGATGTATTTTAATCGGCTACCCACAAAAATCCTTTGGTTATCTCTTCTACAGACCTACTAAAAATTTGGTCTTTGTAGCAAGGAGAGGAGTCTTTCGTGAGAGAGAATCCATAAGTCAAGGAAACAGTGGGAGGCAAATTGACCTTGAATAACTTAAAGAGTCAAGCAGTGAAGGAACCTCAAACACTAGCAATCAACCTGAGGAGCAAACTCCTATTGAGTCGATTGATGAGTCCCTACCTCTGAGGCGTTCCATAATAATTAGAAACCCACCTGAGCATTACTATGGTTACTATGGAAGGTGATGCATTTATCAGTGATAGTACACTGGTAAATTTGGATGAGCCTAACAACTTTAAGGAAGTCGTGGCAGGCCCTGAGTCTGCCAAATGGAAAGAAGCTATGTACAGCGAGATTCAATCCATGTATAACAATCAAGTTTGCAACTTGGTTGACAATATATCGGGTCGTAAGACAGTCGGGTGCAAATGGATCTTCAAGAAGAAGACCAACATGGATGGGAATGTACACATTATAAAACGCGACTATTGCAAAAGGTTTTACTCAAACTCCGGGAGTGGATTATGATGAAACCTTTTCACCAATAGCGAAGATTAAATCTATTATGGTTATGCTAGCCATTGCTGCATTTCATGATTATGAAATATGACAAATGAATGTCAAAACCATTTTCCGTAATGGAAAGTTGGACGAGGATGTTTACATGAGTCAGCCAGAGGGTTTTGTCTATGCAAAGTACCCTAATAGAGTGTGTAACCTTGAGAAATCCATCTATGCATTGAAACAAGCATCTCACAGACGGATTCTTTGTTTCGATGAGAAATTCTAAGAGTTTGGCTTTTCGAGGAGCGAGGATGACTCTTGTGTATATGTAAAGGCTAGTGGGAGTATAGCTAGCTTTGGGAAGTGTTACGCTATGAAGGACCTTGGAGAAGCTGCCTATATCCTAGGGATAACGATATTGAGAGACAAAAGTAAGTGACTAATTGGACTTAGTCAAAGTATAGACTTGGATAAGGTGCTGAAAAGATTTAGCATGCAGGATTCAAATAAATGTCACTAACTAATCCAGAGAAACGCCAAACTGAGTAAGAATTAGAGCCCGAGTACAGAGGCTGAGATAGCTGAGATGAGTTGAGTACCATGTGCTTCCTCTGTAGGCTCAATCATGTATGCTATTGTTGGATTAGATGTCTAAGCCCATAACTATTATCGGTATGTACTTGACCCGAGAGTAGCATGGTCCATTTGGGTTGCATATCATCTGGACAATTTGTTAGGATGGACTTTTGAGAGAAGATGTTATATATGGTTTATTAATATATTATAAGTTATAATATATTAATATGAAATCAAATGAGTTAATTAGTATTGATAGAGAAATAATTTGGAATTAATTTTGTGATCAAAAGAGACTAATTAAATTTATGGGGACTAATTATGTTAATTAGTTATATTTATATGTGTTGGGCTTATGATCCATGTTGGACCAAGTTTATGATGGATACTAAAGAGTTGGGGCACATGAACCATGGATCATAAAACCCATGGGTATGAATTTGGGTTGTACCCATGACTCTTGAAATACCACACATATAAATACATGCATCATGACCTAAAAAACGCCATTTGTGGTCACACATGAAGTTCTTGGAGTTCATGGGTGTTTTGGGTGCATGGAGATTCTCTCTCATGTTCATCCTTTGTCCATGGTGTGTTGTGATTCCACTTGAGGCTTCCACACTATTGGGGATAAACTCTTAAGGCTAGATACATCAAGACTTCAAGCTCCACTATAAGGTATGTTATCCTAACTAGATTCTTGTGTAGTATATGATATTT
Organism: Lactuca serriola; assembly: GCF_051521515.1. Classification (NCBI taxonomy): domain Eukaryota; kingdom Viridiplantae; phylum Streptophyta; class Magnoliopsida; order Asterales; family Asteraceae; genus Lactuca; species Lactuca serriola. The sequence goes on from NC_136410.1 coordinate 238,702,745, forward strand.
GCATGCTAGTATAGGGTATTACCTTGGAAACTTCATATTTACATGTATAATAGAGAAAACATAGATCCAAGGTATTTAGGGTTGTATATGCACCATAGGATGTTGTAGTATACTAAAACCCAACAGTGGTATCAGAGCCATGAATTGTTTTCTGTTATATTCATGCAAATGTTTGATTTTCAAATTTGAAATAAAAAAGAAAAAAAAAACATGAAGTTTGTCAAATTTTAAGATAATTACTTGTTTTGAGAAAAACTAATTATTTTTAAAATTTGAATCACTTGCTATATGTGTTGAATTATGTCAAATTTAGAAAAAGATAAAATGATATGATTATTTTATTAGTTTTAAAAGTTTGATCTAAATGTTTTTAAGGGGTTACAGATTTTGTCATAAAATTTTGGATCTCAAAAGTCTTTTTAAAAGTTGTGATCTTAAGAGTTTTGAAACTTCCATAAGTTATGGATGTGAAATGTATCATTCATTAACTCTTTAGGTTATGAATTCCAAGAGTCCTCAAAGGATGATTGTCAAAGTTTCAAGTTTTGCATTAGTTTATTTGATTAGTTAATTTCTTGAAAATTGTTGATGTGAATTATCTTTACTTATGAGTTTAATCTAGATCATAGAAAAATTATTTGATTATTGTGTTAATTAGCATATTTGATGTTAATGGTTTTTATGAACTCCATAATTTGTGTTCAAGTTTTGGAAAATGAAGAGTATTTCTTTTTAAAGTGTCATTAATTCTCATTGGTTATGAAAATCGAAGAGTCTCTATATTTAATGTCATCATTAAATGATTTTATGTCTTTCATAACTTGTCCTCAAGTGATGGAACTTGAAAGGTTTTTCACTAAACCATATTTAAATTCATAAGTTATGAAAATCCAAGAGTTTTGAAAAGTTTCAAAGTTTGCCCTCAAGTTTTAGAATTTGTAAAGTTAACTCACCATGTATACTTTAATTCCAACCCTTAGAATTTTTAAAAGTTAATATTCAAAATTTATGGACTCCATTAAATTAATTAAAGTGTTTAATTAAAAGAGATAATAATTCCATAAAGACATGGTTTAAGTTTAATTAAATTAAGAGTATAGTATAATTAATAGATTAAACCACCAAGTATTTTAAATGTTTAAAATACACCCTTATCGTGACACCAGTCAAATATAGGGCAAAAATAAATTGATCAATAATCATGATTAGGATGAACCAAGTGGTAGAGATTGTAACAAGGTTTCCAAAAATATAAAGAACACTGAATTCCGAGTTATAACGAAGGAGTAATAACCAATCGAAAATCCGCGATAAATTCGGCAAAACACTGTTCAGTGTAAAAAGCGAATTTTCGATAAAAGGATTTTTGGCCTTAACAATCTAAATGAAAGTTGTGGAATATGTTAAACCGAGAACGTTCATAAAAACAACGTCAAAATCTGACTTCGTATGAGGAAGTTATGATTTTTCGATGTTTCGGTTTAGCAGTAGACAGCTAAAAATTCGAAATATAAATCGATCGATATTTAGCCAACGCAACTTAAAAGAGAATCGAAGGTCTCGTCAAAAGTAGAACAACGGTAAAAAGACAGACGAAAACGGACGTCGGATGAAGAAGTTATGATTTTTTAACGGATTTTCCTGTCCTGCTTTGTTAAAAATAATAATATTAAAAATAAGATCAAAATTAGACGACGAAGTCTAAACGAAAGTCGTAGAGTATAATTTTACCTACGCGTTTATATAAAGAACGTCAAAAACAGAGTTCGTATGTAAAAGTTATGAATTTTAGAGTTTTTTGGCTCAAAAACCGAGAAAAATTGCATAGTCACCCTTCTGCCACGTCACCCTTGCATGTGAGGCTGCCACATGACATCTTCTGGTTAGACCGCAAATCGCCGTGTCACCATCGAATTGGACTGCAGCCGCGGTCCAGTAAGAAGGCTACACCTTCGCATCGGACACCCCTCGGACACCCCCTTCGCATGCATGGCCTTCTCCTATTGGACCGAAGTCCGGTCCACTCAGAAGTTGCCATGTCCGAGGCCTTGCCTCGTGTACCATCCTCCTGTCTGACGCCTATGTTGATGACTAAGCTGCTTCGGACCAAGGCCTCGACCTATAAAATCCATGCGAGACTCCTCGGCTAAGAACACTTTTTCACCCCAAAACTTCCCAAAATTCACATTTTAACCTCGGAAACTTTCTCACGACCCCCCAAGGCCCCGGTATCGTGTCTAAAGCCCGAAGCAAGCCCCAGAACCCCAAAATTCTCGAGAATTCATCCTCTCCCCTGTCGAAACTCTGCCCGATTTAAGTCGGGTTTTCGTCAAACAAACTATTTTCTGGGAAATGAAACGCTACCCGAATTACCACCTATCAAGGTGAGTTCATACCCCTATAATTTACTTTTTTAATGATTTTTAAATGCTTTTTAGGGGGGATACAAGTTTAACACAATATTAAATTGTGTTAATAATTGTATGTTATAATAATCACACAAAGAGTTTCCGTATGCTTTTAAGAATTAGCAAATACATCCAAAATGACTTAAAGCCATTTTAAATCTTTAAAGTCATGTAAACTTCGTTAAATTCTTTGAAAAATGTTTTATAAACTATGTCAAATTATAAATTCCAAAAATCATGTTTATATATGTCTATATATATAAGATTTGAAAGGCTTAGGACTAATGAATTATCTTATTTCCTTTTCCTTGTTTGGATATGGAGTTAAGGCTGTGTTATTTGTCCGAAGGTTGTTTCCTTCTTAATTATATATATATATATATATATATATATATATATATATATATATATATATATATATATATATATATTATACATATATGAGTACAAAGGGTTACTCCATTTGGTATCACCACCTTTGTATCGGGCTGAGCAAAGGTGTTCATCCATGAGAAATCATGCTAATCAAATTAGAGCATATAAATTATAATTGCTATAATTTATGATTCAAAACTAAATATACAAGTATTATTCACGACTGTATACTTTCCAAGGAAATTACCAACAATTCATTTATCTATACTAGGATATGTATAATGTCTTTAATATAAGAATAACATATTAAAGAAGTAAAGATACATCATACCGGGTTTGCATTAACAAAGGTACGATATAGAGTACCAGGGTTAGCAATCACGGGGTAATAATACATCATATCAGGTTTGCATTAACAAATGTACAATACAAAGTACCATGGTTAGCAATCATGGTGTAATAATACATCATACCGGGTTTTCATTAACAAAGGTACGATACAGAGCACCAGGGTTACCAATCACAGGGTAATAATACATTGTAAATCTCGTTGAAACAACAAATTTGTGAGACCCTTCACGATGTACTTATCTAAGTACGACTTTAAGTCCTGACTTATTAACCATAATCTCTTGTAGGGAGAGCGTGAATTTTTGTATAGATCTATATGGGACTGACAATCCCGCACCTCTACTGTTCGCTACAGTTTGGCCGGCAGGCCTAGGGTGTCAAATATCATTCCATTCCGATGCTTGAAGAACGTCGCTGCAGGCATATCAGTCATATTAGTATGCTTATTAGAACTCACATCGATAAAACAACGAGTGAATTACTAAGTACTATACTTCTCTTAAAACAGTAAGAAAAGATAATTACATCCCGAACAAATATACCTTCTGTAGTTTTTACTTAGAGTAAAAGCTACGTATCATGAAATCAAGTATGGTAAATATACTTGTACTTCTAGTCTTGAACATTTAAAACCACAAGGCAGTATTATGGATAATATAATATTTTCCAGGATTAATACTAAGGTTTTTACTATAGAATAGATATAACTAAGAATACTTTTACAAATTAAACGGTTTATGGAATTAAACCACTCTTTCAAAAGAAACGTATTATGGGATTTTACCACTTATACAAAGGAAACGGTTTATGGGATTTAACCAATTACACAAAGGAAACGGTTTATGAGATTAAACCACTTTTACAAATGGAACGGTGATGGGATTAAACCACTTTTACAAATGAAACGGTTTATGGAATTAAACTAATTATCAAACGGAACTTAGTCATTTAATCTCTGTAAACTAGTATAACATAAAATACCTTTAGTGGTAAATTCTATAAGTTCCTAGTTATTACATCAGAGTTATATATAAGTAATATCTGATTGACAGTGAAATGTGTGACTTCCGCCTTACTTCCTGTTCCTTGTTTGGTTGTGGGCTTAGGGCAAATACACCCATTTAACTGTTAGTTCGATATTAGGTTATACATAATTAGTATAAACTAAGTAATTACAGAGGGAAACTATTGGGGTTATCAGTTTATCACCTCAGGAAATATAGGATTTTCGGGAGGAACCAGTGAACTTTTCCAAAGAACCTAGAGTATACTTAATAGAACTAAAATACTTATGAACTCACCAGCTTCGATGTTGATCTACTCTTTCCAAATGACTTGTATTCTCAGGAATCAAGTAGACAAGTACACTCCCGAAGCTCATAAGAAGACTACCTAGTACTTTACCGCAACTCTTGTCTTCTACTGTACCTACTTTGGTGTTTGAATATGTCATGTTTAAACACTTATGTAAAACTTATACTTCTTAATGCAATGGTTGTTTGTACTCGGATTACTATATTGAATGTGTTGTGATACTTATATGAAGTCCTCCGCCCAAGAATGTTTCCGCCATTCTGGTTTGGGGGTGTGACAGATTGGTATCAGAGCATTGTTTATAGTGAACTCAGTATATCAGTCATAAAAGATATACAACTATAAACCCATTGGGATAAAAACACTATGACCAAGAGTTATACCATAAAAATATAACACTATTTTATAAAAGTATAAGTACATGCGTAATATATGTACTAGAATGAGTATCACAAGAGGAACAAAATAAAAGTATTTGGATGTTGAACATCACATTTAAACTTGGATAGATATGTAATCATATATGGGATCAATATAGCCTGATAAACTATATTCATTTGAGATATGACCAACATGTGTTTGGGAGTGATTGTAGTGTTGCAACAAGTCTAAAACTTACCTAGGTACCAAAAGAATTCTAGAACCAAACATAAAGGTTAAAATACTATAGGAGTATTTTAGGATGCTATAACAAGAAAACTGAAAACTTATCAACTTCTAATATCTAGAAGTCCAAGAATCAAATACCATGGAAGTATTTTAAATAAACTTTTGGGAAATGTTAAAAAGATCTTCTCTGGTATGTCTATAATTACAAAGTGGATATCTTAAGGTAATATATAGTTGAGATTTTATAGACTTAGAATATGTGATTTTCACGCTACTTCCTTTTCCTTGTTTGGATGTGGTTTTAGAGAAGGATTACTTATTCGAAGGTCTATTTGATCTGGATTATATATAATTGGTAAACACCATGTGATTATAGAAGGACCAGCAAGGATCACCTTTGTAATAATTTAAATTTTCTCTTAGATTCTTTAGACATTCCCATTCTCCTATAAACACCGTAGATAGATAGTCCGGCAATCAATAAGAGAGTCAAGGAGGATCCAAGAGAATTCCATTAGGAGAATTCTGAGAGAGAAACAGATGAAAACTATAGAAATCATTTAGTGCCCTTACCCTATTAAGGACACCAATGAGAGATTCACATGAACTTTCAAGATTCAAAATCTTCATTACGAAATAATGGGGATCAGTGTCAGAATATGAAGTAAAACAGTTCAGGAATTCAATATACCTACAGCAGAAAAGGACACCCTATAGAGAACAAATCATTACCACCCAGAGTAGAACTGAGAACAGAGGAAAACCACGCATGATTCATGTGAAGTGTTTAAGCGCCTTTTCATTTAAGTAATAACTAATAAATAATACAACCTAGTGAGTTAGTGTTTACATTACTCACATTAGGTTTTGAGCTATCTTCTTTTCAAATCATGGCTAATAACAATAAATCGGATCAAGAAATCTCAATTGATAGTGATTACTTCTCAAATTCATAAGTCTATTTTATGTAGACACTGTTATGAATTGTTTTCGAATATTTTTAAAAATTGGGAAATGATATCCACCAAAAGAAGGTAACTTAGTTCGGATGATACTCGGTTCCTTACCATTCTAGAAACTTAATTTTGTTCCTTACCAGGACTGCATCATAGGGATGCAGGTCGAATCATTGAGAACAATATAACAAAACAAAAGATTTATATGTATATGCAAATGACTAGAATACATCTAGAGCCAATGATAGTCGCTCACAAGATCATTTTCTTATCATATAACATAATCATGCCTTCAAAGAAATGTAACCAACCCACCAGCGAAACACTAATCCTTCAAATAGATGCGGCTATGTTTCAAGCTACGGTCATAGCAGTTGTAGCAGCTGTCATGGAAAACCTTAATGCTAACAATGCAAATGTTAGTAGTAATGCTATCGGTAACCCCGATCGTGGTGATGGCCATGTACAACAACGAGAATCTACTTGTAAGAATAGCTTCAACCTTAAGCCTAATATCCTTAAACGAAAGTTAGAGAACCCTCCCAGTTAAACGAAAGGGAGTTGTTCAGCTCAAGAACCTAACAAAGGGCAAAAAATTGGGGATGTCAATACCCCCATCAGCCCTGTTATTCCGGCACCAACCATGTCGTACTTAGGAAACCTCCCACACTACAGCAAGTGCAACTACCATCATCATGGAGGTTGCCGAGAGCTACATTGCAATAGATGCAACATGAAGGGGCACACTGCTCGCATCTGTAGAACCCGGGGTGAGTTCATCACTTCAGCTACCAATGTTGAAACAATTCCAGTATGTCACCTTTGTGGTGAAATAGGACATTACAAGAGGGACTGTCTAACAGAGAAGAATGGCGTGGGAGCAGGAGCAGTTTGACCTCCAATGCATGGGAAGGTATCAAAGAACCCTGCTACATTTTTGGTACCCTCCTAGAGTCCAATAATTATCTATAATTATGATTACTCTCCTGGTCAAATTAAATCACAACATTCATATAAAATTTGAAACCCTAACAGGTAAGATATTATGACTTAGTGTATACATAAGGGTCATTTATAATTAAGATTTGTAGACATAGAGTGAGTAATCCCGCCTCATTTCTTGTTCCTTGTTTGGTTGTTGATTTAAAGCAGGGTTAATCAGTCAAAGGTCTTACCAATCTTAATTATACATGACTTGCATACACCAAGCGATTATAGAGAGACCTAGTAAGGATCATTCATTAAAGTTCATATTTTCAAATTATCAGAATCCCCGTATTGGTAGTACCTGCCAATTTCATATCAAAAAGGGGATTCGTAACAATAATAACAAAATAAAATTTGAAGCGTTGAAAACTTAGGTGTAGGCCTGGCAATGGAGCGGGTTTTGACCCTGATCCGATCCAAACCCTTAAGAATTATATTGGTTTGGAGACAGTTTTTGATTCGTTTACCCGTTAACGACCCATACCCGCTAACCCTTTTATTAAAAGGGTCTGGTATAGATCATCACTGATTCCACTCCGTTTATAACCTGCCCCTTATAATTTTTGAATTATTGTTTTATATTTTATATTTCTTAAAGTTTAATTTTAATTCCAATCGAAAGTCCAAAGGGAAAATGCCAAAGTCCAAACTGTTTATACAAAAGAATGGAGGCGTCGGCTTCTAGATTTCCTGTCTTGTACTAAGAATTATGATGTCATTTCATTTATATTTCATCAAGAAATCATCATATTTCATTCATAAATCAATAAATCCATTCATCAACTGAAAGAAAGTTTGTAATAGCTATTCTCTATCACTACAATTAACAGTAAAAAATAAATCAGTAGTTACTACAATAGTTATTTTTATTTCCAATCGGAAGTCCTCAAGTATGTAATGTGTTTTCTAAATCAACATTTGTTTTATTTAAGAAATATTATTTTATGAATTAAGTAATATGTGTTTCATAATTTAAAAAGCCTATGGGTTACGGGGCGGGTTTGGATATCCGTTGATTCGGTGGATAAGGGTATGGATTTGATTATTCAAAACCCTACGGGTTACGAAGCGGGTTTGGATCAGATTTTCAAATTTGTTAAAAGGGTTTGGATCAAGGTCGATTCGATCCAAACCCGCCCCATTTCCAGGTCTACTTAGGTGCATATGACGGTTCATCATCCTAGTAATTATTCCTCCCAGAACAATTTAATATCTATTTCGTCGAGAAAGTTCCAAAATCCTTACTCGAAATGGTTTGGCCTAGCCCTTACGATGTGAAAAATTATTATGCTTTGTAAGAGAACTTTTTCCTTAATCAGCCATAAGATTAGATTCTTCCAATCCATAATGCAAAACCCTTAGGTTGTCTCTCATTTCAAAACTTCAGAAGTATCCATGCGAAGAGTACCACGCCCTTCTAGCCTACTCAGTAGACATGAAACTTTAAATGAAAAGCACTGAAGTACCCCCAATAGATCTCATAGGAAAATCATTCTACCACAGGTGAAGTTCAAGAATAGAGACTAAGAACTCAGTAGGTTCGTCTATCATTGCTAAGTGTATACACGAGAGTGGTATATAATTTAGACTTAACAATATTAGGTGTTAGAACAAAGTTCTTTTAGGATCGTATGATTCTATGCAAGTTAACAAATAAGGACGTGATAAAAACACAAGAATAGAGCTGAATATGTCGAATGATTAATGCTTTAAAACCTCAGAAGAGCTCGATAAAGAACTTCGACTGTAGAGGTGTTTAGGGTTACAATATTAAACGTAAAAATCAACCACTTATCATGCATACATGCATGCATATTTATAGTAAAACCCTATTAGCTAATCTAGATAATCACGGATGGACATGCCCAATCTGGATACAAAAATTAAGGCCGAAGACGCAACACAAACGGACTCAACAATCTCCCTGTTTGTGTCTTTGGAGCCGAAATCTCAACTCTGCTTAACAACCGAAGACTTCTTCACAGTATTGAATATCCTTGGGATGAGAGCCAAAAGATGGTTCCGAAAACTTATGTACCAACGAAGCATATCAGTGAAATATTTCTTGTCAGCTTCCGAGTTCTGCTTGCACCGATGTATCAAGTTGATAATGTGCTCCAAGAACTCAGTAGAAAACAGATGTTTATCTACCAGAGCAAACAGAAACCTGTGCGCTTCGCCTTTCGTGAACATCACAGTATGATTCGTTGAATCTATCTGTCCTATTTTCATCTTGTTCACATCCCTTGGTTTCGGTGTAGTCTTCACAATTCTCTTTTGTTCATCAGCTTTGCTATCTCCTGATCCATAGTAGCAACTTCATGGATGTAGGAGGCCAACATTCTCTTCAGATGTTCTAAAATAGGCTCATATTCCACAGGATTAGTGAGCAGAATGTTGTACAACAGAATCCAATCATGGGGGATGAGATTCAGAAGGTCAACAAGAGAGATAGTAGACACCGTGTTTGCTGAACCACGAGTGATCTTGAAATTTATGTTGATAAATCTCCCTTCAGGCGAAGCTTTGAGTCCCTTGACAGTGATGATTTTCTGTGCGCTCCAGGTCAAGTACTGCGGTTGCCCATACATTAAGTAAAACTCTATCAGCTCACGATCAACCTTCGGGTGAGGAAAAGGAACTTCAACAGTTGAATCAAAACAATGGAAAGTGAAAGTCTTCCTTGTAATTGGCATGTCGAACTGTGAATCCTTGGAGTTATCACAATCAAACGAAGCAACTGGTTCCAACCAATAGACAGAAGGAAACTCAATCGCCTGATTGATAAGTGTCTATTTCGTCCACAAGGGAAACAAAGCCTTCTTGCAGTTCAGGGCATCTTCTTCCTCTTTGTGTCACCTTTCCCTCTCCTCTGCTTCCTTTGCTATTTTCAAATTTTCATCCAACTCTTTGTTTCTTTTCTTTCGTTTGAGAGCATCAACAATGGTTTCTTCTTCCTCATTTTCACTTTCATCAATGATCTCCTTTGGCTTTGCTTGAGAACCAGAACCTGAAGTTACATTATCCTTCAGTTCAGTTGTGACACTTGATTGAGCATCTTCTGTTTTCACAATTACTCTTGGTTGAACAACACGAGCACTACTTTTCTCCCCCTTGTTTTGGAGGTACGATCCCCTCCAAAACACCCTTCATTTCATGTAGCATTGCAAGGGCAGGAAGGAGTTTGGAATTGAGATGATTACGAATTGTAAGAGTTAAAATAGGATCATCAACACCAAGCAAATTGGTCAACAAGTCCTTCACCTCACCCGCACAGCTCTTATACACAGCCCGTTTGACATTCAACAGAGAAATTTGTTTCTCAGCTTGGGCTAGCTGCACCTTCTGGACTTCAATAGTGGCTTTGTGTTTGGCCAGATCCTCCTTCAAGGCACTTTCAGTTTCCAGGGTAGCATGAAGAGAGTCAAAACGAGAATCCACTAATCTTAAAAAAGAAGTGTTCTCGGTTTGGAGCGATGAGTGTACAGCATCGAACTTAGTGCTTCTTCTTGAAGGGACTTAGAAAAGGAGTCCACAGAGGATTGTACTCTCGCTGCATTGGTGTCAGCATGAGCTTTCAAGGAGTCAAGGAAGATCTGAGTTGTGTAAAAAACCTCACTCACATCTGTTGTTGCCTATTTACAAGACGATGTAGACGGATCAACTCTCTGATACCAATCTGTCACACCCCAAAACCACGAACGGCGGAAACGTTCAGGGGTGGAGGACGTCATGTACAGTATCACAACAGTGTAATATAATAAACAAGCAACAACATCATCCATTGCATTATAAGTAGAGTTTGAATACATGTGTGTTCTTTCATAATGTACAACAATAAAATGAATAATCAAAATAAGGTGAGTCTTGTCTGTGCTCCATCTTCTCAAAAACCTGACCACCGCACCTGTCTAACTGATGACCTTAGAATACAAGTTATTTTGAAAGCGAGTATCAACTTTAAAGCTGGTGAATTCATAAGAAATTAAGTGTCGTTGTCTTACTTATGAAAATCTATTATGAAGGCCATGTAAACCTTTAAATGAAAATGTTGAGGTAAGTATGAAATCCCTAGAAAAACCCTTATTTTCTATAAGTATGAAATGTAGTCTGCTACCAAGACCCGAATGTTTTGTAAGTAAAATGATAGTTTTCCTTTGGTTGTTTAGTACTAAAGTACTTAGTCTAACTCATCGTTTATGTGAATATATCACAACATAAAGTAAAATAGGAAAATGATATGATAGTCTTCTACCAAGACCCTAATGTTCTGTTATGACTAAGTAGTCTTCTACCAAGACTCGAATGTTCTGTTATGACTAAGTAGTCTTCTACCAAGACTCGAATGTTCTGTTATGACTAAGTAGTCTTCTACCAAGACCCTAATGTTTTGTAAGTAATATGATAGCTTTTCCTTTCTATTGACTAGTACTAGAGTACTTAGTCTAACTCATCATTTATGTGAAAGTATCACAAAATAAAGTAAACAGGAAAAATATAATCATGTAAGTGTTAGCCGGAGGTACTGGTGCTAACAAGACGAGTGTAACTGTTATCCCGAGGTACTAGGGCTAACATAATACATATAACCTAATGAACATCCGAAGATTGTCCACTCATCCTCTGTAGCGGCAGCAGGATGGAGGGAGGGTTAGTCCCCACATCGATCTCTTAATACAGATCGTCAACCTAATGATCCTCCGAAGATTCACATCTCATCCATTGTTGCAACAGTGGACAGAGGGATGGTTAGTCCCGTCACTGACTACTAAATAAGTGACAACCTTAAACATCCGTAGATATTCGTCGACCACTGGTGCTAATCAGTGGGATTCGGAATGGTCAGTCCCGCCGAATTATCCCATTGAACTGGGGTAGGAAAGATAATTTACACAGTAAATACTAATAAATCATCCTCGTAGTTCTAAGTACAAGTATCCAGGTAAGTAAATACAGGATAATGCACCTAAGTAATAGTCTTCCTGTACCGTATTCATGTAAGTGTGTTCATGTAAATGGTAAGTATATGTAAACATATTCATGTATCAGGTAATCCTAAGTAAGTGTACTCATGTGTCATGTAAGGTATTGGTATGGACTCATGAATGAACTGACTCTTGTGTGATTCCTTGTAATAGTAATAATGTTTGATATCTTCTGACTATCCCTATGATAGGTAACTGGAAGGTAATTGGTTGTTTACGTAGGTTTATGCACTCTTGCTACCCAAGAGTATTGGAAACTAAATGAAGGGTGAAAACTATAATCTCTAACATATATATGAACATATGCGCATAAGTATAGTTTGATTCAAGAAGGTAAAATAATGGTTTTGCAAGATATCTAGGAGTTTTGAACAATAATTTTGAGTGACTTGATGTCATTAAACATTTGAAAACTAATACTTTTGTTATCAAGGTATTTTAAGATAGAAAACCACTTCATGTGTCACCTTTTGAAATATGTGAAATCTACTGAGTGAAAACACAGTTACAAAATACATAAGATTGATTCAATAACATATTGTTTTCTACTTGTATTCCCCCCACTAAAACATTTAAAATCATTTAAAACATTGATTAAGGGGTATGAACTCACCTGTTGTTGGTAGTCCGGAAGAAGTGGACGGCGTAGGATGGCTAGGTGTCAAGTGAGGACTTGTACACACACTACGATCCTAATGAACATATAATCATACATATATGCACTCAATTAGTTTTAAGTTACTAATTGATAAAGCTAAGACATCCTAGACATAATAAACACTTTATATAAGTGTTTTAAGCCCTAAGGATTGCATCTAAGCTATTGTGGGACAAGGCACTTGTGTTTAGGGTTCCAAAGGACCCCATATATGAGTTTACTCCTCATATACTAACACACATGGAGTTTACGGTTGTAAACTCTTGAGTTTACGGCCGTAAACTTCCAACCATGGGGGTTTGGTGTGTTTTGAAGTCCCTAATGATTCCTAGAATTATTCCAACTTGGTGGCTAAGTCCTTGGAAGGGTTTAAGGTCTAGAATCACTCCATTTAGGAGTTTACAGCCCTAAGGCCATTCCCCTTAGATTTTACGGTCGTAAACTCTAAGTATGGTGTGTTTTTGATGCTTTTAAGTCTCTTGCACTTGTGGTATAGGTTCTAGACTTTTATTCCAAGCATATGAAGACCATTGACACACTTTGGTGCCCCTTTAATGAGTTTACGGCCCATGAACCATGTCATGGCCGTAAACTCACTTTGAAATGTGATTTTGATGTGCTTTGGTCCTTAGATTAAGTGGGGAACAATTCCATCTAAAGGTCTAGGGCTTTAGGTGTCTTAATAACACCCTTTAGTGCATTTCTATGGAGTTTACGGCCTAAGAAACACTTGGGCCGTAAACTCTCATTTTTTTGTGTTCTTTGATGTGCTTAAGGCCTTAGATTAAATGGGAACTAGTCTTGATAAAAGTCTTAAAGTTTTTGTGGCCTTAAAACATCATTTTGAGTTCAAAAAGGGAGTTTACAGCGTTAGCAACTCTTGGGCCGTGAACTCCCAAACTTGGGTGATTTATGGTTGTTTTCTTGTCCCTAACACACATATATATAAGTCTAAGGCAGTTGTATAACACAAGGGTCGGTTTTAGCTTTGTTTCGGGAGTTTACCGCCCAACAACACCTTGGGGAGTAAACTCCTAGATCTAATGATTTAGCCATCTAAATCATGTTATAAGCACATAATAAGCATTCTAACACTACTAGAAAGAGTTACTCACGTTTTGGTATAAAAACCCGAAGATCCGTGAGAGAGAAAATGGCTTTTCTCTAGTTGGAAATGTGAATAATGAATGAATTTGGTTCAGAATTCTATTTATAGTCCTGAGATATTTTTGGCAGAAAATATTTTTATTCCTGAAATGACTTCTCATATAACAGAGTGTTGGAATAACAGTGTTGCACAAAACCCTAGTGCAACCACTGTCCTGATATCTCCTTAAGTGTAAATCCTGAAAACTACCAAACTTATACCCGAAGCATGGAATTTCCCTGAAACTGTTCTAAGCTCTATTGTCTTGATATGGGTTGTTCAGAATGGAAATTTCGGGTTGTCACATCATCCCCCTATTAAATGGAATTTCGTCGCGAAATTAGAATTTAGATAAGGAAGTAGGTATAAATGATCGAGTCGTTATGTGAACTTCCTAATCGATTGGTTCTTGCACTCCTAAGTGAAATCGGGTTCTCGGTTGGTATTCCAACGAATCTTCACTAACGGGCGATGGCGTTGCTTCGTCCGCTTGACCACCCGGTCGAGGGTCACTACGGTTCTAATACGAAGGCAAGGATCTCGTAAATCTCGATCTCGTCGAGAGGGATTACGAAAGTCCTAATGGAAGGATACTGTTTCAAGTTCGAGGCGCGAAGGGGAAAAATGTACGTTACTGAGTTCGCGGAGTAGGTCTAGTTTGTGAGATGTAGGACAGATTCTGGTAAGAATCTTAGAGGTCCTAACTATATTGGATTTTTAGCTTTGCACGCTTTACGAAGCGTATTAAGCCGTTCCCAGAGTGAGGTTTCCTAAAGAATTTGGTCTCTCACTTGGAATTCCAAATGTTCTTTCTCTCTCTTACTTCCCAGTCAACGACCGTCCCTTGCTGGGTCAAAGTCGAAAGGGTTTCTGAAATTTGTGGGGAGTTCCGAATGGACTATGATAGTAGGTCTGTAAGACCTAGAATTTGGCGAATTTTCCGTCAGTGACTACGGTGCCGACAAATTCCCAACGGTTTTGGATAATTTGACAGAGTACTCAAGAATTTCCACAACACTAATAGTGCGTCTCAAGAAATTTGACTCTAAATTCCAAACTCTTGATTAGAGACTTTGCGAAACGTATCTCCGAGGGTAATGTTTCTATGGGTTCTTTCTTACTACGAGGGTAGATAAGTAAGCCATTACATAGAGAAATGACGAACTGATCCCTGTAAGAAAGGCGTACTCCACTCATTTAGCTCAAGAATACTATGGACGTATTGGTCCTATCCGAGGGGTATCACTACGGACTCGAAGTTTCTGTATCGAGTTCGGAAGGTAGTCCTTTAGGACATCCTTCCCTAACACTCAAACTGGTGATATTCGGATTTCAGGTCCATTTCTGAAAGTAATACTTTCCCTGTGGTTGCTCAATCTGTTCTTTTAAGCGAGGAAGAGATAATGATTTCTAAAGGAAATCTAAACGAAGTCTCTAGTCGTCGAGGTACATATGATGCACTCCGTCGACTTCTGTTAAGAATAAGATCGGAGCTCTCAAGGGTGAGAAGCCTGGTCTTCTAATTCTATGGTTGAGTAGTTCGTTGTGTTGTCCGGGTTGTTCTTGTATCTTCCGTAGGTGTTTAGACTGAAGGTGATCTGGTTATAAGAGTCATACTGGGTTCTATGTTTGTTCCTATGCCAAAGCAATTACTCGTACTCCTGGACAGTCTCCGTCCTGAAGTTCATATTAGAATTCATACGTGATTCAATGATCACAATTTCGTGTATACGAGTCGTATATAATTAAGACTGAAAAGATAGTCGAATAACTGATTCTTCCTTAATCTCACATCCCATCGAGGGAAAAGAAGTTAAAGTGGAATCATCAATTCTAAACCTGTAGAACATTGATTATATATCACTCTCATGTATACATTCCTCAGTGATAGATCAACCGTATGAATCCTGGAATTGAACTTGACGTACTGCACGAGTAATACTATGGGGATTCCTTCGGAAAGGAAAAGAACTATAAGGTACTCCTTGTATGAGTACTTCGGTGTTCTGATATAACGGCTTTGCTAAAAGACGATTTCTGAGAAAGAGATGTACATATGGAGCTGGTTTTTCGAGGATTAATTTACTCGAGCCGTATGATAAAGTCAGAAACATATGTAAACTAAAGACATTAGATTTGAACATAAGGAGTTACAGACAAAACACAACAGTGCAACCATTAACAGAGTTACTGTACTTAGGATTTATTACAAGACTATTTCTGCGAAACAAGGTATACTACAAAAGACAAGTATACGCAGCACGAGAGTCCCTTAACGGGCGGAATCTCGCAAAAGATAAGCCTCTGGTTGCACTAGTTTTAAACATGTTTTTGTACATATTAAATAATGACGGTTTGGAGGGAACCTATACTATATTAGGTTCCTTAACTTCCTTTTCACATTCTGAGGACAAACTCATCCGCATTTGCCGTTTTCCTTCTCCGATGGACAGTCCCTCTTGAAGTGTCCCATGATGCCACATAGATGGCATATCTGAGAGGTTTGGACATTGGTGGTTGATGAAATGTGTTGGATATGGATCCTGCAGTGACTAGCAGTATGTCCATTCCTGTTGCAGTTTGAGCACTACATCTCCCTACAAGGTCCATGGTGGTGATAATTGCATTTGATGCATTTTGGGAGTTTTCCAGCATAAAGTTTGGCTGGTTTGGGGACCATTGGGATGCCCGAAGGGATGGTAGTAGAAGGTATTGATGTCGTAGCTGTGAAGGTTGTTACTGGTGGTTGTTTCTTGTTCGCCCTTCGAAGCGACTTGTCCTTCGAGTTAGTCCAAGACTTTCTCTTGATCCTTGGATTGGAATGATTGTTAACAATCCCGCTAACACCTGCGTCATTAGCGTTCAGGTGGGTCAGAATAGCTGACACGGCAGCCGAGACTGCAGCTTGAAAGGTAGCTGCATCAATCTGAAGAGTTGGTGTTTGGTTGATGGGCTGATCGTTCTTCTTGGGAGCCGTGATTCTGTTACTGAAAGAAAATGAATTTGTGAGCGAAAATGGTTGAATCTAAACGTAGCTCAATCGCTCATTTAAAGAATAGAAGTATGTTCTCTAAGGTTCGACCTACATCCCTATGATGCAGTCCTAGTACGGAATGGAAGTTTGTTCACGAAGGTTTGACCTACATCCCTATGATGCAGTCCTAGCAAAGATCGAAAGTAAGTTCTTACAATGGTCTCAAGATGTTTGTTGTTCGAGCCGAGGTATTGTTGGTTGGTGAATAACATGATTCAACCATTACCAGAGACATGGAGATGTCTCCGGAGTTAAATGGCTATAGTCCAATGACTTGACTAGAGCATGTTTCAAATAGACTCTAAAGAAAGTCTGATAAGAGTATTCGAATAAAGAACGACACAGAAGTTAGCCGACTGTCATTATCTTTGATATTCATGACGTACAGGTTCGGGAAAATGACCTTGTAAAAAGGTCTTACATCATAACCAGAGAACGACACAAAAGTTAGCCGATTGTCAATATCTTTGATATTCATGACGTATAGGTTCGGGAAAATGACCTTGTAAAAAGGTCTTACATCATAACCAGAGAAGATAGTTCCTGACAGTAAAAAGACCTAACCAAAGTACTTACAGTACAAGATAGTTTCATAGAAAATGCCACATCGGGCATAGACAGGAACGCGATTCCTTTCTAGCAAGGAATATAACGTAACACATCTACTACTGGCGATGGTCATCCCTCTGGTGAACTCTAAGTTCGGCCAGTTGGCGTTCCACATCAAGTAGGTGTCTTTCGTACACTCTCTGGCACACCCGAAGTTCCATGACTTCGGCTCATGATTCAGCCAGTGCTTGCAGCAGGGTTTCATGATCTCTCTCAGACGTCACACGAGCATGTTCAAGGCGACTGGTGCGAAACATGTGCATTCCTCTATTTGTATCAACTTCTGCGATACGTTGTAGAGCTGTCCTGCCCTGAATTTCATTTCAGGCAACTCTTCGGATCAGAATTGGCATGCTTCTGTCTGCTAAGCCCCCATTGCTAAGGTCATAGAGGCTTCGGTCACCATTAAATGGCATGGGCTGATCTCGTCCTTGGCTCCACGTTTCCAAACATTCTACCCACTCAGGCGTCGGGCCATGAAAAGTCGGATGAGGGTTAGGAATTGGAAAGGGAGCTGTCTGGGGTAGGTTCTCAACCTCGGGTTTAGAGATGGCATCGTCTGAAAGGTCTTCAGCATGGTGATCATTCAGAGGGATTGGATGATCATTAATTGGTTCTTCTCCAAACCATCCAGCAATAACCGCGTTTGGAAGCAACAGGTTGTCGTGGGGATGAAATCCAACCATGTTATCTACGCGAGAATTTGGGGATATAAGAAATAGCTACATAAACGAACTGACTAATATAATTACAGTAAGACCAAATACACATATGGTATTTCTTTATGGTTGTGTTGGTAAGTTTCTGGACTTGTTGCCATATCACAACCATTCTTGGGCATATGCTAATCACTCCTCGGACCAGCATAGTTGATTAGGCTATGTCATTCCCAAGACTGACCATATATCCCCAGGCTTACTTGTGATATTCAACAATTGTAATACTTTTGTTCTTGTCATTGTGACACTGATTTTAGTATGAATGCAGACACGTATACTTACTTAAATATTTTATTATTTAAGAGTATAACTCTGAGACAGAGTGTTTTAATCCCGATGTATTTATAGTTAGTATATCTTTTATGGGTTGATATACTATATTCACTATAAACAATGCTCTGATACCAATCTGTCACACCCCAAAACCACGAACGGCGGAAACGTTCAGGGGTGGAGGACGTCATGTACAGTATCACAACAGTGTAATTTAATAAACAAGCAACAACATCATCCATTGCATTATAAGTAGAGTTTGAATACATGTATGTTCTTTCATAATGTACAACAATAAAATGAATAATCAAAATAAGGCGAGTCTTGTCTGTGCTCCATCTTCTCAAAAACCTGACCACCGCACCTGTCTAACTGATGACCTGAGAATACAAGTTATTTTGAAAGCAAGTATCAGCTTTAAATCTGGTGAATTCATAAGAAATTAAGTGTCGTTGTCTTGCTTATGAAAATCTGTTATGAAGGCCATGTAAACCTTTAAATGAAAATGTTGAGGTAAGTATGAAATCCCTAGAAAAACCCTTATTTTCTATACGTATGAAATGTAGTTTTCTACCAAGACCCGAATGTTTTGTAAGTAAAATGATAGTTTTCCTTTGGTTGTTTAGTACTAAAGTACTTAGTCTAACTCATCGTTTATGTGAATATATCACAAAATAAAGTAAAATAGGAAAATGATATGATAGTCTTCTACCAAGACCCTAATGTTCTGTTATGACTAAGTAGTCTTCTACCAAGACTCGAATGTTCTGTTATGACTAAGTAGTCTTCTACCAAGACTCGAATGTTCTGTTATGACTAAGTAGTCTTCTACCAAGACCCGAATGTTTTGTAAGTAATATGATAGCTTTTCCTTTCTATTGACTAGTACTAGAGTACTTAGTCTAACTCATCATTTATGTGAAAGTATCACAAAATAAAGTAAACAGGAAAAATATAATCATGTAAGTGTTAGCCGGAGGTACTGGTGCTAACAAGACGAGTGTAACTGTTATCCCGAGGTACTAGGGCTAACATAATACATATAACCTAATGAACATCCGAAGATTGTCCACTCATCCTCTGTAGCGGCAGCAGGATGGAGGGAGGGTTAGTCCCGTCACTGACTACTAAATAAGTGACAACCTTAAACATCCGTAGATATTCATTAACCACTGGTGCTAATCAGTGGGATTCGGAATGGTCAGTCCCGCCGAATTATCCCATTGAACTGGGGTAGGAAAGATAATTTACACAGTAAATACTAATAAATCATCCTCGTAGTTCTAAGTACAAGTATCCAGGTAAGTAAATACAGGATAATGCACCTAAGTAACAGTCTTCCTGTATGGTATTCATGTAAGTGTGTTCATGTAACAGGTAAGTATATGTAAACATATTCATGTATCAGGTAATCCTAAGTAAGTGTACTCATGTATCATGTAAGGTATTGGTATGGACTCATGAATGAACTGACTCTTGTGTGATTCCTTGTAATAGTAATAATGTTTGATATCTTCTGACTATCCCTACGATAGCTATTTGGAAGGTAATTGGTTGTTTACGTAGGTTTATGCACTCTTGCTACCCAAGAGTATTGGAAACTAAATGAAGGGTGAAAACTATAATCTCTAACATATATATGAACATATGCACATAAGTATAGTTTGATTCAAGAAGGTAAAATAATGGTTTTGCAAGGTATCTATGAGTTTTGAACCATAATTTAGAGTGACTTGATGTCATTAAACATTTCAAAACTAATACTTTTGTTATCAAGGTATTTTAAGATAGAAAACCACTTCATGTGTCACCTTTTGAAATATGTGAAATCTACTGAGTGAAAACACAATTACAAAATACATAAGATTGATTCAATAACATATTGTTTTCTACTTGTATTCCCCCCCACCCCACCCCACTAAAATGTTTAAAATCATTTAAAACATTGATTAAGGGGTATTAACTCACCTGTTGTTGGTAGTCCGGATGAACTGGACGGCATAGGATGGCTAGGTGTCAAGTGAGGACTTGTACACACACTACGATCCTAATGAACATATAATCATACATATATGCACTCAATTAGTTTTAAGTTACTAATTGATAAAGCTAAGATATCCTAGACATAATAAACACTTTATATAAGTGTTTTAAGCCCTAAGGATTGCATCTGAGCTATTGTGGGACAAGGCACTTGTGTTTAGGGTTCCAAAGGACCCCATATATGAGTTTACTCCTCATATACTAACACACATGGAGTTTACGGTTGTAAACTCTTGAGTTTACGGCCGTAAACTCCCAACCATGGGGGTGTGCTGTGTTTTGAAGTCCCTAATGATTCCTAGAATTATTCCAACTTGGTGGCTAAGTCCTTGGAAGGGTTTAAGGTCTAGAAACACTCCATTTAGGAGTTTACGGCCCTAAGGCCATTCCCCTTAGAGTTTACGGCCGTAAACTCTAAGCATGGTGTGTTTTTGATGCTTTCAAGTCTCTTGCACTTGTGGTATAGGTTCTAGACTTTTATTCCAAGCATATGAAGACCATTGACACACTTTGGTGCCCCTTTAATGAGTTTAGGGCCCATGAACCATGTCATGGCCGTAAACTCACTTTAAAATGTGATTTTGATGTGCTTTGGTCCTTAGATTAAGTGGGGAACAATTCCATGTAAAGGTCTAGGGCTTTAGGTGTCTTAATAACACTCTTTAGTCCATTTCTATGGATTTTACGGCCTAAGAAACACTTGGGCCATAAACTCTCATTTTTTTGTGTTCTTTGATGTGCTTAAGGCCTTAGATTAAATGGGAACTAGTCTTGATAAAAGTCTTAAAGTTTTTGTGGCCTTAAAACATCATTTTGAGTTCAAAAAGGGAGTTTACGGCCTTAGTAACTCTTGGGCCGTGAACTCCCAAACTTGGGTGATTTATGGTTGTTTTCTTGTCCCTAACACACATACATATAAGTCTAAGGCAGTTGTATAACACAAGGGTCGGTTTTAGCTTTGTTTCGGGAGTTTACCGCCCAACAACACCTTGGGGAGTAAACTCCTAGATCTAATGATTTAGCCATCTAAATCATGTTATAAGCACATAATAAGCATTCTAACACTACTAGAAAGAGTTACTCACGTTTTGGTATAAAAACCCGAAGATCCGTGAGAGAGAAAATGGCTTTTCTCTAGTTGGAAATGTGAATAATGAATGAATTTGGTTCAGAAATCTATTTATAGTCATGAGATATTTTTGGCAGAAAATATTTTTATTCCTGAAATGACTTCTCATATAACAGAGTGTTGGAATAACAGTGTTGCACAAAACCCTAGTGCAACCACTCTCCTGATATCTCCTTAAGTGTAAATCCTGAAAACTGCCAAACTTATACCCGAATCCTAGAATTTCCCTGAAACTATTCTAAGCTCTATTGTCTTGATATGGGTTGTTCAGAATGGAAATTTCAGGTTGTCACAAGATTTCTCAATAGCCTTTGTGTATTGATCAATGGCAGTCTCGAGGAAGGCTTTAAGAACAACACCACTGTAAGCTTTACTGTTGTCAAGTAAGCGATCAAGCTTCTCATGAAGGTCCTGTAAATGATGAGTTGTGACAGGAACATCAATTTCATCATCAGTTGGAAGCCGATATGGACTAAAATAAGTAGAGTCGTATTCATCATTTTCTCCACCAAGGGTAGCACCGGAATCAGGGAGTTAATAGGGGAAAGAGGTTTAGTGAAAAGAGGAGTTTCTGTTATAGTAGTTGCCCCCGTATCAGATACGTTGACATTCACTGTAGGGTTAGGAATGGTAGTGGTTGTGGATTCTATAAGGATTGGAGATGATAAAGTGATGGGTTTTATACATAAGAAACCAATCAAGGCTCTGATACCACTGATGGGTTTTATACATAAGAACATCCTATGTGCTCATACAAACCCTAATGCTTGGATCTAGTTTTCTCTATCGTACATGCAATTTATCCAAGACTATAAACCCTAATTCTAGCATACAAGTAATCATATTAACATAAGAATGGGTTTAAGATGTTACCTTGATTGTTATGTAGCAATAACAATCACAATTCCTCCTTGTATTGACTTAAAAAGCTTAGAGTCACAAATGTCACTCCTCTAATGGTTCACAAACACCAAGAGCAAGAGGATGAAGAGGAGAAGAGAAGGAGGCTCTCAAAAACGTGTGGAAACCCTAGAGAACAAATTCACCACGTTTTTGGGGCATAAGGGTTCTATATATAGTGAGGCTATTAGGGTTATCAAACAAGGAAACCCTAATTTGGATGCTTAAGCCCTAAGAAACCCATGGACTCCTTTCCTTAAAGGCCTTGGACGATTTATAATGGGTTTCCCCATAGAATTCGTCCACTCCTTAATATAAGGCAATCCATGGCCCAATTGCAATTATCTTATAATTACAATTCCAGTTCCTTAAGTTTAATTAATCTCTTCTAGTCACAAAACTAATTACAAATTAATTATTGACTAATATTAATTAAACAATATGATTTCTTCTTTAATATATTATTCACATAATATATTAATAAATCATATTTAATCCTTTCTCTCCATAATTCATCCTACCAAGTTGCTTTGGTGAAGGCAACCCAAAAGGACCATGCACCATAGGGTGAAGTACATACCAAAATAGTTATGGACTTAGACACTAATCCAACAGTCTCCCACTTGGATAAGTCTAATAAATATTATGCGTATGACTTCAGATCCTGATCTGCAATCGTAGCTTTCCAAAGCCGCTGTCAACTCTGATCCTATCAGATACGTGTGTCCTTTAGATAAGGGATCATATATTCCTCCATTCTAGATATCGTATGAGACATGATTTCTAATCATTCTCTCTGTACTATTTCTCGACTTCCGATTTATGACGACTGACTAATTTAACAAATCAAATTAGCCCTAGCCCGGCTGAGCATTTACGTTTGTCATCACTAAATGATCGAGGGGCCCAAATATATCGCTTTTATCCTACTTTGGATAAAAGGAACGGATAAACTTTGATTCAATGCTCGCTTTCACTCACTCACCGAATCACACACAACAATATGTTTTATAACACCAAGTTACTAGTGCGTTTACATATTATCAATGTGTAACCGATTTGCAAGATACAACTCACACATCTCGGTTTCAAGAATATAAGATGTTATCGTCTCACCAATCACTGGTGATACAATTCATGGAGCGATCCAAGTGAGCGTGGGTTTAATCCAATTCTCAAATCTTATTCAAAAGCACTCGTGAACATTGTAGCAAACATTTGCTTATGTCTAATACTCTTTAGACAATCCACACACCAATTCACGACAGTCTTCATTCATACCTACTTCCAACATATGAACGACTGTGGCCCTGTTCGAATAATTTGACTGTTCTCAACCAATTAAATTATTCAGGAAGTCAAAACATGCACAGTGAAACACAAGAATAATACTAATCCCATATGGCCTCAAACCTTTGAGCATAAATAAAACACCTTTTATTTATCACCATATCGATTACTCATTGTTTTTTGTTTTGGGTAATCAACTTCTTACTTGAATTATTACACTTGTCCTATGCTCATAGCGTGCACACAATGTTTACCTATGGTTCTTACTTTGTGAAATAGATCAAATGAACACATTTCCAATCATTTTCATTTCACAACTCCCAATCCTTTTCACAAGTGAAAGAATATCAAATTCTTGTAACTTATGGAATATGCTAGATTCTAACATTTTATGCAATGATCCTTTTGTAATGTCACTACACTAAAGTCATAAAGACTATTCCCAATGATATTACAAAGTCCTCTATCGGAGATTGTTACAATACAATTCCTTAGATATGATGTCTCTCACTCAAAGTACATTCCTTTGAACATCCTCTTGCATAAAAGTTTCTAATCTAGACATAGATTTTCAATATTCAATTCCCAATATGGAAAACTTTCCATACTTACCATATGACAACTCATTCTCAATAGAATCTTATCTAATCATAATAATGTCGATATGGTCCATCCAATACTATACTTCCAACTACTCACAAGCGAGTAATCCTCGGCAAACTTTGGATTGTCCTTTGATAGTTGTTTAATTATCTTAGTCAAAACCGATTCTTGTCCTTTTCCCTCTAAATGCGCTAGACATTTGGAAAATTTTTGAATGCTCAAGTATTATAGCATTTGCAATCGATCCTAAACCCAAAGCGTATGGGACACGATGCATAATGTCTTACACAAAGATTTGATACTTTATCAATCTTCTGCCATAATATTTTATGTGCTACGTTCTCAAAATTCGAACTATGAAGAGGAATGCCGTAATCATAATCGAAATTTCTGAACACACTCTGTTTCCTTGACTGAATTATTAACATTCCACAACCTAAGCCTTTAGATTTGAAATGAAGCATAATATTCTCTCCCTTAATTATAGCAAAACAACTTTACAACCCTTACGACTTTGCAAGGTGTAACTCTTATTTTTCTATAATTAATATTGCTAACTTGCAATACTTGCCATAATAATCATAAAATCATAACATTTATGCTCCCACTATCATGATGATTATTATAAACATAACACTTATGCTCCCACTAGCTTTGACATGTATTCAGAAGCCAGCTTAACTTCCAGAAAAACAATACTTGTTGAATTTCTTAAGTTCATGTTTCTAATACCTAATGCTTTGATAATCCTTTATCTAAGATTATACACCTTTCCCTTAGATAGCTCATATGTGTGTCTAAACAATTCAGACTAATTGCCAAATCTCACAATTCGAATCATGGAAAGGGATACCGTAACCATAATCGAATTTGAGAATTCAATTTCACAATCACTTTCTTCTTAAAATCTTTCTTAGTGAAAGCATTTCCTCACAGTCACTTTCATGAAGGAGGGAATCTTATGACACTTAGATTTTAATGATGTATGTGTTCCAATCCATGTGAATTTGTCAAATCCAACGTTTACGACAAATTCAAACTCATATGGACCGAACTTTCTTAATCTTGATTTATTGCCTTATGGTAACACAGCTACCCACCATGTCTTCCAAGTAGTAAAGCAGCTCACCCTTTCTTATCAATGTACTTTTCATTGTCCAAGGTCCTTGCCTTTTATTCATTCAAATGAGAACTCATAGAACTCACATGCATAATTAACTTAATTGGAATGGCACAGAAACAAAATAGTGTCAACACGATAGGTTGTAAACCTCAACTCGTGTGCTAGTGATGATCGATAAGGTTTATTTTGATTTGTTCTTGAAACCTTTCAAGACCATTAAGACTCCCACTGACTCCTTGACATATAAGATTCTCTTGTCAATAAACATTTCTTGACAAACAAATATTCAAGAGTTAGTGTAGTTTTTATCAAAACACTTCATAAATTGGTCCTAGTTGGTCTTTGTCTTATCCAAGACATCACAACTTTCCACATTTGATGAATGCTATAAACCTTCTTAATACTTTTCGCTCAATGTCACAGTCTTAACTCTAAGACTTGTTTTGGAACGAAGTATGATTGACTTCTTGATTTAACCATTTCTTCAATTCTTGATTCCTCTTCTTAGACATACAATTGTACTACGACTCACTAAAAGGATCAATTGAGATATGGTTCTTAATCATTAAGACTTGTCACAAAGAATAAAAGGTACTCTCCCTTCTTCTTAGAATGGAGAAACTTTTATCTTTCTGCCTACTTGATTCTTCCTATTCGTTCTGCTATTGATATAAATTTTTCAATCAATTCAGAATTACACTTAATCTTATAAGTATAATCATATTTACTAATCTTTTAGTAAATCATGATGAATATTTTTGTTACTCTTATGGTGGACTTGATCAACATGCAACTTTGTGTGCTCGATCTCCCAGTCCTTCACTTGACACTTTGTCAATGAATTAGTCTAATTTCCAAATATGAAGTTTCTCATTCATCGTGTAACCAAGTTGCATGATTCCAAGTTTCTGTCTAATTGAAACTTGGGTGATGAGAAACTCTCCCTATTTGGCAAATTCTTGACATTTCCACAAACAACATAATTAAGAATCAAATCCATTATTGCTAATAATAGAAACACTCTAACATCAATTTTTCATACACGCCATTGCAAGGATAAATAAATAATATAAAATCAAAATTTATTTTATTGCGGAAAATTTTTTGTCCTTACAATGCAATTCATCGAAAAACTATGCTAATACGTCTTTCTTAGCAATCTAATTCTAACTCTAAGTAGTAGCTCAAGAATCTAATCTTCAAGTAATGCGATCAAAATCCATTCCTTCACGGTTAGATTCTGCTCACTTCTCCCCTTAAGCTTCCTTTCTTTTCTTCGATCCTACAAAACATCAATTGTAATCTTATCACATTATGTATTAAGAATCTAGAATAGAAGCTTAAAAGAGTTAGTCAATGGATTTTACCTAAAGCAGATCCATATGTTTTGACTCTCCCATCTCTTAGATCTATTAGGTAAATAGGGCAGCTTCGTCTCCAAAGCCCCATCTCTTGGCAATAAAAGCAAATTGACTATTTTGGAACAAGACATGGAACTAATTCAGACATTGCCTTTCTCTTATGATCAAACTTTTCGATCATAGCATGTCTTTCGTTGCCATTGTCTATATCCATAGAATTCTTGAAGGCAGATTCACCAATCAACTTTGCTTTTCTATTGCGCCAAACCATTGCTGATTCAGCAGCAATAAGCATATAGGTGAGATCTATAAGGGTCGCGTCGCAGTTCATCATATAGTACTCTCTTACGAACTCACTATACAAGTTAGTAAGTGACTGAAGAACCCAATCAACATCCATTTCCTCACAAACAACGGATCCCAACATTCTTAACCTATCAATGTGTGACTTCATCCCTAGGACGTGTGCACACACCGACTTTCCTTCTTTATGTTTACTTGTCAAAAGGGCTTGAGTGAGCTTGAACTTTTCAAGCCTTCGAACTTGTGGGTTAGGGAGAATAATTGGAGGAGGTGGAGGAAGTGAAGCATGATCTCTTGTTCCTTGATCGAATCGTGGAATATCATCTTCATGTGGAATGCTTGTTCCACGGGATTTGGGAAGACCATAGTTGTCGTACTTTGACATCTACAAAACGGGAGAAAACAAATTCAAGTTAGTTGATTGATTGAGTCCTTAGTAAATCACCCAAATGAGATACTAAGGCTAGGACTCAACACAATATTCCACAACTCGGGAGATGGATGCCGTAACCCTAATTGCAGAATATTTGAAGGTAAGTGAATGACGATTCACTAATTTCCACCACGAAAAACGAAAAAGAAATTTCAGTTTTAAATCTATGAAAACTCCTAGATCCTATCAGTTTGTGACATGTTTAAATCTCAATATGCCCCTCTAGTTTGTGACTGGGATGCCGAGGATCAGAAAGCGGGTGTGAATAACCATACAAACTTACATGATGCCTTCACATGTTACAGTCACCTATTCGATGTGCCGATAAACCACACACGCTCCACCGAACTATGACAAACATTGAGTCACCCTTTTCTACCTTTGCTTAGAACCATTTAGTGTACCGGTTAACCACACACGCTCCACTAACGTCTTCGCTAGGGCACAAAGTGTAATTTCATGGAATTGCATCAATTCACTTTTGCCTAAGTAACTAAGATTGGGAATTTGTAAAACATTTAGTTACTTTTGTACTTCATTATACTTATAATGGAAGGTTTTGTCCTATCCTACCCATTCGGCTAACGACCCTCCACTAGTCAAGAGTGCGGTGGGTAAGAGTGGATACCCATTCAATGGCCATTTCATAGGCAATTTCCTTAAACAACCCTTATAGACCAGCTTCGTGAATGAGGCCTACTAACGGTAAGACTGACTTTTACTCATACATATATATAATGTCAGACTTTTAATGTTATATATATAGTATAGGGTGTATTTTTACACTTTTAAAATACTAGGAGGTCAAATTTAGCAATTATACTTTTAGTTCAATTAAATTGTAAACCTAAGATTTTATGGATTTATTAAACCTCTTTTAATTACACACCTTAATTAATTAATAAAACCATAAGGGTGTGATTTGAACTTTTCAAAACAATACTACGGTTTTAGAATTTAACATTCCTAAATTAAACTTTTAATCAACTTTTAAATTCCAAAACTTGAGGGCAAGTTTTGAAACATTTCAAAACATTAGGGTTTAGAATTTAAATATTTCAAAATCAAATTTTTCAATCAAAATTTAAATTCTAAAACTTGAGGTCAAGCTTTGAAACCTTTTTCAAAACATTAGGGTTTCAACTATTTAAATTCTAAACTTTCAAGTTCTAATTTAAACTATAAAACCTAAAGGGATTAATTTGAAACTTTTCCAAACTTTGTCAAGAATATTCTAGATCACATAATTCAAATAAGGTAATTAACTATAATTGGTGGTTATCTAATTAGATCTAGTTCAAATTCTTGCAAGATAATGATCAAATAATTTCCATAACTTAACATTTATCAAATAAGGTAACAATTATCTAATTAGATGACCAAAATCTTTTATTTTGACAAGGATAATCATAAGGAATCAATAAAATTCGAATTTTATTAATTTTAAACAATTATGGCAATTATCCTAAGTCAAAATAGGCAAAAATCCCGAAACAGCCTCCTTCTGACGCTCAAATTCGTCGAGTTCCTCTATGGACTCGCCGAGTCCATTTTGGAACTCGTCGAGTTCATCAGACAGGGGGCCAAAAAATTGATTTTACAACTTGAACAAATAAACAAGGCATCAATACAATAGATACCAATCAAGGCTCTGATACCACTGATGGGTTTTATACATAAGAACATCCTATGTGCTCATACAAACACTAATGCTTGGATCTAGTTTTCTCTATCGTACATGCAATTTATCCAAGACTATAAATCCTAATTCTAACATACAAGTAATCATATTAACATAAGAATGGGTTTAAGATGTTACCTTGATTGTTATGTAGCAATAACAATCACAATTCGTCCTTATATTAACTTTAGAAAGCTTAGAGTCACAAATGTCACTCCTCTAATGGTTCACAAACACCAAGAGCAAGAGGATGAAGAGGATAAGAGAAGGAGGCTCTCAAAAACGTGTGGAAACCCTAGAGAACAAGTTCACCACGTTTTTGGGGCATAAGGGTTCTATATATAGTGAGGCTATTAGGTTTATCAAACAAGGAAACCGTAATTTGGATGCTTAAGCCCTAAGCAACCCAGGGACTCCTTTCCTTAAAGGCATTGGACGATTTCTAATGGGTTTCAACATATAATTCGTCCACCCGTTAATATAAGGCAATCCTTGGCCCAATTGCAATTATCTTATAATTACAATTCCAGTCCCTTAAGTTTAATTAATCTGTCTTAGTCACAAAACTAATTACCAATTAATTATTGACTAATATTAATTAAACAATGTGATTTCTTCTTTAATATATTATTCGCATAATATATTAATAAATCATATTTAATCCTTTCTCTCCATAATTCATCCTATGAAGTTGCTTTGGTGAAGGCAACCCAAAAGGACCATGCACCATCGGGTCAAGTACATACCAAAATAGTTATGGACTTAGACACTAATCCAGCATAAAGGAGTTGTGGAAATAGGAATGGAAGTTATGGGAGGTGGTGGCGGTAAAGTTGTTTCTTGAGATGTGACTGGTGGAGTAATAATAGGAACAGAGAGAGGTACAGTCTGTTTTGGTGATGGAGGTGGTGTTGGAACTCTGTTGTGATTGGGAGATTTGGTTAAAGTAGGTGAAAGGGGAGGAGTGTTCCCCTTTGGTGTTTCCTCTTATTCATTGTCATTGTCATGTTCTGAGCGTGTAGGAGTGGGACTCTTAGACCTTTGAGCCATCTTCTTTATCTTCTTTTTCTTATGTTGAGAACACTCCCCTTCACCAGTCTTGCGTTTTGTGGACTTGGAGGACTTAGACTTTCCTTCCTCAGTGGGTTCTTTCTTGGATATCCTTTTCCCTCGGTTGTTAGGCTTGTCCAAGGCGTCCAGAGCAGCCTGCTGTTCTGGAGAAAGAACTCTCGGTCCAATGGGAGGAAGTTTCCGATATTTAGTGACAACATTACTTTGGTCTGAAACACCCCTATACATGGACTCAGGAATTGATCCATTGTGAGGAAACATAAGGGGATCCGAAAGAATGATCTTCTTCGTTTGGAAGGTAGCAATAGAGGCAAGCAGAGCATCCTTCATAACGGGAATCTCCAAAGAATTGATAGCTTCCCTCGTAATGAGAGTCCAAAATCTTCCACAAGATACTTTAGAATGCCTCGTAGATGTGTTGAGGGTCTACACCACCTGAGACCAGAGTATTGATCCATAACCAAGATTAATCCCATTGTAAAGTCCATAAAGAAGGCTAAGGAAACCCTTGCTGGTACCGTCTGAACCACCACTTCGTTCTGCTAAACCCTTAATGAGTTGAGTGAGCAATCCATTCCATTGAGACGGTAAACATGACTTCTTGAATTTTGTAATGGTGGTTAACACATAGGTATACCCCATCTCATAAAGCATTGAGAATAGTTGAGTCGTCGTAATAAAATACGGCGAGATAACAGAGGAATCGACAGCAAGATTCAGAATCGAACAAAACTTCACCTTTGAAACAGATGCTTTCTTATCGTGGATGACAAAGTAGATACATTGTTTGTTTTTGTCATATGTCGCAGTGGAATAAACTTGAGATAAGAGTGACATTGGGACAACTTCAACCTATGTTAGGGCTAACACTAGCTGGGAGTACTTCAAGCATTCTACGACTTGCAACATATATGCATTATACAAAATGGATTAAGTTCGATGATCATATTTTGATTGGGTTTGATTGTAAGCAATGTGGACGAAGTAGTCTAATCATGAACGGATGAGGAAGTCGCCATTGTTGATCGAAGAAGATGAACAATGTATACTTGTCTTGTAAGTTTGAAAGAATTTGTTGCTGGTAAAAGACAAATAAAACTAGAAACCCTTTATATACCATTTCCAGGAGAGAGAAAAATCATGATGATAATGACGTGATCTCTGAAACGTCGTCTGGAAAAGCATGATGTGACAGTGTGGTTACTCCCAGGTATATGTTAGCACGCATGGGTATAGAGACCGTTTAAATTCAGGCGGCTAATGCTTATCTTCAATCGTCATTTGAAATTCCATGATAACCCCTTATTTGGCTCCAATAGAGAGATCAAAATTCAAACCAATCAGTAACCAGAATGTGGGAAAATTGAAATTTTCGTGCATTAGTGTATGGATTGTGAGTGAAGTCTCATCATAAGACAGAAAGCAAGCGATTCCAGGCATGAATCACTTCCTTCAAAGTCAAGAGAGACTAGAAGTGCTTGTGTGGTTTCCCGAGAAATACGATCAACTGTTTGTTAATAAACATTGAAAGGCTTCTTTTAATTATAAGGCTTTAGGGTGGCTTATCTTCAACCGAACTTCGAGTCTTAACATAAGACAGAACGTTGGAAGAAGTACTTGTGAGACCGATGTGGTCTGTTCAACAAGTAGGTGGAATATAAGTTTGAGTGACAAATAAAGTAATAGAAATATCAAAAGCAAAATAAACTGGGTCTTTTGGGGAAGAAAAGCCTTGGTGTTAGACAATTTCAGAAAAGACCACGCAAAAATAAAAGAAGATTTCATTAGGTAACCAGTCAGTTCTTGAATAATTAATTCACCGTCAATTCATTATTGGTGTTGGATATTGGGTTTCACTCAGCACATGGTATATGTAACTAATATCACAAACACAGATGTTGTGTAACCATAAACCTTGGTGGTAATGACCGAGAGTCTCAAGGGTTATAATGGTGAACCAAAATTAGATGGAGAATTTAACGTAGGTGGCTATAGAACCGAAAGTACCTTCTGCTAGATAGACGTGACAAAGCAGAAAAACTCTTATCTCATAGGAGAAGAGTAAGTTAGCTCTAGACCGAGTAGATGTGATCAGCCTGATTAGGAAGAAACGATAGGTATAGATCGAATCATTAAGGCTGCTCAAAGTCGTAGAGACTTAATTCAACATGCAGCAGCATGCTTCTAGGGACCCTTAACTAGTTCTTTATTTAAATGAAATATACCTGCCTTAGATCCACATTATGTTGTACTGGTACTTTTATCATCTAAGAAGAACAAAGAAACACACCACACAAACCATACAAAGAAACGAAACAAACAAAAAATATTTTTGTATTTTTGGAATTTTCTTAAAAATAGTAAAGACAGAAAGATAAAATATTTTTGAATTTTTGAAATTTTCTGAAAAAGAATAAAAACAGAAAGATCAAATATTTTTGAATTTTTGAAATTTTCTGAAAAAGAATAAAAACAGAAAGATAAAATAATTAAATTTAAATCCAATTAAAGACGAAAGAATGTACAGGATATACAACCGAAACCTGATCTAAGATGAGTGAAGTGAAATAGACCGAGCGTTCGGCTCATTTCGGTTCCTTAAAATTCTAGAGTCGAAATAGACCGAGCGTTCAGTTCCTTTCGGTTGCTAAAAATTCCCGAGCCGAAATAGACCAAGCGTTCGGTTCATTTCAGTTCCCGAAAATTATGGAGCCGAAATAGACCGAGCGTTCGCTCCATTTTGCTTGTCTAATTTTTAGCGAGAGATTTGAGGATTCGGTACCGATTCTTCTTCCATCATGCCTAAGCCTTGTAAAATTTTGTTAATGGTAGCTTCAGGTAAGGCTTTAGTAAAGATGTCAGCCAGTTGATCAGCAGATCGAACAAAGTGTACTTCCACATTCCCATCTTCTACATGATCCTTCATGAAATGATATCTAAGTGCAATGTGCTTGGTTTTTGAATGTTGCACTAGACTGTGACAAATCCTAATTGCACTTTCGGAGTTGCAATAGAGAGGTATCTTCTTCATACTTAGCTCATAGTCTCTTAGTTGACTTTGAATCCATACCACTTGAGAAGTGCAAGATGTTGCAGCTATATACTTAGCTTCGGCTGTTGATAGTGAAACACAGGTTTGTTTCTTGGACTTCTAGCTAACAAGTTTCCCGTCAAGAAATTGGCATCCACCTGTGGTGCTCTTTCTGTCCAGTCCGCATCCTCCTAGATCAGGATCAGAAAAAGCTTGAATGAAGAATCCAGATCTTGCAGGATACCAGAGACCGAGAGATGAGGTTCGCATCAGATAATGAAAAATATTCTTTACTACCACCATGTGAGGTTCTCTTGGATTGGCTTGAAACCTGGCACAATAACAAACATAAAACATAATGTCTGGTCTACTAGTTGTTAGATACATAAGGGACCCTATCATTTGACGATATAGTGTTATGTCCACAACAGGTTTTTCCAGAGATGGAGTTAACTTAGTGCCAAATGGCATAGGAACCTTCACTTTTGAATCACCCTGCATTCTAAATTTCGTCAGTAAGTTCTTTGTATAGGCCTCCTGGTAGATGAATATAGCTTCTGCTCGCTGTCTAATATTTAAACCATGGAAAAAATTAATTGGACCTATTGCACTCATTTCAAATTTAGTCTCCATCAACTTGCTGAATTCAGTTGTTAAGCTAGGATTCGTGGAGCCAAAGATGATATCATCAACATAAATATGAACAATCATCATATGTTCGCCTTCCTTCTTACGAAAGAAGGTTGGGTCAATCGAACCTTTCTTAAATTTTGACATTTTGAAAAAGCAAGTTAGTGTTTCATACCAGGCCCTCGGTGCTTGCTTTAATCCATAGACAACTTTATCCAGCACATAACAATGATCAGGATATTTTTCGTTCACAAAACCCGGCGGTTGCTCAACATAGACTGTTTCTTCTAATTCTCCATTCAAGAAAGTGCTTTTGACATCCATTTGGAAAAGTTCAAAGTTTTTATGAGCAGCATATGCCAAGAAGATTCTAACTGATTCCAAGCTAGCTACTAAAGCGAAGGTTTCCTCATAATCTATCCCTTCCTCTTGGTAGTATCCTTTCACCACCAACCTAGCCTTATTCCGAATGATGTTTCCTTCTTTGTCCAATTTATTTCTAAATACCCATTTCAATCCAACTACAGAAGCATCTTTCGGTGTAGGAATCAATCCCCAAACTCAGTTGCGTTCGAACTCATGGAGCTCATCCTGCATTGCCTGAACCCAATCAGAATGATCAAGTGCAGCATTTACATTTTTCGGCTCAATTTTGGAAATAAATGAGTTAAACATACAAAATTCAACTTTAGAGAATAATGCAGTTTGTTTCGCTTTCAGTTGAGAACGAGTAAGAACTTTTTCAAAAGATTCACCAATGATCTGTGCCTTAGGATGGTCCTTTGTCTATTTTACTAACGGAGGATAGTTTGGATCATATTCTGGATTCAATTCAGCTTCCACCTCTTCTTCAAATTCTGATTGATCATCCTCGCCTTCGTCAGTTGCACTCTCTTTCTCTTTCTCCCCCTCGACTGGCAAAGTGTAATCTCTGTCAGCATCAGAGTCTGCAGTTCCTGTGGAAGTTGGTTTCTCCCCCTCGATTGAACTACTACTTGTTGGTTTTGGATCAGTACTTTACCCTTCATCTAGACCTTTATGTGTTGGGGAGGGAATAGGATTCTCCCCCTCAACTGCGACTTTGGTTGTCTTTGGTGCTATGGAGCTTTCCCCCTTGAACTTCGAATCTTTTTTTGAAGAGCCATTTGATGACGTAGCATTTTTAGGCTCACTTTCCATCTCTTTAGCAGCTTTGTCCATGACCTTTTTGAGATTATCGATTTTGTTATCTGTTTCTTTCTCCTCTGAATAAATCGCCTTTTCTGGTTCATCAAACAGCCGAATGTATTCCTCGAACAAGTTGGATATTGGAACCGAGACTTGTCCAGATTTTGGGAATATGTCACCAAGGTCACCTTCAGTCCTGTGAACCTTCTTCATATAATTGTCATCAAAGGTGACATAATAAGTCTCTTCAATTCTTTTGGAGCATTTATTCAACACTCTGTATTCTTTGGATGACAGAGAGTAACCCAGAAATATTCCCTCATCGGCTTTGACGTGAAACTTATTTCGGTTATCTTTAGAGTTGAAAATGAAGCACCTTGAACCGAATATGTGAAAAAAATTTGACATTAGGCTTCCTATTATTTAAGATCTCATATAGAGTAATTGAGAATCTTTTGTTGAGGAAGGACCGATTCTGAGTGTAGCAAGCAGTGGCAATTGCATTAGCCCAGAAGTATAATGGAAGTGAGGCGAAACTAAGCATCGTTCTGGCTGCTTCACATAGAGACCGGTTTCATCTTTCAACAATCCCATTCTATTGTGGTGTATAAGGGGCTGAAAAGTTGTGAGTTATCCCTTAATCAGTCAGAAAGTCCTCAAAGTCCTTGTTCTTGAATTCCAGACAATTAGCACTTCTGATGTTCCTCACGGTCTTCCTTAGCTGTACTTCTACTTGTTTGATAAATGTCTTCAACTTAGGGGTTGCATCTGATTTCTGCTTAAGAAAGAAAACCCAGGTGAAACGTGAAAACTCATCTACATTGACAAGAATGTACTTACTACCACCGATACTCTCGATAGCCGAAGGTCCACACAAGTCAATGTGCAATAGTTTAAGTGCTTCAACTATCTTCGTATTTATGCGTGTAGAGTGACTCTTTCTGCTCTGTTTTCCCATCTCACATGGAGCACATAGATGCTCCTTATCGAACTTGAGAGGAGGGAGGCCTCGAACTTGGTCACCAAGCACCAATTTGTTGATGTCTTTGAAGTTCAGATGCGATAGGCATCGATGCCATAACCAGCTTTCATCGGTATTCACCTTTGACAGCAGACAAATAGCTGGTGTACCTCGAATTTGGTTTAGATTCAGAGGGTACATTTCTCCTTTACGTTCAGATTTCAACAGAAGCTTCTTGGATTGTTTTTCAATTATCTCAGACCCCTCATCATCAAATGATACCTTCAAACCTGTGCCCACAACTAATTTTGACACGTTGATGAGGTTGTGTTGTTATCCTTCTACATACGCCACTTTCCTAATCGAGAAGTCTCCATTGGTTATCATGCCATATCCCTTGATTGTTCCATAGGAATTGTTTCCATACTTTACAGACATACCATCTTTTAGGGACCGAAACTCCCTCAGCTCTTCCTTCCTTCCTGTCATGTGACGCGAGCAACCACTATCTATGTACCATTCATCATCGAATTGTCGTCACTAATTACCTACAAATTTAAGCAGACTTAGGAACCCAAAGTTTCTTAGGTCTTGATGAGTCTTTCATAGAAAAAGGAATTACAGCAGAAATATCAACCAAATAAGTTCGTTTAATAAGAGTGTTTTGATCTTTTCTTTTAATTGTATATACCTTAATTTTGGTTTTATCTTGTTTAAATTTGAATTTGTTGGTTAGTGTGTTTGATGGCATGTGGCACCTAGGATTAGCCGATGATAGCTTATTATGGATCCTAGTATTAGAAGTTAGCTTTCCTTTTCCCCTGATATTTGTCTTGAAATTTTCTTTGCTTTGAGGTTTGTTGTAACAGAAATTTGACTGAGGACCGAAACTAGGTTTAGAACTAGTAGGAGGACCAAAACTTGACTTAGGATCGAAACCAGTCTGCGGACCGAAACATGACTTTCGGTTCTTAGACTTAGAGTAGTAAGAACCTGGGTTGAATTCATCTTTTACTATTTCCTTTCCCTTGTCCTTTGAGATTTTCTTGGGAGGAACATAGTTGAAATTTTGTGAATTCCAGTAACTCTTTCGCTCACTTAGATTCTTTGCGTATCTTTGATTTCTTAATCAGTTTTGCTCAGCCAGTTCCTTCTGTGATTTGTGCATGTTGAAGCTTGCTTTTTGCTTGTCTCTTTGAGTTTCAGTTGTTTTGACTCCAGCTTTCGGTTCTTATTTCGGTTCTATAGGAATATCTTTGGTTCCACTCGTGCTCGGTTTGTCAGAACTTGAGGGTTTATTTAAGGGTTCAGCTACATATGTTCATTTAACTCTCTAAGAGGTGTGCTCAGATAAGCCTGATGTTTTGTCTGCATTATCTATGGGAGCAAACCAGAAGAAATCTTCGCACCTTTCTGCATTGTCCTTTTCCACCAAGACTCTTAGTTTTGTTGTTTGTCTAGGAGTAACTTATTTGGCTGCATATACCTGATTCGAAACAGTTTGAACCTTTTGAAAAACCACAACTTTTTCTTTGAGTTTCTTTTCCTTATCCTTTGCTAGATGAGCAAATTCCACCGAATTTTCTGAGATTAATGGTTTTTCATCCTCAGTTTCGCTCTTCATAAACTCATAGTAATCAACTACATTATCGACAAATATCTCACTCATCTCACTTTCTTCATCAAATTCAGACATATTTTGTAAGTTTATTTTATTTTCAGAAGTTAGTTTGGCATTAGATTGGTCAAATGAGTTAATTGTGTCCGACTTAATTTTCAACTTATCATTTTCATCTAAAATGTTTTTCAACATACATTTGTGTTCCTTTGAATCAATGTAGGTTTCTGTTTTATCCAAACCAATTTTGTATGACATGGACGTCTCTTCGGATGATACTTCTGATTCACATTCTGCTATTACCTCGTCTTCCTTAAATTCAAGAAATGGCAAAATCATCTTATGAATTTTCATTCCTATCTCACAGCTTAAATGCAATTGAGCTATTTTAGCACATAAACGCTTAGCAATTTAATAGAAAACATTTCTTTGTTTTAAGAACTTTAAATTGTCTCTTTGCAAATAAATACTTTCGTCCCAAGCTCTAAATAACTCCGCTTCCTTCAGCTCAATCCACATTCTTCTTTCCTCACTTTTTGAAGTCACCCTGCTGAGTTGGTCAGTTAGGTTAGAATTCGCTAAGCGAGTTTGCATGAGGCTACTACTTAGGTTAGAAAATTTAAAGATTAATTCAGTTAATTCTTCTTCATAATCTGTTTTTGGAATTTTAAGAGATTCAAGAATAGTTTGTACCTTTTTGATCAGCCGATCGCAGTCGTTGATCTTCTCACTCACTGGCTTGGCTGCAAAACACTTGTTCTTGGTCAGGTTCGGTTCCTTATCTGCACTTTCGGTTGATGGACCAGCAGTGACAATTAAACACTTTCCATACGAACCTTTTTCCTTTGCCACATAAGCCTTTCCATGAGTAGGCCTTCTAACCTCTTCATCTTCAGAGTCGGTTGACCATACTTCTACGCCACCGAACTCATCTTCCCAAGCATTCTCCTGTATAATCAAGGTATTCATTGAGCTTTTAGTCACCTTCTTCTTCTTGATTTCTTCTAACTTGCGCATATAGTACGCCTCATCATCTTCACCCTCTCTCTTCTCAGCCATTTTCCTTAACATGCAATCTTTGG
Organism: Lactuca serriola; assembly: GCF_051521515.1. NCBI lineage: Eukaryota > Viridiplantae > Streptophyta > Magnoliopsida > Asterales > Asteraceae > Lactuca > Lactuca serriola. The sequence goes on from NC_136410.1 coordinate 238,741,596, forward strand.
CAGAATGGTTCTTGTCGTGACAGTAATTGCAGTCGTATCCAGAGTCTCCTGGAAGCTTGCTCTCCTAATTTTCATCATCCTTCTGAGAGGAGTTCTTCGCTTCATCTTTAACCTTCTTAGAGCTGTAACTTCCCTACCAGTTTCGGTTCTTGTTGACAGGAAATTTTCTTCTTGCAAACTTCATCGGATTGGATGTCATCAAAGCATATTCCTCACTGGTCAGATCACACTTAGACATATCAGTTTCTTCCTCATCTTCTGGGATACTTTTTCCCTTTGAGACAAGAGCCAGAGATCCCATACTAGAAACTACTTTTGCTTCTTTGGTTGCCACACTTTCATGGGACTTGAGTATTTGTAACGCCCGCGTTTCCAGGCTAGGCATTATTTTTGATGTAATAGTCTAGGTTAACCTTTGTAATTCTTTTGAAGTATAAATGATGAAATATTTGGGTATTATGTGTCTTATTCTTAGTTGTGTGGCTTAATTGAATTAAGAATAAAATAAGCGTCAAATTTAAAGGGTGAGATAAGCCCGATATCTTTTCATAAAGTTGTAGTGGTCAAAATAAGGATTCCGGAGATATAAGGAATGCCGAAATCTGAGTTATAACGAAGAAGTTATGACCTGTCGAAGTTTCGCGACAGAACCGACATGACGTCGAATGACGTAAAATATGAATTTAAGATAGAGCTATATCTAGCCTTAGTGATCTAAAAGAAAGTCGTAGGGTTCGTTAAACCGAGAGCGTGCATAAAAAGAACGCCCAAATCTGACTTCGTATGAGGAAGTTATGATTTTCCGAAGTTTCGAGTTAGCGGTATGCAGCCCGAATACTCAATTATATGATCGAGTGATTCTTAACCGAAAAAATCTAAACGAGAGTCGAAGATCTGTTCAATAGTAGTCCAACGATAAAAATACAGACGGAAACGGAGTTCAGATGAAGGAGTTATGAATTTCGAACGGAGTTTTCCTGTCCTGACCTACTAAAAAATAATATATAAGTAATATATTTATAATATATTAAAAATAAATTCCAAATTAGCCAACGGAGTCTAAACGATAGTTGTAGAGCATAATCTCACCTTCGCGTTGATATAAAGAACGTCGAAAACGGAGTTCGTATGCGAAAGTTATGAATTTCTGATGTTCGGGGCGCGCACCCCAAAGTTGTGTCAGAGATCACGACGTGGCAAGCAGTGCCACGACATGGCAGGTCTTCTGACTCCTCCGGGAGTCCCCCAGACACAAATTGTGATGACGCATGCAGTGATGATCAAGCCCACGACGTGGAAAAAGGTGCCACGACGTGGCAAGGGAAGATTTTTCCCTATAAATAGATTTGAAGGGCCAGCCGTTTAGGGTTGCTATTTTCTCTCCTCCCTCTCCCGTTTTACCTTGATTTACATGCAAGAAATATCCCGAGACCCGAAGCGAGTCCTGAAGCCCGAAGATCCCAAGAAGAAAAGAGTTTCCGAGCCGAAGCTCTGCCCACGAGGAGTCCGGTTTTTGTGAAGATCTTCCAGATCTACCGAAGAATACTACTTCTACAAGCCGTAGTGCTGTCTGATCATCTTCTGATCAAGTGAGTGTGTAGTTACTTTCTTCTAACGCACAATTATGAAGTATTTTATACGAAGTATGTGTTATGTGTATATTTTTTTGTTATATGTGTGAATGTATATTCACTTTCTTCTATCTCACGGATATGATTTATTCTCTATGAAATATGTGTTATGTGTATGTGTCTCATCTTTTATCTGGAATGTGTTTTGAATGAACATACTATATAGGTTTAAACTATGTATAAAAATTTATATTTTATCTACTAAAATGTTGGGTAGAATATGGGTAGATAGTTGTCTCGTGATAAAAAGATGAGAGGCCTTGATGTTTTTGATTTAGTCATCTAGCAGAGTTTAGATGACGAGCACAGACTTTTCTAGACAGTCTTGTGGAACGCTAGCAGGGTCGCCACCTGTAGGTGTTAATGAACTTGGGTGTTCATTCGATGTAGTCCATCCCCCTCATGGTTTCCTTATTTGACTTATATTGCTAAGGAACCCCCGAAGCATGTGTTGTCGCCCAGAAGAAATATTCTTAGACTAGGTCCCTTGTGTTAGTTGTCTTAGGGACGTAAAGTGAGAATAACGGGAATGGGTAATTGGGTTATTGTTGGTTGGTGGAATTAAATATAATTATTTATTGTGGGTTGAAAACCCTATATGCTCACCAGGCTCCCAAGCCTGACCCACTCAGCTTCTTTGTATTACAGGTAGTGGCGCCAAAGCATAAGTTGGATGATTTTGTCTAGTTAACTTTGGATTATAGACCTGTTGTTGTAAATAACTATTGTAAGGTCTGTTTTGAAATGTTTATTCTTTTGGTCTGTTTATTGGAACATGACATCTCGAGTATTGTAATATAATGAAAAATACATTTCTTTAAGAAATGCTTTGGTAAATCTTATTTTATCATATTTTGTTTTGGGAACGAATTCCGAAACTCTTTAAATCAAAGGATTACTCTGAAATCATTTTAAAAGCATAAATTAAACCGGTCTTTTCTGGTCGTGATTTCGGGGTTGTCCCAGTTGTTATCAGAGCATTAGTTTAAGCGAACTAGGAATTTGTCGGATTTCTAGACTTAAACTTAGAATGCTAAGTGAAATTTTGAGATGTGTGTCTGTTATATTTTAGACACGAGCACTAGTTTATTTTAGGAAAATTGCCTAAAATACTTTTATGTGCTAAATGTTATATGTTTGCCGTATATGATATTATTTGTTCGGATCTCTGGTCTGTTCCTGATCGGATCTGGAAACCTTATGTGTGTTGGATTCTAAGCGTACGTCTATGAATTTAGAACTAGCATGTAAACATTTCGGAGTGATAAGGATGATTTGAATATCTATCGTGAATGAGGATCTAATTTTCACCTTCTCGGTGTATAGATCAAAAATGGTGAGAATGAGGAGTGGAGTTGGAAATGCTGACGAAAACAGGAATCAACCACAAGTGATTGAGCAAATAGTTGTCGTAGCAGCACCTGAGCCGATAACAATGGATGGTGTGCAAATTATGATTCATGAAATGTTGGATCGTCAAATGGAGGAGACTAGGCGGTTGCATCAACAAAATCATGAAGAACTGTCAATTCAAGTGGAAGAGCCCGAATTAAATGAAGGGCACTTAGAAGGAGGAAACTTCAGTGGATCTGTTGGTTAAGCCAACCCACCGATAGTTAGGCAAAACAACCAGGAAAGAAGGAATGATGGTATGGGATGCAAGTATAAGGATTTTCTGACTTGCAAACCATTGACCTTCACTGGAAAGGAGGATCTGCTTGGAGTTATGGATTGGATCTCAGAAATGGAGTTAGCCTTCATGACGTGTGGCTGCAGAGGCAAGTTGCAAACCACTTTCGCAGTATGTTAGTTTAGGGGTGGAGTTGTTCGTTGGTGGAACACTTTAGGAAAGACCCTAATCCCTAATGAGCCACTGCAAATGACATGGGCAGAGTTCTTGGTGCAGTTCAAGCGCAAGTTTTGTTCGTCCCAAAATCTGTTGGAGTTAGAGAACACGTTGCTGACATTGACCAAGGCCAGCATGTCAATTGATGAATACACAAACGCTTTCGCCGATAATATGGAGTTTGCTTTGCGCATCGTGCCAGATGAGCTGACAAAGGTTGACCGATACGCAAAAGGACTTCCATGGGAGTACGCAGTGCCAGTGCGTCAGGCACCTACTCTAGAGGCAGCTATTTGGGCTGCCAAGTCTGTTGAGGACATGATCAAGGGAAGGACCGCCGAGAAGTTTGAAGTTGGCGAAAAGAGAAAAATTGAAGGGACTTCAAGTTCCAATAAGAAAAGTAAATTTTCGAAGTCAAATTCGAAGAAGTTTGGAGGAAAGGGAGGTGAAGCGAAATGGTGTGATAAGTGTAAGAAAAAACACTTTGGGAAATGTAGTAAGGATGTAACCTGCTACAAGTGCGGAAAAATTGGGCATTTTGCCAATGAGTGTTCGAACAACAAAAGGATGTGTTTTGGTTGTAATGAAGAGGGGCACATTTTGAAAGACTGTCCGAAGAAGAAGGAGGCAGCTAAGCCCAACATTCCACCAAAGCCGAAGGCGAGAGCCTTTCAGATGACATTGGAAGCTACGAAGGATGAAGCTGATGTCACTTCAGGTACCTTTCACGTAAATGAATTACCTGCTCAAATTTTATTTGATTCTGGAGCCAACTACTCCTTTATTTCGCATGAGTTTGGTAGAAAACTAACCTATTGATAGACTAGATAATGCTTTATTAATCGAAGTAGCTAGTGGCAAGTTTGTACCTGTTAGCCATTGTATGAAAAACATCTTAATCGACCTTAATGGGAATATGTTTCACGAGGAATTATTACCTATCGAACTTAATGGTTTCCCCATCGTGTTGGGAATGGATTAGCTTAGCTCCAATGATGCCGAAATATTGTGCAATAAGAAGATAGTAAAAGTAAACCCGCCATGGAAAGAGTCATTTATGGTGTATGGGGATAAACGCAGAGTGAATTCTGGAATCATTTCCCTAATGAAAGCCAGAAAGTGTTTGACCAAGGGATGTACATCATATTTAGCATTCGTGATCAATGCTAAGAAGGAAAAGAAGGTGATGCAGAATATTCCAGTGGTATGTGATTATCCGAAAGTATTTCCCAAAGATCTTCCTGGATTACCACCTGATAGACAAGTGGAGTTCAGAATAGACTTGTTACCAGGAACCACACCAATAGAAAAAGCAACGTATCGATTAGCACCGACGGAGATGAAGGAGCTGATGATGCAACTTCGAGAGTTATTGTACAAGGGTTTCATTAGACCTAGTTCATCTCCCTTGGGAGCTCCGGTGTTTTTCATAAAGAAGAAAGACGGGAGCATGAGAATGTGCATTGATTATAGAGAGTTGAATAAGGAAACAATAAAGAATAGATACCCGTTGCCAAGGATTGATGACCTGTTTGATCAATTGCAAGGTTCGAGCTATTTCTCGAAGATCGATCTTAGGTCAGGATATCATCAGCTGAAAGTAAGAGAGCAAGATATAAAGAAGACTGCATTCAGAACATGATATGGACACTACGAGTTTTTGGTTATGTTGTTTGGACTAACCAATGCTCCGGCAGCATTCATGGATTTAATGAATCGGGTTTGTAATCCATTCCTTGATAAATCTGTGATTTATTCGAAAATCCAAGAGGAGCATGGCAGCCACTTGCGCGAAGTGTTAGAAGTTTTGAATAATCAGGAGTTGTACGTAAAGTTCTCCAAATGTGATTTTTGGATTCGAGAAGTCCAATACTTGGGTCACGTGGTCAACCAGGAAGGGATAATGGTGGATCCAGCAAAGATTGAGGCTGTAATGAAGTGGGAACAACCAAAAAGTCCCACGGAGATCCGAAGCTTTTTAGGATTAGCCGGATATTACCGAAGGTTTATCCAAGGCTTTTCTTCGATCGCTAGTCCATTAACAGTTTTGACCCACAAAGGAGCTACTTATGCTTGGAGTGATAAGCATAAAGAAGCATTCGAGAAGCTAAAGAAGAAGCTAAGCGAGGCACCGACTTTATCTCTACCCGATGGAGTTGAAGACTTTGCTGTTTATACTGATGCATCTGGAGTTGGATTGGGTTGTGTTTTGACCCAAAGATATAAGGTGATCGTGTATGCATCTCGACAACTGAAAGAGCATGAAAGGAACTACCCTACTCATGACTTCGAGTTGGCAGCGATAGTTTTTGCTCTGAAAATATGGAGGCATTACCTCTGTGGCACGAAGTGTAAACTTTTCACTGAACATAAGAGTCTCCAATATCTCTTTAATCAGAAAGAGTTAAATATGAGGCAACGACGTTGGCTAGAGTTACTCAAGGACTACGACTGTGAGATACTTTACCACCCTGGTAAAGCTAATGTTCTTGCTGATGCTCTCAGTCGGAAAGTCAATGTTGAGAGAAAAAGGCCAAGAGCGTTGAGAATAGAAGTTGTCTCAACAATTGTGGAAAGTATAAAGAAAGCTCAAGAAGAAGCTTCTGAAAAGAATGACCGGAAGGAGGAACGTTTGGGCAAAACGTTGGTGTTTGGTACAAACGGTCATGGACATAAGATATTCCAAGATCGTATTTGGGTACCTAAGTTAGGAGGAATAAGAGATCTTCTGATGGAAGAAGCTCACAAAACCATTTACTCAATTCATCCTGACAGCACTAAAATGTATAGGGATCTGAAACCCTACTATTTGTGGCTGACGATGAAGCTTGATGTTGCAAAGTATGTGGCCAAGTGTGTGACTTGTGCAAGAGTCAAGACACAAAATCAGAAACCATATGTGAGTTTAGAGCCTTTACCTGTTCCTATGGGTAAATGGGAAGACATTGCTATGGATTTTGTCACTAAACTACCCTGAACAAAGAATGGTCACGACATGATTTCGGTGGTCGTTGATTGATTCACTAGGAGTGCGCATTTCGTAGCAGCCAAGGAGAAATGGTTTATGGATAAGCTTGCGAATTCTTATGTGAATGAAATTGTGAGGCTTCACGGTGTCCCGTTAACGATTATGTCAGATCGTGACAGACGTTTCACCTCAAGGTTTTGGAAAAGTCTACAAGAGGAAATGGGTACCAAGTTGTGTTAAAGTATAGCTTACCATCCACAGACTGATGGTTAGAGCGAAATAACAATACAAACACTTGAAGATATGCTGAGAGCATGTACCCTAGAATTCCTAGGTAACTGGGATGGACATTTACCTTTGGTAGAATTTTCCTACAACAATAGTTTCCACTCGAGCATAAAGATGGCACTTTATCAAGCTTTGTACGGACAGAAGTGTCGTACGCCGTCTTGTTGGCTTGAGGCTGGAGAAATGCAGTTTATAGGACCCGAGATGGTCCATCAGACTGCTGAGAAGTTGAAAGTGATCAGGGAAAGAATGTTAGCAGCTCAAGATCGTCAAAAGAGCTATGTTGACAAGAAGCGAAGGCCGATGACCTTCAAAGTTGGAGATTCGGTTTTTCATAAAGTCTCGTCATGAAAGGGACTTATAAGATTTGGTAAAAGGCAAAGTTAAGTCCAAGGTTTATTGGACCATTTAAAGTTCTTTTGATGGTTGGGAACCAAGCTTACAAGCTCGAATTACCCGAAGAACTGAATGGAATTCATAACACTTTCCATGTGTGTTATTTGAGGAAGTTCACGGGAGAAGTTCCCGATATAATTCCAATTTCTGAATTGAGAATTGATGAAAACAAAAGGTTAATTGAAGAACCGGAGGCAATTGTTGACCAAAAGACTAAGAAGCTTCGACGCAAGATGGTTGAATTAGTGCTTGTCCGTTGGAAACATTCGAATGGGCCAAATCTCACCTGGGAAACAGAGAGTGACATGTTGAGTCGCTATCCGCATTTGTTTGTGGATGTGTGATTCTGAGGACGGAGTCATCCTAAGGGAGATAGAATTGTAACGCCCGCGTTTCCATCCTAGGCATTATTGTTGATGTAATAGTCTAGGTTAGCCTTTGTAATTCTTTTTAAGTATTAATGATGAAATATTTGAGTATTATGTGATTTATGCTTAGTTGTGTTGCTTAATTCAATTAAGAATAAACTAAGCGTCAAAATTAAAGGGTGAGATAAGCCCGATATCTTTTCATAAAGTTGTAGTAGTCAAAACAAGGATTTCAGAGATATAAGGAATGCCGAAATCCGAGTTATAACGAAGAAGTTATGACATGTCGAAGTTTCGCGACAGAACCGACACGACGCCAAATGACATAAAATATGAATTTAAGATAGAGAGATATCTAGCCTTAGTGATCAAAACAAAATTAGTAGGGTTTGTTAAACCGAGAGCGTGCATAAAAAGAACGCCCAAATCTGACTTCGTATGAGGAAGTTATAATTTTCCGAAGTTTCGACTTAGCGGTATGCAACCCGAATACTCAAATATGAGATCGAGTGATTCTTAACCGAAACAATCTAAACGAGAGTCGAAGATCTCGTCAATATTATTCCAACGATAAAAAGACAGACAAAAACGGACTTCAGATGAAGGAGTTATGAATTTTGAACGGAGTTTTCCTGTCCAGGGCTATTGAAAATAATATATTAGTAATATCTTTATAATATATTAAAAATAAATTCTAAATTAGCCAACGGAGTCTAAACGAGAGTTGTAGAGCATAATATCACCTTCGCGTCGATATAAAGAATGTCGAAAACGGAGTTCGTATGCGAAAGTTATGAATTTCTGATGTTCGGGGCGTGAACCTTAAAGTTGTGTCAGAGACCACGACGTGGCAAGCAGTGCCACGACGTGGCAGGTCTTCTGACACCTTCGGGAGTCCCCCAGACACAACTTGCGATGACTCATGTAGTGATGATCAAGCGCACGACGTGGAAAAAGGTGCCACCACGTGGCAAGGGCAGATTTTGCCCTATAAATAGATTTGAAGGGCCAGCCGTTTAGGGTTGCTATTTTCTCTCCTCCCTCTCCCGTTTTACCTCGATTTACATGCAAGAAATATCCCGAGACCCGAAGCGAGTCCCGAAGCCCGAAGATCTCAAGAAGAAAAGAGTTTCCGAGCCGAAGCTATGCCCACGAGGAGTCCGGGTTTTGTGTAGATCTTCCAGATCTACCGAAGAATACTACTTCTACAAGCCGTAGTGTTGTCTGATCATCTTCTGATCAAGTGAGTGTGTAGTTACTTTCTTCTAACGCACAATTATGAAGTATTTTTTACGAAATATGTGTTATGTGTATATTTTGTTTGTTATATGTATGAATGAATATTCACTTTCTTCTATCTCACGGATATGATTTATTCTCTATGAAATATGTGTTATGTGTATGTGTCTCATCTTTTATCTGGAATGTGTTTTGAATGAACATACTATACAGGTTTTAAACTATGTATAAAAATTTATATTTTATCTACTAAAATGTTGGGTAGAATATGGGTAGATAGTTGTCTCGTGATAAAAAGATGAGAGGCCTCGATGTTTTTGATTTAGTCATCTACCAGAGTTTAGATGACGAGCACAGACTTTTCTAGACAGTCTTGTGGAACGCTAGCAGGCTCGCCACCTGTAGGTGTTAATGAACTTGGGTGTTCATTCGATGTAGTCCATCCCCCTCATGGTTGCCTTATTTGACTTATATTGCTAAGGAACCCCCGAAGCATGTGTTGTCGCCCAGAAGAAATATTCTTAGACTAGGTCCCTTGTGTTAGTTGTCTTAGGGACGTAAAGTGAGAATAACGGGAATGGGTAATTGGGTTATTGTTGGTTGGTGGAATTAAATATAATTATTTATTGTGGGTTGAAAACCCTATATGCTCACCAGGCTCCCAAGCCTGACCCACTCAGTTTCTTTGTATTACAGGTAGTAGCGCCAAAGCATAAGTTGGATGATTTTGTCAAATTATTTTTGGATTATAGACCTGTTGTTGTAAACAACTGTTGTAAGGTCTGTATTGAAATGTTTATGCTTTTGGTCTGTTTATCGGAACATGAAATCCCGAGTATTGTAATATAATGAAAAATACATTTCTTTAAGAAATGCTTTGGTAAATCTTATTTTATCATATTTTGTTTTGGGAATGATTTCCAAAACTCTTTAAATCAAAGGATTACTCTAAAATCATTTTAAAAACATAAATTAAACCGGTCTTTTATGGCCGTGATTTTGGGGATGTCACAGTATTCCCACCAGTTTCGCTAAAGAGTAGGATTTGAACTGTTCATGTGCTTTAATTTCACAGTTGATACAACGGCCATCCATTATGGTCTCAGGCCATTCATAAAAGTTACTTTCTGCTCGATCAATTTCATCTCGATTCCATGCTTGATCATCTTACTCAGGATATGATTGAACCGATCGAAAGTGTGTATGAGTTTTTCCTCTTGTTTTTGTTCGAAAGCTCCAAATTCAGAGAGCAGCAAGGTTTGTATGGAGTGTTCCAAACCTTCATCGTTCGAATAGAGCTCTTTCAATCTTACCCAGATTTCTTTGGCTGTTGTGCATGAACCAACCAACCGAAAGGTGTCAAATTGGAAGGCGAATCTAATCATCCGCATAGCTTTTACATTACAAAGCAATTTGTCTTTCTCGTCCTGCGGAATCTTGTCTAGGTTCACCGCTAGCTTGTTGTTTTCCTTTTGGGACTTGACAGTAGTGTTCGTTTCCGAGTGAACAAACGGCCCAAGCGTGATAGCTTCCCAGATGACATATACATTGTCTTCAGAACCAACTACGTAGTATTCGAAGTGATGTGCCCATACTTCGTAGTCTTGAGTGTAGAGTATGGGTATTCTGGTTGTTGATCCAATGTTGTTTGAGATGTTGATGGGGTTTGTTTTCGAATCTTAATGAGACATGGTGAGCTACTAGAATCAAACCTGTAAACTTGAGATTAGGGTTTTATCTGAAACAGAGTTACCGTCGATATGACGGAGACAGCTTCTATTTATACGATAAAAGCGGAAACCCTAAAGTATTCTGAATAGAGAAGGAATGTGTATCGATCACACAATCTCCTGCTCTGATACCAATTGTTATAACAAAGTTCTATTAGGATCGTATGATTCTATGCAAGTTAATAAATAAGGACGTGATAAAGAACACAAGAATAGAGCTGAATATGTTGAATGATTAATGCTTTAACACCTCAGAAGAGCTCAATAAAGAACTTCGACTGTAGAGGTGTTTAGGGTTACAATATTAAACGTAAAAATCAACCACATATCATGCATACATGCATCCATATTTATAGTAAAACCCTATTAGCTAATCTAGATAATCACGGATAGACAGGCCCAATCCGGATACAAAATTTAATGCCCAAGACGCAACACAAACGGACTCAACATTAAGGATGTGTAATTCTGCCCTATCTCCTGTTCCTTGTGTGGTTGTGAAATTTAAATTATATACAACTTGGATACACGAGGTGATGGTGGATGAGCCAAGTGTGAGTCTTATCATGAACTTCGGAGCAAAAGCCTGCATCATGTATTCTACCAGGTGGAATTCAACATGAGACCACGATAGTGGGTCGAGCTACTAAATGACTATGAATTTTAAATTTGTTATCATCTCAACAAAGCCAATATATTAGCTGACACCCTAAGTCGGAAAGAGTATCCAGGTCGTAGAACCAATCATTGACTATGATAACCCATTCGAAGTTGTCCACACAAAGTAAGGAGGCTTAACAAGAAGCCTTGAAACCTAAATATGTGGCAAGTAGAGAAGATGTCTAGAACGTCTGAGTGCACGGTATTCCAATATTTTTTTATCTCCATTGAGATAATAGAATCATGTCCTAGTTCAGGCAGTCACTCAAAAATCTCTAGGAACTAGAGTAGTCATGATCCTATGTGATCGACTATGGTAAAGAATGGGATACCCATTTACCAATTAGTCGAGTCCTTTATCAAGCTAGCATTCAAGTTGCTTTATTCAAGACTTTATGTGGTCACAAGTGTAGATCCTATTTGCACTAGACTAAATTAGGTAATACTCAACTAGCTAGAGATCCAATTTCCACACAACACTTTCGTTGATCTGGAATTCATCCGAGAAACTATCAAAAAGAAAATTTGAATCAGGAAGCGATATAAAGCTTCCAGAGTTAATCAGAGAAGCTACAGCTTCGATAAACGAAAACCCTTGGAATTCCAGGATTGATGACCATCTCATATGAAGGTCTCACCTCATAAGGGCAAGATATGCTTGAGAAAGCGTGGAATACAAAAATTCAAGTTACATAGGACCATTTGAGATTCTTACCAGAATCAGTCTTGTAGTTATAAACTTAAACTACCACAAAAACTTAATAACATTCATCCCATCTTTCACATATCTAATCTAAAGAGGCGTCTATCCGATGAAACACTTGTTACTTCACTCAATGATATCAAGTTAAATAAAAGTCTACACTCTGTAAAAGAACCAATAGATTCCATGGATAGAGAAATCTAAGGAACCACGCAAAGTCTTATCCCGTTAGTGAAGATTCGCTGGATTACAAACCGGGGACCTAAATTCACTTGGGAAAGGGAAGATTAGACCTAATCCATGAGTATCATTTTAGAATTAATTTTGGGACGAAATTCTCTCTAACAGGGGATAATGTGACACCAGTCAAATTTAGGTCAAAAATAAATTGATCAATAATCATGATTGGGATGAACCAAGTGGTAGAGATTGTAACAAGATTTCCAAAAAATATAAAGAACACTGAAATCCGAGTTATAACGAAGAAGTTATGACCAATCGAAAATCCGCGATAAAACCGACAAAACATTGTTCAGTGTAAAAAGCGAATTTTCGATAAAAGGATTTTTAGCCTTAACAATCTAAATGAAAGTTGTAGAATATGTTAAACCGAGAACGTTCATAAAAAGAACGTCAAAATCTTACTTCGTATGAGGAAGTTATAATTTTTCGAAGTTTCGGTTTAGCAGTAGACAACTAAAAATTCGAAATACAAATCGATCGATATTTAGCCGACGCAACCTAAACGAGAATCAAAGGTCTCGTTAAAAGTAGCACAATGGTAAAAAGACAGACGAAAACGGTCGTCGGAAGATGAAGTTATGAATTTTTAACGGATTTTCTTGTCCAGGTCTGTTAAAAATAATAATATTAAAAATAAAATCCAAATTAGCCGATGAAGTCTAAACAAAAGTCGTAGAGTATAATTTTACCTATGCTTGCATATAAAGAACGTCAAAAACGGAGTTCGTATGCAAAAGTAATGAATTTTAGAAGTTTTTGGCTCAAACACCGAGAAAAATCGCATAGTCACCCTTCTGCCACGTCACCCTCGCATGCGAGGCTGCGACATGTCATCTTCGGGTTGGACCGCAAATCACCGTGTCACCATCGGATTGGACCGCAGCCGCGGTCCAGTAAGAAGCCTACACCTTCGCATCGGACACCCCTCGAACACCCCCTTCGCATGCATGGCCTTCTCCTGCTGGACCGAAGTCCGGTCCACTCAGAAGCTGCCATGTCCGAAGCCTCGCCTCGTGTACCACCCTCCTGTCCGACGCGTGTGCTGATGACTAAGCTGCTTCAAACCAAGGCCTCGGCCTCTAAAAGCCATGCGACACTCCTCGGCTAAGAACACTTTTTCACCCCAAAATTCACATTTTAACCCCGGAAACTTTCTCACGACCTCCCAAGGCCCCGTTATCGTGTCTAAAGCCCGAACCAAGCCCCGAAGCCCCAGAATTCTCGAGAATTCATCCTCTCTCCTATCGAAACGCTGCCCGATTTAAGCCGGTTTTTCGTCAAACAAACTATTTTCTCGGAAATGAAACACTGCCCGAATTACCACCTATCAAGGTGAGTTCATACCCCTATAATTTACCTTTTTAATGGTTTTTAAATGCTTTTTAGGGGGGATACCAGTTTAACACAATATTAAATTGTGTTAATAACTGTATGTTATAATAATCAGACAAAGAGTTTCCGTATGCTTTTAAGAATTACCAAATACATCCAAAATGACTTAAAGCCATGTTAAATCTTTAAAGACATGTAAACTCCGTTAAATTCTTTGAAAAATGTTTATAAACTATTTCAAATTATAAATGCAAAAATTCATGTTTATATATGTATAAATATATAAATAAGATTTGAAGGACTTAGGACTACAGAATTATCTTATTTCCTTTTCCTTGTTTGGATGTGGAGTTAAGGCTGTGTTATTTGTCTGAAGATCGTTTCCTTCTTAATTATATATATATATATATATATATATATATATATATATATATATATATATATATATATATATATTATACATATATGAGTACAAAAGGTTACTCCTTTTGGTATAACCACCTTTGTATCGGGCTGAGCAAAGGTGTTCATCCATCAAAAATCATGCTAATTATAATTGGTATAATTTATGATTCAAAACTAAATTTACAAGTATGATTCACGACTGTATACTTTCCAAGGAAATTACCAATAATTCATTTATGTATACCTGGATATGTATAACGCGTTTAATATATGAATAACATATTAAAGAAGTAAAGATACATCATACCGGGTTTGCATTAACAAAGGTACGATACATAGTACCAGGGTTAGCAATCACAGGGTGATAATACATCATACCGGGTTTGCATTAACAAAGGTACGATACAGAGTACCAGGGTTAGAAATCACGGTGTAATAATACATCATACCGGGTTTGCATTAACAAAGGTACGATACAGAGTACCAAGGTTAGCAATCACGGGGTAATAATACATCGTAAATCTCGTTGAAACCATAAATTTGTGAGACCCTTCACGGTGTGCTTATCTAAGTACGACCTTAAGTCCTGACCTATTAACCGGAATCTCTTGTAGGGAGAGCGTGAATTTGTGTATAGATCTATATGGGACTGAAAATCTCGCACCTCTACTGTTCGCTATAGTTTAGCTGGCAGGCCTAGGGTGTCAAATATCATTCCATTCCGACGCTTGAAGAACGTCACCGCAAGCATATCAATCATATTAGTATGGTTAATAGAACTCACATGGATAAAACAACGAGTGAATTACTAAGTAATATACTTCTCTTCAAACAGTAAGAAAAGATAATTACATCCCGACCAAATATACCTTCTGTAGTTTTTAATTACAGTAAAAGCTACGTATCATTAAATCAAGTATGGTAAATATACTTGTACTTCTAGTTTTGAACATTTAAAACCACAAGGCAGTATTATGGATAATGTAATATTTTCCAGGATTAATACTAAGGTTTTTACTATAGAATAGATATAACTAAGAATACTTTTACAAATGAAACCGTTTATGGAATTAAACCACTCTTTTAAAAGAAACGGATTATGGGATTAAACCACTTATACAAAGGAAACGGTTTATGGGATTTAACCACTTACACAAAGGAAACGGTTTATGAGATTAATCCACTTTTACAACTGGAACGGTTATGGGATTAAACCACTTTTACAATTGAAACGGTTTATGGAATTAAACTACTTATCAAATGGAACTTAGTCGTTCAATCTCTGTAAAGTAGTATAACATAAAAGACCTTTGGTGGTTAATTCCATAAGTCCTTAGTTATTACATCAGAGTTATATATAAGTAATATCCGATTGACAGTGAAATGTGTGACTTCTGCCTTACTTCCTGTTCCTTGTTTGGTTGTGGGCTTATGATAGATACACCCATTTAACTGTCAGTTTGATATTAGCTTATACATAATTAGTATAAACTACGTAATTACAGAGGGAAACTATTGAGGTTATCAGTTTATCACCTCAAGAAATATAGGATTTTCTGGAGGAACCAGTAAAATTTTCCAAAGAACCTATTGTATAGTTAACTAACTAAAATACTTATGAACTCACCAGCTTAAATGCTGATCTAATCTTTCCAAATAACTTCTATTCTCAGGAATCCAGTAGACAGGTACACTCCCAACGCTCTTGAGAAGACTACCTTGCACTGTACCGCGACTCTTGTCTTCTACTATACCTACTTTGGTGTTTAAATATGTAATTTTTAAACAATTATGTAAAACTTATACTTATTAATGCAATGGTTGCTTGTACTTGGATTACTATATTCCATGTGTTGTGATACTTACATGAAGTCCATCGCCCCCGAACGTTTCCGTCGTTCTGGTTTGGGGGTGTGACACTTATACTGTTATTATAATTTTAATTATATAGATATCTATAAGAATAAGTCGATGTTACCATTAGTAGGCCTCATTCACGAAGTCAATCTATAAGGGGGGTATAAGGTTACTGCCTATAAAATGGCAGTTTAATGGATGTCCACTCTCACCCAACGCTTCCTTGACCGGTGGCGGGTCATTAGCCGAATGGGTAGGAAAAGGACGATAATTCTCCTTTCATTAAAAGTATTAATGATAAATACTAAGTAAATAAACATTTAAAAATTCCCAATCTTAGTTACTTAGGAAAATGTGAATAAGGTGCTAATCCATGAAATTACACTTTGTACTTTGTTTAAATCGTTAGTGAAGCGTGTGTGGTTAACCGGCACACTAACCTGGATTTAACAAGGTAGGAAAAGGGTAACTTAATATTTATCACAGTATCGGTGGAGCATGTGTGGTTAACCGGGCACATTGATGGAGGGGTAAATATTAAGGGTACAAAGTATATTTGCATGGTTACTTCACACCTTGTTTTGTGATCCTCCGCATCCCAATCACAAAACCTGAAGGGCACACTCGAGATTGAAACATGTCATTGAAAAGTTCAATGAATCTCAAAAGAACTAGGAGTTTCAAAACCAATTGAAACCTAATAATACATTTCGTTTATCTTGGTGGAAATTGGTGAATCGTCATTCACCTACCTTCAAATATTTTATAGCTTGGATTACGGCATCCCTCTTCCAAGTTATAAAATACTTTCTTGGGTCCTAGCCTTAATATTTCATATTGGGTGTTATATTAAGGACTTAAATCAACTTTACTTGAATATCTCCCGTTGTTGATGTCTGGTTTAGACAAAAATGATCTTCCCAAATTAAGATTTCCTAATGAATACGACTTCCCGAGTTTGGCTCATGGAAGTCATACTTCTCTTCCTCCACCTCCTCCAGTTATTCTCCCTGACCTACAAGTATAAGGACTTGAAAAGTTTAAAATCACTCAATCCCAACTCACAATAAAAGATAAAATTGCAAGTCTTGTGTGCTCTCATGTCTTAGGACTGAAGTCACACAGTGATAGGTTGAGAATGTTGGGTGTTGTTGTCCGAGAATGTTGGGTGTTGTTGTCCCAAGGAAGTTGACTATTGACTGGGTCTTTCAGTCACTTCCCAATTCATATAGAAAGACTACTATGTGACAGATCACGACATGACCCTAATTGATCTTTCTTATTTGCTTATTGTTGTTGAATCATAAATGATTTGGTGCAATAGTCAAGCAAGTATAGATGGAATGTCTATTTCTCAAACTTCCACGGACATGGACAATGGTGACATTGGAAGTTCAGAAAAACTTTCTCTTCCCAATGGAAAAGGATCGTCCTTGGTTAACCCGGTTGACCGGAAGGTAAAGAGAAAGTCTAAGTTTGGAACAGCCTGTGTACCATTCCCAAAGAGTCTATATGTTCTCAGTGTGAAGAAAATGGGCATTAGAAGCGAAGCTGCCCAAGCCACCTGAAAGAAAGAAGAATCAAAAGTTTGACTTTGCTTCAGGTAAGTCCACTATCTAACTCTGATAAGTTCCCACTTGATGATTCTTAATACAAAATGTGACTCGGTTGCATTTTGATATTTAGCAGGATCAAGCAAAGGGAAGCAAACTTAAAAAAGAGTATGTTGAATTTGATCGCGAAGATGGATTTCTTTCGCTTGGTTGAAGATTGAATTCTTGAGCTACTTCTTAGGTGTTATGATAGATTGCTAGGAAACATGTAATAGCATAGTTTTCATTTCAAGTTACATTGTAAGGAAAAAGCTTTTCCGCATTTTGATAAATAAATAAATATTTGTTTTACTTTATTTTATATTTCCTTACAATGACATTTATGAAAACTTGATGTTTGTATGTTTCTAGCAACATTGGAAAAATGAATTTGATTCTTTCATTTGTGGTAGTGTCTAAATTTACCAAGTAGGGGAAGATTCTCATCAACCAAGTTTCGATTGGACGGAAAGTTGAAATCATGCACGTTGGATAGTATGATGAATGAGAAGTTTTATTTTGGGGGAATTAAGACTAGTTCCTTGTTCACATGTATATGTGACTCAAGTGTAGGACTAAGGTATCAAGTACACTTTCTTGTGCACTTGTCAAAGTCCACCACAAAAAATGGATAAGACTATTCGTCATGATTTACTAAGGTTTAGTAAATATGATTATACTTACAAGCTTAAGTTTAACTCTGAGACATTGGAAAAATTCCAAATGTATGGCAGAGAGAATAAGAAGAATCAAATTAGGTAGAAGGATAAAAGTGTCTCAAATCAGAAAAGATGGGAGAGTACTTTAGTATCATGTATATATGATCAACTTAATGATTAAGAGACCTTATCACAATTCATCCTCTAAGTGCATTCTGATAGCTAAGAAGAGGAGTTATGAATTGTCGAAGTGGTTAAATTAAGAAGATGAGTCATACTTCGTTCCAAGACAAATAGTAGAGTCATACTCCAAGATTGTAACTTGAGTGACATATCTTAAAGAAGTTTTAAAAACACTTCTCAAATGTAAGAGTAAAAGTTTTCTACTCTTGTATATTTGAAATTGTAAGTTGTGATGTTTTAGATAAAACAAAGACCTACTAAGACCAATTGTGTGAAGTGTTTATCTTGATTAGAATCCACACTATCTCTTGAATATTTGACATGAAAGTCTCATTGGCCAAGAAGACAGTGGGAGTCTAAAAGATCCTGAAATGGTTTCAAGAACTAATCAAGAATAAAAACTAGAGGTTTATAACCTATCGTCTTGACATTTTTGTGCCCATCCCAGTTAAGTTGGCTATATATATTTGAGTTCTACATGCTCTCAATTGTTTGCATAACTACTTGGAAGCAATGGCAGGCCCTTGTGCTACCAGGTGGCAAGAGGTTAAGATTGCACAAGTTCAATCCATATGAGTTAGGATTTGTCATTAACCTAGTCTTTTGATTATGGTTTTGACAAATTCACATGGATAAGAACACATATACCATAAAATCTAAGTCTCATAAGGTTTCTCTCCGATTCATGAAAATGATGGTGAGGAAATTCATTCACTAAGTAGATTTTAAGTAGATAGCAATTGTGATATTAGAAGTTCTCAAAGTCGTTAGTGGAGTGTGCGTGGTTAACCGGCACACTAACATTGACTTATGAGAAATGGAAAAAAGTCTAAACAATTGAGACTATGATTATGGCATCCCTTTTCATAGTTCTGAAATTGTTTAGACGCACCTGTGAGCTCTCTAAGATAAGGTGTATGATTTTGATAAAGTCTTATCAAAGCAATCTAGTATCAGAAATCTGAACTCTGGTAAGAATGTCAATAAAGAATTGAGTTCTAGAAGTCCAACTGTTTTCTGGATACATGTCAAAGCTACTGGGAGCATAAGTGTTATGCTAATAATCATCATGTTAGTGGGAGCATGATAATTATGATAAGTTTTGCAAGTTATCAATGTTAATTATAGAAAACAAAAGTTTCAATTCGTGAGGTTGCAGGGGTTGAAAAAGTTGTTTTGCTATCATTAAGGGAGAGGAAATTATACTTAATTTCAATTTTGAAAAGCTTAGATTGAGCTTATAATCATTCGAGATTAAATTGAGATTTTAATCACCTTTAGTCAAGAATATATATATATATATATATATATATATATATATATATATATATATATATATATATATATATATATATATGAATTTCATGTTGGATTGGTTCAACTTAAGAAAATTCTATATATTGTGTTCTCAAAATTCGATTATGATTACGACATCTCTTTTCATAGTCAAATTTTGAGAATATGGAAAACAAAATTATTATGGCAAAGACTGGTCTAGAACCATGTCTTTATGTGAAATATCATGAATCGTGTCCCATTTACATTGGGTACAAGATCAATTACGTGAGCTATAATATTTATCCTTCTGAATTTTCCAAATGCCTTGGGGCATTAATGGGAACAATGTCTAGAATTGTATATGACTAAAGTGATTAATCAATTGTCGAGGACAATCTAAGGCTTACCAAAGATTGGTTGCTCAAGGACAGTTGGAAGTATACTTTTAATATTGGAAGGACCATATTGACATAGTCTGAAAAGAGGCAACGCTTGTTCAGAAGTGGTAGTCAAAATTGGAATATAGAGTTGTTTTCATAGGTGGAAACAATTTGCGTAAGGTTAAAGAAACTTAATGCAAGAAGCATGTTCAAAGAAATGCGCTTTGAATTTGAGACATCATTTCTATTGAATTGCTCTCCATTGGGATACTCTATAATGATTGTTGCCAAAAATTTGTGGCTTTGTGCATAATCATTACAAGAGGAACAGTGCATATAAGTTTAAAATCTAAACAGATTTCGATAAATGATAGGAATTTGGAATGCTTACATTGAAGACAAGGATTTGGGAGTGTGAAAAGATAATCATAGAAATTTTGTTCAATTGATCTAGTTCACAAAGAAAAGGATCATAGAAAAACATAGATTTCATACTTGGAGTATAGCAAACCTATTGTTTAGAAAACATAGTGTACATGTTTGGAGCATGGGACACCTACTGTTTTAATTCAAGAATAAAGTTGATAAAACCGAAACAATGAATAATGAGTAATTAGTATGGTGATAAATAGAAAGTGTTTTATTTATATTCGTAGGTTTTGATACCATTATAGATTCATTTATTCTTTTGTTTCACTTTGCATGTTTTGACTTCCATAATAACTAGGCTATTCTTTTGGAATGACTAAGTTATTCAAACCATCCACAGTAGGTCATATGTTGGAAGTAGATATGAATCAAGATTGTCATGGGTTGGCTTGTAGAGGTCAAAGTTAGTTGACAAAGTTGTGCTACAACACTCATGAGTGCTCATAAGTTCTTAGAATTGGATTCAACCCGCGCTCATTTGAATCACTTCATGGATTTTATCACGAGTGATCATGAGATGATATTATCTTATATTCTTCAAACCTAGAGATATGAGTTGTTACTATGAGTTGGTTGTACATTCATTGCATGAAAACGCATTCGGTAACTCGATGTTATAAAACGTGCCTTTGTGTATGATTCAACAAGCAGTAGAACAAGCCATATGAGTCGAAGTTTATCCGTTCCTTTTACCTTTGGGATAAAATCAATATATGTGGGCACCTCGATGATTTTTCGATGACACATGTGAGTGCTTGGCCAAGCCAGGACTGATTATATTTATTCAATTAGTCAGTCGTCATAAATCAGAAATCGGGAAACAACAAATGGATAGAGAGAATGATTATAATCCATGTCTCAGTCCATATCATATCTAGGATGGAGGAATATATGATCCCTTATCTAATAGATGCATCATTGATTTGTTCAGAGTTCGACAGCGGCTTTAATAGCTACGATTGCTAGTCGGGTTATGAATTCGTACTTGCAATAATATTTTTAGACTTATCCAAGTGGGAGACTGTTGTATTAGATGTCTAAGCCCATAACTATTATCGGTATGTACTTGACCCGACAGTAGCATGGTCCATTTGGGTTGCATATCATCAGGACAATTTGTTAGGATGGACTTTTGAGAGAAGATGTTATATATGATTTCTTAATATATTATAAGTTATAATATATTAATATGAAATCATATGAGTTAATTAGTATTGATCAAGAATTAATTTGGAATTAATTTTGTGATCAAAAGAGACTAATTAAATCTTTGGGGACTAATTATGTTAATTCGTTATATTTATATGTGTTGGGCTTATGATCCATGTTGGACCAAGTTTATCTATGGATACTAAAGAGTTGGGCTACATGAACCATGGATCACAAAACCCATGGGTATGGATTTGGGTTATACCCATGACTCTTGAAATACCACACATATAAATACATGCATCATGACCTAAAAACGCCACTTGTGGTTACACATGAAGTTCATGGAGTTCATGGGTATTTTGGGTGCATGGAGATTCTCTCTCAAGTTCATCATTTGTCCATGGTGTGTTGTGCTTGCACTTGATCCTTCTACACTATTGGGGCTAAGCTCTTAAGGCTAGATACATCAAGACTTCAAGCTCCACCATAAGCTATGTTATCCTATCTAGATTCTTGTGTAGTATATGATATTTTCATGCTAGTATAGGGTAATACCTTGGAAACCTCATATTTGCATGTATAATAGAGAAAACATAGATCCAACGTATTTAGAGTTGTATATGCACCATAGGATGTGGTAGTATACTAAAACCCAACAGCTATGACTTGTACTCGCCCTGATGTGGCCATTTCTTTGAGCATGGTCAGCAGGTATCATGGGAATCCGGGCAGGGCTCACTAGACTATGCTGAAGAGAATTCTCAAATACCTACGGAGGACTAGAGACTGGGTCCTTACCCTTAGTGGGAGTGATGACTTGAGAGTAGTGGGGTATAGTGATGTTAGCTTCTAGACTGATATGGATAATTTCGGCTCTCAGTTGGGCTAGGTCTTTACCCTAAATGGTGGAGCAATTACTTGGAAAAGTTCCAAGCAGGAGACAATAGTTGATTCAACTTGCGAATCAAAGTATATAGTAGCAAGCGAGGCATCGAAGCAGGCTATATGGCTGAAGAACATCATATGAGAAACCAGCAGATCCCCTCACGAAGGGACTATGTGGGGTTAGGCATTTACAGCATGTGAGGCGCATCAGACTGAAGGATGATATTAGTTTTAGTAATTAGATAGTTTTCGAAACTTGTAATAGTTTAAATGTAATTTGACATTTGATGTTTAAATAAAAGGTGTTTTTATTTATTAGTATGGTACTGTCTTGTGTCGATCATTTACTATTGTTTCAGTTTGCATGTTTTGACTTCTAGAATAATTATGTTATGGTATATCATATTATTGAAACTGTCCACAGTCGATCATACTTTGGAAGTAGGTATTGAAAGAAGATTGTCATGAATTGGGTTTGTAGATTTGTCTGAATTGAATTAGACATAGCAATTGTTGATGCAACATTCATGAGTGCTCATAAGTTCTGAGTATTGGGTCCAATCCATAGTCACTTATATCACTTTATGGAATTTATCTTGAGTGATCATGAGACGGTAATATCATATAAGTCTTCAAACCAAGAGATATGAGTTGTTGACTATGAGTTGGTTATACATTGATAGTACGAAAACGCATCAGTAACTTGATGTTATAAAATGTGCTATTTTTTATAATTTGATGATTAGTTAGTACAAGCATATGAGTCGAAGTTTATCTGTTCCTTTTAGTCCTTGGAGGATTAAAAGCGATATCTTGGGCCCCTCGATGATTTTGCTTTGATTTATGTGCGGGCCCGGTCAGAACCAAATTGATGTGTTCAGTTTAGTTCTATGTCAAACAAATCGGAAATTTGGAAACCAACTGCTGGACAATAAGTACGACGTTGTTCTATGTATATGTCTGGCTGATATCATGAACAGAGGATTTTATGATCACTTATCTTAAATGGCACGTCATCTTAGTTTTGCGAGACTTTGAAAGAGCTTCGATTACTGGTTGGATCCTGAAGTCATACTTGTAACTATAGTTATTAGACTTATTCACGTGGGATACTGTTGGATAAGGTGTCTAAGTCCATAACTATATTTAGTATCTACTTGACCCGGCTTGGCATGGTCCATTTGGGTTGCATGGCATTGCAACAATTAGATAGACAAAATGAGAAAAAGGACACTTATTATTTGTTAATATATTATAAGTTCTAATATATTAATATGAAATCGTATTATTTAATTAGTATTGATCAAGATTTAATTTGGAATTAATTTTGTGATCAAAAGACCCTAATTAAATATATGGGGATTAATTTGGTAAACCATTCATTCTTATATAGTGGGCTTAAGATCCATGATTCACTAGATTGGGCTAGGACCCATTGGGTGCTCCATGGAGGTTAAAACCCATGGACCATGGGGGAAATGAAAAGACATGCACATTAGGGTTTACATGGTGCAACCCTACATGTAACACACTATATAAAGAGCCTCATATGGAGAAAAATCGGTATCTAAGACTAAAAGGGAGAGGGCTAGCTGATTTTGTGCTCAAGTGTACTTCTCTCAAGTTATTCCAAGAGTTGTGGTGTTGTGTGAAGCATTTTAGGCATCACATTTGGGGTGCTAGGGTCACAATGTCTTAAGAAATTCAAGAAACAAGAAAGGTATGTCATTCTACTAGTTTTTTGTATTACAAGCACCCCATGACATGCTAGTTAGGATGAGAACCTTGGAAAAATCAAATTTTCATGTCAATTAGAGAAAACATAGATCCAAGGTTTCTACGGGTTGCATGTACATCATAGGAGTGTTCGAATGCTCAAAACCCATCAAATATACCATTCCAAATCAAATTGTTCGTCGCAAATCACCTACAAAATTCAGAGTCTATTCATGCTTTCAATAAAACCTCACTTGGACCCTAACAACTTTGGGCTCCTAAATCTCTTTGAATTTTGTAGGTGATTCGTGATGAACAGTTTGATTTGGAATGGTATATTTGATGGGTTTTGAGCATTCTAACACTCCTATGATGTACATGTAACCCTAGAAACCTTGGATCTATGTTTTCTCTAATTTACATGCAAATTTGATTTTTCCAAGGTTCTCATCCTAACTAGCATGTCATGGGGTGCTTGTAATACAAAAAACTAGTAGAATGAGATACCTTTCTTGTTACTTGATTTTCTTAAGACATTGTGAGCCTAGCACCCCAAATGTGATGCCTCAAATGCTTCACACAACACCAGAACTCTTGGAATAACTTGAGAGAAGTACACTTGAGCACAAAATCAGCTAGCCCTCTCCCTTTTAGTCTTAGATACCGATTTTGCTCCATATGAGGTTCTTTATATAGTGTGTTACATGTAGGGTTACACCATGTAAACCCTAATGTGCATGTCTTTTCATTTCCCCCATGGTCCATGGGTTTTAACCTCCATGGAGCATCCATGGAGCACCCAATGGGTCCTAGCCCAATCTAGTGAATCATGGATCTTAAGCCCACTATATAAGAATGAATTGTTTACCAAATTAATCCCCATATATTTAATTAGTCTCTTTTGATCACAAAATTAATTCCAAATTAATTCTTGATCAATACTAATTAAATAATACGATTTCATATTAATATATTAGAACTTATAATATATTAACAAATCATAAGTGTCCTTTTTCTCATTTTGTCTATCTAATTGTTGCAATGCCAAGCAACCTAAATGGACCATGCGAGTCAGGTCAAGTAGATACTAAACATAGTTATGGACTTAGACACTTTATCCAACAGTCTCCCACTTGGATAAGTTTAATAGCTATAGTTACAGGTATGTCTTCAGGATCCGACCAGTAATCGAAGCTCTTTCAAAGTCTCGCAAAACTAAGATGACGCGCCATTTCAGATAAGTGATCAGAAAATCCTATGTTTCCAAATTTCCGATTTGTTTCACATAGAACTAAACTGAACACATCAATTTGGTTCTGACCGGGCACGCACATAAATCAAAGCAAAATCATCGAGGGGCCCAAGATATCGCTTTTGATCCTCCAAGGACTAAAAGAAATAGATAAACTTTGACTCATATGCTTGTACTAACTAATCATCAAATTATACAAAATAGCACATTTTATAACATCAAGTTACTGATGCATTTTTGTACTATCAAAGTATAACCAACTCATAGTCAACAACTCATATCTCTTGGTTTGAAGACTTATATGATATTACTGTATCACGATCACTCGAGATAAATTCCATGAAGTGATATAAGTGAGCGTGGATTGGATCCAATACTCAGAACTTATGAGCACTCATGAAAGTTGTAGCAACAATTGCTATGTCTAATTCAATTCAGACAAATCTACAAACCCAATTCATGACAATCTTCTTTCAATACCTACTTCCAAAGTATGATCGACTGTGGACAGTTTCAATAATATGATATACCATAACATAATTATTCTGGAAGTCATAACATGCAAATTGAAACAATAGTAAATGATCGACACAAGATAGTACCATAATAATAAATAAAAACACCTTTTATTTAAACATCAAATGTCAAATTACATTTAAACTATTACAATTTTAGAAAACTATCTAATTACTAAAACTAATATCATCCATCAGTCTGATGTGCCTCACTTGCTGTAAACGCCTAACCCCATACAGTCCCTTCGTGAGGGGATCTGTTGGTTTCTCATATGATGATACCCTCTTTTCCTCGAGGAGTCCTTCTTCTATTCGATGTTTAATGAAGTGGTATTTTCTAGCGATATGCCCTGATTTTCCGTGATCTGTTGATTCCTTGGCTAAGGCAACTGCACTCTCAATATCACAGAAAATCTTCATAGGGTCCTTTATAGTTGGTATAACTCTGAGGTCTCCAATGAGGTTCTTCATCCATATAGCCTCCTTCGATGCCTTGCTTGCTACTATATACTTTGATTCGCAAGTTGAATCAGCTATTGTCTCATGCTTGGAACTTTTCCAAGTAATTGCTCCTCCATTTAGGGTAAAGACCCAACCCAACTGAGAGCAGAAATTATCCATATCAGTCTAGAAGCTAACATCACTATACCCCACTACTCTCAAGTCATCACTCCCACAAAGGGTAAGGACCCAGTCTCTTGTCCTCCGTAGGTACCTGAGAATGTGCTTCACCGTAGTCTAGTGAGCCTTGCCCAGATTCCGTTGATATCTGCTGACCATGCTAAAAGAAAAGGCCACATCAGGGCGAGTACAAGTCATAGCTGTTGGGTTTTAGTATACTACAACATCCTATGGTGCATATACAACCCTAAATACATTGGATCTATCTTTTCTCTATTATACATGCAAATATGAAGTTTCCAAGGTATTACCCTATACTAGCATGCAAATATCATATACCACACAAGAATCTAGTTAGGATAACATAGCTTATGGTGGAGCTTGAAGTCTTGATGTATCTAGCCTTAAGAGCTTAGCCCCAATAGTATGGAAAGCTCAAGTGGAAGCACAACACACCATGGACAAATGATGAACTTGAGAGAGAGTCTCCATGCACCCAAAACACCCATGAACTCCATGAACTTCATGTGTAACCACAAGTGGCGTTTTTAGGTCATGATACATGTATTTATATGTGTGGTATTTCAAGAGTCATGGGTATAACCCAAATCCATACCCATCGGTTTTATGATCCATGGTTCATGTGGCCCAACTCTTTAGTATCCATAGATAAACTTGGTCCAACATGGATCATAAGCCCAACACATATAAATATAACAGATTAACATAATTAGTCCCTAAAGATTTAATTAGTCTCTTTTGATCACAAAATTAATTCCAAATTAATTCTTGATCAATACTAATTCACTCATATGATTTCATATTAATATATTATAACTTATAATATATTAATAACTCATATATAACATCTTCTCTCAAAAGTCCATCCTAACAAATTGTCCTGATGATATGCAACCCAAATGGACCATGCTACTATCGGGTCAAGTACATACTGATAATAGTTATGGGCTTAGACATCTAATACAACAGTCTCCCACTTGGATAAGTCTAAAACTATTATTGCAAGTATGAATTCATAACCCGACTAGCAATTGTAGCTCTTAAAGCCGCTGTCGAACTTTGAACAAATCAATGACGCGTCTATTAGATAAGGGATCATATATTCCTCCATCCTAAATATCATATGGACTGAGACATGGATTATAATCATTCTCTCTATCCATTTGTTGTTTCCCGATTTTTGATTTATGATGATTGACTAATTGAACAAATAAAATCAGTCCTGGCTTGGCCAAGCACTCAAATGTGTCATCGAAAAATCATCGAGGGGCCCACATATATCGCTTTTATCCTGAAGGTAAAAGGAATGGATAAAATTCGACTCATATGGCTTGTTCTACTAATTGTTGAATCATACACAAAGGCACGTTTTATAACATCGAGTTACCGAATGCGTTTTCGTGTAATCAATGTACAACCAACTCATAATAGCAACTCATATCTCTAGGTTTGAAGAATATAAGATAATATCATCTCATGATCACTCGTGATAAAATCCACGAAGTGATTCATATGAGCGCAACTTATGAGCAATCATGAGTGTTGTAGCACAGCTTTTGTCAACCAACTTTGACCTCTACAAGCCAACCCATGACAATCTTGATTCATAGCTACTTCCAACATATGACGTAGTGTGGATGGTTTGAATAACTTAGTCATTCCGGAAGAATAACCTAGTTATTATGGAAGTCAAAACATGCAAAGTGAAACACAAGAATAAATGAATCTATAATGGTATCTAAACCTATGAATATAAATAAAACACTTTCTATTTATCACCATACTAATTACTCATTATTCATTGTTTCGTTTTTATCAACTTTATACTTGAATTAAAACACTAGGTGTCCCATGCTCCAAACATGTACACTATGTTTTCTAAACAATAGCTTTGCTATACACCAAGTATGAAATCTATGTTTGTCTATGATCCTTTTCTTTTTGAACTAGATCAATAAAACAAAATTTCAATGATTATCTTTTCACACTCCCAAATCCTTGTCTTAAATGTAAGAATTCCAAATTCCTATCATTTATCGAAATTTGTTTAGATTTTAAAGTTATATGCACTGTTTCTCTTGTAATGATAATGCACAAAGACACAAAGGCTTGGCAACATTCATTACAGAGTATCCCAATGGAGAGCAATTCAATGGAAACGATGTCTCAGATTCAAAGCACTTTTCTTTGAACATGCTTCTTGCATTAAGTTTCTTTAACCTTACGCAGATTGTTTCCACCTATGAAGACAACTCTATATTCCCATTTTGACTACCACTTCTGAAGAGGAGTTGCCTCTTTTAAAAGTATACTTCCAACTGTCCTTGAGCAACCAATCTTTGGTAAACCTTAGATTGAATTTATGGTGTATTTTGTGCACTTTTGGAGACTTTTGAGTTAAAGGCGTGCTTTTGATCTACTCCAGACGCTATGGATGACAGATCTTGGCTCCATTTTTTCCCATGTGCATAAAAATGTCAACTTTATGGAAGATTTTGGTTCGTGCAAGCATTAACACATTTATTAAGCTCTTTTTTGACCTTTTGAGCCCCTTTAATGCATGCATGAGTGTAAATTTGCCAACCTTGTGTGATAAGTTCTCTTTTAGAATTAGGTCTGAGAGTTTGGCTTGAGGTCTCAACTGATTAAGTACTTAATGGAGTAGGTTGGCAAACTAGGGAGTACGCAGGGCGTACCTAGATGGTACGTTGCACGTACTAGCCCTAAATGGAGTACGCTAAGCGTACAAGCTGAGTACGCCCCGCGTACTCAGTAGATGGACGTTTGGGCTTGGTTCTCGGTTTGGGCAATTGTTTGGGTTTTCTTAGTTTGGTCCTTTTTGGGCCATTAGACTTCTAATTTTGGTTTCTAGTTTGTATTTTTTGTGCTCTTTTGGATTTAGGCCCATGATGGGTTTTGGTCCCAATTTGGAATATTAGGCCATAATAGCTTTGGAATATCATTTAGGATTTGGGCCTTCGGAGTAGTTGAGTTGGGCCTTGTCTTTGGGCCAAGTGAGATAAAGGGTAGAATGGTCTTTTATCTTGGTTATGGGCTAAGTAGTTTTGACTCTTGGTTATAGGTGGGAAATGAATTAATAATTAGATGTTATTGATATTCATAGCACGAGATTTTTGTAGACCAACAGTCAAAGATTTATTCGTGTGTTTGAGCAGCTAGAGGTGAGTCTCCTCACTATATTCGTAGGTGAAAGGCACCAATTCCGGCCTACTAGGTTATGTTATACTAGTTGTCTTTATGACTATTGTATGGTACATTGGGCTAGTCCTATTAGTATGTTGGATTGGGCTTATTTGTATGTTGGGTTAGGCCAGTGGATCAGGAAGGGCTAGGCCCATTGTTTTGGCAGGGCAAGGCCCATTATGGTGGGATGGGCCCAATATGCGGGTTAGGCCGAATGTGAGGGTTAGGTCCAATGGTATGTATGGTATGTGGTATCTTGGGGAACTCACTAAGCTTTTTTCTTACGGTTTTATGGTTATGTTTTTAGGTACTTTCGGTTCGAAAGGGAAGGGTTTGACTTGATCGCTGCGCATCGACCCATGTTTCTATATTGTGATGATTTTAGGGTTGTACTCTGATAACCGTTTTCTTATAAAGTACTTTTAAATATTTAGATAAAGGATAATTGATGTTTCAATAAAAGATAATTAGTGTTTTGGTTGAATTAAAAATGAAAATTTTGCCTCATAGTATTTGGGACAATACAAGTTGGTATCAGAGCCTTGGTTTGAGGGATTCGTGCACACTCTCAGGTATGTCTGAACTCAAGCTAAGGAATTGATAATCTTTTGAAATAAAATGAGTTTTTAGAAATATTTTGTAAAGGGAATAAATTTCTAAAAGGATTTTATAAACACAAAGGGGGTGTGATGCATGCAATCGGGCGAGCTCGAGTAATTGATTCCCAGAATACCCATACATGTTGATATGTTATGTGATTTGAATGTTTGCATGCTAGGATAAGGTATGGATACTTTCAGGAATTCCATGATAGATTGGCCTTATATGTGATGCTTTGTAGCCTAGGAAGCATTGGATGCTAGATTGGGAATATGTAATGGTATCAGTAATTGCTAAGTGTATACTTTAAAAATTGTATACGATTAGGATCACATAGCCCTAGAGTGAATGATTTATCCTTATTTCCTATTCCTTGTCTGGTTGTGGTCCTAGGGTAGAGTATTTTATTTTACATTCTATCTGATCCTGTATTGTGTATAATTTGCATGCATAAGGCAACCGTTAGTAAAAGTTAGAGTTCCTAGCATGAGTTGTGATATGTGAGCTTAGATGTTCTTTGGTTATTCTTTGGTTGGGAGTGTTACTACATGAATGTTGCTTGCTTTGTGCTTTGTGGAACTCTTAAGTGATGTGAGTTAACTATTAAATGAATATGTTAAGTCTCATGTGGCGAGGGTTGAATAATCTCAGTGTGATAGATTTAACCCTATTGCAGGGATGAGTATTTTACTAGAAGGATTATCCGAGCCTTGTCATAGTCCAACCATTGTAGGGATGAGTATTTTACTAGAAGGATTATCCGAGCCTTGTTCCATGTGATGGTATTCATCAGATGGTTAGATGACATTATGGGGAGTTCTTTAGTAGTTGGTGGCAGGGTGAGGTTGGAAACCTAGGATAACCTAGGAAGTGCTTCAGCGGGTTTAGTTGCGCTATTTAGTGAGTACTTGGAGTATCAGTTTGAGAAGGTGAATTAGAGGATCTGGGATGACTCTTCAGGAAAGTATGGATATGTATGGAAGGTAGTATTGGGCCCGTATTACTGAAAGCACATGATACATACTCAAATCGCACAAAGTCACACAGAGTCTAAGAAGCCTGTTGGATAAGGATTCACGGTTATGTTCTGATTATTTTCATGGTTGTTATTTTTCAGAATGGTGATGACCACTCAGGAAGGGGGTTCAGGATCTGGTTCCAGCTCAGGTGTGGGTATTGAGCCAATCGATGAGCAGATGTAGGAGTTCATCTCCTGAGCTCCAATCCCACCTGCTACCGCCACTACAGCCTAGGAACCTACTATCTAAGGAGCCGGTCTCGAACCACTACCCTAGGTTTCATGGTATGCAGATGCAATTTAACCTGAAATATAAGCAGAAAAGATAAACACAAGATACACTAACTCCTATTAATGCAAGACAATAACAATAAAATCATAAATAACTTCACTGTAGACAGCTGAAAAGCCCTGCTCATCGCCGTAGGCGCCTCTGCTTGACACTTTGTGATATTATAATCATTCGACACTTTAGGATCATTTGTTCTTCTTGTTGATTCTTATTTCTGCTATTGAATCTATCGATCATTATTTTATTGTTTCAACAATTGGTATAAGAGCAGGAGATTGTGTAACTCATATGCATATCTTCTGTCGATTATTATTAGGGTTTTATGTTTTTTGGTGGATCTATTCTTATCGTTTTCATAGTTTTCATCTATTGAAGACATTCGAACTGAGTCCCTGATTAGCCCTAAATCAGACTCTGAATCTTCTTATGCTACCTTTTTGCCCTTCGTAACCAGGGCCAATGATCCCATTCAAGATACAATCATCCCTTCTTTTGTCACTTCATCTTCGTGGGATCTAAGAATTCCCACC
This sequence comes from Lactuca serriola, assembly GCF_051521515.1. Taxonomy (NCBI): domain Eukaryota; kingdom Viridiplantae; phylum Streptophyta; class Magnoliopsida; order Asterales; family Asteraceae; genus Lactuca; species Lactuca serriola. The sequence continues at coordinate 238,773,589 of NC_136410.1, forward strand.
ATCTTCGCTACGGTGTAGCTCTTAAACTGCTCATGAGCTTTTTAAAGTTGACACCACTACTTTCCATTCGAACCTCAAACCATTCATAACTGTGACCCTTTGTTCTATTATTTCATATGTAATTTTGTGTTTTACCATACTGCTTAAAAGATGGTTAAAATGATTGAATGTTTGATCAAGCTTCTCCTCTGGCTTCTGAACAAAAACGCCAAACACCGAAAGAAGCAGCGCCTAAATTGAGTGTTCCAGATCTACATCGCTTGAATAGAGTTATTTTAATCTATCCCAAATTTCCTTTCCCATTTCGCACACACTGACTACACGAAAGGTATACGAAGGAAGAGAAAATATTATTATCCTCAGCGCCTTAATGTTACTCAACAACTTATCTTTCTCATCTTGTGTGATATCTTTTATATCAACTAGAAGAGCATTGTACTCTACTTGAGTTTTGATGACTCTCCTAGTACCCGTGTGAGAATATGTTCTCTCAGTCATGGCTTGCCAAATCATTGTACCATGGTCTTCAATACCCAGAACGTATTCCTCGAAATGTAAGGCCAAGACTTCATACTCTTGTGGGAAGAGAATTGGGATCCTGGTAGTAGATCCTATACTGCTGGAAATATTGAAAGATAGAGTGTATTGATCATCGTGCTGGATGTTGTTGATTCACTAAAACCTACTAAATAATCAAATGTGTAAAACTATAATCGAATTTAGGGCTAACCAAGAACTCAGTTTGAATGTCTTCAATAGATGAAAACTATGAAAACGATAAGAATAGATCCACAAATTGTTGAAACAATAAACTAATGATCGATAGATTCAATAGCCGAAATAAGAATCCACAAGAATAACAGATGATCACAAAGTGGCGAATGATTATAGTATCACAAAGTGTCGAGCAGAGGCGCCTGCGGCGAAGAGTAGGGCTTTTTAGTTGTCTACAGTGAAGTTATTTATGACTTTATTGCTATTTTCTTGCATTAGTAGGAGTTAGTGTATCTTTTTTTTATCTTTTCTTCTTATATTTGAGGTTAAATTCCATCTGCATACCATGAAAACTAGGGTAGTGGTTCGAGACCGACTCCTTAGATAGTATATTCCTAGGCTGTAGTGGCGGTAGCAGGTGGGATTGTAGCTCAGGAGGTGATCCATTAGTCTTCAAGGGTCGTGATGCTTTAGTTTTGGTTGGTCTTGAGAACACTAACAGTGGTAAGCATGGTCTCCAACAATTGGATCATCGGATGGAAAGAAGGATTGGGAGTCCTTCCCCGTCATGTGTGCGGTAAAATTTTAGTAAAATCAAGGTAGGGAGATTTCTTCAAGGGTTCAGGAACAGAAGGAAGTGTGAAATTAGGTTGATTTCGTATGCTCGTCAGGAGGGAAGGCGGCCCTAGAGGCTGATTGGATTGAGGAGTATGTGAGTTGGGAGTTTGGGAAACTTCCCAACGCAGGGTTCGCATCTTTTGGTGGTTGATAGTTGGCTTTGTGGAAATTAGGTGGGAAATTCCCGTCAAGATGTGAGTTCAGTCTTGATGCCAGACCATATGGATAGACTAGTTTCGATAACCGAAGTTTTTTTAGGAAGTCGCTAGGAGCAAATGAGACAATGTTCAGTAGTTGAGTACCGGGTGGACTCCGGTACTTCGTATAGTTGTCAGATAAGTTGGGACTAGAGTGGTCTCGACTCGTTCGGTAGGCGGACAAGAGACAACATGATATTCAAGTAGAAGTAGCGATGTGAGGATTTTGGGATGAAAAGTAGCTTGTTGACTGGAAGTGATAAGTCACTTGCAGCGGGATTAAATAATCCCAGGGTAATTGATTTGACCCTGTTGCACAGCTCTTGTATGAGTCTAACCGTTTCTGGGATGAGTCTTTTACTCAAAGGATTACGTGAGCCTTCCGTCAAGTATGAGTATTCTACAGTTGGTTATGGGAAAGGATTTTGTTTCCGATGGTAGCATCGAGGTTATCGGGGTGAGATGTTTTATGGTTGAACAAATATTCGATGAGGTTTTGGCATAGTAATTTTGGAAGGCCAAATCGACGAGTTGAAGGACCCTAATTTTATGGTATTCACCCTATTTAAAGGACATTAAGTCCATCCTTCCAGCCTCCTTACTACCCTTTCATGTCCAGAAGCAAACCCTAAGTGATCTAACCTTAATTTGAGTGTTTGTGAGGCTAAAAGTGTGTTGTAGGTTCATATCTTGAAGATTTGGAAGCTAAGAACTAGGAGGAGTTAGTAGATCTAACATCTACTTCAGCTTGGCATCATTTTGGAGGTAACAAGTTGTTACCTTGATCCTCCAAGGGTTACATCTCCTCATTCATGGATTAACACCATTTTTAAGCATTTTTGTGGGTCATTTCTAGTATGGAACATGATCTGAAGTTGTAACTTCAGATCTGGACTCTTTTAGGCTCTCATTGACATAAAGCCTCAAGTTTTATGAAGCTTTGGCCCTTCTCCATAACCTAAACCTTTTCTTTAGCTTAGTTTTAGCATTTAAGGCTTCAATACCTTGACTGTTGTAATCTTCTTCAGCCTCTAAGTCTAAGTATTGTGGCTAAGCGAACTCCAGATAAAATTCCAATAAGTCTCGATCAACCTTCAGGTCTGGAGAGGGAACGATAGCAGTTGAGGTAAAGCAATGGAAGATGAATGCCTTTCGGTTAATTGGCATATCAAATTGAGCGTCCTTCGAGTTCTCAAGACCGAACAACAAAATAGGTTCAAGCCAGTGAGTACTCGGTTCATCAATGACTTCCCTCTATAGCGATTCAATGGTCCATTCTAGAAACATTGACATCTTTTCTCAAGGAGTTCCTTTTCTTTCATTTCTTTCTCCAAATGATCCATCTTTTCCCGAAGCTCTTGATCAGAAGGCTTGAATTTTGGATAAGGCTTGGAAGAACCTTCTTTAATGACTTCATCAATATCATCATCTTCATCTTCATCATCTTCACCAATAATCTTCTTTTTCTTTTCTCCCTTACTGGCCGAAGCTACATTATCCTTCGGTCCAGCAGTAGCTTTTGTTTTTGGAGGGAGTGGAGGTTGAGTTTTGTCAGTTTTGCCTTGTGATATCTTTTTTCCCCCTTGTTTCGGAAGAACAGTGGTCTCCTGTTGATACATGAAGTGACCCTCTTAATTTAGCCTACCGCAGCCTACAAGCATCCGCAGTCAAGCTTCCATCATCAGCCACATTCGAAGTCCTCTAAGCTACCGTAGTCTTCTTTTTGTACTTAATTTATTTTTATATATCTTTCTGTAATACTCTCTATTGTCCAGCATGCCTTGCATGGCTAATCTTAGAGAGTGAATCACTTGTATTTTTTGAGTCTCTATAAATATAGCTCACACTATATCAATCAATACAAATCTCTCTTTACTCATCTCTGAATCTGAATTTTCTTCAAGTTATCTTTACGCATCTCATATCTTACTCTCTAAAATCCTATCAAACATAATTGATCAATACTTCTCTTCGAAGGAAGTCATTCATGACTTTATCACTAAGATTGATCTCACTCACTAACTCCGGGCATCCGTCTGGGATTGGACACGTAACCAGGGTGTCAGGCTTGTCTAGGAATATATAACACAGAGTAAAAGTAGAAAGGGAAGTAGAGTTGAACAACCTAAACCCGAGACCTTCGGTTTCTATTTATAGGGAGTGATTTTGGAGCTGACGTCGTAAGCATGGAGTGACTCACATCTCGCATACGAGCTCCAATTTTGACGTTCTTTACATCCATGCATAGGTGAGATTATGCTTTACAAATTTCGTTTAGACTCTGTCAGCTAATTTTGATTTATTTTTAATAATCCATTTTTAACAGGCTGGGACTGGAAAAGTCCGTTAAAAATCCATAACTTCTTCATCCGATGTCCATTTTTGTCTTTCTTTTTACCATCGTCCTACAATTGTCGTGATCTTCAATTCTCGTTTAGTTTGCGTCGGTTAAAAGTTGCTCGATCTCTATTTCGAGTTTTAGCTATCTACTACTATATCCAAAATTTAGAAAAATCATAACTTCCTCATACGAAGTCAGATTTGGACGTTCTTTTTAGGTACGTTTATGATTTAATGATATGTATGACGTTCATTTAGATACCTAAGGCTAAAAAGTATTCTATTGAAATTTCTTGTTCTATGCTTAACAGTGCTTTACCGGCTACAAATTTTCGGGTTTTCACATCATCCCCTTGTTAGATGGAATTCTGTCCTGAAATTAGCTTTCCTAGTTGTACTCTTGGGGTTGCGCTCCTCTTAATGGCAGAATATCCACTCATAGACCTAGGCAACTTTGCCCTAATGCTCATGATAGGATTCATATGTGGTCCATCTATCATGACCTCGTGTATATAAGTCGTATATAATAAAGATTAGTAAGACAGTCAGATGTGCGACTCTGCCCCAGGTCCACAACCAAACAAGGAACATGAGATAGGGTGGAAACACACATACTAGGTATGCATAATAATAATTATATACCACCCTCGCGTATACACTTAATAGTGATAGGTGGGTTGTATTCGTCCGTAGCCTCTGTGATCGAACTTGATATGCTGGATGAGTGGTAGTTCAGAAAGGTCTACTGAGTATACGGTGGCAAGGATTCGGAGGGCAGAGTACTCCTCGCATAAGTACTTCAGGATCTAGAAAACAAGAGACAATACTAAGGTCAAATTCGGGTTGTCGTTACGAATGACGAGGGTTTCATGAATTTGTCGGTTAAGGCGATGGGATTTCAAAATATATGATCTTAGCATGATGAGGACCACGTTAATCCATGATGAATGATGAAAACGGAATCCTTACCGAAACAAAAGTGAGGCCGATTTAAAAGAAGCATTTGTTATATGACGGTGTATCCCGAGTGTGCTTGACAATGTACTCCGTGTAGACTTTCTATTGCTTTCTGTTTTCTCCTTGATAAAATCATTGTCACAAATCGTACCGCAATTAGCGAGTACTAACAGTGGAAACGTTTTGATAAATAGTGTTGATACTCTATATTATGATCCTCCTTTGTGTAACACCGTAAAAATTTAAAACAATTTTTTTCGCATTTTCAAAACACATCATCACAAGCTCACTCATTCATAAAATATCATAGTATCATGTCTTTGTTTTCACAAATATATCCCAAGATCAAAATACATAAAATCCCATGTGTGTGTACGAATCAAGCTGGCGCCTTCCCGCGGTCATCACAGGTACCTGAAACACATAACATGTAACACTATAAGCATAAGCTTAGTGAGTTCCCCAAAATACCACTCTAACACATAATAGCCACTCGAGGCAGTAACTCTATCAACCCTCTGGTCAATGTGTCTCAGTGGGGCCCTCCAGCCCCAACTCTCTGTGGGCCCTCTAGCCCTAACTCTAGGGACCCAAAAGTCCCAACTATGTAGCTTTGAATCATGCATATCACATATCACAATAAATCACAACACATAAATAACATGCAAATTCACTGGCATATAACTCTATAGTACACTGTCACATAACTCTGTTACCACACTAGGTAAAGTATAGTGAGAAGACTCACCTCGGGTATCTCGGTAAATATCTGACTCGGTAAACGCTGGCCTAGCCTCCGCCTAATCAAATGAAATAAATACTCTATTTAATATAACTCTCAAAGGCTAGACTATGTCCTCTTATGACACTCTCAGAAGGGTAAAAGACCATTTTACCCCTCTCATAACTCAAAAGGCCCCACAATAGACCATACCCTAAAAGTCAACCAAAAGTCAACTTTACGGGTTACGTTGCGCGTACCAGATGTGTACGCTGAGCGTACCCGGCTGCATCTCAGAATCGGGGAACGCCACCCAGTACGCGGCGCATATTGGGATTACGCCCGGTGTACTCCCCAGCTTCAGCCCCTTACCTCTCGAGGTCTTAAACGGTTAAGACCCACGTCCAAATTCTAGATCTGACCACATCTAAGCCTCTTAATCCATAAAGTTGATGACTTTAAGCCTTTGCATGGCTGAACAAGCCACCAACTCCCATAATGTTCCATCCTTTAACTCTAGAAGGCTTATTACACAAGCATGACCTCAAACTAACATCCAAGATGGAAACTTTATGGTTCTAAATCACTAATACCACTGAAAAGCGACAGATCTCGGAGCATGGAGCACTTTACACTCATAAAGTCTCCACCTTTGGGGTTTTTAGCCATAGAAATGGCACATGCAACAACAACCAAAAGAAGAGGAATGTTTTGAACTTTATACCTCCAAGTGTAGCCCTTTTCTCTGTAGATCTTAGATCCAAAATGGCACCTCAAGCTTTACCTTCCAAGAGCTCCTTTCCTTCTCCATCAGTAGGTCACCAAAGCACAATTAGCTCCAACAACACTCTCACACACTAAGGATGATGGGAGGCTCTCTTTTAGGGTTTCACTCACTGATATGGATGCTGAGAAATGAGCCTTAGCACCCTTTAAATAGTGCACAAGACGGATTAGGGTTTTTGCATATGGGCCGGGTATGCCCGGCGTAACTCTGGGTACGCCCAACGTACCTTGGCGACTCCACATCATATTTAAGCGCATGAGTACGCGCAGCGTACCCCTCTGGTACGCCCAGCGTACTCACTTGCTATAAACCCTCCACTCAACGACTAATCATGACCAATCGACAAAGAACAAGGGTGAAAGAAATGTACCTGAATCTCAGGGTGTTACAATTCTCCCCCACTAGAACCAGACTTCACCCCTGAAGTCTCATTCCTCGAACAACTTTGGATGCTACCCTCGCATCTCGAACTCTGACTCCCAAATCATCTCGGACCCCTTCCAATGTTGCCACTGAACCAAAACCAAAGGTACATCCTTGTTCCTCAAAACCTTGATCTTCCGATCCCTGATTGCCATCGGTCTCTCAGCATAATTTAGGCTCGCATCCACGTGAATATCCTCCAATGGTACCACTGCCGACTCATCGGTTATACACTTCCGCAACTGCGACACATGGAAAGTGTCATGGATCTGACCTAGCTCTGCAGGTAGCTCCAACCGGTAGGCTACCCTGCCTACCCTTGCGATCACCTGAAAAGGACCAATATATCGGGGCCCCAACTTGCCCCTTTTCCTGAATGGGATCACTCCTTTCCAAGGAGATACCTTCAGGAGTACAAAGTCGCCGACCTGGAACTCGAGCTCGGACCGACGCCTGTCCGCATAACTCTTCTGACGAATCTGACCGGTCAGTAACTTCTACCTAACCTGTTGTATCTGCTCAGTCGTCTGAAGCACGATCTCGGTACTACCCATAACACGCTGCCCGACCTCTCCCCAGCAAATGGGGGTCTGACACCTTCTCCCATACAACAGCTCAAAGGGTGGCATACCAATGCTCGAATGACGGCTGTTGTTGTAAGAAAACTTTGCCAAGGGAAATACGTGTCCCAACTCCCACCGAAATCCAACACACATGCTCGGAGCATATACTCGAGCGTCTGAATTGTCCGCTCGCTCTGTCCGTCAGTCTAGGGGTGGTATGCGGTACTAAAATGCAGCCTAGTACCCAATTCCTCATGAAATTTCTTCCAGAATCTGGAAGTGAAACACAAATCTCGGTCTGAGACAATCGAGATCGGTACTCCATGCCACGATACCACTTCCCCCACGTACATCTCTGCCAACTTCTCTGCGGAAGAGCTCTCACTGATAGCAAGGAAGTGGGCGCTCTTTGTCAACCTGTCCACAATCACCCAAATTGCATCGACTCCCCTAGCAGTCCTTGGCAATTTGGTGATAAAATCCATGGTAATTTGTTCCCACTTCCACTCGGGAACCTCCAACGGCTGCAACTTACCATGCGGTCTCTAGTGCTTGACCTTAACCCTATGACAGGTTAAGCACCTCTCAACAAACCACGCGACATCCCTCTTCATATAGGGCCTCCAATACTCCCTCTTCAGATCTAAATACATCTTAGTGGCCCCAGGATGGATCGAGAACTTCGACCGATGAGACACTTCCATCAAAATGGTACGCGTCCCTCCCACAAACGGTACCCAGATACGACCCTGAAATGTCATAAGCCCCCGGCTGTCGGTAACGAACTCCGATACCGACCCGACAACTCGCTCTCTCTTCTGGTTTTCTGATCTCACAGCCTCAGCCCGGGCCCCACGAATGGAGTCCAACACCCGAGCCATCATAGTCAATCTCAAAGATACATCTCACAATGGGGCGCACTCCGCCATGCGGCTCAGTGCATCTGCTACAACATTAGCCTTGCCCGGGTGGTACAGGATCTCACAATCATAACCCTTAACCACGTCCAACCACCTCCCATGTCGCATATTTAGGTTGGGCTGATCCATCAAATACTTCAAGGTTTTGTGGTCCGTGTATATCGTACACTGAACCTCGTACAGATAGTGACGCCAGACCTTGAGGGCAAACACCACTACCCCCAACTCTAGATCGTGGGTGGGATACCTCGTCTCATGAGGCTTCAGTTGCCTCGATGCGTATGCTATCACATGCCCTCTCTGCATCAGCACCGCTCCCAACCCCAAGATCGACACATCACAATACACCACAAAGTCCTCCATTCCTTCTGGTAGAGCTAACACTGGGGCTTCGCATAGCCTCTAGCGAAGTGTATCGAAGGAGGCCTACTGCTCGGGACCCCATGAAAAAGCGACACCCTTCCAGGTCAACCTGGTGAGTGGCACGGAGATCTTGGAAAAATCCCTGATAAATCTCCGATAATTGCCTTCCAACCCTAAGAAACTCCAGATCTCGGAGGGTGACCTCGACACCTCCCAACTCATCACTGCCTCAACTTTTGCCGGGCCGACCAATATCCCTTTCTGGTTAACGAGGTGCCCTAGGAACTGGACCTCTCGCAACCAGAAATCACACTTGGAGAATTTGGCATAAAGCCTCTCCGATCTCAGAACTCCGAGGATCTCCCTCAAATGCTCCTTAAGTTGTTCTCTAGATCTCGAATACACCAAAATTTCATCGATGAATACGATCACCGAGCGATCCAACATCGGCCTACACACTCTGTTCATGAGGTCCATGAACACTGTTGGGGCATTGGTGAGTCTGAAAGGCATCACCACAAACTCGTAATGCCCATAACGAGTCCTGAACGTTGTCTTCTGTATGTCCTCATCTCGTACCCTTACCTGATGATACCCAGACCTCAAATCGATCTTCGAAAACCAAGATGCTCCCCGCAACTGATCGAACAAATCGTCGATCCTCGGCAACGGGTAACGGTTCTTGACCGTCAGCTTGTTCAACTCCCGGTAATCAGTGCACATACGGTGTGAACCATCCTTTTTCTTGACAAAAAGGATAGGCGCTCCCCATGGCGAGCTGCTCGGCCGAATAAACCCCTTTCCCAGCAACTCCTGAAGTTGCAAGGACAAATCCTGCATCTCTGGAGGTGCAAGGCGATAGGGCACCTTGGCGATAGGCGCGGCCCCTGGAACCAAATCGATACCGAACTCCACTTGCCTCACAGGAGGTACGCCCGGCAACTCCACTGGAAATACGTCAGGGAACTCACGCACTATCGAAACCTCATCAACTGTCCTCAGTCTCTCTGAATCAACCCGTACATCCATCACATACGCTACAAAGCCCTTACAGCCCTGCTGTAGACACTGTCTCACTCTAGCGGCCAAACAAAATGCTGACCCAGAATGTGTACCCTCGCCGTATACTGTAAGAACTCCCCCACTAGGGTCTCGTATGGTCACCAGTTGTCACTCGCAGTCGATAACCGCTCCAAATCTGCTCAACCAGTCCATGCCCACGATGACACAGACATCACCCCATCGCAATAGGAACTAAATCAATCGAGAACTCAACACCGAAAATCTCGAGTACGCACCCTCGGATAACCTCTGTGGCATATACCACCCTCTCGTCAGCTATGGAAACTCTCAGATGTCGACTCAATGCCTCACGACTAACACTGATGTCCTGACTAAAAGCCAAAGATACAAACGACCGACTCGCACCCGAGTCAAATAACACCAAGGCAGGTACAAAACTTACAAGAAAAGTACCTACGCATAACATAATATAAGCACAATATATCAACATCAAAATAAATACACGAAAGAATACATACCAGCCATGACGTCGGGCACTGCGCAGACCTCCTCCGCGGTCAACTGAAAGGCTCTCCCTCGTGCCTTTGGTGCCTCGGCCTTCACTGGCCGACTCTCAGTAGCTCCAATGGCAGCAGGGGCAGATCCCTAAGATGCTCGTTGTGCTAATCCCCGCAGTTGCGGACACTCTGCCTTCCGGTGTTCGGTCTGGTTGCATTGAAAACATACTACAAACCCCTTGGGCCAGTCCTTGGCCATATGCCCCTCCTTGCCACATTTGTAACAAGACCCTGCTCTGCACACCCCATCGTGTCTCTTGCCACACTTGCCACAAGTGTGGCCCCTCTGGTTGCCTAGTCTCGAATCAGCGGGCTTGGCCCGCTTGGCTACCGGCTGAGACTGCACCGGTCGCCGATCACTCCCCTGAGACTCAGTCTTCGCCCTAGCCTGGGTCTCCAGCTCTATCTCCCTCTTCCGGGCATTTTCCTGAAGCTCGGAAAATGTCCGGTACGTCAAGTTCGCCGCGAACTCTCGTATATCCCTCCTCAAAATGTTCAGATATCGGCTCATACGTGCCTGCTCGGAGGACACGTGCTCTGGCAGAACATCGCCCGCTCATGAGACATCCTCATAATCACCGTAACAGACTCAGTACCCTGGTTAAGGGTCAGAAACTCCTGGGCCAAACGCTCCCTCTTCACCTAGGGAAGGTACTTATCTCAGAACATAGCAGTGAACCTCTCCCAGGTCACTGCTGCAAGCTCAGCAGGCGTATAGTGCGCCGTCACAAACTTCCACCAATCCTTTGCTCCCAAGCGAAGCTGGTTCAGCGCAAACCGGACTCTCAAATGCTCTGGAGATGAGAAAGTAAAGAAACACCCCTCTATGTCTGAAATCCATCTCATCGCCGCAATCGGGTCCTGGGTCCCCTCAAACTCCGGTGGTTTTATGTTGCTAAATTCTCGGAACAGCAACGCATCACCACCCTGCGGCCTAGTCGCAACTATAGTTGCAGTGGCCGCAGCAACAGCAGCCTCAGAAAGAGCAGCGTACTTCTCATCAAATGTCTCTATCAGTGTGGTCTTGATAGACCCGAACATCTCTGGTATCTCTGCCCTGATGGCCGCAGCCACCTCCTCCTGGATGATCCTACGAATCTCCTCATCCCTCGTACCACTGGTCCCTGGTGTGTGGCGCGTCCCAACCATGATCTCCCTCTCTCTGAAATACAACACAATAATAAATATCAGGGACTCGCTCGAGTATACTCACACTCGAATACTCCACCCTACTTGTCCCTTGGTACTCCAAGGATTCTTACTTGGACTGTGCATTCACCCGGTGTCTTTAGTAGTACGGGCCCAATACTACCGTCCACACCGCATCAACATTCACCACAAGTCCTCCTCCCAGAGTCCCAAGTCCCAAATACTTTACTTTCTCTAATCATAAGATACTCGCTAGCAGATCTCTCATAACCTCCTCGCTGCTACCTAAACACTCTAAAGTATTCCTAGCAGCAAGACTCCTAGACTCACGCATCACATATCAGGCCACTATAGTCCTAATAAGAATACCTAGTCTACTCTAGCATGCATATCATAGCTTATTATATATCATATCACATCATGTCTTATAACATTTATAATAATGGTATTTTGGGAAATCAACGTTCGGGCGCTGGCTATTCGTACACACGACTCTGCTCTATTTGTCTCGTAAGTTGTTCTTTTGAAAACTTATTTTATTATCAAAATTTCCTCAAATCCTCGGTTTGAGTTCAGATACGCTCGAAGGTGCACCCGAATCCCTCAAACCTAGGCTCTGATACCAACTTGTAACACTGTAAAAATTTAAAACAATTTTTTTCGCATTTTCAAAACGCATCATCACAAGCTCATTCATTCATAAAATGTCATAGTATCATGTCTTTGTTTTCACAAATATCTCCCAAGATCAAAATACATAACATCCCATGTGTGTGTGTACGAATCAAGTCGGCGCCTTCCCGCGGTCATCACTGGTACCTGAAACACATAAAACGTAACACTGTAAGCATAAGCTTAGTGAGTTCCCCAAAATACCACTCTAACACATAATAGCCACTCGAGGTTGTAACTCTAATGACACTCTGGTCAATGTGTCTCAGTGGGGCCCTCCAGCCCCAACTCTCTGTGGGCTCTCTGGCCCTAACTCTAAGGACCCGAAAGTCCCAACTCTGTAACTCTGAATCATGTATATCACATATCACAATAAATCACAACACACAAATAACATGCAAATTCACTAGCATATAACTCTATAGTACACTGTCACATAACTCTGTTACCACACTAGGTAAAGTATAGTGAGAAGACTCACCTTGGGTATCTCGGTAAATCTCTGACTTGGTAAACGCTAGTTGATGGTGTGCCTAGGGCAGCACAGCAGAACCGCGTCCAAGCCCTAGAGTCGGGCACACCAGCCAGGCTCAGCCCAGCAGGGTCAGCGCCCGCTGGCGCCCCCAGGAGCGAAACGGACAGGCGAATGGCTCACGCCCGCCAAGTATCGCTCTTCGCTCCAAGACAAAAGATACGGTCAGGAGACAAAGGGCAGGATCAGAGCATTACCATCGGAGCCAATGAGAGCGCTCTAGCGGTTGAGGGCGCATGACCCTCCAATCAGCGCCTCTGACCTTGTCTCCTCCAAAAGTGATCATGTCTGGTACGGACCAGGCAGGAACGCTAGGTATAAAAGGATATGCACACCAGACCAGCGGGGTAAGCTCTCTAACCGATCTTGAGAGAACAAACACAAACCCTAATATCATCCTAACTTAACCGTCGGAGCGTTCTCCCGGGAAGCGGCTGACGGCCCTTGTCCTTTGTGATCTTGCAGTTATAATCAGACAACCGAGAAGATCTCATCCTAGAGTCAGAAGCAAGGTCTCATACGGGACAAGGTTCCATCATTTGGCGTCATCCGTTTGTGAGACGAAGAACACAAACAAAAGCACGAAAGCAAGCATCAATGGCGTCCAACGGTAGTGAGGGACGACCAATTAGTCCCATACGTCCTATGACGGCGTTGGACGAAACGCCACCGCCTACAGCGACCAACAGACCAGTTTTGGGCGAAGGAAGTTCTACAACAGCCACCGGAAATATTTTGCAACCGTTGTTTTCTCAGCAAGGAACAACTCCGGTGGAGCTACCTTCGCCTACACAGCTTCAGATGCCGCCGTTCTTTACGCCACCGCTGCAACAGGCGCGAACAGTTCACTCAACTGCACCTCCATCGAGCCATATTTTCAACCTTTCACCGTCATTCGGAACACCTACACCACTCCAGACGACTGGCGGACAGAGTTCCACAACGCTACTACCACCATTGGCGCAAACCATGATGAACCATTCACCACCCGTCTACACGACGGTTGGAGCATGGGCTGGACCGACTATTCCCCCAAACAACAGCTTACAACAGCCGACAATGATCAACCTTGTTACATCCATGCACCCTTTATCCACTAGCTATCCCCTCCATTTACCATTCCAGCCATACCCCTTTTATGGACCAAGTTCAGGCTACCTTACGCCCCTACAACATGGAATGAATCCGCAATACCAGCAAGGGACATCGACTGGTCCAAACCAGGATGGTCTTTCTCGGAGCATAACATCTCCATTTGTTAAAGAGCTGTTGGATTACGAAATACCAAACACTACAAAGCTCCCGATGCTTAAAACGTACAATGGAACTACCGACCCAGATAGCCACATTGATACATAGGAATGGACGATGACGTCGCTAAAGCTCAACGAGAAGTTTTAGTGCACATACTTCCCGACGACGCTTGATGGCAACGCCGGCACACGGTTCAAAACGCTACAACCGGGCAGCATTTCAAACTTCGCTCAGCTCAAGTACCTTTTCCTCAACAACTTCATGCAGTTACGAAAATACAAAGGCGATTCTCATTCAATTATAGGTTGTAAACAAAGGGAGGGGGAGACTGTTCGAGAATACTTTACAAGGTTCATAAACGCTACGCTGGATGTATCAGGGCATGACGAAGGGCTCATCGCTGGTGCTTTCACATGGGGACTCCTGCCTGGGTCCCTCTCGCAAAAAATCATGGGAAAGAAGCCTCTAACATGAGCTGAGTTGAAAGAAAGGGTGGAGCGATACCTGCGGCAGGAAGATGGTGAAGCAGCCAAGCAGGCCTACTAGAATGTTATGGCAACTAGGCGTCACCACTCGACCCACACAGATTTCCGGGGGGAGGAAGACACTATGGCCAAGCAAAAAGACCGCCGCCACGTTTCCGACCATTTATCAAAGACGACAGACGGCGTCGCCGCCCAGAAGTATATGCAGTGTCTGAGAAACATCAGCTAGCCAAGTCGCCTAAGAGTCGGTACTGTGAGTACCACAAAAGTAAAACGCATGACACAGGTAGTTGTTCGGTACTAAAGAAGGAGATGGAGGAGAAACAACTTAAGGGAGACCTGGTGGAGGTGGCGCGAACCTACGCGCCAAATTGAGAACGCCAAGGGTCCATCCTGCGAAGGAGTTCAGCCCAAGGAGATATTCATGATACGCAGCAAAAGAAGTAGGGAGGAACAACGAGGCGAGCATGTCATTGTTAAACCGTCAGCACGTGCGCTCACGTTCTCCATACAGGATCCCCGTCCGGACGGTTGGAGAGGTGAGAACCCTCTAATAATACAGGCATCCATCAAAGACGTAACTATCCATAGGGTCTATGTCGACACCGGGAGTTCAGCAGACATCATCTATGAGCATTGTTTCCGGCTCCTCCTGGATCGCTGGAAAGATAATTTGCGACCTACGCCTGGTAGGCTGGTGAGATTCACCGGCCAAGCCTGTAGCCGTTGGGCACGATCCACCTCCCCTTAACAATCACTAGCCACGACAAGCAATGGAAGAAGACCGCCCAGATAGACTTTGTGGTCATTCGACACTCGGCGGAGCACAACATCATCTTAGGGAGGACTGCCCTCTTGAAGCTAGGGGCCGTACCTTCAACCATGCATGGGATCATGAAACTCGACACACCAAAAGGCGAAGCCACGATTTTGGCCACCTCGCCCAGAGAATTGCGGTGCTATACAGTTATGAAGCCAGCGGAAATAACCACAGGGCCCAAGAGGCCCAGGGGCAACCCCGCAAAGGGGAAGGAGGTAATCAATGAGAGATACCCCGACCAACCGGTCAATGTTGGAAGCGACCTCCCAAGCCACACAATAAGAGCACTGGTCGATTTGCTCAAACGCTATAAACATGTATTCGCTTGGACCCCTACAGATATGGTGGGGGTAGAAAGGAAAGTCATTGAACATAAATTAATGATCAAACCGGGGGTAAAAGAGGTTAAGCAGAAGAAGAGGGTACAAGGAGGAGACCGCAACAGGGCGATCAATGCAGAAGTGTCTAAGCTAACGGAGGTTGGAATAGTAAGGGAGGCCATGTTCCCAACATGGATTGCAAACCCAGTTATGGTCCGCAAGCAGGATGGGTCGTGGCGCATGTGCATCGACTTTTCTGATTTAAACAAGGCATGCCCTAAGGATTGCTACCGAATCCCCGAAATCGACCAAAAGGTAGAGTCGCTACAGGGATTTAAGCTAAAATGCTTCTTGGATGCATACAATGGGTATCATCAGATATTGATGAGCAAAGAAGACGAAGAAAAAACAGCTTTCTATACAGACCATGGCACATTCTGCTACACTAAGATGCCTTTCGGGTTAAAGAATGCAGGGGCGACATACCATCGGCTGGTCGACTCGATATTCGCCAAGCAAATTGGATGGAATATTGAGGTGTATGTAGATGACATGGTGATTTAGAGTCCAAATGAAGAAAAGATGCTACAAGACATCGAGGAGACTTTCAAAACATTAGAGGTGGCCAAGATGAAACTAAACCGAGCCAAATACACGTTTGGAGTGGAGGAGGGACAATTCTTGGGCTACTATGTTACTAGACAAGGCGTTCAGCCTAGCCCGTCCAAGGTCGATGAGTTCATCGAGATGCCAACCCTAAACTCTCTTAGAGATGCGCAAGGTCTGAACGGGAAGCTCACAACTCTAAGCAGGTTCATCTCGAAGTCTGTCGACAAGGCTATGCCACTGTTCCACACCTTAAAGGGATGCATCGAGAAAAACAATTTCCAATGGACGAATGAAGCTGAGAAGGCGCTCCAGAGAATCAAGGAAGCGCTGAACAAGCTGTCGACCCTAGCAACTCCTATTCCCGGAGAAACATTACAAATGTATCTCTCGACATCAGGCGAAGCAATATCATCGATATTGGATGTGGAAAGGGAAGGGGAGCAGAGACCAGTATACTTTGTTAGCAGAGCGCTGTAGGGACCAGAACTCAACTACCCCATGGTGGAAAAATTGGTACTGACGCTCATCTACGCTGCGAGACGATTAAGGCATTACTTCCAGGCACATCAAATCGAGGTACTCACAAGCTACCCCATTAAACAAATCTTGCTCAAGCCGGAGACGTCGGGTCGACTGGCCAAGTGGGCAATTGAACTGGGAGAGCACGATATAAAATATCGCCCAAGAACAAGTATCAAAGGGCAGGTGTTGGCTGATTTCTTACTAGAAATTCCTAACGGAGGGAACCCGGCGAAAGATAAAGTGTGGGTAGTTGAAGAGGCCCCTACCGGCGATGGTTCATGGACCCTGTACACGGACGGAGCATCCAGCAGGGAAGGCTCAGGGGCGGGGCTTATCCTGACTAACCCAGAAGGAGAATGGGTAACATACGCCCTCCGTTTCGACTTCCACACATCGAACAACGAGGCGGAGTACGAGGCGCTACTTGCAGGGCTGCGACTCGCCAAACAGATGGGCGCGAAAGCTGTAACAACACTAACCGATTCAAGGTTAGCAGCGAACCAAGTTAATGGGAGTTTCGAGGTAAGAGACCAAAGAATGGGAAAGTATGTAAAGATGGTAAAGCAACTGATAGGATCATTCGGCCGATTTACAATCAAGCAGATACCCAGAAGTGAGAATAAGAGGGCAGACGCTTTGAGCAAGCTAGCGTCCATTTGTTTTGACCGCTTCTCAAAGAAAGTTCTAGTTGAGGTGCTCCGGGAGAGAAGCATTGATGAACACCAGGTGAGCATCCTGACCCCCGTTGGACCCACATGGATGACACCGTTCCGGGAATACCTCCAGAGAGGAGTGTTGTCGGACGACCATGACGAGGCTAGAAAAATACGTTTAAAGGCGCCCTCATTCGCAATGGTGAACGGGGAATTGTACAAGAAGGGATTCATGTCTCCATGGCTAAAATGTGTAGATCAAGCCAAGGGGAAAGAGATATTGTAGGAAGCACATTCAGGGCAGGTAGGCGCACACGAAGGGGCGAGGGCTTCGACAGGAAAAGTGCTACGAATGGGGGTATACTGGCCGACGATACATCAAGACGCAGTAGAGGTAACCAAGAAATGTGGGGAATGTCAGTCTTACGCCGCAGTCCAGACGGAACCCCCGACGCCACTAAGTAATATATTCAGCCCATGGCCTTTCTACCAGTGGGGCATAGACATAGTGGGTCCATTCCCAGAAGCACCAGGGAAGCTGAAGTATATGGTGCTAACCATGGATTACTTCACAAAGTGGATTGAAGCTGAGCCACTGGCATGCATATCTGGGAGGCACATGATAAAATTTGTGTGGAAAAACATCATGACAAGATTCGGAACACCTAAGGTTCTCATCAGCGACAATGGTTTGCAATTCGCTGAGAGCCCATTCAGAGAATGGTGCACCGCCAAAGGGATAAGCCAACGCTTCACATCGGTGGCACACCCTCAAGCGAACAGTCAAACGGAGGTGTCCAACCGAACCATTGTCAATAGGATCAAAAAGAGGTTGGGCAAAGCAAAAGGGAATTGGGTAGAAGAGATACCAATGGTGCTATGGTCATACAGGACCACACCACGGAAAAGCACAAAGGAAACCCCTTTCAGCTTGACATATGGGACCGAAGCCATGCTCCCCATGGAAGTGGCAGTGTATACGCTAAGGGTGGCCAACCAAGACGAGGAAAGCAACACACAAAACCTGAGGATAAACTTAGATATCCTTGAGGAGAAACGTGAAGAGTCGGGAGTACGCCAAGCTGCATACAAACATGTAACAGAAAGGTATTACAATCAAAGGGTAAAGGAGAAGGCCTTCAAAGTGGGCGAGTATGTCTTGAGGAAAAACGAGGCCAGTCGGGCACAACCCCAGGGAAAGCTGGGCCTAACGTGGGAAGGCCCATACAGGGTCATAGAGGCAAACAGGAATGGCGCATACGTGTTAGAGACGATGGAAGGAAGGCCCATTCCAAGAACATGGAACGCTAGGAACCTAAAGAAATATTTTTTCTAAAAGAAAAGATGTAACCCTAGTTGGTTGATGTTCCATTAAGTACGTTGCATCCTAGAGTACTTAGAGTACATCTATCCATGCTAAGTGACATGAAAATTGATACTCAGTGTATTTCTATGTTTAAAGACATGAGTTCAGTACTCGACACATATAGAATCTCATGCATAAGTGACATGAGCTTAATACCTAGTGTAATTTAAAAAAAAAACAAAAAAACTCGTGGTTAAATAACAATGCCATTGCTGATCTTTCATACTTAGTGTAATAATCTCCAATGATTGAATGGTGAGTGCTAAGTGCATCCGATGTGAGCACTTAGTGTGTCAACGGTAACCAAAAATAAGGCAAAATGTTTGGCACATCTTGAGCAATATGAAATAAACAAATAAGCCAAGCACAAAAAAAAAGTAGATAGTAGATAACGCATAGTGCATGTCAAACATACAAATATAAAAAAAAAAAAAAAAAAAAAAAAAAAAAAAAAGAAGAGAGAAAACATTGTTCATCAGTTCAACCATGGTAAAGCGAAACACATAGACTAAACAAAACAAAGAAATATTATGACTCCAAACCATCTCCAATAGCCTTATCACCAACCACAACCCCCTCCATAGCATCATCCTCACCTACCTTTCCAGCCAACCCACCAGAAACTTCCCTATCATCCACCACATCATCAGCATCATCACCATTAACACCTGCTCAACCATCACCACTAGCACCACGATCCTTCTCATTCCCTCCCACATCAATGTCATTCACAAGCACCATTTCACGACCTGTAGCATCCTCAGGAGTGCCCTCTGAACCAAACGAACACAACTCTCGCAAACCATTAATACACACCTCTCCCAGACCCAAAAGACCTGTGTGATCCATGCTAGCGAAGGACAAGAGAGCATCACTTACGCTAACCGCAGGCCCGACAGACAGCGAACCAGCACCTGCACCCCCACTTTCACCACCACCGGAAGTTTTCTGAACAGATTCAACCCCAACCATATATGCAGCATGGCGGATAAGACTGATAGCATTGGTAAAGTCAGGATGCTCTATCAGCTTATCAACGATACGCTGAACACCGATCTGCAACAACCAATCCAAGTCTCGACGAACAGCACACACATCTGCTTGCAGCGACGACACAAGCTTGTCGCGGTCAACGACGTCACGCTCGAGACTCTTAACCTGGATCATTAAACCTTCGTTCATTTGAGTAAGAGAATCAACCTTGGCCTCCAATGCAGCCCTAGCCTCATCCAGAACATTCTTCTCAGATGCCAGCAACTCACATTTCTTTTCAGACAAGCAAAGATCGTCGCCAAGCTCACCCAGGCGGCACTCCAGGCTTGCCACACGCGACCCACAGGTGGCATGAGCGACCTCCATCTCGCCAAGGCTACGGATGTGTCGGGAACCTGCAATAAGATAGATCATCGCTTGTGCAGCAGCATAGGTCATGTTGTGAGCAAGGGAGGGGCTACCCATCGCATCCATATCCCCCACTGCAGCCGGAGGGAAGGCATGACGCGAAAACTCCAAGGCATTGGCACGAACAGAAAGACGAGAATTGTCGCGAAGATCCCAAGATGGCATAAAAACCGTCGACCCAGAAGCACCATCATCAGGGCCACCATCTTTGGAAACTGTAACTGGCCCGTGGGGACCAAAGCCTTTTGTGGGAGAAAGCTTGGGAGGAAGAAACGGAACACTTGGAGAAGGGATCGAAGAAAAATCTGAAAAACCGGGCTGTTCAGTCGCCCTATTGACTCCCTCAGACTGTTGCACGTCGTCATCGGGAATCACAACCACGCCAGCGGAGGAGGAGCTTACTGGTGTGGAACTCATCGAGCTCAGCAGATGAGAAAAGTTGTGCCTAGTATGCGCCCTCTTGGGAGCAGGAGGAGTGCCAGTCACCGGCTCACGCATCGCCTACACAACTTTCCATTTCGCCTGCATCCGCCGAACGTCAGCAATGATACCATCTTTGTTGTCCTCACCGTCATCCGGGGAAGAGGAAGGAGCACCGCCCGTTGGCATAACAAAGGAAATTAGGTGGGTAAGCACCAGACCTCCCTCAGATGCAGACGAGCCCACTGGAGGGACAGGAGGAGTAGGGGTGCTGAGACGATCTGCCTGACGAGGAGGGGGAAGACGCTCGAACAGATCCACCTCACGAAACTCCAATTTGCCTCGATAGCGTTTACGCAGCACCTCATCCATGGATAAAGAAGACTCAAAACCTAAAGAAAGTAGAACGAAAGGTAAATCAGATGGAGGCGGT
Organism: Lactuca serriola; assembly: GCF_051521515.1. NCBI lineage: Eukaryota > Viridiplantae > Streptophyta > Magnoliopsida > Asterales > Asteraceae > Lactuca > Lactuca serriola. Next base: position 238,794,408 of record NC_136410.1, read on the forward strand.
TAAGGGAAACAAAAAAAAAAGAATAAGGTAAAGAGAGAAACAGGACATATGCGATACTCACCATCGACGACACCGCCATCTTGCCACGCCGCCTCCAGGAGGGGCTCATCCCTACCCCGGACAGAAGTGCTTCGGAGTAATCTTCAGCGGTTACCTGCACACTCTTCAAGAAACCGGCGACTTCTTGATTGTAAGGGAAGAGCTTAGGGACAGTATCGGCGAAAACATTGGCACGGTAGCGACCACTCCCAACCAGTTCCTAATTCACCCACAACCACTTACCTTGCTAATTCTTGGGGGTGCGCCCATCAGGAACTAGGGCATGTCCCCCTCGCCGGGCCGAAAAAGTACACTTATCTCCGGTAAGGCAGAACCGGAAGAAGAACTTGAAGACGAAGTAGTCGGGAACATACCCATTGGCTCTACAGATCATCTCGAAAGCAACCACTTTGTTGACAGCATTAGGGGTCAACATGTGAAGACTACAACCATCCTTCTGAAGAACCTCTTCTTGGAAATCTGTCAAAGGAAATCGTATACCAGCAAGTAGGGTTTTTAGGAAAACCTAAATTTTTCCAGGGGGGAGAAGAGATGCTAGAGCCTATAGAGGGAAATTCCACACCTTCCAAGGGACACAAGCCATAAGTAGCCTCCAACTGTTGATACTCGACGGCAGAAGGGACAATTACAGGAAGATAGCCATGAAAGGAGAGAAAAGACGAATACGCAGGGAAAAGAGGGAAGAAATGGCGAAAATCGTTCTCCGAAAACCACCCTTAAAGGAAGAAGAAGAGGCGGGACATTTAAATTTCCGACATGCTGACGTAAGATGCGAGTCGTTCCTACTAATTTACCTTTATACTGGGAAAGGTTTCACTCTCCGGCTTGGAGAGATTTGAGAACGGTTCGGAACGAAACTGCGGGAAGAGAGGCTCACAAGGGCAAATAGCTAAAATTCTCTCAATAGAGATGCGGGGATCCGCCCTAATCGTGTATCTGGCAACGGGAATCGACGATTTACCTAACACATAGCGTGAGTAGTGTAAACACTACCTCACTAAATTGTATTATTTTACGGGTTTATTAGTGTGACGAACACGAGGAAAAGACAATTCTCGGGTTCCTTGTACTGGCTCCCTCTGTCTGCCTCATATCTTTGGCTAGAATCGGCGTTGGTTTCCTTCAGGTAGTTACCTAGGGTTCTTTTCTTGTGAAGACATATTGAATTTCTACCCTGCCTTCCTTCTGATTCCAACTCTGGGTGTCACCGCTTCATGATGGATGACTAGAATCTCGGAAGTTTAGGCGAATCTCTCACCACTGTCTCTAAAAGAATATGGGCACTTGGTGCATTCAATAGTCTCGACCCAGTTCATTTATTTCCGAACAGGAAATCTTCTCAATGAACCTCCTTGGGGTCGGAATCAACTCTTCTGTCAAGCACTGAAGTGGGTAGGGTTTTCTACAGGGTTCGTGCGAGAATGGAAATGTCTAAAGAATCCTAAGGGATTATTAACATTTCACTGTATGATCCATATCGAGTCCTGCTACGATTACACAGGGTATACAAATCATATATAGATTAGATCCGATAGGCCTTCAAATATGTGATACTACTCCAGAACCACATCCCAACGAGGAAAAGGAAACAGAGCGAAACCACACATTCTTAGCCTATGGGATCCTTATTATATAAAATCTTGGAAGTATACCCTCTGTAGTTGTAGGTATATCAATAGGGATCTTTTTAGTTATTCACGCAAGGTTGCTTATGATTCTAAAATACCCCTATGGTATTTTAATTCTTGTTTGATTCTTATCTTCTGAATATCATTCTGGGATTAGTGTGAATCTTTTAGTGTTCCAAAATACTCCTATAGTATTTTAACTTTATGTTTGGCTCTAGCAATCCTAGTTGGTAAGTTTCAGACCTGCTGCACACCACTATCACTCCCGAGCACACGTTCATCGCATCTCGGATAAATGTAGTTGATCAGGTTGCATTTATCCCAGCTTACGATTACATAACTGCCCAGGTTTGACGGTAATGCTCAACATCCGAAGACTTTTATTATGTTCTTCTTGTGATACTTTTGTTTGAGTGTTTAGATTCTGGATGTTATTATACTTTGGTAAAATATGGTTATATTTTAAAGTATAATTCTTGGTCAGAGTGTTTTATCCCTTTGTGTTTATAGGTTGTATATATTTTATGAATTGATATACTTAGCTCACTATAAACAATGCTCTGATACCAATCTGTCACACCCCAAAACCGAAACGGCGGAAACGTTATGGGGTGGATGACGTCCTGTCAAGTATCACAACACATGCATTATAGTAATCAAAGTACAACAAGACATTGCATTAATAGTAATAATTTTACATGGTTACATTACAACAATTCAAAGTATACAAGTAATAGAAGAAATACAGCGTGGTACTAAGCTATCTTCATCAACAGCTCCGGGATGTACCTGTCTAATGCTAACCTGAGAATACAAGTTATTCGAAAAGCGAGTATCAGCATTTTTACAAATGCTGGTGAGTTCATAAGCATTTAGTGACATTTCATTCAAATAACTTAATAAAGTAATATTTTAAGAGGTTTCAAAGTATTAGAGTCTTTTCCAGAAAATCCTATATTTTCTTTAAATAAAGCAGCCTTCTACCAAGACTGGTCAGTGATGTGTGGTAAAAAGTAGTTTTCCCTAAGTTGCTATCATTATCAAAATACCAAATTTGAATATTGAGGAAAGCAAACGACATCAGGGAATATCATATGCCTTAGCAGTGAGGATTGCTGACTAAGGCAAGAAACCATAGACTCCAGGAAGGTATCAATCAAATGATACGCCTGGTTCAGTCTAACAAGTGGAGACGCAGACCCCAGAAGGTACCAAATGCAAGGTACAACTAGTAAGGTCCAATACGGTGAATACAGACCACAGACAATATCAAATGAAAGATACGTCTGGCAAGGTCTAAAGCAGTGAACATAGTGAATACAGTGAATTCTGCGAATACAGTGGATACAGACCCCAGACAGCATTAGATGAAGGATACGTCTTGTAGGGTCAAAACAGAGGAGACAGACCCCAGACAGTATCAAATGAAAGATACGTCTTGTAGGGTCAAAACAGTGTGACTCTGAAAATGAGTTACCAGCATACAGTGTAAACTGCCGGAGAAATACCGTTACCTTAAGGCCATGAATTATAAGGTAACCCGGGATACTCGTAACCATACTAACCGACACTAGAGTACCAGACGCCCTACAAGCATCTATATAATGTGACATTTGTCACCCCTTGGCTTGGTGAGCCGTGGACTGTAGCTAGCAGTCAGGGTGCGGGGGTGTCAATCTCGTATAGGCCTATACACACAATGTCCGCTCTCCCTACAAGAGACTCTGGTTACCAACTAGATGACGGAGAAGGCCGTGTCCTGAAGATGCATCCCAAATAGTGGGTTTCTAATGAAAGTGTTGAACTAGAGGTAGAGACTCTTAACTGAATTGACTGAAGTAACCCGTATGTCTAAGCTTGTATACATAGTATATAACTAATGAATCAAACGACCTTCGGATGGATATCCGATCCCACCAGACCACATCTCAACGAAGAAAAGGAAATAGGGTAGACAAACCTTCCTAAGTCCTTCAACCATTGTTTATATGCGTCTACACAAGCACAGACATACATCTAACTATGCTTGAGTGGGTATCAAGTAAAAGTGATTCTCGTGAAGTAGGAGTGTCTAACAAGTGAAGTAAGAGCGGTCGCAAGTGAAGCATAAGTGTCGAATAAGTATAAGCGCATCGCGAAGTGGAGATGACCACAAGTGAAGTAAGGGCGTATCAAGTATAAGTGAAGTAAAGTCGATCTCAAGTATAAGCGCATCGCGAAGTGGAGATGACAAAAAGTGAAGTAAGAGCGTATCAAGTATAAGTGAAGTAGACTCGTATCACTAAGTAAGAGGGTGAATAAGTATAAGCGTCATCAGGTATAAGTGACTTCAGGTATAAGCGAAAGCATTACAGAGTAGGAGTATAAAATAAGTATAAGTGAAGCAGCAGTAACTAACAATTTGAAAGTATTCATGAAAACCTTTGAAAACTTTATTACTCAGGAAATCGCATTTGTATTCTTTGATAAAATGAGTGTGAAAACCTTTAGAAATCTTTAGGAATCTTTTATAAATCAGTTTGAAAATGAATCTTTGATAAGCAATAAAAGTAAGAACTTGAACAATTGAAAAACCCTTTTTGAAAGCCATTTATAGTGTCCTACTCGGTAAAACAGTGTACAGTGGTAAATTCTTGTGCATGCGGGTTATCAATCACATGTGATTGGTTATGATAACTGGCATGTTTAACTTGTATTCCCCCCTATAAAACATTTAAAAAAATTTAAAAGGTTCATTCAGGGGTATGAACTCACCTGGTGTAAGTAGGTCCGACGAAAGTGCCGTTTGGGCGTTCGGTGTCACGCAAGGACTTGAACACACACAATGACCTATTTTAACATATGATAACATATGTTCACATACAATTAGCATATAATATACTAATTAAACAATTATACACACTCAAAGGAGCGGAAAACACTTTTGGTTGAGTGTTTGGGGTCCCGGGTAGCGTTTAAGGGTGCTAAGGGTCTCCTATCAGTTGTGGAACTTTGCTAAACTCAAATATCAAGTGTGTGAATGGATTTAAAGCATTAATATGGACCAAACAAGGAGTTTACGGCCCAACCTAAGGGAGTTTATGGCCGTAAACTCCCAAGGTCAAATTCTTGGGTGTTTGATGCTTCTAGCTTGTTCATAGAATTATTCCAAGCACTTTTCCTAAAAGGCATGAGTGGGTTTCAGGCCTCTAAGGGTATGTTCCATGAGTTTATGGCCAAAGGACCCCTCCCAAAGGAGTTTACGACCGTAAACTCTAATCCTTAGAGTTTTGGGAAGTTTAAAGCCCCTATTGCCTTTCTAGGATTTTTCTATGATGTTTGATGCTATTTTGGGTGATTAAAACCATCATTTGAGGGGGTTTTGGGGAGTTTACGGCCTAGAGAATTGCTTGGGCCGTAAACTCCAAGAAATCCCTCATTTCCTTGAGTTTTAGTCCTTAAATCCCCTCCTAGTATTTTATGGTAAGTGTATAAGGCCTTTTGGGGGACAAAACAATTATTTTGGGCATGTTTAAGGGTGTGTACGGCCTTGACCCTTGTCTGGGCGTAAACTCCTTTCATTAAATCATTTTAGAGTGTTTCAATGGTTTAAACTCAAGAGGATAAGTCCCTAAATTATGTAATAAGCCCTAGGATGAGTTTGGGAGTGTTTTGGGGCACTTTTGACATGATTTTGAGGAGTTTACGGCCTAAGATTGTGCTTGGGCCATAAACTCTTCTTTGAGTCCTAAATCCATGCATTTTAGTGTTTAAACACCCCTAGGCTATATCCCCTAATTATTTCCAAGCTTATGGACAAATTTAAACGCATGTTTGGCACCAATTTAGGGGTTTACGGCCCTAGAATGTTCCTGGGCCGTAAACTCCTTATACCATGCCTTCTTGGATGATTTTTAGGCTATAAACATAAATCAATACGTTTAGAATAGGCTAGGGTAAGCGGACTTACAATTTGGAAGCGTTTGGTTGCGGATTCGGGGCGAAAACGGGTCTAGAGAGAGAGTTTAGAGAGAGTGTAAAAAGTCTACAATGGACTCCACTCACCCTTATATGGGTTTCACAGTCGGGGCTCAGTGGAATTTTACCCGATACTGCCGTTAAACGGGGCTTTTGGTCGCACCCGATTTAGTGGTCGTAATAATAAAACTTGACATTTTCCCCAAATAAATGGAAATGTGTGTCCTGTGTTTTTATTTCCTTTTATCACGACTTAACGGCATGTTAAAGGTAATCAAATGGAAATGCTTATTAAATTGACGCCCTCTAACTAACGGAACTTTTATACAGTGGAATATTCCGTTAACGGTAACGGGGAAATGTAACGGGACAACTTGGGTTGTCACACGCTGCGCGTACCATATGTGTACGCTAAGCGTACCCGGCTGCATCTCAGAATTGGGGAACGCCACCCGGTACGCGGCGCGTACTGGGATTACGCCCGGCGTACTCCCCAGCTTCATCCCCTTATCTCTTAAGGTCTTAAACGGTTAAGATCCACGTCCAAATTCTAGATCTGACCACATCTAAGCCTCTTAATCCATAAAGTTGATGACTTTAAGTCTTTGCATGGCTGAACAAGCTACCAACTCCCATAATGTTCCTTCCTTTAACTCTAGAAGTCTTATTACACAAGCATGACCTCAAACTAACATCCAAGGTGGAATCTTTATGGTTCTAAATCACTAATACCATTGAAAAGGGACAGATCTCGGACCATGGAGCACTTTATACTCATAAAGTCTCCACCTTTGGGGTTTTTAGCCCTAGAAATGGCACATGCAACAACAACCAAAAGAAGAGGAATGTTTTGAACTTTATACCTCCAAGTGTAGCCCTTTTCTCTGTAGATCTTAGATCCAAAATGGCACCTGAAGCTTTAGCTTCCAAGACCTCCTTTCCTTCTCCTTCACTAGGTCACCAAAGCACAATTAGCTCCAACAACACTCTCACACACTAAGGACGATGGGAGGCTCTCTTTTAGGGTTTCACTCACTGATATGGAGGCTGAGAAATGAGCCTTAGCACCCTTTAAATAGTGAACAAGACGGATTAGGGATTTTGCATCTGGGCCGGGTACGCCCGGCGTAACTCTGGGTACGCCCAACGTACCTTGGCGACTCCGCGTCCAATTTAAGCGCATGAGTACGTGCAACGTACCCCTCTGGTACGCCCAGCGTACTCACTTTCTATAAACCCTCCACTCAAGGACTAATCATGACCAATCGACAAAGAACAAGGGTGAAATAAATGTACCTGAATCTCGGGGTGTTACACTTGGTACCTCTATGATCGCCTGGCATACATAAGTTATGTATAATTAAGATGAATAAGAAGGTCGACTGAGTGACTCTTCCCTATCTCCACAACCAAACAAGGAACAAGAATTGAGGCGGAATCAATCACTCTAAATCTGCAAAGTCTTAGCTATGCACAACCCTGATGTACATACTAAGCCATCACAGCTCCCTATACGGATCTTTAGTTCTCTTATGAATGTTGTGCCTTGTTTAGATGAGTGAGTTATTATAATTACTTTTAAATGTTCCTCAAGTTTCAATCTTATATAAATATAAATTAATTTTTAAGGTAATTATTATTTCGAAGACGTACCGCTGGTCACTAGGGACTCCGGGGTAGCTTCTCTTGCAGTGATCATCATAATTCGTCCATCCCCGCCTGAGTTCTTCGTTATTGGGCAATCCCTCTTGTAATGCCCTGTCTCACCACAGCCATAGCAGGCATGGTTTACTTCTACTCCGGGGACTTGGGAGATCGGTTGTGTCGGTGGCCTGCAGAACTGGACAGTGTGCCCCTTCCTATGGCAATTCATGCATTACATTTCCTAACATACTCCGATGTGGTGGTGGTTACACCCATCACACTTCGACAGAGTTCCAACATATCGACTGGCAGATGTTGGAGTAGTAGGTGTTGTGGCGGCATATATAGTACCCATTTGTTGCTCTTGCGCGATTTCCTGTGTTGTTTGCTCTTTCTTCTTTTTCCCCGACTTTCATTTATATTCCCCTCCCTCTGATGGCTCGGGAACAAGGACCACCACGCCATGGCCGACTCCATGGTCAATGAGTCACTGGGCCAGGCGTTTGGCGCTATCGAAGGTAGTTGGGTTGGAAGACAGCACATCCCCTTGAACTGGGGAAGATAACCCCAGATGTACCTTTCTATCTTCTTACTCTCCGGGGTAACCATTTCGGGACAAAGTGTTGCCAGGTCGCTAAACCTGTCAGTATAGGCCACTATGTCTGAGCCGACCATGGTATGCTCCCATAGTTCTTGTTCCATCTTTTGTACTTCGCCCCTTGGGCAGTATTTCTTGCAACATCATTTCTTTCAAGCTTTCCCAACCTATCGAGTTAGCCACTGGTAGGGTTAATCACTTGACATGGCTATTCCACCATGTTAGGGCTCTATCAGAGAAGGTGCAAACAGCAAACTTAACTTTGCTGCCTTTTGGGCATAGACATATTGCCATGAACGAATCTGTCTTCTCGAACCATCGCATTAGAGCAATGAATCCCCCATTTCCATTAAAGGATTTCGGTTTGCAGTTCATGAAGTCCTTGTACAAACACTCGCGGGGGTATCTGTGGGTAACTCCAGGGTTTGTTAAGTGGGTACTGCTACCGGTTCTGTTCGTACCACTTTTGCTGATGTAAATTAGAATAGTTGTTACTGTGGCTGCTATTCCTGCTTGCAGAGCAGCCAGATCGAATTGTGGTGGTGGATTCTCTGTTGGGTCATTGACTACGCATCTTGCAGGTCTACTGTGAGGCATCTTTTGCTAAAAGAATACAAAGACGAGACGAAATAAGTGTATAGCAGTGTTTATAAGTCGAAAGTTGAATGACTAAGTTATCCTAGTTTTGAGTGCATCTTGTTCGGACTTTCATAGGGTTTTGGAAACAATTCATAAAAGAGAATCTATACAAAATAAACTATACGAATCGGAAGTGGCTATCCTCGAATGAATATCTGTGAATTGAATAACTGATACTAGTTGCACGAAAAGAAATAATCCTAACACATAGTGTGAGTAGTGAAATCACTAGCTCACCAAGTCAATTAAGGTAATTATTTATTAGTGTGACACAAATGACGTTTTTAGTTTATCCATCTTATCATTTCTTGGAAATCTCTTCTTAAGTCTCTTTTTGTTCCTTCTTGAGTCATCTGCTGACTGCTATGATGGAGTGGTTACATCTATCAGGGTTTGTCATACGAGAATGGAAATGTCTAAAGAATCTATGAGGTTTGAGTGTAACATTATGAGGTGATCCTTACTTGGTCCTCCTATAATTGCACAATGTACAGAAGTTGTATATAATTTATGATAAATACATCTTTGAATAAGTGATCACTCCGAAACTACAACCAAACAAGGAACAGGAAGTGAAGCATAGATCACAACTTCTAAGTCTATAAAATCTTAATTATATTAAACCTTGGAAGTATACACTCCGGAATAATACACCTACCAGAAGGGCCTTTTAAGCTCTCACATAAGTTATTTATAGTGTCCAAAATACTCCTATAGTATTTTAATGTAATGAACATGGTATGTTTTAAACTTGTTGTTGTCTTGTAGTATCATAAAATACTCCCATAGTATTTTAACGTTATGTTCTGATCTAGAATTCCCTTGAATCGAGTTACGTAAGTTTTAAGACTGTTGCAACACCACATCACTCCCAAACACATGTCGGTCACATCTCGAGTGAATATAGTTGATCAGGCTATATTGATCCTATATATGATTACATAACTCTCCAGGTTTGACCGCAATGTTCAACCTTTAAATACTTATGTTCTGTTCTTCATGTGATACTTGTTCTAGTATGTATATATGTATAAGCATGTATGTATACTTTTATAAATTATTGTTATATCTTTAAAATATATTATTATCTAGAGCACTTCGACCTCATTGTATTTATAATTCTATATCTTTTATAGGTTGATATACTTAGTTCACTATAAAAAATGCTTTGATACCAATCTGTCACACCCTCAAACCGGAACAACGGAAACGTTCGAGGATGGAGGACGTCATGTTTAGTATCACAACACATGTTTCATTGTAATCATAGTGACAAACAACCATTGTATTAATATTAAAGTATTTACAAAGACAGTAATTCACATAAGATTGAATCCTAAAGTAAATAACAAAACAAGACATGAAGCTACTATACTTCATCTTCTGAATCCCACCACGCATACCTGTCTACTAGTTCCCTGAGAATACAAGTTATTTTTAAAGAGTAGATCTACATTTAAGTTGGTGAGTTCATAAGTATTTTAGTGATGTAAAGTACGTTGAAAGTTCTTTTTAGAAAAGTTTGCCTGTTCCTTTAGAAAATCCTATATCTTCTGATGTGATGAAAGATAAGTAAGAATGATTGTACAATCCTTTCTATAGGTACTAAATGGATACAAGTTATATACAATTTAGAGTAAATAAACAATAGATTTTGGGAATCTGCCCAAAGCCCACAACTAAATAAGGAACAGGGAATGAGGCGGAAGTCACACATCCCATTGTTTCTTTGATCTTCGTTGTATATAACCCTGGCGTTTCCATTTGGTACTTACGGGGTTAACTTTAATAGTTCTTCATATTTGATGAACACATTCCCTAAGAAAAACCCTTATTTCCTTTAGTTAAAATGGTAACCATAATAGTTCCTTCTATAATCACTTAGTTTATACAAGCCATATATAATCTAATATTAAACAGATAGTTAATTGTGTGAATCTGTCGTAAGCCGACAACCAAACAAGGAACATGAAGTAAGGCGGTAAGCACACATCCAACTGCCTATCGTATATTAATTATGTATAACACTGATGTATAAACTAAGGTATTATAGAATTAACCACTAAATGTCCTTTAAGTTATACTGGTTTAATAAAATCGACTAAACCCCTTTACTGATAAGGTTCTAGTTTATTCTACTACATGTTCTATCTGAAAAGTATGCTTTTGTACTAGAAAATGGTGTATTGAATTTGTATACTATGACCTGACCCATACCTAGTACTCCTTCTGATTACTTGGTGTATACAGATATATATATATATATATATATATATATATATATATATATATACATATATAAATGTGTGTGTAGGGTTTCAAAGCACTCCATGGATGATGGCAATGGGCCCCCTTGATGATTTCTAGGTTAAAAGCCCAAGACTTGTCTTTTCCCTATAAATAGTCATGTATTATTCACTATTAGGGTTAAGAGTGAGGCAAAATGTAGCCGCCATGTGAGGTTTCTTATGTAGTGTTAGATTCTTTAGTCTATGCTGAAAGTGTAATTTATTCCTCATATTTGAATAAATCAAGTGATCATTTGACATAATCTTCATATTTGTGTTTGTTCTTATTTTCTGCATCTTGTTCATCAAATCTCAATTAGGGTTTTAATCCCAACAAGTGGTATCAGAGCGGGTCTTTGAAAATCTATTGATTTTTAAAGTATCGGTTCTTGATTTGATGATTTTCTGCACAAGATTTTGAAGATTTTTGATGTTTTAGCGACTTGGAATCAAGCTTTCTGTTCAAGCAACTGTTCATGAAAAGTTATGTGTTATGTTACTGTTCATCTAGTATTTTCCTTGATCCAATCGGTGTTTCTGATCGTATTCGTGATTGGATACGTTTCTTAATTCCGTGTAAAATCAACAATCATTATATTGTTTTAGTCTGGCCCAAATAATTGATCCAATACTATTCATATTGTTCTTGATCCCAACATGTTTCGTTCACTGTTCACTCTTGAACCCACAAATATCGTTCATTGTTCATTGTTCCTTTATTGCCGATTGAAATCTCAAAATCTCACAAATCAAAAGTTTTTTTTTGGGTTTAATTTTATGGCAATTGAATACTCTTTTGTTCTACTGTTCTCGATTTCTATTTGTGTTTTGGTCTTCAAATCGATTCTGTCTGTCTTAATCGACTTTGCTCTCGAGTTTTGTTTTGGTCTTCAAATCAATTAGATAAAATGTTCTTGGAATCATCTGTTGATTTTTGTATGATCGATTGTGACACTAGGTCTAGATTTGCCATTCGATGTTGATTAGGGATTATTATTTTGAGACCTGATGATGAACAGCCGAAGACAAATCGATAAGCGGATATTTTGGAACAATGGGGTAATGAAAAATTTGGTAGTCGGAATGATGTCACTCGATTGGAACTTAAATCTAAACTGAAATTGCAAAATCAATCTGAATCGTGTTGCTCAGAATGAAAGAATCGGGGTGTTAAGGAATAGAAGCGATTGGAAGAAGATGTTTTGGTGGTCAATGATAAAAGTCAAAATTGGAACAAATGGTCTCACCTGTAAATACAATTGGATACGAAGGTTGTATGGGAATGACTATGAAGTTCGGAACCGAAACCTTATTCGCATTTGATGATTGATTTTGGGAATTGAAGTGCAGGTCTCGGAGTCGGAATTGGTAGTGTGATGTTGGATCGATTGATTCGGATTTGGAATTGTGACTGGGCTTGTATTCGTCACTCACATCTACATCGGAAACAAACCTGTGTTCGGGACCTAGTGTTCGCTGTTGGGTTGTTCAGAGTTTGGAATTGATTCGGAGTGAACGAATGAAATCGGGATGATATGAACAAATGTTCCTGTGAGTCAAACTAGAAAGAGAAAATTTGATGCACTGCGAACACCTAACCAACGAACGATCAAAGATTGTTTGTTCTGGTCTCGTAATTATGTTTCCACGAAAGCTCAAAATCTTGGGTTCGTTTGTTAGCACTTGGAATGAAAGAATGGAGATTTTCCTCGGGGTAATGATGATGAATTAGGACCGAACCAGGAACAACGAACATGGGTTCGCTTGTTAATGTTTGGAGCGAACGGAGGATGAACTAAAAGTGAACATGTGCTCGGACCGAACATGGTTTTGGTTCAATGAACCTGGACCGAACCTAGGCTCGGTTGCTTGTGCTTGAAACAAAAGTGACTCAGATTCGCGTCTTTATGGTTGGAAATGATGGAATTGAATGGAAGCATATTTGTGGTTTCGCTTGAAATCATGTTCCATTCGTTGTGTTCATTCATTTAAATATAAATGGGGAAGATGACTTAATGTTTAATACTTGGTCCCTGCCATTTCAAGAATTTGACGATCTGGTCCCTATACTTTTCATGCCTTGGATGTTTTGGACCATTTACAGATTTTGTTAGATATATAAAGCGGTATGTTGATGCTGAATTACCATTCCAGCCCCTATCTTTCAGCAAGTGACAGTTTCGACCCAATATTCAGAAAATATTATAACTTTGTGGGCCGGTGAACAGTTTTGAATTCTTTAATGCATATATTTTTTCGTGAACAGAAAATTATGGATTCCATCAAGTCTTGGCGGTTCGGAAAGTCGTTTTTTCGTGATAACGACAAATTTTCACGACTTTTTTGGATTTTATAATTCATTGTATATATCATTTTGTCGCGGGGGAGCACAGTAATTTTTATCCATTCAAGATCATTCTCATGACCATTTGAAGGCTTTATAATCATGTTTTTGATTATAAATCGGGGGAGAATTTGGTATGGTCATTCGAAATCGGATTTGTAACTTTTCAAATTTGAAGATTTTTTATAAAGCTTGTGGTAGAATTATGAAGGTAGCTTTTATAACGGAAGTTCTTCATCGAGCTCTGCTAAAGCTTTTACAGAGAAGTATCCTTTACAGCGGAAGTTCTTTATCGAGCTCTGCTAAGGACTTTTTATATCTCTGACTTCTTGTATTTTCTCGATCAAGTGGCGTTACGAATCTTAAAGTTTGGGTTGTTACATGATATTTTTTGATGGCTTATATCATTAGCTTATTTGAAGATCATTGTGACTTGGAGGGGGAGCTCTTCAAAGACAAGAAGTGATTCAGTTTTCTTTGTTTTGAAATGGGTTTTTATGGCGGGTTTGGTTTTCATGAAGATTCTTTGGGATTACATTCGAAAATGAAGTTTAAAGACATTACTTCAGTGCTTGATTTATATATCCTAGAGCCTGTGTTTGAAGACTATTGAAGAATCAAGATTCGTGGATTGCTTCATATATTCCTCGTTGCAGATCTTTTTATTTGCTAGATGCTTATTTTGGAAGTTAAAGCATTGTCATCCATTCCATACTTTGAGGGGGAGATTGTAGGGTTTCAAATCACTCCATGGATGATGGCAATGGGCCCCTTTGAAGATTTCTATGTTAAAAGCCCAAGACTTGTCTTTTCCCTATAAATAGTCATGTATTATTCACTATTAGGGTTAAGAGTGAGGCAAAATGTAGCCACCACGTGAGGTTTCTTCTGTAGTGTTAGATTCTTTGGTCTACGCTGAAAGTGTAATTTATTCCTCATATTTGAATAAATCGACTGATCATTCGACATAATCTTCATATTTGTGTTTGTTCTTATTTTCCGCATCTTGTTCATCAAATCTCAATTAGGGTTTTAATCCCAACAATATATATATATATATATATATATATATGTGATTGGATAGATAGTAGACTGGGTGCATCTGCTCTAAACCCACAACCAAACGAGGAACGGGAAATGAAGCCGAAAGCACACACTTTATTGTCTACCGGACCCGATTAATATAAACCACTGTTGTATAAACTAAGGAATCATAAAGTTAGCATTATAGACCCCTTTCTATGTGAATGTACTAAGTCCCGACTGTACTGTTTGTCTTTCGTAAGTTTTCCCAAGTTTAAGACTATCCTTACTAGAAAATAGTTTGTATTACTTTACATGGGAGAAGATTACCATATGAATGTAATGGGAAAATGAAAGTATTCAGTAATATTGTATAAGTAATTACTGAATCACTAACTACCTTAAAACTAGTTTTTTAATTAAGGTTAAAATGTGATGAGGTTGTAACCATACTGATATGACACGTGTTTAACACGATGACCTAAAGGCATCGAAACTGATATGACATTTGTCACCCGTAGACTTGCAAGTCCCACTGTAGCTAGCAGCAAGGTGTGGGGTGTCAATCCCATATAGATCTATACAAAAACTAATGCTCTCCCTCCAGGAGAGTCTTGTTACAAAACGCGGCCTAACAAGTATATTGCTAAGCCGTGAAGTAGTGGTTTCACATTATCGTTATCTTGTTCTTCTTATCGTATGTTCCTTCTGCTCTAGTGTATAGTATGTTCCTCCCTGTTTCTCTTTATAGTATGTTCTGAACTGAATCATGTATGAACTTACTCCTATATGTCTCATTGTACTAGAAATAGTGAGTAGTAGTACTCTAAACTATACCTATTATAGTATACTAGAAATGTTGTTTGAATGACTGCATATGTACGAACACCTTTGCTACCCAAAAGTATTGAATTTTTTTGAAATAGTTTGTTTGATAACACAATTTGAAGTATAAGAAATCTCTTGGTTTGATAGTTATAAATCCCATATGATTGATTATATTAACTATAATAGTTTTACTTGTATTCCCCCCCCCCCCCCCCCATAAGAGCATTTAAAATCATTTAAAAGATAAGTTAAGGCGTATGAACTCACTTAGTAAGATTGAATTGGGCAGCGTTTTGTTTCTAGGAAAGATCTTTCTTGACGTAACTACGGGTTTCTGATGAAGAAACGAGCTTCACGCGAGCAACACTTCGACTGGAAAGACGCAAGTTTCTTAGGAACTTCGAGACTTCGGGCTTCCGTCTGGGCTTGGACATGTAACCGGGGCGTCGGGGTAGTCTCGGGATGCTTAACACATAGTAAAAGTAGAAAGGGAAGTAGAGTTGAGTAGCCTAAACCCGAGACCTTCGGTTTCTATTTATAGGGAGTGATTTTGGAGCTCACGTCGTGAGCATGGAGTGGCTCACAACGTGAGGTCGATCCTATCCACCTGCTGACTCGACTTCTGAAAGTCCAACGATGGACATGTTATCCATCATTGGCTCACGTCGTGAGCTTCAGGCTTACGTCGTGAGTCCTCTGACAGTGTGGGGATTCATGTCCCAAACTTCAGAAATTTATATCTCTCACATACGAGCTCCAATTTTGACGTTCTTTATATCGATGTGTAGGTGAGATTATGCTCTACAACTTTCGTTTAGACTCCGTCAGCTAATTTTGACTTTATTTTTAATAATCCATTTTTCACAGGCCGGGACTGGAAAAGTCCGTTAAAATGCATAACTTCTTCATCCGACGTCCGTTTTCGTCTATCTTTTCACCATCGTACTACTATT
This sequence comes from Lactuca serriola, assembly GCF_051521515.1. Taxonomy (NCBI): domain Eukaryota; kingdom Viridiplantae; phylum Streptophyta; class Magnoliopsida; order Asterales; family Asteraceae; genus Lactuca; species Lactuca serriola. Next base: position 238,810,370 of record NC_136410.1, read on the forward strand.
GCCAAGATCTTCAATTCTCGTTTAGGTTTCGTCGGTGAAAATTCAATCGATCTCTATTTCGAGTTTTCAGCTGTCTACTATTACATCCGAAACTTAGAAAAATCATAACTTCCACATATGAAGTCAAATTTGGACGTTCTTTTTATGTACGTTTACGGTTTAATGATATCTACGACTTTCATTTAGATACCTAAGGCTAAAAAGTATTCTATTGAAATTTCTCTTTTTATGCTTAACAGTGCTTTACTGGCTAAAAAATTTCGGCTTGTCACATTTTTCGTGAACCGCTTTGTTGCCTCCCGTTTCTGTTTTGGCAGGGAACACAAAGGTGAAATAGGGAAGGAGGATAGAAGCAATCTAGGGGTTGTTTGGTTGGTTTGATCGACTAGAAAGAGGGGGACCAAGAGGTTGCGGCCTCTTGTTGATTATCAAGAAAACCACACCACTTATGGAGGTGTTCTTGGTTATTTACGAAGCAAAAAAAGAAGACAGAAATGGATAGTATAAGAATAAGCTTGAGGCTGATCCATTGTGAAGGAAAACTCAAGCATGTGGGACATTTATTCTCAATTATGAGTGTGCATTAGATGGTATTAACAAGCAATATCAAGACTTTTGAATCATGCATGTACTATATCGAATTTATGGGTGTAGGATGGAGTGAGAGAGGTTACAAGAAAAGAAAACATGGGGAGGTGAAAGAAAAGATTTGTGTATGATGACTTGGACTTCTAATGTCAATTTAAGTAGTACCTTTATTTAGAATTGCAAGCCAATGTCCCATCCTTCCATTATGTCTTTTATGTACGTTTTAAGATACAAAAAAAATGTAACACTTGTGACATTAACCATATGTATGAAATATTTATATTTATCTTATCATATGATATTTTACCAAGGCTAACATTATAGATTCCAACAAAAATAATGATCGATGATTTGTAACAATGCTTTATGAGTAACTATATACCCACCTTCTTAGTTAGTCATCATAAAAGTTTATATTTTTGTCATTAACAAATTGGAAATTGTATTTGTTGAGTTATTTTACTTGTTATACTAAATTAGTGGCTTTAGACAATTGTCATGTTGTCAATTACAATTTAGTTTGTCAAAATTATCTAATGTATGTTCTCTTATACGACATTTATCATGGGATATACGCTAGAATGATATATTTCTAAATACTAGGCCTTCCTTTGTTTCAATCACGTGGAATTCAAAACTGGGAAAACTGTTTTAAGTGCACTAATTTCTAAAAAAAAGATCATCGTTATACCACCTTGATGGTGGTAATGTGGTGGAAATATGTTGTTGAAGATAAATTTATTAAACTAATGAATAAAGAAAAAGGAAAATTATATTATTTCTAATGGTGATGATGTTATTACAATTAACCAGAGCATTTCCTTTAAGAACAAAATAATTTGCACATTTCGTACTGCGGCGTGCAAGTATTTCTCTTTGGTCCAATACAACAATAACAGAAATGGACCGGGAGTCGTGGACACACGGGACTAGGTACACAAATGCCACTTATCGCATCCGTGCCTGAATCATGAATATTGGAATTTGTTTTCATCATCATAGATTTTGTTGTTCGATTGTCGTTGTCGTTCGTACAAATACCTACATAAGAAACATGTCAAAACAAAAATATATTAATATTATAGATATTGTCTATAAAACAAAGATAGAATATCCTTATGTCGAACAAGTCCTAACCTAGATTAAAAATAGAGAAAAAGATGAGGAAATTTAACAATTGCTTATTGATAGACATCTTCAAATGATGAATATATGGGATACACGATATCATGAGTTCTCAAGGAGATATTTATATTGAGAAAAAAATGAATTCTTAATTGCAATTAATGTAGTCATTTATACATTTTTAGGAAAAGAGGTAAGTCCATTATGTATAAACTTACATAAAAGAAATTATTTATTTATCCATGATTTTCTATTTTTCTTTTGTTGTTTACCAATTAATGTTTGAGTAACATTATATATATATATATATATATATATATATATATATATATATATATATATATATAGTGTTATGTTCAAATACTTCTTATATCTATTGTGTTGTAGAAAGAACCAAAAAGAATTTAGTAAAATTAAATTATTATTTAATCAAATAAAAATATATATTAAAAAATTTTCAAAATTGAATGTATATTAAATGATATCCATAATTATATTTTTTTTAATGGAAACAAACTAAATCCGCCGTTAATGTCATCAATAATATTTTTTTAGAAAGAATTTGCATCTAAGTTTTCATATATAGGTTCATGTTTTGTTTTCGGTCCCACTCGCTTAAAACACAACAAATTTGAACGGATCATGGAGAACGAGAGCGTATTCTACTAGAATAATTTCTCATGCTTCTATATTAAACTCATATTCATCTAGAGTAAACCCTCGTTCACAACATTGCATGCAACTTTGTTGTATTTTGAGTGAGTGGGTCCTGAAACAAAACACGAATTCATACGTATAAACCTAGATACAAATTTATTATAAAAGAATATTATTGCTGACATTAATAACGAATTAAATTAGTTTCTATAAAAAATATTTTAAATATGGATATCATTTAATATACATAAAATTATAGATATCATTTAATATCTATCTTTATTTGATTAAACAATAATTTAACTTTATTAAATTCTTATTGGTCAATTCAAGCAACACAATGAACCTACTTCTCTCTCTCTCTCTCTCTCTCTCTCTATATATATATATATATATATATATATATATATATATATATATATATATATATATATATTGTATATTGTATATTTAGTAATACTCAAACATTACAATAAATGTTAATATAATTTCAATAATGGCCTTTGTATAATGTTTGACTATTTCTTCGGTATAATTAATTGCAATGTTATCTAGTTTGCAAAAAGTCGATTTCGAGGTTATATTTAATAGAGACATATTCTTCCATCGATCTATTGTATTCTAGTAGTGACATATTATGATTACTAATAAAATATCAAAGAGTAAATAACAAATATTTATCTAACGTTTCTTTTTAAGTCATATTTCAACTTGGAAGCTAATCATTAAATACATGTTTTCTTAATACCGAATAAATCACATATCTCCATTTAATGGAATCTTTTCTTAAGAATCCCATATTTTGAGAACTCTTGAAGAAAATGAACTTGAAATTTATGATTATGAAAATCTATTATAAATTTATGGAAAATCCCTAATTGAAGTAGATGGTATCGGATTCTATTAAATTCGATTTTTTTTTGTTTTTGCGTGATATGTCTAATGATATGTTAGTTACTGAAAAATCAATTGGTATTTAACCAAAAATATATTGTTTATGACTACATACAAGGTAACCAAGTTGTAAAAAATCTCATGTGAAAATTACTTGATGTACCCATATTTTATTTCAAATATTTTAAACATTTTGGTGACCAAAACCCTCCTAAGGGATTATTTAGCCGATTGTATGTGGATAGCATAATTTTTCCAAAGTTTGGAGCCTTTGATTGTTAGAGATATGTCTTGTAAAAAAACAATCTAGTCAGAATTATACATTAGCCTTTTGGTTTCTTCACAAACCATAATCTACACTACAAATGGAAAAGATAAGGGACCTAAATCAAAATTTACATTTGAAATATATAATATAATTATCTTGTATTTAAAATTAGCTAATTAGGTGATAAAGCTCAAAGAATATAAGTATCACTTGATCTTTGGATTGCTTTAATATATAAAGTAGACATACATAATCATACTATCAAGACTTTTTCCTTCTACTCTTTTGATTCTACTCTCTCTGTCTTCCTCTCCGTCCATCTCTCTCTCTCTCTCTCTATCTATCTATCTATCTATCTATCTATCTATTATATATATATATATATATATATATATATATATATATATATATATATATATATATATATATATATAGGGAAAAGCTCAATAGAGAACCAAAATTATTGGTTCTTCAAGGAACCAAATCTTTTTTTCAATTTCTAGAGCTTATTCTTTATCGAAAAAAAATCTAAAAATATATCTAAATTCATATATTAGCATTGTGAATGTGAAAAATATTTTTCGGATCCACAGTGTAAATCCAGATTCACGTTGTGTGTGTGTGTGTGTGTGTGTGTGTATATATATATATATATATATATATATATATATATATATATATATAGGTAAAGGTTCAAATGAGAACCAAAAACGATTAAGAACCTAAGAACCAACTGATTAAGGGAAATTCTTGTCAAAACTAAACACCACCTTCCACTTACTGCTTCCACTATTGCCGACGACCTTACCACCACCACCACCGTCGCATCCCTGCATTGTCTTTCTTCCACCACCTCCGCCACTCTCGATGTCCAGCTCTATAATTTTTATGTATCCTCTATATCTATAATTATCTGACAACCTCCAAATCAATGTTTTTCTGATTGTCGCGACACTAGATCTTTCAGATCTGCAATTTTCTGAACGTCGTTGCACCAGATCTTCTATATATCTGTGATTTTACAATGACTGCGACCTCTTTTCACTCATCTCACTTCTGCTCCGCCATAAACACCACCACTAGCAACTCCACATATCAGATCTGTTCCCCCACCAACACCTCCTCCTCCTTCTGCTTATCTCCACCACATCGTTCGTTTTCTCCTCCAAACAGCGTCTTCATGTTGCTTCAGATCTGCTTCAATAATGATCTATACGGTAATTGTTGGGTTTTGAGCAATCTAACACTTCCTAAGTGTGCATGCAACCCTAATAAACCTTGGATCTATGTTTTCTTCTAAAATAAATGCAAATAATAATTTCCAAGGTTTCATCCTAACTAGCATAGCAAAAGGATTATGAATCATAAAAGTACTAGTAGATATATACCTTTTGATGATGGTTGATTGTTTGGAGTTTGAGAGCCAAGCACCAATAGTGTGAATGCCTCAAATGGAATCACAAATCACCACAAACACTTGGAAAACTTTGAGAGAGTGTATACACACATAGAAAATCGGCCACACACACAAAACCACACTAGTGGCTATTTCATGCAACATAAGCATGCTTATATAGTGTGCATGGTTAGGGTGAAACCCTAATAACCCATGACCTTTCCTTTTCCAAGGATCCATGGGTTAAAAGCTCCATGGATCATCCATGGACTTCCATATAAGCCTAGCCCATTAACAAATGAGTGTTAGCCCACACTATATAAAACCAATAGCCCACAATCTAATAAGTCTTCCTTTTAATCTCTAAATTAATTCATAATTAATTTAAGACTAAGACTAGTTAAATAACATGACTTCATATTAATATATTATAACTTATAATATATTAATAAACATATGTGTATAACTCTCATAAAATTATCCATAAATCGTTTGGGTGAAGTGCAACCCAAATGGACCATGCCGGGTCGGGTCAAGTATATACCAAATAAGTTATGGACTTAGACACCTTATCCAACAGACTCCCACTTGGATAAGTCTAATAACTTTATTTGCGTATGTTACTTCAGGAACCAACCAGCAATCGTAGCTCTCGAAAACTCTGTTGAACTATGAAGCGCCATTTTAGATAAGTGATCATATAATCCTCTATTCTCATGAAATCAGCCGGACAAATACATGGAACAACATCGTACTTATTGTCCAGCAGTTTGTTTCCCGATTTTCGATTTTTTTGACAAAGAACTTAATTGAACACATCAATTTAGTTCTGACCGGCCGGTACATAGGTCACCTCAAAATCATCGAGGGGCCCAGATATCGCTTCTATTTCTAGAAGGAACAGATAAACTTCGACTCATATGCTTGTTCTACTACTTGTTGAATTGTACACAAAGGCACGTTTTATAACATCAAGTTACTGATGCGTTTACGTGCAATCAATGCACAACCAAATCATAGGTAACAACTCATATCTCTAGGTTTGAAGATTTATATGATATTACCGTCTCACGATCACTCGAGATAAATTCCATGAAGTGATACAAGTGAGCGTGGGTTTATTCCAATACTCATAACTTATGAGCACTCTTGAATGTTGTAGCAACCATTGCTATGACTAAACACATTTAGCCATCTACAAACTCGATTCATGACAGTCTTGATTCATACCTACTTCCAACATATGAACGACCGTGGAGTGTTTAAATAACTTAGTCATTCAGAAAGAATAACCTAGCTATTTAGGAAGTCAAAACATGCAAAGTGAAACACAATAATAATCGAATCCAATATGGTCTCAGAACCCTTTTGAATATAAATAGAACCACCTTTTATTTATCACCATATTGATTACATATTATTCATTGTATAATGTTTCAAACAATCAACTTAAGACTTGAATAAAAACAACAGTCGTCCCATGCTCCTAGCATTTACACTTTGTTTTTCTAAACAATAGTTATGCCATACTCCAAGTATGCATACTATGCTTGTCTATGATCCCTACATTGTGATGTAGATCAATTGAACATGATTCCATTGATACTCATTTCACAATCCCAAATCCTTATTGTAAATGTGAGAATCCCCGATTCCTATCATTTACCAAAAAATCTGTTAGATTTTAAACTTTTATGCAATGTTCCTCTTGTAATGATTATGCACAAAGTCACCAAAACCTTGTCACCAGTCATTACAGAGTATTCCAAAGAAGGTCAACCTCTATGGAACGGAAGTCTCATATTCAAAGTACATTGCTTTGAACATCCTTCTTGCATTAAGGTTTTCTAATCTTACATAGATTGAATAACTTCCACCTATGGAGACATTTCCATAGTCCCATTTTGACTATCACTTCCGAACAAGAGTTACTTCTTTTCAGAATATGTCAATATGGTCCTTTCCGACAACTTACATCATACTTCCAACTTTCCCTGAGCAACCAATCTTTGGCGAACCTCAGATTGTCCTCGACAATTGCTTAATCACTTTAGTCATATCCAGTTCTAGACTTTTCCCTTCTCAATGCCTTAAGCATTTGAAAATTTAGAAAAGATGAATATTATAGCACATGCAATCGATCCTATATCTGAAGCATATGGGACACGATTCACGATGTTTGACATAAAGACATGATACTAGACCAGTCTTTTGCTACAATATTTTTATTTTCCATGTTTTCAAAATTTAACTATGAAGAGGGATGCCGTAATCATAATCGAATTTTGAAAACACAATATATATAGAATTTCTTCAAGTTGAACCATTCCAACATAAAATTCATATATATATATATATATATATATATATATATATATATATATATTCTTGACTAAACATGATAAAAATCTCAATCTCAGCTATAGAATTGAAACAAAGTATAATTTTCTCTCCCTTAATTATAGCAAAACAACTTTTCAACCCCTGCAACTTCACGAATTGAAACTTTGTTTTCTATAATTAACATTGCTAACTTGTAACACTAAACGTAATAATCATGCTCCCACTAACATGATGATTATCAGCATAACACTTATGCTCCCACTAGCTCTGACATATTTCCAGAAATCTGCTGGACTTCTGAAATTTAGATTCATACATCCTTTCTTAGATAGCTCACATGTGTGTCTAAACAATTTTCAGAACTATGAAAAGGGATGCCGTAATCATAGTCTCAATTTCTTAGGCATTTGCCATTTCTCACAAGTCCATGTTAGTGTGCCGGTTAACCACACACGCTCCACTAACGACTTTTGAAAATGCAAATAACACAATTGATATCTACGTAAAATCTACTTAGTGAAAGCGTTTCCTCACCATCATTTTCATGAATCGGAGAGAAACCTTATGACACTTAGATTTTATAGTGTATGAGTTCCTATTCATGTGAATTTGTCAAAACTATAATCACAAGATGAGGTTAGTGACAAATTCAACCTTACACGGATTAAACTTGTTTAGTCTTAGTTTCTTGTCACCTTGGTAGCACAAGGCCCACCAATGCTTCCAAGTTGAACTCTGATAACTCACATGCAAATTCAACTTATTTGAAGTAGATACAGAAATAAGAATTATGTCAACACGATAGGTTGCAAACCTTAAGTCGTGTGCTAGTGATAAATTACAGGTTTTACTCTTGATTAAATCTTGAAACTCTTTCAGGATCTTTAAGGCTCCCACTGTCCCCTTGACATATAAGTTTCCCCAGTCAAGGACCATTCCTTGACAAAACAAATATTCAAGGGATAGTGCGGATTCTTATCAAGACTAACACTTCACACAATTGGTCTTAGTTGGTCTTTGTCTCATCCAAGACATCACAACTTACCAATCTCAAATGTACAAGAGTAGAAAACATTTTACTCTTACATTTGACTAGTGTTAATAAATCTTCCTTTATGTCACTCAAGGTTACAATCTTGGAGTATGACTCTAAGAATTGTTTTGGAACGAAGTATGACTCATCTTCTTGATTTTAACCAATCCAACAATTCATGACCTCTCTTCTTAGCCATAACAATGCACTAAGACGTCCTTAGAGTATGAATTTGTGATATGGTTTCATAATCATTAAGATGATCATGAAATACGATACTAAAGTACTCTCCCATCCTTTCAGATTTGAGAAACTTTTATCTTTCTGCCTAATTTGATTCTTCTCATTTGTTTTGTCATACATTGTAACCTTTCCAATGTTATAGAATTATACTTAACCTTATAAGTATAATCATATTTACTAATCTTTAGTAAATCATGACAAATCAATCTTTGTGGTGGACCTTGACCAGCGCACACCCAGTGTACCTAATTCCTTAGTCCTTCAACTGACTCACATATACATGTGATCAAAGAATTAGTCTTAATTTTCAAAGATGAAAATTCTCATTCATCATACAATACAACTTGTATGATTCCAAGTTTCTGTCCAATTGAAACTTGGGTGATGAAAAACTTTCTTCATTCGGTAAATTCAGACACTACCACAAATGAAGGAATCAAATCCACTTTCCAATATTGCTATTACTGAAAACATATAAGCAACAATTTTCCACAGATGCCATTGTAAGGATAATTTTTTAAAATAAATAAAATTAAAACCCTTTTTTTTCTTCTATTTTAAAACTTTGCGGAAAAACTTATCCTTACAATCCACATGAAAACCTTGTTGTTATCTATTCATAAGCAATATATTATAACTCTTAAGCAACAGCTCAAAATTCTGATTACCGAACCATGCGATCGAAACCCACCTTCGCAATCAGAATCAACATATACTTATTTTAAGCTTCCTATCTTTTCTTTCATTCTTAAAACATCAACATGTGACCCATTCACATTATGTAATATGAATCTCTAAATAGGAAATTAATAGAGTTAGACAGTGGACTTTACCCGAAGTAGGGTCAAACCTCTTGACTTGATCAACCTTATGACCTTTCAGGTGAATAGGGCAGCTTCGCAACCAATGCCCCTTCCTTTGGCAACAAAACACATGGACCCTTTGGTAATGGCTCATGAGACTATCTCAGAATTTGCCTTTCTCTTTACTATTTGGTTAACCGAGTTGACTATAGTCGATCCCTTTCCATTGGGAAGAGAAATCTTTTCTAGATATCCAATGCTACCATTGTCAATGTCCATTTAAGACTTGGGAAGTTGTTCTTTCAATCAAATTTGCTTTACTGGTGTTCCAATTCATTGCTGATTCCACAACACCAAGCAAATAGATAACATCATTAAGGGTCATGTCATAGTCTGTCTCATAGTAGTCCCAAAGAGACTCACTATGTTACTAAGAAAGTGATTGAACATCCAACTTTCACGAGACTTTGACACCCAACTCTCCCGGCTTGTCAATATGTGACTTTATCTCCAAGATGTGAGCACACATAGACTATGCTTGCCAATAGGGATTGAGTGACTTTAAACTTTTCAAGAACTTGTGGGTGAGGGAGAATAATTGGAGGAGGTGGAGGAAGTGAAGCATGATGTTGAGGGACACCATCTTCAAGAGATTTGGGAAGATCATAGTTGTCTGAACCAGACATCTATAATGGGAGAAAATAAAGTTAGTTGATTCAAAGTCCTTAATATAACACCCAATATGAAATATTAAGGCTAGGACCCAACACAATATTTTATAATTTGGAAGAGGGATGACGTAATCCAAGCTATAAAATATTTGAAGGTAGGCGAATGACGATTCACTAATTTCCACCATGAAAAACGAAATAATTTATTAGGTTTTAATTGGATTTGAAATTCCTAGATCTTTTGAGATTCATTGAACTTTTCAGTGGCATGTTTCAATCTCGAGTGTGCCCTCTCAAATTTTGTGACTGGGATGCCGAGGATCACAAAACAAGGTGTGAATAACCATACCAATTCACTTGGTACCCTTAATATTATCACCCAATCAATGTGCCGGTTAACCACACACGCTCCATTGATCTATGACAAACATTAAGTCACCCTTTGTGATCCTTACTAGTACAAGTTAGTGTGTCGGTTAACCACACACGCTCCACCAACGACTTGGTAAGGTACAAAGTGTGAATTCCATGGGCTAGCACCAAATTCACATTTTTCCTAAAGTAACTAAGATTGGGAATTAAATAAAAATTTAGTTACTTTATAATAATCATTATACTTTTAATGAGCATTTAAAGTCATTGTCCTACCCGTTCGGCTAACGACCCTCCACCAGTCAAGCAAGCGGTGGGTGAGAGTGGACACCCATTAAGTTGCCATTTTATAGGCAACAACCTTATACCCACCTTATAGACCGGCTTCGTGAATGAGGCCTACTAACGGTAAAACGACTTGTTCTTATACATATATATAATAATTAACCATTAATGTTATAAATAGTATAAGTGTTGAATTTTAACTTTTAAAACTCTAGGATGTGGAATTAAAGTTTGCGTGAGACTTTACAAATTCCAAAACTTGAGGGCAAGTTTTGAACAATTCATAAACTTTTGGATATTCATAACTTATTAGTTTTAATTAAGTGTTTAAAACTTTTAGTGAAGAGTCTCTTGGAAATCCATAACTTGAGGACAAGTTATGAAGTCCATAAAAGCATTTATGGGAAAAACTCTTCAAGAAAATGTAACCTACAACTTCTTAAAAAAAACATTTAAAAGAAAAAACTTTTGGAATTCCATAACTTGAGGACAAATTATGAATTCCATTAAAACACATAAAGATCAAGAATTAACTAACAAACAATTTGCAAATAATTCCTATGATCTAACAAAACTCATATGAACATGAACATCCACATCAACAATTTCAAGAATCATATGAACACATATAAACTTGAAATTTTGATTATAACTTTGAAATTGGTCCACCATCATCATTACCACATCAAAAACAGGTTTTATGAGTCCAAAAAAGTTTAAAGTAATGATTCTAGACCAATTCCAGCACCAAAACTCGAAGATATGCTGTCTGGGGGTCCAACTCGTCGAGTGCATGAACCAACTCGCTGAGTTGGATGAATTTTGTCTTGGACTCGTCGAGTCCCTTCATGTACTCGGCGAGTCTACTGTGCAGACAGCACATAAACTTCGATTTTCAGCAATTTGCATCAAGTATTCAAGAAAACAAGCCTAGTCTTTGATACCACTGTTGGGTTTTGAGCAATCTAACACTTCCTAAGTGTGCATGCAACCCTAATAAACCTTGGATCTATGTTTTCTTCTAAAATACATGCAAATAATAATTTCCAAGGTTTCATCCTAACTAGCATAGCATAAGGATTATGAATCATAAAAGTACTAGTAGAAATACATACCTTTTGATGATGGTTGATTGTTTGGAGTTTGAGAGCCAAGCACCAATAGTGTGAATGCCTCAAATGGAATCACAAATCACCACAAACACTTGGAAAACTTTGAGAGAGTGTATACACACATAGAAAATCGGCCACACACACAAAACCACACTAGTGGCTATTTCATGCAACATAAGCATGCTTATATAGTGTGCATGGTTAGGGTGAAACCCTAATAACCCATGACCTTTCCTTTTCCAAGGATCCATGGGTTAAAAGCTCCATGGATCATCCATGGACTTCCATATAAGCCTAGCCCATTAACAAATGAGTGTTAGCCCACACTATATAAAACCAATAGCCCACAATCTAATTAGTCTTCCTTTTAATCTCTAAATTAATTCATAATTAATTTAAGACTAAGACTAATTAAATAACATGACTTCATATTAATATATTATAACTTATAATATATTAATAAACATATGTGTATAACTCTCATAAAATTATCCATAAATCGTTTGGGTGAAGTGCAAGCCAAATGGACCATGTCGGGTCGGGTCAAGTATATACCAAATAAGTTATGGACTTAGACACCTTATCCAACAGTAATAAGATCAGATCTTGAATATCCGAAGACTATAAGGATTATGACAATCTTAGATCTGTAAATCACAACAGATCTGGAAATAATGTGCACACAAGGTGTTTGATGAAATGCCTCAACGAGATCTGTAAGTTTTTAAGCTTTGAATAAGTGTTTAAAATTTTTTTTTAAGCTTTGAATCAGTGTCTGAAGCGTGTATTATGTTATGAATTTTGTTTTTGTTTTTGTTTTTGTTTTCTTTGTTTTTTTGTTTTGCAATAAGTTGTGCATTTTAGTGTTTGAAATATGGAATTAAGCTATGATTAGTGTCTGAAATGTTTCATCAAACTGTAAATTCTAATTTTTTTTTATCCAAATCTAAATTTTATGTGTAAATGAGTTGTGAAATTAGCGTATTAATCTGTGAATTTTATTCAGAACTTAATATAACAAATTCACATTTTAATATACACAAATGCCTCCAGATATGAATGTATAAATATAAGTTTTAAGTTGAGAATATTGTTGTAAATATATAAGTTTTGTGTATTAAACTGTATTACACTGTGAATTTATTCTATTAAACTATGAATTGATTGTATTAATTTTTTTTAAAGAGACAATTGACTGTATTAAGTTATTAATTAACTGTATTAAGTTATAAATTTTTTGTATTAAACTGTGAATTTATTATATTAAATGGTGAATTTTGTATATTAAATTGTGAATTCATAGCATTAAACTGTGAATTAACTATATTAAGCTATGATTTTTTTTAAAAAAAAAAAATTTATGTTAAAAAAAAAAAAGAATCATTATACACATATATGATTTTCTCTAAATTTAAAGAGATTGTAAAAAATATAAACTATTAATATTGTATAAATTAAATTTAAAAGAAACACTAGCCTTCATATTTAAAGGTATACATATAAGTTTTAAGTTAAAATATAACATTTATGTATATTAAACTGTTAATTTATTGTATTAATCTATGAATTTTGTGTATTAAACTGTGAACTGACTGTATTAAACTGGTAATTGATTGTATTAAGTTGTGAACTTTTTATTTATTTTTTTCGTCAAAATATAAATTATTTATGTATGAATGGTTGTATTAGTTTTCTTGTATAAATATGTAAGAATGTAACAGTTTTTATAATTGTTTTGCATTAAACTCTAAATTAGTGAATTAATAAGTTTATTAAACTGTGAATATACTATTTAAGTTGTTAATACATGATTTTGTATACAGATCGGATTTGGAAGAAAAAGATGGTTACAATGGTGACACAAGTGTTTGGTGACAATGTGATGTACTGGTTGGTGATAGTATAATTTGTGTTTGACTTCTTTGAAATTTTGAATTAGTGTAAAATTAATTGTATTAAGTTGTGAATTTTGTGTATTAGAGTGTAAATTGACTATCTGAAATTATGTAATATATATATTTTGTGTTACAATGCGAATGAAAATATTAAACTGTAAAAATTATGAATTTGTCATTTTCTTATCGAAAAAGACAAGAAAAAAATGATTTTTAAATGTTTAATAAGCATATATATATATATATATATATATATATATATATATATATATATATATATATATATATATATATATATATATTTCCCCTCCCTTTATTTCTTTCTATCTTTGCAGATCAAAATTGAAGCACTACACACATAACGAACATTTTCCTAAGGCTGGAGGCTTCGTTTATCGAAGACATGTCTACAGAAACAACAATCTAGTGATAATTCTAGACTACGCTTTTGGTTTGCATACAAAGCATAATGTACACTAAAAATGAAAAAGTCGAGGGACCTGAATGGTAGTTCATATTTGAATTAGATAATCTCTTTATCTTGTAATTGAAATGAGCTAATTACGTCATAAAGTTAAACGAAGATAAGTATCACTTAATTTTTTGATCTCTTTAATAAATCTAGTAGCCAGACATAATGATATGATCAAGAGTTTTTCCCTCGACTCTTTTGATTCTACTCTCTCTCTCTCTCTCTCTCCCACATAACAAATGAAGGACTACACTCTTGGTTTTCATGATTCTCGTCTAAGAAGGTTGGAAAAGCAAGTCGTTTTCAACTTGATTATTGCTTTGGTGTGTGATTTAACAAGAGGGATTCTCTGTTGAGTCTTTTCATCTCCTAGAATAATGAGGTAAATATCACCTTCCATCATATTGTTATTGTGTTACTTTCAGTTAAAATATCCATGATCCGGACTTCATTCTTGGTGAACAAATGATTATTGCATCTGCTACATTCTTTTCGTTTGTTATTTTCGGCAAGATACAATAATGGAATCAGAGTATGAAATTAAACATTAGACCCAAGTATATTCGATGAGAAAAAAAATTAATAAATTAATAAATATATAATTTTTTTAGCATAACAATTAAATTTAATTTTGTGATTTTTGCTACATCTATAACGATAGATGGTTCCTTGAATAATTTGAGATATTTCAAATGAAAAAAAAGTATAAAACTATGATATATTTTATTAACACATAATCACTTACATTAGGTCTCAAACACAACTGGGTTCGAGGAGGAAAGACCGACGAACTTGAATTAAATTTATCAATTGCTACATTCTCCCCTTATTAAATGAATTTCATCACGAAATTCAACTCATGAGTGGGGCATCCTTGAACAACTGGGCATATTTTTGCATCATTTTATGTTCGTGCTCCCTTGTGAATTATGGTCCTCTTTGCGAGTTCCACATGAATTAATCTTAGACTCAACCAATTTGAGAGGGTCGTGTTGATCGAATATCATATTTTCCTTAATATGTATGTTGGTTCTAAGGTGAGCCTATAACCGAAACTATAGATGTTCCTACCCTTTCTCTCCACATTGATAACACGCTCTTTGGCTTCTTCCTTCAGATTTTTTTGCTTTTGCAGTAATTAATGGTATACCCCTTTCTGTTGCACCTTGTGCAGTGGTAGCATTCACCGTGTGATAAAGTTTTCATATGTTACACCACGGATGATTCCCACCATAACTCTTCTTCTGTATGGGAGCTAGAGTTGGTGTCATTGTTCCGCATAAATCTTCCTAAGTTGTTACTTCTTTCATGGTTACGGGTTCCCTCAACACGACTTTTTCTTTTAGTCATTCGACTTTGAGGCTTCAATCGTGGCAACCATTGTTCATTGTTCAACATCATTCTCCTTCAGTTGGAGTGCTAGGCGTTTAGCATTATTGTATGTGACAGGTTTCGATATAAGTACTAGACCTTTTATCTGCGGCGCTAAACCCCAAAGGTAGCATTATACCTTTTTATATTTTGGGTTCACCATTTCTACGCATAGTAGCACAAGGTCATTAAACATGATTGTATATGCCATGATATCTGACCCTCCTATCTTCAAATTCCACAACTCGTGCTCCAAGTTTTGCACCTCGTCTCGTGGAATATATTCTTCTATTAGTAATGCTTTCTTCTCTTCCCATGACATTGAGTTGGCAAAAACCACACCCAATATTTTCAGTTGGTCGTTTCACCAGGTTAGAGCTGAATCCATTAGGGTGCATGCAGAGAATCGTACCTTGCTGCCTTTGGAGCAATATCTGCTTTCAAAGACACTTTTCGTTTTTTAATCCAACAGGTCAAACCCACCACCCCTTCATGTCGGTAGAATTCCATCGTGTCACACCTAGCAAATTAGGGTTAGGATTTCTATCTTTGTCTAAATCTTGTAACCCTACTTTTGGTGCAAACCAAACTTCAACACTATACAAGTTTATACATACCAAAATTTTTTAACCAAATCGAAACTTCCTCGTGTAAGCCCAAAACCTAACCCAATAAGCTATATCCACTCAACTTTGGGCCTTAGCCCAAGTATTCTCGGTCCAAACCTCTTAATGGACCAAAACTCTTTTATTGGGACTTAATGGGCCAATGAACCCTCAACATGATCCTTTGGGACTGTAAGACTCTTATTGGGTCATATTGGGCCCCGAACATCTTCCTTAGACTAAAGTGGGACAAATACCTCAATAGGCCGAAAACCCTTTAAAGGGCCTTCCAAGACCGAAAACCTTTAATGGGCCCCTTCTTGGACCAAAAACTCTTGCCATTTAGCCTCATTGGGCTGAAACCCATATATGGGCCTTCATGGATCGAAAATCCTTATTGGATCAATGTGTTCTCGATTACCTTTCCAAACGAAGCCCAATTTCTTTCCTTCTCCTTTCTCCCCTAAACACGATCGATATTTAAAAAAAAAAAAAAGAATACAAATAAAAGAGGTTGACTTTTGTATGCTACCTCAGAGTTGTATAAAACACATCTAGGTTGTTACCTAGCTTGTATCTAGAAGTGAAATTGTTGTCCAACATATAACAAGGAGGAATCTTCCCTCTCCTCTCCCTTATCTCGGCCTAACCACCACCATTCCCTCTCTACTTTCACTTCCAACTTCACTTTCACTTCTCACTCCTCTCTAAACATCGAGTGCCTCTCATCCCTTTCCTCGAAAATTCGTGAGTGTGCTAGTGTTTTCAAGAGTATTTCCTTCAAGTTTCATCCCTTAGTAAGTCCTTGTTTGGTGAGTTCTACAGTCACAGTCATCTTTTAACCTATGTGGGTAAACTAACTCCACGTATAATTATCTTCCCAATTCAATGTGTGCTTTTTAATGAACTCTATGGATCTATGACTATCCTATAACCGAAGTATGGATGCTAAAACCATTGGGGTAGCACTAAACCATGCTGAGAACGGTGGGTAGCACCGAACCGTGCTAAGAACAGTAGGTAGCACTAGACCGTGTTGAGAACAATCGTGCTGAGAACAACGGGTGGCATTAGACCGTGCTGAGAACATTATCTAGCGGATGGTTGAAGCGTAGAAGTGCAATAATATGAAACTTATACGTGTCGTTAATTATTCCTTACAGATTAACAGTTATTTAATATAGGGTTTCTACTAAGTATTGACGTCGTAGTTTTTTCGAAACCGAAGATAATCCATAAAAAGGAACCTAAGTATGTTGGGTCCTCACATAGGCATACTAGTTCTACGATTTTCAAAAACCTGAGACTTAAGAATCTATCGTATTGTATGTAATGAAGTTCATGATCTTATAGGAAGACCTATATGTTTATAAAAATTATAAAAATATAATATATATTATTCTTCAGCTTATTTTACATATCGATATATTACAATTTAGTTTTTATTAGAGACTAATAACCTTTATATATATATATATATATATATATATATATATATATATATATATACTTTCATTTTTCTTGAATTTTTAGATAATTCTCTATTTTTTTTACATGGACAAGTTTAATACCATGATTAAACTATCAATTGTGTTCTTATACAAATTACCTACATATTCTACTTTTCACACACTAAGGGTACAAGTTTCATAAGCATTCTTATTTCTTACATCATTAGAATATTGTAATATTGGTAAACAGCTTTTTTTCTAATTATTTAGACTCACGCTTCATAATATGCCACTATTCTTATTTCTTACATCATTAGGATATTGTAATATTGGTGTAAAGAGTTTTTTTCTAATCATTTAGACTCACACTTTATAATATGCCACTATGATATTTTAATACCATGATTAAACTATCAATTGTGTTCTTATACAAATTACCTACATATTCTACTTTTCACACACTAAGGGTACAAGTTTCATAATCATTCTTGTTTCTTACATCATTAGGATATTGTAATATTGGTAAACAGCTTTTTTTCTAATCATTTAGACTCACGCTTCATAATATGCCACTATTCTTATTTCTTACATCATTAGGATATTGTAATATTGGTAAAGAGTTTTTTTCTAATCATTTAGACTCACACTTCATAATATGCCACTATGATATGTTTTTCAAGAAAATATACTCATCATCTTATATCCATTGGTAATGATTTTTACAACTAAATATACCCATTTCTCAAACTTTTAACCAAAAAACAAATAGGATGCATTTTAGAACGTGAAAGTTTGTAAATCACTGTGAAACTCGACATATGAACAAGTACTCTCCCCCAAGGTTGAAAAATCATAAAATGGGACCATAGGAACTCACCTTTGAAGCGTGTTCTTGCTCGGGTTTTCGTTTAACTTCCCGGGAAAATTCTTGTCTCGAATTTTAACCAACTATCGATTGGAGACCCTAAAATTGTTTTTGTTTCTTAAACCCACTAAAATCATGGATGTTGGGGTTGTTCTTCGACCGAAAGGGTGAGAAAATGAAACAACACCACTATTTTGGTGATTCTCGGCAGCAAGGGGGTGTCGGGGTTGTTTGGCAGCCTTTTTGTTGCCTCTTGTCAGAGAACACGAAGGAGATAAAGGGCAGGAGGAAAGCAGCAATCCAGGGGGTGGTTGATTTGTTTGATCACCAGGAAAGAAGGGGAGCAAGAGCTGCTACTTCTTCTTGATTATTGAGAAAACAACACCACTATGGAGGTGTTCTTAGCTGTTCACGATGCAGAAAAAGAAGAGAGAAATGGAGAGTATTTGAGTGAGCTTGAGTCTGCTCCAATGTGAAGGAAATCTCAAGTATGTGGGACATTTATGCTCAATTATGAGTGTACTTTAAATGAGATTAACAAGCAATATCAAGACTTTTTCATCATGCATGTACTATGTCTAACTTATGAGTGTGTAGGATGGAGTGAGGGAGGTTACAAGAAAAGAAAACAAAGGGAGGTTAAAGAAAAGAGTTGTGTATGATGACTTGAACTTCTAAAGTCAATTTAAGTAGTACCTTTATTTAGAAATGCAAGCAAATGTCCCCTCCTTCCATTATGTCTTTTATGTATGTTTTAAGATACAAAAAATAAAATGTAACACCGGTGACATTCACCATGTATAAATGATTTTGTTCCTTTTTGAAATTAGTGAATGATATCGTCAAAACCAAAGATTTTCAAAAAGTAAAACAGATTTTTGCTACATCTATAACGATAGATGGTTCCTTGTATAACTTAAAGATCTGTCGAATGAATACAAAAGTATAAAACTCCGATATATTTTATTAACACATAATCACCTACATTAGGTCTCAAACACAACCGGGTTCGAGACAGAAAGATGGACGAACTTGACTTTAATTTACCAATTGTTACATTATTATTATTACTATCATCATCATCATCATCATCATCATCATCATTGTTGTTGTTGTTATTATTTAAAAAAAATTACTTGATTAGATGTTTATGTAATAGTATGAATGAAAAAAATAACACAACATTAGTCTTAATGAAAAAATGTCACAAAGATAGTCTGAACGAAAAAACTAATATATGAATAGTCAGAATGGAAAAATAACCCAAAGATAGTCGGAACGGAAAAACAATACATGGATAGTCAAAAGGAAAAAAAAAGTAATACACTTATAGTCTAAATGAAAATAAAAATAACACAATAATAATCCGAATGAATAAAATATATTTTTAATGTTAATAATAATAATAATAATAATAATAATAATAATAATAATAATAATAATAATAATAATAATAATAATAATATGTATTTATTAAAAATAATGAAAACAAAAAAAATAACAAAAGTAAATAAAAATAAATAAATAAAATACAAGGATAGTCTAAATGAAAAAAGAATAATATTATTTACTTATTACAAATTAAAAAACAGAAAAATAAAAAATAAAAACAGCAAAAAATCAACAAAAGACGAAAAGACAAAAAAAAAGGGTAAAAAGAGAATTTGAGGTGTGCATAAAAAAAAACCATTTTCTATTACTATGCACCATTGATATTAAAATCATAGGCCTCTACATTAGGCTATTTTTAAGATCAAGTCTTATAATTGATAGATCTTTCTAAGATGCAAGTATTACAATATTATAGATATTATTAAAAAATGGTCATTATTTGGGCTATTATCTTTATATTAGCTTCTATTTTATATATATATATATATATATATATATATATATATATATATATATATATATATATATAAAAGTTCAATTAAGAAAACAAAAAAGATTGAGAATGAGGGAATAAGTCTCATTCACTCAATTTTTTTGACGCAAAAGTCTCCATCGTACCGGCGGAAATGGGGAAGGATACACATATGTTTTCCAACAAAACATGTTTCCTTAAACTATGTTAATCATTACCTTAATATATACAAAAACATAGTATTTTTTCGTTTTTTTTTTAATTTTTAAGGAACTATTTTTATCGAAAAATGATTTGAAATATATCCAAATTTATAATTTTTTATTTTTCTACAAATAGACATCCGTATTGATATAGTTTTAAGATAAATTAAAATTTTTATTTTTTTATAGTTTCAGCTATCATTATGCTTTTGGGAGTTGTGGCGTTGCTTTTGGAATCAGAGGTGGTTGCTGGTGGTGGTTGTCATCAAGGATGTGTGGTGGTGCGAGACAGGTTGGGATTGATGATTAGAATTTCAAAAAACTTGGTTTAGATTCATTTTAGTGTGTGTTGAACATGAGTGTGAACTGTATTCCAGTTCAATTGTGAACCTGAGTCTGTCCTGTAAGTATTCCAAGTGAACGGGAATTTTCATCAAGTTGTTTTACCTGCAAGTTCTTAGCTACTCTCATAAACAACAAAGAACATAATCTAAGATTTGAATAAGTTCCCTACTATTGTAGAACGAAATAATAATCATGGAGGGTAAGGAGGGTATTAGAGTAAACCTATCTAAAGAGTAAACCTATCTAACTTATGGAGGAACAATGGTAGAGATTTTTTTCAAGATCTTCATGGGAAAAAGTCAATGAAGCAACATTAAAATGGGTAAAAAGTTAATGAGGAACAATGGTAAAGGATTGTTTAGAAATCTTCTATTAAAGAGAGATAAATACTAATAGAGAGAGATTAATGTTAAGAATCATGGACTCGTTGACAGAATGAATTTGGTAGAGGCTTGTTAAGACAAACACACATAGACACAATCAAGCACATACGTTGTAAATAGATCATATATCATTAAGGTTATCTTTGGAATTAATAGAATCATATACTTACACAAAAAAAAAAACAGAGATCATTTATTGAAGGAGGAAGAAGGATGTCGAATGAGGAAGAAGGATTGCAACGGCTGATAATTAGACATGATATATTTCCATATCTTAATATCTCTAAATTTAAATGAAGGACATAATTGTCCATTTACTATGAAAATCCGTGGATGGAATAAAAATAGACTAGGAAAAATCAGTTCCCATTAATGGCCAAAGGGTATACCGGTAATTTAAGCTTGAACTGAATGTTAAAGAGCAGAAAGGTAATATAAGGCTGTAACGCCCGTGTTTCTGCGCTAAAGCATTAAAAATGGTGTAATAGTCTAGGTCAACCTTTGTAACTCGTTTTAAAATAATAAAGAGGAATTATGTGAATATTATGTTAATTATATATTTATTTACTTAATTATTACGATTTAATAACTTAAGAATAAAAACAAGCGTCGAAAATAAACATTAAAAAAGTAAAAAGATTATTTAAGATAAATAATCTTAACGAAAATTGTAACGATAGAAATCTCAAATTATATAAGATTTATTTGGTCTAAATACATTCAAGAGTAAACCCAGGTAGTAAAAGAGTATTTCTATGTTACACTCGTTTTCGATGATATATTTTAAGATGTTAGTCATCAATTATTAAATTTAGATAGTCATAAAATAATATTTATTAATTATTTGGTGATATTTTGATATAAGGATAATACTAATTTGATTTTATATTATATGTTTGTAAGTTATGATTCTTACAAACTATGTGTGTGTGTGTATATATATATATATATATATATATATATAAAGATCAACTTATGTAATTGTAACAAAATAGACGTTTTATGTAATATTACTCTAAACATTTATTTATAAATATTTTACATCCAAATAACAATAAATAGAGAGAAACCCCCTAAATAACGTGTACATGGACTGTTGGCCAATTATAGAGATATATTTAAAACAAAATGATACATGTACCATGTAGATAAAGGAATGGGGATACGTGTCCATCAAATTAAGATATCCATTCCCTCCAATTGATTATTAACAGTATACGTGTAATTTAGATGAATGACCACCGTTTAAGAATTGTATGGAGCCTTTCAAGAGTCGGTTTATATTTTAGTATAAATAGGAGAATCATCTTTAAGTTTTGATCGTACCATATAATTGTTATTTTAGAGAAAATAGAGTCAGTGTTTTAAAGAGAATAGATTCTTGTGGAAATTATTCAACTACTCCGTAAGTCAGAAATATACATCCATCGTCTTATCAAGTGAGTGTATAGTCACTTTCATCTTACACATAAATATGAAGTATTTTCTATAAAATACGTGCTATGTGCATATGTATTGTTTGTTTATTTGAGATGGATGTTGAATGGATCTTTTATACAAGTTTTAAACTATATATATATATATATATATATATATATATATATATATACATATATTTATCTACAAATATGTTGGGTATAAAAATGGTAGATGAAATAGTTGGTGTGTGATGAAATGACGACAGACCTCGATGTTGTTGTTGTTGATTCAGTCATCTATCGGAGTATGGATGACGATCACGGACTCTTCTAGACAATCCAGTGGAATGCTAGCAGGCTCGGAACTTGTAGGTGTTTGTGAACGATGTGTTCACCAGTGTACTCCATTCCCCACATGGTTGCCTTACGGACATATATGGCTGAGGAATCCCCTTAGAAGTAAAGTCCATCCCGATGATAAAATCCTTAGATTAGGTCCCTTATATAGGTGTTTAGGGACGTAAAGTGAGGATAACGGGAATGGGTAATCATGGTCATTATTGGTTTGATGAAATTAAGAAATTTATTGTTGGTCGATGTAATTAATAAATTTATTATTATTTGTGGGTTGAAAATCCTATATGCTTACTAGGCTCCCAAGCCTGACCCACTCAGTTTTATGTATTACAGATAGTGGCGCTCGAGCATAGTTGTGATGTGTTGGGATGAGGGATTACGGATATAGGCCTGTAGATATGAAATAATGTAGTAAGGCTTATATTGTATTGTTTATACTTATGTACTGTATCGAACATGACATCCCGAGTCTTTTAATGAAATACAAATGATTTTGATAAATCTTTATCATATTATTGTTTTGGGACAAATTCCGCAACTCTTTTTTTAAAAGATTACTCTGATTTTGAAATAAAGTATAAACAAAACCAGTCTTTTCTGGCCGTGAAAAGGGGGATATCACAGTTGGTATCAGAGCATTAGTTTAAGCGAACTAGGAATTTGTAGGATTTCTAGACTTAAACTTAGAATGTTAAGTAATGATTGTGAGATGAATGTCTACCATATTTTAGACACGAGCACTAGAATATTTTAGGAAAGTTGCCTAAAATTCTTTTATGTGCTAAATGTTATATGTTTACCATATATGCCATTAAATGTTCGGATCTATGGTCTGTTGTCGACCAAATCTAGCATGTAAACGTTTCGGAGTCTATAGTGAATAAAGATCTAAATTCAAACTATTCGGTGTATAGATCAAGATGGTAAGAACCCGCAGTGGAGCTGAGAATGCAAATGGGAATAGGAATCAACTCCTAGTACTTGAGCAAGTACCTGTTACAGGAGCTGCACCTGAGCCAATGACGATGGCTGGAGTACAAGCGATGATACAGATGATGTTGGATCGCCAAATGGAGGAGACAAGGTGATTACTGCAACATAATAGGTAAGAAACTACGATACATGTTGAACAGCCTGAATTGAATGAAGGGCAATCAGAAGGAGGGAACTACAGTGGGACTGTTGGTCAAGCCAACCCACCGATAGTTAGACGAAACAATCAGGATGGAGGAGGTGATGGACGTGGATGCAAATACAAAGATTTTGTGGCATCCAAACCACCGTGTCTATTCGGAAGTCCGACACCAGTGGAAGTTATAAATTGGATCTCCGAAATGGAGACAATGTTTGAGAGTTGTGAGTGTAGCAACAAACAGAAGACCGCACTTGCAATTCCTCTGTTAAAATCTGGTGTATTGAGCTGGTGGAAGTTACTAGCTGATTCGATGCCCAAGGGAGAAGCTAGCAAGATGTCTTGGGAAGACTTTGTGGTACAACTGAAATTGCAATACACTGAGCAGGATCTTCTGGAAATTAATAATGAGTTTCAGAATTTGAAGAAACGAAAAATGAGCGACACTGAATACGCTGCTAGTTTTACGACAAAGATGAAGCTTGTTCCTTACCTAGTTCCAACTGAACTCTCTAAGTTCAATAAGTTTGCACATGGTTTACCAGCGGATTTTAGTCCAATGGTTAAGCAAGCAACCACATTGAAAGCGGCCATCTGGGCTGCTAAGAATGTTGAGACCCAAATCATGGAGAAGGGTCTGGAGAGGACAGATGTCGGTGAGAAGCGGAATTTTGAGGGACCTTCGAGGCCCAACAAGAAAAGTAAATTCTCGAAGTCTGGTTCGAGAGGAGGAGAAGGAGAAGCCAAATGGTGTGACAAATGTAAGAAGAAGCACCATGGGAAATGTGGCGAAGAGGTCACATGTTTTAAATGTAGAAATCCTGGGCACTATGCCAATGAATGCACCCTCATCAAGAAAGTTTGTTATGGGTGTGGTGAGGAAGGGCACATCTCGAGAGACTGCCCAAAGAAGAAAGGGGAAGCAAGGCCTAATCTCCCACCAAAGCCAAAAGCCAGAGCCTTTCAAATGAAACTTGAAGCTGCAAAGGAGGAAGTGGATGTCGCTTCAGGTACTTTTCTCGTAAACAAATTGCCTGCCCAAATTTTGTTTGATTCCGGAGCCAACTACTCCTTTATTTCGCACGAATTTGGTAGAAAACTAGCTTTGCTTGTTGATAGACTAGATGATGCTTTAATAGTAGAGGCTGCTGGTGGCAAGTTTATACATGTTAGCCATCGCATGAAAAAACATCTTCATAGACTTAAATGGGAATAAGTTTCACGAGGAATTACTGCCTATTGAAATAAATGGTTTTGACATCGTGTTGGGAATGGATTGGTTTAGCGCCAATGATGCCGAAATATTGTGCAGGAATAAGATAGTAAAAGTAAACCCGCAAGGGAAAGAGTCATTTATGGTGTATGGGGACAAACACAGAGTGAGTTCTGGAATCATTTCCACAATGAAAGCCAGAACGTGTTTGGCCAAGGAATGCACATCATATCTAGCGTTTGTGATTGATGCTTTGAAGGAAAAGAAGGAGGTGCAGAAGATACCAATGGTGTGTGACTTTCCGGAAGTCTTTCCTGAAGATCTTCCCGGATTACCACCTGATAAACAAGTGGAGTTTCAGATAGACATGTTACCAAGTACAACACCAATAGCAAGAGCACCATATCGATTAGCACCGACGAAGATGAAGGAGCTTATGACGCAACTTTAGGAGCTGTTGGACAACGGTCTCATTAGACCTAGTTCATCGCCCTGGGGAGATCTGGTGTTATTCGTAAAGAAGAAGGATGGAAGCATGAGAATGTGTATAGATTACAGAGAGCTGAACAAGGAAACAATAAAGAACAAGTACCCGTTGCCAAGGATTGATGACCTGTTTGATCAGTTGCAAGGCTCGAGTTATTTCTCGAAGATCGATCTAAGGTCAGGATATCATCAGCTAAAGGCGAGAGAGCAGGATATTGAGAAGACTAGATTCAGAACAAGATATGGACACTACGAGTTCTTGGTTATGTCATTTGGAATAACCAATGCTCCAGCAGCGTTCATGGATTTGATGAATAGGGTTTGTAAACCATTCCTCAATAAATCCGTGATAGTGTTCATAGATGACATTCTGATTTACTCGAAAAGCCAGGAGGAGCATGGTAAACACTTGCGAGAAGTGTTAGAAGTATTGAAAAAGAAGAAGTTGTATGCTAAATTCTCCAAATGTGATTTTTGGATTCTGGAAGTCCATTTCTTAGGTCATGTGGTCAACCAAGATGGAATAATGGTTGATCCAGCAAAGATTGAAGCTGTAATGAAGTGGGAACAACCGAAAAGTCCCTTGGAGATCCGAAGCTTTTTGGGATTAGCTGGATATTACAGAAGGTTTATCCAAGGCTTTTCTTTGATAGTTGCTCCATTCACAGCTTTGACCCACAAAGGAGCTACTTTTACTTGGAGTGAAAAGCATAAGGAAGCCTTTGAGAAGTTAAAGAAGAAATTATGTGAAGCACCAATTCTTTCTTTGCTAGAAGGAGTTGAAGACTTCACAGTTTATAGTGATGCATCTGGAGTTGGGTTAGATTATGTTCTGACCCAACGGGATAAGGTGATAGCATATGCATCAAGACAACTGAAAGAGCATGAAAAGAACTACCCCACTCATGATCTGGAGTTGGTAGCGGTAGTATTTGCCTTAAAGATATTGAGGCATTACCTTTATGGCACAAAGTGCAAAATCTTCACTGATCATAAGAGTCTCCAATATCTCTTTAATCAGAAGGAATTGAATATGAGGCAACGATGCTGGATGGAACTGCTTAAGGACTACGATTGTGAGATATTTTACCACCCCGGTAAAGCCAATGTTGTCGTTGATGCTCTCAGTCGGAAGGTAAACCTTGAAAAGAAAAACCCATGAGCGTTGACAATTGAAGTTGTCTCAATAATTGTGGAGAGTATAAAGAAAGCTCAGTAAGAAGCTTCAGAGAAGAATGATCGAAAGGGAGAACGTTTGGGCAAAACGTTAGTATTCGGTATAAACAGTCAAGGACTGGAGGTATTCCAAGATCGAATTTGGGTACCTAAGACAGGAGGAATAAGAGATCTTCTGATGGAAGAAGCCCACAAGACCATGTACTCGATTCATCCCGGTAGAACTAAAATGTATAGGGACCTAAAACCCTACTACTGGTGGCCGGTGAAGAAGCTCGATGTTGCTAAGTATGTGGCCGAATGTGTGACATGTGCGAGAGTTAAAGCACAACATCAGAAACCATATCGGAGTTTAGAACCTTTACCAGTACCCATGGGTAAATGGGAAGACATCCCCATGGATTTTGTGACTAAACTACCCAGAACGAAGAACGGTCACGACATGATTTGGGTGGTCGTGGATCGTTTCACTAAGAGTGCACACTTCATAGCAGCCAATGAAAAGTGGTCTATGGATAAGATCGCAAGTGCTTACATGAAGGAGATAGTAAGACTTCACGGTGTTCCTCTTATGATTGTATCGGATCATGATAGTCGTTTCACGTCAAGGTTCTGTGGAAGTCTACAGGAGGAATTGGGTATGAAATTGTGTCTGGGTACAGCTTACCATCCACAAACTGATGGTCAGAGCGAACGAACGATTCAAACACTGGAGGATATGCTAAGAGCACGTACCCTGGAATTCCAAGGTAACTGGGATGAACATTTACCTTTGCTAGAATTTTCCTACAATTACAGTTTCCACTCGAGTATCAAGATGGAACCTTACCAAGCTTTTTATGGACAGAAGTGTCGAACGCCGTCATGTTGGCTTGAAGCTGGAGAAAAGCAGTTTATGGGACTTGAGATAGTCCATCAGACTGCTGAAAAGTTGAAAGTGATTAGGAAAATGATGTTAGCAGCTCAGGATCGTCAAAAGAGCTATGCTGACAAGAAAAGAAAACCGATAACATTCGAAGTTGGTTATTCGGTTTTGCTTAAAGTCTCGTCGTGGAAGGGACTTATAAGATTTGGTAAAAGGGGAAAGTTGAGTCCAAGGTTTATTGGACCGTTTAAAGTTCTTCAGAGGATTGGAAATCAAGCTTACAAACTAGAACTACCAGAAGAACTAGATGGTATTCGTAACACTTTCCATGTGTGTTATTTGAGGAAGTTCACGGGAGATGTTCCCGACATAATTCCAACTTCTAAGTTAAGGCTGGATGAAAGCAAGAGGCTAATCGCAGAACCAGAGGCAATCATTGACCGTAAGACTAAATAGTTGTGACGCAAGATGGTCGATTTAGTACTTGTGCAATGGAAACATACGAATGGGCCAAATCTCACCAGGGAAACGGAGAGTGACATGATGAGTCGCTACTCGCATTTGTTTGCGGATGTGTGATTCCGGGGACAGAATCATCCTAAGGGGGAGAGAATTGTAAAGCCCGTGTTTCTGGGCTAAAGCATTAAAATGGTGTAATAGTCTAGGTCAACCTTTGTAAGTCGTTTTAAAATAATAAAGAGAAATTATGTGAATATTATGTGAATTATATGTTTAGTTACTTAATTATTACGATTTAATAAGTTAAGAATAAAAATAAGCATCGAAAATAAACGTTAAAAAAATAAAAAGATTATTTAAGATAAATAATCTTAACGAAAATTGTAACGATAGAAAATCTCAAATTATATAAGATGTATTTGGTCTAAATACATTCAAGAGTAAACCCAGGTAGTAAAATGGTATTTCTATGTTACACCCGTTTTTCGATGATATATTTTACGATGTTAGTCATCAATTATTAAATTTAGATAGTCGTAAAATAATATTTATTAATTATTTGGTGATATTTTGATATAAGGATAATACTAATTTGATTGTGTGTGTGTGTGTATATATATATATATATATATATATATATATATATATATATATATATATAAGATCAACTTATGTAATTGTAACAAAATAGTCGTTTTATGTGATATTACTCTAAACAATTATTTATAAATATTTTACATCCAAATAAAAATAAATAGAGAGAAACCCCCTAAATAACGTGTACATGGACTGTTGGCCAATTATAGAGATACATTTTAAAAATATGATACATGTACCATGTAGATAAAGGAATGGTGATATGTGTCCATCAAATTAAGATATCCATACCCTCCAATTGATTATTAATGGTATACGTGTAATTTAGATGAATGACCACCGTCTAAGAATTGTATGGAGCCTTTCAAGAGTCGGTTTATATTTTAGTATATATAGGAGAATCATCTTTAAGTTTTGATCGTACCAGATAATTGTTATTTTAGAGAAAATAGAGCCAGTGTTTTAAAGAGAATAGATTCTCGTGGAAATTATTCAACTACTCCGTAAGTCAGAAATATACATCCATCGTCTTATCAAGTGAGTGTATAGTCACTTTCATCTTACACATAAATATGAAGTATTTTCTATAAAATACATGTTATGTGTATATGTATCGTTTGTTTATTTGAGATGGATGTTGAATGGATGTTTTATACAAGTTTTAAACTGTATATATATATATATATATATATATATATATACATATATTTATCTACAAATATGTTGGGTATAACAATGGTAGATAAATAGTTGGTGTGTGATAAAATGATGAGAGACCTCGATGTTATTGTTGTTGTTGATTCGGTCACCTAGCGGAGTATGGATGACGACCACAGACTCTTCTAGACGATCCAGTGGAACACTAACATGCTCGCAACCTGTAGGTTTTTGTGAACGATGTGTTCACCGGTGTACTCCATCCCCCACATGGTTGCCTTTCGGACATATATGGCTGAGAAATCACCTTAGCAGTAAAGTACATCCCGATGATAAAATCCTTAGACTACGTCCCTTATATAGGTGTTTAGGGACGTAAAGTGAGGATAACGGGAATGGGTAATCACGGTTATTGTTGGTTTGATGAAATTAATAAATTTATTGTTGGTCGATGTAATTAATAAATTTATTATTATTTGTGGGTTGAAAACCCTATATGCTCACCAAGCTCCCAAGTCTGACCCACTCAGTTTTATGTATTACAGGTAGTGGCGCTCGAGCATAGTTGTGATGTGTTGGGATGAGGGATTACGGATATAGGCATGTAGATATGAAATAATGTAGTAAGGCTTATATTGTATTGTTTATACTTATGTACTGTATCGAACATGACATCCCGAGTCTTTTAATGAAATATATTTATAAGGAAATGCTTTTGATAAATCTTTATCATATTATTGTTTTGGGAGAAATTCCGCAACTCTTTTATTAAAAGATTACTCTGATTTTGAAATAAAGTATAAACAAAACCGGTCTTTTCTGGCCGTGAAAATGGGGATGTCACAAAGGCCATCTCCAATGCATTGAACTCTTAAGAGTGTAATGGATTGTCACATCAGCATTCCATTAACTATACCGTTTAACCTATTAGACACTTAAGAGTTCACTGGATTTCCACATCACCATTTTAATTTTTATTTTACAAATAATGTTAATAAATAAAACTAGAATATTACATTAATTAGAAATTCAAAGTTACAATTACTAAATATTAATTAGTGGCTTTAGACAATTGTCATGTTGTCAATTACAATTTAGTTTGTCAAAATTATCTAACGTATGTTCTCTTATACGACATTTATCATGGGATATACGCTAGAATGATATATTTCTAAATACTAGGCCTTCCTTTGTTTCAATCACATGAAATTCAAAACTGGCAAAACTGTTTTTAGTGCACTAATTTCTAAAAAAAAAAGATCATCGTTATACCACCTTGATGGTGGTAATGTGGTGGAAATATGTTGTTGAACATAAATTTATTAAACTAATGAATAAAGAAAAAGGAAAATTATATTATTTCTAATGGTGATGATGTTATTACAATTAACCAGAGCATTTCCTTTTAAGAACAAAATAATTTGCACATATCGTACTGCGGCGTGCAAATATTTCTCTTTGGTCCAATACAACAATAACAGAAATGGACTGGGAGTCGTGGACACACGGGACTAGGTACACAAATGCCGCTTATCGCATCCGTGCCTAAATCATGAATATTGGAATTTGTTTTCATCATCATAGATTTTGTTGTTCGATTGTCGTTGTCGTTCGTACAAATACCTACATAAGAAACATGTCAAAACAAAAATATATTAATATTATAGATATTGTCTATAAAACAAAGAGAGAATATCCTTATGTCGAAGAAGTCCTAACCTAGATTAAAAATGGAGAAAAATATGAGGAAATTTAACAATTGCTTATTGATAGACATCTTCAAATGATGAATATATGGGATACATGATATCATGAGTTCTCAGGGAGATATTTATATTGAGAAAAAAATGAATTCTTAATTGCAATTAATGTAGTCATTTATACATTTTTAGAAAAAGTGGTAAGTCCATTATGTATAAACTTACATAAAAGAAATTATTTATTTACCCATGATTTTCTATTTTTCTTTTGTTGTTTACCAATTAATGTTTGAGTAACATTATATATATATATATATATATATATATATATATATATAGTGTTATGTTCAAATACTTCTTATATCTATTGTGTTGTAGAAAGAACCAAAAAGAATTCAGTAAAATTAAATTATTATTTAATCAAATAAAAATATATATTAAAAAATTTTCAAAATTATATGTATATTAAATGATATCCATAATTATATTTTTTTAATGGAAACAAACTAAATCCGTCGTTAATGTCATCAATAATATTTTTTTTGAACGGATCATGGAGAACGAGAGCGTATTCTACTAGAATAATTTCTCATGCTTCTATATTAAACTCATATTCATCTAGAGTAAACCCTCGTTCACAACGTTGCATGCAACTTTGTTGTATTTTGAGTGAGTGGGTTCTGAAACAAATCACGAATTCATATGTATAAACCTAGATACAAATTCATTATAAAAGAATATTATTGCTGACATTAATGACGAATTAAATTAGTTTTTATAAAAAATATTATAATATGGATATCATTTAATATCTATCTTTATTTGATTAAACAATAATTTAACTTTATTAAATTCTTATTGGTCAATTCAAGCAACACAACGAACCTACTTCTCTCTCTCTCTCTCTCTCTCTCTCTCTCTATATATATATATATATATATATATATATATATATTGTATATTGTATATTTAGATAATACTCAAACATTACAATAAATGTTGGCCTTTTTGTAATGTTTGACTATTTCTTCGGTATAATTAATTGCAATGTTATCTAGTTTGCAAAAAGTCGATTTCGTGGTTATATTTAATAGAGACATATTCTTCCATCGATCTATTGTATTCTAGTAGTGACATATTATGATTACTAATAAAATATCAAAGAGTAAATAACAAATATTTATCTAACGTTTCTTTTTAAGTCATATTTCAACTTGGAAGCTAATCATTAAATACAAGTTTTCTTAATACCGAATAAATCACATATCTCCATTTAATGGAATCTTTTCTTAAGAAACCCATATTTTGAGAACTCTTGAAGAAAATGAACTTGATATTTATGATAATGAAAATCTTTTATAAATTTATGGAAAATCCCTAATTGAAATAGGTGGTATCGGATTCTATTAAATTCGATTTTCTTTTTTGTTTTTGGGTGAGACGTCTAATGATATGTTAGTTATTGAAAAATCAATTGGTATTTAACCAAAAATATATTGTTTATGACTACATACAAGGTAACCAAGTTGTAAAAAATCTCATGTGAAAATTACTTGATGTACCCATATTTTATTTCAAATATTTTAAACATTTTAGTGACCACAACCCTCCTAAGGGATTATTTAGCCGATTGTATGTGGATAACATAATTTTTCCAAAGTTTGGAGCCTTTTATTGTTAGAGATATGTCTTGTGAAACAACAATCTAGTCAGAATTATACATTAGCCTTTTGGTTTCTGCACAAACCATAATCTACACTACAAATGGAAAAGATAAGGGACCTAAATCAAAACTTACATTTGAAATATATAATATAATTATCTTGTATTTAAAATTAGCTAATTAGGTGATAAAGCTCAAAGAATATAAGTATCACTTGATCTTTGGATTGCTTTAATATATAAAGTAGACATACATAATCATACAATCAAGAGTTTTTCCTTCTACTCTTTTGATTCTACTCTCTTTGTCTTCCTCTTCGTCCATCTCTCTCTCTCTCTATCTATCTATCTATCTATCTATCTATCTATATATATATATATATATATATATATATATATATATATATATATATATATATAGATAGATAGAGGGAAAAGTTCAATAGAGAACCAAAATTATTGGTTCTTCAAGGAACCAAATCTTTTTTTCAATTTCTAGAGCTTATTCTTTATCGAAAAAAAATCTAAAAATATATCTAAATTCATATATTAACATTGTGAATGTGAAAAATATTTTTTGGGTTCACAACGTAAATCCGGATTCACGTTGTGAATTTTCAAAGATTCACATTGTGAATTTGACGTAAAAAAATCGAATTTTATATCATTGGAAAAAGGATAAAAAGTTATGAATTTTTGTATTTTTAGTTTTTTTTTTTGATAAAAAATAAGTTGTAAAAGTTGAAAAAAAGATTGGTTCCTTGGTTAATTATGGTTCTCTATTGAACCTCACCTTATATATATATATATATATATATATATATATATATATATATATATATATATATATAGGTAAAGGTTCAAATGAGAACCAAAAACGATTAAGAACCTAAGAACCAACTGATTAAGGGAAATTCTTGTCAAAACTGAACACCACCTTCCACTTACTGCATCCACTATTGCCGACGACCTTACCACTACCACCGTCGCATCCCTGCATTGTCTTTCTTCCACCACCTCCGCCACTCTCGATGTCCAGCTCTATAATTTTTATGTATCCTCTATATCTATAATTATTCGACAACCTCCAGATCAATGTTTTTCTGATTGTCGCGTCACTAGATCTTTCAGATCTGCAATTTTCTGAACGTCGTTGCACCAGATCTTCTCTATCTGTGATTTTACAATGACCACGACCTCTTTTCACTCCTCTCGCTTCTGCTCCGCCATAAACACCACCACTAGCATCTCCACATATCAGATTTGTTCCCCCACCAACACCTCCTCCTCCTTCTGCTTATATCCACCACATCGTTCGTTTTCTCCTCCAAACAGCGTCTTCATATTGCTTCAGATCTGCTTTGATAATGATCTATACGGTAATAAGATCAGATCTTGAATATCCGAAGACTCTAAGGAATATGACAATCTTAGATCTGTAAATCACAACAGATCTGGAAATAATGTGCGCACAAGGTGTTTGATGAAATGCCTCAACGAGATCTGTAAGTTTTTAAGCTTTGAATAAGTGTTTAAATTTTTGTTTTAAGCTTTGAATTAGTGTCTGAAGCGTGTATTGTGAGATGAGTATCTACCATATTTTAGACACGAGCACTAGAATATTTTAGGAAAGTTGCCTAAAATTCTTTTATGTGCTAAATGCTATATGTTTACCATATATGCCATTAAATGTTCGGATCTATGGTCTGTTGCCGACCGAATCTACCATGTAAACGTTTCGGAGTTTATAGTGAATAAAGATCTAAATTCAAACTATTCGGTGTTTAGATCAAGATGGCAAGAACCTGCAGTGGAGCTGGGAATGCAAATAGGAATAGGAATCAACTCCCAGTACTTGAGCAAGTACCTGTTACAGGAGCTGCACCTGAGCCAATGACGATGGCTAGAGTACAAGCGATGATACAGATGATATTCGATCGCCAAATGGAGGAGAGAAGGTGATTACTACAACATAATAGGGAAGAAACTACGATACATGTTGAACAGCCTGAATTGAATGAAGGGAAATCAGAAGGAGGGAACTACAGTGGGACTGTTGGTCCAGCCAACCGACCGATAGTTAGACGAAACAATCAGGATGGAGGAGGTGATGGACGTGGATGCAAATACAAAGACTTCGTGGCATCCAAAACACCGTGTCTATCAGGAAGTACGACACCAGTGGAAGTTATAAATTGGATCTCCGAAATAGATAAAATGTTTGAGAGTTGTGAGTGTAGCAACAAACAGAAGACCGCACTTGCAATTCCTCTGTTAAAATCTGGTGTATTGAGCTGGTGGAAGTTACTAGCTGATTCAATGCCCAAGGGAGAAGCTAGCA
The DNA here is from genome assembly GCF_051521515.1 of Lactuca serriola. Taxonomy (NCBI): domain Eukaryota; kingdom Viridiplantae; phylum Streptophyta; class Magnoliopsida; order Asterales; family Asteraceae; genus Lactuca; species Lactuca serriola. The sequence continues at coordinate 238,845,677 of NC_136410.1, forward strand.
AGATGTCTTGGGAAGACTTTGTGGTACAACTGAAATTGCAATACACTGAGCAGGATCTTCTGGAAATTAATAATGAGTTTCAGAATTTGAAGAAACGAAAAATGAGCGATACTGAATATGCTGCTAGTTTTACGGAAAAGATGAAGTTTGTTCCTTACCTAGTTCCAACTGAACTCTCTAAGGTCAATAAGTTTGCACATGGTTTACCAGCGGATTTTAGTCCAATGGTTAAGCAAGCAACCACATTGAAAGTCGCCATCTGGGCTGCTAAGAATGTTGAGACCCAGATCAGGGAGAAGGGTCTGGAGAGGACAGATGTTGGTGAGAAGAGGAAGTTTGAGGGACCTTCGAGGCCCAACAAGAAAAGTAAATTCTCGAAGTCTGGTTCGAGAGGAGGAGGAGGAGAAGCCAAATGGTGTGACAAATGTAAGAAGAAGCTCCATGGGAAATGTGGCGAAGAGGTCACATGTTTTAAATGTAGAAATCCTGGGCACTATGCCAATGAATGCACCCTCATCAAGAGAGTTTGCTATGGGTGTGGTGAGGAAGGGCACGTCTCAAGAGACTACCCAAAAAAGAAAGGGGAAGCAAGGCCCAATCTCTTGCCAAAGCCAAAAACCAGAGCCTTTCAAATGACACTTGAAGCTGCAAAGGAGGAAGTGGATGTCGCTTCAGGTACTTTTCTCGTAAACAAATTTCCTGCCCAAATTTTGTTTGATTCTGGAGCCAACTACTCATTCATTTTGCACGAATTTTGTAGAAAACTAGCTTTGCTTGTTGATAGACTAGATGATGCTTTAATAGTAGAGGCTGCTGGTGGCAAGTTTATACATGTTAGCCATCGCATGAAAAAACATCTTCATAGACTTAAATGGGAATAAGTTTCACGAGGAATTATTGCCTATTAAAATAAATGGTTTTGACATCGTGTTGGGAATGGATTGGCTTAGCGCCAATGATGCCGAAATATTGTGCAGGAATAAGATAGTAAAAGTAAACCCGCAAGGGAAAGAGTCATTTATGGTGTATGGGGACAAACACAGAGTGAGTTCTGGAATCATTTCCACAATGAAAGCCAGAACGTGTTTGGCCAAGGAATGCACATCATATCTAGCGTTTGTGATTGATGCCAAGAAGGAAATGAAGGAGATGCAGAAGATACCGATGGTGTGTGACTTTCCGGAAGTCTTTCCCGAAGATCTTCCCGGACTACCACCTGATAAACAAGTGGAATTTCAGATAGACATGTTACCAGGTACAACACCGATAGTAAGAGCACCATATCGATTAGCACCGACGAAGATGAAGGAGCTTATGACGCAACTTTAGGAGCTGTTGGACAACGGTCTCATTAGACCTAGTTCATCGCCCTGGGGAGATCCGGTGTTATTCGTAAAGAAGAAGGATGGGAGCATGAGAATGTGTATAGATTATAGAGAGCTGAACAAGGCAACAATAAAGAACAAGTACCCGTTGCCAAGGATTGATGACTTGTTTGATCAGTTGCAAGGCTCGAGTTATTTCTTGAAGATCGATCTAACGTCAGGATATCATCAGCTAAAGGCGAGAGAGCAGGATATTGAGAAGACTAATTTCAGAACAAGTAATGGACACTACGAGTTCTTGGTTATGTCATTTGACTAACGAATGCTCCAGCAGCATTCATGGATTTGATGAATAGGGTTTGTAAACCATTCCTCGAAAAATCCGTGATAGTGTTCATAGATGACATTCTGATTTGCTCGAAAAGCCAGGAGGAGCATGGTAAACACTTGCGAGAAGTGTTAGAAGTATTGAAAAAGAAGAAGTTGTATGCTAAATTCTCCAAATGTGATTTTTGGATTCAGGAAGTCCAATTCTTGGGTCATGTGGTCAACCAAGATGGAATAATGGTTGATCCAGCAAAGATTGAAGTTGTAATGAAGTGGGAACAACCGAAAAGTCCCTTGGAGATCCGAAGCTTTTTGGGATTAGCTGGATATTACAGAAGGTTTATCCAACGCTTTTCTTTGATAGCTGCTCCATTCACAGCTTTGACCCACAAAGGAGCTACTTTTACTTGGAGTGAAAAGCATAAGGAAGCCTTTGAGAAGTTAAAGAAGAAATTATGTGAAGCACCAATTCTTTCTTTTCTAGAAGGAGTTGAAGAGTTCGCAGTTTATAGTGATGCATCTGGAGTTGGGTTAGATTATGTTCTGACCCAACGAGATAAGGTGATAGCATATGCATCAAGACAACTGAAAGAGCATGAAAAGAACTACCCCACTCATGATCTGGAGTTGGCAGCGGTAGTATTTTCCTTAAAGATATTGAGGCATTACCTTTATGGCACAAAGTGCAAAATCTTCACTGATCATAAGAGTCTCCAATATCTCTTTAATCAGAAGGAATTGAATATGAGGCAACGACGCTGGATGGAACTGCTTAAGGACTACGACTGTGAGATACTTTACCACCCTGGTAAAGCCAATGTTGTCGCTGATGCTCTCAGTCGGAAGGTAAACCTTGAAAAGAAAAACCCAAGAGTATTGACAATTGAAGTTGTCTCAACAATTGTGGAGAGTATAAAGAAAGCTCAGGAAGAAGCTTCAGAGAAGAATGATCGAAAGGGAGAACGTTTGGGCAAAACGCTAGTATTCGGTATAAACAGTCAAGGACTGAGGGTATTCCAAGATCGAATTTGGGTACCTAAGACAGGAGGAATAAGAGATATTTTGATGGAAGAAGCCCACAAGACCATGTACTCGATTCATCCCAATAGAACTAAAATGTATAGGGACCTAAAACCCTACACTGGTCGCCGATGATGAAGCTCGATGTTGCTAAGTATGTGGCCGAATGTGTGACATGTGCTAGAGTTAAAGCACAACATCAGAAACCGTATCGGAGTTTAGAACCTTTACCTGTACCCATGGGTAAATGGGAAGACATCACCATGGATTTTGTGACTAAACTACCCAGAACGAAGAACGGTCACAACATGATTTGGGTCATCGTGGATCGTTTCACTAAGAGTGCACACTTCATAGCAGCCAACGAGAAGTGGTCTATGGATAAGATCGCAAATGCTTACGTGAAGGAGATAGTAAGACTTCACGGTGTTCCTCTTATGATTATATCGGATCATGATAGTCGTTTCACGTCAAGGTTCTGTGGAAGTCTACAGGAGGAATTGGGTATGAAATTGTGTCTGAGTACAGCTTACCATCCACAAACTGATGGTCAGAGCGAACGAGCGATTCAAACACTGGAGGATATGCTGACAGCATGTACCCTTGAATTCCAAGGTAACTGGGATGAACATTTACCTTTGCTAGAATTTTCCTACAATTACAGTTTCCACTCAAGTATCAAGATGGAACCTTACCAAGCTTTTTATGGACAGAAGTGTCGAACGCCGTCATGTTGGCTTGAAGCTGGAGAAAAGCAGTTTATGGGACTTGAGATAGTCCATCAGACTGCTGAAAAGTTGAAAGTGATTAGGGAAATGATGTTAGCAGCTCAGGATCGTCAAAAGAGCTATGCTGACAAGAAAAGAAAATCGATAACATTCGAAGTTGGTTATTCGGTTTTGCTTAAAGTCTCGTCGTGGAAGGGACTTATAAGATTTGGTAAAAGGGGAAAGTTGAGTCCAAGGTTTATTGGACCGTTTAAAGTTCTTCAGAGGATTGGAAATCAAGCTTACAAACTAGAACTACCAGAAGAACTAGATGGTATTCGTAACACTTTCCATGTGTGTTATTTGAGGAAGTTCACGGGAGATGTTCCCGACATAATTCCAACTTCTAAGTTAAGGTTGGATGAAAGCAAGAGGCTAATCCCAGAACCAGAGGCAATCATTGACTGTAAGACTAAAAAGTTGTGACGCAAGATGGTCGATTTAGTACTTGTGCAATGGAAACATACGAATGGGCCAAATCTCACCCAGGAAACGGAGAGTGATATGATGAGTCGCTACCCGCATTCGTTTGCTGATGTGTGATTCCGGGGACAGAATCATCCTAAGGGGGAGAGAATTATAAAGCCCGTGTTTCTGGCTAAAGCATTAAAAATGGTGTAATAGTCTAGGTCAACCTTCGTAACTCGTTTTAAAATAATAAAGAGAAATTATGTGAATATTATGTGAATTATATGTTTATTTACTTAATTATTACGATTTAATAAGTTAAGAATAAAAATAAGCGTCGAAAATAAACGTTAAAAAAAATAAAATGATTATTTAAGATAAATAATCTTAACGAAAATTGTAGCGATAGAAAATCTCAAATTATATAAGATGTATTTGGTCTAAATACATTCAAGAGTAAACCCAGGTAGTAAAATGGTATTTCTATGTTACACCCGTTTTTCGATGATATATTTTACGATGTTAGTCATCAATTATTAAATTTAGATAGTCGTAAAATAATATTTATTAATTATTTGGTGATATTTTGATATAAGGATAATACTAAGTTGATTTTATATTATATATTTGTAAGTTATGATTCTTACAAAGTACGTGTGTGTGTGTGTGTGTATATATATATATATATATATAAATATATATATATATATATATAAATATATATATATATATATATATATATATATATATATATATATATACTAGCCGTTTACCCGCGCTAAGCGCCGGGCGGCAAAAAGTTTCTTTCGGAAGATAGTTTTAATAGTTTCCTTTAGACGTGAGTTATTCATTGCGGCCATTTGGTAGACTATTATGTGTCGAATAGTTCATTTCAACATATAGTTTCTTGCTAGGTGTATAGTCATACAATACGATAAAAGTTGAGTCTACATCTCAAATAATTCATCTGATAGTTCATACTTGATTTTAACAATATATAAATAACAACAATCTGCAACCATATAGTTTTGTACATTTATAACATGTCCAATATATAACCTACACCAATCTGCAATCATGTTGCTTCATCTGCTAGCCCTGCATTAAACATCAAATAAGCATCTAAGATACATATTTGAAGAAATTGTATAATAATAAGTTGTTGATTGTACCTTGTTAATCACATAACACTTCTTTGTACACAACGTTTGATGTGTAGATTCCATCATTATGAAACGTTTTTTCCGGCTTTACTAATACCTTGGACAACGCCACATAAAGCTGGCCATGTGAGAATACCGATTCTGGTAGATAAACACCTACATTTGGAATTGTTTGTCCTTGAGCTTTATTGATTGTCATAGAGAAACTAAGCTGAATTGGAAACTGCTTTCTTTTAAGTTTGAATGGGAACATCTCATCGTCAGACGGACATAGAGGAATTCTTGGTAAAAACACTCTTTTTCCAGCATGTTGGCCAACCGCTATCTCTGCATCAATGACATTTTGTTGGAAAGCTCGACATATCAATCTGGTGCCATTACATAACCCATTTGAAGGATCGATATTTCGCAAAAGTATTACAGGGCACCCAGTTTTTAACCGAAGATAATGAGGGGGTACACCACTAACATTTAGCGAGTTCAAATACTCCATCGGATATAAGTTATTTTTGTCATCTTCCGCTTCATCAAAACTATAGTAAACTTTTTGCTCGCCAGAAAATCGTTCGATCAACTTATTATTAATCTCATCAACACTTTCATTTTTAGTTGACAGTATCGCCCTCGAAATGATAAATTTTGAGTCGGCGCCGTTGGATTCCAAAGAAGGAAATATTGCATCAATTAGAGCGTCCACTGATTTAGTTTTATCAGTGTACCGAATGGACATGTAATTTTACTCATAATAGCATCTTCCCCTTACCATTTATGCCCTTGTAACTAAAAAAACATAATACCCATCAGGATTTTAAGTTTAAAAAATATATGTCAAAGAAGCAAGCTTATTTCTCCCTGAAAAGAATCAAATAAACAAACATTAAAACAACACAACAAACTATATTTTTTCTTGATTACTGCTTCCTGTTTAAAAATCATATAAAGCAACATACTTTTATTTATGAGTGAAAAAAGTACATTTTAGATTTTTTTTTATTAAATAAAAAAATGCTAACCTTTAATTTCATTAGTTTGCTAGAATCTAAAATCCGAGCAAGAATATTCAAAACTGTAAGCTTCATTTTTTGTTATCCAGTATTGTTGTTGATCTTTCTTTGATGTTACCTGTAGCATGAAACCAGCATTAGCCAAAAGTTCAATAACTCCAAACGAAATTACATGTAACAAATGCAACCTAAGAGCTAAACATTACTTCTTGTAAGATCAAAGAAAAAGTATGACCTTGATACACAACTTGTCCATCTGCTAAAAGTATGACATCATCAAATAGGTCATAGGTCTCATTTTGCCTGTTGTGACTCGCTTTTTTTTGTCCCCCCTGAAATACCCCTAAACATTTCATCTCCTACTACATTGTTTTCAAGACACTTCAAGACCTAAAATCTGCATATCTGAACATAAAGGGCATTATCAAACAATCAAGCCCTATTGAAATGAATAAAAAACATATAGCAAGCTTTTAAATAGAAAAATAGAATATAGAAATTAGCAAAAAATGTATTAGCATTGGGGAAAAGTGTTAACCTTAGATATTGTTTTGGATGATCAAGGAAGAGGGAATTAAAGTCATACCTCAACTACCCTTTTTGTTACATCAAGTTTAAGCATCGCTTCCTGTAGCTTTGGAATCGAACATTTCATCGAACACATGGCGTGCAAAATGAAATAAAATTCCAATTAATAAGAAAATATTTGAGTATAGCCAACAATGCACTGAAAATAGTTCAATAATCAGGAAACAAGATCGTACCTATAATTTAAAAGTATCCTCAGAACAAAAAACATCTCTTTAATCTCGTTAACTTCTCAGATGACTAAGCTTCAACTGGTGTGCAGCCTGAGACAGAAGATAGAAACATATTCGTTGGTGTTGATGGTGATAACATGATAGGATTAGGGTTTCTCGTCTTGAAAGAAGGTAGAATATGAGCGATAGAGGGGGTGACGATAACGGTGGCTATATTAGGGTTTTAAAAGCTGGATGTTCATTATTGTTTTCTTGAGCAGACACATGTGCGATTATGGTTTTGAGAGGAGAAACAAAGGTAGAGAAAAGTAGTGTTGTAGGGTGTCGATCATCCAGTGTAGAAGGATGAGCATTTGATTGAGCACATAACACTTAATGGATGAAGGGATCTCCGGTTACCTTCTACAGCTTGCAGCGGCGGCGGAAGGAGAGTGGAGAGGGTGGTGGTACTGAAGGTCCACCGGAAACTGAAGCAAGTAAGAAGAGAGATAGAATAGATGTGGGTTTGACGGCGTCTGATGTTTTGTCGAGGATGTTAGGGTTAAGATAGAGTAAAGATACGATGAGTTACATTGTAAGCTTAAAAAGATTGTACACCATGTTGTAAGAGTTATACCTCTTAAATTTCAAGAAATAGGCAATATGTTTAATAATATAGTAAAGATATATATATATATATATATATATATATATATATATATATAAAAGATCAACTTATGTAATTGTAACAAAATAGACATTTTATGTGATATTACTCTAAACAATTATTTATAAATATTTTACATCCAAATAAAAATAAATAGAGAGAAACCCCCTAAATAACGTGTACGTGGACTATTAGCCAATTATAGAGATATATTTAAAAAAAATGATACATGTACCATGTAGATAAAGGAATGGTGATACGTGTCCATCAAATTAAGATATTCATACCCTCCAATTCATTATTAATGGTATACGTGTAATTTAGATGAATGGCCACCATTTAAGAATTGTATGGAGCCTTTCAAGGGTCGGTTTATATTTTAGTATATATAGGAGAATCATCTTTAAGTTTTGATCATTCCAGATAATTGTTATTTTAGAGAAAATAGAGTCAGTGTTTTAAAGAGAATAGAGTCTCGTGGAAATTATTCAACTACTCTGTAAGTCAGAAATATACATCCATCGTCTTATCAAGTGAGTGTATAGTCACTTTCATCTTACACATAAATATGAAGTATTTTCTATAAAATACGTGTTATGTGTATATGTATTGTTTGTTTATTTGAGATGGATGTTGAATGGATGTTTTATACAAGTTTTAAATTGTCTATATATATTTTTATCTACAAATATGTTGGGTATAACAATGGTAGATGAAATAGTTGGTGTGTGATAAAATGATGAGAAACCTCGATGTTGTTGTTGTTGTTGATTAGGTCATCTAGCGGAGTATGGATGACGACCACGAACTCTTCTAGACGGTCCAGTGGAACGCTAGCATGCTCGCAACCTGTAGGTGTTTGTGAACGATGTGTTCACCGGTGTACTCCATCCCCCACATGGTTGCCTTACGGACATATATGGCTGAGGAATCCCTTTAGCAGTAAAGTCCATCCCGATGATAAAATCCTTATACTAGGTCCCTTATATAGGTGTTTAGGGACGTAAAGTGAGGATAATGGGAATGGGTAATCACGGTTATTATTGGTTTGATGAAATTAATAAATGTATTGTTGGTCGATGTAATTAATAAATTTATTATTATTTGTGGGTTGAAAACCCTATATGCTCACCAGGCTCCCAAGTCTGACCCACTCAGTTTTATGTATTACACGTAGTGGCGCTCGAGCATAGTTGTGATGTGTTGGGATGAGGGATTACGGATATAGTCCTGTATTCATGAAATAATGTAGTAAGGCTTATATTTTATTGTTTATACTTATGTACTGTATCGAACATGATATCCCGAGTCTTTTAATGAAATACATTTATAAGGAAATGATTTTGATAAATCTCTATCATATTATTGTTTTGGGACAAATTCCGCAACTCTTTTATTAAAGTATTACTCTGATTTTGAAATAAAGTATAAACAAAACCGGTCTTTTCTGGCCGTGAAAATGGGGATGTCACAAAGGCAATCTCCAATGCATTGAACTCTTAAGAGTATAATGGATTGCCACATCAGCATTCCATTAACTATACCGTTTAACCTATTAAACTCTTAAGAGTTCACTGGATTTCCATATCACCATTTTAATTTTTATTTTATAAATAATGTTAATAAATAAAACTAGAATATTACATTAATTAGAAATTCAAAGTTACAATTACTAAATATTAATTAAAGATTACAATTTAGAAATTAAAAATTACAAATAATATACTAAATAAAAAGTACAATATCTAAAATACAAATTTTACTTCATATTGAATTTTATTTTAATCTCGTCACAGCGGTTTCTCCAAATTTCACATCCATCTTCCGACATGGTACTAGGATCCATGAAAATGATTGAAATTTCATCATTCTTAACATTTTCTTCATTAGTTTTCATCTTTCTTTCTTTCAATGCATTCTTCATATCCAAAGTGTTATCGTAGAGCTCAAAAGTCTTTTTATTTTCTTCTATATGTTTTTCAAGTATTTCATCAAGCCTATTACTAGACGACGAAGTGGAATTGGTGGCTTTCCCTTTTACTACTTTTTTTGCTGCATTCATACCAATTGGACGAGCTGTAACATCATCATTATCCAAGTTAATGAAAGATTTTGTAATTTATGAGGATATAGATGCCCTAGATGCAGTGCTTGAACCTTTCCGTTTCTGTTCATTTTTAACGATATTCCAAATATGTTATTGCCTAAAATTGGGACCATATATAGCATGATAATGCTCAAAAGCTGTACTTTTGAGATCATCCTCATACCATCCATTAAGGTATTGACTTTTCAACACTATATACATTTGATTAAACGCAACTGCAAATGGGTTCATGTAATGCCAATGCGTTTTGAGGTTGGCTTGAGTTCTTGCAACGTTCGCCATGTTGCTTTTTTCGTAGTATGCACTAATTCGTCGCCAGAACTCTTTATCACGTTGTTGACTTCCAGTAATGCTATCTTCTGAAATTTGTAGCCAATCTTTTGCCAACAACATTTCTTCTTCTTTGCTCCAATAGGTTTTTTTTTCGTTTCTTGGTAGGAGTTTTTGTTGGTGTTGGCTCATTTTCTGGAATATGGGGAGGATTTGGGCTGGTAGAACCTGGGTATGCATTGTGGTATGAATGTTGTGAATGTTTATTTGGATTTGGGTATGGATATTGTGGATAATTGTTTGGACTTGGATATGGATATTGTAGATGATTGTTTGGATTTGGGTATGGATGTTATGGATGATTTTTTGGATTTGAGTATGGATGTTATGGATGATTGTTTGGATTTTCAGGATCATAAGAACATAACAAGTGTGTATAGTAATTTGGATTCATGATTGGTGTATCAGATGGTTGGTAGGTGTGAATGAGAATAGAATATGTTGGTCTTTATTTGTAGAGTTGAACATCTTGTATGCATTTGCCTTTAATTTGAATTTCATTTGACTTTAACTTGAACTTCACTTTACTTTAATTTCAATTTCATTTTACTCCAATTTCAATTTCATTTAACTTTAATTTGGATTTCGTTTCACTTTAATTTCAATTTCATTTGACTCCAATTTCAATTTCATTTAACTTTAATATGGATTTCCTTTCACTTTAATTTCAATTTCATTTTACTTTAATTTCAGTTTCATTCGAATATCATTTGGATTTCATTTTACTTTAATTTTAATTTCATTTGAATATAATTTGAATTTCATTTGACTCTATATTTTTGCTATAAAAGAATAGTACATTTTTATTATTTCATACCTACCAATTCAAACTATTTTTTATTTTTTCTCATACGATGTCATCATCATCCTCAGATGATTCCGCTTCTGAATTCATAATCAACCATCTCACAAGTAATTCTACATTCCAACTATAATCAATGACTTACATATATAACATATGTTAAAATTAAAGTAGTCAACCTTAAAAATGTAGTCAATTTTAATTATTTTATATTAAGAAAAAAGGAAAAAAATCAGAATTTGCCAATGGAATAAAATGAAAATTAATAAAAATTAAGAAAAAGCCATGTGGTATATTGCAATGTAAATGTAATGTGAGAATTTATTTCCCAATAGTTGATTTAAGTGGTCACCATTAACTTTTAATTTGTTAAATGTTAAATAAGTATATAATTAAACAACATCGAATAATTAAAACACAAACATTTTTACTATAATAAGATATTTAGCTGCATTTACACATTACGATAATCATATTACATATGTCAACTTTACATTCGTAAAAAAAAGCCCTAAAAAGATAGTATTTACATTCAAAATTCCAATACCACCTACAAAGACATTTTATATATTTACAAAAAAGATTGTACTCCTAATACCACCTACAGACCAACAAAAATCCAATTCGGAATCATACTTGACACCTTCATCAATGAACCACTAGGTTTTATGGTGTGACATCGGCAAATTTATTGTCATTATAAAAAATTTATTTGTGCTTATTTTAAAACATGTGAGATAATATTAACATTAAACATCTATGAATAAACGTTCGATATTAAAAGATTTTCAAAACTTAGGATGTCAGAACTGATACAAAACATAAGAATACACATATCTTACATTATATTATACTAATGATCTACATCTCCAATAATCTCTCAGTGTAACGTATCTTCAGATCGATACCTGTGATGCAGCTAAACTTAATTGGTCAGATTGGGAAACCTGATGAGTACATAGGGTTTTCAACCCACAATAATATATTTAATATGTTTAATTATCAATTAATTAACTTAATTACCCATCCCCGTTTTCTCTATTTATTCTTCCCAAAGGATTTATCCTAAGGATCATCGCCTACATCACATAGCCAGTAATGTTTCAGAGATTAATCCCCCAATACACGTCCAGTAAGGGTTAGAGTATCATCGCATGAATACGTAGTTACTACATCGCTTGAACTCGTAATTCATCACATGCAGGTTATGAGCCTATCAGTGTTTCCACATGACTCTTTTAGATTAGTCGGTAGTCGCCATCTATAGTACGATAGATGACTACATCGCAACATCGCAAGTCAAGGTCAAGGTATCTACTACTCATCTCCTATTTATTATCACCTATTTATCATCACCTATCTACCATCACTTATTTATCATCTATCATCTCCTATCTTGTAACACCCAAAATCAGGAAGGCCAAGAAAGGAAAGAAAACCCTAAGTCAAAGGACCGACCCGTTGAGTCCAAGGAGGAACTCGGCGAGTCCGAGCGGGATCCGGGTCAAGGGGTAAGTGACCGACTCGGCGAGTCGGCTCAGGGGACTCGGCGAGTCTGGTCTGAACAAGGAAAACCCTAATCCTGGGAGTTGTATCCTATATAAAGGGTGTTATATCCCTTTCTCAGCCTCCATATCATCCTAGAGAGCATGTAAACCCTAGATTTCGTGTGAACTTCCATCATTTGAGAGAAATAGCTTTGGAGGAAGGAAACATTGAAAGGAACTTGAAGATCAAGAAGGTTGCTTCAAAGGAGAGGTGTAGATCCGAGATCTACTTCAGTTAGTGTTCATATTGGAGGTAATGAGCTGCTATCTTCCCTCCTTTGCATCTAGATCTATTTTGTTATGAGATTTGGGGGTTTTATGGTTGTTTGAGACCCAATTCGGGTTTGGGGCTTAGATACGTGGTTGCCACTTCAGATCTAGTGTTGGGATGGTCCAATATGTCGTAAAGCATTAGATATTGAGTAGCTGGTGAAGCCCTTTTGTCCTAAAACCTAGCCCAAGAGTGTTTTGAGCCTAGATCTCTTTAGTTATACATAAAGTTTGGAACTTTATGTAAGGATTGAGCTTTGGAAGTATGGATCTATGATTTGGAGCCCCTGCATGGCTCGAAAATCCACTGAATGGATTAAGAATGGGAGCGACTCGGCGAGTTACATGGGTGGACTCGGCGAGTTGGTTGAAGTTGGGCAGGAACTCGATGAGTTGGAAGAACAACTCGGTGAGTCTGTTGAAGATTGCCTTGGACTCGATGAGTATGATCTTGCACTCGGCGAGTCAAGTCGCGAAACCCCGAACCCTTCAAGTTGAGACTCGAATCAGCGAGTCGAGTGGAGACTCGGTGTGTTGGTGGACTCGGCGAGCCACGGACTGACTCGGCGAGTCGAGTCGTGAATGGAAGGACTCTGAGCATATGAACTCTGCGAGTCAGTAGGTTGACTCGGCGAGTAGGGTTGACCTGGAAGGTTGACCTTGACCAGGACTTTGATTTTGACCAGAGTTGACTTAGTTGACTTTAAGAGGACAGTTAGACTAAGTATTGCATTGATATTGGTAGCTCGGGGAGCTAGTGGAGCAGGTGTTCAGAGAGTCGCCGGGTAGCAGCTAGAGGGATTATCAGCAAGTTCAGCAAGTGCAGGTGAGTTTCCCTTTGTGTGAATGGGTCTGAGGCCACAATGCTGGCCCATGTAGTTATGAGTAGAAGACCCGGGGGTTAGCCCTAGGCACAGTATGCTAGTATGATATTCAAGACGAGGTCCAATGATAGCGGGCGAGTGCCTAAGGAATGTTTTATGTGATAGTTTATACTTGTTGTCTGTGTGATACTTGTATGTGCCTGGTAGGGATGTGAGTGTGGGCGAGGTCCCGTATCTCACTAATAGCAGAGTGTGGATGTTGTTCCACATCTCAATAGCGGCAGATCAGGGGCGAGGCCCAAGTTAGGGAAAGAGTGAGTGTAAGTTGGGCCCATATCTTACTATCAGTAGGAGCATGAACGGGGTTCCATGACTCATCAGTAGCAGGACCAGGGCGATGCCTAGGATAGGCGAGGCCTTAGGACAGGATCTGTTAGTATGTGTTTAGCTTATGTGTTGTGATATGTTTATGTGCTATTATATGTTAGCGGGTGAGGCCCTGTGACAGGCGAGGCCTAAGTGATACAGATTTGTATCCAAGCGGGGCTGGAAGCCAGGTGAGGCCTGGAGTGGCGGGGCCATTGTAGCGGGTGATGCCCGAGGTAGGAGGAGAGGCTCAGAATAGCGGGCGTGGCCCAGTATGTGCAGTTTGTGGTTATGCATGGTATGTGGTAGGTTAGGGAACTCACTAAGCTTCGTGCTTACGGTTTTCAGTTTTGTTTTCAGGTATTTCCGGTAGCAGAGGGAAGAGGTCGGGGTGATCGCATGGCACACACCATAGATTAGTCAGCTTGGGAATGTTTTACTCTAATAATGAACATGTGTTTTGAAAATTAATACTTTGATTATGTTATGGGGTGACAATTATGTTTTAAGTAATGTTTTATAAAAGAAATTTTTAGTCCTGAGTTTTAGGATGTTACAAGTTGGTATCAGAGCCTTGGTTTGAGGGATTCGGACGTACTCTCGAGTGTGTCTGAACTCAAACTAAGGAATTGGTATGAAAATTTTCAAAATGAAAAGACAGTTCTGTAAAAAGGAGTTTGAGAAAGAAAACAGTTTTAGAAAAGCTAAAAGAATTAAGAAAGAAAGGATTTTGAAAAGAGAAAAGGGGGTGTGGTGCATGCAATCAGTCGAGCTCAAGTAAGTACCCCAAAATACCCATACAAGTTATGTTATGATTATCATTTAATAGAAAAACATGCTAGATTAGGACTAAGGATCTAGGGAGGATGCCTTATGTTCCTGTTATATGTGCTTTTGAGCTGCATGATTGTGCTGGTTAGACAGTAGTAGGATAGCCTGTTTAGGTTATGCCTGAGTTTATGAGTTTGTGTTGCATGCTAGTACAGATTCTTGGTATGATATTATGATTGCTTGAGTATGTTATGGTTAGATTTTTTTCCCCTTGTCTGAATGCTGCTTGCTTTGTGCAATGTAGGATTCCGAGTGATGGGAGTTAGCCATTAGGTGGATACGTCACGTCACATGTGATCAGCGTTGAATAATCCTAGAGTGCTGGGTTTGGCCCTATTGCGCAACTCTTGTTTGAGTCCAACCGTTGTAGGGAAAGGTCTTTTACTCAAAGGATTATCCGAACCTCATCACATGTGTTGGTATCCAGGTAATGGCTAATTGGCATCACAAGGAGTCCTTCAGCAGCTGAGGACTGGTTTGGTTTGAGTCAGAGGTTTCCCTAGGGCAAGCCTAGGATGAGGTAGTGCTCGGAGCAGTAGTAGTGGAGAAGGGACCTGGTGGAGTCGAAGCAGTTCCTGAGGAAAGTACGGATAGATGTGGAAGCTAGTATGGGCCCGTACTACTGAAAGTAGAGGATCCATACTCGATTCGGGAAAGGCCGAGGCAAGACCGGGAACCTGGTAGTGCGTGTGTTTGGTATCACAGAGGTGATAAATATTCTGATAAGACGATGTATTATATTATCAGCATGGTGACGTTGCGAGAGAGACCAGTTGGCGGATCAGGCGCCGGAGAGGGATCAGGCTCGGGTTCATGAGCCGAGAAGCTGGAGGAGCGAATGAGGGAGTTGATATCAGCTGAGGTTACGCGCCGCATACTAGACCAGACTCCTGTGATCTTTGGCACGATCAAGGAGGGTATACTGGAGATCTTGGATGAGAGGCTGGGAGCCTTCCGTACCGAGATGATGGCATTGATGGGAGCCCGTACTTTGACATTTCGAGAGTCCATGGCTTGCGGGGCACCAGATTATCATGGGGCTAGGGACCCCATCGCTAGCAGCAGATGGTTGGCTAATGTCACCAACGCATTTCGTACAAGCCGGTGTCCCGAGGGGGACAAGGTCAGACTCGCCTCTTGTCTTCTGAAGGACAGAGCGAGGGATTGGTGGAAGGAGATCAGTCATGCTTTGGGGGATGATGTCGCGTTGGACGCGATGACATGGAGCGATTTCTCGGCCAGGTTCAGGGCGGAGTTTTCGCCGATTATTGAGATGCAGCAGTTGGCGCAGGAGTTTCAAGATTTGACGCAGACCACTGAGACTGTGGCGGAGATCACCGCCATGTTCAGGGAGAGGGCTCTTCTTGTACCGCAGTATGTCGCGGATGAGGAGATGAAGAAGGCCCGATACCATGAGATGTTGAGGGATGAAATCAGGCAGTTTGTGAGCCGGTCCAGCTGCAAAATGTTGGAGGATATGATCACAAGAGCTAGAGAAATAGAAATTGATTTGGAGCAGATCCGGAAGAGGAAGCCAGATGAGGTTCAGGCAGCTACAGGCTCGGGCAAAAGGCCCAAGGGATTGGATTCGAGATCGAGGGATTATCAGGACCGCAGCCGGTGCGGGAAGTGTGGCAGGGCGCACGGGGGTGCGTGCAGGAGTGGTAGCGGTGGTGAGTCTGGATGCTCCAAGTGCGGTCGGACTGGTCATTTTAGCAAGGATTGTACTGTTACCACCACACAGGGATCCGACTTGATATGTTTTCACTACAACCAGCGGGGCCACAAGAAGGCCCAGTGCCCCAGCTTGCTTCCGGCAGGACGGGTGATGGCACCTGCCCCTACAACATTGAGGATCACATACGGCCGTCAGGGCCATGCAGAGGCGCCTGCGGTAGGAGGCAGGGCTTTTCAGATGACTACCTTGGAGGCGCGAACAGCGCCGGACGTTGCAGGTATGCAACTTCCGTTTTCAGTTTTTTTAATTGTGCAGGATTATACTGTTATGGTTCTGCATCATTATTGGTATGAGTATTTTATTTTGTGCGGCTTGCTTGTGATCGGGTTATATGTCATCTGCATACCTTGGATATTTGAATGGTACTGAAGGGATGTGCCCTATCGGAGAAGGTCGCTTAGGAAGCAGTAACCGTAGCATGCCTGGGAGGGGCTTGCTATGTCTCGATAGTTCGGAGCTGTATAGTTTTAGAAATGGACTAGTTAGATCCCTAGCTATGGTAAGCTTGGGGTTCCTCAGCAGATCGATTAAGGAATGGTAGCAAGGATTGGGATTTCTTTTCGAGCATTGAGTAGCGAGGTGTAAGCAGGATCGAAGTGGGTGAGAATCCTACGAGTGTACAAGAGTAAGAGCGCGCAGTTCCAGAATGAGTACGCGATCTCTGAGAAGGAAAAGAAGTATTACGACGTTTGATGGATTGAGGAGTTCAGGGTTGTGAGTTTGAGAAACTCCCCATCAGTTAGTGCATGTAATGGTGATGGTTAGTACGTGATTGGGAATAGGTTGAAGGATCGCCTGTAGAACTCGAGTGGGTCGGAATGAAGATCTTGAGGACAGATAGCATGGGATGCTTTCGTGTTAGTAAACTATGGCAGAGGCAGCATGTAGAGCATGGTAGAGCGGCTGGAGAGCCGCACCTTGTTGGGTTTTGAGCATTCTAACAATCCTAAGTGTACATGCAACCCTAAATAATTTGGATCTATGTTTTCTCTATTATACATACAAATATGAACATCCAAGGTATTATCCTAATCTAGCATACAAAACAATGAATATAACAAGATAGAATACATATATATTTGATGTAGAATGTCTTCATGAAGCTTGAGTGCCTAGTGCCTCAAGTGTGACACCTCAAATGGTTCACACAACACCAATTACACTTCGAATGACTTAAGAGAAATCCACAACTCATGAAATCGGCTAGCCCTTCTTTTACACACACTAGTGGCCGATTTTGGTGAATAATATGATGCTTATATAGTGTGTTACAATTAGGGTTACACCATGTAAACCCTAATTGTGATGACCTTTCATTTCCATGACCCATGGGTTATGTAACCTCCATGGAGCATCCTATGGGTTTAACCCAACTTGATTATCCATGGAGCTTTGGCCCACTATACAAGTTATGGATGATTTGCACAATCAACCCATATATTTAATTAGTTTTCTTTTGATCACATAATTAATTCTAAATTAATTCTTGATCAATACTAATTAAATATTACTATTCTTATTATTAATATACTAGAACTTATAATATATTAATAACCATAAGTGTCTTATTTCTCTCATTTAGTCTATCCAAGTGCATGATGCCATGCAACCTAATAGGCCATGCCGAGTCGGGTCAAGTCGTACCAATTATAGTTATGGACTTAGACATTAATCCAACAGTCTCGCACTTGAATAAGTCTAAAACTATTATTGCGTATGACTTCAAGAACCGACTGGCCTTGTAGATGAACTCTGACCTTTGTCAATTATTTGTCCATTAGATAAGGGATCATATATTTGTCCATTCTAGATATCATATGGACTGAGACATGGATTATAATCATTCTCTCTGTCCATTTGTTTTTTCCTGATTTCCGATTTATGATGACTGACTCATTGAACAAATCAAATCAGTCCTGGCCCAGCCAAGCACTTCCATTTATCATCATCAAATCATCGAGGGGCCCACAGATATCACTTTTATCCCGAAGGTAAAAGGAATGGATAAACTTCGACTCATATGGCTTGTTATACTACTTGTTGAATCAAACACAAGGGCATGTTTTATAACATCGAGTTACCAATGCGTTTTCATGCAATCAATGTACTATCAACTCATAGTAACAACTCATATCTCTAGGTTTAAAGAATATAAGATATTATCGTCTCATGATCACTCGTGATAAAATCCATGAAGTGATTCCAATAAGCGCGGGTTGAATCCAATACTCAGAACTTATGAGCACTCATGAGTGTTGTAGCACTACCTTGTCCAACATCTTAGACCTCTACAAACCCAACCCATGACAGTCTTGATTCATATCTACTTCCAGCATATGACCGAATGTGGATGGTTTGAATAACTTAGTCAATCATAACAATGACCTAGTTATTCTGGAAGTCAAAACATGCAAAGTGAAACACAATAATAATCGAATCCAATATGGTCTCAGAACTTATGAATATAAATAAAACACCTTTATTTATCACCATATGATTACACATTATTCATTGTATACTGTTTCATCTATCAACTTTATTCTTAAATTTAAAACAATAGTTGACACATGCTCCAAGCGTGTACTCTATGTTTTCTAAACACTAGTCATGCCATACACCAAGTATGCATACTATGTTTGTCTATGATCTTTACTTTGTGAAATAGATCAATTGAACATAACTCCAATGATCCTCTTTTCACAGTCCCAAATCTTACTGCAAATGCAGGAATTCCAAATTCATGACATTTACTAAAATCTGTTAGATTCTAAACTTATATGCATTGATCCTCTTGAAATGATTATGCACCAAGTCACAAGGTCTTGACAACAAACATTACAAAGTATTCCAAAGGAGATCTACTCCTTGGAAACATCCTTCTTGCATTAAGTTTCCTTAATCTTACACAGATTGAAAATTCTAACTTTGAAACATTTCCAGATTCATTTTGACTATCACTTCTGAATAAGAGTTGCCTCCTTATAGATTATGTCAATATGTTCCTTCCAGAATTATCACTATACTTCCAATTGTCCTTGAGCTACTAATCTTTGGTAAACCTTAGATTGTCCTCGACAACTGTTTAATCCTTTTAGTCATATCCAATTCTAGACCTTTTCCCTTCTTAATGCCGCAAACATTTGTAAAATTTTAGAAAGGATGAATATAGCACATGTAATCGATCCTATATCCGAAGCATATGGGACACGATTCATGATGTCTCACATAAAGATTAAACCAGTCTTTTGCTATAACATTTCCATTTCTATTTTCCAAGTTCTCATAATTCAGATTATGAAAAGGGATGCCGTAATCATAGTCGAATTTTAGAATGCAAATAATGGACCCATATACAGAATTTCCTTATGTTGAGCCATTCCAACATGAAATTCATATATATGTCCTTGACTAAATGATTAAAACCTCACGATCTAAGCTTATAGACTTGAGATGAAGTATAATTTCCTCTCCCTTAATTATAGCAAAACAACTTTTTCCCAATTGAAACCTTTTGTTTTCTATAATTAACATTGCTAACTTGCAATACTTATCATAATTATCATGCTCCCACTAACATGATGATTATTAGCATAACACTTATGCTCCCACTACCTTTGACATGTACTTAGAAATTAGTTGAATTTCTTACCAAAGTTCAGATTTCTGATACTAGATTGTTTTGATAAAACTTTATCAAAATCATACACCTTATCTTAGATAGCTCACAGGTGTGTCTAATCAATTTTTAAGAACTATAAAAAGGGATGCCATAATCATAGTCTCAATTGTTTAGACCTTTTCCACTTCTCACAAGTCCATGTTAGTGTGCCGGTAAACCACACACGCTCCACTAACGACTTTGAGAATGCAAATATCACAATTGCTATCTAGCTAAAATCTACTTAGTGAAAGTGTTTCCTCACCATCATTTTCATGAATCGGAGAGAAACCTTATGACACTTAGATTTAATGGTGTATGTGTTCTTATCGATGTGAATTTTCAAAACCATAGTCACAGGACAAGGATAATGACAAATCCAAACTCATATGGATTGAACTCAATCTAATTTCTTGCCATCTGGCAGCTCAAGGGCCTGCCATTGCTTCCAAGTTGTTACGCTCCCAATTGAGAACTCTAAGAACTCATATGCAAAGCCAACTTTAACTAGAATGGACACAGAATATGTCAACACAATAGGTGATATACCTCAAGTTGTGTGCTAGTGAAGAACTTTAGGTTTTATTCTTGATTAGTTCTTGAGAATTTCAAGACTTTTAAGACTCCCACTGTCCTCTTTACATATAAGACTTTCTTGTCAGTTATTCAAGAGATAGTGTGGATTCTAATCAAGACAAATACTTCACAAAATTGGCATAAGTTGGTCTTTGTTTTATCCAAATCATCACAATTTACCAATTTCAAATGTACAAGAGTAGAAAACTTTTACTCTTACATTTGACAAGTGTTTTAAACCTTCTTAAAGACATGTGCACTCAAATTACAATCTTGGTGTATGACTCTAAGACTTGTATTGGAACGAAGTATGACTCGTATTCTTGATTTAACCATTTCAAAAATTCAAGATTCCTCTTATTAGTCATAAGAATGCACTAAGATTTCCTTAGAGAACTAATTGTGCTATGGTTTCTTAATCATTAAGATGATCACAAAACTGATACTAAAGTACTCTCCAATATTTTTAGATTTGAGAAACTTTTATCCTTCTACCTAATTTGATTCTTTTTATTAGCTCTGCCTTACATTGGAACTTTTTCCAATGTCTCAGAATTACACTTAAGCTTGTAAGTATAACCATATTTACTGAGCTTTAGTAAATTATGAAGAATAATCTTATCGATCTTTTGTGGTGGACTTGACCAGTGCACAAGAATGTGTACTCAATCCCTTAGTCCTTCACTTGACTCACACATCCATGTGAACAAGTAATTAGTCTTAATTTTCCAATACTTGAAAGTTCTCATTCATCATGCTATACAACTTGCATGATTCCAAGTTTCTATCCAACTGAAACTTGGGTGATGAGAATCTTTCCTTATTTGGTAAATTTAGACACTACCACAAATGAAAGAATCAAATTCATATTTCCACTCTTGCTCTCAATGGAATCTTATAAGCAACAAAAATTTCCATAGATGCCATTGTAAGGATATTTTAAAATAAATAAAATCAAAATTTTTCCTTTTATTTTAAAAAACTTTGCGGAAGAACTTGTCCTTACAATCCATATGAAAACTTGTTGTTATCTATTCCTAAGCAATAGCTCATATCTCCTAAGAAGTAGCTCAAGAATCCGATCTCTAAACTATGCGATAGAAATCCATCTATGCGATCAGATTCAGCATATTCTTTCTTTAAGTTTCTTTACTTTTCTTTAATTCTTAAAACATCAACATGTGACCCAGTCACATCGTATATCAAGAATCTCAGAATAGAAACTTAGCAGAGTTAGATAGTGGACTTTACCTGAAGAAGAGTCAAAGTTATTGACTTTAACACCCTTAGGTAAATTGGCAGCTTCGCAATCAATGCCCCTTCCTTTGGCAATATAAACATATAGACCCTTTGGTAATGGTACACGGGATTATCACAGACTTAGCTTTTTCTCTTTACCATTTGGTCAACCCAGTTGAATATGGCCGATCCCTTTTCATTGGGAAGAGAGAGCTTTACTGGATATCCAATATCACCATTGTCAATGTCCATAAAGTTTTAGGAAGATGATCTTAGCAAATAGATAAGATCATTAAGGGCCTTGTCATAGTCTGTTTCATAGGAGTTCCAAAGAAACTCACTATGTGACTTAGAAAGTGACTAAGCCACCACCTTTCTCAAGACTTTGACACCCAACTCTCCCGACTTGTCAATATGTGACTACATCTCCAAGATGTGATCACACCTAGACCTTGCCTTGCCAATAGGGCATGAGTGACCTTGAACTTGTGGGTTAGGGAGAATAATTGGAGGAGGTGAAAGAAGTATGATTTCCATGGGACATCATCTTCATTTAGGAAAGCTTGTTTCAAGAGATTTGGGAAGATCATAAATGTCTAAACCAGACATCTTTTGGGAGATATTCAAGATAGCTAATTTTAAGTCCTTAATATGACACCCAATATGAAATATTAAGGCTAGGACCCTACAAACTATTTTATAACTTAAAAGAGGGATGTCGTAATCCAAGCTATAAAATACTTGAAGGTAGGTGAATGACGATTCACCAATTTCCACCAAGATAAACGAAATGTGTTATTAGGTTTTAATTGGATTTGAAACTCCTAGATCTTTGAGATTCATTGAACTGTTGAATGGCATGTTTCAATCTCCAGTGTGCCCTTCAGGTTTTGTGACTGGGATGCCGAGGATCACAAAACAAGGTGTGAAGTAACCATGCAAATAATTTGGTACCCTTAAGTTTTTACCCCTCAATTGATGTGCCGGTTAACCACACACGCTCCATCGATACTATGATAAACATTAAGTTACCCTTTGCCTACCTTGTTAAATACGAGTTAGTGTGCCGGTTAACCGCACACGCTCCACTAACCGACTTAAACAAAGTGCAAAGTGTAATTTCATGGATTAGCACCTTATTCACATTTTCCTAAGTAACTAAGATTGGGTATTATTAAGAGTTTAGTTATTTAGTATTTATCATTATTACTTTTAATGAAGGGAGAATTATAGTCCTATCAAACCCGTTCGGCTAACGACCCTCCACCGGTCAAGGAAGCGGTGGGTGAGAGTGGACACCCATTAAATTGCCATTTTATAGGCAGTAACCTTATACCCCCCTTATAGACCGGCTTCGTGAATGAGGCCTACTAACGGTAAGACTGACTTTACTCTTATACATATATATAAATATTATTAACTTATAATATTATAAAGTATAAGGGTTGAATTTTAATTTTTAAAATTCTAAGGGCTAACTTGGAATTAAAGTATTCATAAGTGAAAACTTTTCAAATTCCCAAACTTGAGGGCAAGTTTTGAAACTATTCAAAACTAATTAATTCCATAACTTATGTGTTTAAAGTAGTTTTAATCCAAAAACTCTTCAAGTCCCATAACTTGAGGACAAGTTATGGAAGACTTTAAACTAATAAAAGAATGTAACTTTTCTTTATTTTATAACTTATGGAATTAATTAAGGCTACAATTTTATTTATTTATTTATTATTTAATGAAGAGACTCTTGGTCCTCCATAACTTGAGGACAAGTTATGGAGTCATAAAACCATTTAATTAGAACTAGACTCTTCATTTTGTAACCTTTGCCAACTTTAATGAGTTTTATGAAACTTAAATGTGACTTTTCATATAACTTGAGGACAAGTTACAAAAACACATTTTAGAATCATCTCTTAGATTAATTTGGATTGAAAACAACTATTTCACTCAACTTTTCTATTAATCTAAGCAACTCATAAGAACAAGATAATTCAAATCAAACTTTTTCATATAATCAGTCTAAACCTTAAACTAATACAAAACATGAATCTATTGACAATTATCTTTGAAATTGGATTAGCATGAATATTACCACATCAAAAACAAGTTTATAAGTCCAAAAACATCTTAGGGTAATGTTCCTAGTCCAATTCGAGCCAAAAAAGTCGAATTTATGATGTCTGGGGTTCCAACTCGTCGAGTGCACGAACCAACTCGGCAAGTTGGATGCATTTTGCCTTGGACTCGACGAGTCTGCTGGGCAGACAACATCAAAACTCGATTTTTCAACTACTTTTGCAAGTATAACAAGAAAACAAGCCTAGGCTCTGATACCACTGTTGGGTTTTGAGCATTCTAACACTCCTAAGTGTACATGCAACCCTAAATACCTTGGATCTATGTTTTCTCTATTATGCATACAAATATGAACATCCAAGGTATTATCCTAATCTAGCATACAAAACAATGAATATAACAAGATAGAATACATACCTCTTTGATGTAGAATGTCTTCATGAAGCTTGAGTGCCTAGTGCCTCAAGTGTGAAACCTCAAATGGTTCACACAACACCAATTACACTTGGAATGACTTAAGAAAAATCCACAACTCATGAAATCGGCTAGCCCTTCTTTTACACACACTAGTAGCTAATTTTGGTGAATAATATGATGCTTATATAGTGTATTACAATTAAGGTTACACCATGTAAACCCTAATTGTCATAACCTTTCATTTCCATGACCCATGGGTTATGTAACCTCCATGGAGCACCCTATGGGTTTAACTCAACTTGATTATCCATGGAGCTTTGGCCCACTATACAACTTATGGATGATTTGCACAATCAACCCATATATTTAATTAGTCTTCTTTTGATCACATAATTAACTCTAAATTAATTTTTGATCAATACTAATTAAATATTAATATTCTTATTATTAATATACTAGAACTTATAATATATTAATAACCATAAGTGTCTTATTTCTCTCATTTAGTCTATCCAAGTGCATGATGCCATGCAACCCAAATGGACCATGACGGGTCGGCTCAAGTCTTACCAATTATAGTTATGGACTTAGACATTAATCCAACACAATTTCTCCAGCAGCGGTCAGTGGTGGAAGGTGTTGTAAGACTACGGGGCGGCCGTAGCATTCACTAGTAGTCAGAGATGGAAGGTGATGTAAAACTGTGGGTAAGCCGTAGCATTCCATAGTAGCTTCGTTAGCGGAGTTGGGGCGAGGCCTTTATCTCTTAGTGATAAGATAGGGATCAGGAATGGGTAGTGGTTGAGTATAGTAGGGAGTTGCTTGTATAGCCCTAGAGAGGAGAGACCTTGGGAAAGGCCGCTCCAGGATGTAGTTGGGTGAGACCCTTGGGCGAGGCCTGTATGAGAGTAGCAGTATAGGTGAGACCTGAGAGCAGGGTTGCTCAGTAGTATGGTTGGGTGAGACCCGTGAGCAAGGCCCGTGCAAGAGTGGTTAGACAAGTGAGACTAGAAGGATAGAGGCGGGTGAGACCCGTGGGCGAGGCCCGTGAGTTTTAGTAGCACAGGTGAGACCTGGTAGGGACCGTAGTGTCAGATAAGGGATCGAGGATCCCAGGATTGTAGTGCCTGAATGGTAAAATAGATTGAGGAGTTATAGGTAGTCGAAGTTTCTTCGAAAGTCGCTGGGAGCGACAAGGAGTTGTGTTGGGACTAGCGACCGGTAAGAGCCGGTAATTTGTATATTATTAGAATGGTAGGGACCAGGGTGGTCTCAGTTCATCCGGAAGGCAGATAAGGGACGGCATAAATTTTCAGTCAGCAGCAGTGCTGGTAAGCGATTTATGGTGGAATTCAGTTAGTTTATCGTGGGTGCTCGGCCCCCAATTATACTAGAGAGAAGTGCCCAATGGATACTGGCGGTAATGACCCGTACTGGTAGAGGTAGCAGGAGTAATGGATTTGGTGAAGGATAGGACCTTCACAGTGACAAAGGAAATAGTTGGTTATGGAGCATCGCCTTGGGAAGGCAAGAAAATGCACAAGGAAAGAGGGGGTGAACCCCTATGGGTACAGCTGCAGTACTCGGAGAGTACCAGAAGGATTGTCGTTTGAGTAATTTGTGTTTCCAGATTGTTCAGGGTCAGGATTGACTTGAGATTATTATCCGCATGGATTATTGGTCGTCAGGAGGACCGGGCGAAAGGCCAGCGAAGATAGGCAGTTGGTGTTGGATTGATAAGTAGAGTATTGAAAGCAGATTGCAGGGCGGTTGGCCATAGCAAACTTCGAGGACGAAGTTTAGTTTAAGTAGGGGAGAGTTGTAACACCCAAAATCAGGAAGGCCAAGAAAGGAAAGAAAACCCTAAGTCAAAGGGTCGACTCGTCGAGTCCAAGGAGGAACTCGGCTAGTCCGAGCGGGATCCAGGTCAAGGAGTAAGTGACCGACTCAGCGAATTGGCTAAGGGGACTCGGCAAGTCTGGTCTGAACAAGGAAAACCCTAATCCCGGGAGTTGTATCCTATATAAAGGGTGTTATGTCCCTTTCTCAGCATCCATATCATCTTAGAGAGCCTGTAAACCCTAGATTTCGTGTGAACTTCCATCATTTGAGAGAAATACCTTTGGAGGAAGGAAACTTTGAAAGGAACTTGAAGATTAAGAAGGTTGCTTCAAAGGAGAGGTGTAGATCCGAGATCTACTTCAGTTAGTGTTCATCTTGGAGGTAATGAGCTGCTATCTTCCCTCCTTTGCATCTAGATCTATTTTGTTATGAGATTTGGGGGTTTTATGGTTGTTTGAGACCCAATTCGGATTTGGGGCTTAGATATGTGGTTGCCACTTCAGATCTAGTGTTGGGATGGTCCAATACGTCGTAAAGCATCAGATATTGAGTAGTTGGTGAAGCCCTTTTGTCCTAAAACCTAGCCCAAGAGTGTTTTAAGCCTAGATCTCTTTAGTTATACGTAAACTTTGCAACTTTACGTAAGGATTGAGCTTTGGAAGTATGGATCTATGATTTGGAGCCCCTGCATGGCTTGAAACGCCACTAAATGGATTAAGAACGTAAGCGACTCGGCGAGTCACATGGGTGGAATCGGCGAGTTGGTTGAAGTTTGGGCAGGAACTCGACGAGTTGGAAGAAAAACTCGGTGAGTCTGTTGAAGATTGCCTTGGACTCAACAAGTCTGTTCTTGGACTCGGTGAGTCAAGTGGCGAAACCACGAACCCTTCGAGTTGAGACTCGAATCAGTGAGTTGAGTGGAGACTCGGTGAGTTTGGACTGGACAGGACTCACAAATCGGTGAACTCGGCGAGTCGAGTCACGAATGGAAGGACTCTAAACATATGAACTCGGCGAGTCAGTAGGTTGAATCGGCGAGTAGAATTGACCTTGACCAGGACTTTGATTTTGACCAGAGTTGACTTAGTTGACTTTCAGAGGACAGTTAGACTAAGTGTTGCATTGATATTGGTAGCTCGGGGAGCTAGTGGAGCAGGAGTTCAGAGAGTTGCAGGGCAACAGCTAGAGGGATTATCAGCAAGTTCAACAAGTGCAGGTGAGTTTCCCTTTGTGTGAATGGGTCTAAGGCTACAATGCCGACCCATGTAGTTATGAGTAGAAGACCCGGGGGTTAGCCCTAGGCACAGTAATCTACTATGATATTCAGGACGAGGTCCAATGATAACGGGTGGGTGCCCAAGGAATGGTTTATGTGTTAGTTTATACTTATTGTCTGTGTGATACTTGTATGTGCCTGGTAGGGAGGCGAGTGTGGGCGAGGTCCCGTATCTCACCAATAGCAGAGTGTGGATGGTGTTCCACATCTCAATAGCAGCAGATCAGGGGCGAGGCCCAAGTTAGGGAAAGAGTGAGTGTGGGTTGGGCCAGTATCTCACTATCAGTAGGAGCATGGACGGGGCTCCATGACTCATAAGTAGCTGGACAAGGGCGAGGCCCAGGATAGGCGAGGCCTTAGGACATGATTTGTTAGTATGTGTTTAGCTTATCTGTTGTGATATTTTTATGTGCTATTATATGCTAGCGGGCGAGGCCCTGTGACAGGCGAGGCCTAAGTGAAAGAGATCTGTATGCGAGCGGGGCTCGAAGCCAGGCGAGGCCTGGAGCGGCGGGGCCGTTGTTGCGTGCGAGGCCCGAGGTAGGGGCGGGGCTCAGAATAGCGGGCGTGGCTCAGTATGTGCAGTATGTGGTTATGCATGGTATGTGGTACGTTGGGGAACTCACTAATCTTCATGCTTACGGTTTTCAGTTTTGGTTTCAGGTATTTCCGGTAGCGGAGGGAAGAGCTCGGAGTGATCGCATGACACACACCATAGATTAGTCAGCCTGGGAATGTTTTACTCTGATAATGAACATCTGTTTTGGAAATTAATACTCTGATTATGTTATGGAGTGACAATTATGTTTTAAGTAATGTTTTATAAAAGAAATTTTTAGTCTTGAATTTTGGGACGTTACATATCTACCACCCCTATCACTACCCAATGCATATTTATAACGGTAAAAACCCGATACCAGACCGAACCAGTAACAACCCGGGACCAGACCTGGGCCAAACCAGATTTTCATATTAGTGGGCCGGTTTTCGATATAAGAGATTTAACCCGGACCAGACCGGAAAACCAAAGGTTATGATTTTTTCTTTTTTTTAAATATTATTTTTTATAGAATAAAGTGCAGTTTTTTTATTATAAATGTTATTTTTTCTTGTTAAAAATACAATTTTTTTAATAAATACTGCAGTTTTTTCAAAAAATAGTGTTTTTTTATATAAAATGAGCTGTTTTTTGCTATTTTTTATAAATAAAACCAATTAAATGCACTTTTTTCAATAAATAGTGCAATTTTTTCAATAAATAGTGCAGTTTTTATAAAAGGAACTTTTTTATTTTTTGTGTTGTTTATTAGATTTAAAAGCAGTTAAATACGGTTTTTAATAAATGATGCAGTTTTTTTATAAGTAATGTAGTTTTTTTTAATAATGTTCGTATTTTTTTGTAGAGACCTCATTTGCACGTGGTCTAAGTAGAGTCCTGTAATGTATGATTTTGAAGTGATAGAAAAGGTTGTAATGTTCATTGAAAAGTTCAACACAAAAAAGGAGATGTTGCCGGTTTTATGAAAACCGTTGATACAAACTATTTTACGAGAAATTATAGATGTTGATCAACATCTAGAAATGTGTTCAACAAAAGTGCATCTTTGTCACATGATAATACAATTATTTATGTTTAATAGAAAAGTTGAAAGATTTCACATGTTTTGACGTAAACAACAAAGATACGGAACCCATTTGTAACCGTGAGCATGACTGGACCAAAAATGTAAACAACACTGCCAAAGTCTAATTTGGTCCAAAACCTGAAACCCGGTTTGGTACCCGGAAATGGACCAGACCGAACTCAGACCCGATACGATCTAAATTGGTCCAGTTTTGGGTTAGAGTATATTCACGATCTTCAGTCTTCGGGTTTTCGAACTTCGAGCCGGTTCGGTCCGGGTCCAACCCGTTGTTCATCCCTAATTATAAGTGTATAATACTTACATGATTAAATCAATTTAAATGTCATCTCATATTATTTTATTTTTTGCACATATAATAAGCACATAAAGTATGTAATTATATAGATACTTCATATCTATGTCTAAGATCAAGGTAACTATGCAATCACTTTGATTTGCAGATGTAGTTTTCGAATGCTAGTTCCACATCTAGTACTTTGGTTTATTTTTCAAATGACCTATTACCAATAATAGTTTATTTTAGTCACGACTAAATACTATTATTATTTTTATAATTCTGTAGGTCATTATTATGGTTATATACCATTTTATTCGTTTTAATTAACTCTTTAATACTTCTTTAATACTTAACCTAGATTATATAAATATAACTAATTATCATAATTTAAGTATTCTCTCGTTTGATTATATATTTAATTACAACATTTTATTAAGTTATTTATTCATCATCAAATAATGTAAATAACCACTATGGAACCATATATTTAATTACAACATTTTATTAAGTTATGTATTCATCAAATAGTGTAAATAACTACTATGGACCCCTTTTTTTCTATTAAACATATAATTAAAGCACAACATCCTTATGAATAGTACCTAACCCGGGTTACTGTTCATAAGGATGCTTTTAACTCAACCAAGGTTACTTTGTCCACCGATCCACCGCCTCCATCATCAGCTTCTAAATTCTCAATGTCTACTCCACCTTCTCCAACGCTCGCCTTTTCCGCTGGGTTACTACACACTTCCGGTTCGTTGCACCCCGCTATTATTTGTGTATTCGAGCTTTAAAGTGACTGTTGGTGATGAAACAGAGGTTGAAGAAGCCACCGGTTTCTCTATGTTTTCGTAGACACAGAGTCACCGTCTGCCGCCCACCGGTTGACTTCCGTCTGCCGACTCCCTTCCGTCGGTCTTTACGACCTTCGTTTTGCTGAAAATCGAATCGACAATCGACTGGTGTTCGACTTCGTGTATACTCGACTGTCTAAAATCGATCGACGGTCACACCCCTTCTCTAAAATCGAACGACGACGCCCCGGTAAGTGGTAATTTATCGTTTTCCTGCCTTAATTCGTCATAATCTATCCTCTATTCTGCCCTAACTCGTCATCTGTGATGTTGTTGGCAGTTCACAATCAAACGATAGTAGTAGCACTGTTAACATGCCGATTAGGTCATTCTTTGCACGCCTGAAACAAGTCTTACTGCGGTACTACAAAGGGGGCAACGTATGTTGCTTTACCCCCCATTTCTAAGGTACATAGCTCTAAAATTTCGGTACCTTTGTCAACCGACTCGAATTTTTTTTCAAGTCAATCCTTTGTTCGATTCTGGTAAGCTTTTGCATTTACTAACGGATTGGATTTGGAAATTGGAAATTATCTGATTTTGAGTATTTGTGTGATAGGATTAAGTAATCAGCTGAAATGAACTGTATGTGATAGTGTTTGGATATAACACCCAAAACCTATTGTGTGAAACTCAATATTAGCTCACTTTTGTTGTTTCCCAGGACATTGAAACACCCCATTGTTTATATGAAGTGCATGTGTTATAACTTATCTTTTATTTCTCAATTCATGAAAAATTTGAAGTTGAAAATCAAATATTTTTTGATCTTTTAGGAGTGTTTGATGTGCAATTGCACTATTTAAGCTCCTTCAATCACAATATTCAGAGATCGGGTAAAAGTATAATCATTATGCAGGCACCAATTAGTGTGAGTGCTTATTCTGATAAGTTCACAATACTTACAGAAAAGCATGCAATCCCATCGCCAAATCTTTTTGATAATAAAGGGAAACTATGTTATAAGGTAATTAATTACTTTCTTTTTTTCATTAATTACCATTTGGACCTTGCTTACATCTTGCAAAAGTTATGATGAACATTAAACTTATATTTCGAATGGATGAACCATGTATGGATTTTACTAAACTGATAAACTATTTGATTCAGTTTAAGCCAATTTGTGTGTTGGTTAGGACAGAAAGTTGAAGTATACTTCTGTTTTGCAGCTAAAGAGGTAATTGTAACAACCTTCATATTCATACTGATCAAATGTTTTAAAAATCTTTTAAATTCATTATTTGATTTAATTCTTATTTGAGCAAGGGACAATTTTTTTTTCAAGCTATATGATAGTTTTTAGTTGTTGTAATTAAGTCTTGAGAATTGTTTTAAGCTTTATATATCTTTTTGATATATTCATTTTGTGATTGTTGTTTTATTTGAAAATAGATATTATCAGTTTTCCTTTCATATTATATGGTTTGTGTAAGAGCCTTAGTTTTTGGATTTTTTTTTTCGAGTTGACAAAAGCTGTTTGCTTTCAAGAAAGTTGTAAATATGAATTACTTATAGGATAAAATTCCAACTAATTTAGCTACAGATGAAAAGACCGTTTTCAATGGTATTTTCAAAGCCAAGTGTTAAATAACTAAATGTATATTAGTTGGCTAAAAATGATGTTAAAAATTTCGGATGCTTTTGAATAAGAATTTTCATGAGTGGAAGTGTGTTAAATTTATTATTTGATGTAATTTTTGTTTGGCTAAATCGGTAATTTTTTTTATGATACACAACATATATTTGATTTTTTTGGAAAAAGTGTTTCACATTAAATTTTAGGTGATAATAAGTTAACATAATTTGAATTTTATTGTGTGTAGGTCCTCTAATCCATATTTGATCTTTTGAATGCAATAATTGTTTTTGTTGAGTTATCTATTGTAGATATGTTTACCTGTAGATTGTTATAGGCTTACACATTGAATTTTATCACAAATTGTATATGTTTTATATAAGCATATTTATAATTGATAATTTGCTCAATTTATCAATTGATGCAATTTCCTTTGTGCCTTACGGTGGAAAAAAGGTAGCCGATCCAAGCTGAAAGAAAAAAAAAGGAAGAAATCTTACGGAAATTGAACTATAAGCTTGCAAATTAAAGACCTTAGAAATTGTGACCGCTAAAGTTTGGTGTTGCTGGGAATAAGTTATCAAGAAATAATATATGTCTGTATATAAATTCTTAAGCTTTTTGATGTAAGCCCACTTGAGAGCTTCTTCTTTTTACCCTTTTTGGTAATTTAATTGTTTACAAGGTTATATTTCGGTGAGCGTAACCTTCAAACAAACAATTTTTTGTTTCGTATGCAGTCACTTGGTATCAGGATTTAAAGAAGGAGGCGAGCTTCAAAGGAATCCAAATGTTATTGAGATACTTAATAGGCATTTTACTTTCATTGAGTCTATTTTATTTTTTTGTATTAAAATTGCATTATATGTTTTTGCTATATAATTCACATCCAACCCATGCAAAGCATGGGCACCTACACTAGTTATTATTATTATAACGCATACCCATATTTCTTAAAAATAGTGTTTATATATATATATATATATATATATATATATATATATATATATATATATATATATATATATATATATATATATAGCGATATATTTTATAAAACTCTTATTTATAAAACTTATTACTCTATTTCTACAAGGTAAAATATAAAAATTATTTTAAAGATATAAGCAAGGTTGTAGAACTCGTTACTCGATACATGTTTGGCCGACTACCGAGTAGCGAGTACTCGGAAGTACTCATGAATTACTCAAATTTAGTAATTCATGTAAAAATATTTTTAGGGAAATTATATATGTCAAAATCATAAGTTAAAACCATAATTTGATTGAAATATATAACAAAATTGGATAAATGTGAATACACAAAAACTGAAAAACACATAATGGTCTCACTTCGTGAGTAATTATTTAAAATTTAAGATATATATATATATATATATATATATATATATATATATATATATATATATATAGTAATAATCACATGTGTGTGTTAAATAATAAATCATTAAGTATATTATAAATATTAATCACCGAGTTGACCTCGTTTTACAACTTAGCTCAGTTCAGTAAGGGGTCGATCAGGAATTACTCAGGAATCTGTAACACGCATCGGTAAGGGGCCAAGTAGCGAATATTCGGAGGAGTAATCGGCTAACTCGGTGAGTTTTACGACACTGGATATAAGTGTTTATTAGCTATATAAAAGCTATTACACCAAAAAAAAAACCTTTTAAAACACACAAAAATTTATTTTTATGTTTAAATACACTTTTTATATTTTATTCCTTTTGAATTAATACCAAATTGTATATAAGTATTTTTATCAAGTAAATACTTCACTTTTACGTAAAGTATATATATTTCCAAAATATACTAAAATCACATATACATCAAGAATAATACAAATTGAAATAATTATTTCAATATGTATAAAACTCATTTCTATATAGATATAATAATAATACAAATTATATTCAAGATATATATACTTAAAGTATACCCGATTTGTTGTATAAAGTATAAAAATCATATTTTACTTTTATTTGAATTGTGTTTCACCACTATATGAATATATAATCTTATGTAATAATTTCATTCCATATGAAACTCATTTTTATGCAAAAACACTTTTACATAACTCACACAGACCATTAAATTTATACACACACTAAAAACACCAAAGAACACACATTCGAAACCAAAATATGAAACTTTAAGCTTCACTGTTTTAACCTAACCCAAAACCCTTGAATTTTTATACAAGAAATATTGTATAAACTAACTTGAAGTGATAAAAACAAGTAATCATACGTTTTATGTACACTTTTCTTAGTTTAGGGTTTAATGACGGTTTTCGTGTATATAGTGTTATATTTAGTCTTTTTTGTGATGCATGCATGCAGGGCCGGCCCAAGCCCAGGGCGAGCTGGGCCACGGCCCAGGGCATCAAATTTCAAGGGGCATCAATTTTTGTTGGTCTTTTATGGGTTTATGGTACTTGGGCTGCTACAACTCTTGATCCATTAATACTGTCAAGTCCGGTCCAAATGAAAAAGGGCAGCATCAAACGCTTGGATACCTACCTAATACACAACAGCGGCAATTTAAAATACATTTGGAACGCACGACTCTTCAATCTCCTAAGCAACATAGCATGCCAAGTAATTACAATTACAGTTGGAGAAGACAAAGCGTTCTTCTCAGTGGCGTTCTGGAGATGACGATTCCAACAAATATTAACATACGTGTTGATCTCAACAGATAATACACACGATTCTCTTTCTTCTCTCGTTCTCAGCCTAAAAAAGATTTAAATCCTCATAATTTCATAGTTAATATGCCCTGTTAGTCTCTTGTTCTCGTGAATATCTGGTACCATTTTCATATAGGCCATTAATCTCCAACTCCTCATCAATTCTCGCTTCAGTGGACTGCCTATCTGTATAGTTTTAAAGAGCTGTCAATTCTTCTCAAGTTTCAAAGGTTTGCTCAAGATTTCTTTTACATTCCCCTGTAAATTCTTAGTTATGACTTTTGAATTATATTTTTGAGTTTTCTAGTTATTTTATCGAAATCTGTATTTATAAAATTGTTTTATGCTTATCAACAAGTCAAATTGTCTAAGTATTTTGTACTTAGCCATGCTTTCTCAATTGTCCAAACTGGTATAAACTTATAAATTATAACTTTGAATTGCATTTTTCTTCAAAACATCATATAAATAGCGAGTCTAATGAAACTTAATTTTCTACTTATCTTGCAGATTAGTTTTTGATCATTTATTGTTGTTACTACATCAAAAGGTACAAATCTTGTAAATTCGTTAACATTAAGTTATGTAATTGTGTCTTGGTTTTGCATTTTATTCTTTTTAAGTTGTTTTTTGTAATGTTTATCAATTAAACAGTATTTATTAAAATGTATGTTTTTTATTTCAAAATATTTCATATGTTGTTTTCTGAATAAACTGATGTTTATAAAAATCTAGTAGGTTATTTTAGTTTTTGAATATTTTGATGTAACAGATTTTTGGAAAATCTTGAAAATACGATTATTGAAAATCTAATGTATTATTTTTTTATTTTAGTTTCTGAAAATTTGATGTATTTGAAAATCTGATAAGTTATTTTAATTTCTGAAAATCTGATAAGTTATTTTAATTTCTGAAAATCTGATATGTTAATTTGGTTTATGAAAATCTGAAATGTTGGTTCTTGTACTGATTGATGTTTTTGTTTCTTTTGTGGTTACAGATAGCTAACTCAAGAAAGATTAAACGAGATACTAATTTTGAGTATGAAAGTCAATTTCAACAGATTCTTTGTTATCATAAATTAAAAGACATTTTTGATTAAAAAATACACGGGGACATAGTTTTAGATGAATTTATGTATGTTATTGTTTGTATAAACTTGAGTTAGTTTGGCTATAAAATGTATTTCACTTTTTCTATATACATTTTCTATATAAAAGGGCATTAATTTAGTATCTCGCCGTGGGCATTTCAAATCAATGGACCGGCCCTGCATGCATGCATGGATTGTTTTATTGCATATTAAGAGCATATTTTATATATATATGAACTCAGTAAGAAATATTTTCGGTTTTGGCCATACGAGAGTATTTGAGGAAGTATGAAGCTACCATAAGGTATCATACCTCTATACTTGAACTATAAACAAAAAGGAAGTCTTCTACATGTCCAAGACAAAAAAAAAGTTAGTTAGAACGCAGCTTTGAAGATTTTAGAATTATGATGATTTCTATATACCGAAATTAAGTATACTTTCGATATAACCTTGATTCTTGTATCCAAAATAACAAGAATTGAAGAAGATATCATCTTAATCATAAACATACCTTATGATTTTAAAATCAGAGAAGTTTGAAGCTTCATAACCCAAGCATTCAAGAACTGCGTTTACTTCTTCTTTTCTATCTTTTTGTTCTTATTTTCTGCATTCATCTCTTTGGATATCCTATATCTCCAGACATCTCTTTGACATTTACATTAACCAAAACGCTGAAAAAAACTCCATAAATGATGGTTTACATATGAATAATGATACGGTAAAGTCTCTCTGACAAATCGTGTTTATAACCTCAAGTTTGGTCTATTATTCTAACGTGCAGAATCTGCTCTCGGGCTTGAGTTTGTGTTTGCGTATTTCTCTTGTTTTACTAGCTAATACTCACATATACTCTTCCATAGTATATATTAATTATATTTAGGCATTACTTAATGTCTATAGGGTGTCCTAAAGTCAAATCAACAACCAACTCCTCTTGGACTTTTCTCCATTCATAATTTACTTCACATGCTCAAGGCATGGAAGTCAAGCTTTCTTCTAGGTTTTATCCTTCATTTCAACCTCCTAACTTGTTATAAATGCATTGAATAACCTCTTAGGAAAATATTGAAAGAGTTTTAGGTGATCTTAAGTCAAGAAATTGATTAGAAAAATCACAAGAAGCCAAAGAAGACACCATTCCCCAAATTCGTGTTTATAAATAAAAGAAGCCAAAAATGTGGTTTGTATCTTATAAACTGTAGGTTTGTAATTTTTTTACATGTTTCTAATATTAAAATAAGTTTTCCATAAAGTTTAAGCTGCAAACTCTTGACCAAACATTTTATAAAAATCTTTGGTGCACTTGGGTCATTTCTGACGTTAATAAAATGACAGGAAAAAGAATGGCTTAATCCATTAAGATCTTGATGTTATGGCTTAAAATACATTTCTAATTATGATTGCAATTAGTTTAATTCAGGTTTTTGTCCATTACGTGCTTAAAAAGTGCCTTAAGGGCTAATTTTGTAAAGATTTCTCAAAACTGCCAAAGTTACATTCATGCTCCTGAACTTTGGATTTTTATATTTTATGATTAGAATTGATAAATACAATATTTATAAATATATATTATACACATTTAATATTTATTTTGATAATGTAAGTCCTGACATAATATTAATCATATTTTTTATAAACTTTATAAAAATATGTTATAAAACTATAATGTTTATTCTAAACATTATTTACACACTTATAACATTTAGGGGGTGTCTGATAGTTGGTAATTAAGTCAGATCTGACTGAGTTAGAGGCATGATTCTGTCTAAAGTCTGACTGACACCATGTTGTTTGATTACACATTTGACTGACTGTGCTGAATAAAATAAAAATGACTATTTTATCATATTGTTCTATATACAACTCAATTTAAACCTGTGATTTTTTTTCCTTTTAAGATATATTCTTAATTACAATTACAATATATGGCCATGAATATCAAAATGATAATTTCATTCTAGCTTGTTTTCATAAAATTCTTATTCATATCTAGCAATTTTCAATTCATTTGCCGAAAATACCCTTTCCTCTTGAAAATTTTTGAGTTTTTTTTTACAAACACCAAAAGATCAATTTTTATGGTGTGTTATCCAAAACTCAAAGTAAAAACTAGTCCTCAAATGTTTCAAATCTTTTTTCATGTTCCTTTTATTGATTAGATGCCACAACAGAATAAATAGACCAAAATACCCTTTGTTCTTATTAGACCAACCTTTGTGTCTAATGACTCAAAATCCATCTGATCCAACAAAGACAGTGATCCATTCTATACTTGAACAAAAAAAATACCATCATTAAGTTGTAAAAGAATGCATATTTTGGATTTTACATAATGAAACAAGAAACAATTCAGTATTCAACTTTGGGGATTATTGCAACTTTCAAACTTTTTGTATAAATGCAAAAGTTTTTTTGATTTTGATGTAGATATAATAACAATAACAATGCCTATAGGTCTAGCTTGCAATCCAGATTGACAATAGATACAATGGTCTTCTATGTACAAAATACAAATTGCTAAAACTTTCAGCTCAAAAATTAAATTTTTTTCATGTTTCTAGTCTTTATTTAAAAAAAATAATTGCATACATACCCAATAGATTCACAAACCAAACGACATACACATAATGACATGAAAACTGAAATTCTAAAACTGGACAATTTATATGGGCAATGATTTTTTCTGAGTTAAATATTCACTACAATTCACCAAAGGCTACAACTTTGCGATTTTTTCCCCAAATGATGTTAATTCTCCAATGATTTATGTGTTCTCCCGCCCACTTACTTCTGGTTCAAACCCTAAAAAATCAAACAAACATGGTGATAGAAGCCACATAAATCAGAAGCGAGGGGAAGCAAAAATCTTGGAGAAATCAGAAGCGAGGAGAAGTAGAAACCTTTGAGTAATCAAAAGCTTTGAAGAACCGATGCTGGAGAGGCAAAATCCAGCGAAGTTGATTCTGATAGGGCAGAAGCCAGCGATGCATAGGCCGGCAAAGAAGCAGAAGTCGCTAAAGAGAATGTCGTTCAAGGGAGGGTGTTGCTCAAAGCATGTTCGTTCTAGGCAAAGGAGGGTTTTCGTGGAAATTAATTCAATCAGCGATTGTATTTGGCTGATTCGGCCGGACTCTTTTTCCTCGGTCAAAAGCTCAAAATATCATTATCAAACGGTCTGATACGGACCGAGTCAGATCTCACCTCTTGCAGGACCAATAAAAGGTCTATCAAATAAGCCTTTAGATTAAAATGTTATATAAATATAATATTTATTCAAATATTATTTATTCGTTTATAATTATATAAATTCATTTATATAATTATCATTAAGGATTTTAATTATGAATAATTATAACTCTAAGTCCTTAAACATCTAGCCTAGATTCACGTGTGTTACAATTATCTCCCCTTAGGCTGATTATGTCATGGAATCATCAACAAAAAAGGCTTGTATAATGACTTTCGCATGTTACATTTCTATTATAAGTGGTAATCGTAACTCTTATGTTATTTCAAAAGAGTATCTAACTCAAGGACTTCATGATTACTGGTGGTGCTCAATCTTACACCCATTATTTATCCTATGTTGGGCTTTGAATCGTAACATTCTAGTTACAAACTCGTTCCTTATTGGAGACTCCTTCTCATTCTTAAAAAAAACTTAACTTACGATAAGATCCTTACTTCGACTATTGTAACAAACTGATGGCTCACGCATCTAATGACCTTTCGTCATATGATGCAATGGCTAGACTCAGGTCTTTTTGAGTAATACTTCAACATGGATGACACCTTCCTCCATGTTCTAATGTGATGTAATCTCATTATAGTAGGTAGTAACTCTAGCAACAGGCTGCTTACCTTTACCAATGGTCGTGACACATCTGTTGATTTCTTTGATTTCCCTTTCCTTTAACCTCTTGAATTGAGTCGGATACTACATCGAACATGGTTCTATGAACCATTTTACTTATTTCACATACTTATTCTCAATTCAGACTCGATTTGATATGACCACTAGGGTTGGAATAACAGCCATCCTCGTAGTCACTACCGAAATGTGGTAACAATGGAAACAAATGAAACAAACTCAAATACTAATGTCTTAGTAATCTTGTGACTTTCCCTTATCCAAGTGTGAGTCTTATTCTTCGGGTAGTATAGGCCGTTACTACCTTTCACACCTATTCATACTCGTCCCAAGAATTATCTCGCAATCCCCAAGTTCTTATTTCCTAAAATCACAAAATGATTTAACACATATGAATGTGTAACGCCCGGGTTTTAGGGCTAAGCATTTTTGTCAATGTAATAGTCTAGGTCAACTCTTGTAACTCTTTTTGAAGTAATAAAGATGAAATATTTGAGTATTATGTGAATTATGTGTGTTTATGTGTTTATTATTTAATTATAAATGTATAATTAATAAAGAATAAAAATAAGCGTCAAAATTAAAGTGTGAGATAAGCCCGATATCTTTACACAAAGTTGTAGTGGTCGAAACAAGGATTCCAGGGATATAAGTAACGCCGAAATCCGAGTTATAACGAAGAAGTTATGACCCGTCGAAGTTTCACGACAGAACCGACACGGTACCGGGAAGCGTGAATAGTGAATTTACGATAGAGCGAGATTTAGCCTTAGCAATCTAAATGAAATTCGTAGAATATGTTAAACTAAGAACATCGATAAAAAGAACGCCCAAATCTGACTTCGTATGAAGAAGTTATGATTTTTCGAAGTTTCGGATTAGCAGTGTACAACCCGAAATTCGAATATTAGATCGAGCGGTTTTTAGCCGACACGAACTAAACGAGAATCGGAGATCTCGTTAAGAGTAGCGTAACGAGAAGAAGATGGGTCAAAATGGATGTCGGATGAAGGAGTTATGAGGATTTAACGGATCAATCATGTCCCGGCCCGTTAATAATATAAAATTTAAAATCACCTCAAAATTAGCTGACGGAGTCTAAACGAAAGTTGTAGAGTACATTCCCACCTTCGCGTGGATATAAAGAACGTCGAAAACGGAGGTCGTACGCCAAAGTTACGAATTTTTAAAGTTGGAAAGTGAAATTGCGAAATCTGATGCTAGAACGATGACGTGGCAAGATCCTGACCGACGCTTGCTGATCACGGCTCGCTTCGGATGGCTGACACGTCGCCTCTTAGATGCCCAGCGTTCACATCGGACGCCCAACGTTCTCCTTACGCACCGCGTGCGAGGACGGAACGCCTCGCGTACTTCAGTCTCCTGCGGTCCAGCTTGAGCCACGTCACACCCTTCGGAGGATGCCACCTGCTGACCTTATCCGAACCATTACGCCCAACATCGGTCCGAGGTATGCCCAGCGTACCGAGGCCTCGCAGGCTATAAAAGGCGGCCGAGGGTTCCGACTTTTTCACACCAAAATCACTTCTCTCTCTAACTTCTTTCTCTCTCTACAACCCCAAACCACCCCTAAACCCTAGAAAAACCCCCTAGCACCCTAAGGAAGCCCCAAGGCTCCCGGAGTCCCATGAAAAAGGGGTCTTTCAGTTTCGAAACGCTACTCCAATTAAGTTCCGGTTTTCGATAAAATTCGATGTAAGTGTGCTACGCTTACGCAATTTTTAATATAGCTTTCAAATAATTATAGGAATGTTATTAGGTCCTTAAAATAATTATTTGGGCTATTATTATGAGTTATATTGAGTGTTATTAATGCTTATATATTAATAATAATATTTAGACAATTAATTTGTCGCGGTTATTGTTAGACTAAACCCTAGTGGTATCGGTACTAGGTTTTATCGAAGGAAAATCGTTTTGAGAGTATCGAAGCGCTGTCCGAGTGCTGAGTCACCACCTTTCAGGTGAGTGCATAGTTACTTTCAGCTTACACATAGATATGAAGTATTTTATATAAATTACGTGCTATGTGTGCATATAATCTGAATACTTGCTATCTATGCCGGATGAACATTGTTATACATGTTTTCAATGATTTAAAGTGTATATTTATTTTATATCTACGAAAATGTTGGGGTAAAACATTGGTAGATGTAATAGGTGATGTGTGATAAAATGATGAGAGGCCTCGATATTGATGTTGTGATTCTGTCATCTAGCGGAGTATGGATGACGACCACAGACTCTTCTAGACGGTCCAGTGGAACACTAGCAGGCTCGCAACCTGTAGGTGTTTGTGAACGATGTGTTCACCAGTGTACTCCATCCCCCACAAGGTTGCCTTTAGGACATTTATTGTTAAGGAATCCCTTAGCAGTAGTGTCCATCCGGATGATGATCCTTAGACTAGGTCCCTTATGATAGGTGTTTAGGGACGTAAAGTGAGGATAACGGGAATGGGTAATCGGGTTATTGTTGATTGATGAAATTAATAAACTTATTTATTGTGCGTTGAAAACCCTATGTGCTCACCAGGCTCCCAAGCCTGACCCACTCAGTTTTATGTATTACAAGTAGTGGCGCTTGAGCATAGATATGATGTTTGGACGAGGGATTACGGATATAGGCCTATAGATACAAAATAATGTAGTAAGGCTTATATTGTACTGTTTATCCTTTTGATCTGTACGAACATGACATCCCAAGTCTTTTAATGAAATACATTTCTATGGAAATGCTTTTGATAAATCTTTATCATACTTTGTTTTGGGACAAATTCTGCAACACTTTTATTTAAAATGTTACTTTGATTTTTAAACAAAGAATAAACAAACCGGTCTTTTCTGGCCGTGATTTTGGGGATGTCACAGAATGTGTCCAAACAATCTTAAAATTTTTCCCTAGACTCTACTAGGACTTCTTCCATGCGTATCTTCAACAATAATTTTGCTTCAACTCGGTTGGTGGAAATGCTAGACGATGTGACAACTTCAGGAATTACACCAAAAGTTTTATCATCGGTATCTTCTGATAGGTGTCATTCATTATTGCAAGCCTCCTTATTTCTTCCATTTTCTCAGTTTAACATGGTTCCCGTTATTGCTTGAACTTTTTCCATTGTGATAGGTTTGGGTGCAGGTGCTTTGACTGATGCTTAACGTATCACATGCTTAGGCTCAAGATGTCGACTTTCGTTAATATTACCTAGTCCTCTACGAGTCTTTACCATGACGTTCTATACACCAAAGCAGGAGTTTGGTGTATCGAGGCGGGAATATAGATAGGAAATGTTTCATTTATGATAGACACATAAGTCCTCCTTATTACCCCAAAAAGTTACATGTCAGTTCCAATACCGTAATTAAATATTTAGAAATCTGAACATATAAAATTTCCAGATCCTGTCGGCAATAGACCATAGAACCGATCATCTTAAAGCATATAAGGCATATTATAGCTATAGCATAAATCATTTAGCAAATAACATCATTTTAGGCATCTTTCCTAAAATAAGCTAGTATTCATGTCTATTCATGCATATTTCCTAAATATAGTAAACACTCATCTCACAATCATCGCTTAGCATTCTAAGTTTAAGTCTAGAAATAAATCCTTAGTCCTAGTTCACATAAACTAGTGCTCTGATATCAACTATGACATCCCCAAATTTATGGTGATTTTAAAATTTTTATTTATGCTTATTTTAAAACATAGTATTTCTTTTGTTGTAAATTTGGTCCCAAAAATATTATTTCAATGTGAGATAATATTAATCTTAAACATTTCTGAAGAAACGATCGATGTAATATCTTTTCAAAACTTGGTATGTCATAACTGATACAAAACATAAGCATAAATAGATCTTACATTAATTTATACTAATGATCTACATCTCCTTTAATCTCTTAGTGTAATGTATCTTCATATCGATACTTGTGACATAAATAAGTTGAGTGGGTTAGGTTAGGAAACCCGGTGAATACATAGGGTTTTCATCCTATAATAATATAGTTATAATATTTAATTATCAAACAATTAACTCAATTACCCATATGTTTTCTCTATTTATTCTTCCCTAACGATTTATCCTAAGCATCGTCTCCTACATCACATTTACCTATCATCACCTACAATGCATTTCCTTATATGTTTGTTGCTAAGGAATTTTTCTAACGATCATCGCCTAAATCACATATAAAATAATGTTTCAGGGATTACTCCCCCAATATGTGTCCAGAAAGGGTTAGCGTATCATCGCATGAATACGTAGTTACTACATTGCCTGAACTCATAATTCATCATCTTCAGGTTATGAGCGTGTCGGTGTTTCCACTTGACTTGTTTACATTAGTTATTGGCCGCCATCTATACTCCAGTAGATGACTACATCATAACATCACAAGTAAATGTCAGGGCATCTCCTAGTCATTTCCTATTTATCATCACTTAGTTTCATCACCTATCTAGCATCTCATATCCATCATCTACTATCTATCATCTCCTATTTGCTATCCCCTATCACTGCCCAATATGTATTTATAAGTGTATAATACTTACATGATTAAATTGAAACAACATAAAAATCACAACAAATTTAAACTTTTGTAAACAACCCATAGTCATAAAATATTTAGAAAATCATTCTTTCCAAATTATTTATCCATATCAGAGCATCCTAAAATCATAAAGCCATAAATAGAGGATGTCTATGGTCATGACTTCGCATTCCTGCGTTCATCAGAAGTACCTGAAATAATAACTAAAATCATAAGCCAACACTTAGTGAGTTTCCCCTAAAGTACCACCATATAGCACACATATCATAAATGAAAAAGCATGTTGGGTGCAATTAGTGTTGTAACATCCCGATTTCTAGGTATGGGATTTATTCTTTAAATATCATGTTTCCCTTGGAAATCGGCAACTTGATGGTCTCAACTCGGCGTGGTGAAAGGCTTTTGGGCTGCGCATCTTTTGGACCAACTCGTCGAGTTGGAGAGGAGAACTCGATGTGTTGGTGGCTAGGTGAGAAACCATAAATTTTATGGTTTTGCACCCTATATAACCTCCTTAAGTCCTTAAGGCTGATCTTTTATCATCCTCCAAACTCTCATATCGGCCTTTGTGAACCCGAATCATCTTTCCCTCTCATATTATGAGCTAGTGAGGCATTTTGGAGCAAAAAAGAAGGAGAAGGTTGGGAGAAGGAAGCAAGGATCTAGCAAGCAATGCTCTTATCTTTGGTTTAAATCATTTATGGACCTTGTAAGTGTTCAGGATCCGATTTATATCTATCTATGTAGCTAGATCTTGAGTGTTTTCCCTATTTCACCTTATTATTGAATGTTGCAATGGATAGACTTCATAAAGTTTGCAACTTTATGAATCTCCAGGTCAAGGTGACCTTATAGTGGGTTGGATCTGATCTTTAGCCAAGCCTTGATTCCATGCATGGAGTTTAGGTCATATTTTCCCTTTTAGACCGATTTTGGGTTCAAGACATGAATGA
The DNA here is from genome assembly GCF_051521515.1 of Lactuca serriola. Taxonomy (NCBI): domain Eukaryota; kingdom Viridiplantae; phylum Streptophyta; class Magnoliopsida; order Asterales; family Asteraceae; genus Lactuca; species Lactuca serriola. The sequence continues at coordinate 238,890,568 of NC_136410.1, forward strand.
CTATAAAGCACCAACCTTTGGGACGTTTTTTAGGATAAAATCTCTTCTGGAAAAGTTGGGTTTCAGATCTCATGGATTTTGTGCTTAATGGTTAAGCCTTTGTGTTTTCAAGCCTTGTGGATGGGTTTTTGAGCATTAGGAGTAGCCCCAAAGGATAAAGTTCAAAAATTTCTCCTTTTAGACACATTTGGAGCTTAGATCTGAGCCTTAGAGTCCCTGGAATCGAAGAATAAACTGAATGTGTTAAGTTGGGGAAAACTCGGCGAGTTGTCCATACAACTCGGCGAGTTGGCTAGGGTTTTCCTGACCTTCTGAGTACTATAGAAACTCGATGAGTTCATTGGTGCACTCGACGAGTTGGGTCAACATGGACTGTTGTCCTTGACCGTTGACTTTGACTTTGACCATGGTTGACCAAGTTGGACTTTTGGGAGCATTTTGGGTATTTTGGGATTTTGATTGGATTGTTCATGATGGTTGTCAACATTGAGTCGAGATCTGAGATTCGGAGTAAGACCTTCTCAGTTTTATACTACTTGTGAAGTGAGTTTTCCTCACTATATTTGCAGGTCAAAGGCACCAAGGCCGACCCTTTGGATTGTTATCCTGATTAGCGTTTGATTGAGTATTATAGTTACCTGTTAGATCTGAATCCTGAAAGATAGGATGATGATATGCTTATTGATATGTATGATATGTGCTTGTCTGTTGATTGATTATATGTTTATGAGTCATGTATATGTCGACATGTGTGTGGTTGGGTTGAGGTGGTTCTGCTTTGTGTTGAAGGCCAATAGAACCCAGGTGGCCCGGATATATTGAAGGCCTGCAAGGCGGACCAGTCTGACCGAAGGCCTGCAGAACGGTCCAGACAAGATGAAGGCCTGGTGCGGCGGTCTAGATATGCTGAAGGTTCTGTATGCGTGTTGTTGTTGTGATATTTATGATTATGTGTTGTGGTGGTATTTTGGGGAAAATTCATTTAGCTTTAGGCTTACAATTTTGGATTGTGTTTCAGGTACTTTTTAGGATCGCGACAAGGCGAAGGTGTCATTATGCACCTCCTCATGATCATGTTTTATGATTTTGGATTTCTCTAATGTGAAATTTACTTTGAAAACAAATTGTAATCAATGATGGTTTTGTGGTTGTTTAAAAAGTTTAAAAATTTTCAAGAATTTTATGAATGTTACAAGTTGGAATCAGAGCCTTGGTTTGAGTGAATTGGAGGAACACTCGTGTGAATCCAGTCTCAAACTAAGGAAAATGAATTTTCAAATTGATTTTTCAAATGGTTTGAAAAAATACTCAAGGAGGATGCATTGTGTACGATCAGCCGGAGCCAGTAAGTAGACCCCAAAATACCATAATGTTATTTGATGTTGTGATGTGTTAGAACAACATGCTAGTAGTAGGATTGGGATCTACAGGAATAGCATGATAGGATTTACTAATACATGATGCCTTATCTCTTGTAGAGCACTTGATTGATTGTTGTATGACTCTTTCGTGTGTTAACGGACAATTGAGTGAATACGTTAAGTCACATGCTATATGAATTAAATGATCTTATGTTAAGGAATTGGGTCCTGCTGCGCATCTCTTGTCTGAGTCCAACCGTTGTAGGATTAAATCTTTTAGTCTAATATTTTCTATGTTGTACGACATGTAATTGTATTCATGTAATAGATATCTGACACCAATGGAGGGTCGTGTGGTAGTTAATGGTAGGTTGAGTGGTGTGGGGTCAGTTGGCCAGTTTTGGGATGTTTAGCCTTCCTCTTGAGAGTGAGGATTGGGTGTACGGTTATGCTTATGGGTATTGATAATGTGTTGTGATGATCCTTAAGACAAATACGGGTAAGTGTGGAATATAGTATTGGCATGTACTATTGAAAACACAGGACCCGTACGCGTAGCAAGATAGTCACAACCCCTACGACTTCAATGGGAGTTGATTCCCCATTATTATATGTGGATTATCTGATATCTTCCTGGTGTATTTTCAGTATGGTTACTAAGAGATGAGTTGAGATCAGATCTGAGTCAGGATCAGGAGCTAGCAGTCAGGGTGGGCCAACATTATCATAGGACCACATCAGGGAGATCATCCGCGAGGAGGTGGTTGCTATTGTCCGGGGTCAGATTCCGGAGATGTTCGGGTCTATCAATACCACAATGATGGAGTTATTTGATGATCGCTACGTAGCCATTGCTGAGACGGCTGTTGCCGCAGCCGTGACAACTCCATGTGTTGGGACAGGGTGCGCTTTTCAGTATCCGGACTACAATAATACGAAGCCACTGACTGTCAATAGAGTTAAGGTGCCAATTGTGTCCATGAGTGTCACACCCCAAAACCAAGAACGGCAGAAACGTTCTGGGGCGGAGGACGTCATGTAAAGTATCACAACACAGTAAAAGTAAAGAAGCAAACAACATCATCCATTGCATTAAATATATAATGTTAATACAAGCATGTTCTGTACAGTTATAGACACCAAAAATAATGTTAATCAAAATAATAAGATGAGTCTTGGATGCGCTCCATCTTCTCAAAAGCTGGCCTCGGTACCTGTCTACTGATGACCTGAGAATACAAGTTATTTTGAAAGAGTTTATCAACATTAAGCTGGTGAGTTAATAAGTATTTTAGTGTCGGTGTTTGTATCAAAACGTTTGAACATAGTTTTAATCAATAGTTTGTAAACATTGGTGATAAAAGTATGTGAATGTTTGTACGTGTTTGTAAAAGTTTGAATTTCTCAGAAAAACCTATATTTTCTATTAAAAGTAGCCTTCTACCAAGGCGTAACTGTTTTGTACGTTCGTTTATCGTAAAAGTGTGTAATTTTCCCGAGTGTAACTATCATTATCAAAATATAGTTTGTACATTATTGTTTAAGTGAAATGATCACAAAATGTATATAAAGGATAAATTACTGTAGTACTGTAGTATTGTAATATAGAAACTACTGCTGTACTAACTACGTTAAACCGGATTTGTATTAAGGTATCATGTGATTAATTATACCATACTATCGACTGAGTAACAATGACAAATGAATGGTCGTAAAAAAAGAAATGATGTTTGGCACCCGCAGACCTGCAGGTCCGGCTGTAGCTAGCAGTAAGGTGTAGGATAGTCAATCCAGTATAGATCTATATGCAAACTCACGCTCTCCGCCAAGAGACTCTGGCTACAACTCGGGCCATGACATTTAAGGCATGCTCCGATACAGTGGATCACAATATTGTCAATGTATATATGTATATGTAATGTGTTGTTACTTGTTCTAGTATCGTTGTATATGTTCTCTTCCTAGTATAGTTGTATATGTTCTTTCTCTAGTATAGTTGTATATGTTCTCATAGTATTGTAATGTATATGTTCTCATAGTAATGTAATGTATATGTTCTCATAGTACTAAGTACCGACTCATGAATGAATGAACTGACTCATTGATCTAGTAATAGTGTAAGTGTAATCCTGCGTTACTCCAATGGTAACTTACTAATGATGTAACTGGTACGCATGAATATAGAAGTAATTTTATGTCTATATATGCACATATGACATATAATTAATATTTAAACGACCCTCGGACGGCTACCCGACATCCCACCAGACCACATCCAAATCGATGAAAAGGAAATAGGGCGGATGGCCTTCCTAAGCCTTTTAAACATTGCTTATATATCTGTACATATATGGGCATGCAATTTATAAGAAGTATAATAAAGTTTAAATAAAAGTATTTGGTAAGAAAAAAGAGTTTGTAAAACATTTTGAAGTAAAACAGTTTGATAAACAGTTTGAACAGTGATAAAATCATTGGTTTTATAGTTATTAATCACATGTGATTGATGTAATAACTATAAGTATTCAACTTGTATTCCCCCCCATAAAAGCATTTAAAACATTAAAAGTATTTCAAAGGTTAATTTAAAGGGGTATGAACTCACTTGTGGTGAGTGGATTGGATTGAAGTGTCGGTTACGGTGCTAGGTGACAATTGAAGACTTGTACACACGCACGAGCCTGGTTATCATATAATGAACATTTGTATAACTAATTAGCCTTATTATAACTAATAAAATGAGTTGGGTCACTCTAGAACCTGAAAGCACTTTGTTTTAAGTGTTAAAGTTCACAAGGATTGCATCCGAGTGTTAGTAGGGCAAAACTAGGGTGTTTGGGGTCCAAGGGTAAACTCCTTGGGAGTTTATGGTCTAAATGACCCTTACCGTAGGAGTTTACGGCAGTAAACTCAAGGGTTTACGGTCTAAACTCCATTTCTTGCAACTATGTGTTGTTTGGGGGTTTAACAAGTCCTTTGAAGCAATCTTGCTAAGTGGTTTAGCCTTTGGAATGGACTAGGGCCACAAAACACCCTCCTTGAGGTGTTTACGGCCTAAGGGTATTTTCCCTTGGGTTTACTAGCGTAAACCCTTATGGGAAGGGATATTGCCTTTGTTTCAAGTCCTTATCTCAACTAGGTAAACATCTAAGTTAGCTTTTAGGGCTAAGAAAGGAAAATGGCTCATTTAAACACCTTTTTGGGTGTTTACGGTTTTGGGATATCCTTAGACCGTAAACACCTATAAATGGTGGTGTTTGGTGTTTTTCAAAGCCTAAACACATCCATGGTAAGTTTAACTAAGTTAAGGTAAGTCTTAAACTTCAAACTAGGGCTAAACATGGGACTTAAGTCAATTTTGGGGGACTTTATGGTGTTTACGGCCCAAGCATCATCTTGGACCGTGAACACCTAAAGCATGGTGTTCTTGATCGATTTTCTTGGTGTTTATTTGATATACTAGTTTACAAGCACTCAAGGATGGAAGTACTTACTATAATGATGCTTGATTTGAGCTAAAAGGCCAAGAACACTTAGTGTGTGTTCTTGGTGTTTTGGAAAATCTAAACAAAATACATAAATGAATGGATGAATAGATGCAAAAACACTAGATTAAGTGTTTTACTAAGTTGAAATGGTTAGAACACTTACAAGATTGGAGTTTTGGAATTAAATGTTGGATGATAGTTGAGAGAGTTTTTGGAATTTACTCTTTTGACTATTTGGGGAGTAAACACAATGACTAGTTTCTTGGGGAGTAAACTCATACATAGGCATGAGTTTACTACTTTTGGGTGATACCTAAACCCAACACATAAAATTTTGGTCGATTGATTCTAATACGCGAAGTGTTTGCGGTTTTCAAAAATAAAAACCCGAGACGACACTTTCTTTTGATCGTTCGTTTAAAATAATATTAAAATAATCAAACGAACTTTATATTTCTTAAAAATAAGAAATAATGATATTAAATCACGATACGAAGGGGTTGACTTTTAAGGTTTGACCGAATGAAAATTTCGGGTTGTCACATCGTCCCCCTGTTAAGGGAATTTCGTCCCGAAATTAAAGTCTAAACAAATAAAGTAGTTACACATAACTAAGCAAAAAGATGAGGGTATTTCAGTTTCATCTGATCCTCATGCTCCCAAGTGTATTCTGGTCCTCGCTTGGCGTTCCAGCGGACCTTCACAATCGGGATACGGCTTTGCTTCATCTGCTTGACTTCTCGGTCCATAACCTCTACTGGTTCTTCCACGAAGTTGAGGCTCTCATTGATATCGATCTCGTCGAGTGGGATTACGAGGGTCTCGTCAGAAAAACACTTTTTCAAGTTAGACACGTGGAATGTAGAATGTACGTTACGAATTTCGTCGGGCATGTTGAGTTTGTAAGCCACGGGGCCGATCCTTGCGAGGATCTCGAAGGGTCCTATATATCTCGAATTAAGTTTCCCACGCTTACCGAAGCGTATCAAGCCCTTCCAGGGTGAGACTTTGAGAAGGAATCGGTCTCCCACCTGGAATTCCAAAGGTTTCCTTCGCTTATTAGCGTAGCTCTTCTGTCAGTCTCTAGAGGTTTTCAATCGTTCATGAATTTGAACGATCTTCTCTGTTGTTTCCCGAATGATCTCCGGACCCGTGAGAGTGCTTTCAGGAACTCGTCCCTTAGCTAACTGGGTATCACCCACCTCAGCCCAGCATAGAGGGGATCTACACTTTCGGCCATAGAGGGCCTCGAATGGTGCTGCCTTTATGCTCGTGTGATAACTGTTGTTGTAGGAAAATTCGACGAGGAGTAAATGGGTATCCCAAGCTTTTCCAAAGTCAATCACACAGGCACGCAACATATCTTCTAAGGTCTGGATTGTTCTCTCACTTTGTCCGTCGGTCTGTGGATGGTAGGCTATGCTCATGTCCAGCCTTGTTCCCAGGGAGTGTTGTAGCGATTGCCAGAATCTGGAGGTGAACCTACTATCTCTATCAGAGATAATGGATATAGGTACACCATGTAGTCGTACAATCTCCCTAATGTATGTTCTCGTAAGCTTCTCCATTTTGTCAGTTTCTTTGATAGGCAGGAAGTGTGCAGACTTGGTCAATCTATTGACGATGACCCATATGGTATCAAGTCCACCTGTTGTCTTGGGCAACTTGGTTATGAAATCCATAGTGATCCGCTCCCACTTCCATTCTGGAATCTCTGGTTGTTGTAGTAAACCGGAGGGCTTCTAGTATTCGACCTTGACCTTTGCGCAAGTAAGGCATTTACTTACGAAGGTAGCAATCTTTGCTTTCATATTAGTCCACCAATATAGCTTTTTAAGATCCAGATACATCTTATCCGAACCTGGGTGGACGGAATACCGAGTGTTGTGCGCCTCGGGCATGACCAATTCTCGGAAACCACTGTGTTTCGGGGTCCAGATCCGGTCCACGAAATATAGGGCTCCGCCACCCTTGGCTTCTAAATTCTTATCCATTCCTCTGAGGGATTCACTCGCAACATGTTCAGGTTTCATAGCTTCTAGCTGGGCTGCCTGAATTTGCGTAGACAAGTGTGAATGGATAGTCATTGTCAACGACTTGACTCTTCAACCAGAATATTCCTTCCGACTTAGGGCGTCCGCTACTACGTTGGCTTTACCCGGATGATAACGAATTTCACATTCGTAGTCACTGAGTAGCTCGACCCACCGTCGTTGTCTCACGTTGAGCTCTTTCTGATCGAATATGTGTTGTAAACTCTTGTCATCGGTAAAGATAGTGCTTTTCGTTCCGTACAAGTAATGTCTCCAGATCTTTAGAGGAAACACAACTGCTCCTAGTTCAAGATCATGGGTCGTGTAGTTAGCTTCGTGCGTTTTCAGCTGTCTCGAGGCGTAGGCGATGACCTTACCTCGCTGCATCAGAACACACCCGAGCCCTTGATTCGATGCATTGCAATAGACTACGAAGGCCACGCCCTTCTGGGTTAGGGTTGTAAGAGGTTTCGCAATTCGGGAGAAGTTCTGTATGAATCTGTGGTAGTAGCTAGGGAGGCCTAGAAATTGACGAATTTTTGTAGGCGTCCTCGGTGCTGACCAGTTCTCAATGGCCTTAATTTTGGATGGGTCCACGTGGATTCCCTCTTCGCTTACCACGTGTCCTAAGAATTCGACTCTTCGGATCCAAAATTCACACTTAGAGAACTTCGCATAGAGTTTCTCCGTTCGTAAAGTTCCTTGAACTTGTCGCAGGTGATCGCCATGCTCTTCCTTACTTCGGGAGTAGATCAGGATGTCGTCAATAAAAAAGATGACGAATTGATCCAAGTAAGGTCAACATACTCTATTCATCAGATCCATGAAAACTGCAGGCGCATTGGTCAATCCAAATGGCATCACCACGAACTCGTAGTGTCCGTAACGAGTTCGGAAGGCTGTCTTTGGAACATCCTCCTCTAGCACTCGTAACTGGTGATATCCAGATCTTAGATCAATTTTGGAAAAGTAGTTCGCCCCTTGCAGTTGGTCAAATAGATCATCTATGCGAGGCAGTGGGTAACAATTCTTGACCGTCAGTTTGTTGAGTTCTCTGTAGTCGATACACATACAGAATGATCCGTCTTTCTTCTTAAAAAACAAGACCGGTGCTCCCCAAGGTGAGAAACATCGTCTTATAAAGCCCTTGCTGAGCAGTTGGTTGAGTTGATCAGATAGTTCCTGCATCTCTGCTGGTGCTAATCGATAGGGCGACTTGGCTACTGGGGTAGCTCCTGGAACTAAGTCGATTCTGAACTCGACCTGTCGTTGCGGAGGTAATCCTGGTAGCTCTTCTGGGAAAATGTCGCGGAAGTCGCTCACTACTGGAATGTTCTTTAGTTCTTTCGTTTCGAGGCTCGTGTCGACGACGTGAGCAAGAAATGCATGGTATTCTTTACGCATATATTTCTGTGCTTGAATACTTGATATTATAGAAAGACTCGGTCCGGGTTTGTCGCCGTAGACGATAAGAGTTTCGTTAGACGGGAGGTTTAGACGGACTGCTTTCTCGTAGCACATGATGTCGGCGCGATGAAGACTTAACCAATCCATGCCGATGATAACGTCGAAGCTTTTTATTGAGACCGGCATAAGGTCGATTGGGAATGAATGGTTATCTAGAGTTAGGGTACAGCCTAAGTATATGCTATTCGTACTTTCAGTTTTTCCATTTGCCATTTCTACTGTGAATTGTTCCTTAAGTGTGTGCGGTTGTCGTTTAAGCATGCGAGCAAATTTATGGTTCACGAAGCTTCGCTCCGCACCACTATCGAATAGAATGCATGCATAGGAGTTATCGAGGAGGAACGTACCAGTCACCACCGTTAGGTCAGCAACTGCTTCTCCATGGCCTATTGCTAGTACGCTTCCTGCTCCGCCAACATTCTTTGCTTTGGGGAAGTCCCTTTTATAGTGGCCTGCTTCTCCACAGCCATAGCAGGTCGGGCTCGCGCCTGAGATAGGGACTTGAGTGATCGGTCTTTCTGGAGACCTACGGAAACGGACAGTGTGTCCTTTCTTGTCTCAGTTAGAACACTGCATTTCATGGAAGGGGCCGTTGTGGTGGAAGTTACATTTGTTGCACTTAGGCAAACTTCCAGCATTCTGCTTCACCGGAGCAGTAGCAGCAGTAGGGGTTATTGCGGCATGCACTGCCACAATTTTCTGCTTTTTGGCAGCCTTTGTTTGTTTTTCTCCTCCCAGAACTTCCTCTTAGTTTCAGCGGGTTGGGAGGGTTCCGGGATGGCTATGGTTGTTGTTGCTGTTGGGGATTTGACTCCATGGTCAATAAGTCGCTATGCCAGTCGTTTGGCACTGTCGAAGGAAGCAGGGTTGGATGATAGGACGTTCCTCTGATACGGAGGCACCAGCCCCCAGATGTACCTTTCGATCTTTTTCCCTTCAGTGGGAACCATATTGGGGCAGAGAGCCACCAGTTCACTGAACCTGGCGGTATAAGAGACTATGTTGGAGCCCTTCATGGTTAGGCTCCATAGTTCCTCCTCCAATTTCTGAATTTCACCCCTCGGGCAGTACTCCTCAATCATGGGGTCTTCCATCGTTTCCCAGCCCATGTCGTTGGCTACAACGAGGGTTAGAGCTTTAACGTGGCTGTTCCACCACGTCAGGGCTTTTGGTTCAAAGGTGCAGGCGGCATATTTAACCTTGCTCGCTGTAGGGCATGAACAAATTTCGAAGACCGATTTAGTCTTCTTGAACCATTGCGAGAGGGCAATGACTCCGCCGGTCCCATGAAAGGACTTCGGCTTACGGTTGGTGAAATCCTTATAGGAGCACTCTCTCGAGAGCACAGGGGTTTCAACCGAAATTGATTCAATAGGGGTTCCACCTCTGCTGGCATCAGTAGAGTGATACTGAGCCATGTCAGTTGCCACTGTTGCATCTATGGCAACATTCATGGCTGCAGTATCGATGACCGGAGGAGGAGGAGGCGGTGGTGGTCCAGGGTTATTCCGGGGAGATTTTGCGAGGAGGCATCTTTCAACTATAAGTTTATAAAGATAAGCAAAGTGGTAAGAATCAATTTGTAAGTGGGGTGAGAGTGACACATGGACTAAATAGCCACAGTCCAACAATTGAATGAGCATACGAATTGAGATCACAATAGGGAAGAATAGTAGGAAAACACAAGTGTACAAATTTTCCACAGGTTAGATAGCTGCCAATATTAATGGTATTACTGATGTAATAAGTTCAAGGAAAATCTACCTAACAGTAGGCCTTACATCATACCATACGGAAAAGTTTGACAGTTTCTAGATTCTTAGCTAGAGTACTGAAAGTTAGGAATATTTTACAGACAAGTGCTACTTACAGCACATATTCTAAAGGCTATTCCTTAATCAAAAGACAGAGATGTACTAGACATCTTTTAATGGCGATGGGAATTCCTCAGGCGAATCCTGAGGTCTGCCACTTGACGAATCACCTCTTGAAGGTGTCGCTCTTGAGCCATCCGACGGGCTCACAGTTCCATGACTTCAGCTCGGGTGGCAGCCAACTGTTGCTGTAGGGTTTCATTGGTTCTCTGGGTCCATTCCATGTCCTCTTCAAGACGGCGGATGCGGACTGTGTTGACACCAGAGTTGGCATCAATCTCCATGACCCGGTCGATGGCTGCTCGACCCTGCTCAACATTACGAGCTATTCTGCGGATAAAGACGGGCAGAGCTCGGTCAGCAGAACCACCTTCGCTGACATTGTAAAAGCTTCAGTCTCCAAAGTAAGGTAAGGGTTGACCCTGTTCGTCACTCCAGCGATTCAAGTTGTTTACCCACAAGGGAGTGGGACCTGGAAAAGCTGGTCGAGGGTTGTTGTTTGGGGCTTGACCTAATGGAGGTAGGTTGTTGACTTCGCGCTCAGAGTCCGATCCATCCGAGAAGCCTTCTGCTTGATGATCATCCAACGGGATTTGATGCTCAACATCGGACTTTGCTTCGAGCCATCCTGCGTTGCCTTCATTTGGAAAGTACGGGTCGCCATGATGGAATCCAACCATTTAATCTACGCGAGAAGAGAGGTATAAGAATGTAGTATATAAGTAGTTCGTAGTAGCACAAAATACTCCTATAGTATTTTAAGTTTAGGTTTTACTGATCTATTTGTGGTATTCTTGGTAAGTTTTTGGACTTGCTAACATATCACAACCATTCTAGGGCATATGCTAATCACTCCTCGGACCAGCATAGTTGATCAGGCTATGCCATTCCCAGGACTGACCATACATCCCCGAGCTTACCTGTGATATTTAACAATCGTAATACTTTTGTTCTTGTCATTGTGACATTGATTTGAGTATGAATGCAGACTAGTATACTTAATTAAATATTTTAGTATTTAAAGTATCGAATCTTGGTTAGAGTGTTTTAATCCCAAATGGGTTTATAGTTAGTATATCTTTTATGGGTTGATATACTTAATTCACTATAAACAATGCTCTGATACCAATCTGTCACACCCCAAAACGAAGAACAGCGGAAACGTTATGGGAAGGAGGACGTCATGTAAAGTATCACAACACAGTAAAAGTAAACAAGCATACAACATCATCCATTGCATTAAATATATAATTTTAATACAAGCGTGTTCAGTACCGTTATAGACACCAAAAATAATGTGAATCAAAATAATAAGATGAGTCTTGGATGCGCTCCATCTTCTCAAAAGATGGCCTCGGTACCTGTCTACTGATGTCCTGAGAATAAAAGTTATTTTGAAAGAGTTTATCGGCATTAAGCTGGTGAGTTCATAAGTATTTTAGTGTCGGTGTTTGTATCAAAACGTTTGAACATAGTTTTAATCAATAGTTTGTAAACATTGGTGATAAAAGTATGTGAATGTTTGTACGTGTTTGTAAAAGTTTGAATTTCTCAGAAAACCTATATTTTCTATTAAAAGTAGCCTTCTACCAAGGCGTAACTATTTTGTACGTTCGTTTATCGTAAAAGTGTGTAATTTTCCCGAGTGTAACTATCATTATCAAAATATAGTTTGTACATTATTGTTTAAGTGAAATGATCACAAAATGTATATAAAGGATAAATTATTTTAGTACTGTAGTATTGTAATATAAAAACTATTGGTGTACTAACTACCTTAAACCAGATTTGTATTAAGGTATCATGTGATTAATTGTACCATACTATCGACTAAGTAACAACGACAAATGAATGGTCGTAAAAAAAGAAATGACGTTTGGCACCCGCAGACCTGCAGGTCCGGCTGTAGCTAGCAACAAGGTGTAGGATAGTCAATCCAATATAGATCTATACGCAAACTCACGCTCTCCCTCCAAGAGACTCTGGCTACAACTCGGGCCATGACATTTAAGGCATGCTCCGATACAGTGGATCACAATATTGTCAATGTATATATGTATATGTAATGTATTGTTACTTGTTCTAGTATCGTTGTATATGTTCTCTTCCTAGTATAGTTGTATATGTTCTTTCTCTAGTATAGTTGTATATGTTCTCATAGTATTGTAATGTATATGTTCTCATAGTAATGTAATGTATATGTTCTCATAGTACTAAGTACTGACTCATGAATGAATGAACTGACTCATTGATCTAGTAATAGTATAAGTGTAATCCTACGTTATCCCGATGGTAACTTACTAATGATGTAACAGGTACGCATGAATATAGAAGTACTTTTATGTCTATATATGCAGATATGATATATAATTAATATTTAAACGACCCTCGGACGGCTACCCGACATCCCACCAGACCACATCCAAATCGATGAAAAGAAAATAGGGCGGACGGCCTTCCTAATCCTTTTAAACATTGCTTATATACCTATACATATATGGACATGCAATTTATAAGAAGTATAATAAATTTTAAATAAAAGTATTTGGTAAGAAAAGAGTTTGTAAAACAGTTTGATAAACAGTTTGACAGTGATAAAATCATTGGTTTTATAGTTATTAAGCACATGTGATTGATGTAATAACTATAGGTATTCAACTTGTATTCCCCCCATAAAAGCATTTAAAACATTTAAAAGTATTTCAATGGTTAATTTAAAGGGGTATGAACTCACTTGTGGTGAGTGGATTGGATTGAAGTGTCGGTTACGGTGCTAGGTGACAAATGAAGACTTGTACACACGCACAAGCCTAGTTATCATATAATGAGCATATGTATAACTCATTAGCCTTATTATAACTAATAAAATGAGTTGGGACACTCTAGAACCTGAAAACACTTTTTTTCAAGTGTTAAAGTTCACAAGGATTGCATCCGAGTGTTAGTAGGGGAAAACTAGGGTGTTTGGGGTCCAAGGGTAAACTCCTTGGGAGTTTACGGTCTAAATGACCCCTACCCTAGGAGTTTACGGTAGTAAACTCAAGGGTTTACGGTCTAAACTCCATTTCTTGAAACTATGTGTTGTTTGGGGGTTTAACAAGTCCTTTGAAGCAATCTTGCTAAGTGGTTTAGCCTTTGGAATGGACTAGGGCCACAAAACACCCTCCTTGAGGTGTTTACGACCTAAGGGTATTTTCCCTTGGGTTTACTACCGTAAACCCTTATGGGAAGGGATATTGCCTTTGTTTCAAGTCCTTATCACAACTAGGTAAACATCTAAGTTAGCTTTTAGGGATAAGAAAGGAAAATGGCTCATTTAAACACCTTTTTGGGTGTTTATGGTTTTGGGATATCCTTAGACCGTAAACACCTATAAATGGTGGTGTTTGGTGTTTTTCAAAGCCTAAACACATCCATGGGAAGTTTAACTAAGTTAAGGTAAGTCTTAAACTTCAAACTAGGGCTAAACATGGGACTTAAGTCAATTTTGGGGGACTTTATGGTGTTTACGGCCCAAGCATCATCTTGGACCGTGAACACCTAAAGCATGGTGTTGTTGACCGATTTTCTTGGTGTTTATTTGATATACTAGCTTACAAGCACTCAAGGATGGAAGTACTTACTATAATGATGCTTGATTTGAGCTAAAAGGCCAATAACACTTAGTGTGTGTTCTTGGTGTTTTGGAAAATCTAAACAAAATACATAAATGAATGGATGAATAGATGCACAAACACTAGATTAAGTGTTTTACTAAGTTGAAATGGTTAGAACACTTACAAGATTGGAGTTTTGGAATTAAATGTTGGATGATAGTTGAGAGAGTTTTTGGAGTTTACTCTTTTGACTATTTGGGGAGTAAACACAATGACTAGTTTCTTGGGGAGTAAACTCATACATAGGCATGAGTTTACTACTTTTGGGTGATTCATAAACCCAAAACATAAAAGTTTGGTCGGTTGATTCTAATACACGAAGTGTTTGCGGTTTTCAAAAATAAAAACCCGAGACGACACTTTCTTTTGCTCGTTCGTTTAAAAATAATATTAAAATAATCAAACGAACTTTATATTTCTTAAAAATAAGAAATAATGTTATTAAATCACGATACGAAGGGGTTGACTTTTAAGGTTTGACTGAATGAAAATTTCGGGTTGTCACAATGAGGTGGCTATTTGATGTGGAGGGATGTTTCTTCACTTGTTCATGCCCTGCTGACCAGAAGGTCAGGTGCGCTCTGAACCTTCTGAGGTCCGGAGCGAAAGACTGGTGGAGACTTGTTACATGATTGTATTCTACTGAGCAGAGGGCTGCGATATCTTGGGATCAGTTCGTGGAGATGTTTCGTATTTGCTACGTTCCACGGGTCGAGCGAGAGAGATTATGTAACAACCCAAATTTTTCAGAAAATTTTTAACTTTTAATTTGATAAATATCAACCATAAGGAGTAAAAAATCCCATTACATAGCCATATTATTTTAAAATTCAGAGTACAAAAACTAAATGTGAAAACAATAGAGAATGCACAACGCATCATCAAGTCGAGCCCTTGACTTATCAACAGAAGTACCTGAATCATTCAATAAAAGAATAAGCACAAGCTTAGTGAGTTTCCCAAAACACATAATTTATATAATCACATAATATCGTGCACACATATATATACAAAAAAGTTTTCCATGGACTCCCACCATGGTCTTCATTGGAATGCCATGGGCTATCCCCTTGGTCTTGCATCCCTGACCCATGGTCTCCTCCCATGGTCTTGCCAAATACCATGGGATCCTGCTATAGTCTGCACATAAGTCGACATATAAATCCAATAACATACAATTACATATTCTCATACATATCATTTATAATCAATAATGGGACGGCCTTGGTGCCTTCGACCCATGAGTGTGCTGAGAAGACTCACCTGAAATATTGAACGATAGCTGACTAGGTCCCAACTCTGAATATCAACTCTACTCAACCCCTAAACATAAACAATTCCTTAAATACAACTCAAAATGCCCTAAAATCCCTTAAAAGTCAAACTTGGTCAAAACCTACAGTCAAAGATCAAAGTCAACAGTCCAAGTTGACCGAACTCGCCGAGGTGTCCTTCAAGTCGTCAAGTGTCTCCATTAAATGCACAAATCAGGAAAATTCGCATCAACTCACCGATTTTACCTAATGAACTTGTCAAGTTAGCTAGGAATCCATCAACTTAATGCATTAAGTTGTTTCCATCAAATCTAGGAGCTTCAAATCTCAGATCTCCTTCAAAATGATTTCTAGAAGGGTAAAGTTTCCAACTTTACCCTTAGGAACCATCCAAGTTGAGTCAAACCCAAACCATAGACTCATTGGAGTGATGATTGACCCATTAATCCCTTAAAATCTCAAAACAAAGTCCCAATATGCAGATCTGGTCCCCTAGGGTTGAGAAATCACGTAAAGTTTCCAAATTTACGTCCATGCATGCTAAAAGGGAACCCTAGGACTCAAAATGGGTTTAATAAAGGACTTAATGCATAAGTGGGACCTAAGACCTAGTAAAGTTTGCAACTTTAATCCAAATGAGGCCATAACATGGCTAGATCTAACATGAAAAACCCTAGAATACTCAACTTCTTGGGCAACTTAACCTTGAGTCTAAAATCAAGATAAAACCCCAAAACAACAGATCCTAAAATGATAACAAAGCAAGGTATAAACTTTATACCTCCAAATGACTGAAAAGAGTTGGTAGATTCTGAATCTAGGTCTTCTCTCCAAGCTATGCACCTTCAACTTCAACTATCCTCCAAAAGTGTGCAAAATATCATCTCCAAAGGCCTTCCACAAGCTCACACACTGTCAAGGATGATGATACACTCTTTTAGGGTTTTCTAGACAGAGGAGGCTGGTAAAGAGGCCAACTAAGAGACTTAAGGCCTTTAAATAGGGTGCAACACCCTAAAAATTAGGGTTTCCTTCCCAGCGGGCCAACTCATCGAGTTGAGGCACCCAAACTCGTCAAATTGGTCCATCAATTCTCCTGACCAAAATCCACTCAAACTAAGCGTTACAAATCTCCCCCACTTGAATCAGACTTCATCCTCGAAGTCCACAGCCTCGAAAAACCCTGGGTAACGCTCCCTCATCTCCTTCTCGGGCTCCCACATCCATTATGAACCCTTCCGATATTGTCATTGCACATTTACTAACTTCACTCCTTTGTTTCGTATAGCTTTTGTTTTTCAGTCCAAAATTTGCAATGGGCTTCTCCACAAGCTTCCATCCACCTGAATATCATCCAAGGAAATGACTGCGGCCTCATGAGCAACACACTTCCATAGCTGAGACACGTGGAAGGTGTTGTGGATCTGACTATGTTCATCTAGTAAACCTAATCGATAAGCAACCTGGCCAACTCGACCAAAAATCCTGAACGGGCCAATGAATCGAGGCCCCAACTTGCCCCTCTTCTGAACCGAATGAAAATCTTCCATGGTGATACCTTCAACCAAACAAAATCTCCCACCTAAAACTCGAGATCCGAACGACACCGATCAACAAAACTTTTATGACGGCTCTGTGCGACTTGCAACCTGTCACCCACCTGCTAAATAAACTCAGTGGTCTTAACCACCACCTCATTGCTTCCAATAACTCGATGTCCAACCTCCCCCAACAAACTGTAGTCCTACACCTTCGTCCATACAACATCTCAAATGGGGGTCGATCGATATTGGCATGATAACTATTATTATAGGAGAACTCTACTAGAGGGAGGTAGGGATCCCAACTTCCCCCGAAATCCAATACACATGCCCGAAGCATACCCTCGAGCGTTTGGATCGTCCGTTCGCTCCGCTCATCCGTATAGGGGGTGGTAAGCAGTACTAAAATGCAATTAAGTACCCAACTCTTCATGAATCTATTGGATTAATGTCTAAGTCCATAACTGTATTTGATATGTACTTCACCCGGCCCGACATGGTCCATTTGGGTTGCACTTCACCGACACAATTTATATGGATAGTCTTTTGAGAATAGTATATTTACGATTTATATTAATATATTATAAGTTCTAATATATTTATATGGAATCATATTATTTAATTAGTATTGATCAAGAATTAATTTAGAATTAATTAAGTGATCAAAAGGAACTAATTAAATATGGACTCTTATATATATATATATATATATATATGTATGGAATGGGCCAAGTTCATTTAGGTTGGGCTAAGCTATCATGGACAGTCCATGGAGTTTTAACCCATGGATCCTATGAAATCAAAGGTCATGGGTATTAGGGTTTACATGGATGTAACCCTAATCCTCCATACTATATAAAGAGGCCTTTGGCACAAGAAATGGCAGTAGTTTGTGAGGACATAAGAGTGTGTCGATTTTAGTATGCATACATATTCTCTCAAGGTCTTCCAAGGTGTTTTGGTGATTTGTTATTTCACTTGAGGCTTCCACACTATTGGGGCTAAGCTCTTAAAGCTTGAAGACATCAAGCTACATAAAAAGGTATATCATCTAACTAGAACTTTGTAGTATAGGTGCTTCATAATATACTAGTTACGATGAAATCTTGGAATATTTAATATTTGCATGTATAATAGAGAAAACATAGATCCAGGGTTTATAGGGTTGCATCTACACCATAGGAGTCTTAGAATGCTCAAAACCCATCGGTGGTATCAGAGACTAGGCTGGTTTTCTTATATACTTGATGCAATTGCTGAAAAATCGAAGTTATCTTGCTGTCTGGACAGTGGACTCGCCGAGTTCACTAATGGACTCGACGAGTCTAAGGCAAAATGTAACGAACTCGTCGACTTGGTTCATGGAATCGGCGAGTTGGACCCTCTGACAGCATATCTTCGAGTTTTGGTGTTGGTATAGGTCTAGAATCATTATCTTAAACTGTTTTGGACTTATAAAAACTATTTTTTGATAGGGTAATTATTATGGTAAACCAATTTCAGAGTTGTTATCAAAATTTCAAGTTTTATTTGGTTAAATATATTATTGTTGAAATTGTTGATATTCATGTTCTTGATTTAATGAGCTTAGATGATCATAGGAATTATTTGTAACCTTCTTGGTAGTTTAATTCTTGATCATTATGTGTTTTTAATGGAGTCCATAACTTGTCCTAAAGTTATGGATAACCAAAAGTCACAAGTCATTAAATCCATTAAAAGAACACAACGGTTACATTAGATGAAAAATCACTCATTTTAATAAGCCATTAACTCATAAGTTATGAGAAATGAAAAGTTTTGAAAGTTTACAAAACTTGTCCTCAAGTTTTGGAACATGTAATGTCATAATTAAAACTTTAGTTCCAATCCCTAGAATTTTATAAGTTAAAATTCAACCCTTATACTTTATAATATTATAAGTTTAATAATATTTATATATGTATAAGAGCGAGTCGTCTTACCATTAGTAGGCCTCATTCACGAAGCAGGTCTATAAGGGGGGTATAAGGTTATTGCCTATAAATGGTAGTTTAATGGGTGTCCACTCTCTCCCACCGCTTCCTTGACCAGTTGAGGGTCGTTAGCCGAACAAGTAGGACAAGGACTATAATTCTCCCTTCATTATAAGTATAATGATAAATACTAAGTAACTAAACACTTATAAATTACCAATCTTAGTTACTTAGGAAAATGTGAATAAGGTGCTAATCCATGAAATTACACTTTGCACTTTGTTTAAGCCGTTAATGGAGCGTGTGTAAGGTCCTTGATGGAAGGATCTTTACCAATGATCAATCAAGCAAATTAAATAAAGAAGAAAATGAGTAGACAAATGATTGAAATTGAGCTTGCATACAATTATAGTTATAACCGTCTGATACAGCTCAATGGACCGAAAACCACACAATGAACAACTACTGAGAAATGACAACCTGACAACCTATTTATACCAACATACATTGACCGAAAATAGGTTTTCAGTCACACCCTAACCGAGAACCTTCCTAGACCTAAAACACCAAAAATACCAAAAAGACTCCAAATTACAATCTCAAATTCCCTAACTCATCTATACATGTATTGCCTAGCCCAAACCATATACTTTGACCTTTCAATCTCCCCTTTGGTTTGCGTCTAGCATGATTTATTCTTTATCAACCAGCATCACATTGGTCCCCTCCATCGATCCACTCCAGATTCCCTTTTGGATAATTTCTGCCACCATCGAAGTGTACTCCTTTGGAGCATGCTCGAAGATATCCTCAGCGACTATAATTTGATGCAGAGACAAGTGATGGATATCCCACTTTCCAAACTGAAGCAGGTCATTTTTGTCATAGAGACGAAAACTGCCATTTAGATGTTTGATGATAGCGGTAGCTGTTGTTTTTATCAAAAGTCCAGAAGAGCATGTTTTCAAGTGACCTGTCTTTGAAGTTTTGTAGCACAGGAACTTGCCTCACTTGGTTAGTGGGAGGCCACATCACTGTTCTGAAAGGTCTATCTGTCTTTGGATTGCTAACATCTGGGTATAGCTTGATGATAGACTAAGTAGTCTTCATGGCAGGAAATCCCTTCTTTGTCTGATCTTCTAGAAATAACCTGAAGTGAGTTGCTTGAGGATTGCCTGACGGATTCGCAAACGGAGCGTTAACGAGTTCAATGAGATCAACGCTTGTCCAAGATTCGAAATTATGAAATTTTTTGTAGTACTCAACATTATTGCTCTTCCGTCTCACGACCCACATGTTCAAATGGTCGTGGAAACCCCATGATCTGATTCTAGATCGGTCACCATAAGTATGAACAAATCTCTTCTTTTCAAGGTCAGTACGAGTGATTTTTGGTTGACCTGGAGGCGCGTTGTCATCTGAATTTCAGTTGAACATGATTTGCTTTTTCTTGGAGGATTCTTTCAGATTTGCTTTCTTGATGGTAATTATATGTGGATCTTGGACAGGGTCTGTGGGAAATTTATAATAAATCTTAGTTTTCTTAGATGTGGAGGAGTCACCAGGATGGGTTCCAGATGGTGGGTCAACTCGAAGGATTTCCACTGAAGACTTGAATTTGTCACCAAGTTCCTCTGTCAGCTTTTGTTTCATGTCAAAGTAACATGCTGACAGAGCTCTAAGGTGAGTCTCAAGAGATGAAAGTTTCTCAGTCTTCAATGACTTATCTGCCTCAATATCATCGATACGAACAATGAGCAGCGTATTCGTGACCTGAAGATTAGCAATTTGAGATGAATGCTGATAGATCACAAGGTCTTTCTCGATAAGCTTCTGGTTTAATAGACCAATCTCTTTTCTCAGCTCAGGCACCGAGGAATAATCATCTCCAGACAAACATTCCCCAAAAGATATTCCTTTTCCGTGAGAGGAATGAGTTGGACTTAATTGCTGGGCCATATGCATAGCTAGCCTCTTAGAGGCAGCATCATGATCTGTCCTTGGAGGGGATGATCCTTGGCCAGCAGACGAACCACTAGCTTCATGGATTGTGTTAGGACCTTCTTGAGTGGGTACAAATGTGGAAGGGGCAAATGTTGTAGATGGAGGAGTCACGGTAGTTTGAGTCAGGTCGGGAAAAAGTACTCCCTGCCTTGGATCATTTTTGCGTCTCTTTAAAGGAGGCTGGGAGGTCAGAGTTGTTTGGGAATCACTTAAAATGGGCTCAGATGTCAGAACAACATTGTCAAAGGGAGGAATCCTTGATGATGTGTCCATAGGAATTGATGAATTAGCCATCTGAACGGTAGTCGGAGGCACAGTCTCCTGAACATCAACTTTCTCCCTTATCTCCGGTGTTGGATGAGCACCATCATGGATACAGTTGAAAAAGTCATCAAGGTCTTCATTTGACAAAAGGTTCTCATTTACACCACAATTCACCGCTACATCATCTCTGTTGTAACCGGGTAGGTCAAGATCCTCATAATCATCATCTTCTCCTCTTTCACTGAAATCACTTTGAATTGCCACATTCGTAAGATCATGCTCTTCAGCAACAATGGTAGACGGAGCAACATCTTCATTTTCATGGTCTGAAACGGTGATTACATCATCATTTACATTTGCATGATCTGACGATGCTTGATCTGTAGACACTTGTTCCGGGGACCCATGAGATTCTGATGAGTCGGCCAATTCCGCAAACTTTCCAAATATCATGAGTGGATACTTTCCCTGAAACATGATTTTCCCTTTTCGATTTTGCTTGATGAGGCTTATAGTGTTGGGACCAAATGCTTTCATATCTAGTATCTCTCCTGTCTTGACCATCTCGGGATATTGCTTGCTGATAATGATTTGAATGAATCTTGGGTACAGTAGGAATTGATCTTTTGACTTCTTGCTGGCATTTGTAGTCATCTCCTCCAAAATGAATTTTGAAAAATTGAAGTCAATCCCTTTAGCCAATGCAACAATTGCCTGAGTATTCCTTGAAGAGATCTCATTTGAGCCACCCTTCCTTCCAGAAATGCAGTTAACGAACACGTGAGCTAGAAACCTCCAGTAAGGAGGTAACAACTTTTTCAAAGTGGGTGGGAGGACTTTACACCCATTTTCTTGAGATAATTTTCAACTTGTTCTAAATCGATATCTGTTAGGTAAGTTGGCATATCATTGATTTTCAATGCATCTCTGATAAATTGCTCAGTAATAACAACTTTACACCCTTTGATAGAAGCTTCAATGATCACTAAGCCATCTTCTCCTTTCTAGACATTAGCAGACTTCCAAAACTCACTGATTAGGCTTAGATAGATGATTGGGTTCCAGGTCAATGCAGTGGAGATGCAACATTCCCTTAATCCATATATCATTGACTTGAATTCATTGTGTGCCACTGGAGGATCATCTAGGAGAATTGAAACGTTATGACTTTCAGCAACCTTAAGACTTGCCATTTCTGCCTGCACAAACCTAGCCAAGTGAGTAAACCTTTTGATTATAACAATTTAAAAATTATTTTCTCAATTAAATCAATTTAATTGGCTATTTGAATTCAAATTTATTAGTCAAAAATGAGTTCTTGGTCAAAACAGTTTAGACCGAAAACTCAATGACCGAACACTATTGGACGGAAAGCTTCTTAGAATCGAAAATGGATTAAACAAGAGCCGATAAAGCTATGAGCCGGTGGACCAAAAACGGCTTGACTGAAAGCCAGTTAGCCGATGAATCGAAAGCTGGTTTTCGGCCGAAAGCTCTGACAGAAAACAAGTCGACCGAAAGCTCGCCGATAGTTCTTTTTTGATGATTTAGCCTCGATTTCGTGGTCGATTCACAGAAATAAAAATGTATCCACGGTCGAAAACTTCATACCTGTAAGATTTGGGTATCAATTTCAAGAAATCACACAAAAAGATTTTCGAGGGTAGAGAGAGATTTTGGGAGTTTTCAGTCAGGATGAGGAAAATGAGGGGAGGAACTGATTTCGGTGAAGTTATTTCCCTTTTATATTAGATCCAAACCAGGATCTATAACCCATGTGCTGCAACAACTTAAAAAAATATTAGGCCCAATACTCAAAAATCTTAAAAATAAAACCTTTTGAGGATTAATTACAAATAAAATAAAAATAAAATAAAATAAAATAAAAATGAAATATTTTCTAAAATTTACCATTCCTAAAATGAAAATAAAATAAAATAAAAATAAATAAAAATATAAAAATAAAAATAAAATAAAACTAAAATTTCAATTTTAACCTAAATTTCACCTCTATCTGAAATTAATAACCTTTTGAGATGTGGGATCAAAGTTGTTGGACTATCATTTTCCATTTTACAGTACCTCTCCTTTCATGAATAGATCTGGTCGATCGCCGGTATTGTGGTCCACTTAAACACGAAAAATTGTGACAAATTTTAGGTATGCTATCAGTGACTGGACAGATTGATCCTAAGTTACTAGATAAAATTCCTAAGGACCATTTATCTGATGACGACCAAGTATCTTGTTATCCACCTAAATTGAGCAGCGAGATCTATAGACAATCTATAACTGTTCAATTTTAGTTGTACTAGAAGGTGTTTCTCGCTTCCTGATATACCCCAATAATCAAGGACTTCTGAGATAGTCCTTACTTTAGGTGAGTAGACAATTATTAGGAGAGTGAATTGATTTAGAGTGCATATGATGTACACCCAGGTTGGATCTCTTCCAATCATGTAGAGGGTGAAACATATGACTAACTAGAGTTTTAGAGGGACTGAGAAGTAGAAGGTTGCATACGTTGTGTACCAGGTCGGATTATTAATCACGCAAAGGAGACAACATATGGCTAAAAGGTAGAAAGAATAGCATAGATAAAAGATGCAGAGAGACAGATTTGCATATGTTGCAGTCCAGGTCGGATCTTTCAATCACACAGAGGAGGCAACATATGACTAACAGTAGGAAAGAAATAAAATAACTTTCTACAGACCTAAGTTATCGGAATTCCCCAGTCGCCCCGTCAATACCAGAATTAAGGACAAAATTCGTACATCGAGGAAAAGTTAATCCGCAGATCTAGAGACAGGAACCTGTTTTAGCCGAATGATCGAGCGCTCATAACAATCTCTGATAAAATGAACTTTGATGTCGACGTGCTTGGTTTTTGAGTGTTGGACCAGATTTTTAGCAATTTGGATTGCAACCTTATTATCATAGAATATAGGGGTTTCTTGAAAATTCAAACCGTAATCCAACAGTTGATGTTGGATCCATATGACTTGAGGGCAACAAGCATACGCAGCCACATATTCTGCTTCTGCTGTTGAGATTGAGACAGTGTTTTGTTTCTTGCACTGCCAGGACACCAGCCGATCACCTAGAAATTGACATCTGTCTGAAGTTGATTTCTTATCAAGCTTGCAGCCTCCATAATTGCTGTCAGCAAAAGCATACAGATCAAATTCAGAATTTTTCAGATACCAAAGACCCAATTTTGGGCTGCCTTTGAGGTACCAACAATTTTTTTGACAGCAATAAGATGAGAAAGTTTAGGATTAGCCTGATAACGCGCGCGCATTGACAAACCGCAAACATAATGTCTGGGCGACTTGCAGTTAGATACATCAGCGAACCGATCATCGATCTGTAGGATGTTTGGTCTACGGATTCGCCTTCGATATTATGAGTCAGCAGGGGTCTCTCCGCCATGGGTGTCAAGGCAGGTTTGGCGTCTCTGAACCCGAACTTCTCAAGCATATCCTCCACATATTTTGCTTGATGGATCAGGATTCCGGCTGAACGTTGTTGGACTTGAAGCCCCAAAAACATGGTCATTTCGCCCAATGAACTCCTCTCGAACCTCTCTTTCATAACGTCCTCGAAATCCTTGCATAGCTATGGACTCGTTTACTTGAAAATGATGTCGTCTACATAGATTTGTACAATAATCTGATCCGCACCGACATACTTTATGAATAGGGTCTGATCGATAGTACCGCGTGAGTAGCCATGATCGAGCAAGTGTTGTGTGAGAGTAGCATACCAGGCTCTAGGAGCTTGATGCAGCCCATACAGAGCCTTGTCTAACTTGTAGACATGGTTGGGAAATTTCGAGTTGACAAACCTAGGAGGTTGATCAACATAGATCTCTTCCTTCACCTTGCCATACAAGAAAGCCGTCTTGATGTCCATCTGATAGACAGTGAAGTTCATGTAGGAGGCATAAACTAGGAAGATACGAATAGCCTCCAAGTGTGCCACCGGAGCATATACTTTTGTATAATCTAGACCCTCTATCTGTCTGAACCCATGGACAACCAATCTTGCCTTATTTCGGACAATTAAACTTGAATCGTCCTGCTTATTCCGAAGTACCCATCTTGTGTCGAGAGACTTCTTGCCTTTAGGCAATTCCACCAACGTACAAATCCCAAGCTTTTTGAACTGATTCAGCTCGTCATCCATTGCATCCACCCAGCTGGGCTCATTCAAATCCATTTCTATGTTCTTGGGCTCTATTTAAGAGATAAAAGAAGAATAGAGACATGTGTTGATGTCTCCACTCTGGCTTCTAGTTCTAACATTGTCGCCCAGCTGGCCAATGGCATTTTCGATTGGATGATCGTGCTGTATACAAGATGATATATCTTGACTGATGTCATTGAGTGAAATAGGAAGATTATGAATATTAATAGCTCCATCATTTGCTGAATAATCCACGGTAGATGACACAATTTCGTTTGTTGGATTTGCTACAAAGTCATCAGCGATTCGTTCAGGAAAGAGAAGTTCCATCAAATTTTGAGTGACAGCAGAAGCATCTTGGTTCATGAAGTCTCTTTCAACTAGATTTAGAGGAGTAACATCAACATCTGGAGCAGATTGTTTTGTTGAGGACTCTGGAGAAGCAATTGGAACAGATGAATCCACTGAGGGATCAGTAGCAGAAACCAATGGTGGTCTTTAAACAACCTCTTCGTCATCTTCTTCAATGATATTCTTCGAGCCAGAGGTAGACCCAGCTTGGTTATCAGACGACACACTAAAAGATTTGAATAGTGATGTGTAGTCAAACAGCCAATCAGGACCCACCCTAGCGTCCATTTCATTCTCTTCCAGCCAACGTACATCAAAAGATTCCACGATTTGTTTCGTCTTCTTATTGTATACCCTGTAAGCAGTACGAGCATTGTATCCGACGAAATAACAGTCATCAGCTTTTGCATTAAACTTTGGGTTGGACTTCAAGTGAAGAAGGGTGCAAGGGCAAGCAAATACTATGAAATGGCTGACAGATGGCTTGTGTCCATATAGAGTCTCATACAGAGTTTTCATCTGGGATTTGTTGATCTGGACACGATTTTGAACGTAGCAAGCAGTGTTGATCGCATCTGCCCAAAAGAAAACTTGAAGTTTAGAATCACATAGAATCGCCCTTGCTGCGTCTTGTAACGTTCGATTCCTCCGCTCAACAACACCATTTTGTTGTGGTGTCCAAACAGAACTGAACTGATGCACAATACCCTTCTCAGAGCAAAAATGATCAAGAACAACATTCTTGAATTCTATTCCATTATCTGTGTGTAGCGCTTTCACTCGGTGGTTGGTTTAGTTCTCGGTCATTACAATGAACTTCTTGATATGGTCAACGATCCCAACTTTGTTTGATAAAAAGAAGACCCACATGAAGCGAGAGAAGTCATCTATTACAACAAGACAGTATGAATTTCAGTTGATGCTGAGGACATTGACCGGACGAAAAAAGTGTAAGTCCCTAAATCTGCCTGTGTATCAATCAGATCCGTTTGATGGTGCGGAATCCCAATCAAACGGGTGATGTCAAATCAAATAGAAGAGAATGAGAAGAAGAATAGTATGAATCTTTGTATGTATTGATATGAATGAAGATCCGGATACAAAAGATTCACACACATAAAAGCTCCTTGTTCTCTCTGGCCGTAAACTCCTTCTAGTTCATCAATCCCTACTCCTCACCCTAACACCTCTATTTATACTTGGAATATGGGCCGGATAACACATGGGCCGTAAATGAGTTTACGGCCGTAAACTCAGCCTTAAACTAGACCATAAATTCATAAAATATTACACAAAAATATAATTGCCCAGAAAAGCAAAGTATAAACCACATTTTGACCTAACAATCTCCCCCTTAGTTTATAGCTTTCTTTTCTTAATTGACCCAACAAGCTCCCCCTAAAAAGTAGCTGGCTTTCTTGATAATCTCCATTGGGAACTTCGCTTTAGCATTAATCTTCAAATTCTTCACGATTTCAAGATGAACTTGATGAATCTTCAATGAATGACTTCATCTTGAGCAGTTGGGCTTTTCTTCAGAATTTGGCATTGAACGCACGTTGGGTGATGAGGCTTGATGTATAGATTCTTGAAAGATAGTGCTTTCAACTTGAGAATCTTCAGAGAGAACATTAGAGAGAACAAATATTCTGGATCACTTCAGCAGGTACAAAATAGCAACATACTGATTGAGGAGGCTTTAATGCAATCCGTCACATAATCTTCAATTTCAGCTTCACCTAGCTTCTGGGGTTGAAAGATTGAATTTGAATGAATAATCTTCATTTCTTGGTCCTTCGAATGCGAATTCTTCGATGCTCACGGACGAGGCTTTGGCTCAGAAATCTTCAACACATACTCCATGAGTCTTATCTATACCTGAAATCACTTTTCAAGACAAAACAAAACTAAAAGAAAACTTAGCACACAAATCAAAACAGAAACAAAAATATTTTTGGATTTTTGATTTTTCTGAACAAGAAATAAAACAGAAATAACACTATTTTTGGATTTTTAATTTTTCTGATTGTTCTTTGATTTTTGAATTTTTTTGATTTTTTTTTTAATTTTTAATTCTCCCCTAATATTTATTAGAAGAAACTATGACAAATTTAACAAAAATAAAAATGATATCTAACTTTAAGAGAGATTTGGGATCAAAGTTTTTAGACAACCTTTATCCACTTGTCGGTACCTTCTATCTTCACGTCTTTGTCTGGTCGATCGTCGGTATTGTTGTCCACTTAAACACAAAAAATTGTGACAAATTTAGGACATACTATTTGTTACAAGACAATGTGAACTTAAGTTCCTAAATATTATATCTGATCCTAATTCCTTAGATACTATATCTTAAGGACCATTCATCTGACGACGACCAAGGATATTGTTGTCCACCTAAATTGAGCAGCGAGATCTATAGACAATCTTTGAGTGTTCAAGTTTAGTTGTACTGGAACATGTTTCCCGCTTCCTGATATGCCCCAGCCATCAAGAACTTCCAGAGTACTCCTTACACCGGGTGAGCAGACAACCATTCAGAGAGAGAAGAGATTCAGAATTCTATTGCTAACTACTTCAGTGGGGTTGAGAAGAAGAAGGTTGCATATGCTGTGTACTAGGTCGGATTAGAAGTCGCACAAAGGAGACATCATATGGCTAACAGATGAGAAGTGTTTCACACATATATTTCACACATATACATATCCTGCAGAGAAATAGAGTTGCATATGTTGTGTACCAGGTCGGATTAGAAGTCGCGCAAAGGAGACAACATATGACTAACAGACGGAAAGAAAGAAAATGATATTCTACAGACCTAATTTATCGTAATTTAACAGTCGCCACATCCAACCGGAATTAAGCACATAATCCGCACATAGAGGAAAAGTTAAACCACGGTTCCAAGTACGGGTTCAATTAATGTGACGAGTAGATTCCCATATATATATCTCCCTGCTCAACCTATCCGAGCGTCGTATTGTCAGGCTGAATGGATCTAACTAGGTCAAGATTTGTCAAGTCTATAAATTTCCTAAGTTCAACTCTCCCTAGTCAAGTCCATTTAAAATTTTTCGTGCCTACCGACGCATCAAACCAGAGCATAGACCCTTCAACTTCGGGTACGTTACGCAGACTTAGATTGCCTGTTATCACTTGATAATATCACTTCGCAGAACATCTCCCTTAAGCAGCACATTTCATAACCAACAATTTTTTTAATTTTTTTTAATTTTCTAATTTTTTGTTTTGTTTTTATTTCTGTGACAACCCGATATTTCAAGACAATATGATGGAACGCAAGTCAAATTTAGGTCAAAATTAACTTTCCAAAAATCTTATTTGGGTTAAATAAAGTAGTAGGAATCGTATCAAGGTTTTCATACATATAAAGAACCCAAAAATCCGAGTTATAACGAAGAAGTTATGACCAACCGAAGATTCTCGGCAAAACCGGCAATACTGATAGACGTAAAATACGAAGTTTCAATACAATAGTTTTTAGCCTTAGGTATCTAAATAAAAGTTTCAGATATCATTAAGCCGTAAACGTACATAATAAGAACGTCCAAATCTGACTTCGTATGAGGAAGTTGTGATTTATCTAAGTTACAGATATAACAGTAGACAACTAAAAACTCGAAATAGAGATCGAGAGACTTTTTAGCCGACACAATCTAAACGAGAATCGAAGGGCTCAACATTACTAGCGCAACGGTAAAAAGTCTGACGAAAACGGACGTCGGATAAAGAAGTTATGAATTTTTGAAGAAATTCCTTAATCACGTCATTTTAATAAATAAATAATAAAAATAATTTCATAATTTGCCAACGGAATCTAAACGAAAGTTGTAGATCTTAGTCTCACCTACGCGTGGATATAAAGAACGTCGAAAACGGAGTTCGTATGAAGGAGATATGAATTTTAGAATTTATTTAAAATAAATATAAATTCTTGGTAATATCCGAAGAGGAGTCAGCAGATAGGACCGGAGTACGCCCTGCATACCCTTGTACGCCCCGCGTACTCAAATCAAGGGCCTCGGATCGTCCACGTCGCCCCTACTCCTCTATGCTCTCCCATCCGAAGTATGTAAGCGATGACGCCCCAGTACGCGCTGCGTACCCTCGTACGCCCAGCGTACCGAGGCGGTTCAGCCCCCCTATAAAAGGGATGCGAGGGTTTCCGAAAAACTTGCTCATTTCTTCTCTTTTCTCTTACGTTTTGGCTCGTTTTCTGTGCCCGTTCGAACCCGAAGCCCTGGTCATTTTGCTCAAGTTCCGAAGGTCGATTTTTCTCCCGAGATTCTCGAGAATCCCTAGAAAAATCCGGTTTTCCATCTCGCTTTCTTCAATCAATCAAGTGAGTTCATACCCCTATAATCCACACTTTTACATGTTTTATAAATGTTTTTATAAGCTTTTAAGGGGGGAGAATACAAGTAAAACACACGATGATTATCGTATGTTATATAAAGTTTCATTTTACACTGTTTATCAACGGAATCGCATGTGATTTATAACTATTATAAGGAAGCTTTCATATGCAAAATGTATCACGATAACATCATATCTTTTGAAATGAAAACTGTTGTTATTATTGTATAAATCAAACACACTGCTTATACCGTATATATATGTGTCCATCTTAGGCACTACAAAAATTATACCTTTCATAACAAGCAAGCATTTCACTAGGGATTATTATACAAACGAGACGCACTTTTACAAAACTATAATAAGTATAGTTTTGTGAGAACATCACGAACCTTTATATACTAGAAATACTATTGCAAGGAGATACATTCATATACAAGAATAAACGAATATTTTCATAGATACTTCAAATAGTTTTCACAAACGTTTTTACATGTTGAAACACTTTTAGAAACTATCTTACAAACTGTATGTTTCCTTTTTGAATCTGTTATAGTTGTGCTTCAAACAAAGGTTTTCTCACATTTAAATTGTCTTGTCAAACGGTTTTCGAATCGATTTATAAACTGACATCAAGTCATAAATTCTTATTAAACTTTTCAAAGGTTTTACAAAACTTCTTTTATGCTTTTATATTATAAAATGCATTCCTCTATATGTATAGTTATATAAGAAATGTTTAAAATACTTAGGAAGGCTATCCACCCTGTTTCCTTTTCCTCGATTTGGATGTGGTCTGGTGGGATATCGGGTACTCTTCCGAAGGTCGTTTAAATATTAGTTATATATCATGTGTACATGTATGGTCATAAATGTTCCATCAGTTAATTCAGTTCCGCTACTCTTGGGTAACAAGGGTGTATAAACCTACTTGGACACTCATCAATTACATTCTAGTAAACTATTATAGGAATAGTTTAGGGTATACAAAACATTATCTTTGTTACAAGAAATTACACCCGAGTCAGTTCATTCATGAGTCTAGACTACATGCTATATGAAGGGATACTCTTACAGAGATTCCGCTTACATGAATACGATTACATAGATACGCTTAGCTGAGTACATTTACATAGATCATATATGACGAGTTACTACTACATATGATATGTGTAGATACTGTTATATAGATCACCTTCTTATCTTTACCTTGTGATGCAATCACATAATCGACAAGATGAATTGGACTTTATATCCTAGTACCAAAGGATACCTTGAGGGACTAACCATTCCTATAGCCACTGTTAGCTACAGAGGATGATGACATATCTACGGATGTCTACGGTTGATCAGTTTATGGCGAGTTTCCACACCATGTGTATCTTTACTTAAGGGACTAACTATTCCTAATCCAAGCTGTTAGCAACAGAGGTAAATGCACATCTACGGATGTCTACGGTTGATCAGTTTACGGCGAGTTTCGACGTCGTGTGTATCTTAGTACCAAAGGATACAACATAAGTTATTATTACTTTTAGAGTTTTATAATAATAGTTAAACAGGGAAAAACCGTCACATTTTCAAGTGATGCGTACTTTCAAAACAGTCAGGTCTTAGTAAAAGACTACTTTCAAAACATTCGGGTCTGGGTAGAAGACTACTTTTATACTAGTAGGAAATATGGGATTTTCTAGAGTTTTCATACTTATACTAAATGTTTCATCAATCATTTACCAGTCTTTCATAACAACTAATCAAAGCAATGACATTAAATACTTATGAACTCACCAGCTTAAATGCTGACCTACACTTTCAAAATAACTTGTATTCTCAGGTTACAAATAGATAGGTGTCGATGCAAGGTTTAGAGAAGATGGAGCAGTCAAGACTCGTCTTTTATTTTGATAAGTTATCTTGTTGTCTTGTACTATGAAAGAAAACAATTGTAACTAAAATTATACTATTAATGCAATGGATGATGTTGTTGCTTGTTTACTACTTTACATTTGTTGTGATGCATACATGACGTCCTCCGCCCCAGAACGTTTCCGCCGTTCTCGGTTTTAGGGTGTGACAATTTCTCCCCATAAATTTGTGCATAGGAGAGAAACGAAAGTAAATGTGCAAATTTAAATTATCCTAAAACAAAAATTAGTCTTTAAAGCGAATCAGCTTAAGAAAAACTCAGGAGTATAGAGAAGAAGACGCAAACTGTAAGTCACCGATTGAATTTGCATCCAGAAGGTCTGAGAACAACAAGCATAATCTCAGAACAGATCTGAAAATTCTTCATGTCATTAAGCACTAACCCCATGTGATCCCTTCTTTTCTTCCCTTTCCCGCAAAAGGACACATACTCTCAAACAAAGATCTGAATGTTGTACGGTTGAGAGATGTCCCCTATCATGTGCCTGGAACAGCCACTACCAACAAACCGAAGTTTGATGATATGCCTCCATAGCTGCTCCGACACAGAGCGGGATTAAATGGTCTTTAGAACCCAGTCCATTTTGAAACTGGGTCGACCTTTGTCATCCTTGCATGTTACTCTCTCCCATGACATGTCCTGTTTATCACAAACAGAAGACATGGAAATATTAGAATCGTTAGTTGATTTGGGAGATTGAGCCTTTGGAACACATCTATATTTGGGTTTAACCCATTTCTTTTTCGATCCGATGGGTGCCTCGGCACTTGCTTTGGAAGTTGAAGCCGATTGCCGAGATGACTTTGATTTTGGATTCACAAAACCATCTCTAGGATTGGGCTTCTTGTCCGACATTCCCTTCTTGCCCTTGGGATTCGGATTCTTGGCCTTTGGAGTTTGATTCTTGGCCTTGGGAGTTACATTCTTGGCCTTCTTGGCATTCCAGTCATCAATGTCTGAACATGACCTTGAGGGGTTTCTTTTGAAGTATCTCCCTCTTGGTGCGTTCTGCCATCCTTGAGCATAGTAGGGAACGTATGCGTGATTAGGACAATTTCTGGCAATGTGTCCAGTTGTTCCACAGTGAAAACAAGTCTTTTTCTTCACTGTGAAGTTATTTATTCCTGCCCCTGGTGGCGTTTCCTTGCCTCGTTTCTTGTTGATCAGAAGCAGTTGAGTTCGAAGCAACAGATTCAGAGTTCAAGGAGATGTTCGTTTGTTTAATGGTGCTCTCCTTGTTCTCATCTTCTGCTACTTTACATGCACATGAAGTAGCAACATTAGTATCTTCAAAATTAATAACTCCTCCTGACACAAATCCAGCTCGTTTTCCATATTGAAGATGTGCCTCCCTGTCAATTTCTTTCTTTGTTATAGGGATGGATGTGTAGTTATGATTATAAGGAGGAGGTACACTATCATACCCTAGACCCTTGTTTTGATTCCTTTTAAACTGCATGCTTTGGTCTATCATATTTGCAACCACCTCACTTGAGAAATCATATTTTCTAACATCAAGTTTGGCGGTTTCAAACTTCCCTTTCAAAGATTCAACTTCAGCCACTAGCTCAGCATTTTGTTTGACTACATAATCATAGTTTTCACATTTGTTACTGTAGTCTTCCTAAAGTTTCCTATAGTCCTTGGTTTTAGCTTCTAATTCAGCCTTCAGGGGTTTCTATCCTTTCCTGAGTTGATATCCTTCATATCTCAGGTCCTTAACTTTTCTTTTAAATAAATCAATTTGATCCCTAAGAAATTTAATCGTATCTTCACATGATTGACAACATGAAACTTCACATGAATGAGAACATGACACTTCATTGACCGGACGGTTTACAAAACTCTTTAAAGCGTCAAGCTCTTCAATTAATTCAGCAATACTAAGACGATTGAGATCTTTTGTCTTCTTGATGAAAGCTACGTTCATATCCCATGATTTCGGAAGCGAATTCAATAGCTTTTTGTTTATCTCAGATTTGGTCAAAAAGATCCCAACAATATTCATCTCAGTAGTGAGTGTGGTAAATCGCTGCAACTGAGCTTCCAGGGTTTCTCCAGGGATATAATCAAACATGTTGAAATTTTGTCTTAAGATATCCTGACGACTCTCTTTCATGTTTTCAACTCCCTCGTAGACCTTAAAATCAATTAAAAAAAACACAACTAGAAGCTAAGATAAAAATCAAACGTCAAATTTAAAATGCTTTTTTTTTTAATTTATTATTTTTTTTATTTTTATTATTATTTTAATTTTGGATGAAAAAAGAAATCTAAAGTTAAAAGAAATTGAGTTTTTGGGTTAAAAGTGTCAAATTTTCGATAGTAGGTGCGAAAAAGACGGGTTATATTTTAATTTTCGAAGGAATGAAATAATGAATCAGCTAGTTGAGTTGGATAAGGCGCAGACTTATTGTTCTGGAGGTCTCGGGTTTGAAACCCGCTTCCTCCTTACTTCGCGTCCCCCTCCCCTTTTATTTGAAGCGCGTCTACTATTGCTGCCGAGCCGAGCCGATCTCCAAGTCGCGATTCACCAAGCCGAGCCGCAAGTCGCTAGCCGCCACGTCCGAAATGATCTGCCGAGCCGAGCCGCAAACTCCGGAAACCCTAGCCGTAAACCCGAACCCCGCCGCCGGCCGTGAACAGTTTCCGGCCGTAAACTCTGGCCGTGAACTGTTTCCGGCAGTAAGCTCCGGCCGAAAACCCTTCAACAATTACGTGAAAAACAACGATTTTTCGACTTTGAAGCTCCAAAACTCAATCAAAAACCTTTTTTTATGAAAAACACAAAGAACAAACCCCCTTTATTTTTGCGAGATCTATCCAAAAACGCAAAAATATTTCGAAAATAAGATCAAATAATGCCCCAAAATAGATTTATGGCCCAAGAACTCGGTGTTTACGGCCGTAAGTTTGGACCAGAAACACCAATTATTCAGATTCCAGACGAAACAAAATATCCTTTTGAATGATGCAACCAGACTCTGATACCAATTGTAAGTCCCTAAATCTGCCTGTGTATCAGTCAGATCCGTTTGATGGTGCGGAATCCCAATCAAACGGGTGATGTCAGATCAAATAGAAGAGAAGGAGAAGAAGAATAATATGAATCTTTGTATGTATTGATATGAATGAAGATCCGGATACAAAAGATTCACACACACATAAAAGCTCCTTGTTCTCTCTGGCCGTAAACTCCTTCTAGTTCATCAATCCCTACTCCTCTCTCTAACACCTCTATTTATACTTGGAATATGGGGTGGATATCACATGGGCCGTAAATGAGTTTACGGCCGTAAGGTGTTTACAGCCGTAAACTCAGCCGTAAACTAGACCATAAATTCATAAAATATTACACAAAAATATAATTGCCCAGAAAAGCAAAGTATAAACCATATTTTGACCTAACAAAAAGTTCATGTGCAACAATTGGAGCACCTGACTGATGGAGTTGACGTGCTTTGCTAGATGTGGCTTTCAATGATGTTTGCCTTGAGCACATGACACACATTTTACAAAAGTGATGAAGTCTCTGACGGGTAGACTATGGACCATTTCGTTTTTGGCAAGACGGTTCAGATTCTTTGCATTTGCATGGCCAAGTCGACGATGCCACAACATAGCATTTTGTTCTAAGACCTTTGAAAAGAGACAAGTGACTTCATCGGGTATGTTGCTGTTCATGTCAATAAGATAGGCATTCCCATCTCGCTATGATTTGACGAGAATCCACTCCTTTGGGATGACAATGCCAGGCTTTAAGATTAGACATTCTTTATCGGTGAAGTGTGTTGAATAACCGTTGTCGCAGATTTGAGAAGCACTCAATAAAATGTGCTTCAACTCAGGAGCATAGTTGACGTTCTCAAAACTAAGCACTCCATTGGTCACCGTTCTTTTTTGCATGATTTTCTGCCCTCTCCACCTGTGATGGAGACATATCCCCGATTAAAGGTTTGAATGTTGTGCAGTTGGGAGATATCTCCTATCATGTGCCGGGAGTAGCCGCTGTTGACATACCAGGGTCTGACGACATTCCTCCGCAACTTTCCCTGCATGATGAGCGGAATCATTTAAATTTGGGGACCTAGGTCAATATAGTCCTGGGTTGATCCTTAACGTTCACAGATTTATCTTTTGATTTTCCTAAATTTGAACTCTCATTTACAGCAGATACAGAGGATGATGATGAGTGATTAAACTTTAATTTTGGCACCCATTGATATTTAGGTTTTGAAACAATTTTCTCTTCAGTTTTATTTGAACAGGTGGATTTTCTACTTGAAGAAGTTGAAGAACCATACCTGCATTTTGAGAAAATCGACTTTGGCTTAGCTTTGGTCGATTTTGGCAAGCTGTTAGTGATTTTATTAAAAACCTGTTTGTTCTTATGAAAAACTGCTATTTTCTTGTTTTGATTTGCTTTTCAGTCATCATCTTGAGAGTGAGTTCTTTAGGACTTTCTAATTAAAGACCGTCCTCTAGACTCATTCTCTCCTCTTTGTGACAAGTAATGCATAAACATCTGATTGAGACAATTTTGGGCAATATGACCAGCAGTACCACAATTGAAGAAAATTTGTTTATTATCATTGGACTTGGTACTGCTTTTGTCAGATTTCTGGCTTTTATTATCTTTTCTAGCATTTTCACAATTGCAAGAACAAGTACTAGATTGTGTAGCAAACGTAAAAGATGTAGAAGCAGTCGAATCAGATTTAGCAACTTTATCAGAACCAACATCATTATTTTCAAAATTATCAGTCTGAAACAACACACCACCAGAAACAAAGTCATTAGTTTTTGAGTTTAGCACAGACTCATGACAAAATTCAACACCAAATTTAGACACATAATTATTTGACTCAGACTTTTCAACTTCTTGCTCCCCCTGAGCTACTGACACATCTGCAGTTAAGGTAGAAATGTTGGTGTCCAAAATTTTATCATTAGACTGTGTTGCTTGTTAAGAGGTTGGCATCCCATAAACCAAGAAAGGTTCTCTGTCAATTTCTTCTTGAGATAAAGGAATATCAGTGTAATTATGATTAAAGGGAGGAGGGACACTCTCAAATCCTAATCCTACTTTTCTCTAGTTACCATAAGTAATGTCCATCCACTGCATTTGTTCCTCGATCATTTTTGCAACTATTTCACTTGACCCATCGAATTTTTTAAAATTAAATTCAACATTTTCAAATCGGTTTTCAATACGTCAAGTTCAGCGGTTACAACAACATGTTTTCTTTTGAGATCTTCATAATTCTCACACCTGCTGCTGTAATCGTCTTGCAATTTCTTAAAGTCTTTTGTTTTGTTCTCTAATTGAGTTTTCAATGGCTTTTGATTTTTCCTAAGAGTATAGCCTTCATACTTAAGGTCCTCATTCTCTCTCTTAATTAATTCAATTTGGTCACATAAGAATTTATCAGTTTTCATGCGAGATTGTGAGCAACTATTTTCACTGACCTCGGGTTTAGTAGGCTCTAGAGTGGTTTGCACCATGAATGCAAATTGAAGATTCATCATATCCTCTTCAGGATCCTTCTTTGCTTCTTCTTCCACACCATCCTTGATCTGGGCAAGATGTGCATTTTCAGGTCCTGAAATATTCAGAGCTTGAATCTGGTCTTCCCAATCAAAGGATTGAGCCACCATAGCCAAGTTCGTAGTCTGATTGTTTGCAGAGGATCCCCTGTGGTTGTTCACTAGCACCATAGCTCGCTCAGAATTCTCTCTTCGGTCCAGTTTTGTACATGCTCGAGCAAAGTGTATAGGTTCATGGCAATTATAACACCTCAGATTTCCTTTGTTGAACCCTACTTTCTTGTCAGGGTTCACACTCTAGTTGTTCTTCCCAGTTTTCTTGGAAAATTATTTTGCCTTAAAAACAGCCATAGCCATTTGCCATGTGATGTCCATCTCCTCCACATCCTCTGGATGGATTTGATCTAGGTCAGCAAATGATAATTGTGGGGAAAGTTCTCCGGCCACAAAATCCTTGTAACAGTTTACTTGACTAGTAGCGAGGGCCATATTTTCTTCTTTTTCTTTCAATGATGAAGATTGAGGATTATTTCCATGAGCATGAATGGGTGCATTTGAGGATGAACCAACAATAGAACCAACTTGTTGAAGAGAATATTGAGGTTGAGAAACTTGAATGTTTTGAATTGATGGGAAGACGTATGAAGTGGGCTGATGAGTCACATAGGGTTGGACTTCAGGAACATGAGATACTTGAGAAACTTGAGGAGTAGAGAAACATGAGAAAGAAGTGTTGTTGGTGGTTTGGATTCCAAGATTTGCAGAGGATTATGAATTAACATGATTAATCTCTCTTTGTTTATCATCGAGATCGCAAGCCTTAATGACAACCATTGTTTAAGATAAAGTTAAATGGTTCAACTCTTTAGTCTTCTTTATCACTGAAACATTCATATCCCAAGATTTCGGTAGAGAATTCAGCAGCTTCTTATTGATCTCAGATTTTGTAACCATAACACCAGCAGAGCTCATCTCGGTGGTAAGCATAATAAACCTTTGCAATTGATTCTCAAGAGATTCCCCAAGACATAGTTAAACATGTTGAACTTATGTTGCAACATGTCTTGGTGACTTTGTTTCATGTCTTCATTTCCTTCGTATACTTCGATCAATGCTTCCCATATTGCCTTTGTTGAAGTGTACTCACGGAAACCTTGAGCAATTTCTGGGGATAATGCCATAGTGAGTGTGGCAAGAGCCTTTTCCTGTTCCTCGACTCTCTCGAAATCATCATCGGTATAGTTCTCAACTTGCTTACCAATTATAGTGCCATCTTCCAATGTTGTTGTTATATGGATTGGACCTCTCAGAATACTTCTCCAAATTTTAAAATCCTACATCTTGATACATTTTTTCAATCTGATATTTCCATTCAGGAAATCCTTCTGCTTATAACAATCGGGGAATTCGAGAAGTGGTACCCATAATAGCAATCAATTCATGATGAGCATATATGTGTTTGAGATTCCATATTTTTTTATATTGCTTGATTTTTTTTGAATTTTAATAAAAATTAACTTGAAAAATAAATCAAAAGATCAAAGAAAATTGGGTTTTTGGTTTCTGAAGAAATGAGGTTTACAGTTTCTGAATGTTCATGGATTTTCGGTTGGTGAAGACTCAAGAGTTTTCGGTTTCTGAATGTTCAAGGGTTTTCGGTTTCTGAATGATCAAGGGTTTTCGGTTTGAGAACAGTTTTCGGTTTCTGAAGTTTCAAGGAATTCTGGATTGGATAAGATTTTCGGTTGAAGAACACAAGAATTTTCGGTTGAAGAACAGTTTTCGGTTTATTAAGATCAAGCCGAAAACTGCACAGATTTCAATGAAGAGCTTGGTTTTTCGATCTGATTTGATTTCCTCGCAATGAGAATACCAATTAAAGCATCAAAAACCACTTATAAAGGAGAATTCGGTTGAGTATTAGTTTTCAGCTGAAAAAGATCAAGCCGAAAACTATAAGAATTTAACCAAAAAGCTTAATTCCAAACAGATCTTGATTCCACACGATGTAAACTCCAATCTGATCTTCAAATTTTTAGCAAAAACAAGCTTTTTAGTGACCGAGAACTAGATGAACAAATGCTGTGAAGCCGAGAACTGAATAATGAGCTTAATTGACACCGGTTTGAAGCTCATATACCAATTGTAAGGTCCTTGATGGAAGGATCTTTATCAATGATCAATCAAGCAAGTCAAATAAAGAAGAAAGTGAGTAGAAAAATGGTTGAAATTGAGCTTGCATACGATTATAGCTATAAACCGTCCGATACAACTCAATAGACCAAAAACCACACAGTGAACAACTACTGACAAATGACAACCTTACAACTTATTTATACCAACATACATTGACCGCAAATAAGTTTTCGGTCACACCATAACCGAGAACCTTCCTAGACTGAAAACACCAAAAATACCAAAAAGACTCCAAATAACAATCTCAAATGCCCTAACTCATCTATACATGTATTCCCTAGCCCAAACCATATACTTTGACCTTTCAGCGTGTGTGGTTAACCGGCACACTAACCTAGATTAACATGGTAGGCAAAGGGTAACTCGATGTTTATCATAGTACCAGTGAAGCGTGTGTGGTTAACCGACACTTTGATTGAGGGGTAAATATTAAGGGTACCAAGTATATTTGCATGGTTACTTCACACCTTGTTTTGTGATCCTCAACATCCCAGTCACAAAACCTGAAGGGCACACTCGAGATAGAAACATGCCATTGAAAAGTTTAATGAATCTCAAAAGAATCTAGGAGTTTCAAAACCAATAAAAACCTAATAATACATTTTGCTTATCTTGGTGGAAACTGTTGAATCGTCATTCACCTAAATTCAAATATTTTACAACTTGGATTACGGCATCCCTCTTCCAAGTTATAAAATAGTTGTTGGGTCCTAGCCTTAATATTTCATATTGGCTGTTATATTAAGGACTTAAATCAACTTTCTTAAATTTATCCCATTTTTGATGTTTTGTTTAGAGAACAATGATCTTCCCAAATCAAGCTTTCCTAATGAATATCACTTATCTAATGGACAAGTCATTGACAGAGGTCAGAGTTCATCGACAATGTTAGAGATCGACAGAAGCTTTTGAGAGCTACGATGCTAGTCGGGTTCTGAAGTCATACTTGCAATAATAGTTTTAGACTTATCCAAGTGGGAGACTGTTGGATTAATGTCTAAGTCCATAACTATAATTGGTAAGACTGGACCCGACCCGGCATGGTCCATTTGGGTTGCATGGCATCATGCACTTGGATAGACTAAAATGAGAGAAATAACACTTAAGGTTTATTAATATATTATAAGTTCTAATATATTAATAATATTAATTAATTAGTATTGATCAATAATTAATTTAGAATTAATTATGAAAGAAGACTAATTAAATATATGGGTTGATTGTGTAAATCATCCACACTTATATAGTGGGCTAATGCTCCATGGATTATCAAGTTGGGCTCAAACCCATTGGATGCTCCATGGATGCTCTATGGTGTATTTGAACCCATGGATCCATGGAAATGGATAGCCACGACAATTAGGGTTTACCGCAATTGTAACACACTATATAACGATCTCTTTCTTGAGAAAATCGCTGGCTATGATATGCATGGAGGGCAAGCCGATTCTTGAAGTGTTCTAATTTCTCTCTAAGTTATTCCAAGTGCTTATGGTGTTGTGTGAACCATTTGAGGTGTTACACTTGGGGCACTAGGCACTCAAGCTTCATGAAGACATGTACCAACAAAAGGTATGTTATTCTAACTTGTGTTATTCAAAGTTTTGTATGCCAGAATAGAACAATACCTTGGAAAGTTGATATTTGCATGTATAATAGAGAAAAAATAGATCCAAGGTATTTAGGGTTGCATGTACAGTTAGGAGTGTTAGATTTCTCAAAACCCAACAGTGGTATCAGAGACTAGGCTTGTTTTCTTGTTGTACATGCTTAAACTGCATAAAAATCGACTTTTGGTGTTGTCTGCCCAGTAGACTCACCGAGTCCATGAAGGGACTTGATGAGTCCAAGGCAAAATGCATCCAACTCGCCGAGTTTGTTAATGCACTCGACGAGTTGGACCCCCAGACAACATATTTTCGAGTTTTGGTACTGGAATTGGTCTAGAATCATTACGTTTGACTGTTTTGGGCTTATAAAACTTGTTTTGAATGTTGTAATGATTATGTTAAACCAATTTCAATGTTATAATAAAATTTTCAAGTTTATATGTGTTCATGTTATTCTTGAAAATTGTTGATTATGAATGATCATGCTTATGAGTTTTGCTAGATCATAGGAATTGTGTGCAAATTGTTTGTTGATATAATTCATGATCTTGTTGAAAATTGTATGGAGTTCATAACTTGTCCTCAAGTTATGAATTTTCAAGAATTTTATGTTTCCTTGATTTATGAGTTAGTTTAGATTGATAATGAAAAAAATTATGTTTTAGTTGTTTTCAATCCATATTAGTCTAAAAGAAGTTCATAAAATATGTTTTTGTAACTTGTCTTCAAGTTATGTGAAAAGTCATATTTATGAATCTTAAAAACTCATAAAAGTTTTGTAGGTTACATAAAATGTAAGAGTTTTTTCCATTAAATAGTTTAATGACTCCATAACTTGTCCTCAAGTTATGGATGTTGAAGAGACACTTCTTTAAAGTGTTTTTAAAGAATAAGGGGTTACATTAAAATGAAGAGTCTTCATTTTAATGAACCATTAAACTCATAAGTTATCATTTAAAGAGTCTTGAAATAGTTTCAAAACTTGCCCTCAAGTTTTGGAATTTGAAAAGTTACTCCTCATGTATACTTTAATTCCAAATTGAACATTGAAATTTTAAAATGTTTAAAATTCAACCCTTATACTATTATTATAATTTTAATTATATAGATATGTATAAGAGGAAGTCAATCTTACCGTTAGTAGGCCTCATTCACGAAGCCGGTCTATAAGGGGGGGTATAAGGTTACTGCCTATAAAATGGCAGTTTAATGGGTGTCCACTCTCACCCACCGCTTCCTTGACTTGTGGAGGGTCGTTAGCTGAACGGGTAGCAAAGGGTAACTTGACTTTATTATAGATCGGTGGAGTGTGTGTGGTTAACCGGCACATCGATTAGGTAATATTGTTAAGGGTACCAAGTCAATTTGTATGGTTATTCACACCTTGTTTGTGATCCTCAGCATCCCAGTCACAAATTTGAGAGGGCACAATCGAGATTCAAACATGCCATTGAAAAGTTCAATGTATCTCAAAAGATCTAGGAGTTTCAAAACCAATAAAACCTAATAATAAAATATTTCGTTTTCATGGTGAAAATTGGTAAATCGTCATTTACCTACCTTCAACTATTTTATAATTTGGATTACGGCATCCCTCTTTCAGTTATAAATAGGTTGTTGGGTCATAGCCTTAATATTTCATATTGGGTGTTATGTTAAGGACTTTAAATCAACTAACTTGAATTTCTCCCATTATAGATGTGTAGTTCAGACAGCTATGGTCTTCCCAAATCTTTAGGAACAAGCTTCCTAATGAAGATGATATCCCAAATGGAAATCAAGGTGAAAGATCAATCGCTTTGTTGGGCATTTGTGGGACTAGAAATCATACTTCACTTCATCCACATCCTCCAATAAATCTCCCTATCCCACAAGGTTTAAGACTTGATAAGTTATAAGTCACTCAATCCCTATTGGCAAGCAAAGTCTATATGTGCTTAGATCTTGGGGATTAAGCCACATATTGACAAGTCAGGAGAGTCGGGTGTCGAAGTCTCGAGGTAGCTGGCTGCTGACTTGGTTCTTCAATCACTCCCTGATGACAGGTCGCGACAAGACCCTTAATGATCTTACCTATTTGCTTGATGATGCTAAATCAACAGTGATTTGGAGCATTAGTAAAGCAAATTGGATTAGAAGATCTACTATCCAAACCTATTTGGAGATTGAAAATGGTGACATTGGAGGTCCAGGAAAAACTTTCTCTTCCCAATGGAAAGGGATCGGCTATAGTCAACTCGGTTGACCAATTGGTAAAGAGAAAGGTTAAGTCTGTGATAGTCGCATGTACCGTTTCCAAAGAGTCCATATGATTCTGTTGCCAAAGGAAAGACATTGGTTGCGAAGCTGCTAAATTTACTTGAAACATCTTAAGGATGGTAAAGTCAATAGGTTTGACTCTACTTCAGGTAAAGTCCATTGTCTAACTCTATTAAGTTTCTATTCTGAGATTCTTATTGCATAATGTGACGAGGTCACATATTGATGTTTTAAGAATCAAAGAAAAAGTGAAGAAACTTAAAGGAAGTATATGCTGATTCTGATCGCGAAGATGGATTTCGATCGCATGGTTCGGTGATCAGAATTTTGAGTTGCTACTTAAGAGTTATGATATATTGCTTAGGAATAGATAACCACAAGTTTTCCATATGGATTGTAAGGATAAATTTTTCCGCAAAGTTTTAAAATAAAAGAAAAATGGTTTTGATTTTATTTATATTAAGTATCCTTACAATGACATTTGTGAAAAAATTGTTGATTATATGTTTCCATTGATAAGAAATATGGGTAAATGGATTTGATTCTTTCATTAGTGGAAGTGTCATAATTTACCAAATAAGGAAAGATTCTCATCACCCAAGTTTCAGTTGGATAGAAACTTGGAATCATGTAACTTGTATTGTATGATCATGAGAATTTTTTTTATATATTTTGGAAATTAAGTCTAATTCCTTGTTCTCATGTATATGTGAATCAAGTGAAGGACAAAGGGATCGGATACACTTGGGTGTGCGTTGATCAGGTCCACCACAAAGTTGATAAGATTATTCATTATTATTTACTAAAGTTTAGTAAATATGGTTATACTTACAAGTTTAAGTATAGTTTTGGATCATTGGAGAAGTTTCAATGATAGACATAATGAGTAAGAAGAATCAAATAAGGCAGAAAGATAAAAGTTTCTCTAATCTGAAGAGATGGGAGAGTACTTGAGTATCTTGTTTTATGATTATCTCAGTGATTATGAAACCATGTCACAATTGATCCTCTAAGGACACCTTAGTTCATTTTGTTTGGCTAAGGAGAGGAATCGTGAATTGTTGAAATGGTTAGATCAAAAGATAAATTATACTTCATTCCAAAATTAAATCTTGGAGTCATACTCCAAGATTAAGCCTTGAGTGACATAATCTTAAGAAAGGTTTAAAACACTTGTTAAATGTAGAGTAAAATGTGTTCTTACTCTTGTACATTTGAAATTGGTAAGTTGTGATGTTTTGGATAAAACAAAGACCAACTAAGACCAATTGTGAGAAGTGTTTAACTTGATAAGAATCTGCACTAACTCTTGAATATTCGTTTTTGTCAAGGAATGGTTCTTGACAAAGAGAATCTTATATGTCAAGAGGTCAGTGGGAGTCTTAAGAGGATCTTAAGATAGATTCAAGAACTAATCAAGAGTTTTGTTAATCACTAGACCATGACTTGAGGTTTGTAACATATCGTGTTGACATATTCTGTGCCCAT
Organism: Lactuca serriola; assembly: GCF_051521515.1. Lineage (NCBI taxonomy): Eukaryota > Viridiplantae > Streptophyta > Magnoliopsida > Asterales > Asteraceae > Lactuca > Lactuca serriola. Next base: position 238,935,431 of record NC_136410.1, read on the forward strand.
TCCAGTTAAAGTTGGTTTTGCATTGGAGTTCTGACAGTTCTCAACTGGTTGCATAACAACTTGGAAGCAATGGCAGACCCTTGTGCTACCAGGTGGCAAGAAATTAAGACTGCAAAAGTTCAGTCCATATGAATTTGGATTTGTCATTAACCTTGTCGTATGATTATGGTTATGTCAAATTCACATCTAAGTGTCATAAGGTTTCTCTCCGATTCATGAAAATGATAGTGAGGAAACTCTTTCACTAAGTAGATTTATGTGGATAGCAAGTGTGAAGTTTGGATTCTCATGTCGTTAGTGGAGCGTGTGTGGTTAACCGACACACTAACTAATGAGAATGGCAAAGGTTTAGACTCACATGTGAGCTATCTAAGGAAAGGCTTAGGCTCCAGGAGTATGATTTGATAAAGTCTTATCAAGGCAATCTAGTATCAGAAATCTGACTGATTTCTAGGTACATGTCAAAGCTAGTGGGAGCATAAAGTGTTATGCTAGTTAGATAATAATCATTATGCTAGTGGGAGCATGATGATTATGTTGCAAGTTAGCAATGTTAATTATAGAAAACAAAAGTTTCAACTTGCTTTGAAAAAGTTGTTTTACTATAATTAAGGGAGAGAAATTTATACTTCATTCCAATTCTACAAGCTTAGATTGAGATTTTAATCAACTTTAGTCAAGAATATATATGAATGTTATGTTGGAATGGTTCAACATAAGGAATTTCTACATATATTGCTTTCTCAAAATTCGATTATGATTACGGCATCCCTCTTTATAGTTCGAATTATGAGAACATGGCAAATAAAAATTTTATAGCATGAATCGTATCCCATATGCTTCGGATATAGGATCGATTGCATGTCTTATAATATCCATCCATTCTAAATTTTCCTAATTCTTAGGGCATTAAGAAGGGAAAAGGGATTAGAACTGGATATGACTAAGATGATTAAGCAATTGTCGAGAACAATTTTCGGTTTTCCAAAGTTTGGTTACTCATGGACAATTGGAAGTATAGAGTAAGGATCGTATTGACATATTTTGGAAAGAGGCAACTCTTGTTCAAAAGTGATGGTCAAGATGGGAATATGGAATTGTTTCCATAGGTGGAAGTTATTCTTTGAATCTGTGTAAGATTAAAGAACTTAATGCAAAGAAGGATGTTCAAAGGAATGTACTTTGAATTTGAGACTTCATCTCCATGGAATTGCTTTCCATTGGAATACTTTGTGATGTTTGTTGCCAAGTCTTTGTGACTTGTGTGAATATCATTACAAGAGGATCATTGCATAGATTACAGTAAATGAAAAGAAGTCATGTTCAATTGATATACATTTCACAAAGAGATGACCATATGTAAACATAGTGTGCATACTTGGAGTATGGCATAGCTATTGTTTAGAGAAACATACTATGCATGCTTGGAGCATGGCATCACTACTGATTCAATTCAAGTATTAAGTTGATTAATCGAAACATGAATAATTAGTGATCAATATGGTGCTTAGATAAAAGGTGTTTTATTTACGCTCAAAGTGTTGTAGCCATATAGGACTAGTATTATTTTGTGTTTGACTTTGCATGTTTTGACTTCCAGAATAACTAGGTCATTCTCCCGAATGACCAAGTTATTCAAACCATCCACAGTCGGTCATATGTTGGAAGTAGATATGAATCAAGACTGTCGTGAATTTGGCTTGTATGATTTGTCTAAAGTGCTTTAGACAATGCAATAGTTGCTACAACATTCATGAGTACTCATAAGGTATGAGTATTGGATTCAACCCACGCTCATTTGGATTCACTTCATGGATTTTATCACGAGTGAATCATGAGACAATAATATCTTATATTCTTCAAACCTAGAGATATGAGTTATTGCCAATGAGTTGGTTATACATTGATTGTACGAAAACGCATTGGTAACTCGATGCTATAAAACGTGCCTTTGTGTATGATTCAACAAGTAGTCAGTACAAGCATATGAGTCGAAGTTTATCCATTCCTTTTACCCTCAAAGGGATAAAAGCGATATCTGTGGGCCCCTCGATGATTTAGTGATGACATAAGTAAGTGCTCGGCCGGGCCTGGACTGATTTGATTTGTTCAATTAGTCAGTCATCATAAATCAGAAATCGGGAAACAACAAATGGACAGAGAGAATGATTATAATCCATGTCTCAGTCCATATGATATCTAGAATGGAGGAATATAAGATAACTTATCTAATGGACAAGTCATTGACAGAGGTCAGAGATCGACAGAAGCTTTTGAGAGCTATGATGCTAGTCGGATTCTGAAGTCATACTTGCAATAATAGTTTTAGACTTATCCAAGTGGGAGACTGTTGGATTAATGTCTAAGTCCATAACTATGATTGGTAAGACTTGACCCGACCCGGCATGGTCCATTTGGGTTGCATGGCATCATGCACTTGGATAGACTAAAATGAGAGAAATAGCAGCACTTAAGGTTTATTAATATATTACAAGTTCTAATATATTAATAAGATTATTTAATTAGTATTTGTGACAACCCTATATTTTTCCAAAGCAGTGTAACGCTCAAATGTCAAATATAACAAAAACTATTAGGAACCAACTAAATTAACCTTGAAAATAAAGTGTTCAAATATCTAAGTTGGGATGCATCAAATATTAGATATCATGCCAAGGTTTCCAAAAACATAAAGAACGCTCAAAACCGGGTTATATTGAAGAAATGATAACCACTCGTATATTTACGACACGCCGTTAAAACATTATTTGACGTAAAAAGTAAAATCCCAATAAAATGCATTTTAGCCTTAAGTATCTAAACAAAAGTCGTAGATCTCGTTGGAAGGTGAGCGTGCATAAAAAGATCGCCCAAATTGGACTTCGTATGAAGAAGTTACGAATTTTCAAAGTTTCGTAACAGTAGTAGAGGGCTAAAAACTCAAATTGAAGATTTAGTGTTATTTAGCTATCACCACCTAAACGGAAGTTGAAGATCTCCACAATGGTAATAAAACGATAAAAAGACAAACGAAAAACGACGCCGAATAAAGAAACTATGAAATTTTAACGGACTTTAGGAGGCCCGGCCTATTAAAATTATATCATTAAAAATAAAGTCAAAACCAGTCGATAGAGTCTAAATGAAAGTTGTAGAGCATAATCTCACCTACACGTGGATATAAAGAACGCGGAAAACGGAGCTCGTACGCGAAAGTTACGGAATTTAGAAAACGGAAGCCAAAATTACGCCCCGCGTAATATGGGAGTACGCCCCGTGTACTAGGCCCAGAGTCGAGTCCCATCGGCTGCCCCCTCTACGCTTAGCTAGACCCGAGTCGTAAGCCATGACGCATTATTACGCCCCGCGTAACCGAGGTACGCCCCACATACTGCGTACGCCCAACGTACTTCGGAGGTACGCGCCGCGTACGAGGAGTTTCCAGCCTATAAATAGAGAGGTTGAGCTTCGAGTTTTTGCACACCATTCTCATTTCCTCAGTCATTCTCCTATACTTCTAATCTCCAGAGACCATTCCATCACCTCGGGTTCCGCAATCGAGCCCCCGACGAAAGATCTACGCTGCAGAGATCCCCGAAGACGCAACTTTCCACGGTCGAAGTTCTGCTCAACTCTAGCCTCTCTCTCTTCAAACTTAACGAGTGAGTTCATACCCCTACTTTTCAATTCTTTTCAATTTTTTTTTGGGGGGGGGGGGGAATACAAGTACATTACAAGTCAAAGTATCGTTTTATAAACATAATTATAATGTCTATCTTATAGGGTATTGATACAAACATCTTTATGTTTAAAGGGCTATTATATCACCAAGTTGTTCTTACTAAATGGAAACATACTTTTTGAGAAACTATAATGAGTATAGTTATCAAGTTATTCATACATTTTACATATACATCTTGACAAATGAAATACTTTCAAAAGAAGTAAAGTCTTTATTATCGTAAATCTGTTTATACCAAGTAATGTGAGACATTCAAACTTCAACGTACTCGTATGTATGCATTTCAAGTCCTGTATTATATACCATAATCTCTTGGGGAGAGAGCGTGATACTTGTGTATAGATCTATACGGGATTGACAACCCCGCACCTAAACTATTAGCTATAGTTAGACCGGTAGGTCTGGGGTGACAAATGTCATAACACTACAACACCTGAAGAATGTTGTTACAGGCCGTCAGTGTCAATAGTATGGTTATAAAACTCACATAAAAGTATAAAAACAAGTTTGATTTACGAGATTCATATATGCATTCAGTTTTCTACATCATTTTGGCACAAAGTTATCATTATTATTCAGGTATGGAACACACTAACACACACCAACTCTGGAAACTTTTCAAACCATTTATAGAAAATATTGGATTTTCTGAAAAACCCCGTTCATTGATTTACTACTAAAAGGACATGCTTTTCGATGCGAAACACTTATGAACTCACCAACTTAATTGTTGACACTTTTTCAAAACCACTTGTATTTCTCAGGGAATCAGTAATACAAGTAACTACCAGCTTTTGGAGGAGGAACACTAAGGATGTTTTATTATTGAACATTTATCATCATATTGTAATATTCTTTTGCTAATATGTATAACGCAACAATATACATTTTCATTATATATATGATGGTTGTGTTACTTTCTTTACAATATTCAATTGTTGTGATACTACGTGAAGTCATCCACCCCCGAATGTTTCTGCCATTCTGGTTTGGGGGTGTGACAGATTGGTATCAGAGCATTGTTTATAGTGAACTAAGTATATCGAGCCACATAAGATATACAAACTATAAATTCAAAGGGGACCAAAAACCCTCTGACAAAACGTTTTCATGAACAATATACTTCCTTTTAAAGATATACATTTTTACTAGCATGCATTAATCTCGTATCATAACAAGTTTTCTAAAAAGTATTAAGGCAAGTTACGACGCTACGATTGAGCCTCGGGGTATGTAATCAGGTCGAGAATAAATATAGCCTGATCAACTATATTTATCCTGGATTTGACCAACGCACGTCGAGGAATGGTCATAGTGGACAACAAGCCAAAAACTTACCAAATACAAATTATTTTAGATTCGTCGATTTGAAATACTATAGGAGTATTGTTAAAAATAGTTGTACAATAAAATATTTGTGCTCCATAAAAATATAATAAGTCGTTAAATAGAAATTTCTTTTCTTATAAAAATTCTCATACCTCTATGCTAGTACAGACAAATGGCCGGATTCCATTTACCAGGAGATCCCTACTACCCAAACCAAGGCAACGGCGGTTGGATAGAAGAAGACCCAGAGGAAATCGAAGAAGAGGCCGAGGAAGTACGCGAAGGGGTTATTGAAGAAGATTTCGAAGTCGAAGTCGAAGAGGAATTCGACGTCGACGAAGAGGTCGAGGAAATTTCTAGTGGAACAGACTCTGAGCCGGAAGTAATCGACCCTCCCATCCCTCATCCTCCCGAAATCAGACCATATCAAGCGGGACCCATTCCCATGTGGGGAAGTCACCTCTACTACTGGAGCCGCCAGCAAGGTGTACGCCCTCCTTTCGGCATGTGCCGAGATTTTTACAATGTCAGTGGGGGAGGCTCAGCTGATCGAGCACTTCCTGTTATTGTGAACGCTATAGCTACCCAGAACTATGAGACGGACAGGCAAGCAGCCAGAGTTCGCGAGGTCAATGCTGCCACTCAAGGTAACGCAGCAGACTTCCGCCGTTTGGAAGGACTACATGAGAATACCCAAATCTACACGGGGACACTTCAGAACCAAATGATAACGGCTCTGGCAGAAATAAGAGAGATGAAGGAACAACAAGCAGATCTCGAGAGGCGACTGATGGGAGTCAAACGGTCGGATGCCGAATCTAGCTCCAAACGCCGCAAATAGAGCTGGTTCGAGCCCCAACAATTTTGTTATAAAATAGGATTTCGGATAAAAGTTTTTCTTTTCGCTTATATCCTTTTGTAACTATAGTCGGAGACCTCTAGGTAGGTCAAATTTTCCAAGCAATACATGTAACACACCACGGGTGTGACCAATATATATATATTAATATGAAGTACTTCTTTATAACACCTCTCGGAAACTTATGGGTTAACTAAAAGTTTCTATGCCAGCCTTGAAACCATAAACTAAGGTCAAAACAAATTACAAATTACAACTAACACACTATTGTCCAAACATTAGAAACTTATAGTATTCATTCTTATTTTCTCTACCAGAACATACCTCCTCGTAGATCAACACGCAGAAACTCAACTTCAACACCACCTCCACCACCTCCTCCAATTATGGACGCCGTTATGTTCCAGACTGCTGTAACCGCTGCTGTAACCGCAGCAATGGCTCAAATGAGCAACAACGGATCGGGAGGAGGAACAAACAGCTTTAAAAATGGCCAAGGTCAAGGCCGTTCAGGGGTATGCACTTACAAAGACTTCACAAACGGAAAACCTATTCCCTTTTACGGAACTGGGGGAGTATTGGCTCTATCTCAATGGATAGAGAAAACGGAAGCTGTATTCGAAATCTGCGCATGCCCTGAAGAAAGCAAAGTAAAGTTTGCCGCTTTTACTTTCTCTGAACGCGCCCTGACGTGGTGGAACGGCCACGTCCAGACACTAACCCTGGTGGTGGCGAACTCCATGGGTTGGGAAAACCTGAAACGAATGCTCCTTCGAGAATACTGCCCAAGAGGCGAGATTCAGGAGCTTGAACAGGAACTGTGGAACCTTTCGATGGTAGGTTTGGACATAGCAAGTTACACCAACAGGTTCAGTGACTTAATAACATTTTGCCCAGGAATGTTAACCCTGGAAAGCCAAAAGGTTGAGAGATACATCTGGGGACTATCACCCCAACTTCGAGGAAGTGTGTTAGCTTCCAAACCCATGACCTTCGCCAGCACCAAGGAACTAGCGCAATCTCTCGTTGATCATGGTGTCTGTCAAGGAGTCACAGCTATCATGGCTGAACCAACCAAAGGGAACAGAAACAACGAGATCAATGCCAACAACAACAACAAGAAGAAATTCTGGAACAAGAGAAAGGGGCAAACTTCGCAAGAACCTTCAACGAAACAAATGGTTGCGGTTCATGCTGCTACTACCCCCACCACAACTCCTGCTACCCCTGCGCCAACGAAACAATATGTTGGGAATCTGCCCAAATGCAGCAAGTGCAACTACCATCACCACGGTATTTGTCGTGAGATGCACTGCAAGAACTATGACAGGAAAGGGCACACAACCCATTTCTGTAAAGCACCGGCACGACCAATCACTCAAGTTTCTGGTACTGGAGTAAGCCAGGCGTGTTATGGGTGCGGAGAGACTGGACACTTCAGGAGGAATTGTACCAAGGAAAGGAATACTGGCGGTATGGGGAGAGTGCTGGCAATAGGACAGAATGAAGCAATAGCAGACCCCACGGTGGTTACGGGTACGTTTCTACTCGACAACATTTATGCATGCATACTCTTTGACTGCGGTGCGGAGAGAAGTTTTGTGAGTCATAAATTCAAACACCTACTTAGTCAAAAACCCCAACCACTCAATAAAATATTCACTGTAGAAATGGCAAACGGTAAGACAGAAAACGCAAACGATTTGTACGTAGGATGCACACTAAATTTAGACGAGCGCTTGTTCCGAGTCGATCTTATGCCCATCTCGAGAAGAAGTTTTGATGTCATCATCGGTATGGACTGGTTGAGTCTTCACCATGCCGATATACTTTGTCACGAAAGGGCCGTTGGCCTAAATCTGCAAAACGGCGAAACCCTCGTCATTTATGGCGACAAACCTAGTTCAAATTTACAAATTATTTCCTGTATTAAAGCACAAAAACATCTTCGCAAAGAATATCATGCCTTTCTAGCCCACGTAGTAGACAAGAAGCGAGAATCGAAAAACATTAAAAACATTCCGGAAGTCTGTAATTTCCCAGACATCTTCCTAGAAGATCTTCCAGGAATTCCACCAGAGCGCCAAGTTGAGTTCAGAATCGACTTAATCCCCGGAGCTACCCCAGTAGCAAAGTCGCCTTACCGTTTAGCCCTAGCCGAGATGTAGGAACTGTCCAGTCAATTAAACGAGCTGCTGAGCAAGGGATTCATCAGACCGAGCTTCTCACCATGGGGAGCACCAGTCCTATTCATGAAAAAGAAGGACGGAGCCTTTCGCATGTGCATCGATTATCGGGAGCTGAACAAACTGACGATCAAGAACCGATATCCCCTACCGCACATAGACGATCTGTTCGACCAACTGCAGGGAGCAAGCTACTTCTCAAAGATCGATCTAAGATCTGGTTATCACCAACTGAGAGTGCTGGAAGGAGACATCCCTAAAACGGCTATCCGAACACGTTATGGTCACTACGAGTTCGTAGTAATGCCCTTCGGATTGACAAATGCTCCAGCGGTGTTCATGGACTTGATAAACCGAGTATGTCGTCCCTTCCTGGATAGATTCGTGATCGTGTTCATAGATGATATACTCATCTATTCAAGAAGCCAGGAAGAACACAGCCAACATCTCTGCCAAGTACTGGAAACATTAAGGACAGAGAAACTTTACGCAAAATTTTCCAAGTGCGAATTTTGGATTCGGGAAGTGGATTTCCTAGGACATGTTGTAAGCAAAGAAGGAATACACGTGGACCCTTCCAAGATAAAGGAAATAGATAGTTGGACTACTCCAAGGACCCCTACAGAAATCTGGCAATTTTTGGGACTCGCCGGGTATTACCGAAGATTCATACCGAACTTTTCGAAGATTGCCAAGCCACTTACCACCCTAACCCAGAAAAATGTGACCTTCGACTGGGGAGAAAAACAAGACAACGCATTTCAGACACTAAAGCGAGCCTTATGTAGTGCACCCATCCTAACCCTGCCAGAGGGAACGGAGGACTTCGTGGTGTATTGTGATGCATCAAACCAAGGACTTGGGTGTGTCTTAATGCAAAGAGGGAAGGTCATCGCCTACGCCTCAAGGCAACTAAAGACGCACGAAGTAAACTACACAACGCACGATCTTGAGCTAGGAGCAGTCATCTTCGCTCTAAAGATATGGAGGCATTACCTCTACGACACAAAATGTACAATCTTCACCGATCATAAAAGCCTCCAACATATCCTCAACCAGAAGGAACTCAACAAGAGACAGAGACGATGGGTAGAACTACTAAGCAATTACGAATGCGAAATTCGATATCACCCCGAAAAGGCTAATGTAGTGGTTGATGCACTCAGTCGGAAGGAGTACTCAGGTCGCCGAGTGAAGTCCCTAACTATGACGATCCATTCACACCTGTTCACGCAAGTCAAGGAAGCCCAAATAGAAGCCTTGAAATCCGAAAATGTGAAAGGAGAAGCCCTAAGGGGAATGGATAAGAACCTTGAGACCAAGAGCGACGGAGTTCGTTATTTCATGGATCGAATTTGGATACCGAAGTTTGGTGGATTCACAGAAATCGTTATGGACGAAGCCCATAAAACACGATACTCCATACATCCCGGCTCGGATAAGATGTATCTCGACCTCAAGAAGTTGTACTGGTGGCAAAACATGAAAGTCGAAATTGCTACCTACGTGAGCAAATGCCTGACATGTGCCAAAGCCAAGGTGGAATACCAGAAGCCTTCGGGTTTATTACAACAACCAGAAATACCCGAATGGAAGTGGGAGCGGATAACCATGGATTTCATAACCAAATTAACCAAAACAACAAGCGGACTCGACATCATTTGGGTAATTGTCGACAGGTTAACTAAGTCAGCGCATTTCCTACCGATCAAAGAGACGGATAAATTGGAGAAGTTAACAAGGACATACCTCAGAGAAATTGTACGACTGCATGGTGTGCCCATATCCATTATCTCGGACTGAGACAGTAGATTCACCTCAAGGTTCTGGCAGTCGCTACAAAAAGCTTTGGGGACGAGACTGGACATGAGTACCGCTTATCACCCACAAACCGACGGCCAGAGCGAGAGAACCATACAAACCCTAGAAGACATGCTGAGAGCTTGCGTGATCGATTTTGGAAAAGCATGGGGCACACATCTACCCTTGGTCGAGTTCTCGTACAACAATAGCTACCACACCAGTATCAAAGTTGCCCCGTTCGAAGCCATCTATGGCCGCATGTGTAGGTCACCTTTGTGCTGGGCCGAGGTGGGGGACACACAACTAGCAAAAGGACAAGCAACTGACAACACGCTCTGTAACAACTCAAATTTTGAAACAAATTTTTCATTTTAAAAATAAAGTATTTTCATTCAAAACAAGGCATAAATAATTTAAGTGTCATGTCAAATACAAATTGTCTAAATCCCAAGATCATAAAAATATCCTTCAGTGTGTATCGATCACGCCGGCGCCTTCCCACGGTCCTCGCTAGTACCTGAAACACATACATAACACTGTAAGCATAATTGCTTAGTGAGTTCCCCAATATACAACTTACGCGCATACGCCTTTCCAGGCCCTGACCTTCCGGTCCTCAACACAACGCCTTCCGGCCCATATCATATTGCCTTCCGGCCCACATAACATACATAGCACATATAACAAATAACTTACCACATATAGCATACATATCACATATCATATCTGACCTTCCGGTCACACAGTCAAACCCTTCCGGGTATAGTATAGTGAGAAGACTCACCTCGTGAATGCTGAAAACTAGCAAATCCTGAAATCACTCGTGCACAATCCGCCGAGCTACAATCTCCCTATGACATCATATATCTCTTATTAATACTTTTACCTTCTAAGTTTGACTATCCCTAAGAAGTCAGACTTAGGTCAACTCTGGTCAACGGCCATTGGTCAACTCGACCGGACTCGGCGAGTGCCATGGCGACTCGGCGAGTCTAGACGTCCTCCAATTCTCTGAGATTCCCTTTCTACTCGTCGAGTATCCTCCTTGACCCGACGAGTTATTCCTGGAAGAATCGTGGGGCCACCCCGACTCAACTCGCCGAGTCTGAAGAACAACTCGACGAGTCCCAGTTAATCTTCAAGCTACTCGCCGAGTCTGTTCATCGAACTCGGCGAGTCCATGCCATGCGACCGCTCAAACTGCATCCTAAGGTCAGAACTGCTCCGACCATTCCTAGGTCTGGCCTTCCTAGGTTGATCCATCACGTAAAGTCCTCATTTCAGTGCTCATGATACACCCTATGATTCATAATTTACATTTTGACCTAAGGCATAAGGATTCCAATCCAAAACCTTCATCAATTCCCGAAATGCACAGACATGGGACATTCAGGACCTTCCAAGGTCCCAATACAGGGTTACAATCGATTAGGGGACTAGGGTAACATTCAATTTATTCACAAAAGGGTTCCATAAACCCTAACTCCATAATAACATCCACAAAGCAGAGTATATTCGACTTCTTACCTGGATGATGTATTCTCTGTGTCCCCAATCCTCAGAATGTGACTCCCTTTCTGTTCCTTTAGCCAATCTCTTCCCTTCCTTGCACAACAACTCTTCTATATAAACAATGGCCTATAATCCTTGCTCCAGACGCACACAATCGATTTAGGGTTCTTCTCAGAAGGCTAAAATGAACAATGACGGCCAATAAGTCCCTTTTATACGTCCTAAACCTAAACGGTTAGGGTTTTCGCTAAACAGCACCGACTCGCCGAGTCCATATCTGGAATCGTCGAGTTCAGTCGCGAATCCGCGACCAGGTCTGCGGTCCTACTCGGCGAGTCTAGGCTCCAACTCGCCGAGTCCCCTCTTAAACCACCCCAAAAACATAATTTAACAATACCTAAGATTCCGGGCTGTTACATCTCTCCCCCACTAGGATTAGACTTCGCCCTCGAAGTCTCACTCTGAAAATAGCTCCGGATGCTGCTCCCGCATCTCACGTTCCGGCTCCCAAGTCATTTCCGATCCCTTCCGGTGTTGCCACTGGACCAACACCAGAGGTACCTCCTTGTTCCTCAGAACCTTGATCTTCCGATCCCTGATGGCCACTGGTCTCTCAGCATAATTCAGGCTCGCATCCACCTGAATATCCTCCAATGGAACCACTGCTGACTCATCGGCTATGCACCTCCTCAATTGCGACACATGAAAAGTGTCGTGGATCTGTCCCAACTCCGCTGACAACTCCAACCGATAGGCTACCCGGCCTATCCTTGCAATCACACAAAATGGCCCAATATACCGGGGCCCCAACTTGCCCCTCTTCCTGAATCGAATCACTCCTTTCCAAGGAGAGACCTTCAGGAGAACGAAGTCGCCGACTTGAAACTCAAGCTCGGATCGGCGCCTGTCTGCATAACTCTTCTGTCGGCTCTGGGCGGTCAATAACCTCTGTCTAACTTGCTGAATCTGCTCTGTCGTCTGAAGTACGATCTCTGTGCTGCCCATCACCCTTTGACCCACCTCTCCCCAGCAAATGGGGGTCCGACATCTCCTACCATACAACAGCTCAAAAGGTGGCATACCAATGCTCGAATGATGGCTGTTGTTGTAGGAAAACTCTACCAATGGTAAATACGCATCCCAGCTACCCCCGAAGTCTAACACACACGCTCGAAGCATGTCCTCCAGCGTCTGAATCGTCCGCTCGCTCTGACCGTCTGTCTGGGGATGGTATGCGGTACTAAAATGCAATTTAGTACCCAGCTCCTCATGGAATTTCTTCCAGAACCTGGAAGTGAAGCGCACATCACGGTCTGAAACAATCGAGATCGGCACCCCATGCCGAGATACCACTTCTCTCACATATATCTCCGCCAACTTCTCCGCTGAAGAACTCTCGCTGATGGCAAGGAAGTGTGCAGTCTTCGTCAACCTATCCACAATCACCTAAATTGCATCGACTCCCCTGGCAGTCCTTGGCAATTTGGTGATGAAATCCATAGTGATCTGTTCCCACTTCCACTCGGGAATCTCCAATGGCTGCAACTTACCATGCGGCCTCTGGTTCTCGGCCTTAACCCTACGGCAGGTCAAGCACCTCTCAACGAACCATGAGACGCCCCTCTTCATACAGGGCCACCAATACTCCTTCCTCAAATCCAAATACATCTTCGTAGCGCCGGGATGGATCGAGAATTTCGATCTATGAGCATCTTCCATCAAAGTAATACGTGTACCGCCCACGAATGGTACCCAGATCCGACCCTGAAACGTCAGAATCCCTCGCCCCTCCTTAACGAACTCTGAAATTACCCCAACGACCCGCTCTTTCTTCTGCATCTCTAGTCGCACAACCTCGGCCTGTGCCCCATGAATAGCATCCAATACTGGAGTCATCACAGTCAATCTCAAACATACATCTCGCAATGGAGTGCTCTCCGCCCTGCGGCTCAATGCATCGGCTACCACATTAGCCTTGCCTGGGTGGTACAGGATCTCACAATCATAATCCTTGACCACATCCAACCACCTCCTCTGACGCATATTTAGGTTGGGCTGATCCATCAAATACTTCAAGCTCTTATGGTCCGTGTATATCGTACATCGAACCCCATACAGGTAGTGACTCCAAATCTTGAGAGCGAACACTACTGCCCCCAACTCTAAATCATGCGTGGGATATCTCGCCTCATGAGGCTTCAGCTGTCTCGACGCATAAGCTATCACATGACCCCTCTGCATCAACACTGCGCCCAGTCCCGAAATCGATGCGTCGCAATATACTACAAAATCTTCCATCCCTTCCGGGAGAGCTAATACCGAGGCTTCGCACAACCTCTGGCGAAGTGTCTCAAAGGAGGTTTGCTGCTCGGGCCCCCATGAGAATGCAACAGCCTTCCGGGTCAATCTGGTGAGCGGCACTGCGATCTTGGAGAAATCCTTAATGAATCTCCGATAATACCCTGCCAACCCAAGGAAGCTCCTGATCTCAGAGGGTGACTTCGGCACCTCCCAACTCATCACCGCCTCAACCTTGGCCGGATCGACCAATATCCCTTCCTGATTAACAACATGTCCTAGAAATTGGACCTCCCGCAACCAGAAGTCACATTTGGAGAACTTTGCATAAAGTTTCTCCGACCTCAATACCTCAAGGACTTCCCTCAAATGCTCCTCATGCTGCTCTCTAGATCTCGAATACACTAGAATGTCGTCGATAAATACAATCACTGACCGATCCAACATCGGCCTGCAAACCCTGTTCATGAGATCCATGAACACAGCCGGAGCATTGGTGAGCCCGAAAGGCATCACCACAAACTCATAATGCCCATATCGCGTCCTAAACGCTGTCTTCTGAACGTCCTCATCCCGCACTCTCACCTGATGGTATCCTGACCTCAGATCGATCTTGGAGAACCAAGATGCTCCCTGCAACTGATCGAATAAATCATCGATCCTCGGTAACGGGTAACGGTTCTTGACCGTCAACTTGTTCAACTCCCGGTAATCAATGCACATCCGGTGTGAACCATCCTTCTTCTTGATGAACAGAATAGGTGCTCCCCACGGCGAGCTGCTCGGCCGAATGAATCCCTTCCCCAGCAACTCCTGGAGCTGCGAGGACAACTCTTGCATCTCTGGAGGTGCAAGACGATAAGGCACCTTAGCAATAGGCGCGGCTCCCGGAACCAGATCGATACCAAACTCCACTTGCCTCACAGGGGGTACTCCCGGCAGCCCCTCGGGGAAAACATCTGGAAACTCACACACCACTGGGACCTCCTCAACTGTCCTCCGTCTCTCGGAAACCTCCCGCGTATTCATCACATACGCCACAAAACCCTTACAGCCCTGCTGTAGACACTGCCTCGCCCTAGCGGCCGAACAAAAAGCTGATCCCGAACGGGTACCCTCGCCGTACACCGAAAGGACTCCCCCACTATGGTCTCGTATAGTCACCAGCTGACGCTCACAGTCGATGACAGCGCCGAATCGGCTCAACCAGTCCCTGCCCACGATGACACAGACGTCACCCATCGCAATAGGAATCAGGTCAATCGGGAACTCAACCCCGAAAATCTCTAGCACGCATCCCCGAAGAACCTCCGTGGCACAAATCACTCTTTCGTCAGCTATAGAAACTCTCAAAGGTCGACTCAACGACTCACGACTAACGCTGATATGCTGACTAAAGGCTAAAGATACAAAGGACCTACTCGCACCCGAGTCAAATAACACTAAGGCAGGCACAGAGTTCACAAGGATAGTACCTACGCATATAATAACATAAGCATAACATCTCAACTTTAAAATAAATACATGAATTATAGCATACCTGCCACAACATCGGGCGCAGCGCGGACCTCCTCCGCAGTCAGCTGAAAGGCTCTCCCACGAGCCCTCGGGGCGTCGACCTTCACTGGTCGAGTCTCAGTAGTCCTGGCAGTAGGTGCAGATCCCTGACGAAGCTGAGGGCACTCGGCCTTCCGATGGCCGGTCTGGTTGCAATGAAAGCAAACCATAAACCCCTTGGGGCACTCCCTAGCAATGTGCCCCTCCTTGCCGCACTTGTAGCAAGCACCAGCTCGACACGCCCCATCGTGACCCTTGCCGCACTTTCCGTAAGTGCGGCCCTTCGGACCTCCCGTCCTCGAATCGGCGGACTTGGTCCGCTTGGCTGCCGGCTGAGACTGAGCCGGCCGCCGGTCCACCTGCTGAGACTCGGCCTCCTCCCTGGCCTGGGTCTCCAACTCGATCTCACGCTTCCTGGCATTCTCCTGAAGCTCAGTAAAAGTATGATAGGTGGAGTTCGATACAAACTCCCGGATATCCCTCCTCAAAATACCCAAGTACCGGCTCATCCGAGCCTGCTCTGTGGACACCAGCTCGGGGCAGAACATCGCCCTCTCATGAAAGTTCCGCGTGATCGCCGCAACCGAATCAGTTACCTGCTTGAGGGTTAAGAACTCCTGAACCAATCGTTCCCTCTCCACCGGGGGAACGTACTCGTCCCTGAACATAGCAGTAAACCCCTCCCATGTCACTGCTGTAATCTCTGCCAGAGTGAAGTTCGCCGTCACGAACTTCCACCAATCCTTCGCTCCCAGACGGAGCTGGTTCAAAGCAAACCGTACCCTCAGGTGCTCCGGGCATGAACAAGTGTAGAAGCACCCCTCTATATCCGCGATCCATCTCATCGCAACAATCGGATCCTGCGTCCCATCGAACTCAGGTGGCTTCGTGTTGCTGAACTCTCGGAACAGCAACGAGTCACCCCCCTGTGGCCTGGCAGCGGCCACAACTGCGGTAGCTGCAGCAGCTGTAGCTTCAGTCAATGCGGCGTACCGCTCCTCAAACGTCTCCATCTCCGGAATCTCGGCCCGGATCGCCGCAGCTACCTCCTCGTGAATCATCTGACGAATCTCCTCGTCACTCACACCGCTCGAACTCGCTCCGTGGCGTGGTCTAACCATGATGTCTCTGAAATACAACATAAAACTATCAGAGACTCCATCGAGTATAATCGCACTCGATAACGCAACCCTACTCAGTCTCCGATATCCAAGGATTCTTACTTGGGTCTCCCACTGACCCGGTGTCTTCGGTAGTACGGGCCCAATACTATCGACCACACCGCATCAGTATTCATCCCAAATCTTCCTCCCCAAACCCCGGATAGTGAGTACTCTACTTCTGTTATCCACTATCTACTCGTACACTAGCAAAGCATCTCATATCGGCAAACTTCCCTAGACTAAGGCATCACAAATCAGGCCACTCTAGTCCTATCATGAATACCTAGTCTTCTAGCATGCATAACAATTCATATCATATAATATTGTAAGGTATTTTGGGGATCTTTACCGTTCGGGCGCTGACTGATCGTACACACTGCTTCTTTCTTGCTTACCACAAAACCATTTACAAAAGTTTATGCCTTTATTTAAAAAAATTTCCTCAAATCCTCGGTTTGAGTTCAGTTACTCCCGAAGGTGCACCCGAATCCCTCAAACCAAGGCTCTGATACCAATTGTAACAACTCAAATTTTCAAACAAATTTTTCATTTTAAAAATAAAGTATTTTCATTCAAAACAAGGCATAAATAATTTAAGTGTCATGTCAAATACAAATTGTCTAAATCCCAAGATCATAAAAATATCCTTCAGTGTGTATCGATCACGCCGGCGCCTTCCCACGGTCCTCGCTAGTACCTGAAACACATACATAACACTGTAAGCATAATTGCTTAGTGAGTTCCCCAATATACAACTTACGCGCATACGCCTTTCCAGGCCCTGACCTTCCGGTCCTCAACACAACGCCTTCCGGCCCATATCATATTGCCTTCCGACCCACATAACATACATAGCACATATAACAAATAACTTACCACATATAGCATACATATCACATATCATATCTGACCTTCCGGTCACACAGTCAAACCCTTCCGGGTACAGTATAGTGAGAAGACTCACCTCGTGAATGCTGAAAACTAGCAAATCCTGAAATCACTCGTGCACAATCCGCCGAGCTACAATCTCCCTATGACATCATATATCTCTTATTAATACTTTTACCTTCTAAGTTTGACTATCCCTAAGAAGTCAGACTTAGGTCAACTCTGGTCAACGGCCATTGGTCAACTCGACCGGACTCGGCGAGTGCCATGGCGACTCGGCGAGTCTAGACGTCCTCCAATTCTCTGAGATTCCCTTTCTACTCGTCGAGTATCCTCCTTGACCCGACGAGTTATTCCTGGAAGAATCGCGGGGCCACCCCGACTCAACTCGCCGAGTCTGAAGAACAACTCAACGAGTCCCAGTTAATCTTCAAGTTACTCGCCGAGTCTGTTCATCGAACTCGGCGAGTCCATGCCATGCAACCGCTCAAACTGCATCCTAAGGTCAGAACTGCTCCGACCATTCCTAGGTCTGGCCTTCCTAGGCTGATCCATCACGTAAAGTCCTCATTTCAGTGCTCATGATACACCCTATGATTCATAATTTACATTTTGACCTAAGGCATAAGGATTCCAATCCAAAACCTTCATCAATTCCCGAAATGCACAGACATGGGACATTCTGGACCTTCCAAGGTCCCAATACAGGGTTACAATCGATTAGGGGACTAGGGTAACATTCAATTTATTCACAAAAGGGTTCCATAAACCCTAACTCCATAATAACATCCACAAAGCAGAGTATATTCGAATTCTTACCTGGATGATGTATTCTCTGTGTCCCCAATCCTCAGAATGTGACTCCCTTGCTGTTCCTTTAGCCAATCTCTTCCCTTCCTTGCACAACAACTCTTCTATATAAACAATGGCTTATAATCCTTGCTCCAGACGCACACAATCGATTTAGGGTTCTTCTCAGAAGGCTAAAATGAACAATGACGGCCAATAAGTCCCTTTTATACGTCCCAAACCTGAACGGTTAGGGTTTTCGCTAAACAGCGCCGACTCGCCGAGTCCATATCTGGACTCGTCGAGTTCAGTCGCGAATCCGCGATCAGGTCTGCGGTCCTACTCGGCGAGTCTAGGCTCCAACTCGCCGAGTCCCCTCTTAAACCACCCCAAAAACATAATTTAACAATACCTGAGATTCCGGGCTGTTACACGCTCACTGGACCAGAAATCATAAGGGAAACTACGGAGAAGATTGTTCAAATCCGAGAACGTCTAAAAGCATCAAGGGATAGACAAAAGAGTTACGCAGATAAGAGACGAAAACCCTTGGAATTCCAGGTTGGAGACCATGTCCTACTCAAAGTCTCGCCTTGGAAAGGTTTAATACGCTTCGGGAAACGTGGGAAACTGAACCCTAGATACATCGGACCATTCGAGATCCTTGCCAGGATCGGTCCAGTGGCTTACAAACTTAGACTACCTCAGGAGCTCCACAACGTACACCCTACCTTTCACGTATCGAACCTAAAGAAGTGCTTATCCGACGAGACCCTTGTCGTCCCTCTAGACGAAATTGAAATAAATGAAAACCTCCAATTTATAGAGGAACCAGGAGAGATCATGGATCGGGAAATTAAAAGGACTAAACAAAGCCGCATACCTATTGTAAAGGTCCGCTGGAACGCCAAGCGAGGACCTGAATACACCTGGGAACGCGAGGATCAGATGAAACAAAAGTACCCACATCTTTTTCCTAAAACTGTAACTCTATCTTAGATTAAATTTCGGGACGAAATTCCCTTAACAGGGGGATGATGTGACAACCCTATATTTTTGCAAAGCAGCGTAACGCTCAAATGTCAAATATAACAAAAACTATTTAGAACCAACTAAATTAACCTTGAAAATAAAGTGTTCAAATATCTAAGTTGGGATGCATCAAATATTAGATATCATGCCAAGGTTTCCAAAAACATAAAGAATGCTCAAAATCGGGTTATATTGAAGAAATGATAACCACTCGTATATTTACGACACGCCGTTAAAACATTATTTGACGTAAAAAGTAAAATCTCAATAAAATGCATTTTAGCCTTGAGTATCTAAACAAAAGTCGTAGATCTCGTTGGAAGATGAGCGTGCATAAAAAGATCGCCCAAATTGGACTTCGTATGAAGAAGTTACGAAGTTTCAAAGTTTCGTAACAGTAGTAGAGGGCTAAAAACTCAAATTGAAGATTTAGTGTTATTTAGCTATCACCACCTAAACGGAAGTTGAAGATCTCCACAATAGTAATAAAACGATAAAAAGACAAACGAAAACCGACGCCGAATAAAGAAACTATGAAATTTTAACGGACTTTAGGAGGCCCGGCCTATTAAAATTATATCATTAAAAATAAAGTCAAAACTAGTCGACAGAGTCTAAATGAAAGTTGTAGAGCATAATCTCACCTACGCGTGGATACAAAGAACGCGAAAAACGGAGCTCGTACGCGAAAGTTACGGAATTTAGAAAACGGAAGCCAAAATTACGCCCCGCGTAATATTGGAGTACGCCCCGCGTACTAGGCCCAGAGTCGAGTCCCATAGGCTGCCCCCTCTACGCTTAGCTAGACCCGAGTCGTAAGCCATGACGCATTACTACGCCCCGCGTAACCGAGGTACGCCTCGCGTACTGCGTACGCCCAGCGTACTTCGGAGGTACGCGCCACGTACGAGGAGTTTCCAGCCTATAAATAGAGAGGTTGAGCTTCGAGTTTTTTCACACCATTCTCAT
The DNA here is from genome assembly GCF_051521515.1 of Lactuca serriola. Taxonomy (NCBI): domain Eukaryota; kingdom Viridiplantae; phylum Streptophyta; class Magnoliopsida; order Asterales; family Asteraceae; genus Lactuca; species Lactuca serriola. The sequence goes on from NC_136410.1 coordinate 238,955,558, forward strand.
TTCCTCAGTCATTCTGCCATACTTCTAAGCTCCAGAGACCATTCCATCACCTCGGGTTCCGCACTCGAGCCCCCGATGAAAGATCTACGCTGCAGAGATCCCCAAAGACGCAACTTTCCGCGGTCGAAGTTCTGCTCAACTCTAGCCTCTCTCTCTTCAAACTTAACGAGTGAGTTCATACCCCTACTTTTCAATTCTTTTCACTTTTTGGGGGGGGAATACAAGTACATTGCAAGTCAAAGTATCATTTTATAACCATAATTATAATGTCTATCTTATAGGGTATTGATACAAACATCTTTATGTTTAAAGGGCTATTATATCACCAAGTTGTTCTTACTAAATGGAAACATACTTTTTGAGAAACTATAATGAGTATAGTTATCAAGTTATTCATACATTTTACATATACATCTTGACAAATGAAATACTTTCAAAAGAAGTAAAGTCTTTATTATCGTAAATCTGTTTATACCAAGTAATGTGAGACATTCAAACTTCAACGCACTCGTATGTATGCATTTCAAGTCCTGTATTATATACCATAATCTCTTGGAGAGAGAGTGTGATACTTGTGTATAGATCTATACGGGATTGACAACCCCGCACCTAAACTATTAGCTATAGTTAGACCGGCAGGTCTGGGGTGACAAATGTCATAACACTACAACACCTGAAGAATGTTGTTACAGGCCGTCAGTGTCAATACTATGGTTATAAAACTCACATAAAAGTATAAAAACAAGTTTGAGTTACGAGATTCATATATGCATTCAGTTTTCTACATCATTCTGGCACAAAGTTATCATTATTATTCAAGTATGGAACACACTAACACACACCAACTCTGGAAACTTTTCAAACCATTTATAGAAAATATTGGATTTTCTGAAAAACCCCGTTCATTGATTTACTACTAAAAGGACATACTTTTCGATGCGAAACACTTATGAACTCACCAACTTAATTGTTGACACTTTTTCAAAACCACTTGTATTTCTCAGGGTATCAGTAATACAGGTAACTACCAGCTTTTGGAGGAGGAACACTAAGGATGTTTTATTATTGAACATTTATCATCATATTGTAATATTCTTTTGCTAATATGTATAACGCAACAATATATGTTTTCATTATATATATGATGGTTGTGTTACTTTCTTTAATTATGTGACAGTATTGATCAATAATTAATTTAGAATTAATTATGTGATCAAAAGAAGACTAATTAAATATATGGGTTGATTGTGTATATCATGCATACTTATATAGTGGGCTAATGCTCCATGGATTATCAAGTTGGGCTCAAACCCATTGGATGCTCCATGGTGTATTTGAACCCATGGATCCATGGAAATGGATAGCCATGACAATTAGGGTTTACCCCAATTGTAACACACTATATAATGATGTCTTTCTTGGGAAAATCGGTGGCTATGATATGCATGGAGGGCAAGCCGATTCTTGAAGTGTTCTAATTTCTCTCTAAGTTATTCAGAGTGCTTATGGTGTTGTGTGAAACATTTGAGGTGTCACACTTGGGGCACTAGGCACTCAAGCTTCATGAAGACAAGCACCAACAAAAGGTATGTTATTCTAACTTGTGTTATTCAATGTTTTCTATGCTATAATAGAACAATACCTTGGAAAGTTGATATATGCATGTATAATAGAGAAAACATACATCCAATGTATTTAGGTTTGAATGTACACTTAGGAGTGTTAGATTGCTGAAAACCCAACAAAGGGGCATTGGAAGCGAAGCTGCCTAAGCTACCTGAAAGAAAGAAGAATCAAAAGTTTGACTCTGCTTCAGGTAAGTCCACTATCTAACTCTGTTAAGTTCCGAGTTGATGATTTTAAATACAAAATATGAGTTGCTTGCATTTTGATATTTAGCAGGATCAAGCAAAGGGAAGGAAACTTAAAGAAAGATTATTCTTAATTTGATCACGAAGATGGATTTCTTTTGCTTGGTTGAAAATTGAATTCTTGAGCTACTTCTTAGGAGTTATGATAGATTTCTAGGAAACATGTAATAACATACTTTTCATTTCTAGTAGCATTGTAAGGAAAAGTTTTTCTGCATTTTAAAATAAATAAAAGTTTGTTTTACTTTATTTTTTATCTCCTTACAATGGCATTCATGAAAACTTGATGTTTGTATGTTTATAGCAATATTGTAAATATGAATTTGATTCTTTCATCTGTGGTAGTGTCTAAATTTACCAAATAAGGAAAGATTCTCGTAACCCAAGTTTCAATTGGACCGAAACTTGGAATCATACAAGGTGCTTAGTGTGATGTATGAGAATTTTCAACTTTGGAAAAATTAAGACTAGTTCCGTGTTCACATGTATATGTGACTCAAGAGAAGGACTAAGGGATCAAGTAGACATTCTTGTGCACTAGCCAAAGTTCACCACAAAAGATGGATAAGACTATTCGTCCAAATTTAGTAAGGCTTAGGAAATATGATTACACTTACAAGCTTAAGTATAATTCTGAGACATTAAAAAAGTTTCAATGTATAACATAACGAATAAGAAGAATCAAATTAGGCAGAAGGATACAAGTTTCTCAAATCTGAAAAGAGGGGAGAGTACTTTAGAATCATGTTCTAAGATTATCTTAATGATTTCGAGACCTTATCACAATTCATCCTCTAAGTGCATTCTGATAGTTAAGAAGAGGTGGTTAAATCAAGAAGATGATTCATACTTTGTTCCAAAAACAATTCTTAAAGTTATACTCTAAGATTGTAACTTGAGTGACATGTCTTAAAGAAGGCTTAAAACACTTATCAAGTGTAAGAAAACATAGTGTACATGCTTGGAGCATGGGACACCTAGTGTTTTAATTCAAGTATAAAGTTGATAAAACCGAAACAATGAATAATGAATAATCAGTATGGTGATAAATAGAAAGTGTTTTATTTATATTCATAGGTTTTGATACCATATTAGATTCATTTATTCTTGTGTTTCACTTTGCATGTTTCGACTTCCATAATAACTTGGTTATTCTTCCCGAATGACTAAGCTATTCAAACCATCCACAATTGGTCATATGTTGGAAGTAGATATGAATCAAGACTGTCATGGGTTGGATTGTAGAGGTCCAAGTTGGTGGACAAAGTTGTGCTATAACACTCATGGGTGCTGTCACACCCCGAAAACCAAAGGCGGAAACATTTCCGGGGCTGACTCCACGTTGAGTATTGAATCCAATGCACATAGTAAAGCAGTAATCACAAAACATTACATTACATAATATTGTTTACATCTGTTTGAAAGTAAAGTTGTACAAGTGTTTTACATATGTAATATAAACAAAAGTAAAGACGAGTCTTGGGGATGCTCCGTCTTCTCCAAAAGGTTGCGGTGTGCCTGTCTATCACTGACCTGAGAATACAAGCAGTTTGAAAATCAGCATAAAGCTGGTGAGTTCATAAGCGGTTTAGTTTTGAAAAGAATGAGTTCCTTTACTTTCTGGAAAAGTTGTTGATCAAGAAAATCCCATATTTTCTTATGAAAACGGTTTGATTACCCTTTGTTACAATTTCAAAAACGGTTGGTTATGTCATTCCAGGAAAATCCCATATTTTCCTTATAGTTTTAGTTATTCGTTTGTTACTTTATCCGTTTATGTGTTGTTGTACTACCCGGAAAATCCCATACTTTCCTATGTGTTGAGTTGTCTATTTGTATCTAGGTTCGTTACTGGTTGTTATGTTATCCCAGGAAAATCCCATATTTTCCTATGTGTGGTGGTTGGTTTCTTAGGTTTGATTTCGAAGTAATAGTAATTCCCATATGTGTAGTATTGGTTATGTATTCTAAACCCTTAGTTATTCTACTTTAGAATGGCTATTATTTACTAATTTAGTTGTATTTTAGAATAATTGGAATTACACAGAAGCGTACATTACAGTATTTTCGAAGTTCTGCTAAGTTCCAAAAGAGTATATTAGTTGTGTAGTCGAAGCTCTGTCGACATTCTGAGGCGGATATATTTGAAACGCAGTAGAGGTCCAGAGGTGTATTTTCGTATTAAATTCGAAACTCTGGTGACACTCAAGGGGTACACTAACTTTATATTCGAAGTCTTAGTGTAAACCAAAGGCGTCATTTCACATTCGTAGTTGTATTCGCATTCGTAGTCGTATTCGCATTCGTAGTCGTATTCGCATTCGTAGTCGTATTCGTATTCGTAGTCGTATTCGTATTCGTATTTGTATTCGTAGTCATATTCATATTTATATTCGTATTCGTATTCGTATTCGTAGTTGTAGTCGTATTCGTATTCGTATTCGTATTCATATTCGTATTCGTACTAAGTTACATTCGTATTGATCTTAAATTTGATTAGTATTATTTCTTATTCAAAGAGAATATAGTTATAACACTCTTAAAGGAAATCTATGTTTAACCTGCAATTCGAAACGTTATTTATCACAAATCTTTGGAAATCAAGACATTTAGTAAGTAAAACCATTGGGTTGAAAATCAATTTAAGTACAAAATACACTTGTACTTTTTGCTTGTATTCCCCACTAAAAACATTGAAAACAGTGAAAAAGGGTAGGGGTATGAACTCACCGGACTCGGAAATGCGACGGTTTCGGACACTAATCGTTGGTTCGGGGCTCGATTACTCGCAATGTCCATATGTAAAATGAAATATTGTCCATATATATCTAATTATATTTACAATCACTAATTATATGGAACATTATACTCCAATGAGATTAAACACTTCAAAACGAGTGTTTGGAGTGACCCGGGTGATATTTACGGACGTGTAATGGTACAAGGGACTTGGGATTTGAGTTTACTCCCCAAGAGTAAACGTTTTAAGGATTTTACAACCATGAAACACATACAAACATGAGTTCACGGCCGTGAACTCATGTTAGTGTGATTTTGAGTGCTTAATGGCTTGCTTGGACTTGGGAATTGTTGGAATGGACTTGTAAAATGCCTTGGAATAAATTTATGGAACTTATACCATTTTAAGGGAGTTCACGGCTGTAAACTTGGAGTTTACAGCCGTAAACTCTCCTATGGTCATGAATAATTATTTTGGGGCACAAGGAACAATCACATTTGATTCTAGTTAATTTTCCAAACCTTGTTATGAATTTAGGGCACCATTTAACTCACATTTAGGAGTTTACGGCCTATAAGCATGATCTATGGCCATAAACTCTTATTAAGAGGATGTTTGATGTGTTTAAGGTCCCCAAACTATTTTTAGATGGCTTTAGGATTTACCACAAGGCTATTGGTTGAGTTTCAAGGCATTTGGACATGTTACAAGGGGTTTACTCTCCATATTTGAGGGGTTTACGGCCCAAGCATGTGCCTTGGCTGTAAACTCCCATTTACTCCTCAAAATTTATGTTCATGATGTTCTAAGGCAAATACCATTATTCTAAAATTCATATCTAAGCCTTGTTTGAGTCTAGGAAGGGTTTAAGGTCTTAAAACCCTTTTAACATAGTGTTTACGGCCTAGGCACCTTCCTCGGCCGTAAACTCATTCAAATCCCTCAAAATCTATGTCTAAAGTGTTCTAAGTCCAATCCATGAAGTCATTTAGCCATATCTAAAATCTAGTTGTGGTTTGGAAGGGTTTTGTTGCTCAAAAACCCCCTTTAAATGAGTTTACGGCCTAGGATAGCTCTAGGGCCGTAAACCCATGATAATGGTCCTAATCCATGGTTTAAACTCGAATTTGAAGGCTAGAGGGGTTGTATAGCAAGTTAGGGAAGTTACCTCAAAGATTTGAAGCCTTAAATTGATGATTTGGACCCTTAAACTTGGATTTAGGAGAGAGGTTAGAGAGAGATGGTTGTGAAATGAAGCAAAAGCTTCAAATGAAAGCTTGAACACGTTTAAATAGGTCCCAAAACTTGGACATGATGGAATTCTACCCGATACTGACACTAAACGGGGCTTTTGGTCGCACCCGATTAAGTTTCCGTAACTCGGCGGGGACGTTTCTAAATTTTTTGGAATAAGCATTTTGGGCTAATTTCGTGAATTCCTAACAGGTTTGGACACTCATTAGCATCAATTAAACATATATGTTTAATTAATTTAACCCAAAAAAGACATCGGAACGAATTGATATACGACGAGTTATACGGGTAGAATGGATTTTTCGGCGATGAACAACTTCGGGTTGTTAAAGGTGCTCATAAGTTCTGAGTATAGGATTCAACCTGCACTCATTTGAATCACTTCGTGGATTTTATCACAAGTGATCATGAGACGATAATATCTTATATTATTCAAACCTAGAGATATGAGTTGTTACTATGAGTTGGTTGTACATTGATTGCACGAAAACGCATTCGGTAACTCGATGTTATAAAACATGCCTTTGTGTATGATTCAACAAGTAGTAGAACAAGCCATATGAGTCGAAGTTTATCCATTCCTTTTATCTTGGGGATAAAAGCAATATCTATGGGCCCCTCGATGATTTAGCGATGACACATGTGAGTGCTTGGCCTAGCCAAGACTGATTTGATTTGTTCAATCAGTCGGTCATCATAAATAGGAAATCGGGAAACAACAACTGAACAAAGAGAATGACTGATAATCCATGTCTCAGTCCATATGATATCTAGAATGGGGGAATATATGATCCCTTCTCTAATGGACAAGTCATTGACAAAGGTCAGAGTTCGTTGAAAAGGTCAGAGTTCGACAGCGGCTTTAAGAGCTTCGATTGCCAGTTAGGTTTTTAAGTCATAGTCAATAATAGTTTTAGACTTATCCAAGTGGGAGACTGTTGGATTAATGTCTAAGTCCATAACTATATTTGGTATGTACTTGACCCGACCTGGCATGGTCCATTTGGGTTGCACTTCCCCAACACAATTTATACGGATAGTCTTTTGAGAATAGTATATTTATGATTTATATTAATACATTATAAATTCTAATATATTAATATGGAGTCATATTATTTAATTAGTATTGATCAAGAATTAATTTAGAATTAATTAAGTGATCAAAAGGAACTAATTAAATATGGACTCTTATATATATATATATATATATATATATATATATATATATATATGGAATGGGCCAAGTTCATTTAGGTTGGGCTAAGCTATCATGGATAGTCCATGAAGTTTTAACCCACGGATCCTATGATATGAAAGGTCATGGGTATTAGGGTTTACATGGATGTAACCCTAATCCTCCATATTATATAAAGAGGCCTTTGGCACAAGAAATGGCACCAGTGTGTGAGGACATAAGAGTGTGTTGATTTTAGTGTGCATACATATTCTCTCAAGGTCCTCCAAGGTGTTTTGGTGACGTCACACCCCGAAAACCAGGGCGGAAACGTTCTGGGGCGGAGGTAACTTCATGTTCTGTATCACAACCAATGTACATAGTAAGCAAAGTAAACAACCATTACACTACATATTAGAATTTACATTTGTTTAAACGTAAAGTATTACAAGTGTTATACATATGTATATATGATCAAAAGTAAAGACGTGTGTTCTACGAACTGCATCTTCGTCAAAAGGATTTGCTGAGGTACCTGTCTAATGTGAACCTAAGAATACAAGCAGTTTGGAAATCAACATAAAGTTGGTGAGTTCATAAGTGTTTTGTTTTCTGAAAATGAACATGTTTCCTTTAGTTTTCTGAAAAAGTTGCTATCCAAGAAAATCCCATATTTTCTTATTAAGACAGTTTAATACATATAACTGTAGATTGAAAACCATGGGAATACCATCCCATATCACAGTGGGTAGTTTTAATACATAAAACTATAGATTGAAAACCATGGGATTACCATCCCGTACTAGATAGTTTTAATATGTAAAACTATAGGTTGAAACCATAGGAATACCATCCCGTACTAGATATAGATTGAAAACCATGGGAATACCATCCTGTACTAGATATAAATTGAAAACCATGGGAATACCATCCCGTACTAGATATAGGAACTATAGTTTGAAGATAAATATAAAATCAAATCCATGAATAAACATATATTAATACGTATTGTGAGTCGGGTAACCATGCTAATGATGGGTTTTAGTCAAAAGAACATCCTATGTGCTCATACAAACCCTAATGCTTGGATCTAGGTTTCTCTATTGTACATGCAATTCATCCAAGACTATAAACCCTAGATCTAGTATATGATAATCAATAATAACAATCTCACATCCTTCTAGTATTGACTTTAGAAAGCTTAGAGTCACAAATGTCACTCCTCTAATGGTTCACAAACACCAAGAGCAAGAGGATGAGGAAGATAAGAGAAGGAGGCTCTCAAAAATGTGTGGAAACCCTAGAGAACTAGTTCACCACGTTTTTGGAGCATAAGGGCTCTATATATAGTGAGGCTATTAGGGTTATCTAACAAGGAAACCCAAATTTGGATGCTTAAGCCCTAAGAAACCTATGGACTCCTTTCCTTAAAGGCCTTGAACGATTTCTAATGTGTTTCCCCATAGAATTCGTCCAACCTTATAATATAAGGCAATCCATAGCCCGATTGCAATTATCTTATAATTACAATTCCAGTCCCTTAAGTTTAATTGATCTCTTTTAGTTACAAACTTAATTCTTATTAATTCTTGACTAATATTAATTAAACAATATGATTTCTCCTTTAATATATTATTCCCATAATATATTAATAAATCATATTTAATCCTTTCTCTCCATAATTCATCCCATCAAGTTGCTTTGGTGAAGGCAACCCAAAAGGACCATACACCATCGGGTCAAGTACATACCAAAATAGTTATGGACTTAGTCACTAATCCAACAGTCTCCCACTTGGATAAGTCTAATAACTATTATGTGTATGACTTCAGATCCTGATCTGCAATCGTAGCTTTCCAAAGCCACTGTCAACTCTGATCCTATCAGATACGCGTGTCCTTTAGATAAGGGATCATATATTCCTCCATTCTAGATATCGTATGAGACATGATTTCTAATCATTCTCTCTGTACTATTTCTCGACTTCCGATTTATGACGTCTGACTAATTGAACAAATCAAATTAGCCCTAGCCCGGCCGAGCATTTACGTTTGTCATCACTAAATCATCGAGGGGCCCAAAAATATCGCTTTTATCCTGCTTTGGATAAAAGGAACGGATAAACTTTGATTCAATGCTCACTTTTACTTACTCACCGAATCACACTCAACAATATGTTTTATGACACCAAGTTACTGGAGCGTTTACATATTATCAATGTGCAACCGATTTGCAAGATACAACTCACACATCTCAGTTTTCAAGAATATAAGATGTTATCGTCTCACCAATCATTCGTGATACAATTCAGGGAGTGATCCAAGTGAGCGTGGGTTTAATCCAATGCTCAAATCATATTCATAAGTACTCATGAACGTTGCAGCAAACATTTTCTTATGTCTAATACTCTTTAGACAATCCACACACCCATTCACGACAGTCTTCACTCATACCTACTTCCAACATATGAACGACTGTGGCCCGTTCGAATAATTTGACTGTGCAAAACCAATTAAATTATTCAGGAAGTCAAAACATGCAAAGTGAAACACAAGAATAATACTAATCCCATATGGCCTCAAACCTTTGAGCATAAATAAAACACCTTTTATTGATCACCATATCGATTACTCATTATTTGTTGTTTCGGGTAATCAACTTCTTACTTGAATTATTACTACACTTGTCCCATGCTCCTAGCATGCACACAATGTTTACATATGGTTCTTACTTTGTGAAATAGATCAAATGAACACATTTCCAATCATACTCATTTCACAACTCCTAATCCTTTTTCCATAAGTGAAATAATATCAAATTCTTGCCACTTATGGAATATGCTAGATTCTAACATTTTATGCAATGATCCTTTCGTAATGTCATAGCACAAAAGTCACAATGACTATTGCCAATGAAATTACAAAGTCCTCTATCGGAGATTGTTACAAGACAATTCCTTAGATATGATGTTTCTCACTCAAATTACATTCCTTTGAACATCCTTTTGCATAAACGTTTCTAATTTATACATTGATTCTCAATATCCAACTCCCAATATAGAAACGTTTCCATATTTTCCATATGACAACTTATTCCAAATAGAATCTTTTCTATTCATAATAATGTCGATATAGTCCATCCAATACTATACTTCCAACTACTCACAAGCGACCAATCCTCGTCGAACTTTGGATTGTCCTTTGATAGTTGTTTAATTATATTAGTGTCACACCCCCAAACCTGAACGGCGGAAACGTTCGGGACGGATGACTTCATGTGGTAACGTAACAAATGAATACATAGTAAAGAAAGCAATACAACCATCATATATATAATTGAAAGTTTACATTTGTCAAAAGTTACATGTTCAAAAACCAATTACAATATGATGTCAAAATATGAGATTAAACTGGCGCCACAACATCTCTTCTTCAAAAGCATATTAGTACCTGAAATTACTGAATCCCTGGGACATACAAGAAATTTTGAAAGAGTAGATCAACATTTAAGCTGGTGAGTTTCATAAGTATTAAATGACAATGTTTGTATGAAATGAAATGTTTTGTCCTTGTTTGTTTGTTTCTAGAAAATCCTATATTTTCTACTAGTATAAAAGTAGCCTTCTCTCAAGACCAATGTTTGTTTCTAAAAATGTATGTAAGTGTAAAATAACCAATATGTTTGAAAACCTCGTAAATCAATGCATTTTTAATACCTCATGTGAGTTTTATAACCATACTATTGACTCAGAATGCCTATACACAACGTTCTTCAGGTGTTGGAATGTTATGACGTTTGTCACCCCAAATGATGGACTGTAGCTAACAGTCAAGGCGCGGGTTGTCAAGACCGTATAGATCTATACACAAACACCATGCTTCCCCTCCAAGGGATTCTGGTATATAATACAGGACTTGAAATATGTACTTGAACGTACGTGAAGTTAATGTCTCACAAACCGTGGTATAAAAACATATTTACGTGCTAAAATGTTCGTTTGTTCTTGTATATGAAAGTGACTTCTTGAAAATCGTGTTTCTAGTTTGTAAAAGTTAGCAATATCCTCATAAAACTATACCTATTATAGTTTTCTAAAAGTGTGTCTCGTTTGTTTAGAAATACCTAGAAAAGAAATGAATTGTTATGAAAATATAGATTTTTGTAGAGCCTAAGATAGACAAGTATACATTTAATCTAAGAAAATGTTTAGTTTATACATGCATTACAACAATTTATATTTCAAAAGATAGAATGCTATTGTAAAATATTTTATATACGAAAATTTCCTATAAAGTTTATAAATCACATATGATTTGGTTAAATAAAAGCATATAATAATTCTTTATATAACACACGATGATACTCGTGTGTTTAACTTGTATCCCCCCCCCCTTGAAAGCATATAAAAGCATTTATAGAACATTTAAAAGGTTAATTAAGGGGTATGAACTCACTTGAAAGTTTGAAGAAAGCCAGATGGAAACCGGGCAGAGTTTCGTCTCGGGAAACGGATTTTTCTCAGGATTATCGGGAATCTCGGGAGTAAAAACGACCTTCTGGACTTGAGCAAAATGACCGAGGCTTCGGGTTAGAACGGGCACGGAAAACGAGGCAAGAACGCACAAGAGAGGAGAGAAATGGAGCCCTTTCTTCGGAACCCTCACATCCCTTTTATAGGGGTTGGAACCGCCTCGGTACGTAGGGCGTACGTGGGTACGCGGGGCGTATGCGTACGTCATGCATGACCGAGTCCTCGACTGCCTCGGGCTTCAGATGGGACAAGGGGTAGCTTCGCATAGGTCGGGACGTGGACGATCCGAGGACTAGGCCTTGAGTACACGGGACGTACGAGGGTACGCAGGGCGTACTTCGGCCCTATCTGCTGACTCCTCTTCGGATATTACCAAGAGTTTATAATTAAATTTATATTTAATTTAATTAATAAACTTCTAAAATTCATATCTTCTTCATACGAATTCCGTTTTCGATGGTCTTTATATCCACGCGTAGGTGAGACTACGCTCTACAACTTTCGTTTAGACTCCGTCGGCAAATTTTGAAATTATTTTTATTATTTATTTTTAAAAGGTCGTGTTTAAGGAATTTCTTTAGAAATTCATAACTTCTTTATCTGACGTCGGTTTTTGCCAGACTTTTTACCGCTGAATTACCATTGTTGAGACCTTCGATTCTCGTTTAGGTCATTCCGGCTAAAAGTCGCTCGATCTCCGATTCGAGTTTTTAGCTGTCTGTTGCTTTGCCGAACTTGGAAAAATCATAACTTCAATATACGAAGTCGGATTTGGGCGTTCTTTTTACGTACGATCACGGTTTAATGACATTAAACATAGTAGGAATTTAAATAGAAACTTTTTGGACATATTATTATCAAAGTTAATTTCATTAACTCAACGGTGGTTACAATACTTGACTTTTTAGGTCATTAAAAAGAGTTGAAATATCGGGTTGTCACATTATCCCCCCGTTAGAGGGAATTTCGTCCCGAAATTTAAAATAGTAAAGATACTAGTGGATCAGAGAAAAAGATGAGGGTACTTTTGTTTCATTTGATCTTCGCGTTCCCATGTGAATTCAGGTCCCCGCTTAGCGTTCCAGCGAACCTTCACGATGGGTATGCGACTTTGTTTTGTTTGTTTAACCTCTCGGTCCATGATTTCTACCGGTTCTTCCACAAAGTTGAGGCTCTCATTGATATCGATCTCGTCGAGTGGAATAACAAGAGTCTCATCGGACAGACACTTTTTCAAGTTCGAGACATGGAAGTTTGGATGTATGTTACTACGTTCACGTGGTAGGTTAAGTTTGTAAGCCACATGGCCGATTCTAGCAAGAATCTCGAAAGGCCCTATGTATCTTGGATTTAGTTTCCCACGCTTCCCAAAGCATATTAAACCTTTCCACGGTGAGACCTTCAATAGAACGTGGTCTCCTACCTGGAATTCCAAAGGTTTCCTCCTTAGGTCAGCATAGCTTTTCTGTCGGTCTCTGGAGGCTTTCAACCGTTCACGAATTTGAACGATCTGCTCTGTCGTTTCTCTTATGATTTATGGACCGGTGAGAGTGCTTTCAGGAACTCGTCCTCTAGTTAACTGGGTATCGCCAACTTCAGTCCAGCACAGAGGGGATCTGCACTTTCGACCATAGAGGGCTTGAAACGGAGCAGCCTTTATGCTTGTATGATAACTATTGTTGTATGAAAATTCGACAAGGGGTAAATGGATATCCCATGCCTTTCCAAAGTCAATCACACAGGCTCTCAGCATATCTTCCAAGGTTTGTATCGTTCTCTCACTTTGCCCGTCTGTTTTTTGGGTGGTAGGCTGTACTCATATCTAGCCTAGTTCCCAGGGAACTTTGTCGTGACTGCAAGAATCTTGAAGTGAATCTACTATCTCTATCGGAGATAATGGATATCGGAACACCGTGCAGTCACACTACTTCCCTTATGTAAGTTCTTGTAAGCTTTTCCATTTTGTCAGTCTCCTTGATTGGTAGGAAATGCGCGGATTTGGTCAATCTGTTGACGATGACCCATATGGTATCAAGTCCACCCGTTGTCTTGGGCAACTTTGTTATGAAGTCCATAGTAATTCGTTCCCATTTCCATTCTGGTATCTCCGGTTGTTGTAGTAGTCTTGACGGTTTTTGATACTCGACCTTAACCTTTGCGCAAGTAAGGCATTTACTTACGAAGGTATCAATTTCTACTTTCATGTTAGGCCACCAGTACAGTTTCTTAAGATCCAGATACATTTTATCTGAACATGGGTGAACGGAATATCTTGTGTTGTGTGCTTCGGTCATGACTACGTCTCTGAAACCACCATGTTTCGGTGTCCAGATTCGGTCCATGAGATAATATCCTCCGCCACCCTTGATTTCTAGATTCTTTTCCATTCCTCGCAGGGATTCACCCGCCACATTTTCAGGTTGCAAAGCTTCCATTTGTGCCTCCTTAATTTGTTTGGATAAGTGGGAATGGATAGTCATAGTCAGAGATTTGACCCTCCGACCAGTGTATTTCTTTCGACTGAGGGCGTCAGCCACCACGTTGGCCTTGTCAGGATGATAACGAATTTCACATTCATAGTCATTGAGTAACTCAACCCATCGTCGTTGTCGCATGTTGAGTTCCTTCTGATTAAAAATGTGTTGAAGGCTCTTGTGATCGGTGAAAATAGTACTCTTTGTGCCGTATAAGTAGTGTCTCCAGATCTTCAGAGCAAATACTACTGCTCCTAACTCAAGATCGTGGGTCGTATAGTTCACTTCGTGTGTCTTAAGTTGTCGGGAGGCATAAGCAATAACCTTCCCTCTCTGCATAAGAACACAACCAAGTCCTTGGTTTGATGCATCACAATACACTACGGAATCTTCTATCCCTTCGGGGAGGGATAGTATCGGTGCGGTGCACAAGGCCTGTTTTAGCGTTTGGAACGCCTTTTCTTGTTTCGCTTCCCAGTCAAAGGACATGCCTTTCTAGGTTAATGTAGTAAGAGGTTTCACAATGCTAGAGAAGTTCTTTATGAATCTGCGATAGTAGCCGGCGAGACCTAGAAATTGACGAATCTCTATAGGTGTCTTTGGTGCCGACCAGTTCTCAATGTCCTTAATTTTGGAGGGGTCCACGTGTATCCCTTTCTCGCTAACAACGTGGCCCAAAAATTCGACTCTTCAAATCCAAAATTCGCATTTAGAGGACTTCGCATAGAGTTTCTCCGATCGCAGTGTTTCTAGGACTTTTCGTAGGTGCTGACTATGCTCTTCCTTACTTCGGGAGTAGATAAGTATATCATCGATAAAGACGATGACGAACTGATCCAAGTAAGGACGACATACCCTATTCATTAGGTCCATAAATTCGTAGTGTCCATAACGAGTTCGGAAAGATGTCTTGGGAATATCCCCTTCTAGTACTCGTAATTGGTGATATCCGGATCGTAGATCTATCTTTGAGAAGTAGTTTGCTCCCTGAAGTTGATCAAATAGGTCGTCAATACGGGGTAGAGGATAACGGTTTTTGACCGTAAGTTTGTTCAGTTCTCTGTAGTCAATGCACAGACGGAACAATCCGTCTTTCTTCTTTACGAACAAGACCGGTGGTCCCCAAGGTGAGAAACTTGGTCTTAAGAATCCTTTTTGAAGGAGTTCATTAAGTTGAGTGCAAAGTTCCTGCATCTCTGCTGGTGCGAGACGATAAGGCGATTTTGCTACTGGGGTAACCCCTGGAACTAAGTCGATTCTAAACTCGACTTGGCGTTGTGGTGGTAATCCCGGTAGTTCTTCTAGAAAGATATCGGGAAAGTCGCGTACTTCTGGAATGTTCTTGATGTCCTTCAGTTCCTGACTTGTATCAACGATGTGCGCTAGGAATGCTCGACAATCCTTCCGCAAACACTTTCGAGCTTGGATGCATGAAATGATGCGAAGGGTTGTACTTGATTTGTCGCCGTAAATCACTAATGTTTCGTTGTTAGGGAGATTAAGACGAACTGCTTTCTCAAAGCACATGATGTCGGCGCGAAGAAGACTCAACCAATCCATGCCGACTATGACGTCGAAACTCTTAATTTGGACCGGCATGAGATTGATTGGGAAAGAATGACCGTCTAAAGTTAACGTACAGTCCATGTATATGCAGTTAGTGTTTTCGGTTTTTCCATTGGCCATCTCTACAGTGAATGATTTTTCTAACTTGCTAGGTTTAGGTTTAAGTAAGTGAATAAAGTTTTGACTCACGAAGCTTCTCTCCGCTCCACTATCGAATAATATGCATGCATATGAACTATCTAGAAGGAACGTACCAGCAACTACAGTCGGATCAGCTACGGCTTCATCGTGGCCTATAGCTAAAACTAGTCCCACCACGCCGGTATTTGCTGCCTTTGGGCAGTTCCTCTTGTAGTGGCCCACCTCGCCACAACCATAGCAAGTCTGGCCTACACCCGTGTTGGGAACTTGAGTGATCGGCTTTGCGGGATCCTTGTAGAAACGGGCAGTGTGTCCCTTTCTGTTGCAGTTGGAGCACTGCATTTCCCGACAAGGTCCATGATGGTGGTAAGTGCATTTGGTGCACTTTGGAAGACTTCCCCCATAAGTCTTTGTTGGGTAGGGATTTGTAGGGATTGTAGTAGGTACAGTGGCAGCATTCACTGAGACCGGTTGTTTCTTCGCGGATTCTTGGGAAGACCCACCCTTCCCTTTATTCCATACCCTCTTCTTGTTATTGTTGTTGTTGTTGTTGTTGTTGTTGTTTCCCTTTTGTGATTCTGGTGTAGCAACCGTTGAGTTCTGATGACCTCCATAATCAACAAGAGATTGTGCCAGTTCCTTGGCACTTTCAAAAGTGTCAGGTTTTGAACCTAACACGCTTGACCTAATTTGGGGAGATAGTCCCCAAATGTATCTCTCTATTTTCTTACTCTCAGGAGCAGTCATATCTGGGCAAAGGATTGCCAGCTCGCAGAACCTGTTGGTATAAGTCGCGATGTCGTTACCAACCATTCCAAGAGTTCAGAGTTCGTGCTCGAGTTTTTGAATCTCTCCTCGTGGACAGTATTCTCTCATCAGCATGACTTTTAAGCTTTCCCAGCTTATGGAGTTTGCCACTAGCAGGGTAAGTACCTTAACGTGGCCATTCCACCAAGTGAAAGCTCTATCAATAAGGGTGAAAGTTGCAAATTTGACCTTGCTGTGCTCGGGACAGGAGCAGATTTCAAAGACTGATTCCGTCCTTTAAATCCACTGCCTCAGAGCTATCACACCACCAGTTCCATAAAACATCCGGGGTTTGGCATTAGTAAAGTCCTTATAGGTGCATTATCGGGGTTGCCCATGACTCTCGCCGTGGTTGGATAGGTGTGTGTGATAAGTTATAAAATAAACTTGAAGATCGATTAGATCTTTGTAACAGGTATTACGATGAACACAAAATAGTAAATAAGACAAGTATGGATCAAAATATGCCGAATGATTAATTCAAACAATCCTCAGCAGAGCTCGACTAAGAACTTCCACTGTAGAGGATTTAGGGTTACAAGAACGATAATAAACTTCTGAATAATTCTCTGATCTATATTTTCTATCGTTTCAATCGCTCTATCATTCGTTTCCCTAAGATGCATGCAAGCACCTATATTTATAATAAACCCTATCAAGCTCACGGTTGGACAGGCCCAAACCGGAGTTACAAAACTGGACTAACTAGCGAGCCCAATCAACGCAATACATAACAAAAAACGACCCAACAATCTCCCCCTTTGCGTCAAATTGGAGCAAGACTACTTCTTCTTCTTGCTTGGGCCAGCAGCGGGAACTTTCTTCGTGGTATCAAACAAACGAGAGATTAGCGCAAGTACCAATGTATCATGTCGTCGAAGTACTTGACATCAGCCGCTGAGTTTTGCTTGCATCTGTAGATGATCCCCAACACATGCTCTAGGCAAGCAGTGGTGTACAGATGTTTATCAGCTAAGGCAAAAAGACATTTCTGTCCTTCGTTCCTAGTGAACATGACTGAATTCCGCCTCGAGTCAATTTTGCCCATCTGCATTTGGTTCAGATCACTGGCAGAGCAAGCGGGAGAGATTTTTGGTTTCTTCTTAAGTACGCTTGCTATCTCCTGATCCATCAGTGCAACTTCCATGATGTAGCACACCAACATCCTCTTGAGATGGTCGATGATCGGACTATATTCAGCTTCGTTGGTCAGAAGAATGTTGTGCAAGATTATCTAATCATGGGGATTGAGGTTCGGAAGATCTGCTAAAGAAATGGCATGTTCGGTTTTGTCAGACCCCCGAAGCACCTTGAACCGAACGTTGATGAAGTTCCCTTCAGTGTACACCTTCAAGACCCGAACGTTGATAATCTTCTGAGCGCTCCAAGTCTGATATGGAGGATGAGCAGCCTTCAGATAAAAATTAATCAAGTCCCGATTAACCTGTGGATGAGGATGAGGGAACTCGGCAACGTTGGAGAAAGCGTGAAAGATGAACGCCATTCGGGTCAGTGGCATGTCGAACTGAGAATCGACAGTGTTGGAACAGTCAAGTGAAATAACAGGTTCCAGCCACAAGATGCTTGGAGTATCGACGGCTTCCTTTATCATCCTCTCAAGAGTTCAGACAGGAAAAAGAGTTTTCCTACTCTCAAGAAGGTCGTGGGCTTCCTTCTGTTTTCGTTCAGCTTCTTCAGCTTCTCTAGCCACACGAGCACTATCATCAGCCTCATTGTGTCGACTTCTACGCTTCAACAAGTCGGAAATGGTTTCTTTGTCTTCTTCCTCTTCTTCCTCATCAATATTTTTTCCTTTGTCTTTCACACCCGAACCGGAGGCTTCGCCTACTGGAGGAGGTTCGGTGGTGTGAGTTGCCTTTAAGGATGGAGGTGGTTGAGACATGGACTCCTTTTCTCCCCCTTGTTTCGGAATGGACACGAAATCAAGTAGCCCTTCAATTTTGCTTAGCAGGGCAAGGGCGGGAGCGAGCTTCTCTGCAAGGTCTCGCCTCACAGTGTAGTTCAGTATGGGATCATGTGCTTCAAGGATGTTGGATATGGCAGAGTGGACATCCGAAACACACAACTTAATCACCTCCCTTTCGGACCGAAGAGAATCAACTTCCTGTTGAGAATTATAGAGTTGGAACGCTCTTGACCATCAGAGCAGTGGTCTTCTTGGCTAAAACATCCATCAACGAGTTCTCAGCAACCAAATCTTCTTGGAGCTTTGAGAGACGCTCGTCAATAGTAGCACGAAATGTTGAGTTGTCGTCGGAGAGCGTTTGACGAAATGAAGCGAAGGACTTCAACTCAGTAGAGACAGACGTGGCCAACTGATGAACAATCGGTTCCAACGTAGTCTTAGCGACATTTGCACTCTCCTGTAAAGACGTTAACAGGGCAGAGGCATCAGAAAATAGTTTATCGACTTTTTCGGTCGTAGCCTGACAGGCTTTTGTTGAGGCATCAATGGCGGAGGTTGCAGAAGCGAGAGAATCTTGCTGAGCCTTTGAGAAAGCATCAACAATCTTCTGAACAACAGCGTCAGAAAGTGATGACTAAGACGTGGAAGAAGAGGCAATGAGCAAGTCAACCTTGTCATGGAGCTCCTTGAGATGTTTCTTTGTAACCGGAGCATCGTCATCATCATCGCTCTGCACTTGAAACAGACTATAGTAGACCGAGTCAAACGTTATGTTTTCCCCGCCAAGGAATGTTTCGTCTCCCTCGGAGGCGTGACCGGGAGATGGTGGTGATGGAGAAGCTGGTGGTACAGTAGTATGGGTAGGTTCGGGTTGGGTTGTTTCGGGTGTAGGTGTGGGGGTAGGTTCGGTTGCATCAGTATGAACCCCCGTATCAAATACGTTGGCTCTAACATCTGTAGTGGATGTTGTGGTTGCATCGGTGAATATTGGTGGTGGCATTGGGATTGAAGTGTTTGGAATGTGTGTAAAAGGGTTTATGGTGCGAATGGAAGTAGGAATAGTTTAAGGAGGAGAGGGAATTGGAGAAGGAGCGATATGAATTTCAGGGGTAGGAGATCGGGGTGGAGTGTTGCCTCGTGGAGAGTCATCAGAATCCGAACTCTCTCCCTCAGACTCGTTTGAGGAGGAAGCGATAACCAGCTTTCTGCTGGGTTGGGTTTTTCGCCTCTTTTGCTGCGGAGACTGGGCAACCTTTGTGGGTATCCTCTTCTTTGGAGAAGGGCCTTTAGCCCCTTTCACCACCTGTTTCCCTTTTTCAGCCTTCTTGCCTCTTGGAGTAGGCTTGTAGGCATCGTGAATCGACTTCAACATCTCCGGAGTGAGATCCCTCGGACCAGAACGCTTGAATCCTTTGTACGTCTGTATAATCCGGCTATCAGCTGGAACATCTCCATACATGGTTTTCGGAATAGAACCGTTGAATGGAAACTTGGATGCGTCTGAGATAATAATCTTCGTGGTATGGAATGTACCAATTGAAGACATTGGAGCACCAGCGACAATGGGGACGTGGTACTTGTCCATCACCCATTTCGTTACCAAAGTCCAGAACCTGGCGTAAGAAATTTCAGAATGCCTGGATGTAGACGAGAGACTCTGGATGAGTTGTTGCCACAGAACAGACCCATAATCTATGTTGATGCCATTGTAGACACCATACATTATTGACAGAAATAACCGACTGGCCCCGTCAGATCCAGAGCTTCTTTCAGATAACCCTTTGAAAAGAACAGTGAACATCCCGTTCCACTGTGGAGGCAGGCACGACTTCTTGAATTTTGCGACTGAAGTAAGCATCTCCGTATAACCCATGTTGTAAAACATATTAAACAAGTGCCCCAGTGGAATCGTCTCAGGATTAACCCTCGTAGAGTCAGCTTCAAACCCTAACAGGGAGCAAAATCGTTGCTTGGAAATTGACGCTTTGTGCAGAAAAACGTCAAATAAGATTCTGTTAACCGCTTTCTCATAGTGAGCAGTCGCAAAGATTTGCGACAAGAACTCCATCGGAACGGATTCTGCTCTTGTAAGTGCAGGAGCAATCGGCGAAAACTTCAAACACTCGATAATCGGGAACATGAAGGCATCGTAAACGTGAGGAGATAAATCGATTATCAGACTTTGTTGTGGGCGAATAGGCAGAATGTGGGATGTTGCATGAACGGAAGATGAATTTGCCATTGCTTGAAGAAAGTGGAGAAGATGATGAACAGTGAAGGTTCAGGGATTTCTTGTGCTTTGGGAATTTTAATTGCAGTAAAGAGGTAAACGGTAGAGGATGTTGCCTTTTATACTGTGGGGTAAGGAGAGAGAAAGATCTTCCCAAATCTTCTATCGAAAAATGAAGAGTTTTCCGGAGTTGACTGATGCGTGACAGTTGGGATAGCCGATGATCACGCATGAGAGAGAGTGTCAGATTCCAAAGAACACGCCTCCCATCAAGCGCCGTTTGGATATGAACCGTTTCAGATTCACACGCGCCTTTCTTGCGTCGTTGGAGATTAAACGCTTCCGATTCTCACGCATGCCCTTTTAGCGTCGTTTGAAATCAAATTGATTAGACTCCCGCCTGAGTCAGCACGCCTTTATCTTATCCCTTTAAATTGTAACGGCATCTTTTGAAAAATATCGCCACGTGGATTAAAATCAACCATAACCTTTAATCGACTGTCAATCCAATTAAAATGCCTTGTAATTAATAAAACCTGAATTTTGGAAAATCAAAGATTTTCGTGCTAAGGGTGTAAAAGAAAAGAAATAAAGCAATAATTTTTGAGAAAAGTGTGATGTCAATAAAGACACGAAACAAATGATCTCGGGCACGAATCTCTTCCTTCAAAGTCAAGAGAGACCTTAAAGTGTTGGTGTGGTATCCCGTTGAATGACGATCAAACACTTGTTAAGAAGTATTGAAAGGCTTCTTTTAATTAGGCTCATTAGGGTGGCTTTCGCTTCGATTCAACATTCCAAATCTTGATATAAGATTGAAAGTGAACGAAGTACTTGTGAGACCGGTGTAGTCTGTTGAACAAGTAGGTTGGTAATAATTTAAAGTGGCTGGGAATATAAAATCTCAACAAAAATTAAAAACTGGATCCCAAGTGAAGAAATGTTATGGTTTTTAACAATTTCATAGGAATCACACAAAAGAAAATTTTGAGATTTCATGAAGATACGTCCGTCAATTCATCAGTGAAAACTAGAGCAAATTAATTGTTCACCGTCAATTCGTATTGGGTATTGAATTTTGGGTTTCACTTAGATCGTAGTGACACGAAACTAAGATCATAAACACAGAAATTGTGTAACCATAAACCTCAGTGGTAATTTATGAGAGTCTCAAGGGTTACTTTTGTGAAACGAAAGTGATGGAGAAATGCAATTTAGATGGTGTAACAAAACAAAGTACCTCTGCTGTGAAAAACTGGACCAAGCAGAAAACTCTTATCTCATGTGAGAAGAGAGTTAGGTAGCTCATGATTAGAATAAATAAGAAAGCCTAATTGGGAAGACAAGGTTTGTTTATACCAAGTTAGTAAGGCCTATTATTCAGAATCAAGTGAGGCTTTGGACACACACAGCAACATGCTTCTAGGGACACTTAGCTAATTCAATAATTTCCCCATAAACGAACACACACATAAAATTAAAGCCAAAAAGAAAATAAAGAACAAAATATTTTTGGAGTTTTTGAATTTTTAAAAGATGAAATAAAAATAAAAAAGACAAAAGAAATAATAAATAAAAAAATTACTGAGAAAAAAAATTTGGAAGGAAAATAGGAAAGAAAAAATGATTAAAAAAAACTTTGGAACCGAACCCGAGCGTTCGGTTGATTTCGGTTGTTAAAAACTTTGGAACCGAACCCGAGCGTTCGGTCTATTTCGGGTAAGAAAATTTTTGAAACCGAACCCGAACGTTCGGTCTATTTCGGTTACCAAAGAAAATAGATTTTCAAAAAGAGAATAACTTTGATGATAAAATAAATGCAATTGGAACAATTATACATAAGATATACAACCAAGAAAACTACCTTTAATTGATGAGCAAAAAGCAGATTAGTCAACCGAACCCGAGCGTTTGGTTCATTTCGGTAAATTAGTACAAGACCCGAACCCGAACGTTCGTTCTATTTCGCTTCTTACTGTTGAGTTTGAGAGGTAATGTTTGGTACTGACTCCGATTCCATCATACCTAGCCCTTGTAAAATTTTGTTGAACGATGCTTCAGGAAGAGCTTTGGTGAAGATGTCAGCCAGTTGATCAGTGGTTCGAATAAAATGAATTTCAACGTTCCCATCTTCCACATGATCTTTAATGAAGTGATACCGCAGTGCTATGTGCTTAGTCTTCGAGTGTTGCACTGGGTTATGACAGATCCTTATTGCACTTTCTGAGTCGCAATATAGTGGGATCTTTTTCATATTGAGTCCATAATCCCGGAGTTGACTTTGGATCCAAATCACTTGAGAAGTACAGGAGGCAGCTGCAATGTATTCCCCTTCAGCTGTAGATAAAGACACACATGTTTGTTTCTTTGATTGCCAACTAACTAACTTTCCGCCTAGGAATTGGTAGCCTCCCGTGGTGCTTTTCCTGTCTAGTCCACAACCTCCAAGGTCTGCATCTGAGTAGGCTTGAACGAAGAAGCCTGAGTTGGATGGATACCATAGGCCTAAAGAGGTAGTTCGCTTGAGATAACGGAGTATGTTTTTCACTGCAAGCATATGAGGTTCACGCGGATTCGCCTGAAATCTAGCACAGTAACAAACAGAGAACATGATATCAGGCCTGCTAGTAGTAAGATACATCAGTGAACCGATCATCTGGCGATATAGCGTAATATCAACTGCTGGCTTATCCAATGATGGAGTAAGCTTGGTGCCGAACGCCATTGGAACTTTAACCTTTGAATCTCCCATCATGCCAAATTTTGCAAGGAGAGTCTTCGTGTAAGCTTCCTGATTAATAAAGATGCCTTCGGGTCCCTGTCTAATATTTAAACCAAGGAAAAAGTTAATTGGACCCATTGAGCTCATTTCAAATTTAGTCTCCATCAGCTTTCTGAATTCAGCCGTTAAGCTAGGATTCGTTGAGCCAAAGATGATATCATCGACATAAATTTGAACAATCATAAGGTGGTTACCTTCCTTCTTACGAAAGAAGGTTGGGTCAACCGAACCTTGTTTGAATTTGGACATCTTTAAAAACTTTGTTAGCGTTTCATACCAGGCTCTCGGAGCTTGTTTCAGTCCATATACGTCTTTGTCCAAAATATAACAATGATTAGGGTACCTTTCATTTACGAATCCAAGAGGTTGCTCGACGTATACTGTTTCTTCAAGTTCTCCATTCAGAAATGCACACTTGACATCCATTTGGTAGACCTTAAAGTTTTGATGTGCAGCATAAGCAAGAAATATTCTAACGGATTCCAGCCTAGCTACAGGAGCAAAAGTTTCTTCATAGTCAATTCCTTCCTCCTGACAGTATCCTTTTACTACCAAACGTGCTTTGTTTCGTATCACATTCCCTTCCTTGTCCATTTTGTTTCTGAAGACCCATTTGAGACCAACAACTGAGGCATCTTGAGGAGTTGGAATGAGGCGCCAAACGTTGTTCCTTTCGAATTCATTCAGTTCGTCTTGCATAGCTTGAACCCAATCGGAGTGATCAAGAGCAGTGTTAACTGTCTTTGGTTCAACTTTTGAGACGAAGGAGTTGAACATACATAATTCTACTTTTGAAAACAAGGAAGTTTGTTTTGCCTTTAGTTGTGATCGGGTCAGGACTTTTTCAGAGACATTACCAACAACCTGCGAAATAGGATGATCCCTGGTCCATTTGACGAGAGGAGGATAATTTGGATCATAAGATGGATCCAATTCAGTGTTTACCATCTCTTCCAGTTCAGATTGACTACCATCATCTTCAAGTATATCAGCATTCTCCCCCTCGACAGATAAGCTTTCTGATGTTTCTTGAGTTTCTGGAGCTACAGGGGTTTCGGGTGGTGTCATGCTTTCAGGTGTTGATGCACCTTCGGGTGGTGAGGTACTTTCGGTTGTTGAAGTGAATTCGGGAGCAGCTTGAGAGTTGTTCTCCCCCTCAACATGTGAGCTCGGTTGTGATGACGAAGATGAATCCTCCCCCTCAACTGAAGCATTGTGCTGTGGAAGTTCGTTGGAACTGAATACTCCTTCATTCATTCGCGTTGTAGCATCTTCGACAAGTTGCTTCAGATGTTCTACCCTGTTGTCAGCTGCGCTGGCTTCCGAGAGAATGGCATTCTCTGGTTCATCAAATAACTCGACGAACTTCTCAAAGAGGTTTGCGATTGAGGCTGTGACTCGGCCAGTTTGAGGAAAGATTTCTCCAGTTGTGTCTTCGTTGGCCTTTAGCTTTTTGACATAGCTATCATCAAAAGTCACGTAATAAGTTTCTTCTATTTTCCTCGAGCGCTTGTTTAATACCCTGTATGCTTTAGAAGTGAGAGAATAGCCCAGAAAAATCCCTTCATTGGCTTTGACATCGAACTTGTTACGATGTTCTTTAGAATTGAAGATGAAGCACCGTGAGCCGAATACATGGAAAAATTTGACATTTGGCTTCCTGTTGTTGATGATCTCATAGGGAGTGAGAGTGAATCGCTTATTGAGATATGACCTGTTCTACGTAAAACAAGCAGCAACAATAACATCAGCCCAAAAATATAAAGGTAAAGAAGCAAAACTTAGCATGCTTCGGGCCACTTCACACAAAGATCGGTTTCGTCTTTCGACAATCCCGTTTTGTTGAGGAGTGTAGGGAGCTGAGAAGTTATGACTGGTTCCTCTGTCGGCTAAGAATTCTTCGAATTCTTTATTTTTGAACTCTAGACCATTATCGCTCCTGATGTTGCGAACGACTTTCTTTAGCTGTACTTCAATCTGCTTGATAAACGTCTTCAGCTTGAGAGTCGCTTCAGATTTGTGCTTCAGAAAGAACACCCATGTAAAACGTGAGAAATCATCAACGATGACAAGAATATACTTGCTACCTCCGATGCTTTCGATAGATGATGGACCACACAAGTCAATGTGAATTAACTCTAATGTTTCAACAACTTTAGTGTTCACAATCGATGGGTGACTTTGACGACTCTGCTTCCCCATTTCACACGCAACACATAAATGTTCTCTATCGTACTTGAGCAATGGAAGACCTCGAACATGACCTCCAGTGACAAGTTTGTTGATGTCCTTAAAGTTGAGATGAGAGAGCCTTCGGTGCCACAGCTAGCTTTCGTCAGATTGTGCTTTGGATAACAGGCAGATAGCTGGATTCCCTTTGATGGTTTTGAGGTTCAGGGGAAACATTTCGCCTTTGCGCTCCGATTTGAGAATAACTCTTTTCGTTTTCTTCTCAATTATCTCCGAACCCTCATCATCGAATGAAACCTGGAGACTGGTACCTCCAACAAGCTGAGATACACTGATGAGGTTGTGTTGTAGTCCCTCAACATATGCAACCTTCCTAATCATAAAATCACCATTTGTAATCATTCCATAACCTTTAATGGTGCCGAAGGAGTTGTTCCCGAACTTGACATTTCCACTGTTTGAAAGAGACTGAAACTCAGTTCCTCCTTCCTTCTTGTCATGTGACGTGAGCAGCCACTGTCAATATACCATTCTTCGTCAAACTGCTCGTCACTGATAACCTGCAAAAATTAAGCAGATTTAGGAACCCAAAGTTTCTTGGGTCCACGTGAGCCTTTCATAGGAACATGAATAGTAAGAGAGATGTTAACAAGATATGTTCTTTTTATTAAAGTTGTTTCATCTTTCTTTTTAATGGTGAGAACCTTAATTTTATTAGGATTTGTTACTTTCGGTTTGGATTCTAGTTTAGGCACTAGGACATTGCAATGCTTTTGATTGGTTTTGACTGAGGAAACCTTCGATTTTCCTTTCAAATCTGTTGAACATTTTGTATTTTGAGTATTCACAGAATTGGATTTAGAATGAGGTTGAGAGGAATTAGAAGAATTAGAAGAAGAAGAACGGGAGAAGTTAGACTGAGATGAGTTCTTGGCTTGAGATTCTAAGTGACCCTTTTGTTTTTGAGCATTAGTGGGACCGAACCTAGATCTTTGTTCTCTTTTGCTCTCAGAACCGAACCTCTGCTTTCGGTTGATAGTGTTTTCTGAACCGAACCTTTGCTTTCGGTTGTCAAATTTTTCAGAACCGAACGTATCCTTTCGGTTGTTTTGACCTTCATAATCGAACCTCTCCTTTCGGTTGTTATGACTTTCTTGTGACCTAACAGTGTTTTTCTCTGACTTTAAATTTCTGTCATGATAAGAGAAATGTGCATTTTGAGATCGCCAATACTGTTTTCTTTCAGAGAGATTCTTCTTGTATCTCTGAATCCTTTGTTGTTTCTGATTTCTCACGTACTTCGGCTGACGATGGATATTCGCTTTTTGTTTTTGCTTTTTGTCAGTAGGTTCACTTTGAACTGACGAAGTTTCGCTTGAAGGAGTGACTTCTTTTGCAGGAACTCCTTTTTCTTCAGGAACATCTTTTGTACCACTAGTACTTGGCACATCGAAGCTATCAGGCTTGTTCAAAGGCTCTGGCACATATGTGCCTTTGGTTTTCCATGGAGTCCTTTCTGACAAACGAACTGTTTCGTCAGCATTGTCGATAGGAGCAGACCAAAAGAACTCATCACAACCATCAGCATTGTCTTCGTTTACAATGGCTGTGAGTTCGGTTGTCTGATGTTCTGTTACGCCTGTAACTTTATACACCTGATTTGGAGTAGTTCTCACCTTTTGGTATACAACAACCTTTTCTTCAAGGATCGGGGACTTTTGTTGGGACAGACGAGCAAACTCCACAAAATTTTCTGAAATAAGATTTTTGTGGTTTTCGGGTTCGCTCTTGACAAACTCTGAACAATCAACT
Source organism: Lactuca serriola (assembly GCF_051521515.1). Lineage (NCBI taxonomy): Eukaryota > Viridiplantae > Streptophyta > Magnoliopsida > Asterales > Asteraceae > Lactuca > Lactuca serriola. Next base: position 238,983,057 of record NC_136410.1, read on the forward strand.
GTGTCTTCAACAGAAATTTCACTCATATCATCGTCCTCAGTAAGCTCAGATGCATTTTCAACATCAATTTTATTTTCTGAGCTCAGGTTGGCATTCAATGAGTCAAACTTTTGTATGGTTTCGGTTCTTAGTTTAAGTTTATCATTTTCATCCAAAAGATTTTTCAGCATATCTTTATGGTCCTTGGACTTTATGAAAGATTCGATTTTGTCTAGACCATACATATATGTCGGATTAACATCCTCAGACGAAACAACACTTTCACAGTTATATGCTTCAGCGTCAATTTCATCCTCCTTAAACTCAAGGAAAGGCAAAATCATGCGATGAATTTTCTGCCCTATTTCACAGTTCAAATGAAGTTGAGTGATATTAGTGTAAAGACGCTTAGCAATTAAACAAAAGACATTTCTCTATTTTAAAAGTTTTAAATTGTCTCTTTGTAAATAAATGTTTTCATCCTTGGATTTGATTAACTCCGACTCCTTTAGCTCGATCCACATCCTTCGTTCCTCACTCTTTGAAGATACCCTGCTTATTTGGTCAGTTAGGTTAGAATTGGTGATTCGTGTTTGAGTTAAACTGCTGTCTAGATGTGAGATTCTTGAATTGACATTTTTTAATTACCTTTCATATGAACTTTGTGGGACTTTGAATGAAACAAAAACTGATTGTACCTTCTTGATTAAATCATCAAGCTCGTTAAACTGCACGCTGAGAGGTTTTGCTGTGAAGCACAAGTCCTCTCGCTCCTTTGTGTCTTCATTCCCACCATCTGTGTTGCATCCTCTCATCTGAGACACGTCTGACACCATTAAACACTTTCCACCGCTCCCTTCACCTTTTGCAAAATAGGCCTTTCCATGAGATGGCTTCCTAACTTCATCGTCTTCAGAATCGGTTAACCAAACCTCCACGCCACCGAACTCATCATCTGCTACCGAATCCTGCACAATTAAAGCATTCATAGAGGGGTTAGCAGTTGATTTCTTTCTTTTGACCTCTTCCAACTTTTTCAACAACACAACTTCTTCGTCTTTTTCCTCATCCTTTTCTGCCATTTTCTTGAGAACACAATCTTTGGCATAGTGGTTCTTTCCTCCACAATAATAGCAGCTCACACCCGAATCTCCTTCAGCTTTCGGTTCCTTCTTTGGTTCTTCTGCTTTCGGTTCTTCCCTAACCTTTTCAAAACTATAACTTCCCTGCCAATTTCGGTTCTTATTTGCAGGGAACCTTTTCTTGATGAACCTTTTTGGGTTTGAGACCATCATTGCATAGTCTTCAGAGGTAAGGTCATAATCCTCTAGGTTGAGGTCTTCATCTTCCATCACCGCTTTGCTTTTGGACAGAAGAGCCAATGAACCCAAGCTTGAAACCACATTCTTCTCCTGTAACACAATCTTTTCTTGAGATTTCAAAATCCCTACCAGTTTCGCCAAAGACTAAGATTTGAATTGCTCATGCACTTTAACAGTGGACACAACCGCTCTCCACTCAGATCTGAGACAGTTTAAAAATGTAACCTTTTGTTCAATCAACTTCCTTTCAATATCATGCTTAATCATCTTACTAAGAAGATGATTGAAGCGATCGAACGTCTGAGTCACAGTTTCTTCAAGACTCTGCTTGAATTCACCAAATTCGGACAATAGCAAGGTTTGAATGGAATGCTCTAGATCTTCGTCCGTAGAATACAACTCCCGCAGCGTATCCCATATTTCTTTGGCAGTGCTACATGAGCTCACTAGCCTGAAAGTGTCAAATTGAAGAGCGAATCTGATAAGTCTCAATGCTTTAATATTGCACTGAAATTTATCTTTTTCGTCTTGAGCAATATCTTTAACATCTTTCAAAAGATCATTATACTCCTTCTGAGTTTTAATAATTCTTGAAGTTGCTGAATGAGCGAATGGTCCAGATACGATTGCTTCCCAGATGAGATATCCATTGTCCTCAGATCCGACGACATAATCTTCAAAGTGATGTGCCCAGACCTCGTAATCTTGGGTGTAAAGGATGGGAATCTTTGTCGTTGATCCAATGTTGTTTGAGATGTTGATGGGATTGGATTATGACTCGTCCATGCTTGATCGAATAACCTGTTTGAAAGATCAGACTTGTAATATATTAAATTAGGGCAACACAAATAAATGTTGAGTTACGTCAATTATGGGATGACGGCTCAATAAATATCAGTAAATGCGGAATAACCCTAATCACAACCTTTTTCACAGAAAAGAAGTGTATGAATTACACAGCCTCCTGCTCTGATACCAATTGATAAGTTATAAAATAAACTTGAAGATCGATTAGATCTTTGTAACAGGTATTACGATGAACACAAAACAGTAAATAAGACAAGTATGGATCAAAATATGTCAAATGATTAATTCAAACAATCCTCAGCAGAGCTCGACTAAGAACTTCCGCTGTAGAGGATTTAGGGTTACAAGAACGATAATAAACTTCTGAATAATTCTCTGATCTATATTTTCTATCGTTTCAATCGCTCTATCATTCGTTTCCCTAAGATGCATGCAAGCACCTATATTTATAATAAACCCTATCAAGCTCACGGTTGGACAGGCCCAAACCGGAGTTACAAAACTGGACTAACTAGCGTGCCCAATCGACTCAATACATAACAAAACACGACCCAACAGTGTGCCAGTTCCCGAGCCAGTAGTACTCGAGTTATTGATTTGTGACATGGCAGCTGCTACCGTTGCGGTGACTGCTGCTTAGAACATGACAGCATCAAATTGAGGTGGTGGAGGTGGTGGTGGTATAGGTGCTTCCCCACTGTTGTTTCGCCTTGAAAAGATAACGATAAGAATTACTTAATATAGAAACTGATTGTGTCATATGAACCAAATTGCTATAGTTTGACAACAAATGATAGTACGAGTCTTAAAATAGAAGAATGAAAGTTATTTGTAAGACTGAAAATATGAATCAAGCATTTGGTTTCTCGATGACTTTTCAAGGATTTAATGAAATACTCAACGTAGTAATAATAGTTCCACTTATATTAATATAATAGTTGATACAACGATCATGAAAAATTGACCCCTATAAGGGTCTCCGGTTACAAAGTTTGAGAAATTTAAAGACTTTTAGCTGAGGTCCTAACTTATAACAAAATTTGAGATTCTTGCAAGCACTACTTGCGACGTAGGTTACGCTTGGATAAAGTTGAAACATGCAAAACATGTAAGTTAAACTAGTTTATGTAGCAAATACTCCTATAGTATTTAAATTCTTGTGTTTGATTTTTCTGACGGTTTGGTAAGTTTTTACTTGTTGCTTACTACGAGCAATCCTCAATATATATTGGTCCGATGTCGGACAAATATAGTTGATCACGCTATATTTGTCCCAAACCTGATTATATATATCGAGTTTTAATCGTAGTGTCAAATTGTCTAAATACATGTTGTATAGTTAAAATCATGAAAATAATTTTGTTGTATGCATGTATTTGTACTTAAATGAACTAACAATTTAAGTTTAACGTAACGTTGCTTAAGCGTAAAAAAAAAAGAAAAATGTTTTGTCAGAGAGTATTAGTCCCTTAAGCATTTATAGTTTGTATATCTTATGTGGTTCGATATACTTAGTTCACTATAAACATTGCTCTGATACCAATCTGTCACACCCCCAAACCTGAACGGCGGAAACGTTCGGGGACGGATGACTTCATGTGGTAACGTAACAAATGAATACATAGTAAAGAAAGCAATACAACCATCATATATATAATTGAAAGTTTACATTTTTCAAAAGTTACATGTTCAAAAACCAATTACAATATGATGTCAAAATATGAGATTAAACTGGCGCCGCAACATCTCTTCTTCAAAAGCATATTAGTACCTGAAATTACTGAATCCCTGGGACATACAAGAAATTTTGAAAGAGTAAATCAGCATTTAAGCTGGTGAGTTTCATAAGTATTAAATGACAATGTTTGTATGAAATGAAATGTTTTGTCCTTGTTTGTTTGTTTCTAGAAAATCCCATATTTTCTACTAGTATAAAAGTAGCCTTCTCTCAAGACCAATGTTTGTTTCTAAAAATGTATGTAAGTGTAAAATAACCAATATGTTTGAACACCTCGTAAATCAATGCATTTTTAATACCCCATGTGAGTTTTATAACCATACTATTGACTCGGAATGCCTATACACAACGTTCTTCAGGCGTTGGAATGTTATGACGTTTGTCACCCCAAATGATGGACTGTAGCTAACAGTCAAGGCGCGGCTTGTTAAGCCCGTATAGATCTATACACAAACACCATGCTCCCCCTCCAAGGGATTCTGGTATATAATACAGGACTTGAAATGTGTACTTGAATGTACGTGAAGTTAATGTCTCACAACCCGTGGTATAAAAACAGATTTACGTGTTAAAATGTTCGTTTGTTCTTGTATATGAAAGTGACTTCTTGAAAATCGTGTTTCTAGTATGTAAAAGTTAGCAATATCCTCATAAAACTATACCTATTATAGTTTTCTAAAAGTGTGTCTCGTTTGTTTAGAAATACCTAGAAAAGGAATCACTTGTTATGAAAATATAGATTTTTGTAGAGCCTAAGATAGACAAGTATACATATAATCTAAGAAAATGTTTAGTTTATACATGCATTACAACAATTTATATTTCAAAAGATAGAATGCTATTGTAACATATTTTATATACGAAAATTTCCTATAAAGTTTATAAATCACATAGGATTTTGTTAAATAAAAGCATATAATAATTCTTTATATAACACACGATGATACTCGTGTGTTTTACTTGTATTCGCCCCCCCCCCCCCCCTTGAAAGCATATAAAAGCATTTATAGAACATTTAAAAGGTTAATTAAGGGGTATGAACTCACTTGAAAGTTTGAAGAAAGCGAGATGGAAACCGGGCAGAGTTTCGTCTTGGGAAACAAATTTTTCTCGGGATTCTCGGGAATCTCGGGAGTAAAAACGACCTTCGGGACTTGAGCAAAATGACCAGGGCTTCGGGATAGAATGGGCACGGAAAACCAGGCAAGAACGCACAAGAGAGGAGAGAAATGGATCCCTTTCTTTGGAACCCTCGCATCCCTTTTATAGGGGCTGGAACCGCCTCGGTACGTAGGGCGTACGAGGGTACGCGGGGCGTACGCGTACGTCATGCATGACCGAGTCCTCGACTGCCTCGGGCTTCGGATGGGACAAGGGGTAGCTTCGCATAGGTCGGGACGTGGACGATCCAAGGCCTAGGCCTTGATTACGCGAGGCGTACGAGGATACGCAGGGCATACTTCGGCCCTATCTGTTGACTCGTCTTCGGATATTACCAAGAGTATATAATTAAATTTATGTTTAATTTAATTAATAAACTTCTAAAATTCATATCTTCTTCATACGAATTCCGTTTTCGATGGTCTTTATATCTACGCGTAGGTGAGACTACGCTCTACAACTTTCGTTTAGACTCCGTCGGCAAATTTTGAAATTATTTTTATTATTTATTTTTAAAAGGTTGTGTTTAAGGAACTTCTTTAGAAATTCATAACTTCTTTATCTGACGTCGGTTTTTGCCAGACTTTTTATTGCTGAATTACCATTGTTGAGACCTTCGATTCCCGTTTAGGTCATTCCGGCCAAAAGTCGCTCGATCTCCGATTCGAGTTTTTAGCTATCTGTTGCTATGCCGAACTTGGAAAAATTATATCTTCAATATACGAAGTCGGATTTGGGCGTTCTTTTTACGTACGATCACGGTTTAATGACATTAAACATAGTAGGAATTTAAATAGAAACTTTTTGGACATATTATTATCAAAGTTAATTTCATTAACTCAAAGGTGGTTACAATACTTGACTTTTTAGGTCATTACAAAGAGTTGAAATATCGGGTTGTCACAATTAGTCAAAACCGATTCTTGTCCTTTTCCCTCTAAATGCGCTAGACATTTGGAAAATTTTAGAATGGTCAAATATTATAGCATTTGCAATCGATCCTATACCCGAAGCGTATGGGACACGATGCATAATGTCTTACATAAAGATTTGATACTTTATCAATCTTCTGCCATAATATTTTATGTGCTACGTTTTCAAAATTTAAACTATGAAGAGGAATGCCGTAATCATAATCGAATTTTTAAGAACGCACTATGTTTCATTGACTAAATTTATTAGCATTCCACAACCTAAGCCTTTAGATTTGAAATGAAGCGTAATATTCTCTCCCTTAATTATAGCAAAACAACTATTCAATCCTTACAACTTTGTAAAGCAAGACTCTTGTTTTCTATAATTAATATTGCTACCTTGCAATACTTGCCTTAATAATCATACAATTATAATATTTATGCTCCCATTATGATGATTATTATAACCATAACACTTGTGCTCCCACTAGCTTTGACATGTATTCAGAAACAACTTAACTTTCAGAAAAACAATACCTATTGAATTTCTTAAGTTCATGCTTCTAATACCTAATGCTTTGATAATCCTTTATCTAAGGTTTTACACCTTTGCCTTAGATAGCTCATATGTGTGTCTAAACAATTCAGACTAATTGCCAAACCTCACAATTCAAATCATGGAAAAGGATACCGTAACCATAATCGAATTCGAGAATACTATTTTCACAATCACTATCTTTTAAAATCTTTCTTAGTGAAAGCATTTCCTCACAATCATTTTCATGAAGGAGGGAATCTTATGACACTTAGATTTTAATGATGTATGTGTTCCTATCCATGTGAATTTATCAAAACCAAAGTTTACGACAAATTCAAACTCATATGGACCAAACTTTCTTAATCTTGACTTCTTGCCTTATGGTAACACAGCTGCCCACCATGTCTTGCAAGTAGTTAAGCAGCTCACCCTTTCCTATCAATGTACTTTCCATTGATCAAGGTGCCTGCCTTTTATGCGTTCAAATGAGAACTCATAGAACTCACATGCATAATTAACTCAATTGGAATGGCACAGAAACAAAACTGTGTCAACACGATAGGTTGTAAACCTCAACTCGTGTGCTAGTGATGATCGATAAGTTTTATTTTGATTTCTTCTTAAAAACTTTCAAGACCATTAAGACTCCCACTGACTCCTTGACATATAAGATTCTCTTGTCAATAAACATTTCTTGACAAACAAATATTCAAGAGTTAGTCTAGTTTTTATCAAAACACTTCATAAATTTGTCCTATTTGGTCATTGTCTTATCCAAGACATCACAACTTTCCACATTTGATGAATGTTATAAACCTTCTTAATACTTATCACTCAATTTCACAATCTTAACTCTAATACTTGTTTTGGAACGAAGTATGATTGACTTCTTGATTTAACCATTTCTTCAATTCTTGATTCCTCTTCTCAGACATACAATTGTACTAAGACTCACTTAGAGGATCAATTGAGATATGCTTCTTAATTATTATGACCTATCTTAAAGCATAAAAGGTACTCTCCCTTATTCTTAAAATGGAGAAACTTTTATCTTTCTGCCTACTTGATTCTTCTTATTCGTTCTGCTATTGATTTAAACTTTTCAATCAATTCAGAATTACACTTAATCTTATAAGTATAATCATATTTACTAAACCTTTAGTAAATCATGACGAATATCTTTATTACTCTCATGGTGCACTTGATCAACACGCAACTTTGTGTACTCGATCTCCTAGTCCTTCACTTGACACTTTGTAAATAAATTAGTCTAATTTCTAAATATGAAATTTCTCATTCATTGTGCAACCAAGTAGCATGATTCCAAGTTTCTGTCGAATTGAAACTTGGGCGATGAGAAACTCTCCCTATTTGGTAAATTCTCGACATTTCCACAAATAATATAATTAAGAATCAAATCCATTATTGCTAACAATAGAAACATTCAAACATCAATTTTTCTTATACGCCATTGCAAGGATAAATAAATAATATAAAATCAAAATTTATTTTATTGCGGAAAAATTTGTCCTTACAATGTAATTCATTGAAAAAGTATGCTAATACATCTTTCTTAGCAATCTAATTCTAACTCTATGTAGCAGCTCGAGAATCTAATCTTCAAGTAGTGCAATCGAAATCCATTCCTTCACGGTTAGATTCTGCTCACTTCTTCCCTCAAGCTTCCTCTATTTTCTTTGATCCTACAAAACATCAATTGTAATCTTATCACATTATGTATTAAGAATCTTGAATACGAGCTTAAAAGAGTTAGTCAATGGATTTTACCTAAAGCAGAGCCATACGTTTTGACTCTCCCATCTCTTAGATCTCTTAGGTAAATAGCCAGCTTCGTCTCCAATGCCCCTTCTCTTGGCAATAAAAGCAAATCGACTCTTTTGGAACAACACATGGAACTACTTCAGATATTGCCTTTCTCTTATGATCAAACTCTTCGATCATGGCATGTCTTTTGTTGCTATTGGCTATATCCATAGAGGTCTGGAAGGCAGATTCACCAATCAACTTTACTTTTCCATTGCACCAAACCATTGTTGATTCAACAGCAATAAGCATATAAGTGAGATCTATAAGGGTCACGTCATGGTTCATCATATAGTACTCTCTTACGGACTCACTATACGAGTTAGGAAGTGACTGAAGAACCCAGTCAACAGCTATCTCCTCACAGACAACGGATCCCAACATTCTTAACTTATCAATGTGTGACTTCATCCCTAGGACGTGTGCACACACCGACTTTCCTTCTTTAAGTTTACTTGCCAAAAGGGCTTGAGTGAGCTTGAACCTTTCAAGCCTTCGAACTTGTGGGTTAGGGAGAATAATTGGAGGAGGTGGAGGAAGTGAAGCATGATCTCTTGTTCCTCGATCGAATCGTGGAATATCATCTTCATGTGGAATGCTTGTTCCACGAGATTTGGGAAGACCATAGTTGTCGTACTTTGACATCTAAAAAAAGGGAGAAAACGAATTCAAGTTAGTTGATTGATTAAGTCCTTAGTAAATCACCAAAATGAGATACTAAGGCTACAACCTAGAAAAGGGATATCGTAATCTAGTTGCAGAATATTTGAAGGTATGTGAATGACGATTCGCTAATTTCCACCATGAAAAACGGAAAAGAAATTTAAGTTTTAAATCTATGAAAACTCCTAGAGCCTTTGAGATTCATTGAACTTTTCAATGGCATGTTTAAATCTCGATATGCCCCTCTAGTTTGTGACTGGGATGCCGAGGATCACAAAGCGGGTGTGAATAACCATGCAAACTTACATGGTGCCCTCACATGTTACAGTCACCTATTCGATGTGCCGGTAAACCACACACGCTCCACCGATCTATGGCAAACATTGAGTCACCCTTTGCTACCTTTGCTTAGAACCATTTAGTCTGTCGGTAAACCACACACGCTCCACTAACGTCTTCCCAAGGGCAAAAAGTGTAATTTCATGGAATTGCATCAATTCACTTTTGCCTAAGTAACTAAGATTGGGAATTTGTAAAACATTTAGTTACTTTTGTACTTCATTATACTTATAATGGAAGGTTTGTGTCCTATCCTACCCGTTCGGCTAACGACCCTCCACTAGTCAAGACTGCAGTGGGTAAGAGTGGATACCCATTCAATCGCCATTTTATAGGCAATTTCCTTAAACACCCCTTATAGACCAGCTTCGTGAATGAGGCCTACTAACGGTAAGACTGACTTTTACTCATACATATATATAATGTTAGACTTTTAATGTCATATATAGTATAGGGTGTATTTTACACTTTTAAAATACCAGGAGGTCAAATTTAACAATTATACTTTTAATTCAATTAAATTGTAAACCAAAACTTTATGGATTTATTAAACCTCTTTTAATTATACACCTTAATTAATTAATAAAACCATAAGGGTGTGATTTGAACTTTTCAAAACAATACTAGGGTTTTAGAATTTAACATTCCTAAATTAAACCTTTAATCAACTTTTAAATTCCAAACTTGAGGACAAGTTTTGAAACATTTCAAAACATTAGGGTTTAGAATTTAAATATACATCAAAATTAAACTTTTAATCAAAATTTAAATTCCAAAACTTGAGGACAAGTTTTGAAACCTTTTTTCAAAACATTAGCGTTTCAACTATTTAAATTTCAAACTAAACTTTTGAGTTCATATTTAAACTATAAAACCTAAAGGAGAAAATTTGAAACTTTTCATAACACAAGGATCAAATAACAAATAATATAAAGCAAACAATTGATTTTTTCATTATCTATATTTGACCTAATTTCAATTTCTTGCAAAATAAGTTACCCAATTAATACAAATAATCAACTTTAATCATATAAGGAAGTTATTATCTAATCAATTGGTAATTATCTTTTGTTTAATCAAGGACATACTCAAAAATATGAATAAAATTGGATTTTAATGATCTAAAACAGACAAGGCAAGTATCCATGAGAAAAACAGCAAGAAATCCCGAAATCCCCTCTTTCTGACGCTCGAAGTCGCCGAGTACCCATATGGACTCGCCGAGTTCATCAGGCAGTTTCACAAAAATCGAATTTTTCAACTTGAACAAACATACAAGGCATCAATACAATAGAAACCAATCAAGGCTCTGATACCACTGATGGGTTTTAGTCAAAAGAACATCCTATGTGCTCATACAAACCCTAATGCTTGGATCTAGGTTTCTCTAATGTACATGCAATTCATCCAAGACTATAATCCCTAGATCTAGCATATGATAATCAATATAACATATAATTAGGGTTTAGATCATAGCTTGATTGTTATATATCAATAAAAATCTCACATCCTTCTTGTATTGACTTTAGAAAGCTTAGAGTCACAAATGTCACTCCTCTATTGGTTCACAAACACCAAGAGCAAGAGGATGAAGAAGAGAAGAGAAGGAGGCTTTCAAAAACGTGTGGAAACCCTAGATAACTAGTTCACCACGTTTTTGGAGCATAAGGGCTCTATATATAGTGAGGCTATTAGGGTTATCTAACAAGGAAACCCTAATTTGGATGCTTAAGCCCTAAGCAACCCATGGAATCCTTTCCTTAAAGGCCTTGAACGATTTCTAATGGGTTTCTCCATAGAATTCGTCCAACCTTATAATATAAGACAATCCATAGCCCAATTGCAATTATCTTATAATTACAATTCCAGTCCCTTAAAGTTTAATTAATCTCTTTTAGTCACAAACTTAATTCTTATTAATTCTTGACTAATATTAATTAAACAATATGATTTCTCCTTTAATATATTATTCCCATAATATATTAATAAATCATATTTAATCCTTCTCTCCATAATTCATCCTATCAAGTTGTTTTGGTCAAGTACATACCAAAATAGTTATGGACTTAGACACTAATCCAACAACTAATATGACACCGAGACCTCCTTGATGTTCGTCAGACGTCGGACATTTTCCAAAATTTGTCACCCCAGTCGTGCCCGCCTAACTGTAGCTAGCAGTTTAGGTGTGGGATTGTCAGTCCCGAATAGATCTATTCACAAAATCCACGCTCTCCCTCCAGGAGACTCTCGTTACACTTCCAGGGAGGAATTACTAATAACCCAAAGGGATTAATGAAGATGAATCTCACAAGCTAGTATTAAATTATTCATGATGTACTCAGTCACTATTGGATAACATAATCGTTTTGAAACATAATATAGTATATACGATTTAATACGACGAAACTATATGGCATAATACTTTACAATAAACAGAGATAAATTGAATCAGACGTAGTTTATCTATTAACATTGCATGAAATTCCAAATTTATATAACGAGAACTGAAGATCCCTAAATTATTCCCTTAATAATTTGATTAGTTTGATTGTTTACTTTACTGAAATTCATGTGGTTATATTCGATAAAACATCCCTCATGCTGCGCATAATACATAAGGGGTAAAGATATCTAGAAGTTTGCTAGATATTTACAGAATCACATCAGTTTTATGTTTCGAAAACGTTTATAGTTTGCTTGTACTCCCCCTTGAAAACATTGAAAAACACTGAAAAAGGTGTAGGGTATGAACTCACCAGTTGGGAAACGAGTCGATTTGGATGCTAACTGTCAGTTCAGGGCTTGATAACGCGCAAGGTTCCAATGTAATATGGAATGATACACAAATGTATCTAATTAGACTTTAATTCACTAATTAGATGTGATTATACACTCCAAGACGCGAAAACACTTCAAATCAAGTGTTTGGAGTGACCTTTGTGGCTATTATGGACGAATTGGGCTTGGATAATGAGTTTTCTCTTCAAGATTAAACTCCTTGGGTATTTTACGGCCCTAAGACCACGTCCACATGAGTTCACGGCCGTGAACTCGTGGATGATGGTTTTTAAGGTGCTTAAGGGTCAAATATCACTTGGGAAATGTTGCTAGGATTTAATCTAATGCATAGGAAGGAATTAAACCACCAAAGGAACCATCAAAGGGAGTTTATGGCCCTTAAATAGGAGTTTACGGCCGTAAGATCCTATACCTTCCTTATATAATGATTTGGTGGCCTTAGATCAATCACATGTGATTCAAACTAATTTTACAAGCCTTGGAATGGATTTAAGACATCATGTAGCCATGATATTGGAGTTTACGGCCCAGGAACCCATCCTTGGGGGGTTTACGGCCGTAAGATCCTATGGAGGTTGTTGTCATCATTTTAAGGCCCCTAAATCGATTGTGGTTGCTTCTAGACTTTAATCTAAAGCTTAGGAGGTGTTTAAATGGCATTTTAACACCTAAAAAGGAGTTTACTGCCCATGATATGGAGTTTACGGCCAAAGCAGGTTCTTGGGCAGTAAACTCATGTCTACTCCCTAAAAGTTAATTTCAAGGTGTTCCAAGTCCATTCCAATAAGTCATTAGGTCGATTCCAAGCTCCAAGAGTGATTTGTGAGGGTTTTTGGGCTCCAAAACCCAACTTATATGTGTTCACGGCCCATGAGTGTTCTAGGGCCGTAAACACATGTTTATGGTCCATTTTCAAAGTTTGAAGACGAATTTGAAGGTTGAAGAGGGTCTACTACAAGTTAGGATGATTACCTTGATGATTTGGAGCTTGAATTTGGATGATTTTGGCCAAGAAATAAGTTGTAGAGAGAGAGTAGTGGGAGAGGGTGCAAAATCTTCAAATGGAAGCCTTTTGAACTTTATATATGGTTCAAGTTTTGGACACGGTGGAATTCTACCCGATACTGACGTTATACGATGCTTTTGGTCGTATCCGATTAAGTTACCGTAACCCGATATGGTCGAAACTAAAAATTCTCTAATTATTAAATTAGAATATTTTCTTGAGTTATTAACGTGTTTGAACAACCATTAAGTCATAATAAACGACTCAAATTTAATGACTCGATTTAATAATGAAACACATATAATTCGAAAACGACGGATTTTATTGACGGAACGGGTTACAATAAAGGAACGAAATTCGGGTTGTCACATTATCCCCTCGTTAGAGGGAATTTCGTCCTGAAATTTAGAATTAAGATACAAATCATGGATTCGAAAAGAGATGCAGATACATCTGCTTCATCGAGTCTTCACGCTCCCAAGTGAATTTCGGTCCCCTCTTGGCATTCCAGCGAACCTTCACCATCGGGATGCGGCTTTGCTTCGTACGTTTGATTTCTTGATCCATGATTTCGATAGGTTCTTCCACAAAGTTTAGGTTTTCGTTGATCTCGATCTCGTCTAAAGGGATGACGAGGGTTTCATCGGATACACACTTTTTAAGGTTCGAGACGTGAAAGACGGGGTGGATGTTACTAAGTTCTTGGGGTAGTTGAAGTTTATAGGCTACAGGAACGATCCTAGAGAGGATCTCGAAGGGTCCAATGTACCTTGGGTTTAGTTTCCCACGCTTTCCAAAGCGTACCAATGCTTTCCATGCCGAGACCTTCAACAGGACACAGTCTCCAACCTGAAACTCCAGAGGTTCCCGTCGTACATCGGCGTAACTCTTCTGTCGATCCCGTGAGGCTTTCAGTCGTTCTCGGATCTGGATGATCTTCTTTGTGGTTTCGCAGATGATTTCAGGACCAGTGAGAGCACTATCGGGGAATTGACTTTTGGCTAGGTGCGTGTCCCCTACCTCGACCTAGGATAGAGGGGATCTGCACTTACGACTGTAGAGGGCCTCGAACGGATCAGCCTTGATACTGGTGTGGTAACTGTTGTTATACGAGAACTCTATCAAAGGCAAATGTGTGTCCCACGACTTTCCGAAATCAATGACGCATGCTCTAAGCATGTCTTCCAGGATTTGGATAGTTCTCTCACTGTGTCCATCTGTCTGGGGATGATAAGCCGTGCTCATATCTAGTCTAGTTCCAAGAGCTTTCTGAAGGGACTGAGAAAACCTTTAGGTAAACGTACTATCTCGGTCGGAGATAATAGACGCAGGTACACCGTGCAATCGGAGTACTTCTTGGATGCAGATTCACATAAGTCTTTCCATTTTGAACGATTCTTTAATCGGAATGAAATGAGCGGATTTTGTCAAACGATCGATAATTACCCAAATGTTATCGTACCCACTCGGAGATTTGGGTAACTTGGTGATGAAATCCATGGTAATCATCTCCCATTTCCATTCAGGTATCTCGGGCTGCTGGAGTAGACCCGAGGGCTTCTGATACTCAACTTTTACCTTGGCGCAAGTCAGACACTTGACCACAAAAGTAGCGATATCGACTTTCATGTTTGGCCACCAATATTGTCTCTTGAGATCTAGGTACATCTTATCCGAACCTGGGTGGACAGAATATCTGGTCTTGTGTGCTTCCTCCATGACAACTTCCCTAAATCCTCCGAACTTTGGGGTCCAGATTCGGTCCATGAAACTGTAGACTCCTACAACTCTGATCTCAAGTTTCTTGTCCATTCCTCTCAAAGCTTCATATGACACATTCTCTGGTTTGAGGGCTTCCAACTGAGCTTCTCAGATTTGCATGGATAAGTGAGAATGGATAGTCATCGTTAGTGTCTTCACTTTGCGGTTTGAACTCTCCTTTCGGCTAAGGGCATCTGCCACAACATTAGCCTTACTGGGATGGTAGCGGATTTCACACTCGTAATCGTTAAGCAGCTCTACCCATCGTCGTTGCCTCATGTTTAAGTCCTTCTGATTGAAGATGTGCTGCAGGATCTTATGGTCAGTGATGATCGTACACTTGGTTCCGTAGAGATAATGTCTCCAAATTTTTAGAGCAAAGACTACGGCTCCTAGTTCCAATTCATGAGTGGTATAGTTGAACTCGTGTGCCTTGAGCTATCTCGAGGCGTAAGCAATTACTTTTCCTCTTTTCATAAGCACACAGCCTAAGCCTTGATTAGACGCATCACAATAAACAACGAAGTCCTCCATTCCATTGGGCAGGGACAGGACCGGTGCGCTGCACAAGGCTCGCTTTAACGTTTGGAACGCGGTTTCTTGCTTTTCACTCCAAAAAAAGGGTACACCTTTCTGCATCATAGTGGTTAAGGGTTTGGCGATTTTGGAAAAATTCCGGATGAATCTCCGATAATAGCCGGCAAGACCCAAGAATTGATGAATTTCTGTGGGTGTCTTTGGTGCCGAACAATTCTCTATTGCTTTGATCTTGGAAAGGTTCAACGTGTATACCTTCTTCGCTAACCACGTGACCAAGGAAAGTTACCTTCCGAATCCAGAATTCACACTTGGAGAATTTCGCGTACAACTTTTCGGATCTAAGGGTTTCTAACACTGACCTCAAGTGTTGCTTGTGATCTTCTTCACTTCTGGAGTAGACAAGTATGTCGTCAATGAACAGAATGAAAAACGTTTCTAAGAAGGGACGACACACCCGGTTCATCAGGTCCATGAACAGAGTCGGTGCATTGGTTAGACCGAAGGGCATCACTACCAACTCATAGTGTCCATACCGAGTCCTGAAAGCTGTTTTGGAAACATCACTCTCATGAACTAGTAGCTGATGGTATCCTGACCTAAGATCTACCTTTGAGAAGTAGGTGGTTCCCTGAAGTTGGCCAAACAGGTCATCGATTCGAGGAAGAGGATATCGGTTCTTGACGGTCAACTTATTTAGCTCACGGTAGTCGATACACATCCGGAAGGATCCATCTTTCTTCTTTACAAACAGAATCGAAGCTCCCCAGGGTGAGGAACTCGGTCTGATGAACTCTTTGTTGAGTAGTGTTGGATTAATGTCTAAGTCCATAACTATAATTGGTAAGACTTGACCCGACCCGGCATGGTCCATTTGGGTTGCATGGCATCATGCATTTGGATAGACTAAAATAAGAGAAATAACACTTAAGGTTTGTTAATATATTATAGGTTCTAATATATTTATAAGGTTATTTAATTAGTATTGATCAAGAATTAATTTGGAATTAATTAAGTGCTCAAAAGGAGACTAACTAAATATATGGGTTGATTGTGTAAATCATTCATTCTTATATATGTGGGCTTGTGATCCAAGATTCCTTATTTTGGACTAAGTCCATGGGGTGACCCATGGATGCTCCATAGAGGTTAAAATCCATGGAGCATAAGGAATGGGTAAAGTCATTAGTTACATGGTGTAACCCTAATAGCCACCATATAAAAGAATCCCATGGCTCAAGAAATCGTGCACTATGTGTGAGTGTGAGGGCCTGACGATTTCAAGATGTGTTCAAGTTTCTCGCAAGTTATTCCAAGTGTATTTGGTGTTGTATGAACCATTTGAGGTGTCACACTTGGGGCACTAGGCACTCAAGCTTCATGAAGACTTTTTACATCAAAGAGGTATGTATTCTATCTTGTTATATTCATTGTTTTGTATGCTAGATTAGGATAATACCTTGGAAGTTCATATTTGCATGTATAATAGAAAAAACAAAGATCCAATGTATTTAGGGTTGCATGTACACTTAGGAGGGTTAGAATGCTCAAAATCCAACAGTGGTTAACCGGCACATCGATTGAGGGGTAAACACTTAAGGGTACCAAGTAATTTGCATGGTTACTTCACACCTTGTTTTGTGATCCTCGGCATCCCAGTCACAAAACCTGAAGGGCACACTCGAGATTGAAACATGCCATTGAAAAGTTCAATGAATCTCAAAGATCTAGGAGTTTCAAAAACCAATTAAAACCTAATAATACATTTGGTTTATCTTGGTGGAAATTGGTGAATCGTCATTCACCTACCTTCAAATATTTTATAGTTTGGATTACGGCATCCCTCTTCTAAGTTATAAAATAGTTTGTTGGGTCCTGACCTTAATATTTCATATTGGGTGTCATATTAAGGACTTTAAATCAACTATCTTGAATATCTCCCAAAAAGATGTCTGGGTTAGACATTTATGATATTCCTAAATCTCTTGAAACAAGCTTTCCTAAATGAAGATGATGTCCCATAGAAATCATACTTCTTTCACCTCCTCCAATTATTCTCCCTAACCCACAAGTTCTTGAAAATTTTAAGGTCACTCAAGCCTTATTGGCAAGAAAAGGTCTATGTGTGATCACATCTTGGAGATGTAGTCACATATCGACAAGCCGGGAGAGTTGGGTTTCAAAGTGTTGAGAAAGTTGGTGCCTCAACTACTTTCTAAGTCACATAGTGAGTTCCTTTGTGACTCCTATGAAACAGACTATGACAAGACCCTTAATGATCTTATCTATTTAATAAGATCAACTTCCAAAAACTTGTGGATATTGGGAATAATGACATTGGATATCCAGTAAAGCTCTCTCTTTCCAATGGAAAAGGATCGGCCATAGTCAACTCGGTTGACCAAATGGTAAAGAGAGAGGCTAAGTTTGAGATAGTCCCATTATCAAGGGTCCATAGGTAACTATTGCCAAAGGAATGGGCATTGGTTGCGAAGCTGCCAAATTTACCTAAAGATGTTAAAGTCAATAAGTTTGGCTCTACTTCAAGTAAAGTCCATTGTCTAACTCTATTAAGTGCATATTGATTCTAATCGCGAAGATGGATTTCAATCGCATGGTTCGGTGATTAGAATTTTTGGCTATTACTTAAGAGTTATGATATTTATATTGCTTAGGAATACATAACAACAAGGTTTTCATATGGATTGTAAGGATAACTTTTCCACAAAGTTTTAAAATAAAAGAAAAATGTTTTGATTTTTTTTATTTTAAGTATCCTTACAATGGCATTTGTGAAAAGTTGTTACTTATAAGATTCCACTGATAGCAATATTGGAAAGTGAATTTGATTCTTTCATTTGTGGTGGTCTCTATATTTACCAAATAAGGAAAGATTGTATAGCATGACGAATGAGAACTTTCAAGCATTGAAAAAAAATTAAGACTAACTAATTGTTCACATGGATGTGTGAGTCGAGTGAAGGACTAAGGGATCGAGTACACATTCTTGTGCACTGGTCAAGTCCACCACAAAAGATCGATAAGACTATTCGTCATAGTTTACTAAAACTCAGTAAATATGATTATACTTACAAGCTTAAGTGTAACTCTGAGACATTGGAAAAGGTTCCAATGTATGGCAGAGCGAATAAGAAGAATCAAATTAGGCAGAAGGATAAAAGTTTCTCAAATCTGAAAAGATGGGAGAGTACTTTAGTATCGGTTTTGTGATCATCATAATGATTAAGAAACCATAGCACAATTAGTTCTCTAAGGAAATCTTAGTTCATTCTTATGACTAAGAAGAGGAATCTTGAATTGTCGAAATGGTTAAATCAAGAAGATGATTCATACTTAGTTCCAATACAAGTCTTAGAGTCATACTCCAAGATTGTAATTTGAGTGACATGTCTTAAAGAAGGTTTAAAACACTTGTCCATTGTAAGAGTAAAAGTTTCCTACTCTGGTATATTTGAAAGTGGTAAGTTGTGATGTTTTGGATAAAACAAAGACCAACTAAGGCCAATTATGTGAAGTGTTTGTGTTGATTAGAATTCGCACTATCTCTTGGATGTTTGACAAGGGAGTCTTATAGGTCAAGAGGACAGTGGGAGTCTTAAAGGTCTTGAAAGTCTCAAGAACTAATTAAGAATAAAACCTGATCATGAAGTTCTTCACTAGCACACGACATGAGGTTTATAACCTATCATGTTGACATATCCTGTGCCCATTCCAGTTAAAGTTGGCTTTGCATATGAGTTTTTAGAGTTCTCAATTGGTTGCATAACAACTTGGAAGCAATGGTAGGCCCTTGAGCTGCCAGGTGGCAAGAAATTAAGATCGAGTTCAATCCATATGAGTTTAGATTTGTCATTATCGTTGTCTTGTGATTATGGTTTTGACAAATTCATATGGGTAGGAACTCATACACCATAAAAATCTTAGTGTCATAAGGTTTCCCTCCGATTCATGAAAATAATGGTGAGGAAACACTTTCACTAAGTAGGTTTTAGCTAGATAGCAATTGCGATATTTACATTCTCAAAGTCGTTAGTGGAGCGTGTGTGGATAACCGGCACACTAACTTGGACTTGTGAGAAGTGGCAAAAAGGTCTAACCATTATGATTACGGCATCCCTCTTCATAATTGTTTAGACACACCTATGAGCTATCTAAGGGAAGGTGTATGATTTTGATAAATTTTTATCAAAACAATCTACTATTAGAAATCTGAACTTTCGTAAGAAAGTCAGCTGATTTCTGAGTACATGTCAAAGCTAGTGGGAGCATAAGTGTCATGCTAATAATCATCATGTTAGTAGGAGCATGATAATTATGATAAGTATTGTAAGTTAGCAATGTTAATTATAGAAAACAAAAGTTTCAATTGGGAAAGAGTTGTTTTGCTATAATTAAGGGAGAGGAAATTATACTTCATCTCAAATCTGAAAGCTTAGATTGAGGTTTTAATCGTATTTAGTTAAGGATATATATATGAATTTCATGTTGGAATGGCTCAACATAAGAAAATTCTGTATATGGGTCCATTATTTGCGTTCTAAAATTCAATTATGATTACGGCATCCCTTTTCTTAATCTGAATTAGCAGAACTTGGCAAATAGAAATGGAAATGTTATAGCGAAAGACTAGTTTAGTCTTTATGTGAGACATCATGAATCGTGTCCCATATGCTTCGGATATAGGATCGATTACATGTGCTATATTAATCCTTTCTAAAATTTTCCAAATGCTTGGGGCATTAAGAAGGGAAAAGGTCTAGAATTGGATATGACTAAAAGGATTAATCACTTGTCGAGGACAATCTAAGGTTTACCAAAGATTGGGTGCTCATGGACAGTTGGAAGTATAGTGATAATTCTGGAAGGACCAAATTGACATAATCTGTAAGGAGGCAACTCTTTTTCAGAAGTGATAGTCAAAATGAATCTGGAAATGTTTCAAAGTTAGAATTTTCAATCTATTTAAGATTAAGGAAACTTAATGCAAGAAGGATGTTTCCAAGGAGTTGATCTCCTTTGGAATACTTTTTAATGTTTGTTGTCAAGTCCTTGTGACTTTATGCATAATCATTACAATAGGATCAATGCATATAAGTTTAGAATCTAACAGATTTCAGTAAATCGCATGAATTTGGAATTTTTGCATTTGCAGTAAGGATTTGGGACTGTGAAAAGAGGATCATTGGAGTGATGTTCAATTGATCTATTTCACAAAGTATATATCATAGACCAACATAGTATGGATACTTGGTGTATGACATGACCAGTGTTTAGAAAACATATTGTACATGCTTGGAGCACGGGACAACTATTGTTTTAAATTCAAGAATAAATTTGATAGCTAAAACAGTATACAATGAATAATGTGTAATCATATGGTGATAAATAAAACATGTTTTATTTATGTTCATAGGTTTTGATACCATATTGGATTCAATTATTCTTGTGTTTCATTTTGCATGTTTTGACTTCCAGAATAAACTAGGTTATTCTTCCGGAATGACTAAGTTATTCAAACTATCCACAGTCGGTCATATGTTGGAAGTAGATATGAATCAAGACTGTCATGGGTTGGCTTGTATAGGTCTAAGATGTTGGACAAAGGGCTACAACACTCATGAGTTCTCATAAGTTCTAAGTGTTGGATTCAACCCGTGCTCATTGGAATAACTTCATGGATTTTATCACGAGTGATCATGAGACGATAATATCTTATATTCTTCAAACCTAGAGATATGAGTTGTTACTATGAGTTGGTTGTACATTGATTGCACGAAAACGCATTCGGTAACTCGGTGTTATAAAACGTGCCTTTGTGTATGATTCAAAAAGTAGTAGAACAAGCCATATGAGTCGAATTTTATCCATTCCTTTTACCTTCGGGATAAAAGCGATATATGTGGGCTCCTCGATGATTTGATGATGACAAATGGAAGTGCTCGGCCGAGCTAGGACTGATTTGATTTGTTCACTTAGTCAGTCGTCATAAATCGGAAATCGGGAAACAACAAATGGACAGAGAGAATGATTATAATCCATGTCTCAGTCCATATGATATCTAGAATGGAGGAATATATGATCCCTTATCTAATGGACAAGCCAGTGACAAAGGTCAGAGTTCATCTACAAGGTCAGAGTTCGACAGAAGCTTTTGAGAGCTACAATTGTCGGTCAGTTCTTGAAGTCATACGCAATAATAGTTTTAGACTTATCCAAGTGGGAGACTGTTGGATTAATGTCTAAGTCCATAACTATAATTGGTAAGAATTGACCCGACCCGAGATGGTCCATTTGGGTTGGATGGCATCATGCGTTTGGATAGACTAAAATGAGAGAAATAGCACTTAAGGTTTGTTAATATATTATAAGTTCTAATATATTTATAAGGTTATTTAATTAGTATTGATCAAGAATTAATTTGGAATTAATTAAGTGATCAAAAGGAGACTAATTATATATATATATATATATATATATATATATATGTATATATATATATATATATATATATATATATATATATATGGGTTGATTGTGTAAATCATTCATTCTTATATATATGGGCTTGTGATCCAAGATTCCTTATATTGGACTAAGTCCATGGGGTGACCCATGGATGCTCCATAGAGGTTAAAATCCATGGAGCATAAGGAATGGGTAAAGTCATGAGTTACATGGTGTAACCCTAATAGCCACCATATAAAAGAATCCCATGGCTCAAGAGATCGTGCACTATGTGTGAGTGTGAGGGCTAGACGATTTCAAGGAGTGTTCAAGTTTCTCTCAAGTTATTCCAAGTGTATTTGGTGTTGTGTGAACCATTTGAGGTGTCACACTTGGGGCACTAGGCACTCAAGCTTCATGAAGACTTTCTACATCAAAGAGGTATGTATTCTATCTTGTTATATTCATTGTTTTGTATGCTAGATTAGGATAATACCTTGGAAGTTCATATTTGCATGTATAATAGAGAAAACATAGATCCAAGGTATTTAGGGTTGCATGTACACTTAAGAGTGTTAGAATGCTCAAAATCCAACAAGTAGCTCGTTCAGTTGGCTAGATAACTCCTGCATTTCTGCTCGAGCTAAGCAATATGGAGACTTTGCTACGGGGGTAGCTCCAGGTATTAGGTCGATGCAAAGCTCAACTTGACGTTCAGGAGGAATTCCCGGGAGCTCTTCGGGAAGGACGTCAGGAAAATTGCAGACTTCGAGGATGCTCGCGAGGTCTTTAACTTCCTGTTTCTCATTGATTACATGGGCTAGGAATTCTTGGCACTCCTTCCGCAGAAGCTTTTGAGCTTTGATGCAGGAAATGATACGAAGATTGGAGCTAAGCTTATCGCCATAGATCATGAGAGTCTGACCAGAGGCGAGGTTGAGACGGATGGCTTTTTCGTAACAAAGGATATCAGCATGATTGGGATTCAACCAATCCATGCCGATGATAACATCAAAGCTCTTTATGGAGACTGGCATAAGATCGATGGGAAAAGAATGGTCGTTCAAGGTAAGGGTACAGCCTATGAAAATATCTCTAGCGCTTTCTTTCTCACCGTTAGCCATCTCGACAGTAAATGTTTTGGTTAATGGTTGTGGATTATTTTTAAGAAGGCTTTTGAATGAATGGCTAACAAAACTACGTTCAGCACCAGAATCGAAAAGGATACTAGCATAAGAGTTTTTAAGAAGGAATGTACCCGAGACAACTGTGGGGTCGGCGACAGCCTCCTCTCGTCCCATAGCTAGGACTCTCCCCGTATTTCCAGTTGATGTTGCCATGGGGCAATTTATCTTGAAATGCCCTACTTCCCCACATCCGTAGCAGGCCTGACCGACACCCGCTCCGGAAGATTGATCTGTTGATTGTGTTGGTTTTCTGCAGTTTCGAGCAAGGTGGCCCTTCTTGCCACAGCTGTTGCAGAGTCTTTCACGATAGGGCCCGTGAGTACGATGATGATAGTTTCACTTGCTACACCATGGAAAACTACCAGTATATCCGCTGGTAGGAGTCTGAGCTGTGGATCCGACGGCAGAAACAACAGCAGGGGCAGTAGCATCATGAACTGCTACCGTGTGCTGTTTCTTAGAGGATCCTCGTCAACTTTGGGCCTTCCGTTTGTTCCATAATTTCTTTTTACTTCCACCACTACTTTTAACCAGCTCAGGAGTGGTGGTCTCCTCATCAGGGTTGTCTACGTGATCAATAGGGGTTTGCGCCAGACATTTAGCACTATCGAAAGTGTCTGGCTTTGCGGCCAAAACATTCCTTTTTGATGGCTGGGTCGGCCCCCAGATAAATCTTTCAATCTTCGTACTCTCCGGGGTAACCAATCCTGGACAGAGCAGCGCCAAATCTTCGAATCTAGAAGTATAAGCGATGATGTCAGAACCTTTCATCTTTAGATTCCATAGTTCATGCTCCAATTTCTGCATCTCGCCCCGCGGGCAGTACTCAACAAGAAGAAGATATTTCATGGCCTCCCAACCCATAGCATTAGCTACAGGTAGAGTTAAGGATTTGACTCGGCCGTTCCACCAAGTTAAAGCTTTATCGGTGACGGTACAAGCGATGAACTTCACTTTATCAGACTCCAAACAAGCACATATTTCAAAGATAGATTCGATTTTCTTGAACCATCGGGTTAGGGAAATGACACCTCCAGTGCCATCGAAGGATGTGGGTTTCGCGTTCATCAAATCTTTATAGGAACACTCCTTTTGGTGTCCCTGGCTACCTTCCTGGTTTTGGGGCTGGGGACCACTTCCTGAACCACCGGGGTTCATTTGAGACATGGCGGCTGCCACTGCGGTAGTAACAGCTGCCTGGAACATCACAAGATCAAATTGAGGAGGAGGTGGTGGCGCAGGAGGATTGTCGTTCTTTGAGCTGGGTCTCTTTGTTATCTTGATCTATAAAGATCAGGAAATAGAGGATGGTAAGTCCTCTGAATTGAATCAAGAGATATGACATATATTGAATTCTATTAACTGATAAAGCAGGAACGAGTTATCAAAGCAGATAAATTATCGCAAAAAGAATGATCTAGGAGCAACATTGGAATGAAGATTTCTATAACTAAGCTGGCTCTAGAAATACTCCCATAATATTTCGTGATTTGCTGCGACGACGGCCCATTGTTTGGGTATTGGGTAAGTTTTAGGCATGCTGAACACTACAGTCACTCCCAAGAACATGTTGGCCGTGTCTCGAATGAATATAGTTGGCCAGGCTATATTGATCCTAGACACGACTACATAATTGCTCAGGTTTAACTGCAGCGTACAACACCCATTTACTTATGTTTTGTTCTACTTATAGTTACGGATTTTGACGGTTAGGTATACTTATATACTTTTTGAAAATACGTATATTTTAAAGTATACTTTTAGTTCAGAGCACTTAGGCCCCATAGTTTTTATAGCCTTATACCATGTAAGGTTTGGTATACTTAGTTCACTATAAACAAGGGCTTTGATACCAATCTGTCACACCCCGAAACCCAAGGCGGAAACGTTCCGGGGTGGAGGTGACTTCATGTTAAGTATCACAACCAATGTACATAGTAAGCAAAGTAAACAAACATTACATTACATATTAGAATTTACATTTGTTTAAATGTAAAGGATTACAAGTGTTATACATATGTATATATGATCAAAAGTAAAGACGTGTCTTCTACAAACTCCATCTTCGTCAAAAAGATTTGCTGAGGTACCTGTCTAAGGCGAACCTGAGAATACAAGAAGTTTGAAAATCAGCATAAAGCTGGTGAGTTCATAAGTGTTTTGTTTTCTGAAAATGAACATGTTTCCTTTAGTTTTCTGAAAAAGTTACTATCCAAGAAAATCCCATATTTTCTTATTAAGACAGTTTAATACGTATAACTCTAGATTGAAAACCATGGGAATACCATCCCGTATCACAGTAGGTAGTTTTAATACATAAAACAATAGATTGAAAACCATGGGATTACCATCCCGTACTAGATAGTTTTAATATGTAAAACTATATGTTGAAACCAAGGGAATACCATCCCGTACTAGATATAGATTGAAAACCATGGGAATACCATCCCGTACTAGATATAGGAACTATAGTTTGAAGATAAATATAAAATCAAATCAGTGAATCAACTTATCTTAATACGTATTGTGAGTCGGGTAACCATGCTAATACAACACCGAGACCTCCTTGACGTTCGTCAAACGTCGGACGTTTTTCAGAATTTGTCACCCCAGGCATGCCCGCCTAACTGTAGCTAGCAGTTTAGGTGTAGGATTATCAGTCCCGAATACGTCTATTCACAAATTCCACGCTCTCCCTCCAAGAGACTCTGGTTACACTTCCAGGGAGGATTTACTGATAACCCAAAGGGTTTAATGAAGATGAATCTCATAAGCTAGTATTAAATTATTCACGATGTACTCAGTCACTATCGGATATCATAATCGTTTTGAAACATAATAAAGTATATACGATTTAATACGAAGAAACTTTCTGGCATAATACTTTACAATAAACAAAGATAAACTCAATCAGACATAGTTTATCTATTAACATTGCATGAAATTCCAAATTCATATAACGAGAACTGAAGATCCCCAAATTATTCCCATAATAATTCGATTAGTTTGATTGTTTCCTTTACTAAAATTCATGTGGTTATATTCGATAAAACATCCCTTATGCTCCGCATAATACATAAGGGGTAAAGATATCTAGAAGTTTGCCAGATATTTACAGATTTACATCAGTTTTAAGTTTTGAAAACGTTTATAGTTTGCTTGTACTCCCCCCTAAAAATATTGAAAAACACTGAAAAAGGTGTAGGGTATGAACTCACCAGTCGGGAAACGAGTCGATTTGGATGCTAAGTGTCAGTTCGCGGCTTGATAACGCGCGAGGTTCCTATGTAATATGGAATGATACACAAATGCATCTAATTAGACTTTAATTCACTAATTAGATGTGATTATACACTCCAAGACGCGAAAACACTTCAAATCAAGTGTTTGGAGCGACCAAGTGGCACTTATGTGTTGGAATAGTGTCTAAGGCTGCAATTATTTTTGGCAAGTATTTGACCCGATTGTGCATGGTCCTTTTGGGTTGTCTTCACCATAGCAACTTGACAGGATGATTTATAATGAGAGAGGAAATATTATTAATATATTTCTATTGAATTGATGCATTGGTTTCTTGATTGTTAAATGCAAAATTCGATTTTTGTCCTTCTGCCTGATGAACTAGGAGAGTTCCATAGTGGACTCGGTGAGTAGGCCTCAAGTTGGCGAGTCCATTGTGGTACACGGCGAGTTCGAGCGTCAGAAGGAGCTAGTTTCGGGATTTCTTGTTGTTTATCTAATGGAAACTTGCCTTTATCTTAATGGGTCAATATAAATCCGATTTTAATATATATTTGAGTATATCCTTGACCTAACAAAACACATTTTCCAATTAATTGAATAATAATTTCCTTATGTGATAATTGATTGATTATTTTAATTGAATTGGTGAATTGTTTTGCAAGAAACAAATTAAATAAATCAAATATGGATAATTATGTGATTAAATGGTTAATTAAATTATTTGTTATTTGATCCCTTATGTTTTGAAAAGTTTAAAACTTTTCCTCAAGTTTTGAAATTTATGTTCTGTGATTAAAAGTTTAATTTAGACAATTTAAATTTCAAACCCTAGAATTTTACAAGTTTAAAATTCAACCCCATACTACTATATAATTACAAGCTTAATATATATATATATATATATATATATATATATATATATATATATAATTAAAATGCTAGTCTTACCGTTAGTAGGCCTCATTCACGAAGTCGGTCTATAAGGTGGGTATAAGGTTGCTTCCTATAAAATGGCGCTTAATAGGTGTACAGTCACACCCACCGCTTGCTTGATCGGTGGAGGGTCGTTAGCGAACGGGTAGGATAGGGCAACCTCATCTCCTCATTAAAAGTATACTATTAAATACAAAGTAACTACATCTTTTTTTCAAATTCCCAATCCTAGTTAATTTAGGAAAAGTGAATTGATGCAACCCCATGAAATTACACTTTGCACCCTTGCTAAGAAGTTAGTGGAGCGTGTGTGGTTTACCGGCACACTAATTGGTTCTAAGCATAGGTGGCAAAGGGTGATTCATTGTTTATCATAGTTCGGTGGAGCGTGTGTGGTTTACCGGCACATCGAATAGGTGATTGTTACAATGAAGGCACCGTGTAGATTTGCATGGTTATTCACACCGACTTTGTGATCCTCAGCATCCCAGTCACAAACAAGAGGGGCATATCGAGATTTAAACATGCCATTGAAAAATTCAATGAACCTCATCGAAAAAACTAGGAATTCTCAATACATTTAGAACTTAAAGTTAGGTTTTCATGGTGGAGAATTAGTGAATCGTCATTCACTTACCTTCAAATTGCTTGCATGTTGGATTACGGCATCCCTTTTCTAATATCTAAATAATGTTGTTGGATCCAAGCCCTAATTTTTCTTATTGGGTGATAATTAGCGATTTTAAATTCTAATCAATCTTTGTCCTTTCTATTTGTAGATGTCGAACGCGAACAACGCTGCTGCTAGTTCATTCACATTGATGAGCCTTTGCCAAAAGGTGACTTTCGATGGAACGAACTTTAGCGAATGGATAAGATACATTCGCACGATTGCTCGCTACGAGGACAAGGAGTATGTCCTTGATGAGAAGCTCGAGAAGATCAATCTAGAAATCGCTACTCCGGCTGAAATGACTGCTTTTGAGACTCATGAACGTGATGCGACGAAGGTTCATTGCATCATGATAGCCACAATGAACGCCGAATTCCAAAAGTCCTATGAGGAGATGTATCCGTACGAAATGCATCAAGACTTATTGAAGAGATACCATCAAAACGCGAGGCAGGAACGTTACGAGATCTTCACTAACATGATCACTGCTAAAATGGGACATGGAGAATCTCTAACCGTACACTTGCAAAAGATGCAAAGGTATGTCGATCGTCTTCGCATGTTGAATGTTGACTTTGGGGAAGACTTGGCTATCGACATGGTACTTCATTCCTTGCCTCCGTGTTACAACCAATTTAGGATGACCTACCACATGAACAAGAAAGAGGTCACTCTAAGTAAGCTCCAAGGTCTCCTAAGCGTTGCTGAGAGCAACCTCAAGGATAAGTCTGTTGCACCAACTCCCAATCCACCCGCTGCTCCTGTTTTGGCAATTGGGCAAGGAAGGGGTAAGAAGAGGAAGGCTCCGTATAAGAGCCACCGCAAGGGAAAGTCTCGAGATGGTTCCTCTTCTAGTGCGACCAAAGTTAATCCTGCTAAGCCCAACCCTAACCCAAAGGAGGCAGAGTGCCACCATTGCCACACAATAGGGCATTGGAAGAGAAGCTACCCAGAATACATGCAAGCCATCAGGGAAGGAAAGATCAAGCCGTCTTTCGCAGGTATTTACACAATTAAATCTAATGATTCATCTCATGCTATTTCTTGGGTCCTCGATACCGGGTGTGGTTACCACATTTGTTCTGAATTGCAGGGACTAAGAAGAAATAGGGATGTGGAGCACGAAAGAATAAATCTAATCATGATGAACAGAAGATCGTCTCCTGTGACCAAGATTGGAGTGTATTCTCTAGTGCTTAGTAATGGATTAAGTTTAGATTTGAATAATTGTTGCTACTTGCCAGAAATGGCAAGAAACATCATTTCGTTTCATGGTTTGTTTAGACAAGGATTTAGATTTTCTTTTAATAATGAGAATGGTTCAATTTATGGTTATCTAAATGGTGTCTTATATTTTGAAGCAATGCCATGTAGTGGAATTTATGAAACCGTTATGATTGTAGATAACCTAGGAAATGATGTTTTATGCATGGATTCTTCCAATAGTATGGATAGAGCATCGTTGTGGCATTGTCGTCTTGGACATGTCAACAAGAAGCGCATAGCCCAACTCCAAAAGGATGGAGTTTTGGAGTCATTCGACCTTAGGGAAGATGACACATGCGAGTCTTGTTTACTTGGAAAGATGACCAAGTCACCCTTCACTAGCACATGTGAAAAGGGTGAGAGTTTATTGAACCTCATACATACCGATGTATGTGGACCCTTTAGATCAACCACGAAGGATGGGAACCGCTTCTATCTGACTTTTACCGATGACTATAGTAGATATGGGTATATTTACTTAATCAAGCAAAAGTCAGACACGTTTGAAAAATTCAAAGAATTCAAAAATGAAGTGGAGAATCAATTGGGCAAGAAAATCAAGATGCTTTGATCCGATCGAGGAGGAGAGTACCTAAGTCTTGAATTCCACGATAATCTCAAAGAATGTGGAATAGTTTCGCAATTGACGCCACCTAGGACACCGCAGTTGAATGGTGTGACAGAAAGGCGCAATCGAACCTTGTTAGACATGGTTCATTCTATGATGAGTCGTCCTTCACTACCTATCTCATTCTGGGGGTATGCCTTAGAGACTGCCTCCCATATCCTTAACCGAGTCCCTACTAAGAAGGTTGCCAAAACACCTGACGAGATGTGGACAGGGAAAGCTCCCTCGTTAGCACATATCAAGGTTTGGGGTTGCGAGGCTTTCGTAAGACGAGATACTCACGACAAGCTCGAACCTCATAGTGAGCGATGTATTTTCATCGGCTACCCGCAGAGATCCTTTGGATATCTTTTCTATAGACCAAATGACAATGTTGTCTTCGTCGCCAGGAGAGGGGTTTTCCGAGAGCGAGAACTCATAAGCCAAGGAGACAGTGGGAGGCAAATCGAGCTTGAAGAGATTCAAGAATCGATTGATGAAGGAACCTCTACCACTGGCGCTCAACCCGAGGAGGAAACTCCAGTTGAACCGATTGACGAGTCCTTACCTCATAGACGTTCTGAAAGAGTAAGAGTTCAACCCCAGTTTTATGGTTTTCATATTACCACCGAAGGGGACACGTATATTAGTGATGGTACACTAATAAATCTAGATGAACCTGATAGCTATAAGGAAGCCATGGCAGGCCCGGAGTCTGCAAAATGGAAGGAGGCAATGGACAGCGAGATCCAATCCATGTATGTCAACCAAGTTTGGAATTTGGTTGATAATGTGCCCGGACGTAAGACCGTTGGGTGAAAATGGATCTTCAAGAAGAAGACTGACGTGGATGGAAACGTACACACATATAAGGTGCGATTGGTTATGAAGGGATTTACTCAAACTCCCGGAGTTGACTATAATGAGACCTTCTCACCAGTTGCAAAAATAAAGTCTATTAGAGTGATGCTAGCGATTGCCACATTTCATGATTATGAGATTTGGCAAATGGATCTCAAGACTGCTTTGCTTAATGGGAAGTTGGCTGAAGATGTTTACATGGCTCAGCCAGAGGGTTTTGTTAATCCGAAGCATCCAAATAGAGTGTGTAAGCTTGAGAAGTCCATTTATGGACTTAAGCAAGCGTCTCGCAGATGGAATCTTTGCTTCGATGAGAAAGTCAAAGAGTTTGGATTTGTACGAAGTGAAGATGAATCATGTGTATATGTCAAAGCGAGTGGGAGTATAGTCAGCTGCCTCGTTCTGTATGTCGATGACATACTACTCATAGGAAATGACGTCCCGACACTACAGGAGGTTAAGTCCTGGCTCGGGAAGTGCTTCGCTATGAAGGACCTCGGAGAGGCTTCCTATATATTGGGAATAAGGATAGTGAGAGAAGGAAGTAAGAGACTAATAGGACTTAGTCAGAACACTTACTTAGATAAAGTACTAAAACGTTTTAGCATTGAAAATTCAAAGAAGGGAGAATTACCGATACAAAGTAATGCCAAGTTGAGTAAGACTCAAAGTCCGAGTACCGAAGCCGAAATAGTAGAAATGAGCCGAGTACCATACGCTTACGCAGTCGGCTCAATCATGTACGCTATGACTTGTACTCGCCCTAATGTAGCCTTTGCTTTGAGCATGGTTAGTAGATATCAAGGGAACCCTGGCAGAGCCCATTGGATTGCGGTCAAGAATATCCTTAAGTACCTTCGGAGGATCAAGGAATGTTTTTTAGTCCTCGGGGGGAGTGATGACTTGAAGGTGCGAGGGTATAATGACGCCAGTTTTCAGAACGACAGGGACAACTACCGTTCGCAGTCGGGCTGGGTCTTTACCATGAATGGAGGAGCAATAACTTGGAAAAGTTCCAAGCAGGAAACCGTAGCTGATTCAACGTGCGAATCAGACTACATTGCAGCAAGCGAAGCGTCGAAGGAAGCAATATAGTTGAAGAACTTCATTGGTGATCTTGGAGTTGTGCCTGCCATAAAGCCGGACTTCTGTGATAATGAAGGAGTGGTTGCCTTGACCAAGGAACCAAGGGATCATGGCAGATCTCGTCATATCGACAAAAAATATCATTTCATTAGACATCGAGTAGAAGAAGGACACCTCGTGGTTAGGAGGATATCATCAGAAGATAACCCAGCAGATCCGCTTACGAAGGGACTGAGTAGGGTTAAGCATTTGCAGCATGCTAGGAGTATTGGACTGAGAGATGATATTAAATTAGATTAGATAATTTTAGAAATTTGTAATAGATAAATATAATTAACATTTGATGATTAAATAGAGGAGTATTATTTATAATTAAAGCTACTGTCTTATGTAAATTGTTTAACTATTGTTTCACTTTGCATTTTTTGACTTCCAGAATAATTGAGTTTATTTAGAATAATCGAATTATTCAAACAATCCACAATTGTTCATATGTTGGAAGTCAGTATGAATGAAGATTGTCATGAATTGGTTTGTAGATTGTCTAAATGGTATTAGACATAGCAAAAGTTTGCTGCAACGTTCATGAGTGCTTATCAACTAGTTTTGAGCATTGGAACAAACCCGCGCTTGCTGGAATCACCTTATGGAATGTGATAAAAAGGGTGATCGGAAGACGATAATAGCATATGGTATTAAAACCTAGATATATGGTTTGTTATTTGTTAATTGGGTGTACATTGATAATGTGAAACCGCATCAGTAAATTGATGTTATAAAACGCATTGTTGTGTATAATTGGTTAATGAATAAGTGAATGCATATATGTCGAAGTTTATCTGTTACTTTTATCCTAAGAAGGTAAAAGCGATATCTCGGCCGCTCGATGATTTGATTTGACTTATGTGTTGGGCCTGGTCAGAACTAAATTGATGTATTCGATTAAGTTCTATGTCAAATAAATCTGAGATCAAGAAACCAACTACTGGACAATTGGTTCCATAGAATTGTCCGCATAATATCTAAACAGAGGACTGTATGATCCCTTATCTAAAGGACAGGACTGATAAGATTAGAGTTTGACATAGTCTTTGAGAGCTACGATTGCTAATCAGATTATGCTTGTTTATATAGTTACTAGACTTATCCAAGTGGGAGACTGTTGGAATAGTGTCTAAGGCTGCAACTATATTTGGCAAGTATTTGACCCGATTGTGCATGCTCCTTTTGGGTTGCCTTCACCATAGCAACTTGACAGGATGATTTATAATGAGAGAATAAATATTATTAATATATTATGAGAATAATATAAGGAATAATAATATTGTTATTTGATTAATATAAGTCATAAATTAATTAGGAATTAATTTGGTGACTTAAAGAGATTAATTGAATAAAGGGGCATAAACTGTCAATTGTATGATAGTTGTACTTTGGGCTATGTTTCCTTATGAATAAGGGAGTGGACGATTTTACGGTTAGGAAAGGCCTAGAAATCGTCCAAGGCTTATCAATAAGGAGATTGGATTGCTTAGGGCCTAAGTTATCCAATTAGGGTTTAAGGGTGAAACCCTAGGAGGCTCATTAGTACAAATAGACCCTTAGGGTTAAGAAAATCGGCACCCTTGTGATTAGAGAAACCCTGGCCGACTTTTCTTACCCTCCTCTCTCTCTAATCATCCTCTTGCTAAGTTGGTGTTTGTAAGCCATTAGAGGAATGACATTTGTGACTCTAAGCTCCAAGGACAAGAAGATTCAAGCAAGCAATTGAAGGTAATCTTTCAGATCTGATTTCATGTGTTATGATATGAATGTTTTCATTAGATCTATCAATCAAAGTCTTGGATACATTGCATGTTCAATTAGAGAAACCTAGATCCAAGCATTAGGGTTGTATGTGCACATAGGAAAGTTCTTATGGCTCAAACCCATCAATATGGACGGATAGGGCTTGGATAATGAGTTTGCTCTTCAACAGTAAACTCCTTAGGGAGTTTACGGCCATAAGACCATGTCCACATGAGTTCACGGCCGTGAACTCATGGATGATGGGTTTTAAGGTGCTTAAGGGTCAAATATCACTTGGGAAATGTTGCTAGGATTTAATCTAAAGCGTAGGAAGGAATTAAACCACCAAAGGAACCATCAAAGGGAGTTTATAGCCCTAAACTAGGAGTTTACGGCCGTCAGCTCCTATACCTTCCTTATATAATGATTTGGTGGCCTTAGATCAATCACATGTGATTCAAACTAATTTTACAAGCCTTGGAATGGATTTAAGACATCATTTAGCCATGATATTGGAGTTTATGGCCCAAGAACCCATCCTTGGGGGGTTTACGGCCGTAAGCTCCTATGGAGGTTGTTTTCATCATGTTTAAGGCTCCTAAATCGATTATGGTTTCTTCTAGACTTTAATCCAAGGCTTAGGAGGTGTTTAAATGGCATTTTAACACCTAAAAAGGAGTTTACTGCCCATGATATGGAGTTTATGGCCCAAGCATGTTCTTGGGAAGTAAACTCATGTCTACTCCCCAAAAGTTGAGTTCAAGGTGTTCCAAGTCCATTCCAATAAGTCCTTAGGTCGATTCCAAGCTCGAAGAGTGATTTGTGAGGGTTTTTGGGCTCCAACACCCAACTTATATGTGTTCACGGCCCATGAGTGTTCCAAGGCCGTAAACACATGTTTATGGTCCATTTTCATAGTTTGAACACGAATTTGAAGGTTGAAGAGGTTCTACTACAAGTTAGGATGATTACCTTGATGATTTGCAGCTTGAATTTGGATGATTTTGGCTAAGAAATGAGTTGTAGAGAGAGAGTAGTGAGAGAGGGTGCAAAAGCTTCAAATGGAAGCCTTTTGAACTTTATATATAGTTCAAGTTTTGGACACGGTGGAATTCTACCCGATACTGACATTATACGATGCTTTTGGTCGTACACGATTAAGTTGTCGTAACCCGATATGGTCGAAACTAAAAATTCTCTAATTATTAAATTAGAATATTTTCTTGAGTTATTAACGTGTTCGAACAACCATTAAGTCATAATAAACGACTCAAAATTAATGAATTAATTTAATAACGAAACGGAAATAATTCGAAAACGACGGATTTTATTGACGGAACGGGTTACAATAAAGGAACGAAATTCGGGTGGTCACAGGTGATTTGTGATTCCACTTGAGGTTTCCGCACTATTGGGGCTAAGCTCTTAAAGCTTGAAGACATCAACCTACATCAAAAGGTATGTCATCTACCTAGAACATTGTAGTATATGTGCTTCATAATATGCTAGTTAGGCTGAAACCTTGGAATATTTAATATTTGCATGTATAATAGAGAAAACATAGATCCAAGGTTTATAGGGTTGCATGTACACCATAGGAGTATGAGAATGCTCAAAACCCATCAGAAACGTCCTCCATAATTTGGAGGTGAAACAAACATCGTGGTCCAACAGTACGAATACCGGAACCCCATGCCTTACCACCACCTCTCTCACATAAATGTCTGTTAATTTCTCAATTATGATACTCTCGAAAATCGATATAAAATGCACACTCTTGGTCAACCTGTCAACAATATCCCAAATGGAATCCACACCTCGCACCGCTTTGGTAGCTTCGTTAAAAATTCCATGGTGATCTCTTCCTACATCCACATGAGAATAGGTAGTGGTTGCATCTTTCCGTGAGGCCTTTGATGTTCTGCCGTGACCTTCCTTTAGGTCAAACACCGCTTGACAAACCATGCAACCTCCCGCTTCATGAAGGGCCACCAATAGCTCAATATCAGGTCTGGGTACATCTTTGTGGCCCCCGGATGAATAGATAATTTGGACTTGTGCGCCTCATCCAAGATTCTTTGCCTCACGACTCTGAATGTTGGAACCCAAACTCTGCCACATTGAGTCAATAACCCTCGACTATCTAGAACAAAAATGGAATTTGCCCCCGAATCTTCTCCATCATCCACTTCTCCCATTTTAAACCCTCCACTTATGCCTCCTTAATCATATCCAATAAAGGTGAAATCACTTTCATCCTCAAGAAAACATCTTGAATCGGGGCACTTGTTGTATTACGGCTCAACGTATCGGCTACCACATTGGCCTTCCGGTGATGGTACAAGATCTCACAGTCATAATCTTTCACCACATCTAACCACTGCCTCTGACACATGTTCAAATTATGTTGATCCATCAAATACTTCAAACTCTGGTAATCGTTGAATATTGTACATCGTTCTCCAGAGAGATAATGCCTCCAGGCAAAAACCACTGCCCTTAACTCCAAATTATGAGTAGAGTAGTTCGCGTAGTGAGGCTTCAGCTGCCCCAAGGCATAAGCGATCACATGCCCCCTCTACATCAATACATCTCCTAACCCTGAAATAGAGCTAGAATTGGGGCCTCACATAATTTCTACCTCAATGTCTAGAAAACCGACTGCTGATGTGGACCCCACCGAAAGGTCACACTCTTCTTGGTCAAATGGGTCAAGGGTACAACAATTTTGGAGAAATATTGGATGAATCTCCGATAGTGCCCCGCTAATCCTAAGAAACTCCTGATCTCATATGCTTTTTTCGGAACCTCCCAACGCATTACAGTCTCAATTTTGGCAAGATCCACCAAAACACGCTCTTGGTTGAAGATGTGCCCCAAAAACTGCACCTCACGCAACCAGAACTCGCATTTCGAGAATTTAGCATAAAGCCTCTCCCTCCTCAACGTCTCTAATATCTCTCTCAAATGCTGCTCGTGTTGTTCCTTGGTCTTAGAATATACCAAAATATCATCAATGAAAACAATCACACACTGATCCAACATCGGTTTGCAAACCCAATTCATGAGATCCATCAACGTTGTTGGAGCATTGCCAAGACCAAATGGCATCACCACAAACTCCTAATGACCACAACGAGTTCTGAACGCCATCATTGGTATGTCTTCATCCCGAATCCTCATTTGATGATACCTTGACCAAAGATCAATCTTGGAAAACCACGAGGCACCGTTAAGCTGATCGAACATATCATTAATCCTTGGAAGCGGATAATAGTGCTTCATTGTTAGCCTGTTCGTCTCTTGATAATCAATACACATCTTGTCACACCCCGGCCATCGGCGGAAACACCGGGCAGTGTAACGTCATTTCTCGTATCATAGTTATCAACTTCCTGAAAACACATGCATTTAAAATACGTTAACATAAAGTTGGTGAGTCCACAGGTTTTTGACTTCATATAAAAATAATACATATTACGAGTTTCAAAAGTATAGTTTTGAAAGTATCATTTGACTCTCCAACGTTTAGTATATATATCATAGGTATAAAATTTTACTTACCAAATAAGTAGTTTACCTATAAGTCTCATATACTATGAATATAAGTGTTTATAATGCCATATAAACGAAATTTGCTACGTATGAATCTTATTTCAATTCTATATGATTAAAACCGCTATGTATGAATCTATTTCAATTCTATACGAGTATGCGTGTTAGGTATAATTATCTACTTAAAATACATGTAGTACCTAGGGTATAAGTAGGGGAAACTTATACTTAATATTAATACTTGTATAGCGACGAAGTATAATGTTTCTGACAAGTTGCAACCATGAGTCTGTAACCGCTGCTTGACAACAAAACCTCTGACAAAACAATAAACACATGATTTACCATGAGAAACAATACACTCATGATTTACCATGAGAAACAACACCGCACGCTTCATCGACGCCGGAATAAAAATAAAAGGAACGAATCGTCGCTCGCTTGTCTTGGGTTGTAATTAACAACCACGAGTGGGGTTATCAACCTGTATCTTATTCACACACGACTTCCTCACTCACACGGGATTAACTGTTACAGGTCAGAGGACTTCCACTAAGATCCCCAATCTTAGTTGATGAATGAGGTAGCTCATGTAGACATTGACGGCTTCCTATAGCTCTAACAAGAAAAGCATTTTCATGTCTAAAACCCTAAGTTACTAGACTATGCTTTTAAACATTACTCCTAACCTCATAATATTTAGGAAGTATAACAGCTATATCTTGAAGTAAAACCAGGTTTATCTTGACCTAAAACCAATAATAAGAACATATAATGTTCCTAGTTTTATCTTGACATAAAACTATCAATAACAATACAAAGTTTTATCTTAACATAAAACTAATAATAACAACGTAAAACATATCCAATTTTATCTTGACATAAAACTATTAATAGCAACATACTTTATAACTTAACATATAAATCTTCGGAATATAACTTCGGAACTATAGCACACACAACATATGTATAGAATCTTAAGTATAACTGAAGATCTACATTAGTAAATTAACGTACTGATAAGTTGATAATAGTTGTATATATTCAAAATATTATATTTAGAACAACTATACCCTGGCTATTATAACTATATACTATCATATAGACATAATAATAACATATATATAATATCTAGCATGCGTTTTCCCCCGAAATATTAGAAATTGGGGCCATGAAACTCACCTTAATATCGTGATTCGATAGAATCTAACTGAAAACAGTCAGTGGTTCGCGATCACCAGGCTCGGGAAGCGAATTGGATTCAACAAACCAGAGAGAGATAAGAAATTTAGGTGTATTAAGCCTTGGGGTCGAAAAGGCTATTTATAGGTTGATTTTTGGCCCTCACGACGTGATAAATGGTTGGTTCACGTCGTGAGTTATGGTAAGATTTATCATGTAGCTTTAATGCGTGTTTTCTAGCCCCGATTTGTGTCCTGCAGCATCCTTACATCGTGAGAAAACCTTGCTCATGTAGTGTGCTTTTTGGTTATCATTCAGTATACTTCTAGCTTCGAAATGTGGCATTTTGACTCCTCACGTCGTGAGTTTTCATGCCCACCTCGTGAGTTCAGTCAAATTAGGGTTTCTAACAACAACATCTTCAGAAGGCCATAACTTTTGCATACGAACTCCGTTTTTGACGGTCTTTATATGCACGCGTAGGTAATTCCGAGTACTAACACTCTCTAATAGATTACAATAGCTAATTCTAAGCCTATTTTAAATTAATCTTGTTATAAAGATTTTATAGTGTTCGGTTTATCATAACTTCTTCACACGAAGCCAGATTTCGACGTTCTTTGCATTTTTTTTAATCATATTGACATATACTTTGATTTATACTATAAAGTATGTATGAAAGTTCATATTTATATTAGAATTATCATGAAATACATAGTAAGTTTACTACATTACTAGTTTTAACAAAATCACATTACATGATTGGTATAATCACATGTGATTGTTATTGACCTATTTTGACTAGTGTTACATTCTCCCCCCGTTGAAGTAAATTTCGTCCCGAAATTTATCTTTTGTAAGGACCCGTCAGTTAAGGGACCCTCCAAATCTAGCGCAACTCGAATCTTATCTTTTGTAAGGACCCGTCAGTTAAGGGACCCTCGTGCTGCGTATACTTGTCTTT
The DNA here is from genome assembly GCF_051521515.1 of Lactuca serriola. NCBI lineage: Eukaryota > Viridiplantae > Streptophyta > Magnoliopsida > Asterales > Asteraceae > Lactuca > Lactuca serriola. The sequence continues at coordinate 239,022,258 of NC_136410.1, forward strand.
CGTAGTATATCTAGTTCGCAGCATTAGTCTTGTAGTAAACCTATATTTTGGTAACTCTGTTAAAAGTTGCACTTTTGTGTTTTGTCTGTAACACCATTATGATCAAATCTGGTGCCTTATTTCCAAGTGATTCCTATTTCATCATACGATCAGAGTCTATTTGATCCTCACAATACCAGTTTCATGCGTAAATCTCTTTCTCCAAAGTGTAACCCTCGTCCAACCCTATCCATGAAGGATTTAGAGCATGTTTATACGCTCTAATTTAAATAATCTCTTTAAGTCATCAAATTAATTTTAATTAATTTATGACTTATATTAATCAAATAACAATATTATTATTCCTCATATTATTCTCATAATATAATTAATAATATTTATTCTCTCATAATAAATCATCCTGTCAAGTTGCTATGGTGAAGGCAACCCAAAAGGACCATGCACAATCAGGTCAAATACTTGCCTAATATAGTTGTAGCCTTATACACTATTCCAAAATATAACTCCGAACCCGAGGTTGAGAACCTACCCCAGGCAGCTCCCTTACCAAATCCTATCCCTCATCTGGCATTTCATGGCCCGACACCTCCTTGGGTAGAATGTTGGAAACATGGAGCCAAGGACAAGATCAGCCCATGCCATTTAATGGTGACTGAAGCTTTTATGACATGAGCAATGGGGGCTCAACAGACTGAATCTTGCAAATCCTGGTCCGCAGAGTGGCTCGAAATGAGATTCAAGGCAAAACAACCCTACATCAAATCACAGAAGTTGTAACCAATGCGAGAATGCGTACCCTCCGCACCATTCGTCTGGAAGATGCTCGTCAGAGATCTGAGACAGACCATGAAGCCCTGCTTCAAGCACTGTCCGAATCACGAGCCGAAGTCATAGAGCTCCAACTACACCAGAGGGTGTACGAAAGACACCTACGTGATGTGGAACGCCAACTGGGTGAACTGAGAGTTCACCAGAGGGAATGATCGTCACCATTAGGAGATACTTTACTTTTCTTCATGTTTTAAAGAACTGTGTTCCTGTCTATATCCTATGTGGCATTTTCTATGGAACTGCCTTGTACTGTAGGTACTTTTAGTTAGGCCTTTATGCGGCCAAAACTTTGCTACTCAGGATATGATGTAAGACCTTCTATAAGGTCAAAATGTTTCCAAGACTTATTACATCTTAAACATCGATGATATTGACAGCCGACTAACTTCCGTGTCACTCCTTGTTCAAATACTCTCAACATACTTTCATTGGAGTCTATCTGAAACATGCTTTAGTCAAGACATTAGACAATAGTAATTTATCTCCGGAGACATTTTCAAGTCTCTTTTAATGATTGGATCATGTTATTCACCAACCAATGATACCTCGGCTTAAACGAAAAACGTCTTGAGACCATTCAAAGAGCTTAATTCTAGTCCTTACTAAGGACTGCATCATAGGGATGTAGGTCGGACCTTCGTGAACATACTTCAATTTCGTACTAGGACTGCATCATAGGGATGTAGGTCAAACTTTCGAGAACATACTCATACTCTTTACTTAAGCGATCGAAGTACATTTTGGGTCAACCAAAATCGATCACAAAATCCTTATCTTTCGTGTTACAGAATCATGTCATCATCCGGAAATAATCAGCCGAGCAACGAAACCCCTATCCTCCATATCGACGCCGCTACGTTACGAGATGCAGTAGCAGTTGCTGTGACAACTTTCCTGACACACATCAACTCCGGCAAAACAAATAAGACTGACAAAGGAGTCCAGAGTTCCGATTGTAGTACCAATCCGGGAAGTCAACAAATGACAGCAGTCACGGACTTCCGAAGCCGTAAGACCGAAAGAAGGAGACGATATCACCAAGCTAGAAGTGAGCGAAAGCGATTCCAAAGACTTGCCATGCAACAACAGCAAGTGGCAACTCCTGCCCCTTCAACACCGGCACGACCCATTTCTCCAGTCCCTAGCATCGGGAACAACCCTACACACAAAAGTCGTGATAAAGTCGGACTCTTTAAGAGGAAATTTTGAAAGTGGAGTAATGAGGAAGGCACTTGTGTCCATGGAACTCTGACTAAACACCTCACTCCCATAACCAATACTAGTACGAACCAGGCATGTCACCAATGTGGCGAGATAGGACACCTCAAAAAGGACTATCCAATAACAAAGAACTCCGGTGCAGACGAGAAGATATCAAGGATCACTGCCGCAAGAGAAACTACTCCGGACCCTCATTAAAGTATCTAAGGCGTTCGTTGTAACAGACTTGTAAACTGTTTAAAACTAGTGCAACTCGAATCTTATCTTTTGTAAGGACCCGTCAGTTAAAGGACCCTCGTGCTGCGTATACTTGTCTTTCATAGTATACCTAGTTCGCAGCATTAGTCTTGTAGTAAACCTATATTATGGTAGCTCTGTTAAAAGTTACACTTTTGTGTTTTGTCTGTAACACCATTATGATCAAATCTAGTGCCTTATTTCCATGTGATTCCGATTTCATCATACGATCAGAGTCTATTTGATCCTCACAATACCAGTTTCGTGCGTAAATCTCTTTCTCCGAAATCATCTTTCTAACAAAACTATCACTTCAGAATTCCGAAGTACTCATGCATAGAGTACCTCATGTTTCTTATCCTTTCCAAAGAAACCTCAACAAAGCTCCCCAAAGTACCACTCGTGCAGTACGTCAAGTTCAATCCAAAGACCCACCTTTTCACTCTTAATCATATACGACTCGTATACCCGAGACTGTGACTGATGTACCAGGTATGAGTTCTACTATGAACTTTAGGACAGAGACTGCTCAAGACTGCGAGTGATCGTGGTTCCGTGAGAATAAACATAGAAATACCTATCCTTTTCCCTAATTCATGAGTAGTCATACTTTCTTTTAGATCTTCACGACAGATAATCCACCCCAAGGTTTTTACATCATAATCAGTATGAGTTGGTTAAGTCTACATCGAGCCGACATCAGGTGCTTTGATAAAGCAGTTCGTCCTAACCTCCCTAAGCAACGAAGCTCTTTTTATTTACAGCGACGAACCAAGTACGAACCTTCTCATCATTTCGTGTATGCAAGCTCAGAAGTGCTTAAGAAAGGAATATCATGCATTCCTTGCACACATCGCCGAGACGTTCCGAGAAGTGAAGGACATTCAGAACATCCAAGAAGTATGCGGCTTTCCCGACACCTTTCCAGAAGGACTACCGAGACTACCACCATAGCATCAAGTTGAATTCAGAATCGACTTAGTTCCATGGGCTACCCCAGTAGCCAAATCACCTTATCGTCTAGCTCCAACTGAGATGCAAGAACTTCCTAGTGAGCTTAACAAACTCCTCAGAAGGGGATTCTTTAGGCCAATTTTCTCACCTTGGGGAGCATCGGACCTTTCTGTATACATGAAAAAGCATTCCCAACGCTAAAGTGAGCCTGATGTATCGCACCAATATTATCCCTCCCAAAAGGGAAAGAATATTCCGTTGTGTAATGCGACGCATCCAACCAAGGGCTTGGGTGTGTTCTTAAGCAAGAGGAAAGTTCACTTCCTATACCCCAAGACAGCTTAAGACATAGGAAGTTAACTGTCATACCCCAAAACCACGAACGGCGGAAACGTCCAGGGGTGGAGGACGTCATGTACAGTATCACAATAGTGTAATATAATAAACAACCAACAACATCATCTATTGCATTATAAGTAAAGTTTTAATACATGTGTGTTCTTTCATTGTAATAAGACACCAAAAATATACAATCAAAATAAAAGATGAGAATTGTCTGCTCCGTCTTCTCAAAACCTGGCCATCATACCTGTCTACTGTTGACCTGAGAATACAAGTTATTTTGAAAGAGAGTATCAGCTTTAAAGCTGGTGAATTCATAAGTAATTAAGTGTCATTGTCTTGCTTATGAAAATATGTTATGAGGGCCATGTAAACCTTTAAATGAAAATGTTGATGTAAGTATGAAAACCCTAGAAAATCCCTTATTTTCTATAAGTATGAAATGTAGTGTTTTACCAAGACCCGAATGTTTTGTTATGACAGTGTAGTCTTCTACCAAGACCCGAATGTTTTGTAAGTAAAATGATAGTTTTTCCTTTAATTGTTTAGTACTAAAGTACTTAGTCTAACTCATCGTTTATGTGAAGGTATCACAAAATAAAGTAAACAGGAAAATGTACTACTGTAAGTGTTGTCACTGGGTACTAGGACTAACACAACATCGCATTAAGCGAAATATGTAACCTAATGAACATCCGAAGATTGTCTAGAAAAAGTAATAATGTAAGTGTCATCGCTGGGTACTAGGAGTAACACAACATCGCAATAAGCGAAAAGTATAACCTTATGAACAATCGAAGATTGTCCACTTGTCCTCTGTAGCAGCAGCAGGTGGGTGGAGGGGTTAGCCCCGGTTATCGATCTACCTAGTATAAGTAGTAACCTTAGACCTCCATAGATAGTCATCGACCACTGGTGCTAATCAGTGGGGTTCAGATTGGTAAGTCCCGCCGAGATATCCCATTGAACCGGGATAGGAAAGATAATTTACACAGAAAGTACTAATAAATCATCCTCATAGTTCTAAGTACAAGTATCCAGGTAAGTGAATACAGGATAATGCACCTATGTAAAAGTGTTCCTGTATGGTATTCATGTAAGTGTGTTCGTGTAACAGGTAAGTATATGTAAACATATTCATGTATCAGGTAAGCATATGTATATGTACTCATGTATCGGGTAATGTACTAGTATAGACTCATGCATGAACTGACTCTGGTGTGTTTCCTTGTAATAGGAATAATGTTTGATCTCTTCAAATTATCCCTATGATAATTTACCAAGATGTAAATGATTGATCAAGTAGGTTTATACACTCTTACTACTCAAGGGTGTGGGAAACTGAATGAAAGGTGTAAACTATAACATCAATACGTATATAAGAATATAAGTGTATATGTATAGTTTAGTTCAAGAGTGTAAAATGGTTTTGTAAGACATCTTATTGGTTTTGAACAATAATTAACAATGACTTGATGTCATTTTAATAAACATTTCAAAAGTAAAACATTTGATAACAAAGTATTTTTAAGATTGAAAACCATTTCATACATATCAATGATTTAATAACATGTTTGTTTCTACTTGTATTCCCCCCCCCCATTAAAGCATTTAAAATCATTTAAAACATTGATTAGGGGTATGAACTCACCTGTAGTTGGTGATTGGGATGAACTGAATGGTATAGGATTGCTAGGTGTCAAGCGAGGACTTGTACACACAGTACGATCCTAATGAACATATAATCACACATATATGCACTCAATTAGTCTCCAATTACTAATTGATAATGTTAAGACATCCTAGACATAATAAACACTTTATATAAGTGTTTTAAGCCCTAAGGATTGCATCTAAGCTGTTGTGGGACAAGGCACTTGTGTTTAGGGTTCCAAAGGACCCCATATATGAGTTTACTCCTCATATACTAACACACATGGAGTTTACGGTTGTAAACTCTTGAGTTTACGCCCGTAAACTCCCAACCATGGGTGTATTGTGTGTTTTGAAGTTCCAAATGATTCCTAAAATTATTCCAACTTGGTGGTTAAATTCTTGGAAGGGTTTAAGGCATAGAAACACTCCATTTAGGAGTTTACGGCCCTAAGGCCATTTCCCTTAGAGTTTGCAGTCGTAAACTCCTAAGTATGGGTGTTTTTGATGCTTTCAAGTCTCTTGCACATGTGGTATAGGTTTTAGGCTTTTATTCCAAGCATATGAAGACCCCTGACACACTTTGGTGTCCTTAAATCATGTTTACGGCCCATAAACCATGTCATGGCCGTAAACTCATCTTTAAATGTGATATTGAGGTGATTAAGGCCTTAGATTAAATGGGAGCAAGTCTAGTTAGAAGTCTAAGGCTTTAGGTGCCTTAAAAGCACCATTTTGAGCTTGAAATTGGAGTTCACGGCCTAAGATATTCTTGGGCCGTAAACTCCCAAACTTGGGTGATCTTTGCTTGATTTCATGTCCCTAATACACATATAAATGAGTCTAAGTCAGTAGCATAACACAAGGGTCGGTCTCGGCTTTGTTTCGGGAGTTTACCGCCCAAGAACACCTTGGGGAGTAAACTCCTAAATCTAGTGATTTAGCCATTTAAATCATGTTATAACTACATAAAAAGCTTTCTAACAATACTAGAAAGAGTTACTCACGTTTTGGTATAAAAACCCGAAGATCCGTGAGAGAGAAAATGACTTTTCTCTAGTTGGATATGCGAATAATGAATGAATTTGGTTCATAATTCTATTTATAGTCCTGAGATATTTTTGGCAGAAAATATTTTTATTCCAGAAATGATCTCTAATATAATAGAGTGTTGGAATCACAGTGTTGCACAAAACCCTAGTGCACCCACTCTCCAAATATTTCCTGAAGTGTAAACCCTGAATTACTCAAACTTACACGAAAAAGTCTGAAAATTAACTGTGACTGCTATAACTTCTATTGAAGTGATATGGTTTGTACAGAATGGAAATTTCGGGTTGTCACATCATCCCCCCGTTAGAAGGAATTTCATCCCGAAATTAGAATTTAAGCAATTAAGAAGTTACAAATAACTAAGCGAAAAGGTGAGGGTATTTCAATTTCATCTGATCCTCACATTCCCAAGTGAATTCCGGTCCACGCTTTGCGTTCCAACGCACCTTCACTATCGGGATACGACACTGCTTTATTTGCTTGACCTCTCGGTCCATGATCGCTACTGGTTCCTCCACGAAGTTGAGGCTCTCGTTGATCTCGATCTCGTCGAGTGGAATAACAAGAGTCTCGTCGGATAGGCACTTTTTCAAGTTTGAGACGTGGAAGGTAGGATGTACGTTACTGAGTTCGTGCGGTAGATTGAGTTTGTAAGCCACAGGGCCGATTCTCGTGAGAATCTCGAAAGGCCCTATTTATATTGGATTGAGCTTCCCACGCTTCCCAAAGCATATCAAGCCCTTCCAGGGTGAGACCTTCAGTAGGACTTGGTCGCCCACCTGAAACTCCAATGGTTTCCTACGCTTGTCAGCGTAGCTTTTCTGTCGGTGTCTAAAGGCTTTCAGTCGTTCACGAATTTGAACGATCTTCTCTGTCATTTCCCAAATGATCTCCAGAATCGTGAGAGTGCTTTCGGGAACTCGTCCCTTAGCTAACTAGGTATCACCCACTTCAGCCCAGCACATAGGGGATCTGCACTTTCGGCCATACAGGGCCTCGAATGGAGCTGCCTTTATGCTCGTATGATAACTGTTGTTGTAGGAAAAATTCAACAAGGGGTAAATGGGTATCCCAAGCTTTTCCAAAGTCAATCACACAGGCACGCAACATATCTTCTAAGGTTTGGATAGTCCTCTCACTTTGCCCGTCGGTCTGTGGATGGTAGGCTGTACTCATGTCCAACCTAGTTCCTAGGGAACTTTGTAATGACTGCCAGAACCTCGAAGTGAATCTACTATCTCGGACCGAGATGATAGATAAAGGAACACTGTGCAGCCTTACAATCTCCCTAATGTAAGTTCTGGTAAGTTTCTCCATCTTGTATGTTTCTTTGGTCGGTAGGAAGTGTGCAGACTTCGTCAGTCTATCGACGATGACCCATATGGAATCAAGTCCACCCGTCGTCTTGGGCAACTTGGTTATGAAGTCCATAGTGATCCGCTCCCACTTCCATTCTGGTATCTCCGGTTGTTGTAGAAGACCGGAGGGTTTCTGGTATTCGACCTTGACCTTTGCGCAAGTAAGGCATTTACACACGAAGGTAGCAATATCTGCTTTCATGTTAGGCCACCAGTATAACTTTTTAAGATCCAAATACATCTTATCTGAACCCGGGTGGACAGTATAACGAGTGTTGTGAGCTTCCGTCATGACCAAGTCTCTGAATCCACCGTGTTTCGGTGTCCAGATCCGATACATGAGGTATAAGGCTCCGCCACCCTTGACTTCTAAGTTCTTATCCATCCCTCTAAGGGACTCACCAGCCATGTTTTCAGGTTTCAAAGCGTCAAGATGAGCCTCCTTTATTTGCGTGGACAAGTGTGAATGGATAGTTAGAGTCAAAGATTTGACTCTACAACCAATATATTCTTTCTGACTTAGGGCGTCGGCTACTACATTGGCTTTACCCGGATGATAATGAATTTCGCACTCGTAATCACTGAGTAGCTCGACCCACCATTGTTGTCTCATGTTGAGCTCCTTCTGGTCGAAAATGTGTTGCAGACTCTTATGGTCTGTAAAGATCGTGCTTTTTGTACCGTACAAGTAATGTCGCCAGATCTTCAGAGCAAACACAACTGCTCCTAGTTCAAGATCGTGGGTTGTGTAGTTAACCTCATGTGTCATCAGCTGTCTCGAGGCATAGGCTATGACTTTACCTCGCTGCATCAGAACACATCCGAGCCCTTGGTTTGATGCGTCACAATAGACCACGAAATCTTCTATCCCTTCGGGTAGGGACAGTATTGGTGCGGTGCACAAGGCTCGTTTGAGCGTTTGGAATGCTCTTTCTTGTTTCTCTTCCCAGTCAAAGGCTACGCCCTTCTGGGTCAGTGTCGTAAGAGGTTTTGCTATGCAAGAGAAGTTCTGAATGAACCTACGATAGGAGCCAGCTAGACCTAGAAATTGACGAATTTCAGTAGGTGTCTTTGGTGCTGACCAGTTCTCGATGGCCTTAATTTTGGAAGGGTCCACGTGTATACCTTCTTCGCTAACAACATGGCCCAAAAATTCGACTCGCCGAATCCAAAATTCGCACTTGGAGAACTTCGCGTAGAGCTTCTCCGATCGCAATGTTTATAAGATTTTACGGAGATGTTGGCTATGTTCCTCCTTACTTCGAGAGTAGATGAGTATGTCATGAATGAAGACGATGACGAACTGATCCAAGTAAGGACGACACACCCTATTCATCAGATCCATGAATACTGCGGGCGCGTTAGTTAATCCGAACGGCATCACTACAAACTCGTAGTGCCCATAACGAGTTCGTAAGGCTGTCTTGGGAACATCCTCCTCTAACACTCATAGTTGGTGATATCTGGATCGTAGATCTATTTTCGAGAAGTAATTGGCCCTTGAAGTTGATTAAACAAATCGTCAATACGGGGCAAGGGATAACGATTTTTAATGGTAAGTTTGTTGAGTTCTCTATAGTCAATGCACATGCGAAACGATCCATCTTTCTTCTTAACGAACAAGACCGGTGCTCCCCATGGTGAGAAGCGTGGTCGAATGAATCCCTTCTTGAGAAGTTCGTTAAGTTGACTGGAAAGTTCCTGCATTTCAGCCGTTGCCAGACGATAAGGAGATTTGGCTACTGGGGTAGCTCCTGGCACTAAGTGGATTCTGAACTCGACTTGGCATTGCGGTGGTAAACCAGGAAGTTCTTCTGGGAATATGTTGGGAAAGTCGCGTACTTCAGGGATGTTCTGAATGTTTTTCGTTTGTTGACTTGTATCAACGACGTGTGCGAGGAATGCATGGTACTCCTTATGCAAACACTTCTGGGCTTGAATGCAGGAAATGATGCGAAGGCTCGTACTAGGTTTGTCGCCGTAGATGATTAAGGTTTCGTTGTTAGGAAGGTTAAGACGAACTGCTTTTTCGAAGCACATAATGTCGGCACAAAGAAGACTCAACCAATCCATACCGATGATAACGTCGAAACATTTAATTGGGACTGCCATGAGATCTATCTTGAAAGTTTGGCAATCTAAAGTTAAGGTACAACCTACATATATGCAGTTTGTACTCTCAGTTTTCCCGTTAGCCATTTCTACCGTGAATGAACTATCTAATGCACATGGTTTTTGTTTAAGCAGGTGTGCAAATTTGTGACTTACAAAAATTTTCTCTGCTCCACTATCGAAAAGTATGCAAGCATATGAGTTATCGAGGAGAAACATACTAGTAACTGTCATAGGATCAGCTACCGCTTCCTCGTGGCCTAGGGTCATAACTCTCCCTACTCCTCCAGCCATCCCTGCTTTATGGCAGTCCCTCTTGTAGTGGCCAACTTCGCCACAACCGTAGGAAGCTTGGCCCATACCGGCGTTAGGAACCTGGGCGGCCTGAGTTGTTGGAGCCTGGCAGAAACGGGCTGTGTGCCCCTTCCTGTTGCAGTTGGTGCATTGCATCTCCCTACAAGGCCCGCGGTGGTGGAAGCTGCATTTTTTGCACTTCGGGAGAGATCCAGCATAAGTTTTAGCTGGTAAGGGGTTCGCAGGAACAACAGGAGTCACTGTGGCAGCATTGATTGCCACAAGTTTTTGTCTCTTGGAGGATCCTTGCGAAGCCCCCCTTTTCCTCTTAGACCACCCTTTCTTGTTGTTGTCAGGGTTGGACTTTTGGGGTACAGGTGTAGGGATTTTTGGGTTCTAAGGTTTCCGGTGATCAATGAGAGATTGTGCCAGTTCCTTGGCGCTATCGAAGGTAATAGGCCTGGAAGCAATCACACTTGACTGGATCTGGGGTGACAGTCCCCAGATATATCTCTCTATCTTTTTGCTCTCAAGAGCAACCATATCTGGGCATAAGTTTGCCAGATCACAGAACCTCTTTTTGTAGGTCGTGGTGTCGGATCCAACCATTTGAAGACCCCAGAATTCTTGATCGAGTTTTTGTATTTCACCTCGAGGATAGTATTCTTTCATCAGCATGTCTTTCAACTTTTCCCAGCTGATGGAATATGCTACCACCAAAGTCAGATAGTTAACATGGCTGTTCCACCACGTTAGTGCTCTGTCAGAGAAGGTACAAGCTGAAAACTTGACCTTGTTGCCCTCCTGGCAAGCACAGATTTCAAAGACGGATTCCATCTTTTCAATCCATTGTCTCAACACCATAACACCCCCAGTTCCATTGAAGCTACGGGGTTTGGCATTCGTGAAGTCCTTGTAGGTGCATCCCCGAGGATGTCCATGGCTTTTGCTGTGGTTCGAGGGTGGTGCACCTGTTCCTGATTCACTAGGGGCAGGAGTGTTCATTGCTGACACAGCAGTTGTAATTGCTGCTGTGAAAGCTGCCTGGAACATGTTGGCATCGAAAGTATTAGGTGGTTGAAGAGGTACAAGTGGTGGTGGAGGTGGTGGTGGAGGTGCTTCGTTGTTTCAGTTACGTCTTGTATTTCTGCGGTGCGGCATCTTTAACTATACGTTTAAAATATGACGACATGGATAAGAATAAATGAACAATGAATGTGTCTCATGGACTAACTCCCCATAGCCCAACAAGAAAATGAATAGAATGACTAAATGAAGAAGATAGCATTTGGATAATAATTTCCATAAGATTAGATATCTGTCAATAATACTGGAATTACAAATGTAACAAGTTCGGGAAAAATGGCCTAGAAGTAGGCCTTACATCAACCAAGATGGAAAATTTTGACAGAATTAAGACTAGATCAAGACCTAACAGGTCTAAGATTTATAAAGACAGGAAATTAGACCAAAGTTTTACATAATGTAGGTTATATCCAAAAGATGAGTTGACGAGATTCTATCGGCGACGAGAGCTGCTAGCATGAGTCCTCGATCCCGACAGTAGACGTTCAATGTCCCTTATACGCGTGTCCGACCTTGCTTGCTGAGCTCGAAGTTCTCTAACTTCAGCTCGGGTTTCAGCAAGTTCCCTCTGCAGATTTGCATTACGGACCAGAGTCCTTTCATGAGCAGACTCTAGTTGGCGAATATGGACAGTGTTAGCACCAGAGTTGGCGTCAACTTCCAAGACTTGATTGATAGTCGCCTGAGCCATTATCGTGTTCCGAGAAATCGTACGCACCATGATTGGTAGGACTCTATCAGCAGAACCTCCTTTGGTAAGGTTGTAGAAACTTTGGTCTCCATTGTAGGGAATGGGCTGACCTTGTTCATGGCTCCATGTATTCAAGTTCGTGGCCCACAGGGGTGTGGGTCCTTGAAACACAGGGCGGGGGTTCAGGTTTGGGTTTTGAGCACCTGGGGGTAGGTTGTTGACTTTAGGCTATGAGTCAGAACTATCGGAAAAACCCTCAGCATGGTGATCATCCAAAGGGATTGGGTGGCCATGGTGAAATCCATCCATTTTAATCTACGCAAGAAAAGGGATATAAGAAATAGCTAAATAGACGAACTGACTAAGATAACTACAGTATGACCAAATACCCTATGGTATATTTTTATGGTTGTGTTGGTAAGTTTTTAGACTTGTTGCCGTATCACAACCATTCTTGGGCATTCCCAAGACTGACCATATATCCCCAGGCTTACTTGTGATATTCAACAATCGTAATATTTTTGTTCTTGTCATTGTGACACTGATTTTAGTATGAATGCAGGCATGTATACTTTGTTAAATATTTTATTATTTAAAAGTATAACTCTTAGACAGAGTGTTTTAATCCCGATGTACTTATAGTTAGTATATATTTTATGGGTTGACATACTTTATTCACTATAAACAATGCTCTGATACCAATCTGTCACACCCCAAAACCACGAACGACGGATACGTTCAGGGGTGGAGGACGTCATGTACAGTATCACAACAGTGTAATATAATAAACAAGCAACAACATCATCCATTGCATTATAAGTAAAGTTTTAATACATGTGTGTTCTTTCATTGTAATAAAAGACGAGACTTGTCTGCTCCGTCTTCTCAAAACCTGGCCATCGTACCTGTCTACTGTTTACTTGAGAATACAAGTTATTTTGAAAGAGAGTATCAGCTTTAAAGCTGGTGAATTCATAAGTAATTAAGTATCCTTGTCTTGCTTAGGAAAATCTGTTATGAGGGCCATGTAAACCTTTAAATGAGAATGTTGATGTAAGTATGAAAACCCAAGAAAATCCCTTATTTTCTATAAGTATGAAATGTAGTCTTCTACCAAGACCCGAATGTTTTGTAAGTAAAATGATAGTTTTTCCTTTAATTGTTTAGTACTAAAGTACTTAGTCTAACTCATCGTTTATGTGAAGGTATCACAAAATAAAGTAAATAGGAAAATGTACTACTGTAAGTGTTGTCACTGAGTAATAGGACTAACACAACATCGCATTAAGCGAAATATGTAACCTAATGAACATCCGAAGACTGTTCAAAAAAAGTTATAATGTAAGTGTCATCGCTTGGTACTAGGAGTAACACAACATCGCAATAAGCGAAAAGTATAACCTTATGAACAATCGAAGATTGTCCACTTGTCCTCTGTAGCAGCAGCAGGTGGGTGGAGAGGTTAGCCCCGGTTATCGATCTACCAAGTATAAGTAGTAAACTTAGACCTCCGTAGATGGTCATCGACCACTGGTGCAAATCAGTGGGGTTCGGAATGGTAAGTCCTGCCGTGATATCCCATTGAACCGGGATAAGAAAGATAATTTACACGGAAAGTACTAATAAATCATCCTCATAGTTCTAAGTACAAGTATCCAGGTAAGTGAATACAGGATAATGCACCTATGTAAAGGTGTTCCTGTACGGTATTCATGTAAGTGTGTTCATGTAACAGGTATGTATATGTAAACATATTCATGTATCAGGTAAGCATATGTATATGTGCTCATGTATCGGGTAATGTACTAGTATAGACTCATGCATGAACTGACTTTGGTGTGTTTCCTTGTAATAGGAATAATGTTTGATATCTTCAAATTATCCCTATGAGAATTTACCGAGATGTAATTGATTGATCAAGTAGGTTTATGTTGGGTTTTGAGCATTCTAACACTCCTAAGTGTACATGCAACCCTAAATACCTTGGATCTATGTTTTCTCTATTATACATGCAAATAAGAACTTCCAAGGTATTATCCTAATCTAGCATACAAAACAATAACTATAGCAAGATAGAATACATACCTCTTTGATGTAGAAAGTCTTCATGAAGCTTGAGTGCCTAGTGCCCCAAGTGTGACACCTCAAATGGAATCACAATCATCAAAACACTTGGAATGACTTGAGAGAATTCTACACTTATCAAAATCGGCTAGCCCTCTCTAGAATAATACTAGTGCCGATTTTGTCAAGAATAATATCTTTATATAGTGTTACAATTAGGGCAAACCCTAATTGTCATGACTTTCCATTTCCTTGGATCCATGGGTACAAATACACCATGGAGCATCCATGAATCATCCTATGGGTTTTAGCCCAACTTGATTATCCATGGAGCATTAGCCCACTATACAAGTATGGATGATTTACACAATCAACCCATATATTTAATAAGTCTTCTTTTGATCACTTAATTAGTCCTAGATTAATTCTTGATCAATACTAATTAAATAATCTTATTATTCTTATTATTAATATACTAGAACTTATAATATATTAATAACCATAAGTGTCTTATTTCTCTCATTCAAGTGCATGATGGTATGCAACCCAAATGGACCATGCCGGGTCGGGTCAAGTCTTACCAAATATAGTTATGGACTTAGACATTAATCCAACAGTCTCCCACTTGGATAAGTCTAAAAATATTATTGCGTATGACTTCAGGAACCAACCGGCAATCGTAGCTCTCAAAAGCTTCTGTCGAACTCTGACCTTGTAGATGAACTCTGACCTTTGTCAGTGACTTGTCCATTAGATAAGGGATCATATATTCCTCCATTCTAGATATCATATGGACTGAGACATGGATTATAATCATTCTCTCTGTCCATTTGTTGTTTCCCGATTTCCGATTTATGACGACTGACTAATTGAACAAATCAAATCAGTCCTGGCCCAGCCGAGCACTTCCATTTGTCATCATCAAATCATCGAGGGGCCCACAGATATCACTTTTATCCCGAAGGTAAAAGGAATGGATAAACTTCGACTCATATGGCTTGTTCTACTACTTGTTGAATCATACACAAAGGCACGTTTTATAGCACCGAGTTACCAAATGAGTTTTCGTGCTATCAATGTACTATCAACTCATAGTAACAACTCATATCTCTAGGTTTCAAGAATATAAGATATTATCGTCTCATGATCACTCGTGATAAAATCCATGAAGTGATTCCAATGAGCGCGGGTTGAATCCAATACTTAGAACTTATGAGCACTCATGAGTGTTGTAGCCTTGTCCAACACCTTAGACCTCTACAAGCCAACCCATGACAGTCTTAATTCATATCTACTTCCAACATATGACCGACTGTGGATGGTTTGAATAACTTAGTCATTCCGGAAGAATAACCTAGTTTATTCGGGAAGTCAAAACATGCAAAGTGAAACACAATAATAATTGAATCCAATATGGTATCAACTCTTTGAACATAAATAAAACACCTTTTATTTATCACCATATGATTACACATTATTCATTGTATACTGTTTCAGCTATCAACTTTATTCTTGAATTTAAAACAATAGTTGTCCCATGCTCCAAGCATGTACACTATGTTTTCTTAAACACTAGTCATGCCACACACCAAGTATGCATACTATGTTAGTCTATGATCTTTACTTTGTGAACTAGATCAATTGAACATAACTTCAATGATTCTCTTTTCACACTCCCAAATCCTTACCGCAAATGCAAGAATTCCAAATTCATGCCATTTACTGAAATCTGTTAGATTCTAAACTTATATGCATTGATCCTCTTGTAATGATTATGCACAAAGTCATAAAGACTTGGCAACAATCATTACAGAGTATTCCAAAGGAGATCAACTCCTTGGAAATATTCTTCTTGCATTAAGTTTCCTTAATCTTACACAGATTGAAAATTCTAACTTTGAAACATTTCCAGATTCCATTTTGACTATCACTTCTGAACAAGAGTTGCCTCCTTACAGATTATGTCAATATGGTCCTTCTAGAATTATCACTATACTTCCAATTGTCCTTGAGTAACCAATCTTTGGTAAACCTTAGATTGTCCTCGACAATTGTTTAATCCTTTTAGTCATATCCAGTTCTAAACCTTTTCCCTTCTTAATGCCCCAGGCATTTGGAAAATTTTAGAACGAATGATTATACCACATGTAATCGATCCTATATCCGAAGCATATGGGACACGATTCATGATGTCTCACATAAAGACTAAACCAGTCTTTTGCTATAACATTTCCATTTCAATTTGCCAAGTTCTCATAATTCAGATTACGAAAAGGGATGCCGTAATCATAATCGAATTTTAGAACGCAAATAATGGACCCATATACAAAATTTCCTTATGTTGAGCCTTTCCAACATGAAATTCATATATATATCCTTGACTAAATGATTAAAACCTCATGATCTAAGCTTATAGATTTGAGATGAAGTATAATTTCCTCTCCCTTAATTATAGCAAAACAACTTTTTTCCCAATTGAAACTTTTGTTTTCTATAATTAACATTGCTAACTTGCAATACTTATCAAAATTATCATGCTCCCACTAACATGATGATTATTAGCATAACACTTATGCTCCCACTAGCTTTGACATGTACTCAGAAACCAGCTGGACTTCTAGAAATCAATACTTCATTGACTTTCTTACCAAAGTTCAGATTTCTGATGCTAGATTGTTTTGATAAAGCTGTATCAAAATCATACACCTTCCCTTAGATAGCACACTTGTGAGTCTAAACAATTATGAAGAGGTATGCCGTAATCATAATGGTTAGACCTTTTTGCCACTTCTCACAAGTCCATGTTAGTGTGCCGGTTAACCACACGCGCTCCACTAACGACTTTGAGAATGCAAATATCGCAATTGCTATCTAGCTAAAATCTACTTAGTGAAAGTGTTTCCTCACCATCATTTTCATGAATCGGAGAGAAACCTTATGACACTTAGATTTAATGGTTTATGTGTTCTTATCCATGTGAATTGTCAAAACCATAATCACAAGACAAAGATAATGACAAATCCAAACTCATATGGACCGAACTCAATCTTAACTTCTTGCCACCTGGCAGCTCAAGGGCCTGCCATTGCTTCCAAGTTGTTGTGCAACAAATTGAGAACTCTAAGAACTCATATGCAAAACCAACTTTAACTGGAATGGGCAAAGAATATGTCAACACGATAGGTTATAAACCTCAAGTCATGTGCTAGTGAAGAACTTTAGGTTCTATTCTTGATTAGTTCTTGAGACTTTCAAGACCTTTAAGACTCCCACTGTCCTCTTGACCTATAAGACTCCCTTGTCAAATATCCAAGAGATAGTGTAGATTCTAATCAAGACAAACACTTCACACAATTGGCCTAAGTTGGTCTTTGTTTTATCCAAAACATCACAACTTACCAATTTCAAATGTACAAGAGTAGAAAACTTTTACTCTTACATTTGACAAGTGTTTTAAACCTTCTTTTGAGACATGTCACTCAAGTTACAATCTTGGAGTATGACTCTACGACTTGTATTGGAACGAAGTATGACTCATCTTCTTGATTTAACCACTTCAACAATTCAAGTTCCTCTTCTTAGTCATAAGAATGCACCAAGATTTTCTTAGAGAACTAATTGTGCTATGGTTTCTTAATCATTAAGATGATCACAAAAGCTGACACTAAAGTACTCTCCCATCTTTTCAGATTTGAGAAACTTTTATCCTTCTGCCTAATTTGATTCTTCTTATTCGCTCTGCCATACATTGAAACTTTTTCCAATGTCTCAGAGTTATACTTAAGCTTGTAAGTATAATCATATTTACTGTGCCTTAGTAAACTATGACGAATAGTTTTATCAATCTTTTTGTGGTGGACTTGACTAGTGCACAAGAATGTGTACTCGATCCCTTAGTCCTTTACTTGACTCACACATCCATGTGAACAAGTAATTAGTCTTAATTTTCCAAAACTTGAAAGTTCTCATCCATCATGCTATACAACTTGCATGATTCCAAGTTCCGGTCCAATTGAAACTTGGGTGATGAGAATCTTTCCTTATTTGGTAAATCTAGACATTACCACAAATGAAAGAATCAATTTCATATTTCCACTCTTGCTCTTAATGGAATCATATAAGCAACAATTTTTTCCCTCAAATGCCATTGTAAGGATATTTTAAAATAAATAAAATCAAAAATTTTTCTTTTATTTTAAAACTTTGCGGAAAAACTTATCCTTACAATCCATATGAAAACTTGTTGTTATCTATTCCTTAAGCAATATCTCATAACTCCTAAGAAGTAGCTCAAGAATCCGATCTTTAAACTATGCGATAGAAATCCATCTACGCCATCAGATTCAGCATATTCTTTCTTTAAGTTTCTTCACTTTTCTTTCATTCTTAAAACATCACCATGTGACCCAGTCACATCATGTCTCAAGAATCTCAGAATAGAAACTTAACAGAGTTAGATAGTGGAATTTACCTGAAGTAGAGTCAAACTTATTGACTTTAACATCCTTAGGTAAATTTGGCAGCTTCGCAATCAATGCCCCTTCCCTTGGCAATACAAACATATGGACCCTTTGATAATGGTACACGAGACTATCACAGACTTAGCTTTTCTATTTACCATTTGGTCAACCGAGTTGACTATGGCCGATCCCTTTCCATCGGGAAGAGAGAGCTTTACTAGATATCCAATGTCATCATTGTCAATGTCCATAAGGTTTTAGGAAGTCGATCTTAGCAAAGATCATTAAGGGTCTTGTCATAGTCTGTTTCATAGGTGTTCCAAAAGAACTCACTATGTGACTTAGAAAGTGATTGAACCACCAACTTTCTCAAGACTTTGACACCCAACTCTCCCGGCTTGTCAATATGTGACTACATCTCCAAGATGTGTTCACACCTTGACCTTGCCTTGCCAATAGGGCTTGAGTGACCTTAAACTTTTCAAGAACTTGTGGGTTAGGGAGATTAATTGGGGAGGTGAAAGAAGTATGATATCCATGGGACATCATCTTCATTAGGAAACCTTGTTTCAAGATATTTGGGAAGATCATAGGTGTCTAAACCAGACATCTTTTGGGAGATATTCAAGATAGTTGATTTTAAGTCCTTAATATGACACCCAATTTGAAATATTAAGGCTAGGACCCAACAAACTATTTTATAACTTAGAAGAGGTATGCCGTAATCCAAGATATAAAATATTTGAAGGTAGGTGAATGACGATTCACCAATTTCCACCAAGATAAACGAAATGTATTATTAGGTTTTAATTGGTTTTGAAACTCCTAGATCTTTGAGATTCATTGAACTGTTCAATGGCATGTTTCAATCTCGAGTGTGCCCTTCAGGTTTTGTGACTGGGATGCCGAGGATCACAAAACAAGGTGTGAAGTAACCATGCAAATCACTTGGTACCCTTAATAAATTACCCCTCAATCGATGTGCCGGTTAACCACACACGCTCCATCGATACTATGATAAATATTAAGTCACCCTTTACCTACCTTGTTAAGTCCAAGTTAGTGTGCCGGTTAACCACACACGCTCCACTAACGACTTTGACAAAGTGTAAAGTGTAATTTCATGGATTAGCACCTTATTCACATTTTTCCTAAGTAACTAAGATTGGGTATTATTAAGAGTTTAGTTACTTAGTATTTTTCATTAATACTTTTAATGAAGGGAGAATTCTAGTCCTGTCAAACCCGTTCGGCTAACGACCCTCCACCAGTCAAGCAAGCGGTGGGTGAGAGTGGACACCCATTAAGTTGCCATTTTATAGGCAACAACCTTATACCCACCTTATAGACCGGCTTCGTGAATGAGGCGTACTAGCGGTAAGACTGACTTTACTCTTATACATATATATATTATTAACTTATAATATTATAAAGTATAAGGGTTGAATTTTAACTTTTAAAATTCTAAGGGCTAACTTGGAATTAAAGTATTCATACTTGAAAACTTTTCAAATTCCAAAACTTGAGGGCAAGTTTTGAAACTATTCAAAACTAATTAATTCCATAACTTATGTGTTTAAAGTAGTTTTAATCCAAAAACTCTTCAAGTTCCATAACTTGAGGACAAGTTATGGAAGACTTTAAACTAATAAAAGAACTAACTTTTCCTTTATTTTATAACTTATGGATTTAATTATGGTTACATATTTTTCTTTTAATGAAGTGACTCTTGAACTTCCATAACTTGAGGACAAGTTATGGAGTCGTAAAAATTATTCAATGACACAAGACTCTTCATTTTGTAACCATTGCCAACTCTTATGAATTTTATGAGTCTTTAATGTGACTCTTCATGTAACTTGAGGACAAGTTACACAAACACATTTTATACTCAACTCTTAGATCAAAATGGATTGAAAACAACTATTTCACTCAACATTTCTATTAATCTAAGCAACTCATAAGAACAAGATAATTCAAATAAAACTTTTTCATGTAATTAGTCTAAACCTTAAACTAATACAAAACATGAATCTATTGACAATTATCTTTGAAAATGGATTAGCATGAACATTACCACATCAAAAACAAGTTTATAAGTTCAAAAACAACTTAGGGTAATGTTCCTAGTCCATTTCTAGCCAAAAAACTCGAGTTTATGCTGTCTGGGGGTCCTACTCGGCGAGTGGCACGAAACAACTCGGCGAGTTGGATGCTTTTTGCCTTGGACTCGGCGAGTCTGCTGGGCAGACAGCATCAAAACTCGATTTTCCAGCTTCTTTTGCAAGTATAACAGGAAAACAAGCCTAGGCTCTGATACCACTATTGGGTTTTGAGCATTCTAAAACTCCTAAGTGTACATGCAACCCTAAATACCTTGGATCTATGTTTTCTCTATTATACATGTAAATAAGAACTTCCAAGGTATTATCCTAATCTAGCATACAAAACAATAACTATAGCAAGATAGAATACATACCTCTTTGATGTAGAAAGTCTTCATGAAGCTTGAGTGCCTAGTGCCCCAAGTGTGACACCTCAAATGGAATCACAATCATCAAAACACTTGGAATGACTTGAGAGAATTCTACACTTATCAAAATCGGCTAGCCCTCTCTAGAATAATACTAGTGCCGATTTTGTCAAGAATAATATCTTTATATAGTGTTACAATTAGGGCAAACCCTAATTGTCATGACTTTCCATTTCCTTGGATCCATGGGTACAAATACACCATGGAGCATCCATGAATCATCCTATGGGTTTTAGCCCAACTTGATTATCCATGGAGCATTAGCCCACTATACAAGTATGGATGATTTACACAATCAACCCATATATTTAATTAGTCTTCTTTTGATCACTTAATTAATCCTAGATTAATTCTTGATCAATACTAATTAAATAATCTTATTATTCTTATTATTAATATACTAGAACTTATAATATATTAATAACCATAAGTGTCTTATTTCTCTCATTCAAGTGCATGATGGTATGCAACCCAAATGGACCATGCCGGGTCGGGTCAAGTCTTAC
Source organism: Lactuca serriola (assembly GCF_051521515.1). Classification (NCBI taxonomy): domain Eukaryota; kingdom Viridiplantae; phylum Streptophyta; class Magnoliopsida; order Asterales; family Asteraceae; genus Lactuca; species Lactuca serriola. The sequence continues at coordinate 239,043,653 of NC_136410.1, forward strand.
CAAATATAGTTATGGACTTAGACATTAATCCAACAATTTATACACTCTTACTACTCAAGGGTGTGGGAAACTGAATGAAAGGTGTAAACTATAACATCAATACATATATAAGAATATAAGTGTATATGCATAGTTTAGTTCAAGAATGTAAAATGGTTTTGTAAGACATCTTATTGGTTTTGAACAATAATTAAAAATGACTTGATGTCATTTTAATAAACATTTCAAAAGTAAAACATTTGATAACAAAGTATTTTTAAGATTTAAAACCATTTCATGCATCACATTTTGTAGTATGTGAAATCTGGTAAATGACAAACACAGTTATAAGACACATATCAATGATTTAATAACATGTTTGTTTCTACTTGTATTCCCCCCCCCCCATTAAAGCATTTAAAATCATTTAAAACATTGATTAGGGGTATGAACTCACCTATAGTTGGTGATTGGGATGAACTGAACGGTATAGGATTGCTAGTTGTCAAGCGAGGACTTGTACACACACTACGATCCTAATGAACATATAATCACACATATATGCACTCAATTAGTCTCCAATTACTAATTGATAATGTTAAGACATCCTAGACATAATAAACACTTTATATAAGTGTTTTAAGCCCTAAGGATTGCATCTAAGCTATTGTGGGACAAGGCACCTGCGTTTAGGGTTACAAAGGACCCCATATATGAGTTTACTCCTCATATACTAACACACATGGAGTTTACGGTTGTAAACTCTTGGGTTTACGGCCATAAACTCCCAACCATGGGTGTATTGAGTGTTTTGAAGTTCCAAATGATTCCTAAAATTATTCCAACTTGGTGGTTAAATTCTTGGAAGGGTTTAAGGCATAGAAACACTCCATTCAGGAGTTTACGGCCCTAAGGCCATTTTCCTTAGAGTTTGCGGTCGTAAACTCTTAATTATGGGTGTTTTTGATGCTTTCAAGTCTCTTGCACATGTGGTATTGGTTCTAGGCTTTTATTCCAAGCATATGAAGACCCTTGACACACTTTGGTGTTCTTAAATCATGTTTACGGCCCATAAACCATGTCATGGCTGTAAACTCATCTTTAAATGTGATATTGATTTGAATAAGGCCTTAGATTAAATGGGAACAAGTCTAGTTAGAAGTCTAAGGCTTTAGGTGCCTTAAAAGCACCATTTTGAGCTTGAAATTGGAGTTCACGGCCTAAGATATTCTTGGGCCGTAAACTCCCAAACTTGGGTGATCTTTGCTTGATTTCATGTCCCTAATACACATATAAATGAGTCTAAGGCAGTAGCATAACACAAGGGTCGGTCTCGGCTTTGTTTCAGGAGTTTACTGCCCAAGAACACCTTGGGGAGTAAACTCCTAAATCTAGTGATTTAGCCATCTAAATCATGTTATAACTACATAAAAATATTTCTAACACTACTAGAAAGAGTTACTCACGTTTTGGTATAAAAACCCGAAGATCCGTGAGAGAGAAAATGGCTTTTCTCTAGTTGGAAATGCGAATAATGAATGAATTTGGTTCAGAATTCTATTTATAGTCCTGAGATATTTTTGGCAGAAAATATTTTTATTCCTGAAATGATCTCTAATATAATAGAGTGTTGGAATCACAGTGTTGCACAAAACCCTAGTGCACCCACTCTCCCGATATTTCCTGAAGTGTAAACCCTGAATTACTCAAACTTACACGAAAAAGTCTGAAAATTAACTGTGACTGCTATAACTTCTATTGAAGTGATATAGTTTGTACATAATGGAAATTTCGGGTTGTCACATTAACTATTCAACACGTGATCTTGAGTCATGAGCAGCGGTAATTGCTCTGAAGATCTAGAGACACTACTTAGGGTAAAAGGTGTACTATGTTAACAGACCACAAAAACATTCAACATACATTCGACCAAAAAGAGTTATGCGGACAAAAGACGGAAGCCCTTGGAATTTCAGGTCGGGGACCGAGTACTATTAAAGGTCTCGCCTTGGAAAGGGTTAATGCATTTCGGAAAATGTGGGAAACTAAACCCAAGGTATATCGGACCCTTCGAGATCCTTGCAAAGATCGGCCCGGTAGCCTACAAACTTCGTCTACCGTAGGAACTCAATAACGTACATCCTACCTTTCACGTGTCAAACTTGAAGAAATGTTTGTCCGATGAGACCCTCTTCGTCCCTCTAGTCGAAATCGAAATCATCGAGAGTCTCCACTTTATAGAGGTGCCAATTGAAATCTTAGATATGGAAATTAAAGGAACAAAACAAAGTCGCATACCCATCGTGAAGGTCCGCTGGAATGCAAAGCGGCGACCTGAATACACATGGAAACGCGAAGATCACATAAAACAAAAATACGCTCATCTATTTCCGTAGTCCACAAATAATTACCTTACATTAAATTTCGGGACGAAATTCCCTCTAACGGGGGGATGATGTGACAACCCGATATGTCGACTCTATGTAATGACCTAAAAAGTCTAGTATTGTAACCACTTTTGATATAATGAAATTAAATTCAAAAAATAAATGTGAAAAAGTCTTTATAGGAATATCTATTATGTTGGATATTGTGTCAAGGTTTACAGAAATAGTAAGAACACTAAAATCCGAGTTATAACGAAGAACTTATGACTATTCTAAGATTCTCAGCAAAACCGGCAACACCGATTAAACGAAAAACGCGAAGTTTCAACACAATAGTTTTTAGCCTTAAGTATGTAAATGAAAGTTGTAGATAACATTAAACCGTAAACATACGTAAAAAGAACGTCCAAATCTGACTTCATATGAGGAAGTTATGATTTTCCCAAGATCCGGATATAACAGTAGACAACTAAAAACTCGAAATACAGATTGAAAGATTTTTGGCCGAAACAACCGAAATGAGAATTGAAGATCTCAACAATATTAGCGCAACGGTAAAAATTCTGATGAAAACGGACATCGGATGAAGAAGTCTAAACGAGAGTTAAAAATAAATAATTCAAAATAAATTCAAAATTAGCCGATGAAGTCTAAACGAGAGTTGTAGAGTATGCTCTCACCTACGCGTGCATATAAAGAATGTCGAAAACGAAGCTAGTACGCGAAATTTACAGATTTTAAAAGTTCGAAGCCCAAAATCCAAGGCTGTCAGGTCTGCCATGACGTGGCACAGTTCGCCGCGACCTGGTCAGTGACTGAGAGCGTCTAATCAACAAAAGAGGATAAGGCTGACTCACCACGACGTGGCAGACCTTCTGCCACGACGTGGCACTCAAAAAATGGCCTTATAAATATATTTCAAGGGCTCCGGGTTTCATTGCTCAGTTCCCTTCTTTCTCGCACCGAAACTCTGTGTTTAAGCCCCCGAGACCCTCCCGAAGCCCGGGTTTTCACCTTCAAGTTCCGAAGGAAGTTTTTTTTGTTCCCGAGATTCATGAGATTCCCGAGAAAATCAACTTTTCCAAGTCGAGGTTCTCCTCGATTATCATCTCGCTTTCTTCAATCTATCAAGTGAGTTAATACCTCTATAAATTACACTTTCAAATGTTTTATCAACGCTTTTATTACACTTTTAAGGGGGGGGGGGAAATACAAGTAAACACACGGTTATTATCGTGTGTAACATAAAGTTTTACTATATACTCTTTTATCAAGTGAATCATATGTGATTCATAACTACTACATAGGAACTTTCGTATGCAATATATATTCTCGATAACATCTTGTGTTTTGGAAATAAAACATGTTTATATATGTATATACAAATCAAACACTTTATTTATACTGTAAGTATATGTGATCATTTATGTCACTTTAAATGTTATACTTTACATAACAAGTGAGTATTACACTAGGGTTTACTATACAAACAAAACACACACTTTGAATAAACATAATAGGTATAGTTTATGAGGAAATCATGAACATATCCATAATAGAAACACTATATCAAAGAGATGCTTTCATATACAAGAACAAATGGACATTTTCATACGTAAATCTATTTTATACTAAGTTTTGTGAGACATTTCACGTAGTTTCGAGTGTGCATTTTAAGTCCTGTATTATATACCATAATCCCTTGTAGGGGGAGCGTGATACCTGTGTATAGATCTATACGGGATTGACAATCCCGTACCTAAGCTGTTAGCTAAAGCTAGGCCGGCAGGCCTGGGGTGACAAACATCATAACATTCCAACGCCTGAAGAACGTTGTTACAGGAAGTCTGGTTCATTAATATGGTTATAAAACTCACACGGAGTATTAGAAACACATTGGTTTATGGGGTTATCAAATGCCTTAGTGGTTTTAAATTTATATAAATCTACTACTCAAGGCATGAAAAACACGATTTCATTTTATTTTTGGAACTTTTAAACTACTACACACTTATGAACAAATATTGGATTTCTAAAGGTAAACATTAAAAATCGTCGAGTCATGGTAGAAGACTACTTTTATACTAGTAGAAAATATGGGATTTTCTAGGAACTTTCAAACATGTACAAACCATTTTATTCAGTTTTATACAAATGTAGAACAATTTCAAACGTTTTCTTCATACTTATACGAATAATTACATTGAACAATTCCAAACGTTTTCTTGATACTTATACGAACAATTACATTGAATAATTACAAGTGTTTTCTTCATACATATACAAACGATGACAGTAAATACTTATGAACTCACCAGCTTAAATGCTGACCTACACTTTCAAAATAACTTGTATTCTCAGGTCACCAATAGACAGGTACAATGACCATGTTTTGAGAAGACAGAGCAGTCAAGACTCATCTGTTATTTTGATTTATTGCTGTTAATGTCTTATTACTATGTAAGAATACACATTTATTAAAATATTACTATTAATGCAATAGACGATGTTGTTTCTTGTTTACTACTTTACCTTGAAATGATACTTTACATGACGTCCTCCGCCCCAGAATGTTTCCACCGCTCTAGGTTTTGGGGTGTGACACTTTATAGTATAAATGAAATTATATGTCCATACAATTCCAAAAATGTAGAGAACGTCGAAATTTGGCTTCGCGTGAAGAAGTTATGAAAAACCGAACACTATAAAATCTTTATGACAAGAGTAATTTAAAATAGGCTTAGATTTATCTATTGTAATCTACTAGAGAGTTGTAGTACCTGTAATTACCTATGCGTGCATATAAAGAACGTCAAAAACTTAGTTCGTATGCAAAAGTTATGGCCTTCCGAAGATGTCGCTGTCAGAAACCCTAATTTGACTGAACTCACGAGGTGAGCATCAAAACTCACGGTGTGAGGAGTTAAAATTCCACATTACGAAGCTAGAAGTCTATGGAATGATAACCTAAAAGCTCACGACGTGAGCAAGGTTTTCTCACGACGTGAGGACGCTGCAGGACACGAATCGAGGCTAGAAAACACGCATTAAAGCTACAGGATAACTCTTACCATAACTCACGACGTGAACCTATCATTCCTCACGTCGTGAGAGCCAAAAATCAGCCTATAAATAGCCATTTTGACCCCAAGGCTTAGTACACCTGAATTTCTTCTTCTCTCTCTCTCTCTCTCTCGTTTGTTGAAGCCATTTGGATTCTCGAGCCCGGTGATCGCGAACCGCTGACTGTTTTCAGTTAGATTCTATCGAATCACGATATTAAGACGAGTTTCGCGGCCCCACTTTCTAATATTTCGGGGGAAAACGCATGCTAGATATTATATATATGTTATTATTATGTCAATATGATAGTATATAGTTATAATAGTCGGGGTATAGTTGTTCTAAATATAATATTTTGAATATATACAACTATTATCAACTTCTTAGTATGTTAATTTACAAATGTAGATCTTGAGTTATACTTAAGATTCTATACATATGTTGTGTGTGCTATAGTTCCGAAGTTATATTTGGAAGATTCATATGTTAAGTTATCAAGTATGTTGCTATTAATAGTTTTATGTCAAGATAAAACTGGATATGTTACACGTTGTTATTGTTAGTTTTATGTTAAGATAAAACTTGGTATTGTTATTGATAGTTTTATGTAAAGATAAAACTAGGAACATTATACGTTCTTATTATTGGTTTTAGGTCAAGATAAAACCTGGTTTTACTTCAAGATATAGCTGTTATACTTCTTAAATATTATGAAGTTAGGAGTAATGTTTAAAAGCATAGTCTAGTAACTTAGGGTTTTAGACATGAAAATGTTTTTGTTGTTAGAGCTATAGGAAGTCGTCAAAGTCTACATGAGCTACCTCATTCATCAACTAAGATTGGGGATCTTAGTGGAAGTCCTCTAACCTGTAACCATTAATCCCGTGTGAGTGAGGAAGTCGTGTATGAATAAGATACGGGTTGACAACCCCACTCGTGGTTGTTAATTACAACCCAAGACAAGCGAGTGACGATTCGTTCCTTTTATTTTTATTCCGGCGTCGATGAAGCGTGCGGTGTTGTTTATCATGGTAAATCATGAGTGTATTGTTTCTCATGGTAAATCATGAGTGTGTTGTTTTGTTAGAGGTTTTGTTGTCAAGCAGCGGTTACAAACTCATGGTAGCAGCTTGTTAGAAACATTATACTTCGTCGCTATACAAGTATTAATATTAAGTATAAGTTTCCGTACTGATACCCTAGGTACTACTTGTATATTAAGTAGATAATTATACCTAACACACATACTCGTATAGAATTGAAATAGACTTATACGTAGCGGTTTTCCTCGTATAGAACTGAAATAAGATTCATACGTAGCAACTTTCGTTTATATCGCATTATAAACACTTATCTTCATAGTATATGAGACTTATAGGTAATCTACTTATTTTGTAAGTAAACTGTTATACCTAGGATATATATACTAAACGTTGGACAGTCAAAATGATACTTTGAAAACTATACTTTTGAAACTCGGAATATGTATTATTTTTATATTGAGTCAAAAACTGTGGAATCACCAACTTTATGTTGACGTATTTTAAATGCATGTGTTTTTAGGAAGTTGATAAGTATGATACGAGAAATGACATTACACTGCCCGGTGTTTCCGCCGACGGTCGGGGTGTGACAGATTAGTATCAGAGCTATTAACTATAGTGAATTAGTACGTTCTTAAGAAAGCACGACTATAGTTTAGGGCTTACTCAGTTAGGTTTAGGTATATCCCTTAGCCTACAAATATAAACTATTATTAATTATACTACTAAAGGACTACTTATGGGAGCGGTGACAGGATAGATATGTCGCTTGGGTTGCTGGATTTCAGAACAGCTATATGCTAAAATGATCTTGCCCTTCGACTGTCCTGACTGGCCGGTGCCTTATCAACTAGACCTGAAGTAACAAACAATACTTAATAGAGCATGAATACAACAAATAATAAATATAGAGTCATATATGAAGACTCAGACCCGCGATGAGAATACACCAAAATACATGGAACGTTTTTGATCTCAAGGATTTAGATCAGATATTCCAACTAAAGATCTTATGTGCATCGATTTTATCACAACTAGATGTAGGTGTACAACTATATTTTATTTTGATCAGATCATATGAACTATTTAAATTGGGAGTAATATTTGATAGACTAAACACTTGGTGATCCAAAATGTATAGGAACTAAACAAAATGCCTAGAAGAAGAGCGCCCATCTAAACTTGAACCAACGAACAGAACCAGATCAACAACAACTGCAACCACCACTACCAGAAACAAACCCTCCAATAAGTTCAATAGAACTTGAAGAAATTATAGCTCAGAGAACGCTGCAGCTCTTGCTAATGTCACAAGAAGAGGAGTTAGAAACAAAGGCAATGTAAGGACCGCCAGAATGTGTACCTACAAGGATTTTATGAATTGCAAACCAAAGAGTTTCCATGGAACGTAAGGGGTTGTTAGCTTGACTCGGTGGATTGAAAAGACAGAATCAGTATTTCAAATAAGCTTCTGTCCGAACGAATGTAAGGTACGATTTGCTGCGTGTACCTTCGCTGATGCAACACTTACATGGTGGAACAAAGAAGTGAATACAATGGGTATTGATGATGCCAATTCCATGCAATGGGAAGAGCTGAAGAGGATGCTAGTAGAGGAGTATTTTCCCAAGGAGGAAATACATAAGCTGGAACAAGAACTGTGGACCCTAACCATGAAGGGTTCGGAGATAGATGCTTAGACTGCTAGATTTAATGATCTTGCGGTAATGTGTCCAACACTAGTAACCCCAGAGTAAAAGAAGATCGAGCGATGTATCTGGGGTCTAGCATCGCAAATCAAAGGAATGGTGATCGCATCGAAGCCTACAACATATGACAGTGCAAAGCGTATAGCTGATTAGCTAACCAGCACATAAATCCAAGTGGGATTTATAGCCGAGTCTCCCGAATCTCGAACGAACAAGCGCAAATTTAATTGGAAGAATCCCATACAGTCATTTGAGGAGAGTCACGAGGTGGCAACTAATTATGCAACCATAAGAGCAATACCCCTAAAACCAAGGAAGTATGCTGGAAAACTCCCAATGTGCACTCGGTGCAATCATCATCTCATAGGTAACTGTTCATGGTGCAGTCAATGTAACCGTCAGCATGCAGGTGACTGTTATATTTGCATGAAGTGCAAAAAGAAGGGACACACTGCCAGTTACTATAGGAGCACAACACCTACAACAGAAAATCAAGGAACAAAAATTGGAATAGGCTACGATGGAGGAAGAGCATGTTTTGAGTGTGGTGAAATTGGACATATCAAGAAGGAATGTCCAAAGTTAAGGGGTCAATGAAGTTAGGTCGTGGTAGCGCAATTGTAATAGGAAGCAGGGAATCTATCTAGTACCCTTCGGTGGTATCTAGTTAAAGATAAATTTCGGGACGAAATTTACTTCAACGGGGGGAGAATGTAACACTAGTCAAAATAGGTCAATAACAATCACATGTGATTATACCAATCATGTAATGTGATTTTGTTAAAACTAGTAATGTAGTAAACATACTATGTATTTCATGATAATTCTAATATAAATATGAACTTTCATACATACTTTATAGTATAAATCAAAGTATATGTCCATACGATTCCAAAAATGTAAAGAACGTCGAAATCTGGCTTCGTGCGAAGAAGTTATGATAAACCGAACACTATAAAATATTTATAACAAGATTAATTTAAAATAGGATTAGAATTAGCTATTGTAATCTATTAGAGAGTTGTAGTACTCGGAATTACCTACGCGTGCATATAAAGAACGTCAAAAACGGAGTTCGTATGCAAGAGGTATGGCCTTCTGAAGATGTTGTTGTTAGAAACCCTAATTTAACTGAACTCACGTGGTGAGCATCAAAACTCACGACGTGAGGAGTCAAAATGCCACATTTCGAAGCTAGAAGTCTACAGAATGATAACCCAAAAGCTCACCACATGAGCAAGGTTTTCTCACGACGTAAGGATGCTGCAGGACACAAATCGGGGCTAGAAAACACGCATTAAAGCTACATAATAAATCTTACCATAACTCACGACGTGAACCAATCATTTATCACGTCATGAGGGCCAAAAATCAGCCTATAAATAGCCATTTCGACCCCAAGGCTTAATACACCTGAATTTCTTATCTGTCTCTCTTGTTTGTTGAATCCATTTCGCTTCCCGAGGCTGGTGATCGCGAACCGCTGACTGTTTTCAGTTAGATTCTATCGAATCACGATATTAAGGTGAGTTTCACGGACCCACTTTCTAATATTTCGGTGGAAAACGCATGCTAGATATTATATATATGTTATTATTATGTCTATACGATAGTATATAGTTATAATAGCTGGGGTATAGTTGTTCTACATATAATATTTTGAATATATACAACTATAATCAACTTATCAGTATGTTAATTTACTAATATAGATCTTGAGTTATACTTAAGATTCTATACACATGTTGTGTGCGCTATAGTTCTGAAGTTATATTCGGAAGATTTATATGTTAAGTTATAAAGTATGTTGCTATTAATAGTTTTATGTCAAGATAAAATTGGATATGTTATACGTTGTTATTATTAGTTTTATGTTAAGATAAAACTTGGTATTGTTATTGATAGTTTTATGTCAAGATAAAACTAGGAACATTATATGTTCTTATTATTGGTTTTAGGTCAAGATAAAACCTGGTTTTACTTCAAGATATAGCCGTTATACTTCCTAAATATTATGAAGTTAGGAGTAATGTTTAAAAGCATAGTCTAGTAACTTAGGGTTTTAGACATGAAAATGCTTTTGTTGTTAGAGCTATAGGAAGCCGTCAAAGTCTACATGAGCTACCTCATTCATCAACTAAGATTGGGGATCTTAGTGGAAGTCCTTTGACCTGTAACCGTTAATCCCGTGTGAATGAGGAAGTCGTGTATGAATAAGATACGGGTTGACAACCCCACTCGTGGTTGTTAATTACAACCCAAGACAAGCGAATGACGATTCGTTCCTTTTATTTTTATTCCGGCGTCGATGAAGCGCGCGGTGTTGTTTCTCATGGTATATCATGAGTGTATTGTTTCTCATGGTAAACCATGAGTGTGTTATTTTGTTAGAGGTTTTGTTGTCAAGAAGCAGTTAGAAACTCATGGTAGCAGCTTGTTAGAAACATTATACTTCGTCGCTATACAAGTATTAATATTAAGTATAAGTTTCCCAACTTATACCCTAGGTACTACTTGTATATTAAGTAGATAATTATACCTAACACACATACTCGTATAGAATTGAAATAGACTTATACGTAGCGGTTTTACTCGTATAGAATTGAAATAAGATTTATACGTAGCAACTTTCGTTTATATCGCATTATAAACACTTATCTTCATAGTATATGAGACTTATAGGTAAACTACTTATTTGGTAAGTAAAGTTTTATACCAAGGATATATATACTAAACGTTGGAGAGTCAAAATGATACTTTCAAAATTATACCTTTGAAACTCAGAATATATGTATTATTTTTAGATGGAGTCAAAACCTGTGGACTCACCAACTTTATGTTGATGTATTTTAAACACATGTGTTTTCAGGAAGTTGATAAGTATGATACGAGAAATGACGTTACACTGCCCGGTGTTTCCGCCGACGGTCGGGGTGTGACAGATTGGTATCAGAGCTATTAACTATAGTGAATTAGTACTTTCTTAAGAAAGCACGACTATAGTGTAGGGCTTACTCTATTAGGTTTAGGTATATCCCTTATCCTACAAATATAAACTATTATTAATTATACTACTAAAGGACTACTTACGGGAGCGGTGACAGGATAGACATGTCGCTTAGGTTGCTGGATTTCAGAACAGCTATATGCTAAAATGATCTTGCCCTTCGACTGTCCTGACTGGCCGGTGCCTTATCAACTAGACCTGAACTAACAAACAATAATTAATAGAGCATGAATACAACAAATAATAAATATAGAGTCATATATGAAGACTCAAACCCGCGATGAGAATACACCTAAATACATGGAACGTTTTTGATCTCAAGGATTTAGATCAGATATTCCAACTAAAGATCTTATGTGCATAGATTTTATCACAACTAGATGTAGGTGTACAACTATATTTTATTTTGATCAGATCATATGAACTATTTAAATTGGGAGTAATATTTGATAGACTAAACACTTGGTGATCCAAAATGTATAGGAACTAAACAAAATGCCTAGAAGAAGTAGATCAACAACAACCGCAACCACCACCACTAGAAACAAACCCTCCAATAAGTTCAGTAGAACTTGAAGAAATTATAGCTCAGAGAACGCTGCAGCTCTTGCTATTTTCACAAGAAGAGGAGTTAGAAACGAAGGCAATGTAAGGACCGCCAGAATGTGTACCTACAAGGATTTTATGGATTGCAAACCTAAGAGTTTCCATGGAACGGAAGGGGTCGTTAGCTTTGTTGGGTTTTGAGCATTCTAACACTCCTAAGTGTACATGCAACCCTAAATACCTTGGATCTATGTTTTCTCTATTATACATGCAAATATGAACATCCAAGGTATTATCCTAATCTAGCATACAAAACAATGGATATAACATGATAGAATACATACCTTATTCATGTAGAAAGTCTTCATGAAGCTTGAGTGCCTAGTGCCCCAAGTGTGACACCTCAAATGGTTCACACAACACCAAATACACTTGGAATAACTTGAGAGAATTCTACACTTCATGAAATCGGCTAGCCCTTATTTTTACACACTATATTGGTCGATTTTGTCAAGAATAAGATCTTTATATAGTGTTACAATTAGTGTAAACCCTAATTGTCATGACTTTCCATTTCCATGGATCCATGGGTTCAAATACACCATGGAGCATCCATGGACCATCCTATGGGTTTTAGCCCAACTTGATTATCCATGGAGCATTAGCCCACTATACAAGTATGGATGATTTACACAATCAACCCATATATTTAATTAGTCTTCTTTTGATCACTTAATTAATCCTAGATTAATTCTTGATCAATTAAATAATCTTATTATTCTTATTATTAATATACTAGAACTTATAATATATTAATAACCATAAGTGTCTTATTTCTCTCATTATAGTCTATCCAAGTGCATGATGTCATGCAACCCAAATGGACCATGCCGGGTCGGGTCAAGTGTTACCAATTATAGTTATGGACTTAGACATTAATCCAACAGTCTCCCACTTGGATAAGTCTAAAACTATTATTGCGTATGACTTCAGGAACCAACTGGCAATCGTAGCTCTCAAAAGCTTCTGTCGAACTCTGACCTTGTAGATGAACTCTGACCTTTGTCAATGACTTGTCCATTATATAAGGGATCATATATTCCTCCATTCTAGATATCATATGGACCGAGACATGGATTATAATCATTCTCTCTGTCCATTTTTTGTTTCCCGATTTCCGATTTATGACGACTGACTAATTGAACAAATCAAATCAGTCCTGGCCCGGCCGAGCACTTCCATTTGTCATCATAAAATAATCGAGGGGCCCACATATATCGCTTTTATCCCGAAGGTAAAAGGAATGGATAAACTTCGACTTATATGGCTTGTTCTACTACTTGTTGAATCATACACAAAGACACATTTTATAGCACCGAGTTACCAAATGCGTTTTCGTGCAATCAATGTACAACCAACTCATATTAACAACTCATATCTCTAGGTTTGAAGAATATAAGATATTATCGTCTCATGATCACTCGTGATAAAATCCATGAAGTGATTCCAATGAGCACGGGTTGAATCCAATACTCAGAACTTATGAGCACTCATGAGTGTTGTAGCCCTTTATCCAACACCTTAGACCTCTACAAGCCAACCCATGATAGTCTTAATTCATATCTAGTTCCAACATATGACCGACTGTGGATGGTTTGAATAACTTAGTCATTCCGGAAGAATAACCCAGTCTATTCGGGAAGTCAAAACATGCAATGTCAAACACAATAATAATTGAATCCAATATGGTATCACAACCTATGAACATAAATAAAACACTTGTTATTTATCACCATATTATTATACATTATTCATTGTATACTGTTTCAGCTATCAACTTTATTCTTGAATTTAAAACAATAGTTGTCCCATGCTCCAAGCATGTACACTATGTTTTCTAAACACTAGTCATCCCATACACCAAGTATGCATACTATGTTTGTCTATGATCTTTACTTTGTGAACTAGATCCATTGAACATAACTTCAATGATTCTCTTTTCACAGTCCCAAATCCTTACTGCAAATGCAAGAATTCCAAATTCATGTCATTTATTGAAATCTGTTAGATTCTAAACATATATGCATTGATCCTCTTGTAATGATTATGCTCAAAGTCAGAAAGAGTTGACAACAATCATTACAGAGTATTCCAAAGGAGATCAGCTCCTTGGAAACATCCTTCTTGCACTAAGTTTCCTAATGTTAAACAGATTGAAAATTCTAACTTTGAAACATTTCCAGATTCCATTTTGACTATCACTTCTGAACAAGAGTTGCCTCCATACAGATTATGTCAATATGGTCCTTCCAGAATTATCACTATACTTCCAACTGTCCTTGAGCAACCAATCTTTGGTAAACCTTAGATTGTCCTCGACAATTGTTTAATCCTTTTAGTCATATCCAGTTCTAAACCTTTTCCCTTCTTAATGCCCTAGGCATTTGGAAAATTTTAGAAAGGATGAATATAGCACATGTAATCGATCCTATATCCGAAGCATATGGGACACGATTCATGATGTCTCACATAAAGACTAAACCAGTCTTTTGCTATAATATTTCCATTTCAATTTGCTAAGTTCTCATAATTCAGATTATGAAAAGGGATGCCGTAATCATAATCGAATTATAGAACGCAAATGATGGACTCATATACAAAATTTCCTTATGTTGAGCCATTCCAACATGAAATTCATATATATCCTTGACTAAATGATTAAAACCTCACGATCTAAGCTTATAGATTTGAGATGAAGTATAATTTCCTCTCCCTTAATTATAGCAAAACAACTCTTTCCCAATTAAAACTTTTGTTTTCTATAATTAACATTGCGAACTTGCAATACTTATCATAATTATAATGCTCCCACTAACATGATGATTATTAGCATAACACTTATGCTCCCACTAGCTTTGACATGTACTCAGAAATCAGCTGACTTTCTTACCAAAGTTCAGATTTCTGATACTACATTGTTTTGATAAAACTTTATCAAAATCATACACCTTCCCTTAGATAGCATAATTGTGTGTCTAAACAATTATTAAGAGGGATGCCTTAATCATAATGGTTAGACCTTTTTTCCACTTCTCACAAGTCCAGGTTAGTGTGTCGGTAAACCACACACGCTCCACTAACGACTTTGAGAATGCAAATATCACAATTGCTATCTAGCTAAAATCTACTTAGTGAAAGTGTTTCCTCACCATCATTTTCATGAATCAGAGAGAAACCTTATGACACATAGATTATGTGGTCTTATCCATGTGAATTTTCAAAACCATAGACACAAGACAAGGATAATGACAAATCCAAACTCATATGGATTGAACTCAATCTTAATTTCTTGCCACCTGGCAGCTCAAGGGCCTGCCATTGCTTCCAAGTTGTTATGCAACCAATTGAAAACTCTAAGAACTCATATGCAAGGCCAACTTTAACTGGAATGGGCACATAATATGTCAGTACGATAGGTTATAAACCTCAAGTCGTGTGCTAGTGAAGAACTTCAGGTTCTATTCTTGATTAGTTCTTGAGACTTTCAAGAACTTTAAGACTCCCACTATCCTCTTGACCTATCAGACTCCCTTGTCAAACATCCAAGAGATAGTGCGGATTCTAATCAAGACAAACACTTCACATAATTGGCCTTAGTTGGTCTTTGTTTTATCCAAAACATCACAACTTACCAATTTCAAATGTACAAGAGTAGGAACTTTGACTCTTACATTTGACAAGTGTTTTAAACCTTCTTTAAGACATGTCACTCAAGTTACAATCTTGGAGTATGACTCTAAGACTTGTATTGGAACGAAGTGTGACTCGTCTTCTTGATTTAACCATTTCAACAATTCAAGATCCCTCTTCTTAGTCATAAGAATGCACTAAGATTTCCTTAGAGAACTAATTGTGCTATAGTTTCTTAATCATTAAGATGATCACAAAACTGATACTAAAGTACTCTCCCATCTTTTCAGATTTGAGAAACTTTTATCCTTCTGCCTAATTTGATTCTTCTTATTCGCTCTTTCATACATTGGAACCTTTTCCAATGTCTCAGAATTACACGTTTAGCCTGTAAGTATAACCATATTTACTAAGCTTTAGTAAATTGTGACGAATAATCTTATCGATCTTTTGTGGTGGACTTAATCAGTGCACAAGAATGTGTACTCGATCCCTTAGTCCGTTACTTGACTCACACATCCATGTGAACAAGTAGTTAGTCTTAATTTTCCAATACTTGAAAGTTCGCATGCATCATGCTATACAACTTGCATGATTCCGAGTTTCGGTCCAATTGAAACTTGGGTGATGAGAATCTCTCCTTATTTGGTAAATTTAGACATTACCACAAATGAAAGAATCAATTTCATATTTCCACTCTTGCTATTAATGGAATCATATAAGCAACAATTTTTCCTCAAATGCCATTGTAAGGATATTTTAAAATAAATAAAATCTAAAATTTCCTTTTATTTTAAAACTTTGCGGAAAAACTTATCCTTACAATCCATATGAAAACTTTTTGTTATCTATTCCTAAGCAATATCTCATAACTCCTAAGATGTAGCTCAAGAATCCGATCTTCAAACTACGCGATAGAAATCCATCTATGCGATCAGATTTAGCATATTCTTTCTTTAAGTTTCTTTACTTTTCTTTTATTCTTAAAACATCACCATGTGACCCAGTCACATCATGTATCAAGAATCTCAGAATAGAAACTTAACAGAGTTAGATAGTGGACTTTACCTGAAGTAGAGTCAAACTTATTAACTTTAACATCCTTAGGTAAATTTGGCAGCTTCGCAACCAATGCCCCTTTCTTTGGCAATATAAACATATGGACCCTTTGATAATGGTACATGGGACTATCACAGACTTAGTTTTTCTCTTTACCATTTGGTCAACCGAGTTGACTATGGCCGATCCCTTTCCATTGGGAAGAGAATGCTTTTCTGGATTTCCTGTGTCACTATTGTCAATGTCCATAAAGTTTTAGGAAGTTGATCTTAGCAAATAGATAAGATCATTAAGGGTCTTGTCATAGTCTGTTTCATAGGTGTCCCAAAGGAACTCACTATGTGACTTAGAAAGTGATTGAACCACCAACTTTCTCAAGACTTTGACACCCAACTCTCCCGGCTTGTCAATATGTGACTACATCTCCAAGATGTGACCACACCTAGACCTTGCCTTGCCAATAGGGCCTGAGTGACCTTAAATTTTTCAAGAACTTGTGGGTTGGGGAGAATAATTGGAGGAGGTGAATGAAGTATGATTTCAAAGGGACATCATCTTCATTTAGGAAAGCTTGTTTCAAGAGATTTGGGAAGATCATAAATGTCTAAACCAGACATCTTTTGGGAGATATTCAAGATAGTTGATCTTAAGTCCTTAATATGACACCCAATATGAAATATTAAGGCTAGGACCCAACAAACTATTTTATAACATAGAAGAGGTATGCCGTAATCCAAGCTATAAAATATTTGAAGGTAGGTGAATGACGATTCACCAATTTCCACCAAGATAAACGAAATGTATTATTAGGTTTTAATTGGATTTGAAACTCCTAGATCTTTTGAGATTCATTAAACTGTTCAATGGCATGTTTCAATCTAGAGTGTGCCCTTCAGGTTTTGTGACTGGGATGCCGAGGATCACAAAACAAGGTGTGAAGTAACCATGCAAATTACTTGGTACCCTTAAGTGTTTACCCCTCAATCGATGTGTCGGTTAACCACAAACGCTCCATCGATACTATGATAAACATTAAGTTACCCTTTGCCTACCTTGTTAAATACGAGTTAGTGTGTTGGTTAACCACACACGCTCCACTAACCGACTTAAACAAAGTGAAAAGTGTAATTTCATGGATTAGCACCTTATTCACATTTTCCTAAGTAACTAAGATTGGGTATTATTAAGAGTTTAGTTACTTAGTATTTATCATTAATACTTTTAATGAAGGGAGAATTATAGTCCTGTCAAACCTGTTCGGCTAACGACCCTCCACCAGTCAAGCAAGCGGTGGGTGAGAGTGGACACCCATTAAGTTGCCATTTTATAGACAACAACCTTATACCCACCTTATAGACCGGCTTCGTGAATGAGGCATACTAGCGGTAAGACTGACTTTACTCTTATACATATATATATATATATATATATATATATATATATATATATATATATATATATTATTAACTTATAATATTATATAGTATAAGGGTTGAATTTTAACTTTTAAAATTCTAAGGGCTAACTTGGAGTTAAAGTATTCATAAGTGAAAACTTTTCAATTTCCAAAACTTGAGGGCAAGTTTTGAAACTATTCAAAACTAATTAATTTCATAACTTATGTGTTTAAAGTAGTTTTAATCCAAGTGCATGATGTCATGCAACCCAAATGGACCATGCCGGGTCGGGTCAAGTCTTACCAATTATAGTTATGAACTTAGACATTAATCCAACAAGCTTGACTCGGTGGATTGAAAAGACAGAATCAGTATTTCAAATAAGCTTCTGTCCGAACGAATGTAAGGTACGATTTGCTGCGTGTACCTTCGCTGATGCAACACTTACATGGTGGAGAAAAGAAGTGAATACACTGGGTATTGATGATGCCAATTCCATGCAATGGGAAGATCTGAAGAGGATGCTAGTAGAGGAGTATTTTCCCAGGGATGAAATACATAAGTTGGAACAGCTGTGGACCTTAACGATGAAGGGTTCAGAGATATATGCTTATACTGCTAGATTTAATGATCTTGCGGTGATGTGTCCAACACTAGTTACCACAGAGTATAAGAAGATCGAGCGATATATCTGCGGTCTAGCATCGTAAATCAAAGGAATGGTGATCGCATCGAAGTCTACAACATATGACAGTGCATAGCGTATAGCACATCAGCTATCCATCACATAAATCCAAGTGGGATCCAATGCACAAAAATCAGAGTTATGGTAAGATTTATCATGTAGCTTTAATTCGTGTTTTCTAGCCCCGATCCAATGCACATAAATCTGATTTGGTATTGTTCTTATACTCTATTAGCTATTAGAAGTCTTGGATCCAATGCATGTTTAATTAGAGAAACCTAGATCCAAGCATTAGGGTTTGTATGTGCACATAGGAATGTTCATATGGCCAAAACCCATCAATGGTATCAGAGCCTAGATTGGTTTCTATTAAATTGATGCATGGTTGTTTTTTTCTTCCTTGCAAAATTCGAATTTTGTGTTTCTGAGTCATGGACTCGGCGAGTCCCATGATGGACTCGGCGAGTTGGCTTGACTTGGTGAGTCCAGTTGGGCACTCGGCGAGTTCGAGCGTCAGGAAGGGCCAAAATCAGGATTTTTTGATATTTATCTTATGGAAACTTGCCTTTATCATATCAGATCAACCCTAATCCGATTTTTTGATATATATGACTATAATCTTGATCTAATTAAAGATATTTATAAATTAATAAAATATTTAATTTCCTTATGTGATAATTAATTAATTCTTTTGATTAAATTGTTAAATTATTTTGCAAGAAATCATTAAATAATTCAAATATGGATAATTATGCAATTAATTGTTAATTAAGATTATTTGTTATTTGATCCTCTATGTTTTGAATATTTAAAACTTGCCCTCAAGTTTTGAAATTTATGTTTTGTGATTAAAAGCTTAATTTACACAATTTAAATTTCAAACCCTAGAATTTTACAAGTTTAAAATCCAACCCTATACTAATATAATATTACAAGATTAATGTATATATATATATATATATATGTATATATATATATATATATATATATGTATGTATAACTAAAAGGCTAGTCTTACCGTTAGTAGGCCTCATTCACGAACCGGTCTATAAGGTGGGTATAAGGTTGCTGCCTATAAAATGGCTCTTAATGGGTGTACACTCACACCTACCGCTTGCTTGATCGGTGGAAGGTCGTTAGCCGAACGGGTAGGATAGGGCAACCTCTTCGTCTCATTAAAAGTATAATATGAATTGATGCAATCCCATGAAATTACACTTTACACCCTTGCTAAGAAGTTAGTGGAGCGTGTGTGGTTTACCGGCACACTAATTGGTTCTAAGCAAAGGTGGCAAAGGGTGATTCATTGTTTATCATAGTTCGATGGAGCAAGTGTGGTTTACCGGCACATCGAATAGGTGATCGTTACAATGAAGGAACCATGTGAATTTGCATGGTAATTCACACCCGCTTTGTGATCCTCGGTATCCCAGTCACAAACGAGAGGGGCATATCGAGATTTAATCATGCCATTGAAAAGTTTAAATGAATCTCATCCAAACCTAGGAATTCTCAATACATGTAGAACTTAAAGTTATGTTTTGTGGTGGAGAATTAGTGAATTGTCATTCACTTACCTTCAAATTGTTTGCATGTTAGCTTACGACATCCCTTTTTCTAATATGTGAATATTGTTGTTGAATCCTAGCCCTAATTTTCTTATTGGGTGATAATTAGGGATTCATATTCTAATCTATCTTTGTCCTTTCTATTTGAAGATGTCGAACGCAAACAATGCTGCTGCTAGTTCATTCACATTGATGAGCCTTTGTCAAAAGGTCACTTTCGATGGAACGAACTTTAGCGAATGGATAAGATACATTCGTACTATTGCTCGCTATGAGGACAAGGAGTACGTCCTCGATGAGAAGCTCTAGAAAATCAACCCTGAAATTGCTACTCCGGTTGAAATGACCGCTTTTGAAACTCACGAGCGTGACGCAACGAAGGTACATTGCATCATGATAGCCACTATGAACTCCGAATTCCAAAAGTCCTATGAGGACATGTACCCATACGAGATGAGATACCACCAAAACACGAGACAAGAGTGTTATGAGATTTTCACTAACATGATTTCCGCTAAGATGGGTCATGGAGAGTCTCTTACCGTGTACCTGCAAAAGATGCAAAGGTATGTCGACCGTCTTCGCAAGTTAAATGTTGACTTTGGGGAAGACTTGGCGATCGACATGGTGCTTCACTCTTTGCCTCCAAGTTACAATCAATTTAGGATGACCTACCACATGAACAAATAAGAGGTCACCCTAAGCAAGCTCCAAGGTCTCTTGAGGGTCGCTGAAAGCAACTTCAAGGACAAGTCTGTTGCACCAACTCCCAATCCACCCGCTGCTCCTGTGTTGGCTATTGGAAAAGGAAGGGGAAAGAAGAGGAAGGCTTCGTCTAAGAACCATCGCAAGGTTATGCCCCGAGATGGTGCCTCTTCTAGTGGGACCAAAGTTGATCCTGCTAAACCCTGCCCTAACCCAAAGGAGGCAGAGTGCCACCACTGCCACAAGATAGGACATTGGAAGAGAAGCTGCCCAAAGTACCTGCAAGCCATCAAGGAAGGAAAGATCAAGCCGTCTTTCGCATGTATATACACAATTAAATCTAACGATTCATCTCATGATATTTCTTGGGTTCTTGATACCGGTTGTGGTTACCACATTTGTTCTAATGTGCAGGGACTAAGAAGAAATAGAGACGTGGAGCATGGAAGAATAAATCTAATCATGGGGAACAGAAGATCGTCGCCTGTGACCAAGATTGGAGTGTATTCTTTAGTGATTAGGAATGGTTTATCTTTAGATTTGAACAATTGTTGATATTCGCCAGAAATGGCTAGAAACATCATTTCATTTCATGGTTTGTTTAGACAAGGTTTTAGATTTTCTTTTAATAATGAGAATGGTTCTATTTTGGCTTATCTAAATGGTGTCTTTTATTTTGAAGCTATACCATGTAATGGAATTTATGAAGCCGTTATGATTGCAGATAACTTAGGAAATGATGTTTTATGCGTGGATTCTTCCAATAGTATGGATAGAGCATCCTTGTGGCATTGTCGTCTTGGACATGTCAACAAGAAGCACATAGCCCAACTCCAAAAGGATGGAGTGTTGGAGTCATTCGACCTTAGGGAAGATGACACATGCGAATCTTGTTTACTTGGAAAGATGACTAAGTCACCCTTCACAAGTACGTGTGAAAGGGGTGAGGGTCTATTGGACCTAATACATACTGATGTATGTGGACCGTTTAGATCAACCACGAAGGATGGGAACCACTTCTATGTGACTTTTACCGATGACTATAGTAGATATGGGTATATCTACTTAATCAAGCAAAAGTCAGAAACTTTTGAAAAGTTCAAAGAGTTCAAGAATGAAGTGGAGATTCAATTGGGCAGGAAAATCAAGATGCTTCGATCCGATTGAGGAGGAGAGTACCTAAGTCTTGAATTCCACAATTATCTCAAGGAGTGTGGAATAGTTTCACAATTGATGCCACCTAGGACACCACAATTGAATGGTGTGGTAGAAATGCGTAATTGAACCTTGTTATATATGGTTCGCTCTATGATGAGTCGTGCTTCACTACCTATCTCTTTTTGGGGGTATGCCTTGGAGACTGCCGCCCATATCCTTAACCGAGTCCCTACTAAGAAGGTTGCCAAAACACCTCCCGAGATTTGGACAGGGAAAGCTCCCTCGTTGGCACAGATCAAGGTTTGGGGTTGTGAGGCTTTCGTAAGACGAGATACTCACGACAAGCTCGAACCTCCTAGTGAGCGATGAATTTTCATCGGCTACGCACCGAAATCCTTTGGATATCTCTTCTATAGACTGAATGACAATGTTGTCTTCGTTGCGAGGAGAGGAGTTTTCCGAGAATGAGAACTCATAAGCCACGGAGACAGTGGGAGGCAAATCGAGCTTGAAGAGATTCAAGAATCGATAGATGAAGGAACCTCTACCGCTGGCACTCAACCCGAGGAGGAAACTCCGGTTGAACCGACTGACGAATCCTTACCTCTTAGACGTTCCGAAAGAGCTAGAGTTCAACCCTAGTTTTATGGTTTTCATATTACTACCGAAAGGGACACATATATTAGTGATGTACACTAATAAACCTTGATGAACCTAATAGCTATAAGGAAGCCATGGCAGGCTCGGAGTCTGCAAAATGGAAAGAGGCAATGGATAGCGAGATCCAATCCATGTATGATAACCAAGTTTGGAATTTGGTTGATAATGTGCCCGGACGTAAGACCATTGGGTGCAAATGGATCTTCAAGAGGAAGACCGACATGGATGGAAACGTACACACATATAAGGCGTGATTGGTTGCGAAGGGCTTTACTCAAACTCCCGGAGTTGACTATGATGAGACCTTCTCACCAGTTGCGAAGATAAAATCTATTAGAGTGATGCTAGCGATTGCCGCATTTCATGGTTATGAGATTTGGCAAATGGATGTCAATATCGCTTTCCTTAATGGGATGTTAGCTGAGGATGTTTACATGGCTCAGCCAGAGGGGTTTGTGGATCCGAAGCATCCGAATAGGGTGTGTAAGGTTGAGAAGTCCATTTATGGACTTAAGCAAGCATCTCGCAGATGGAATCTTTGCTTCGATGAGAAAGTCAAAGAGTTTGGATTTGTACGAAGCGAAGATGAATCGTGTGTATATGTCAAAGCCAGTGGGAGCATAGTTAGCTTTCTCGTTTTGTATGTCGATGACATGCTAATCATAGGAAACGACGTCCCGACTCTGCAGGAGGTTAAGTCCTGGCTCGGGAAGTGCTTCGCTATGAAGGACCTCGGAGAGGCTTCCTATATTTTGGGAATAAGGATAGTAAGAGAGAGAAGTAATAGGCTAATAGGACATAGTCAGAACACTTACTTAGATAAGGTACTAAAACGTTTTAGTATGGAAAACTCGAAGATGGGAGAATTACCGATACAAAGTAATGCCAAGTTGAGTAAGACTCAAAGTTCGAAGTACCGAAGCTGAAATAGCAGAAATGAGCCGAGTACCATACGTTTCCGCATTTGGATCAATCATGTATGCTATGACTTGTACTCGTCCTGATGTAGCCTTTGCTTTGAGCATGGTTAGCAGATATCAAGGGAATCCTGGCAGAGCCCATTGGATCGCGGTGAAGAATATCGTTAAGTACTTTCGGAGGACGAATGAATGGTTCTTAGTCCTTGGAGGGAGTGATGACTTGAAGGTGCGAGGGTATAGTGACGCCAGCTTTCAGACCGACAGGAACAACTATTGTTCGCAGTCGGGCTAGGTCTTTACCCTGAATGGAGGAGCAGTGACTTGGAAAAGTTCCAAGCAGGAAACCGTAGCTGATTCAACATGCGAATCAGAATACATTCCAGCGAGCGAAGCGTCGAAGGAGGCAATATGGGTGAAGAACTTCATCGGTGATCTTGGAAATGTACCTACCATAAAGGACCCCACGGAGATTTTCTGTGATAACGAAGGAGCGGTTGCCTTGACCAAGGAACCATGGGATCATGGTAGATCTCGACACATCGACAGAAAATATCACTTTATTAGACATAGTGTAGAAGAAGGACAACTCGTAGTGAATAGGATATCATCAGAAGATAACCCAGCAGATCCACTTACGAAGGGACTGAGTAGGGTTAAGCACTTGCAGCATGCTAGGAGTATTGGGCTGAAGGATGATATTAGCATAGATTAGATAATAGAAGTAGAAACGTGTAATAGATAAATGTAATTAACATTTGATGATTAAATAAAAGAATATTATTTATGAGTAATGTTACTGTCTTATGTTAATTGTTTAACTATTGTTTCATTTTGTATGTTTTGACTTCTAGAACAATTGAATTTATTAAGAATAATCGAATTGTTCAAATTGTCCACAATTGTTCATATGTTGGAAGTAGATATGAATGAAGATTGTCATGAATTGGTGTGTAGATTGTCTAAATGGTATTAGACATAGCAAAGGGTTGCTGCAATGTTCATGAGTCCTTATGGTGTGTAGATATGAATGAAGATTGTCATGAATTCGTGAGAAAATAAATATTATTAATTATATTCTGAGAATAATATGAGGAATAATAATATTGTTATTTGATTAATATAAGTCATAAATTAATTAAAATTAATTTGGTGACTTAAAGAGATTAATTAAATAAGAGGGTATAAATTGTCCGTTGTTTGATAGTTACACTTTGGGCTGTAAATCCTTCATGGATAGGGTTGGACGATTTCTAGGGCTTGGGATAAGCCATAAATCGTCCAAGGGCTTATCTTGGAAAGGATTTGGATTGCTTTGAGTAAATGTTATCCAATTAGGGTTTAAGGGTGAAACCCTAGGAGCCTTACAAGTATAAATAGACCCTTAGGGCAAGGGAAATTGACACCTCTGAAAAAGCAAAGAAACCCTGGCCGATTTCTTCCCTCTCCTCTCTCCTAAATCATCCTATTGCTAGTTGGTGTTTGTAAGCCATTAGAGGAGTGACATTTGTGACTCTAAAGCTCCAAGAACAAGAAGATCAAACAAGTGTTTCAAGGTAAGCTTCTTACTCTGATTTTGTATTGTTCTTATACTCTATTAGCTATTAGAAGTCTTGGATCCAATGCATGTTTAATTATAGAAACCTAGATCCAAGCATTAGGGTTTGTATGTGCACATAGGAATGTTCATATGGCCAAAACCCATCATTATCATCATCCGTGAGGTCTTTAGCGTGGTGATCGTTCGATGATCATTCTCTGGTCCTTCTCCAAACCATCCAGCAATGACTTCGTATGGAAAGTACGGGTTCTCGTGGGGATGTAGTCCAGGCATGTTATCTATGCGAGAATTGGGGTAAGGATATAATTATTAGACGAACTATCTAGATAATTATTAGAATATCTTAATTAGTTACATTGCTATTTGTAAAGTGCATACCAATCATATGTAATCAACACAGGACATGCTTTCGAATAAGTGACCTTAACTCCAAATTCACAAGGGATAGGGGTAAAGCAAAAATTTCACCGATTCTAAGTCTATAACATCCTAGTTACACAGAGCCTTAGTGTATCCACTTAAGAACTATCAACTTAGTAGTGAAGATCCTTTTTAGTTCTCAAGTAGGTAATTATGGTAACACAAAACACCCCTATGGTATTTTAGACTTACGTTCCGTTATAATGTTCTCATTGTGGTAATGTTGGTAAGTTTTTAGACTTGTTTCCATCTCACAACCATTCTTGCGCATATGCTAATCACTCCTCGGACCAGCATAGTTGATCTGGCTATGCCATTCCCAGGACTGACCATACATCCCCAAGCTTACTTGTGATATTCAACAATCATAATACTTTTGTTCTTGTCATTGTGACACTGATTTTCGTATGAATACAGGCACGTATACTTAATTAAATATTTGATTATCAAACAGTATAAACTCTTGGTCAGAATATTTTAATCCCATTGTATTTATAGTTAGTATATCTTTTATGGGTTGATATACTCAATTCACTATAAACAATGCTCTGATACCAATCTGTCACTCCCCAAAACCTAGAACAGCGGAAACGTTCTGGGGCGGAGGATGTCATGTGTCACACCCCAAAACCACGAACGGCGGAAACGTTCAGGGGTGTAGGACGTCATGTACAGTATCACAACAGTGTAATATAATAAACAAGCAACAACATCATCCATTGCATTATAAGTAAAGTTTAATACATGTGTGTTCTTTCATTGTAATAAGACACCAAAAATATACAATCAAAATAAAAGACGAGACTTGTCTGCTCCGTCTTCTCAAAACCTGGTCTCCGTACCTTTCTACTGATGACCTGAGAATACAAGTTATTTTGAAAGCGAGTATCAGCTTTAAAGCTGGTGAATTCATAAGTATATAAGTGTCATTGCCTTGTTTTGGAAAATCTGTTATGAAGGCCATGCAAATCGTTAAATGAAAATGTTGAGGTAAGTATGAAATCCCTAGAAAAACCCTTATTTTCTATAAGTATGAAATGTTGTCTTCTACCAAGACCTGAATGTTCAGTACGTATGAAGTGTAGTCTACTACCAAGACCCGAATGTTTTGTAAGTATGAAATGTAGTCTTCTACCAAGACCCGAATGTTCTGTATGTAAAATGATAGTTTTTCCTTTGTGTTGACTAGTACTAAAAGTACTTAGTCTAACTCATCGTTTATGTGAATGTGTCACAAAATAAAGTAAACAGGAAAAATGTAATATTGTAAGTGTTGTCACTGGGTACTAGGACCAACACAACATCGCATTAAGCGAAATGTATAGCCTAATGAACATCCGAAGATTGTCCAATTGTCCTCTGTAGCAGCAGCAGGTGGGTGGAAGGGTTAGTCCCAAGTCGATCTTCCTAATATAAGTAGTAACCTTAGACCTCCGTAGATGGTCATCGACCACTGGTGCTAAACAGTGGGGTTCGGAATGGAAATTCCCGTCTAGTATCCCATTGAACCGGGATAGGAAAGACAATTTACACAGTAAGTACTACTAAATCATCCTCATAGTCCTAAGTACAAGTATCCAGGTAAGTGAATACAGGATAATGCACCTATGTAAAAGTGTTCATGTATGGTATTCATGTATGTGTGTCCATGTAACAGGTAAGTATATGTAAACATATTCATGTATCAGGTAAACATCTTTTAAGTACTCATGTATCAGGTAATCTAGTAGTATAGACTCATGAATGAACTGACTCTTGTGTGACTCCTTGTAATAGAAGTAATGTTTGATACCTTCCCATTATCCCTATGATAATCTACTATAATATAACTAGTTGATCATGTAAGTTTACACACTCTTACTACTCAAGGGTGTGAGAAACTAAATGCAAGGTGCAAACTATAACATCAATACATATATAAGAATGTAAGTGTATATGCATAGTTTAGTTCAAGAATGTAAAAATGGTTTTGTAAGACATCTTATGGGTTTTGAAAAATAATTAACAATGACTTGATGTCATTTGAATAAACATTTCAAAGGTAAAACATTTGGTAACAATGTGCTTTTAATATGTAAAACCATTTCATGCATCACATTTTGTAGCATGTGAAATCTGTTAACTGACAAACACAGTTATAAAATACATATCAATGATTTAATAACATGTTTGTTTCTACTTGTATTCCCCCATTAAAGCATTTAAAATCATTTAAAACATTGATTAGGGGTATGAACTCACCTGTAGTTGGTGATTGGGATGAACTGGACGGTATAGGATGGCTAGATGTCAAGCGAGGACTTGTGCACACACTATGATCCTAATGAACATATAATCACACATATATGCACTCAATTAGACTCAAAAGACTAATTGATAATGTTAAAGACATCCTAGACATAGCTAACACTTTATGTAATTGTTTTTAGCCGTAAGGACTTCATCTAAGCTATTGTGGGACAGGGTACTTGAGTTTAGGGTTTCCAAAGAACCCTACATGAGAGTTTACTCTGCATAAACCATAACACATGGAGTTTACGGTTGTAAACTCTTGAGTTTACGGCCGTAAACTCCCACACATGTGTGTTTGGTGTGTTTTGAAGTCCCAAATGCTTTCTAGAATTATTCTAACTTAGTGGCTATGTCCTTCGAAGTGTTTAAGATATATAAGTACTCCAAATAGGAGTTTACGGCCTCAAGGCCATTTCCCCTTGGAGTTTATGGCCATAAACTCTCTTGGGGTGTTTCCTATGTTGCTTCCAAGCCTCTTGCACTTGTGGGATATGTTCTAGACTTTTATTCCTAGCATATGAAGGCATTAGGCACACCTTAGTGCCCCTTTTTAGGAGTTTACGGCCCAAGAACCATGTCTTGGCCGTAAACTCACTTGGTTAAGCGATTTTGGTGTGGTTTGGTCCATCCATTTAGTGGGTACAATTTCTTGTAAAGGTCTAGGGCTTTAGGTGTCATGAAAACACCCTTTATGTCCATTTATATGGAGTTTACGACCTAAGCTTCACTTGGGCCGTAAACTCACTTTCATTTGTGTCATTTGATGTGTTTAAGACCTTACACTACTTGGGAAAATAGCCTATATGGAAGCCTTAAAGTCCTAGTGTCCTCAAAACACCTTTTAGTGTTTGGAAATGGAGTTTACGGCCTAAGAGAGTTCTGGGCCGTAAACTCCCAATCTTGGGTGGATTTGTGTGTGTTTTCTTGTCCCTAACATGCATACATAATGGTCTAAGGCTTTATCATAGCACAAATGTCGGTTTTGGCTTCGTTTAGGGAGTTTACCGCCCAAGAACACTTTGGGGAGTAAACTCCTAGATCTAATGATTTAGCCATCTAAATCATGTTATAAGCATCTAATATGTATTCTAACACTACTAGAAAGAGTTACTCACAATCTGGGATAAAAACCCGAAGATTCGTCAGAGAGAAAATGGCTTTTCTCTAGTTGGAATTGTGAATAATGAATTAATTTAATTCAGAAAACTATTTATAGTCCTGAAATATTTTGACAGAAAATATTTTTATTCTCGAACTTGGACTGTAACATTATGAAACTTGAAATGTTCAAATTTCACAAACCCAGGAGCATCCACTCTCCTGATATCTCCTAAAGTGTAAACCCTAATGTACACAAACTTGTTCGGAAAAGTCTGAAAATCACTGAAATTGGATTGGCTTCTATTGAATAGATATTGTTCGTACAAATGGAAATTTCGGGTTGTCACATCATGTAAAGTATCAATACAAGGTAAAGTAGTAAACAAGCAACAACATCGTCTATTGCATCAATAGTAATAGTTTAATACATGGGTAATCTTACATAGTAATAAGAGATTAACAACAAGAAATCAAAATAACAGAAGAGTCTTGAGTGCTCTGTCTTCTCAAAACATGGTCATCGTACCTGTCTACTGGTGACCTGAGAATACAAATTATTTAGAAAGTGTAGGTCAGCATTTAAGCTGGCGAGTTCTTAAGTATTTAATGTCATCGTTTGTATAAGTATGAAGAAAACATTTGGAATTATTCAATGTAATTATTCTTATAAATATGAAGAAAACGTTTGGAATTGTTCAATGTAATTATTCGTATAAGTATGAAGAAAACATTTGGAATTATTCAATGTAATTGTTTGTATAAGTATGAAGAAAACGTTTGGAATTGTTCAATGTAATTATTCGTATAAGTATGAAGAAAACATTTGGAATTATTCAATGTAATTGTTCGTATAAGTATGAAGAAAATGTTTGGAATTGTTCAATGTAATTATTCGTATAAGTATGAAGAAAACGTTTGAAATTGTTCTACATTTTTATAAAACTGAATAAAATGGTTTGTACATGTTTGAAAGTTCCTAGAAAATCCCATATTTTCTACTAGTATAAAAGTAGTCTTCTACCATGACTCGACTATTTTTAATGTTTACCTTTAGAAATCCAATATTTGTTCATAAGTGTGTAGTAGTTTAAAAGTTCCAAAAATAAAATGAAATCGTGTTTTTCATGCCTTGAGTAGTAGATTTATATAAATTTAAAACCACTAAGGCATTTGATAACCCCATAAACCAACGTGTTTCTAATACTCCATGTGAGTTTTATAACCATATTAATGAACCAGACTGCCTGTAACAACGTTCTTTAGGCGTTGGAATGTTATGACGTTTGTCACCCCAGGCCTGCCGGCCTAGCTTTAGCTAACAGCTTAGGTGCGGGATTGTCAATCCCGTATAGATCTATACATAAGTATCACGCTCCCCTACAAGGAATTATGGTATATAATACAGGACTTAAAATGCATACTCGAAACTATGTGAAATGTCTCACAAAACATAGTATAAAATAGATTTACGTATGAAAATGTCCATTTGTTCTTGTATATGAAAGTATCTCTTCGATATAGTGTTTCTATTATGTAAATGTTCATGATTTCCTCGTAAACTATACCTATTATAGTTATTCAAAGTGTGTGTTTCGTTTGTATAGTAAACCCTAGTGTAATGCTCACTTGTTATGTAAAGCATAACATTTAAAGTGACATAAATGATCACATATACCAAAGTATAAATAAAGTGTTTGATTCGTATATACATATATAAACATGTTTTATTTCCAAAAGACAAGATGTTATCAAGAATATATATTGCATATGAAAGTTCCTATGTAGTCGTTATGAATCACATATGATTCACTTGATAAAAGACTATATAGTGAAATTTTATGTTACACACCGTGTGTTTACTTGGATTCCCCCCCCCCCCTTAAAAGTGTAATAAAAGCATTGATAAAACATTGGAAAGTGTAGTTTATAGTGGTATGAACTCACTTGATAGATCGAAGAAAGCGAGATGATAATCGAGCAGAACCTTGACTTGGAAAAGTTGATTTTCTCGGGAATCTCGAGAATACCGGGAACAAAAAAACCTTCCTTCGGAACATGAAGGTGAAAACCGGGGCTTCGGGAGGGTCTCGGGGGCTTAAACGCAGAGTTTCGGTGCGCGAAAGAAGGGAACTGAGCAATGAAACCCGGAGCCCTTTAAATCTATTTATAGGGCCATTTTTTGAGTGCCACGTCGTGGTGAGTCAGCCTTATTCTCTTCTGTTGATTGGACGCTCTCAGTCACTGACCGGGTCGCGACGAACTGTGCCACGTCATGGCAAATCTGACAGCCTCGGATTTTTAAAATCTGTAACTTTCGTGTACGAGCTCCGTTTTCGACGTTGTTTATATGCACACGTAGGTGAGAATATACTCTACAACTCTCGTTTAAACTTCATCGGCTAATTTTGAATTTATTTTGAATTATTTATTTTTAACGGGTCGGGACGTGAAAAATCCGTTAAAATCCATAAGTTCTTCATGCGATGTCCGTTTTTGTCAGACTTTTTACCGTTGCGCTAATATTTTTGAGACCTTCAATACTCATTGAGGTTGTTTCGGCCAAAAGTATCTCGATCGCTATTTCGAGTTTTTAGCTGTCTACTGCTATATCCAAATCTTCGAAAAATCATAACTTCCTCATATGAAGTTAGATTTGGACGTTCTTTTTACGTATGTTTACGGTTTAATGTTATCTACAACTTTCATTTAGATACTTAAGGCTAAAAACTATTGTGTTGAAACTTCTCGTTTATCGTTTAATCGATGTTGTTGGTTTTGCCGAGAATCTTAGAATGGTCATAACTTCATCGTTATAACTCGGATTTTAGTGTTCTTAGTATTTCTGTAAACCTTGACAAAATATCCAACATAATAGAAATTCCTATAAAAACTTTTTGTCACACCCCCAAACCTGAATGGCGGAAACGTTCGGGGGCGGATGACTTCATGTGGTAACGTAACAAATGAATACATAGTAAAGAAAGCAATACAACCAACATATAGATAATTGAAAGTTTACATTTGTCAAAAGTTACATGTTCAAAACCAATTACAATATGATGTCAAAATATGAGTAACTGGCGCCGCAACGTCCCTTCTTCAAAAGCATTTTGATACCTGTAATTACTGAATCCCTGGGACATACAAGTAAATTTTTGAAAGAGTAGATCAACATTTAAGCTGGTGAGTTTCATAAGTATTAAATGACAATCTTTGTATGAAATGAAATGTTTTGTCCTTGTTTGTTTGTTTCTAGAAAATCTTATATTTTCTACTAGTATAAAAGTAGCCTTCTCTTAAGACCAATGTTTGTTTCTAAAAATGTATGTAAGTGTAAAATAACCAAAATGTTTGAAAACCTCGTAAATCAATGTATTTTTAATACCCCATGTGAGTTTTATAACCATACTATTGACTCGGAATGCCTATACACAACGTTCTTCAAGCGTTGGAATGTTATGACGTTTGTCACCCCAAATGGTGGACTGTAGCTAACAGTCAAGGCGCGGGTTGTCAAGCTCGTATAGATCTATACACAAACACCATGCTCCCCCTCCAAGGGATTCTAGTATATAATACAGGACTTTAAATGTGTACTCGAACGTACGTGAAGTTAATGTCTCACAAATCTTAGTATAAAAACAGATTTACGTGTTAAAATGTTCGCTTGTTCATGTATATGAAAGTGACTTCTTGAAAATTTTGTTTCTAGTATGTAAAAGGTAGCAAAATTCTCGTAAAACTATACCTATTATAGCTTTCTTAAAAGTGTGTCTCATTTGTTTAGAAGTCCCTAGAAAAATGAATCACTTGATGTGAAAGTATAGATTTTTATAGTGTCTAAGATAGACACGTATACATATAATCTAAGCAAAATGTTTAGTTTTATACATGCGTTACAACAATTTATATTTCAAAAGATAGAATGCTATTGTAAGATATTTTATATACTAGAGTTCCCTATAAAGTTTATAAATCACATATGATTCTATTTAATAAAAGTGTATAATAAAACTTTATATATAACAGCCGATAATAATCGTGTGTTTTAATTATATTCCCCCCCTTGAAAGCATATAAAAGCATTTAGAATATTTAAAAGGGTTGATTAACGGGTATGAACTCACTTGAAAGTTTGAAGAAAGCGAGATGGAAACCGGGCAGAATTTCGTCTCGGGAAACAGATTTTTCTTGGGATTCTCGGGAGTACAAACGATCTTCGGGACTTGAGGAAATGACCAGGGCTTCGGGTTAGCATGGGCACGGAAAACGAGGCAAGAACGTAAAGGAAATGAGAGAAATGGAGCCCTTTCTTCGGAACCCTCGCATCCCTTTTATAGGGGCTGGGAACCGCCTCGGTACGCGGGGCGTACGAGGGTACGCAGGGCGTACACGTACGTCACAGATGACCGAATCCTCGACTGCCTCGAACTTCGGATGGGACAGGGGCTAGCTTCGCATAGGCCGAGACGTGGACGATCCGAGGCCTAAGCCTTGAGTACGCAGGGCGTACGAGCTTACGCGGGGCGTAACTCGGCCGTATCTGATGACTCCCGTCGGATAATACCAAAGATTTATAATTAAATTTATATTTTATTTACTTAATAAACTTCTAAAATTCATATCTTCTTCATACGAATTCCGTTTTCGATGGTCTTTATATCCACGCGTAGGTGAGACTACGCTCTACAACTTTCGTTAAGATTCCGTCGGCAAATTCCGAAATTATTTTTATTATTTATTTTTAAAATGTCATGTTTAAGGAATTTCTTTAGAAATTCGTAACTTTTTTATCTGACGTCGGTTTTTGCCAGAACTTTTAACCGCTGAAATACCATTGTCGAGACCTTAGATTCTCATTTAGGTCATTCTGGCCAAAAGTCGTTCGATCTCCGATTCGAGTTTTTAGCTGTCTGTTGCTAAGCCGAACTTTGGAAAAATAATAACTTCAATATGCGAAGCCGGATTTGAGCATTCTTTTTACGTACGATCACGGTTTAATGATATCAAACATAGTAGGTAATTAAATAGAAACTTTTTGAACATTTTATTATTAAAGTTAATTTCATTAACTCAAAAGTAGTTACAATAATTGACTTTTTAGGACATTACATAGAGTTGAAATATCGGGTTGTCACACTTTTTCACATTTATTTTTCGAAGTTAATTTCATTATATCAAAAGTGGTTACAATACTAGACTTTTTAGGTCATTACATAGAGTCGTAATATCGGGTTGTCAAATAAAGTATGTATGAAAGTTCATATTTATATTAGAATTATCATGAAATACATAGTAAGTTTACTACATTACTAGTTTTAACAAAATTACATTACATGATTGGTATAATCACATGTGATTTTTATTAACCTATTTGCACTAGTGTTACACATCCTGTGCGACCCATTCTTTTTTTTTCACAAATAGAATCGGTGCTCCCAAGGGAAAACTGCTCGGACGAATAAATCCCTGGTCTAGTAGCTCCTGAAGCTGCATAGACAACTCCTACATCTTAGGCAGAGCTAGATGACATGGCGCCTTAGTTATCGGAGCTGCACCAGGCACTAAATCAATACGGAACTCCAATTTCCTCTTGGGAGGTACCCTAGGTAACTCTTCTAGAAACACATCAGGAAAATCTCGCACAATTGGTACCTTGCTCATACATGGCATGGCTTCCGTCCTCATATCCGAAATGTAAGCCAAAAACCCAGTACAACCTTACTGAAGAAGTCTCCTACCCTCATAGCCGAACAGAGAGCTGGCCCATATGAAGCTCTCTCTCCACTAATAAACAGTTGTCCCCCACTTCAGGAATGAACCCTTAATAACTGACGCTCGCAATCTATCATGGCCCAATTGGGCTCCAACCAATCCATCCTGACAATCATCTTCAATCGTCGCAAAGGAATCAGAACCAAATCGATAGGAAACCTCTCCTCGAACATTATCAGAAAACTCCTATGAAATATCCTTGTAGCACTGACGATGCGTTCAACTACAATCTCCACCTCGATTGGGGAATCCAAGGTCTCGGAGCATGATGAAACTTCTTGCTGAGCGCAGGAGATAAAAAAGATCGGGTAGCCCCCGAGTCAAAAAGAATCTGAGCCCACAAACCATTGACCAAAAAGTTCCCTATATAAAATCATAATGATGAGTTTAAGAAACTCTTTGATCATTTAGATCTTATAACAGGTAAACCACGAAAGCGAAAACAACAATATAAAACACAAGAATGAATCTGAATAAGTCGAATGATTCGATTGATTCAATCCTCAGCAGAGCTCGATAAAGAACTTCCGTTGTAGAGGATATTAGGGTTACAAAAGATAAAGATCAAAAATCCTTGACAGAATTTCTTCCAAAATCTTTTGTACTAGGATGCATGCAAGCACCTATAAATACAAAACCCTATAAAATAACTTACCGATGGACAGGCCCATACCGGAGACTAAATGGACTAATTAGCGAGCCCAAGACGCAACACCTTTTGGACCTAAAAATCTCCCCCTTTGCGTCCATTGGAGCGAGACTATCACTTCGGCTTTTCGGGTCCAGCTGCAGGAACTTTCTTGGTGGTTTCGAACAGACGTGGGATAAGAGCAAGAATGGTCTGTCTGAAGCGAATATACCACTGGATCATGTCATCGAAGTAGTTCTTGTCGTCTGCTGAATTCTGCTTGCATCGATGAATGGTACCTAGAACATGTTCCAGACATGCAGTGGTGTAAAGGTGTTTGTCAGCCAAGGCGAATAGGCATTTTTGGCCTTCGTTCGTTGTAAACATGACATAATTCCGTTTTGGATCGATCCTTCCCATCTGCATCATGTTCAGATCACTAGCAGAGCCAACAGGAGAAATAGTGGGCTTTTTCTTGAATATGCTAGCTATCTCTAGATCCATGTTGGCAACTTCCATGATGTAGCACACGAGCATCCTCTTGAAGTGATCAATAATCGGACTATACTCAGCTTCATTTGTGAGGAGGATGTTGTGCAAAATAATCCAGTCATGTGGATTCTGGTTGGGAAGATCAGCAAGCGATATGGCATGCTCGGTTTTGGCAGAACCCCTCAGCACGTTGAACCGAAAGTTCGTGAAGTTCCCCTCACTAAATGGCTTGAGGACCCGAACGTTGATTATCTTCTGAGCGCTCCAAGTTTGATACTGTGGTTGAGTACACTTTAGATAGAATTCAACGAATTCCCTATCAACCTTTGGATGAGGATGAGGAACATCAGCAACGTTATCAAAGGCATGGAAGATGAAGGCTTTTCGGGTCAGTGGCATGTCGAACTGAGAATCGATAGAGTTGATACGATCCAATGAAATCACTGGTTCAAGCCATAGAATGTTGGGAGTTTCAATCGCCTCTTTCAAAAGCTTCTCAAGAGTCCACGGAGGAAAAAGGGTTTTCCTACTCTCAAGAAGGTCATGAGCCTCCTTCAATTTTCTTTCGGTCGCCTCAGCCTCTCTGGCAACCCGAGCGCTCATGTCAGCATCTTTGTCACAACTTTGCTTCTTTAAGAGATCTACAATTGTGACAACCCAAAATTTTCATCCTATGTAATTGGTCCGCGTATTGTATTTAAATCTTGAATTCATCATCCTTTGTAAATCTTGTGGTTCCAAGTGCATGTTTTGGACATAATATAGCCTAGTTATGGGTCTTAGGAGGAGTTGGAAAGTGTTTTGCATCATGGAATCGGAACAAACACATCAAAAGAGGTGTGTGCGGCCACACTCTTGTGTGTACGGCCATACACCCATGTGGGCGGCCGCACACCCAACCACACACCCTCCAGCCTCACACCCAAACATATATATAAATGGATACCCTCTTCATTCATTCATTTGGATGCTCCTTACCCTCTCTCTACTTCCTCTGTCTAAAATCTTCAACCAAGAACCCCTTGAAGGCCTCATATTTGTGATCTAGTTCATCTTCAAGCTTATTAGTGGTAAACACTTGAATCCCAAGCTTTAAAACTCATAATGTTCATCACATTCATAGTCCCTTGAAGGTGTACGGCTGCACACCTTTATGAAGGGGGGCAGCACACATTCAAATCTCCTTAGTGTGAAGAGCAAACACTTCATCTGGAATAACAAGAGGAGTGTACGGCCACACACTCCTATGTACGGCCGCACACACACCCCGAACGGATGCACACACTTGTGCGCAGCCTTACACACCCTTATGGCCGCACACCTCAGCCGCACACTAGTTTTCAAGGCCATGCACTCACTCAAATGCCCACTTTGGGCCCTAAACTTGCATGAATCATTAAGTATGGATCATGAGACACTTGTACTCAGTAATGCCGAGCCCTAAGGATGTTTTCCCATCATGTTTAAGCATGAAACACCCAAATTCTAACCCAATTATGTGTCATCACATGATTTATAGGGACCATTGGCATTCAGGGCATCCGTTGACACTCGAAACCTACGATCAACTGTGAGTTCATACCCCTTTTATGAACCTTTCAAATGTTTTTATATGTTTTAGGGGGGGGGGGATACAAGTCAATTATACAAGTTTATAAAAATTAATCACATGTAATTCACTATTCGTAGTTCAAATCACATGTGATTTACCACACTAATATATTTATATAAGTAAGACTTGAAGGACTTAGGACCGATAACTCGCCTTATTTCCTGTTCTTGTTTGATTGTGGGCTTAGGGTAGTTGTTACCCGTCCGACTTTCGTTGATTTCTTAGTTATATATCATGTATATTGATGTTGGATACGAGCATTTTCTTTCCATTCGATGCCTAATCTACTAAATTGACAAGAACCATACACACTAAGTTAACTATAATAGGTATAGTTAAGGCCAATACTACTCGCTACTGTCGCTAATCTACATACTATAATACATACTATTACGAGACTATACATGAAAGGGAGAACACACTACGAACTATATAAAATACTACTACACTATAATACAAGAGGAAACACTAATTAGGAAAATACACACTAATTCACTACAAGATACTCTACTCGCTGCATACTATGCCTAGGGTTTTCTGATAGGAAGACGACGCTACACGTATAGATCTATACGGGGCAGACACTATTACATCCTCACTGTTAACTTCAGTCCGAGCTGTGCAAGCCCAGGGATGACGCTACTTCACTACACTGTGCATGACCGGGAAGGTCATGGGGTTCTCTATTACTCACACTAACAGTCGCATTCAAGGAATACACTATATCCACACTAAATACTAAGACTAGAGTGTCAGTTAATATCCCGTAGTAAATAAGTATCTATTACTAATGGAAGTTCACACCACTATCACTATCAACAGACATAACTTTTCTATTACCAATACTACATACTGGAGATTTAGTACCCCACTTTTACAACAAACAATTTTCAAAGATAAAACTTACATGCAACTTAGAGTCTTTCACTTATGACGAATTTTCTGGAAAATATAGGATTTTCTAGAGCTTTCTACTACTTATACATGTATATTGCAGTATTTCACACTATATGTTCTAATACATTTTATACAAAATTCACACTAAATTCTGATGAACTCACCAACTTTATGCTGATATTCGTTTTCAAAATAACTTGTATCCTCAGGTCAAAGATAGACAGGTACAGGTGCAGCATTTTGGAGAAGATGGAGCATACAAGATCCATCTCTTATTTTTGTATTACTTTTGGTGTTTATTGAAACTTTGCAGAACACACTTGTAATTAAACTCACTATGTAAATGAAATGGTTGTATGTTTCTTGTTTTTACTATTATGCGATTGTGATGATACAATACATGACGTCCTCCACCCCGAAACGTATTCCGCCGTTATCGGTTTTGGGGAGTACAGATTGGTATCAGAGCATTGTTTATAGTGAATCAAGTATATCAACCTGTAAAAGATATACGAACTATAAACACTTCGGGACTAAAACACTCTGACCAAGAATATATACTGTTAAGTATCTAAAAGATTTAACTAAGTATATATATACACACATCTCTATAAAACACAGGAGCCAGTATCACCCTAGAACAGAACAAAAGTATTAAGATTGTTGGATAGCACTATTGGGCTTAGAGACATATAGTCACATTTGGGGGGGATGTAGCCTGATCAACTACATTTTCCTGAGAGTGACTAGCATTTGCCTAAGCTTGGTTGTGATGTTGCAACAAGTCTAAAACTTACCAACACTACCATAATACCGCTAGCATAAGAATAGTATAGGAGTATTTTGTATCTCTAAAACATACATATGTGAGAACTAAAAAGGGTCGTTACTAATGGAGGAATGGTTGCTAAATGGATACTTTCCGGTTACCTGTGATTAGGGCGTTATAGACTTAGAATCCGTGATCTTTGCTTTACTTCATGTTCCTTGTTTGGTTGTGGATTTAGAGTTAGGGTCACTTATTCGACGGGCTATCCTGCCCCGATCACATGTAATTAGTATGCATTATGCAAGTGTTGGTCCAACTCGTGAAGATCATCTTATAAGTAAATTAGGATAGTACGTCTATTAATCTTCTTTTCCCCTTTCTCGCATAGATAGCATGGCTGGCTTCCACCTACCCGGCGACCTGTACTACCCAAACCAGGGCAATGGAGGATGGCTCGATGAAGAGTCAGACGAGATCACCAAATCCCTCTGGACGACCACCGAGCTGAAGGCTTTTTGGATAGCTCCGACTCCGAGCCAGAAGTTAACAACCTACCTCCTGGAGCTCCGAACCCCAACCCCCGTTCGGCATTTCAGGGTCCCACTCCCTTGTGGGTAATATCCCTGAACCGATGGAGTGAGGAGCAGGGCCAGCCTTTACCTTACAATGGAGACCGAAGCTTCTACAACATCAGCGAAGGAGGATCAGCGGACCGAGTTCTGCCCTTCATGGTCCGAAGGATTGCCAGGAATGTCGAACAGGGTCAAGCAACCATTGGTCGAGTTGTAAAAGTGGATGCCAACTCAAATCTCAACACTATTCGCATCCGCCAACTCGAAGAAACCATGGACAGGACAAGGAGGACCAATGAGGCTCTGCAGCATCAGCTAGCTGCATCTCGAGCCGAAGTTAGGGAACTCCGAGCACGTCAAAGGATTCATGATCGACACCTTCAGGAAGTTATGCGTCGGCTAGCGGACCTGAGGGTTCGCCCAACAAGTAACCGTCGCTAGTAGAAGACGTCTAGTACCTCACTCTTTTGTCTAAAGGACTAGCCTTTTATCTCAATGTTCCGTAGATCTCTTGTCTGTAAACATTCCTAGCTCTAAAAAGTACTCTAACTAGACCTCTAGACTGCCAACATTTTTCCTTATGGTTTGATGTAAAACCTACTGTTAGGTCATTCTTCATGAGCCTGTATTACATCATTAATACCAGTAAATTGGCAGTTAACTACTCTATTACTATGACTCTCATTATGATCTTTGGATTATGTTGATTTAATCCATGAAACACTCTATTCATAATCGCAATAGACCCTTACAATTGCTATCATTTCTATGATCTTCCAGTGAAAGATGCCTCCACGAAAACGTCCAAGTAGAGGAAGACCAGCAAATCAAACCCCTCCTCCACCACCTCCTCCTCCGCAGTTCGATCCAGTGTTGTTCCAAATGGCTGTGACTGCAGCTGTGATAGCAGCCATGGCTCAAATGAACTCTGGTGATGCGAGCGGTGGCAACTCTAGGTTTGGTGAAGTCCATCAGAGAGTGAAGGGATGCACTTATAAGGACTTCATGAATTGTAAACCTACCTTCTTCGACGGTATTGGAGGAATTCTGGCATTATCCCAATGGTTCGAAAGAAACGAAGTTGTATTCGAAATGTGCTCTTGCCCCGAAGAGTGCAAACTCAAGTTCGCCACTGCCACCCTCACTAATAGGGCTTTGACATGGTGGAACGGCCATGTCAGTGCACTCTCCTTGGTCACAGCCAATGCCATGGGCTGGGACACTCTAAAGGATCTCATGAGAAAGGAGTATTGCCCGAGGGGCGAAATTCAGAAACTTGAGGAGGAACTCTGGAACCTCAAGATGGTAGGGACCGATATAATAGCTTACACGGCCAGGTTCTGCGACTTGGCGGCTATGTGTCCCAACATGATCCCATCCGAAAGCAAGAAGATTGAACGATACATCTGGGGTTTAGTGCCCCCATATCGAGGAAATGTTCTAGCCTCACGCCCTACCACCTTCGATAATGCCAAGGAATTGGCCCAGAGACTGATCAACCATGAAATCTCTTCCACTCCAGCAACAGCAACCACAACTACCACTGCACCACCTGATTAATCTGACAGAAAGAGGAAGCGATGGGATAAGAAGAAAGGAAAGAAAACTCAAACCTCCTCCAAGGACCAGCAAATCGTGGCGGTCCATGCTGCCACTACTCCAACCACTCCTGCACCGCCAAAAGCTTATAGTGGGAATTTGCCCAAGTGTCCCAAGTGCCCTTTCCACCACAACTACCCCTGCCGTGAATTGCAGTGTTCCAACTGCGGTCGGAAGGGCCATACTGTGCGATTTTGCAAGGCCCCTCCCAAACCTATCTCGCAAGTTTCCGGTTCGGGAGTGATCCCGAAGTGTTATGGCTGCGGTGAAGCTGGTCATTTCAAGAAGAACTGTCCGAAGGCTACGAATGCTGGGGGAAATGGAAGGCTACTCGCTATTGGTCACAATGGGGCGGTAGCGGATCCCACAGTAGTCACGGGTACGTTTCTTCTCAACAACTCTTATGCCTGTGTCTTATTCGATAGTGGTGCAGAAAGAAGCTTCATAAATCAAAACTTTAAACACATACTCAAACAAACCCCTCAACCAATAAAAGAAACATTCGTCGTAGAGATGGCTAACGGGAAGACCGAAAGCTCTAACGAAATCTACATAGGTTGTACCCTCACGTTAGACGATCACTCATTTCCAATCGATCTCATACTAGTCCCTATCAAAAGTTTCGATGTCATTGTCGGTATGGACTGGTTGAGTCTCCATCATGCTGATATCCTATGCTTCGACAAAGCCATTCGCCTAAATCTTCCGAACCACGAAAGTCTATTGATCTATGGAGATAAACCTG
Source organism: Lactuca serriola (assembly GCF_051521515.1). NCBI lineage: Eukaryota > Viridiplantae > Streptophyta > Magnoliopsida > Asterales > Asteraceae > Lactuca > Lactuca serriola. The sequence continues at coordinate 239,085,689 of NC_136410.1, forward strand.
GTACGAGCCTTCGCATCATCTCTAGTATCCAGGCTCAGAAATACTTGCGTAAGGAATATCGCGCCTTTCTTGCACACGTTGTCGACACTAGCCAGAAAGCGAAGGATCCAAAGGACATCCCCGTTGTATGCGATTTCCCCGATGTCTTTCCGGAGGACCTTCCGGGTCTACCTCCCAAACGTCAGGTTGAGTTCAGAATCGACCTAGTCCCAGGAGCTACCCCCGTAGCAAAGTGTCCCTATCGGTTAGCGCCTGCCAAGATGCAAGAACTATCCGGTCAACTTGACGAGCTGCTCAGCAAGGGCTTTATAAGACCGAGTTTCTCACCCTGGGGAGATCCGGTCTTGTTCGTAAAGAAGAAGGACGGATCGTTCTGTATGTGCATCGATTATAGGGAACTCAATAAACTCACGGTCAAAAACCGCTACCCTCTTCCTCGTATAGAAGACCTATTCGACCAACTACAAGGGGCGAGTTACTTTTCCAAGATTGATCTTAGGTCCGGGTATCACCAGTTACAAGTGCTTGAGGAGGATGTTCCGAAGACGGCCTTCCGAACCCGTTACAGACACTACGAGTTAGTGGTGATTCCCTTTGGACTGACTAACGCACCCGCGGTATTTATGGACTTGATGAATAAAGTATGTCGTCCATATCTAGATCAGTTCGTCATCGTCTTTATTGATGATATACTTGTCTACTCTCGGAACGAGGAAGAACACAGAGATCATTTACGACGAGTCTTGGAAACCCTACGGTCAGAGAAGTTATATGCGGAGTTCTCTAAGTGCGCGTTTTGGATCCGAAGAGTTGAATTCTTAGGACATGTGGTTAGTGAAGAAGGAATCCACGTGGATCCCTCTAAAATTAAAGCTATTGAGAAGTCGTCAGCACCGAAGACGCCTACAGAAATTCGTCAATTTCTAGGCCTTGCTGGCTACTACCGCAGATTCATCCAAAACTTCTCTCGGATCGCGAAGCCTCTCACCATCTTGACACAGAAGGGAGTATCATTCCATTGGGAAGAGAAACAGGAGAAGGCATTCCAGACCCTGAAGCGAGCCCTATGCACCGCACCAGTATTATCCCTTCCCGAAGGAACAGAAGATTTTGTTGTATACTGCGATGCATCGAATCAGGGGCTCGGTTGTGTCTTGATGCAGCAAGGCAAGGTCATCGCCTATGCCTCAAGACAGCTAAAGACACATGAGGTAAACTACACTACTCACGACCTCGAGTTAGGAGCAGTCGTCTTCGCACTAAAAATTTGGAGACATTACCTGTACGGCACGAAGAGCATAGTGTACACCGATCATAAAAGCCTCCAACACATACTGAACCAGAAAGATCTCAACATGAGACAACGCCGATGGGTCGAGCTACTCAACGATTACGATTGCGAAATTTGATATCACCCGGGGAATGCCAACATGGTAGCAGACGCCCTAAGTAGGAAAGAGTATTCTGGTCGAAGAACCAAGTCATTAACGATGACTATCCATTCGCATCTATCCGCACAGATCAAGGAGGCTCAGCTTGAAGCCTTAAAGCCTGAAAATGTGACGGAAGAATCCCTGTGTGGAATGGATAAGAGTTTGGAGGCCAAGGGTGACGGAGCCTACTATCTCATGGGCCGAATCTGGACGCCACGCCATGGAGGTTTCAGAGATTTGGTGATGAAGGAAGCACACAACACTCGATACTCCGTCCACCCAGGTTCGGATAAGATGTATCTGGATCTCAAAAAGCTATACTGGTGGCCTAACATGAAGGCAGAGATCGCTACCTTCGGGAGTAAGTGCCTTACTTGCGCGAAGGTAAAGGTCGAATACCAGAAGCCATTAGGACTCCTCCAACAAATAGAGATACCGGAATGGAAGTGGGAGCAGATTACGATGGACTTTATAACCAGACTGCCCAAGACAACGGGTGGGTTGGATACCATTTGGGTCATCGTTGACAGATTGACCAAGTCTGCACACTTCCTACCCTTCAAGGAAACGGACAAGATGGAGAAACTCACGAGAATATACCTTAAGGAAATAGTACGGCTGCATGGCGTCCCTATATCTATTATCTCAGACAGAGACAGTACATTTACCTCGAGATTTTGGAAATCACTACAAAAGGCTCTAGGGACGAGGCTGGACATGAGTACAACTTACCATCCACAGACCGACGGACAAAGTGAGAGGACGATCCAAACTTTGGAAGACATGTTGCGAGCTTGTGCGATCGACTTTGGTAAATCGTGGGATACACACTTACCTCTCGTGGAATTTTTGTACAGTAATAGTTATCATACGAGCATCAAGGCAGCTCCATTCGAAGCCCTGTACGGCCGAAAGTGCAGATCCCCTCTGTGCTGGGCTGAGGTGGGTGACACTCAGTTGGCTAAAGGACGAGTTCTTGACAGCGCTCTCACTGGTCCGGAGATCATTCGAGAAACGACCGAGAAGATTGTACAGATTCGTGAACGATTAAAAGCCGCTAAGGATACGCGGACAAACGAAGAAAACCCTTGGAGCTTCAGGTAGGAGACCGAGTCCTTTTGAAGGTCTCGCTCTGGAAGGGCACGATACGCTTCGGAAAGCGTGGAAATCTGAACCCAAGGGACATAGGGCCTTTCGAGATTCTTGCTAGAATCGGCCCTATAGCTTACAAACTCAACTTACCCCACGAGCTAAGTAACATACATCCTACCTTCCACGTCTCAAACTTGAAGAAATGTCTGTCCGATGAGACTCTCATGATTCCCCTCAACGAGATCGAGGTCAATGATGAGCCTCAACTTTGTGGAAGAGCCTGCGGAGATTATGGACCGAGAAGTGAAACAAACGAAACAAAGCCGCATCCCAATTGTGAAGGTTCGGTGGAACGCCAAGCGGGGACCGGAATTCACTTGGGAGCGCGAGGATCAAATGAAACTCAAATATCCCCATCTTTTTTCCTAGTATTTCTGTAATTACCCTCTGTAGGAATTCTAAATTTCGGGATGAAATTCCCTCTAACGGGGGGGGGGGGGGTAATGTGACAACCCGAAACTTTCATCCTATGTAATTCGTCCGCGTATTGTCTTTAAATCTTGAATTCATCATCCTTTGTAAATCTTGTGGTTCCAAATGCGTGTTTTGGACATAATACAGTCTAGTTATGGGTCTTAGGAGGAGTTGGAAAGTGTTTTGCATCATGGAATCGGATCAAACACACCAAAAGAGATGTGTGCGGCCACACTCTTGTGTGTACGGCCACACACCCATGTGGGCGGCCGCACACCCAACCGCACACATTCCAGCCTCACACCCAAACATATATATATATATATATATATATATATATATATATATATATATATATATATATATATATATAGATGGATACCCTATTCATTCATTCATTTGGATGCTCCTTACCCTCTCTCTACTTCCTCTCTCTAAAATCTTCAACCAAGAACACCTTGAAGGCCTCATATTTGTGATCTAGTTCATCTTCAAGCTTATTAGTGGTAAACACTTGAATCCCAAGCTTTGAAACTCATCATGTTCATCACATTCATAGTCCCTTGAAGGTGTACGGCCGCACACCTTCATGAAAGAGGGGCAGCGCATATTCAAATCTCCTTAGTGTGAAGAGCAAGCACTTCATATGGACTCACAAGAGGAGGGTACGGCTGCACACACACCCTGAACGGCCGCACACACTTGTGTCCAGCCTCACACACCCTTCTGGCCGCACACCTCAGCCGCACACTCAATTTCAAGGCCATGCACTCACTCAAATGCCCACTTTTGGCCCTAAACTTGCATGAATAATTAAGTATGGATCATGAGACACTTGTACTCAGTAATGTCGAGCCCTAAGGATGTTTTCCCATCATGTTTAAGCATGAAACACCCTAATTCTAACCCAATTATGTGTCATCACATGATTTATAAGGACCATTGGCATTCAGGGCATCCGTTGACACTCGAACCCTACGATAAACTGTGAGTTCATACCCCTTTAATGAACCTTTCAAATGTTTTTATATGTTTTAGGGGGGGATACAAGTCAATTATACAAGTTTATAAAAATTAATCACACGTGATTCACTATTCGTAGTTCAAATCACATGTGAATTACCACTATGCCTTATAAAAGAACTTTGCGTTTTCAAAACTATTTTGGATAAATAAACAATTTTATAAATGTTATTTTTGGACAAGATTTTTATTAAATAAATTTTCTTATAAAATGTAACCACACTGTATAAGTAAGACTTGAAGGACTTAGGACCGATAGCTAGCCTTATTTCCTGTTCTTGTTTGATTGTGGGGTTAGGGTAGTTGTTATCCGTCCGACTGTTGTTGATTTCTTAGTTATATATCATGTATATTGGTGTTGGATACAAGCATTTTCTTTCCATCTGATGCCTAATCTACTAAATTGACAAGAACCATACACACTAAGTTAACTATAATGTGTATAGTTAAGGCCACTACTACTCGCTATTGTCGCTACTCTACATACTATAATGCATACTATTACGAGACTATACATGAATGGGAGAGCACACTACGAACTATATAAAATACTACTACACTATAATACAAGAGGAAGCACTAATTATGAAAATACACACTAATTCACTACAAGATACTCTACTCGCTACATACTATGCCCAGGGTTTTCCGATAGGAAGACGACGCTACATGTATAGATCTATACGGGGCAGACACTATTACATCCCGACTGTTAACTTCAGTCCAAACTGTGCAAGCCCTGGGATGACGCTACTTCACTACACTGTGCATGACCGGGAAGGTCATGGGGTTCTCTATTACTCACACTATCAGTCACATACAAGGAATACACTATATCCACACTAAATACTAAGACTAGAGTCTCAGTTCATATCCCGAAGTAAATAAGTATCTATTACTAATGGAAGTTCGCACCACTATCACTGCCAACAGGCATAACTTTTCTATTACCAATACTACGTACTGGAGATTTAGTACCCCACTTTTACAACAAACAGTTTTCAAAGAGAAAACTTACATGCAACTTAGAGTCTTTCACTGATGATGAATTTTCTGGAAAATATAGGATTTTCTAGAGCTTTCTACTACTTATAAATGTATATTGCAGTTTTTCACACTATATGTTCTAATACATTTTATACAAAATTCACACTAAATTCTGATGAACTCACCAGCTTTATGCTGATACTCGTTTTCAAAATAACTTGTATCCTAAGGTCAAAGATAGACAGGTACATGTGCAACATTTTGGAGAAGATTGAGCATACAAGATCCATCTCTTATTTTTGTATTACTTTTGGTGTCTATTGAAACTTTGCAGAACACACTTGTAATTAAACTCACTATGTAAATGAAATGGTTGTATGTATCTTGTTTTTACTATTATGCAATTGTGATGATACTGTACATGACGTCCTCCACCCCGAAACGTATTCCGCCGTTATCGGTTTTGGCGTGTGACAACAATCGTATCTTTATCATCATCATCATCACTGTCTTCAGCAATTTTCTTTCCTTTGTCTTTTACACCCGAACCTGAGGCTTGACCTGCTGAAGGAGGTTCGGTTGCTTTGGTTGCTGTAGAAGTGGGAGGCGGTTGAGATACATCTTCTCCCCCTTGTTTCTCAATGGACACGAACTCAAGGAGCCCGTCAAGTTTGCTTAAGAGAGCAAGGGCTGGAGCATGCTTTTCTGCAAGAGTGCGCCTCACCGTGTAATTCAGAATCGGATCATGGGCTTCAATGATGTTGGAAAGGGCAGCATGGACATCCAAAACACATGAAGAAATAACCTCTCGTTCAGATCGAAGAGATTCAACTTCCTTTTGAGAATGGAAAAGCTGAAGACTCTTGACCTTGAGAGCAATGGTCTTTCGAGCGAGAGCGTCCATCACTGAGTTCTCAGCAGCTAGGTCTTCATGCAGCTTCGACAGGCGCTCCTCAATAGTCGCCTTAAACGATGTGTTGTCATCACTGAGAGCTTGACGAAGACCGGCAAATTACTGCAGTTCAGAAGCAACTGAGGTAGCAAGCTTGTTGACAAGAGAGTCAAGCCTCTCTGCATTGGAATCAGCAGTTCCCTATAAAGACTGCAAAAGAGAAGACGCATCAACGAATAGTTTTTCGACTTTTTCGGTTGTAGCAACACACGCCTTGGTAGAGGCATCAATGGCGGCAGTGGCAGAGTTGATAGAGGCTTCATGGGCCTTAGCAAACATATCAACAATCCCCTGAATAGCAGCCTCTGAGATGGTAGACTGTGAGGAAGAAGAGGTGGAAGCCATGAGAGAATCAATTTTCTCATGAAGCTCCTTGAGATGCTTCTTGGTTACCGGAGCATCATCGTCATCATCACTCTGCATTTGATACGAACTGTAATAGACCGACTCAAATGTCATGTTCTCTCTGCCAAGAAAAGGTTCTTCATTATCTGCTGAGTTAGCAAGAGATGAGAGAGAGGGTGAGGGTGGAGGCTCGGTTGTGAAAGTGGGTTCGGGTGCTGATGTATGTTCGATAGTGGCAGTTGTTTCAGGTGCTGTAGTAGGAGCCCCCGTATCAGATACGTTGGTTCTAACTCCAGCGGTGGTTGTTGTGGTAGCTTCAGTAAAGATGGGAGGTGGTACAGGGATAGAGGTGGGTGGTATTTGAGTAGTGGAGGTTATGGGGGGAATGGAAATAGATATGGAGATTGGGGGAGGAGAGACAGGTCTAGTGAAATCATGTACCTCAGGGGTAGGTGAACGTGGAGGAGTATAACCACGTATGGACTCTTCGGAGTCTGAACTCTCTTCCTCAGATTCACTGGAGGAGGAGGCAAGAATCAGCTTTCGCCTAGGTTGAGTCTTCCTCTTCTTTGGTGGAGGAGAGTGAGTTGCTTTGGAGGGTTTTCGTTTCTTCGGAGAAGGACCTTTCTCTCCCTTGACAACTTTCTTGTCTTTTCCCTTGTCATTCTTCTTTCCCCTGGGAGCAGGCCGACCGGCATCATGAATTGATTGAATCATGTCAGGAGTGAGCTCTCTGGGACCAGAGCGACGAAATTCCTTGTAGGTTCTAATGATCCGGCTGTCGCTTGGAACATCCCCGTACATTGACTCAGGGATTGAGCCAATAAACTGAAATTTCGAGGAATCAGAAACGATAATCTTCATCGTGTGGAAAGTACCTATCGAAGAAAGTGGAGAATCAGCGACGAGTGGAACGTGATACTTGTCCATCACCGACTTTGTGACCAACGTCCAGAATCTGGCATAAGAGATCTCTGAATGGCGAGATGTAGATGCGAGACTCTGAATCAGCTGCTTCCATAAAACTGACCCATAATCTAGGTTGATGCCGTGATACAACCCATAAATAATAGTCATAAACAGACGACTTGCCCCGTTTGAACCAGCACTGCGTTCTGAAAGTCCCTTGAACAAGACAGTGAAGAAACCGTTCCATTGAGGAGGAAGGCAAGATTTCTTGAATTTGGTCACCGTCGTCAGAATTTCAGTGTATCCCATGTTATAGAACACGGAAAATAATTGTCCCACTGGGATGGATTCAGGGTTAACCCTAGATTCGTCGGGCTCAAACCCTAAAAGCGAACAAAATCGCTGCTTGGAGATGGAGGCCTTGTGATCAAGAATGTCGAAGAAGATTCGATCGACAGACTTGTCATAGTGGGCTGTGGAGAATATTTGTGAGAGACACTCCATTGGAACTGTTTCGACCTTGGTGAGAGCTGGAACCAACGGCGAATACTTGAGACATTCCATGATTGGAAACATGAACGCATCGTAAACTTGAGGAGTGAGGTCGATAGTCAAGCTTTGTTGAGGACGGATCGGCAGAATGTAAGAAGTAGCATGAACTGAGGATGAGTCCGCCATTGAAGAGAAGGATTTGGGAGAGATCATGAACAGTAGAAGAAACGAAGCATTTCTTGCTCTCTGAATATTTGGTGCAGTAAAGAGGTAAATTATGGTAGAAATTACCTTTTATACCGTGGTGAGAAGAGAGAGAAAAATCTGGTCCCAAATCTTCAAGGGAAATACGAAGAGTTTCCTTAGGTGATTGACGCGTGACAATGTAGAGCACCGATGATTACGCATGAGAAAGAAAGACTGTCCCGTATCACACACCTTCCCATCAGGCACCGTTTGAAATTTCAAAAATGGTTCCACTTCACACGCCTTCCCATCAAGGGACGTTTGAAATATCAAACCGATTGGACTTTCGGCTGAGTCAGCAACTTATCCCTTTAGAGTGAGCTGTTGTCATAAAGCAAAATAACCACGTGTAACATTGTGAGCCATATCTCTTTCATAGCCTCAAATTCCATGGGAAAAAAAATAGCTTGTAAGTAATGAAACCAAAATTATGGAAAATCAAAAGGGATTTTCATGCATAGTGTGTAAAGGATGAAGAAATAAAGCAAAACATATGTGGGAAATAGTGATGTCAATAAAGACACGAAACAATGGATCCCAGGCACGAATCTCTTCCTTCAAAGTCAAGAGACACCTTAAAGTGTTTGTTTGGTTTCCTGTTGAATTACGATCAGACACTTATTGAGAAGTGTTGAAAGGCATCTTTTAATTAGGCTAATTTGGGTGGCTTTCGCTTCAGTGCAGAATTCCTGATCTTGACATAAGACAGAAATCGACTGAAGTACTTGTGAGACCAATGTAGTCTGTTGAACAAGTAGGTGTGATGAGAATATAAGTGGCAGATTGAAAATACTTTTAAGTAAAATCTCAAAAAAATAGAAACTGGATTCCAAGGGAAGAAATGTTATGGGATTTAACAATATCATAGGAATCACACAAAGAGAAAATTCAGAGATTTCAAGGTACAGTTCCATGGGTGAATTCATCAATTCTTTAGTGAAAACTAGAGAAAATTTAATTGTTCACCGTCAATGCATAGTAGGTATTGAATTGTGGGTTTCACTTAGCATGTAGTGGCACGAAGCTAAGATCATGAACACATAAATTGTGTAACCATAAACCGCAGTGGTAATTTCTGAGAGTCTCAAGGGTTACGTGTATGAGGCGAATAGGATGGAGAAAAGTATTGGAGATGCTGTAAAGAAACCACAGTACCTCTGCTGTTAAATAAGGACCAAGCAGAAAACTCTTATCTCATGTGAGAAGAGAGTAAGGTAACTCATGATTAGAATAAATATAAAAGGCTAATTTGGAAGAAAAGGTTTGTATATACCAAGTCAGTAAGGCTATTATTCAGAATCGAGTGAGGCTTTGGACAACATACAACAGCATGTTTCTAGCGACACATAACTAATAAAAACGTGAGAACCAGAATTTCCCCACGAATATCCAAAAAAAAAATTAACGAGCACAAACAAAAAAATGTTTTTGGAGTTTTTTATTTATATAAAAATAATAAAGCAGATAAAGAAAAATAAAAAAAACTTTGGAACCGAACCAGAAATAGACCGAACGCTCGGTTCATTTCGGTTAAAAAAAAAACTTTGAAAGAGAGAAAAGAAAAAAACTTGGAAAATGAAAAATAAGAGTACAAAATGTTTACAACCAAAGAAACTACCTTTAAGTGATAAGCGAGGATAAGAGAATAGGACCGAACCCGAGCGCTCGGTTCATTTCGGCACTCATGGGAACCGAACCCGAACGTTCGGTTCATTTTGCTTCCAACTTTTAGATTTGATAAGTAGTTTTTGGTACTGAATCCGATTCCATCATACCTAGCCCTTGTAGAATTTTATTGAAACTTGCTTCAGGAAGGGCTTTGGTGAAGATGTCAGCCAGTTGAGCAGTAGTTCGAACAAAATAAATCTCTACGTTTCCGTATTCTACGTGATCTTTAATGAAGTGATACCTCAATGCAATGTGTTTGGTTTTGGAGTGTTGCACTGGGTTATGATAGATCCTAATTGCACTTTCTGAGTCACAAAATAGAGGGATCTTTTTCATATTGAGTCCATAATCCCGGAGTTGGCTTTGGATCCAAATCATTTGAGATGTGCAAGAAGCGGCTGCAATATATTCTGCTTCGGCTGTAGACAGTGAAACACATGTCTGTTTCTTAGATTGCCAGCTCACCAACTTTCCGTCGAGGAATTGACATCCTCCTGTTGTGCTTTTTCTGTCTAAGCCACATCCTCTAAGGTCTGCATCTGAGTAGGCTTGAACAAAGAATACTGAGTTTGATGGATACCAGAGACCAAGGGAGGTAGTTCGTTTCAGATACCGGAGTATGTTTTTCACTGCTAGCATGTGTGGTTCACGATGATTCGCCTGAAACCTAGCACAATAACACACAGAAAACATTATATCGGGCCTGCTAGCTGTCAGTAACATCAGGGAACCAATCATTTGGTGATATAGCGTTATATCGACTGCCGGTTTTTCCAAAGATGGTGTGAGTTTGGTGTCGACCTCCATTGGAACTTTGACCTTTTAATCTCCCATCATGCCGAATTTTGCAAGAAGAGTCTTGGTGTATGCTTCCTGGTTGATAAAGATGCCTTCGGGTCCCTGACTAATGTTTAAACCAAGGAAAAAGTTAATCGGACCCATTGAGCTTATTTCAAATTTAGTCTCCATTAGCTTTCTGAATTCAGCAGTTAAGCTAGGATTCGTTGACCTAAAGATGATATCATCGACATAGATTTGAACTTTCATAAGGTGGTTACATTCCTTCTTTCGAAGGAAGGTTGGGTCAACCGAACCTTGTTTGAATTTAGACATCTTTAAGAATTTAGTTAGCGTTTCATACCATGCCCTAGGCGCTTGTTTCAGACCATAAATTGCCTTGACTAGAATGTAACAGTGATTTGGATGCTTTTCATTCACAAAACCTGGAGGTTGCTCCACGTAAACCGTTTCTTCAAGTTCTCCATTCAGAAAGGCGCATTTCACATCCATTTGATAGACCTCGAAGTTCTTGTGTGCAACATAGGCTAGAAATATTCGAACAGATTCCAGCCTTGCTACCAGAGCAAAAGTTTCTTCGTAATCAATTCCTTCTTCCTGGCAGTATCCTTTCACCACGAGACGAGCTTTATTTCGAATCACATTACCCTCCTTGTCCATTTTGTTTCTGAATACCCATTTGAGACCAACGATTGAGGCATCTTTAGGTGTTGGAATGAGACGCCATACCTTGTTTCTTTCAAACTCATTGAGTTCATCTTGCATAGCCTGAACCCAATCAAAATGATCAGGAGCAGTATTGACTGTCTTCGGCTCAACTTTGGATACGAAAGAATTATACATGCAGAACTCCACTTTGAAGAATAGGGAGGTTTACTTTGCCTTCACTTGGGATCGAGTGAGTAACTTTTCAGATACATTACCCACTATCTGAGATACAGGATGATCTCTGGTCCATTTAATGAAGGGAGGATAGTTTGGATCATAGGATGGATCCAATTCGACGTTGACCATTTCTTCCAATTCAGATTGACTGTCTTCATCATAGAACATATCGGAATTCTCCCCCTCGACTGACGATGAATCATTTGTATTTTCAAGTTGGTTTGGACCTGCGGGTGCAACAGAACTCTCAGGTGTAGCCGGAATTTCGGGTGCTACTGGACTTTCGAGTGTAGCAGGGCTTTCGGGTGCTACAGTACTTTCGGGTGTAGTCGGGCGTTCTGGTGCTATAGGACTTTCAGGTGTAGCCTGGCTTTCGGGTGCTATAGGGATAGAATTCTCCCCCTGAAAGTGTGAGTTCGGTTGATTTGAAGAAAATAGATTCTCCCCCTCAACTGAAGTGCAGTGCTGAGGAGGTTCGTTTGGAACTTGTTCTCCTTCATACGATCGATTTTCCAATTGTTTCTTCAGTAGGCTTTAGCTTCTTGACGTAGTTGTCATCGAAAGTCACATAATAGGTTTCTTCAATCTTTCTAGAACGCTTATTTAAACCCGGTATGCTTTCGAAGTAAGAGAATATCCCAGAAAAATTCCTTCGTCAGCTTTCACATCAAACTTGTTACGATGTTCTTTGGAGTTGAAGAGGAAGCACCGTGAACCGAACATATGGAAGAATTTTACGTTCGGCTTCCTGTTATTGATGATCTCATAAGGAGTGAGAGAGAAACGTTTGTTGAGATAAGACCTATTGTGCGTAAAACATGCTGCAGCAATAACATCAGCCCATAAATATAAAGGAACAGAAGCAAAACTTAGCATAGTTCGGGCCGCCTCACACAAGGATCGGTTTCGCCTTTTGATGAGACCATTCTGTTGAGGCGTGTAAGGGGCTGAGAAGTTATGACTGGTTCCTTTTTCTGCCAAAAAGTCTTCGAATTCTTTGTTCTTGAATTCCAGTCCATTGTCGCTCCTGATCTTTCAAACGACTCTTCTCAGTTGCACTTCAACCTGCTTGATAAACATCTTTAGCTTAAGAGTAGCCTCAAATTTGTGCTTCAGGAAGAATACCCATGTAAAACATGAGAAATCATCAACGACAAGAAGAACGTACTTGCTACCGCGAATGCTCTCGATTGATGATGGACCACACAAGTCGATGTGAAGCAACTCAAGCGGTTCAACCACTTTTGTGTTTATAATTGATGGGTGACTTTGACGACTTTGTTTCCCCATTTCACATGCAGCACACAAGTGTTCTCGATCAAACTTGAGCAATGGAAGACCCCGAACATGACCTCCGATGACAGGCTTATTGATGTCTTTGAAGTTGAGATGAGAGAGCCTTCGGTTCCACAACCAGCTTTCGTCAGAATGAGCTTTGCACAAAAGACATATGGCTGGATTTCCTTTGATTGGTCTAATATTCAGAGGAAACATTTCGCCTTTTTGATCTGATTTGAGAATGACCTTGGTTGATTTCTTCTCTATGATTTCTGAACCTTCGTCGTCGAATGAAACTTTGAGACCCGTACCGCCCACCAGTTGAGATACACTGATGAGATTATGCTGCAACCCTTCTACGTATGCCACCTTTCTTATTGTGAAGTCTCCATTGGTTATCATGCCATAACCCTTTATCGTTCCATAGGAGTTGTTACCGAACTTGACATTACCACCATTTTGAAGTGATCGAAACTCCCTTAGCTCTTCCTTCCTTCCTCTCATGTGACGCGAGCAGCCATTGCCAATGTACCATTCTTCGTCAAACTGCTCGTCACTAATAACCTGGAAAAATTAAGCAGATTTAGGAACCCAAAGTTTCTTGGGTTCACGTAAGCCTTTCACAGGATCAGGAATAGTAAGAGAAACATCAACAAGATATGTTCGTTTTACTAAGGTTGTTTCATCTTTTCTTTTAATAGTAAACACTTTGATTTTGTTAGAATTAGAGACAGGTGTTTTGGATTCAGATTCTGGTGTTTGGGCACTAGTCTGCTTGCGGTCTTCCTTGACTGAGGAAATCTTTGTTTTTCCTTTCATGTTCGTTGATGATCTTGAATTATGTGTAGGAGCTGAATTGGGTTTAGAAGAGGGTTTAGAATGAGAAGAATTTGAGAAAGAGGATTTAGAATGAGAGTTGTTCCAGACTTGAGGTTCAAAATGACCCTTTCGTTTATGGTCATTAGTGGGACCGAACCTGGATCTTCGGTAGCCGCTCGATGATGAGCTGAAGATGGATTTTTTGTTGTTGGTTGTTGGTGGTCCGAAACTTGGTCTTTTGTTATAAAAGCTTGATGGACTGAAAACAGGTCTTTGCCTGTTATTATTTGGCAGACCGAAATTAGCTCTTCGGTTACTGTTGCTTTCGGGACCGAACCTATCGTTTCGGTTTTGTTCTTCATTTGACCCGAAAGACTTTCTCTCTGACTTAGAATCTTTATCAGGGTAAGAGTAGTGAGGATTTTGAGAGTGCCAAAACTGCTTTCGCTCTGAGAGATTTTTCTTGTATTTAAGATTTCTCTGCTGCTTTTGATTTTTCACATGTTTCGGTTGTCTGTGAATATTAGCTTTTCGTTTCAGCTTCTTGGCTACAGGTTCGCTCTTCATAGATGAGGTTTCGCTTGTAGATGTGACTTCTTCTACATGAATTTCTTTTGTGCCACTTGTACTTGGTACATCAAAGTTGGTAGGCTTATTCAGCGGTTCTGGCACACATCTTCCTTTAGTCTTCCAGGATGTTCGCTCTGACAGACCAACCGTTTCGTCTGCATTGTCTATGGGAGTAGACCAGAAAAACTCATCACATCCATCTACATTATCTTCGTTCACCATAGCAGTGAGTTCAGCTGTTTGATGTTCGGTTACTCCTGTGACTTTATACACCTGATTGGGAGTAGTTCCAACCTTCTGAAACACAACAACTTTTTCTTTAAGGTCTGGGGACTTAGATGTGGACATGCAAGCGAATTCTACAGAATTTTCAGAAATTAGGTTTTTGTGTTTTTCAGGTTCGCTCTTGACAAATTCAGAACAGTCGACTTCATCCTCTATGTAAATTTCACTCATATCATCGTCCTCATTAAGTTCAGATGCGTTTTCAACATCAATTTTGTTTTCTGAACTTTAATTGGCACTCAATGAGTCGAATTTTTGTATGGTTTGGGTCTTGACTTTCAGCTTATCATTTTCATCCAGAAGATTTTTAAGCATGTCCTTATGGTCTTTGGACTTTATAAAAGATTCTATTTTTTCCAGACCATACATATAAGTAAGATTCACATCATCGGAAGTTACAACACTTTCACAGTTGTATGCTTCATCATCGATTTCATCCTCCTTGAACTCAAGGAAGGGTAGAATCATGCGATGTATCTTCTGCCCTATTTCACAATTCAGATGCAGTTGAGTAATGTTAGCATAAAGCCTTTTAGCGATTAAACAAAAAACATTTCTTTGTTTTAACAATTTCAAATTGTCTCTTTGCAAATAAATGTTTTCATCTCTAGTCTTAATTAGCCCCAACTCCTTCTGTTCGATCCACATCCTTCGCTCCTCACTCTTGGAGGACACCCTGCTTATTTGGTCAGTCAGGTTAGAATTTGTGACCCGTGTTTGAGTTAAACAACTATCTAGATTTGAGATTCTTGAATTCAAGTTATTTAATTCCTTTTAATAGGATTTTTGTGGAATTTTAAAAGAAATGAAAATGGATTGTACCTTCTTGATCAGTTCATCAAGTTCACTGATCTGCACACTTAGAGGTTTTGTTGTGAAGCATAAGTCCTCTCGCTCCTTGGCATCTTCATTTCCACCATCAGTATTATATCCCCTCATCTGGGATACGTCAGTTACCATCAGACATCTTCCACTGGTGTCATCATCTTTTGCAACATAATCCTTTCCATGCGAAGGTTTTCTCACCTCATCATCTTCAGAATCGGTCGACCACACCTGTACGCCACCGAACTCGTCATCCTCTGTCGAACCCTGCACAATAAGAGCATTCATAGAAGGATTAGTGCCAGCCTTCTTCCTTTTTATTTCTACCAGTCTTTTCATAAGAATTGGTTCTTCATCTTTCTCTTTGTCTTTCTCAGCCATCTTCTTCAGCATGCAATCCTTTGCGTAGTGATTCTTTCGCCAACAGTAGAAGCAACTGACACCAGAATCAACATCACCCTTAGCTTCCTTTTTCGACTCCTCAACCTTCGGTTCATCTTTTACACTTTTGGAACTATAGCTTCCTTGCCAATTACGATTTTTGTTGGAAGGAAAATTTTTCTTGATAAACCTTATGGGATTTTACACCATTAAGGCATAGTCTTCGGCTGTCAGATCGTGATCTCCCAGATTAAGATCCCCTTCATCTTCTTCTACACTTTTACCCTTGGACAAGAGCGCCAGAGATCCCAGACTAGAAACCACGCTCTTCTCTTGCAGCACTATCTTTTCTTGGGATTTCAGAATTCCCACCAGTTTCGCCAGCGAGTATGATTTGAACTGCTCGTGTCCTTTAACTGTAGACACAACAGCTCTCCATTCGGATATTAGACCATTCAGAAAAGTGACCTTATGTTCAATAAGCTTCCTTTCAGTGTCATGTTTGATCATCTTGCTGAGAAGATGATTGAAGTGATCAAACGTTTGTGTAACAGACTCATCAGGATTTTGCTTGAACTCTCCAAACTCAGACAGAAGCAAGGTCTGAATAGAGTGCTCCAAATCTTCATTTGTGGAATACAGCTCTCGCATCCGATCCCTGATTTCTTTAGCTGTACTGCAGGAACTCACCAATCTAAACGTGTCAGATTGAAGAGCGAATCGAATTAGTCTCAATGCTTTGATGTTGCACTGAAACTTCTCCTTTTTCTTCCCGAGCGACATCTTTCACATCTTTTAACAAATCATTATACTCTTTTTGAGTTTTAATAATTTTGGATGTTCCTGAATGAGCAAATGGTCCAGACACAATGGCTTCCCATATCAGATACCCATTATCTTCAGATCCACTGACGTAGTCTTCGAAATGATGCGCCCAAACCTCGTAATCTTGAGTGTAAAGAATTGGAATCTTAGTTGTAGATCCTATACTGTTTGAGATGTTGATGGGATTGGATTGAGAATCGTCCATGCTTTATCGTTTAACCTGTTGCAAGATCAGTTTTGTAATACGTAATATTAGGGCAAGACGAATAAATAATGAGATACGTCAATTATGGAGTGATGGCTCAATAAATATCAGTAAATGCGGAATAAACCCTAATCACTTCATTCATAGAAGAAATGTGTATAAATTACACAGCCTCCTGCTCTGATACCAATTGATGAGTTTAAGAAACTCTTTGATCGTTTATATCTTATAACAGGTATACCACGAAAGCGAAAACAACAATATAAAACACAAGAATGAATCTGAATAAGTCGAATGATTCGATTGATTCAATCCTCAGCAGAGCTCGATAAAGAACTTCCGATGTAGAGGATATTAGGGTTACAAAAGATAAAGATCAAAAATACTTGACAAAATTACTTCCAAAATCTTTTGTATTAGAATGAATGCAAGCACTTATAAATACAAAACCCTATAAAATAACTCACGGATGGACAGGCCCATACCGGAGACTAAATAGAATAATTAGCGAGCCCAAGACGCAACACCTTTTGGACCTAACACATAACAACATAAGAATAAAAACGAAATAAACGAAATAGAACTCGATCACATACTAGTCAAAACGTCAGGTGCTGCTCGGGCTTCCTCAATAGTCAGCTGAAATGCACGACTCTTCGCAACAGGAGCCTCCGCCTTGGACGGGCAGCCTTCTGTAATCCTCATCATGGTGGACATATGCGACACCGCTGCTCCTCTTCCTCTAACCAATCTCGGACTATCGTCCTTTTTATGACCGGTCTGGTTGCAGTGGGAACAAGTTAAGCCCTTATTGGGACAATCCCGGTTCATGTCACCGAGTTGGCCACACGTATAACATGTTGAGCCCGCTGGTCGGCAGGCTCCACTGTGCGGCTTATCGCACTTGGCATAGTGACCACGGACCTGCTGGCCCCTGCTAGGAGGATCGGAGGTCTTAGGCTTCTTGGTCTAACCCACTGCTACATGAACCTGCTCTGGCTTCCACTTCGTGCGGAGTCTAACTCAATTTCCTGTTCCTGGGCTTTCTCCACCATCTCAATCAGGGTCTTGCAACCCAAAAAAGCTCACCAACTCACGAATATTATCCATCAGCATGGAATAATACACCGTCTTCTTCATCACCTCGTATGCGGAATACTGCAGGACTAATAGTGCTCTCTCCTGGAATTTGGCAGTGATTCCTGCCACAGTCTTGGTAGTCTGCTGCAAATCTTAAAACTCTCTCACCAAACGTTGCACCTCGATGGGCGGTGCAAACTCCTAATCAAACCTCCTCACAAATTCCTCCCAAGACATCTCAGCCATAACCGCGGATCCCACCTTGCAGGTCACCTCCTCCCACCAATCTCGTACTCGATCCCTCAACATACAAGATGAAAACCCCACATTTGCCTCCTCGGGGCAAGAGTTCGTGTGCTAGGAATTCTCCATGTCTGCCACCCAACATTGACTACTGACAGGATCCCTGACCCTGAAGAACTTAGGTGTTCCGTACACCTTAAACTACCTAAACGAGGGAGCTCGGGCCCCAATTTATCCTACAATAATCTCGACTTGGAAAGACCTGAGCCGCTCCTCCATGATCTCCATGATGCCCTCCTTGACGGTACCGAAAATCACCAGGGTAGCGTGAAGGATGCCACGAGTAACCTCGGTTTCTTTAAAATCATGCAGCCTCTCATCGATGGGCTCTACACCCGAGCCTGAACCTGATCCTGATCCTGAACCTGAACTTTGTGTCATCATCACCATCCTCAACTGAAAATATCACAAATAACCAAGATAAAGAGTTCAAAAGAGATTCCTCCTCGCCAGACATCTAAGAACTATTATATTTGTCTTTGATTCGGGTACACGTCTCGTGCTTTCAGTAGTACGGGTCCGATACTACCTTCCACACCTATGTGTACCTTCCATAAAGCCATACCTTATACCATAAATCATCCAATCACAAATCATAACTCATAAACACAACACTAACTTAGATCCTAGACTGCTCTAGGATTCTCAACCCTCACCAAACCATAAACTCAAATCAAACCTAGCATGTTTCCCAATGTATGCAAGTTATACACAAAGAGAATCGCATAGACTATAAAATAAATCTTTTACCCTAAAACATATCCAAACAAGGAACATGAATAAGGCAAATTTCCCTCATTCTAGGGCTATGCAATCCTAAACATGTATAGCTTTGAAAGCATACACTAAGAAAATAATCCATACAACATTAGTTTCCATATATACTATAGCATGGCTAAAACATTTGGAACACTTACTTGATCTTGGCCAATTACACGCGTTGCATTCTCCACTTTTTCTTACAAAATCGTTTTTAAGAAATTGAACTTTGGTTTCTTTTTGAAAAGAAATTTGTTACCATTTCCTCAGTTTGAGTTCTGACACACGCATAAGTGTGCCTCAATCCCTCTAACCAAGGCTCTGATACCAACTTGTTGTTGGATTAATGTCTAAGTCCATAACTATAATTGGTAAGACTTGACCCGTCCCGGCATGGTCCATTTGGGTTGCATGGCATCATGAAATTGGATAGACTAGATGAGAGAAATAAGACACTTATGGTTATTAATATATTATAAGTTCTAGTATAATAATAATAATAAGAATAATAATATTTAATTAGCATTGATCAATAATTAATTTAGAATTCATTATGTGATCAAAAGAAGACTAATTAAATATATGGGTTGATTGTGCAAATCATCCATAACTTATATAGTAAGCTCCGTGGATAATAAAGTTGTGTTAAACCCATAGGATGCTCCATTGATGCTCCATGGAGGTTACATAACCCATGGGTCATGGAAATGAAAGGACATGAGAATTAGGGTTTACATGGCATAACGCTAATTGTAGCACACTATATAAGCATCATATTATTCACCAAAATCGGCACTAGTGTGTGTAATAGAAGGGCTAGTCTATTTCATGAGTTGTAGAATTCTCTCATGTTATTCCAAGTGTATTTGGTGTTGTGTGAACCATTTGAGGTGTCACCCTTGAGGCACTAGGCACTCAAGCTTCATGAAGACATTCTACATCAAAGAGGTATGTATTCTATCTTTTTGTATTCATTGTTTTGTATGCTAGATTAGGATAATCCCTTAGAAAGTTCTTATTTTCATGTATAATAGAGAAAACATAGATCCAAGGTATTTAGGGTCGCATGTACACTTAGGAGTGTTAGAATGCTCAAAACCCAACACTTGTAACAACCCAAATTTTTCATTAAATTTTTAACTTTTAATTTCATAAACATCAACCATAAGGAGTACAAAAATCCTATTACATATCCATATTATTATAAAATTCATAGTACGAAAACTAAATGTGAAAACACTAGAGAATGCACGCCGCGTCATCAAGCCGGGCGCATGCCCTTATCAATAGAAGTACCTGAATCATTCAATAAAACTATAAGCACAAGCTTAGTGAGTTTCCGAAAACACAAGATTCATATAATCACATAATACCATGCACACACACACACACACACACACACATATATATATATATATATATATATATATATATATATATATATATATATATACACACACACACAAGTCCACATATAAATCCAATAACAAACCATTACATATTCCCTTACATATAATTAACAATCAATAATGGGCCAGCCTTGGTTCCTTCAACCCATTAGTGTGGTGAGAAGACTCACCTCAAATACTGAGTGATAACTGACTAGGTCCCGCCTCTGAATATCAGCTCTACTAAAACACTAAACAAAAACCATTTCTTAAATACAACTCAAAATGCCCTAAAATCCCTTAAAAGTCAAACTTGGTCAAAGACTAAAGTCAAAGATAAAAGTTAACGGTCCGTGTTGACCCAACACGTTGAGTTATCCTTTAACTCGTCAAATTTCTCCATTAAATGCACAAATCGGGAAAACACACATCAACTCGTCGAGTTCACCTAATAAACTAGTCGGGTTATCCAGGAATCCATCTGCTTAATACATTAAGTCATTTCCATCGAATCTAAGAGCTTCAAATCTTAGATCTCCTTCAAAATGATGTTTAGAAGGGTAAAGTTTCCAACTTTACCCTTAGGAACCATCCAAGTCGAGTCAAACCCAAACCCTAGATTTATTGTAGTGATGGTTGACCCATTAAGCGCTTAAACTCTCAAAACAAAGTCCCAATATGCGGATCTGGTCCCCTAGGGTTCAGAAATCACGTAAATTTTCCAATTTTACGTCCACGCATGCTAAAATGGAACCCTTTGACTCAAACTGGTTTTAATAAAGGACTTAATGCGTAAATGGGACCTAAGACCAAGTAAAGTTTGCAACATTAAGCCAAATGATGCCATAACATGGCTAGATCTAACATCATAATCCCTGGAATACTCAATCTCTTGGGAAACTTAACCATGAGTCCAAAATCAAGATAAAACCCCAAAACTGTAACACCCAGTTATGGAAGTATTCGAATGTGGTTTCGGAGGCCAAGGGTATAGACGATTCGGGTTATTATGGGTCTCGAGTTTTATGCAGAAGGTATTAGTCTTCGCGATGTTGCTAGGAGTGTAGGGCTTCCCGCCACCTTTTCATGGATATAAAGTTCGTCAGAAACGGACTTAGAATGAAGGAGTTATAGAACATTGAAGTTATTGTCAATTTTAGTCCCTAATGGAGTTTTTTTAACAAGGCAGCCCCCATGCATGCATGGAATGTATGCATATGTTTAGTTGGGTATGCCCAACGTATGTTGGGTTACACCGAGCGTACGGGAAGTACGCCCAACGTACGCTCAAAGAACCTAAACCCTAATTTTGGGGGCTAAGCATTATATAAAGAAAATAATGCCCTAGATATCAGCCTCCCTATCATTCTTAGACAGCCACCACGAAACCCTTATCCTCCTTTGACTGTTCTTGGAGCTTTGGAGGCCATTAGAAAGCATTTTTGTGTTGTGAAGCCATTTTCCAAGCAAGTAAAGAGCAAAGCAAGGTGATGGTTTAAAGGAGAAGTTGTAGATTTGAGATTGTTGCTTCAATTCAGACAATCTCGAGGTATAAATCTTCCAACTTTCCTCATAGAAGCTTAGATCTAGATTATGGATATTTGGACCTTTTTAGGTCAAAAGTGATGGGTTTTCAGCATTCTAACATACCTAAGTGTACATGCAACCCTAAATACCTTGGATCTATGTTTTCTCTATTATACATGCAAATATG
Source organism: Lactuca serriola (assembly GCF_051521515.1). Taxonomy (NCBI): domain Eukaryota; kingdom Viridiplantae; phylum Streptophyta; class Magnoliopsida; order Asterales; family Asteraceae; genus Lactuca; species Lactuca serriola. The sequence goes on from NC_136410.1 coordinate 239,107,425, forward strand.
AACCTTCCAAGGTATTATCCTAATCTAGCATACAAAACAATGAGTGTAACAAGATAGAATACATACCTCTTTGATGTAGAAAGTCTTCATGAACCTTGAGTGCCTATTGCCCCAAGTGTGACACCTCAAATGGTTCACACATCACCAAATACACTTGGAATAACTTGAGAGAAATCTACACTTCATGAAATCGGCTAGCCCTTCTATTACTCACACTAGTGGCCGATTTTTGTCAAGAATAAGATCTTTATATAGTGTTACAATTAGGGTAAACCCTAATTGTCATGACATTCTATTTCCTTGGATCCATGGGTTCAAATACACCATGGAGCATCCATGGACCATCCTATGGGTTTTAGCCCAACTTGATTATCCATGGAGCATTAGCCCACTATACAAGTATGGATGATTTACACAATCAACCCATATATTTAATTAGTCTTCTTTTGATAACTTAATTAATCCTAGATTAATTCTTGATCAATACTAATTAAATAATCTTATTATTCTTATTATTAGTATACTAGAACTTATAATATATTAATAACCATAAGTGTCTTATTTCACTCATTATAGTCTATCCAATTGCATGATGCCATGCAACCCAAATGGACCATGTCGGGTCGGGTCAAGTCTTACCAATTATAGTTATGGACCTAGACATTAATCCAACAGTGTCCCACTTGGATAAGTCTAAAACTAATAATGCGTATGACTTCAGGAACCGACTGACAATCGTAACTCTCAAAAGCTTCTGTCGAACTCTGACCTTGTAGATGAACTCTGACCTTTGTCAGTGACTTGTCCATTAGATAAGGGATCATATATTCCTCCATTCTAGATATCATATGGACTGAGACATGGATTATAATCATTCTCTCTGTCCATTTGTTGTTTCCTGATTTTCGATTTATGACGACTGATTAATTGAACAAATCGAATCAGTCCTGGCCCGGCCGAGCACTTCCATTTGTCATCATCAAATCATCGAGGGGCCCACAGATATCGCTTTTATCCGAAGGTAAAAGGAATGGATAAACTTCGACTCATATGGCTTGTTCTACTACTTGTTGAATCATACACAAAGACACGTTTTATAGCACTGAGTTACCAAATGCGTTTTCGTTCAATCAATGTACTATCAACTCATAGTAACAACTCATATCTCTAGGTTTGAAGAATATAAGATATTATCGTCTCATGATCACTCGTGATAAAATCCATGAAGTGATTCCAATGAGCACGGGTTGAATCCAATACTCAGAACTTATGAGCATTCATGAGTGTTGTAGCCCTTTGTCCAACACCTTAGACCTCTACAAGCCAACCCATGACAGTCTTAATTCATATCTACTTCCAACATATGACCGACTGTGGATGATTTGAATAACTTAGTCATTCCAGAAGAATAACCAAGTTTATTCGGGAAGTCAAAACATGCAAAGTGAAACACAATAATAATTGAATCCAATATGGTATCAAAACCTATTAACATAAATAAAACACCTTTTATTTATCACCATATGATTACACATTATTCATTGTACACTGTTTCAGCCATCAACTTTATTCTTGAATTTAAAAAACAATAGTTGTCCCATGCTCCAAGTATGTACACTATGTTTTCTAAACAGTAGTCATGCCATACACCAAGTATGCATACTATGTTTGTCTATGATCTTTACTTTGTGAAATAGATCAATTGAACATAACTCCAATGATCCTCTTTTCACAGTCCCAAATCCTTACTACAAATGAAAGAATTCCAAATTCATTCCATTTGCTGAAATCTGTTAGATTCTAAACTTATATGCATTGATCCTCTTGTAATGATTATCCACAAAGTCATAAAGACTTAACAACAAACATTACAGAGCATTCCAAAGGAGATCAACTCCTTGGAGACATCCTTCTTGCATTAAGTTTCCTTAATCTTACACAGATTGAAAATTCTAACTTTGAAACATTTCCAATTCCATTTTGACTATCACTTCTAAACAAGAGTTGCCTCCTTCCAGATTATGTCAATATGGTCCTTCCAGAATTATCACTATACTTCCAACTGTCCTTGAGCAACCAATCTTTGGTAAACCTTAGATTGTCCACGACAATTGTTTAATCCTTTTAGTCATATCCAGTTCTAAACCTTTTCCCTTCTTAATGCCCCAGGCATTTGGAAAATTTTAGAAAGGATAAATATAGCACATGTAATCGATCCTATATCCGAAGCATATGGGACACGATTCATGATGTCTCACATAAAGACTAAGCCAATCTTTTGCGATAATATGTCCATTTCAATTTGCCAAGTTCTCATAATTCAGATTATGAAAAGGGATGCCGTAATCATAATCGAATTTTAGAACGCAAATAATGGACCCATATACAGAATTTCCTTATGTTGAGCCATTCCAACATGAAATTCATATATATTTCCTTGACTAAATGATTAAAGCCTCATGATCTAAGCTTACAGATTTGAGATGAAGTATAATTTCCTCTCCCTTAATTTTAGCAAAACAACTTTTCCCAATTGAAACCTTTTGTTTTCTATAATTAACAATCGTAGCTTGCAATACTTATCATAATTATCATGCTCCCATTAACATGATGATTATTAGCATAACACTTATGCTCCCACTAGCTTTGACATGTACTCAGAAATCAGCTGGACTTCTAGAAATCAATACTTCATTGACTTTCTTACCAAAGTTCAGATTTCTGATACTAGATTGTTTTGATAAGACTTTATCAAAATCATACACCTTCCCTTAGATAGCACACTTGTGTGTATAAACAATTATGAAGAGGGATGTCATAATCTTAATGGTTAGACCTTTTTGCCACTTCTCACAAGTCCAGGTTAGTGTGCCGGTAAACCACACACGCTCCACTAACGACTTTGAGAATGCAAATATCACAATTGCTATCTAGCTAAAATCTACTTAATGAAAGTGATTCCTCACCATCATTTTCATGAATCGTAGAGAAACCTTATGACACTTAGATTTTCTGGTGTATGTGTTCTTATCTATGTGAATTGTCATAACCATAGTCACAACACAAGGATAATGACAAATCCAAACTCATATGGATTGAACTCAATCTTAATTTCTTGCCACCTGGCAGCTCAAGGGCCTACCATTGCTTCCAAGTTGTTGTGCAACAAATTGAGAACTCTAAGAACTCATATGCAAAGCCAACTTTAACTGGAATGGGCACAGAATATGTCATCACAATAGGTTATAAACCTCAAGTCGTGTGCTAGTGAAGAACTTCAGGTTTTATTCTTGATTAGTTCTTGAGACTTTCAAGACCTTTAAGACTCCCACTATCCTCTTGACATATAAGACTTCCTTGTCAAATATTCAAGGGATAGTGTGGATTCTAATCAAGACAAATACTTCACACAATTGGCCTTAGTTGGTCTTTGTTTTATCCAAAACATCACAACTTGCCAATTTCAAATGTACAAGAGTAGAAAACTTTTACTCTTACATTTGACAAGTGTTTTAAACCTTCTTTAAGTCATGTCACTCAAGTTACAACCTTAGAGTATAACTCTAAGAATTGTTTTCTGGAACGAAGTATGACTCATCTTCTTGATTTAACCATTTCAACAATTCAAGTTCCTCTTCTTAGTCATAAGAATGCACTAAGATTTCCTTAGAGAAATAATTTTGATATGGTTTCTTAATCATTAAGATGATCACAAAAACTGATACTAAAGTACTCTCCCATCTTTTCAGATTTGAGAAACTTTTATCTTTCTGTCTAAGTTGATTCTTCTTATTCGCTCTGCCTTACATTGGAACCTTTTTCCAATGTCTCAGAGTTACACTTAAGCTTGTAAGTATAATCATATTTACTAAGCTTTAGTAAACTATGACGAATAGTCTTGTCAATCTTTTGTGGTGGACTTAATCAGTGCACAAGAATGAGTACTCGATCCCTTAGTCCTTTACTTGACTCACACATCCATGTGAACGAGTAATTAGTCTTAATTTTTCCAATATTTGAAAGTTCTCATTCATCATGCAATACAACTTGCATGATTCCAAGTTCTAGTCCAATTGAAACTTGGGTGATGAGAATCTTTCCTTATTTGGTAAATTTAGACATTACCACAAATGAAAGAATCAATTTCATATTTCCACTCTTGCTATTAATGGAATCATATAAGAAACAATTTTTCCTCAAATGCCATTGCAAGGATACTTTAAAATAAATAAAATCAAAAATTTTCTTTTATTTTAAAACTTTGCAGAAAAACTTATCGGTACAATCCATATGAAAACTTGTTGTTATCTATTCCTAAGCAATATCTCATAACTCCTAAGAAGTACCTCAAGAATCCGATCTTCAAACTACGCGATAGAAACCCATCTATGCGATCAGATTCAGCATATTCTTTCTTTAAGTTTCTTCACTTTTCTTTGATTCTTAAAACATCACCATGTGACCCAGTCACATCATGTATCCAGAATCTCAAAATAGAAACTTAGCATCTAGCATACAAAACAATGAGTGTAACAAGATAGAATACATACCTCTTTGATGTAGAAAGTCTTCATGAAGCTTGAGTGCCTAGTGCCCCAAGTGTGACACCTCAAATCGTTCACACAACACCAAATACACTTGGAATAACTTGAGAGAAATCTACACTTCATGAAATCGGCTAGCCCTTCTATTACTCACACTAGTGGCCGATTTTTGTCAAGAATAAGATCTTTATATAGTGTTACAATTAGGGTAAACCCTAATTGTCATGACTTTCCATTTCCTTGGATCCATGGGTTCAAATACACCATGGAGCATCCTATGGGTTTTAGCCCAACTTGATTATTCATGGAGCATTAGCCCACTATACAAGTATGGATGATTTACACAATCAACCCATATATTTAATTAGTCTTCTTTTGATCACTTAATTAATCCTAGATTAATTCTTGATCAATACTAATTAAATAATCTTATTATTCTTATTATTAATATACTAGAACTTACAATATATTAATAACCATAAGTGTATTATTTCTCTCATTATAGTCTATCCAAGTGCATGATGCCATCCAACCCAAATGGACCATGCCGGGTCGGGTCAAGTCTTACCAATTATAGTTATGGACTTAGACATTAATCCAACAAAAAGAATGGATCTTTATGACTCATTTTTGTTTTTGATCTTAGCGTTGCCATCCTTAGAGCTAAAAGGGTTCCATAAGCAGTAAAGTTTCAATCTTTAGGGCCCATTTGTAACCATGCATGAGATCTAGCCCTTTCTGTGGAAGTTTGTTGTCACATTTCAAGTTTGGGCTCATTTGGTGGGTTGCAAGCAACCAATTAATCGACTTTATGGATTAAGACGTTAGTAAGGACTAGGATCTGTGAATATAGCTTTTGGAGTAGAGTATTAAGTAGTTAATGGAAAAGTGTCTTAAAAGAAGAGTACGCTCCATGTACATGAAGGTACGCACAAGGTACACCCCATTAAGCTAATACGCTTAGCATACAGAGTAGTACACCGCATGTACTCATCAACTATGGGCTTGGTGTGTTTTGGGCCTCGGGTTGGGCCAAGAAATGGGCTTTGGGTGTTTGGGCCTTAGTGGGCCATTAGAAGTCAGATAATTTAGGCCAAGAATATGTTCTGGCTTAGGGTATGACCCATTATCGGGATTGGGCCAAATTTTAGCACATTGGGCGATTAGTAGGCCACTAGTGGGCTTGGGAAGTTTACCTAGTGTTGGGTTATTTTAGACCATGGTTTAGGCCTTAGATACGGACCAAGTTGGACTAGGGGGTATAATGGTCATTTTACCTTAAGAAGGATTATTGGTTTGGGCTAATTGTTATTTTGGGTAATGGTAGTTCGGGAGCCGAGGGAGCAGCAGTTCGGGGAATTGCCACTTAACAGTCAGCGAAGTAGCAGCAGGACTTCAGCAGTGCAAAATGAGTCTCCTCACGGTATGCGTGAGTCTAAGGCCACAATGTCAGCCCATTATGTTTGTGTGTATTAGGAAGACCCGGGGGTTACCCCTAGGTATTGTATGTTATATTTTCCATATCACGATCTGATGTCAGGCGAGGCCCGAGGAATGTTAGTATGCTAGAGGTCTTAGTGATTCTTGCATGTCTCGGTACGATAGGTTCCGGACCAAGGTTCGATATCGGGGCAAGCCTGAAGTATGTTTATATGGTAGTATCTTCCGGACTGGGGTCCGATGTCGGGGCAAGGCCGGGTAAGATTTATATGTGCATGTTAGATTATACTTGTTGTCTTTGTGATACTTGTATATTCCTAGTAGGGAGGTGAGTGTCGGCGAGGTCCCGTATCTCATCATTAGTTGAGTATGGATGGGGTTCCATAACTCAATATTAGTAGAGTAGGGGAGTGCCCCGTTATAGGAGAGAAGTGAGCGTGGGTAGGGAGCCGTATCTCCTTACTAGAAGGAGTGTGGACGATGTCCCATAGCTCATTAGTAGCAAACCAGGGGCGGGGCCTAAGTTAGGCGAGGCCTTAGATCAGGAGTAATAATAGAGTATGTTCATTATGAATTGGTATGTTATATAATTGTTTATGTATAGCGGGCGGGGCCTAAGAGAAACAAATTTGTATATAGGGCAGGGCTCGATGCCAGGCGTGGCCTAATACCGGATGCGCCCGATGACGGGCGGGGCCGGAAGTAGCGGGATAGGCCTAATGTTTGTAGTATGTGATTATTTGTATGGTATGTGGTAGTTTGGGGAGACTCACTAAGCTTCGTTCTTACGATTTTCAGCTTTGGTTTCAGGCACTTCCAGTTGCAAAGAGAAGAGCTCGAGATGACTGCATTGCACACACCAAGATGTTTTAGCCTAGGATGTTTACTCTGATGTTTTGAAACTCTGATAACAATGTTTGAGATACTATAACTTATGTTTTGAGAAAATGGATTGGTAACTGTGGTTTTACTATTAAATTAAAATGAAATTTTTGGTCATGATTTGTAGGATGTTACAAGTTGGTATTAGAGCCTTGATTTGAGGGATTCGAGCACACTCTCGGGTGTGTATGAACTCAAAATGAGGACTTCGTATAAAAATTTGAAAAGAAAATAATTTTTAAAAAGGAATTTTGAAAAGAGAAAAGAATTTCAAAAAGGAAAGAACTTTGAAAAGAGAAAAAGGGAGTGGTTCATGTAATCAGCCGAGCTCAAGTAAGTTCTCCCAAATTACCCATACAAATTTTTTTAGATACGATATGTTTATGAGAACCGCATGTAGATTAGGAATTAGGAGCTATGAGGATGCCTTATGTGCCTGTTATGTGTATGACCTTTATGAGTTGCACGCTAGTACAGATTCCTGTTATGTGGATAGAATTGCTTGATTACATTTTGGTTAGATTTTCCTTTTGTCTGAATGCTACTTGCTTTGTGCTTTGTGGGACTCTAAGTGATGGGAGTTCGACATTAGGTGAATACGTCAAGTCACATGTAACCATTGTAGGGATGAGACCTTTACTCGAAGGATTATATGAACCTCATCACATGTGATGGTATTCAGGTAGTGGCTAATTGGCATTAGGAAGATACCTTTAGTAGCTGAGGACTGGGTTCGGGTTGGAGGTTACCCTAGCGAAAGCCTAGGATGAGAGTAGTGTTGGGAGCAATAGTAGTAGTGAAAGGGAATTGGTGGAGTCGAGGCAATTCTCGAGGAAAGTGAGAATAGATGTGGAAGGTAGTATGGGCTTGTACTACTGAAAGCAGAGGATCCGTACTTGATTCGAGAAGGGCTAAGATTAAACCGGGGAACTTGTAGTGCATGTATGATCCCTTAGTAGTGATGAGTATTCTGATGATAGTTATGTTATGTTACAAAATGGTGATGTTACGTGAGAGGCCAGTGAGTGGTTCAGGCGCCGACGAGGGATCAAGCTCGGGTTGAGGAGCCGAGCAACTCGGGGAGCAAATGAGAGAGTTTATATCAGCTGAGATTATGTGTAATGTTCTAGACTGGACTCCTTTGATCTTTGGTACGGTCAAGGAGGGTATATTGAAGATTTTGGATGAGAAGCTGGGAGCCTTGCGTACTGAGATGGTGGCCATGATGGGGTGCGTACACAGATTGTCACACCCCCAAACCTGAACGACGGAAACGCTCGGGGCGGATGACTTCATGTGGTAACGTAACAATTGAATACATAGTAAAGAAAGCAATACAACCATCATATATATAATTGAAAGTTTACATTTGTCAAAAAGTTACATGTTCAAAACCAATTACAATATGATGTCAAAATATGAGATTAAACTGGCGCCGCAACATCCCTTCATCAAAAGCATAATGATACCTAAAATTACTGATTCCCTGGGACATACAAGTAATTTTGAAAGAGTAGATCAAAATTTAAGCTGGTGAGTTTCATAAGTATTTTAAATGGCAATGTTTGTATGAAATGAAATGTTTTGTCCTTGGTTGTGTTGTGTTTAGAAAATCCTATATTTTCTACTAGTATAAAAGTAGCCTTCTCTCAAGACTAATGTTTGTTTCTAAAATGTATGTAAGTATAAAATAACCAATGTGTTTGAAAACCTTGTAAATCAATGCATTTTGAATACCCCATGTGAGTTTTATAACCATACTATTGACTCGGAATGCCTATACACAACATTCTTCAGGCGTTGGAATGTTATGACGTTTGTCACCCCAAATGGTGGACTGTAGCTAATAGTCAGGGCGCGGGTTGTCAAGCCCGTATAGATCTATACACAAACACCATGCTCCCCCTCCAAGGGATTCTGGTATATAATACAGGACTTGAAATGTGTACTCAAACGTACGTGAAGTTTATGTCTCACAAAACCGTGGTATAAAAACAGATTTACGTGTTAAAATGTTCGTTTGTTCATGTATATGAAAGTGACTTCTTGAAAATCATGTTTCTAGTATGTAAAAGTTAGCAATATCCTCGTAAAACTATACCTATTATAGTTTTCTAAAAGTGTGACTTGTTTGTTTAGAAAAATGCCTAGAAAAGGAATCACATTTTATAACTGTATAGATTTTTGTAGAGCCTAAGGTAGGCAAGTATACATATAATCTAAGAAAATGTGTAGTTTATACATGCATTACAATAATTTATATTTTTAAAGATAGGATTCCATTGTAATATATTCTGTATACAAGAGTTCCCTATAAAGTTTATAAATCACATATGATTCTACTTAATGAAAGTGTATAAAAATCTTTATATATAACACTCGATAGTAGTCGTGTGTTTTACTTGTATTTCCCCTTTAGAAAGCATATAAAAGCATTTGGAATAATTAAAAAGGGTTAATAAAGGGGTATGAACTCACTTGAAAGTTTGAAGATAGCGAGATGGAAAACCGGGCAGAGTTTTGTCTCGGGAAACGGATTTTTCTCGGGATTCTCGGGAATCTCGGGAGTAAAATCGACCCTCGGGACTTGAGCAAAAAGACCAGAGCTTCGGGGTAGTGCGGGCACGAAAAACGAGGCAAAACGCAAGAAAATAGATAGAGAATGAGCAAAATTTCTGGGAACCCTCGCATTTCTATTTATAGGGGGCTGAACCGCCTCGGTACGCACGGCGTACGCTCGTACGCAGCGCGTACTCGTACGTCATGCATGACCAAGTCCTCGACTGCCTCTACTTCAGATGGGATGGAAAGGGGATAGCTTCACATAGGGGCGACGTGGACAGACCAAGACCAAGGCCCTCACGTACGCAGGGCGTACGAGGTTACGCGGCGCGTAACTCGGATGAGGACGCTGACTCCTCCTTCGGATATTACCGGATTTTGAATTAAATTTATGTATAATTTATTTAATAAACTTCAAAAAATCATATCTTCTTCATACGAACTCCGTTTTCGATGGTCTTTATATCCAAGCGTAGGTGAGACTACGCTCTACAACTTTCGTTTAGACTCCGTTGGCAAATTCTGAAATTATTTTTATTATTTATTTATAAAATGACGTGATTAAGGAATTTCTTTAAAAATTCATAACTTCTTTATCTGACGTCGGTTTTTGCCAGACTTTTGACCGCTGAAATACCATTGTCGAGACCTTCGATTCTCGTTTAGGTCATTCCGGCCAAAAGTCGCTCGATCTCCGATTCGAATTTTTAGCTGTCTACTGCTAAGCCGAACTTGGAAAAATCTTAACTTCAATATACGAAGCCGGATTTGGGCATTCTTTTTACGTACGATCCCGGTTTAATGATATTAAACATAGTAGGTAGTTAAATAGAAACTTTTTGGACATTTTATTATGAAAGTTAATTTCTTTAACTCAAAAGTGGTTAGAATACTTGACTTATTAGGCCATTACAAAGAGTTGAAATATCGGGTTGTCACATCATCCCCCTGTTAGAGGGAATTTCATCCCGAAATTTAAAGTAGTAAAGATACTAGTGAACATAAAAGAGATGAGAGTACTTTTGTTTCATCTGATCTTCGCGTTCCCATGTGAATTCAGGTCCCCGCTTGGCGTTCCAGCGAACCTTCACGATGAGTATGCGACTTTGTTTTGTTTTCTTGACCTCTCGGTCCATGATTTCTACCGGTTCTTCCACAAAGTTGAGGGTCACGTTGATCTCGATCTCGTCGAGTGGAATAACAAGAGTCTCATCGGACAGACACTTTTTCAAGTTCGAGACGTGGAAGGTTGGATGTATGTGACTAAGTTCACGCGGTAGGTTAAGCTTGTAAGCTACAGGGCCGATTCTGGCAAGAATCTCGACAGGCCCTATGTATCTTGGATTTAGTTTCCCACGCTTTCCAAGGCGTATTAAACCCTTCCACGGTGAGACCTTTAATAAAACGTGGTCTCCTACCTGGAATTCCAAAGGTTTCCTCCTTTGGTCAGCATAGCTTTTCTGTCGGTCTCTAGAGGCTTTCAATCGTTCACGAATCTGAACGATCTTCACTGTCGTTTCTCGTATGATTTCCGGACCGGTTAGAGTTCTTTCAGGAACTCTTGCTCTAGCTAACTGGGTATCGCCAACTTCAGTCCAGCACAGAGGGGATCTGCACTTTCGACCATAGAGGGCTTCAAACGGATCAGCCTTTATGCTTGTGTGATAACTATTGTTGTATGAAAATTCGACAAGGGGTAAATGGATATCCCATCCCTTCCAAAGTCAATCACACAGGCTCTTATCAGATCTTCTAAAGTTTGTATCGTTCTCTCACTTTGCCCGTCTGTTTGTGGGTGGTAGGTTGTACTCATGTCTAGCCTAGTCCCTAGGGAACTTTGTAGTGACTGCCAGAATCTTGAAGTGAATCTACTATCTCTATCGGAGATAATGGATATCAGAACACCATGCAGTCGCACTACTTCCCTTAAGTAAGTTCTCGTAATCTTTTCCATTTTGTCAGTCTCCTTGATGGGTAGGAAATGTGCGGATTTGGTTAATCTGTTGACGATGACCCATACGGTATCGAGTCCACTCATCGTCTTGGGTAACTTGGTTATGAAGTCCATAGTAATCTGCTCCCATTTCCATTCTGGTATCTCCAGTTGTTGTAGTAATCCTGATGGTTTCTGATACTCAACCTTAACCTTAGCGCAAGTAAGGCATTTACTTACGAAGGTAGCAATTTCTGCTTTCATGTTAGGTTGCAAAGCTTCCATTTGTGCCGCCTTAATTTGTGTGGATAAGTGGGAATGGATAGTCATAGTCAGAGATTTGACCCTCCGACCAGTGTATTCCTTTCGACTGAGGGCGTCAGCTACCACGTTGGCCTTGCCAGGATGATAACGAATTTCGCATTTGTAGTCATTTAGTAACTCAACCCATCGTCGTTTTCGCATGTTGAGTTCCTTCTGATCGAAAATGTGTTGAAGGCACTTGTGATCGGTGAAAATAGTACTCTTTGTTCCGTATAAGTAGTGTCTCCAGATCTTCAGAGCAAATACCACTGCTCCTAACTCAAGATCGTGTGTCGTATAGTTCACTTCGTGTGTCTTAAGCTGTCAGGAGGCATAAGCAATAACCTCCCCTCTCTGCATAAGAACACAACCAAGTCCTTGATTTGACGCATCGCAATACACTACGAAGTCTTCTATCCCTTCGAGGAGGGATAGTATCGGTGCGGTGCACAAGGCCTGTTTTAGCGTCTAGAATGCCTTCTCTTGTTTCGCTTCCCAGCCAAAGGCCACGCCTTTCTGGGTTAATGTACTAAGAGGTTTCGCAATGCTAGAGAAGTTCTTTATGAATCTGTGATAGTAGCCAGCGAGACCTAGAAATTGACGAATTTCCGTAGATGTCTTTGGTGCCGACCAGTTCTCGATGGCCTTAATTTTGGAGGGGTCCACGTGTATCCCTTTCTCGCTAACAACGTGGCCTAAAAATTCGACTCTTCGAATCCAAAATTCGCATTTAGAGAACTTCGCATAGAGTTTCTCCGTTCGTAGTGTTTCTAGGACTTTTCGTAGGTGTTGACTACGCTCTTCCTTACTTCGGGAGTAGACAAGTATATCATCGATAAAGACGATGACGAACTGATCCAAGTAAGGACGGCATACCCTATTCATTAGGTCCATAAATACTGCTGGTGCATTGGTTAATCCGAACGGCATCACTACAAATTCGCAGTGTCCATAACGAGTTCGGAAAGCTATCTTTGGAATATTCCCCTCTAGAACTCGTAGTTGGTGATATCGGATCGTAGATCTATCTTTGAGAAGTAGTTTGCTCCTTGAAGTTGATCGAATAGGTCGTCAATACGGGGTAGAGGATAACAGTTCCTGACAGTAAGTTTGTTCAGCTCTCTGTAGTCGATGCACATACGGAACGATCCGTCTTTCTTCTTTACAAACAGGACCGGTGCTCCCCAAGGTGAGAAACTTGGTCTTATGAATCCTTTTTGAAGGAGTTCATTAAGTTGACTGGAAAGTTCCTACATCTCTGCTGGTGCGAGACGATAAGGTGACTTCGCTACTGGGGTAGCCCCTGGAACTAAGTCGATTCTGAATTCGACTTGGCGTTGTGGTGGTAATCCTGGTAGTTCTTCTGGAAAGATATCGGGAAAGTCGCGTACTACTGAAATGTTCTTGGTGTCCTTCAGTTCTTGACTTGAATCAATGATGTGCGCTAGGAATGCTCGACAATCCTTCCGCAAGCACTTTCGAGCTTGGATGCACGAAATGATGCGAAGGTTTGTACTTGATTTGTCGCCGTATATAACTAATGTTTCGTTGTTAAGGAGATTAAGACAGACTACTTTCTCAAAGCACATGATGTCGGTGCGAAGAAGTCTCAATCAATCCATGCCGACTATGACGTCGAAACTTTTAATTTGGACCGGCATGAGATTGATTGGAAAAGAATGGCCGTCTAAAGTTAACGTACAGCCCATGTATATGCAGTTAGTGTTTTCGGTTTTTCCATTGGCCATCTCTACAGTGAATGATTTTTCTAACTTGCTAGGTTTAGGTTTAATTGAATGAATAAAGTTTTGACTCACGAAGCTTCTCTCCGCTCCACTATTGAATAATATGCATGCATATGAATTATTGAGAAGGAATGTACCAGCAACTACAGTTAGGTCAGCTACAGCTTCGTCGTGGCCTATCGCCAAAACTCGTCCCACACCGTCGGTGCCTGCTGCCTTAGGGCAGTTCCTCTTGTAGTGGCCCACCTCGCCACAACCGTAGCAAGTCGGGCCTACACCCGCACTGGGAACTTGAGTGATCGGTTTTGCGGGGTCCTTGCAGAAACAGGTTGTGTGTCCCTTTCTATTGCAGTTGGCGCACTGCATTTCCCGACAAGTTCCATGGTGGTGGTAAGTGCATTTGGTGCACTTTGGAAGGTTACATACATAAGGCTTTGTGGGGTAGGGATTTGTAGGGAATGTAGTAGGTACAGTAGCAGTATTCACTGAAACTAGTTGTTTCTTTGCGGATTCTTGGGAAGACCCACCCTTCCCTTTATTCCATACTCTCTTCCTGTTGTTGTTGTTGTTGTTGTTGTTGTTGTTTCCTTTCTGTGGTTCTGGTGCAGAAACGGTTGAGTTCTGATGACCTCCGTAGTCAATCAGAGATTGTGCCAGTTCCTTAGCACTTTCAAAGGTGTCAGGTTTGGAAGCTAACACGCTTGATCGTATTTGGGGTGTCAGTCCCCAAATGTACCTTTCTATTTTCTTGCTCTCGGGAGAAATCATATCTGGGCAAAGGATTGCCAGATCGCAGAATCTGTCGGTATAAGTTGCGATGTCGGTACCAACCATTCCGAGAGTCCATAGTTCATGTTCGAGCTTTTGAATCTTTCCCCATGGGCAGTATTCTCTCATCATCATGGCTTTTAGGCTCTCCCAGCTTATGGAGTTTGCCACTATCAGGGTAAGTACTTTAACGTGGCCATTCCACCATGTTAAAGCTCTATCAATATGGGTGAAAGTTGCAAATTTGACCTTGCTGTGCTCTGGACAGGAGCAGATTTCAAAGACTGACTCTTTCCTTTCAATCCACTGTCTCAGGGCTATCACACCACCAGATCCATAAAACATCTGGGGCTTGGCATTAGTAAAGTCCTTATAGGTGCATTCTCGGGGTGGTCCATGACTCTCGCCATGGTTGGATGGGTGTGTGCCAGATCCCGAGCCATTAGTACTCGAGTTATTGATCTGTGACATGGCAGCTGCTACCGCTGCGCTGACTGCTGCTTGGAACATAACAACATCAAATTGAGGTGGTGGAGGTGGTAGTGGTACAGGTGCTTCCCCACCGTTGCTTCGCCTTGGATTCCTACGCGGAGGCATCCTTCAACTATAGGTTGAAAAGGTAAAGATAAGAATTCCATAGAATAGAAAATTAATGTGTCTCATGAACTAAATTGCTATAGTTCAACAACAGATGCTAGTATGAGTCTTAAAATAGAAGAATGAAAATTATTTGTAAGACTGAAAGTATGAAACAAGTATTTGGTTTCTCAAAGACTTTTCAAGGTTTGAACGAAATACTCAACGTAGTAATAACAGTGTCACTTATATTAATATAAAAGTTGATACAATGATCATGAAAATTTGACCCCTATAAGGGTCTCCGATTACAAAGTTCGAGAAATTTAAAGACTTTTAGCCGAGGTCCTAAGCTATAACAAAATTTGAGTCTTTGACAAGCACTACTTGCGACTTAGGTTGCGCTTGGAGCTTGACTTTGCATCTGATTGCTTCGACTCCATTAGACGCCTATCAAAAGCGGCTTGTTGTTCCCTGAGTTCCGCGAGGGCTGCAATCATTTGTGCTTGGAATGCCTCGGTTTGGAGTTGAGCATTATCTTGTATCTTGTCCAGCCTACGGATGTCAGAAGTGTGAACTTGTACTTCCACGTTGACATCCCGGAGTCGGCTAGCTTGATCTCCGGACTGATAGGACTGATTGGCTAGCTTACCCACCATTACTGGGAGTGCCCGATCAGCCGAACCTCCGCCGCGGACATCATAGAAGTCCCAGCACATGCCGTAGGGAGGGCGTAAGTTCTGTTGTTGGCTCCAATGATGGAGGTGACTTCCCCAGATGGGAGTCAGTCCTTGAAATTTGCTTACGAAGACGGGATGTTGAACGGGTGGTGGATCGATCACTTCCGGTTCTGAGTCGGTATCGGAGTCATCATCCACTTCTATGGGTTCCTCGTCCTCTTCGGGATCATCTTTGACCCATCCTCCGTTGCCTAGGTTGGGAAAGTAGGGGTCGCCGGGGTGATGAAATCCAGCCATTTGACTGTACGAGGAATAGGGTTATAAGAGTTGAATAAAGTTGAAACTTGCAAAACATGTAAGTTAAACTAGTTTAGGTAGCAAATACTCCTATAGTATTTAAATTCTTGTGTTTGATTCTAGTAATGGTTTGGTAAGTTTTGACTTGTTGCTTACTACGATCATTCCTCGATATAAGTTGGTCCAATCTCGGGCAAATATAGTTGATCACGCTATATTTGTCCAAAATCTGATTGCATATATCGAGTCTTAATCGTAGTGTCAACTTGTCTAAATACTTGTTGTATAGTTAGATATCATGAAAATAATTTGTTGTATGCATGTAATTGTACTAAAATGAACTATCAATTTAAGTTAAACGTAACGCTGCTTAAGCGTAAAAAGAAAAATGTTTTTTCAGAGAGTGTTAGTCCCTTAAGCATTTATAGTTTGTATATCGTATGTGGTTCGATATACTTAGTTCACTATAAACATTGCTCTGATACCAATCTGTCACACCCCCAAACCTGAGCGGCGGAAACGTTCGGGGGCGGATGACTTCATGTGGTAACGTAACAATTGAATACATAGTAAAGAAAGCAATACAACCATCATATATATAATTGAAAGTTTACATTTTTCAAAAAGTTAGATGTTCAAAACCAACTACAATATGATGTCAAAATATGAGATTAAACTGGCACCGCAACATCCCTTCATCAAAATCATAATGATACCTGAAATTACTGATTCCCTGGGACATACAAGTAATTTTGAAAGAGTAGATCAGCATTTAAGCTGGTGAGTTTCATAAGTATTTTAAATGGAAATGTTTGTATGAAATGAAATGTTTTGTCATTGGTTGTGTTGTGTTTAGAAAATCCTATATTTTCTACTAGTATAAAAGTAGCCTTCTCTCAAGACCAATGTTTGTTTCTAAGATGTATGTAAGTGTAAAATAACCAATGTGTTTGAAAACCTTGTAAATCAATGCATTTTGAATACCCCATGTGAGTTTTATAACCATACTATTGACTCGGAATGCCTATACACAACGTTCTTCAGGCGTTGGAATGTTATGATGTTTGTCACCCCAAGTGGTGGACTGTAGCTAACAGTCAGAGCGCGGGTTGTCAAGCCCGTATAGATCTATACACAAACACCATGCTCCCCCTCCAAGGGATTCTGGTATATAATACAGGACTTGAAATGTGTACTCGAACGTACGTGAAGTTTATGTCTCACAAAACCGTGGTATAAAAACAGATTTATGTGTTAAAATGTTCGTTTGTTCTTGTATATGAAAGTGACTTCTTGAAAATCATGTTTCTAGTATGTAAAAGTTAGCAATATCCTCGTAAAACTATACCTATTATAGTTTTCTAAAAGTGTGACTTGTTTGTTTAGAAAAATGCCTAGAACAGGAATCACATTTTATAACTGTATAGATTTTTGCAGAGCCTAAGGTAGGCAAGTATACATATAATCTAAGAAAATGTTTAGTTTATACATGCATTACAACAATTTATATTTTTAAAGATAGGATTCCATTGTAATATATTTTGTATACAAGAGTTCCCTATAAAGTTTATAAATCACATATGATTCTACTTAATGAAAGTGTATAAAAATCTTTATATATAACACCCGATAGTAGTCGTGTGTTTTACTTGTATTTCCCCCCCTTAGAAAGCATATAAAAGCATTTGGAATAATTAAAAAGGGTTAATAAAGGGGTATGAACTCACTTGAAAGTTTGAAGATAGCGAGATGGAAAACCGGGCAGAGTTTCGTCTCGGGAAACGGATTTTTCTCAGGATTCTCGGGAATCTCGGGAGTAAAATCGACCCTCGGGACTTGAGCAAAAAGACCAGAGCTTCGGGGTAGTGTGGGCACGGAAAACGAGGCAAAACGCAAGAAAATAGAGAGAGAATGAGCAAAATTTCCGGGAACCCTCGCATTTGTATTTATAGGGGGCTGAACCGCCTCGGTACGCGGGGCGTACGCTCGTACGCAGCGCGTACTCGTACGTCATGCATGACCGAGTCCTCGACTGCCTCAGCTTCAGATGGGACGGAAAGGGGATAGCTTCGCATAGGGGCGACGTAGACGGACCGAGACCAAGGCCCTCGCGTACGCGGGGCGTACGAGGTTACGCGGCGCGTTACTCGGATGAGGACGCTGACTCCTCCTTCGGATATTACCGGATTTTGAATTAAATTTATATATAATTTATTTAATAAACTTCAAAAAATCATATCTTCTTCATACGAACTCCGTTTTCGATGGTCTTTATATCCACGTGTAGGTGAGACTACGCTCTACAAATTTCGTTTAGACTCCGTTGGCAAATTCCGAAATTATTTTTATTATTTATTTATAAAATGACGTGATTAAGGAATTTCTTTAAAAATTTATAACTTCTTTATCTGACGTCGGTTTTTGCCAGACTTTTCACCGCTGAAATACCATTGTCGAGAACTTCGATTCTCGTTTAGGTCATTCCGGCCAAAAGTCGCTCGATCTTCGATTCGAGTTTTTAGCTGTCTGCTGCTAAGCCGAACTTGGAAAAATCTTAACTTCAATATACGAAGCCGGATTTGGGCCGATTTAATGATCATAAACATAATAGGTAGTTAAATAGAAACTTTTTGGACATTTTATTATCAAAGTTAATTTCTTTAACTCAAAAGTGGTTACAATACTTGACTTATTAGGCCATTACAAAGAGTTGAAATATCGGGTTGTCACACAGATATTCCGAGATTTCAGAGCTTGTGGAGGTACGTATTATCATGGGGCTAGGGACTCCCATTGCGAGCAGTAGATGGTTGGCAGATTCTGCCAACGCTTTTCTCACTAGTCGGTGTCCCGAGGGGGACAAGGTCCAACTTGCCTCCTGTCTCCTGAAGGACCGAGCACGTGACTGGTGGGAGGAGGTCGGACGTCCCATGGGTGATGATGCAACTCTTGATGCCATGACATGGAGTAACTTTACGACCCTGTTCAGGGCCGAGTTTGCACCCGTGATAGAGGTGTAACAGCTTGCTAGAGAGTTTCAAGACTTCCAGCAGACTATAGAGACAGTGGCGGAGATCATTACCAAGTTCAGGGAGTGAGCCCTTCTTGTTCCGCAATATGTGGCGGAGGAGGAGATGAAGAAGTCTCGATATCACGACATGTTGAGGAGCAACCCTAGCTAGTTTGTGAGTCGGTCCAGCTGCAAGACACAGGAGGATATGATCGCTTGAGCTAGAGAAAGATTGACCTAGAGTCAGAGAGGAAGAGGAAAGCGGATGAGGTTCAGTTGTCCATAGGTTCCGGTAAGAGACCCAAGGGGTCGGATTCGAGATCGAGAGACTTTCAGAGCTGCAGTCGTTGTGGCAAGTTCAACAAGAAACACAAGGGTGCATGTAGGAGCGACAATGGTGGTGATTCGGGTTGCTTCAAGTGCGGTCGGATTGGTCACTTTAGCAGAGATTGTACTGCTACCACCACCCAGGGATCAGACCTGATATGCTTCCATTACAATTAGCAGGTCCACAAGAAGGCCCAATGTCAGAGTTTTCTTTTAGCAGGACAAGTGATAGCACCTGCCCCTGCAACTTTGAGGATCACCGACGGTCATCAGGGCCGGGCAGAGGCGCCCATGGCGAGGAGCAGAACATTCCAGTTGGTTTTAGCAGAAACGCGATCAGTCCCTGATGTGACAGGTGCATACCTTTCACTTTACTATTAGCTTTTATTTATGATTTATTTGCTATGATACTACAACGATGTTAGTAAGTGTATTTCAAAATATTATGTTTCCTGCTTATGATTAAGTTATATGCCATATGCATACATTGGATGTTATAGTAGTAGTTCGAAGTTGTTTCCCATTAGAGTAGGTTCTCAGGATGCAGTCACTGTAGCAAGTGTCAGTGGGGCTCGGGAGGTGTTCTATTAGTCTTCAAGAATGGTTCAGATTTGGTATTGGTTAGTTTTGGAACACTAGTAGTGGTAAGCATTGGTTGTCAACAGATCGACCATTAGATGGAGAGAAGGATTGGGAATCCATTCCAAGCTGGGAGCTGTAGGGATCTAATTGAATCGAAGCGGGGGAGAACTATCCCAGTGGTGAGGAGAAGAAGTAAGTGGAAAATTGCGATGACTTCACAACTTTGTTGGGATGGAAAGCAACCCAAGTGGCTATTTGGATAGAGGAGCGCGCAAGTTGGGAGTTTATGAAATTTCCCAACATTGAGTTCGTGTATTCATGGTAGTTGACAACTGGTTGGGAACCACGTTCAAGATTTTCTCGGCAGCATGTGGGTTCGGCAGAGAGGGAAGAGTAGTAAGACTACGGGATAACCGTATCATTTTGTTAGCATCTGGTTAGAGGAGTGTGGGCGAGGGCCCGAATCTCCTAGTTAGCGGAGTATGGGTGAGGCCCGTATCTCCTAGTTAGCATCATAGAGATCGAGAAAGGATAGTTCGTTGAGTTTCAGGATGGAGTTGGTCCTGCATAGCCCTAGATAGGCGAGACCGGTGGGGGAGGCCACTCCGAGATATAGTTTGGGTGAGACCTGTGGGCGAGGCCTGCATGATTATAGCAGTGCAGGTGGGGCCTGGTAGAGACCTTAGGGTCAAGATAGGGGATCCAGGATCCCAAGACTTATGGAGCAAGAGTGGCAAGGTAGATAGAGTCATTTTAGATAGCTAAAGTTTCTTCAGAAGTCGCTGGGAGCAACTGAGGGATTGAGCATGGGTTCAGCAATCGGTGGGAGTCTGGTAACCAAGGTGATGGCAGATTAGTTGGGACCAGGGTGGTCTTCGTTCATCTGAACAGGAGCAAGGATAAGAGAACTTTTGCATGGAGCATCCAGTTGACTGAGTGGTGCTACGCCCCTCATAGCGGGGTCGGATAATATCAAAGGGAAGGATTTTATTTTGTTGCACAGCTCTCGTCTGAGTTTAACCGTTATAGGGATGAATCTTTTACTTGAAGGATTATCTGATCCATTCGTTGGGTTGGGTGTTCAGCACCGAGGTGTGATAAGTGGAAGTATTCAGTGAGTAGCAGCGAAGGGACAACACTGGGAGTGACGGTAGATTTATTTGTAGTGATGGGTTGTCCCACACATAGAAAGAAAAGGTTGTTGCTTACGTAAAACTGGGTGACCCCCTGGATGTCCAACATAAGTACTCGGGGAGTACCGAAAGGATTGTCGATTGGGTAAGAGCGATGTACTCAAATTTTATAGTGATTGGATGGTTCTTAATAGGATACCTTCAAGGTATAGCTTTTTGTTCAGGAAGACCAGACGGAAGGCCAATAGAAGCGATCCTTCGAGGGTTGGACCGAGTAAACAGAGTATGCATCGTATAGGAACGTTGTGAGAGGTTGCAGGATAGTTGGCCATAGCGAACTTCAAGGACGAAGTCTAGTTTAAGTGGGGAGAGTTGTAACATCCAATTTTGGAATTATTCGATTGCGGTTTCAGAGGCCAAGGGTATAGACGATTCTGTCTTTTATGGGTCTCGGGTTTTATTCGGAAGGTTTCAGGCTTGCGGTGTGGCTAGGAGCATAGGGCTTCCCACCACCTTTTCATGGATATGATGTTCGTCGGAAATGGACATAAATGAAGGAGTTACAACACTTTGAAGTTATTGTCAATTTTAGCCCCTAATGGAGTTTTGTGACAAGGCAGCCCCATGCATGCATTGAATACATGCTTTTCTTTAACTGGGTACACCCAACATAAGTTGGGTTACGCCCAGCGTATAAGGTCATATGGACGCAGGTTCAGAGAGGCGTACACCCAGCGTACGAGAAGTACGCCTAGCGTACGCTCAGAGATGCTAAACCCTAACTTTGGGGGCTAAGGACTATATAAAGAACATAATGCCTAATATATTAGCCTCCCTCTCATTCTTAGACAGCCACCACGAAACCCTAATCCTCCTTTAAGTGTTCTTGGAGCTTTGGAGGCCATTAGAGAGCATTTTGGTGTTGTGAAGCCATTTTCCAAGCATGTAAAGAGCAAAGCAAGGTGCTGGTTCAAAGGAGAAGTTGTAGATCCAAGATTTTTGCTTCATTTCGGGTCATCTTGAGGTATAAACTTTTCAACTTTCCTCATAGAAGCTTAGATCTAGTTTATGGAGCTTTGGACCTTTTTAGGTCCAAAGAATGGATCTTTATGACGCAACTTCGTTTTTGGGATTAGGATTGCCATCCTTAGAGCTAAAAGGGTTCCATAAGCAGTAAATTTTCAATCTTTAGGGCCCATTTGTAACCATGCATTACATCTAGCTCTTTCCATGGAATTTTGTTGTCACATTTCAAGATTTGGCTCATTTGGTGGGTTGAAAACCACCAAGTAATCGACTTGATGGGTTAAGACGTTAGTAAGGACTTGGATCTGTGATTGTAGCTTCTGGAGTAGAGTATTAAGCAATTAATGGGAATAGTAGCTTATAGAGGAGTATGTTGGGCATACGTGCAAGTACGCGCAACGTACACCCCATTTAGTGTCACACCCCTAAACCAGAATGGCGGAAACATTCGGGGGTGGATGACTTCACGTAGTATCACAACAATTGAATATTGTAAAGAAAGTAATACAACCATCATATATATAATAAAAACGTATATTGTTCCGTTATACATATTTCCAAAAGAATATTACAATATGATGATGTAAATGTTTAATAATAAACGTCCTTAGCGTTCCTTCTTCAAAAGCTGGTGGTTACCTGTATTACTAATTCCCTGAGAAATACAAGTGTGACAACCCGATATTTCAACTCTTTGTAATGACCTAAAAAGTCAAGTATTGTAACCACTTTTGAGTTAATAAAATTAACTTTGATAATCAAATGTCCAAAAAGTTCTATTTAAATTCCCTCTATGTTTAAATGTCATTAAACCATGATCGTACGTAAAAAGAATGCCCAAATCCGACTTCGTATATTGAAGTTATGATTTTTCCAAGTTTGGCTTAGCAACAAACAACTAAAAACTCGAATCGGAGACCGAGCGACTTTTGGCCGGAATGACCTAAACGAGAATCGAAGGTCTCGACAATGGTATTTCAGCGGTGAAAAGTCTGGCAAAAACCGACGTCAGATAAAGAAGTTATGAATTTTTAAAGAAATTCCTTAATCATGTCATTTTATAATTAAATAATAAAAATAATTTCGGAATTTGCCAACGGAGTCTAAACGAAAGTTGTAGAGCGTAGTCTCACCTACGCGTGGATATAAAGACCATCGAAAACGGAGTTCGTATGAAGAAGATATGATTTTTTGAAGTTTATTAAATAAATTATATATAAATTTAATTCAAAAATCCGGTAATATCCGAAGGAGGAGTCAGCGTCCTCATCCGAGTTACGCGCTGCGTAACCCCGTACGCCCCGCGTACCCGAGGGCCTTGGTCTCGGTCCGTCCACGCCGCCTCTATGCGAAGCTACCCGACCCCTCCCATCCGAAGCCGAGCCAGTCGAGGACTCGGTCATGCATGACATATGCGTACGCGCTGCATACGAGCGTACGCCCTGTGTACCGAGGCGGTTCAGCCCTCTATAAATAGAAATGCGAGGGTTCCGCAAAAATCACCCCATTTCTCTCATTTCTCTCACGATCTTGCCTCGTTTTCCGTGCCCGCACTACCCCGAAGCTCTGGTCTTTTTGCTCAAGTCCCGAGGTTCGATTTTACTCCCGAGATTCCAACGAATCCCAAGAAAAATCCGTTTCCCAAGACGAAACTCTGCCCGATTTTCCATCTCGCTATCTTCAAACTTTCAAGTGAGTTCATACCCCTTAATTAACCTTTTTAAGATATTCTAAATGCTTTTATATGCTTTCAAGGGGGGGAATACAAGTAAAACACACGAGTATTATCATGTGTTACATAAAGAATTATTTTATATGCTTTTATATATCCAAATCAGGAATACAAGTAAAACACACGAGTATTATCGTTTGTGACATAAAGAATTATTTTATATGCTTTTATATATCCAAATCACATGTGATTTATAAACTTTATAGGAAACTTTCGTATATAAAATATGTTACAATAGAATTCTATCTTTTAAAATATAAATTGTTGTAATGCATGTATAAACTAAACATTTTCTTAGATTATATGTATATTTGTCTACCTTAGGCTCTACAAAAATCTATGCTTTCATAACAAATGATTTCTTTTCTAGGTATTTCTAAACACACGAGACACACTTTTAAAACTATAATAGGTATAGTTTTACGAACAAATTTCTAACTATTACACACTAGAAACATGATTTTCAAGAAGTCACTTTCATATACAAGAACAAACGAACATTTTAACACGTAAATCTGTTTTTATACCACGGTTTTGTGAGACCTAAACTTCACGTACGTTCGAGTACACATTTCAAGTCCTGTATTATATACCAGAATCCCTTGGAGGGAGAGCATGGTGTTTGTGTATAGATCTATACGGGCATGACAACCCGCGCCCTGACTGTTAGCTACAGTCCACCATTTGGGGTAACAAACGTCATAACATTCCAACGCCTGAAGAACGTTGTGTATAGGCATTCCGAGTCAATAGTATGGTTATACAACTCACATGGGTTATTAAAAATGCATTGATTTACAAGGTTTTCAAACACATTGGTTATTTTACACTTACATACATTTTCAGAAACAAACATTGGTCTTGAGAGAAGGCTACTTTTATACTAGTAGAAAATATAGGATTTTCTAAACACAACACAACCAAGGACCAAAACATTTCATTTTATACAAACATTGTCATTTAAATACTTATGAAACTCACCAGCTTAAATGCTGATCTACTCTTTCAAAATTACTTGTATGTCCCAGGGAATCAGTAATTTCAGGTATCATTATGCTTTTGATGAAGGGATGCTGCGGCGCCAGTTTAATCTCATATTTTTACTTCATATTGTAATTGGTTTTGAACATGTAACTTTTGACAAATGTAAACTTTCAATTATATATGTGATGGTTGTATTGTTTTCTTTACTATGTATTCATTTGTTACGTTACCACACGAAGTCATCCGCCCCCGAACGTTTCCGCCGTTCAGGTTTGGGGGTGTGACAGATTGGTATCAGAGCAATGTTTATAGTGAACTAAGTATATCGAACCACATAAGATATACAAACTATAAATGCTTAAGGGACTAACACTCTCTGACAAAACATTTTTCTTTTTAAGCTTAAGCAGCGTTACGTTTAACTTAAATTGATAGTTCATTTAAGTACAATTACATGCATACAACAAATTATTTTCATGATATCTAACTATACAACAAGTATTTAGACAAGTTGACACTACGATTAAGCCTCGATATATGTAATCGGATTTTGGAAAAATACAGCGTGATCAACTATATTTGCCCGAGATTGGACCAATGTGTATCGAGGAATGATCGTAGTAAGCAACAAGTCAAAACTTACCAAACCGTTAATAGAATCAAACACAAGAATTTAAATACTATAGGAGTATTTGCTACCTAAGCTAGTTTAACTTACATGTTTTACATGTTTTAATTTATTCAATTCTTATAACCCTATTTCTCGTACAGTCAACTGGCTGGATTTCACCACCCCGGCGACCCCTACTTTCCCAACCAAGGCAACGGACGATGGGTCGAAGATGATCCCGAAGAGGACGAGGAACCCATAAAAGTGGATGATGACTCCGATACCGACTCAGAACCGGAAGTGATCGATCCACCACCAGTTCAACTTCCCGTCTTCGTAAGGAACTTTCAAGGACCGACTCCCGTCTGGGGAAGTCACCTCCATCATTGGAGCCAACAACAGAACTTACGCCCTCCCTACGACATGTGTCGGGACTTCTATGATGTCCGCGGCGGAGGTTCGGCTGATCGGGCACTCCCGGTAATGGTGGGTAAGCTAGCCAATCAGTCCTATTAGTCCGGAGTTCAAGCTAGCCGACTCCGGGATGTCAACATGGAAGTGCAGGTTCACACTTCTGACATCCGTAGGCTGGACAAGATACAAGACAATGCTCAACTCCATACCGAGGCATTCCAAGCGCAAATGATTGTAGCCCTCGCTAAACTGAGGGAACAACAAGCCGCTTTTGATAGGCGTCTAATGGAGTCGAAGCAATCAGATGCAGAGTCAAGCTCCAAGCGCAACCTACGTCGCAAGTAGTGCTTGTCAAAGACTCAAATTTTGTTATAGCTTAGGACCTCGGCTAAAAGTCTTTAAATTTCTCGAACTTTGTAATCGGAGACCCTTATAGGGGTCAAATTTTCATGATCGTTGTATCAACTTTTATATTAATATAAGTGACACTATTATTACTACGTTGAGTATTTCGTTCAAACCTTGAAAAGTCTTTGAGAAACCAAATACTTGTTTCATACTTTTAGTCTTACAAATAACTTTCATTCTATTTTTAAGACTCATACTAGCATCTGTTGTTGAACTATAGTAGTTTAGTTCATGAGACACATTAATTCTCTATTCTATGGAATTCTTATCTTTACCTTTTCAACCTATAGTTGAAGGATGCCTCCGCGTAGGAATCCAAGGCGAAGCAATGGTGGGGAAGCACCTGTACCACCACCACCTCCACCACCTCAATTTGATGTTGTTATGTTCCAAGCAGCAGTCCCCGCAGCGGTAGCAGCTGCCATGTCACAGATCAATAACTCGAGTACTAATGGCTCGGGATCTGGCACACACCCATCCAACCATGGCGAGAGTCATGGACCACCCCGAGAATGCGCCTATAAGGACTTTACTAATGCCAAGCCCCGGATGTTTTATGGATCTGGTGGTGTGTTAGCCCTGAGACAGTGGATTGAAAGGATAGAGTCAGTCTTTGAAATCTGCTCCTGTCCCGAGCACAGCAAAGTCAAATTTGCAACTTTCACCCTTATTGATAGAGCTTTAACTTCGTGGAATGGCCACGTTAAAGTACTTACCCTGATTGTGGCAAACTCCATAAGCTGGGAGAGCCTAAAAGCCATGATGATGAGAGAATACTGCCCACGAGGAGAGATTCAAAAGCTCGAACACGAACTATGGACTCTCGGAATGGTTGGTACCGACATCGCAATATATACCAACCGATTCTGCGATCTGGAAATCCTTTGCCCAGATATGATTTCTCCCGAGAGCAAGAAAATAGAAAGATACATCTGGGGATTGACGCCCCAAATACGATCAAGCGTGTTAGCTTCCAAACCTGACACCTTTGAAAGTGCTAAGGAACTGGCACAATCTCTGATTGACTACGGAGGTCATCAGAACTCAACCGTTTCTGCACCAGAACCACAGAAAGGAAACAACAACAACAACAACAACAACAACAACAACAACAACAACAGAAACAACAACAACAACAATAGGAAGAGAGTATGGAATAAAGGGAAGGGTGGGTCTTCCTAAGAATCCACGAAGAAACAACAGGTTTCAGTGAATGCTGCCACTGTACCTACTACAGTCCCTACAAATCCCTACCCCACAAAGCCTTATGTAGGTAACCTTCCAAAGTGCACCAAATGCACTTACCACCACCATGGACCTTGTCGGGAAATGCAGTGCATCAACTGCAACAGAAAGGGACACACAGCCCGTTTCTGCAAGGACCCCGCAAAACCGATCACTCAAGTTCCCAGTGCGGGTGTAGGCCAGACTTGCTACAGTTGTGGCGAGGTAGGCCACTACAAGAGGAACTGCCCTAAGGCAGCAGGCACCGGCGGTGTGGGACGAGTTTTGGCGATAGGCCACGACGAAGCTGTAGCTGACCCAACTGTAGTTGCTGGTACGTTCCTTCTCGATAATTTATATGCATGCATATTATTCGATAGTGGAGCGGAGAGAAGCTTTCGTAAGTCAAAACTTTATTCATTTACTTAAACCTGAACCTAGCAAGTTAGAAAAATCATTCACTGTAGAGATGGCCAATGGAAAAACCGAAAACACTAACTACATATACATGGGCTGTACGTTAACTTTAGATGGCCATTCTTTTCCAATCAATCTCATGCCGGTCCAAATTAAAAGTTTCGACGTCATAGTCGGCATGGATTGGTTGAGTCTTCTTCGCGCCGACATCATGTGCTTTGAGAAAGCAGTCCGTCTTAATCTCCCTAACAATGAAACATTAGTTATCTACGGCGACAAATCAAGTACAAACCTTCGTATCATTTCGTGCATCCAAGCTCGAAAGTGCTTGTGGAAGGATTGTCGAGCATTCCTAGCGCACATCGTTGATACAAGTCAAGAACTGAAGGACATCAAGAACATTTCAGTACTACGCGACTTTCCCGATATCTTTCCAGAAGAACTACCAGGATTACCACCACAACGCCAAGTCGAATTCAGAATCGACTTAGTTCCGAAGGCTACCCCAGTAGCGAAGTCACCTTATCGTCTTGCACCAGCAGAGATGCAGGAACTTTCCAGTCAACTTAATGAACTCCTTCAAAAAGGATTCATAAGACCAAGTTTCTCACCTTGAGGAGCACCGGTCCTGTTTGTAAAGAAGAAGGACGGATCGTTCCGTATGTGCATCGACTACAGAGAGCTGAACAAACTTACTGTCAAGAACCGTTATCCTCTACCTCATATTGACGACTTATTCGATCAACTTCAAGGATCAAACTACTTCTCAAAGATAGATCTATGATCCGGATATCAACAATTACGAGTTCTAGAGGGGGATATTCCAAAGACAGCTTTCCGAACTCGTTATGGACACTACGAATTTGTAGTGATGCCGTTCGGATTAACCAATGCACCAGCAGTATTTATGGACCTAATGAATAGGGTATGCCGTCCTTACTTGGATCAGTTCGTCATCGTCTTTATCGATGATATACTTGTCTACTCCCGAAGTGAGGAAGAGCATAGTCAGCACCTACGAAAAGTCCTAGAAACACTGCGAACAGAGAAACTCTATGCGAAGTTCTCTAAATGCGAATTTTGGATTCGAAGAGTCGAATTTTTAGGCAACGTTGATAGCGAGAAAGGTATACACGTGGACCCCTCCAAAATTAAGGCCATTGAGAACTGGTCGGCACCAAAGACACCTAAAAAAATTCGTCAATTTCTAGGTCTCGCTGGCTACTATCGCAGATTCATAAAGAACTTCTCTAGCATTGCGAAACCTCTTACTACATTAACCCAGAAAGGCGTGGCCTTTGGCTGGGAAGCGAAACAAGAGAAGGCATTCCAGACGCTAAAACAGGCCTTGTGCACCGCACCGATACTATCCCTCCCCAAGGGGATAGAAGACTTCGTAGTGTATTGCGATGCGTCAAATCAAGGACTAGGTTGTGTTCTTATGTAGAGAGGGAAGGTTATTGCTTATGCCTCCCGACAGCTTAAGACACACGAAGTGAACTATACGACACACGATCTTCAGTTAGGAGCAGTGGTATTTGCTCTGAAGATCTGGAGACACTACTTATACGGAACAAAGAGTACTATTTTCACTGATCACAAGAGCCTTCAACACATTTTCCATCAGAAGGAACTCAACATGCGACAACGACGATGGGTTGAGTTACTAAATGACTACGAATGCGAAATTCGTTATCATCCTGGCAAGGCCAACGTGGTAGCTGACGCCCTCAGTCGAATGGAATACATTGGTCGGAGGGTCAAATATCTGACTATGACTATCCATTCCCACTTATCCACACAAATTAAGGAGGCACAAATGGAAGCTTTGCAACCTGAAAATGTGGCGGGTGAATCCCTGCGAGTAATGGAAAAGAATATAGAAGTCAAGGGTGGCGGAGCCTACTATCTCATGGACCGAATCTGGACCCCGAGACATGGTGGTTTCAGAAACGTAGTCATGACCGAAGCACACAACTCCAGATATTCCGTTCCCCAGGTTTAGATAAAATGTATCTGGATCTTAAGAAACTGTACTGGTGACCTAACATGAAAGCAAAAATTGCTACCTTCGTAAGTAAATGCCTTACTTGCGCTAAGGTTAAGGTCGAGTATCAGAAACCGTCAGGATTACTACAACAACCGGAGATACCAGAATGGAAATGGGAGCGGATTACTATGGACTTCATAACCAAGTTACCCAAGACGACGAGTGGACTCGATACCATATGGGTCATTATCGACAGATTGACCAAATCCGCGCATTTCCTACCCATCAAGGAGACTGATAAAATGGAAAAGCTTACAAGGACTTACTTAAGGGAAGTAGTGCGACTGCATGGTGTTCTGATATCCATTATCTCCGATAGAGATAGTAGATTCACTTCAAGATTCTGGCAGTCGCTACAAAGTTCCTTGGGGACTAGGCTAGACATGAGTACAGCCTTCCACCCACAAACAGACGGGCAAAGTGAGAGAACGATACAAACTTTAGAAGATATGCTAAGAGCCTGTGTGATTGACATTGGAAAGGCATGGGATATCCATTTACCCCTTGTCGAATTTTCATACAACAATAGTTATCATACAAGCATAAAGGCTGCTCCGTTTAAAGCCCTCTATGGTCGAAAGTGCAGATCCCCTCTGTGTTGGACTGAAGTTGGCGATACCCAGTTAGCTAGAGGAAGAGTTCCTAAAAGCACTCTCACCGGTCCGGAAATCATACGAGAAACGACAGAGAAGATCGTTCAGATTCGTGAACGATTGAAAGCCTCTAGAGACCAACAGAAAAGCTACGCTGACCAAAGGAGGAAACCTTTGGAATTCCAGGTAGGAGGCCACGTTTTATTAAAGGTCTCACCGTGGAAGGATTTAATACGCTTTGGAAAGCGTGGGAAATTAAATCCAAGATACATAGGGCCTATCAAGATTCTTGCCAGAATCGGCCCTGTGGTTTACAAGCTTAACCTACCGCGTGAACTTAGTAACGTACATCCAACCTTCCACGTCTCGAACTTGAAAAAAGTGCCTGTCCGATGAGACTCTTGTTATTCCACTCGACGAGATCGAGATCAACGAGAGCCTCAACTTTGTGGAAGAACCGGTAGAAATCATGGACCGAGAGGTCAAGCAAACAAAACAAACTCGCATACCCATCCTGAAGGTTCGCTAGAACGCCAAGCGGGGACCTGGATTCACATGGGAACGCGAAGATCAGATGAAACAAAAGTACCCTCATCTCTTTCATGCTCACAAGTATCTTTACTACTTTAAATTTCGGGACGAAATTCCCTCTAACGGAGGGATGATGTGACAACCCGATATTTCAACTCTTTGTAATGACCTAAAAAGTCAAGTATTGTAACCACTTTTGAGTTAATAAAATTAACTTTGATAATAAAATGTCCAAAAAGTTCTATTTAAATTCCCTCTATGTTTAAATGTCATTAAACCATGATCGTACGTAAAAAGAACGCCCAAATCCGACTTCGTATATTGAAGTTATGATTTTTCCAAGTTCGGCTTAGCAACAGACAACTAAAAACTCGAATCGGAGATCGAGCGACTTTTGGCCTGAATGACCTAAACGAGAATTGAAGGTCTCGACAATGGTATTTCAGCGGTGAAAAGTCTGGCAAAAACCGACGTCAGATAAAGAAGTTATGAATTTTTAAAGAAATTCCTTAATCATGTCATTTTATAATTAAATAATAAAAATAATTTGGGAATTTGCCAACGGAGTCTAAACGAAAGTTGTAGAGCGTAGTCTCACATACGCGTGGATATAAAGACCATCGAAAACAGAGTTCGTATGAAGAAGATATGAGTTTTTTTAAGTTTATTAAATAAATTATATATAAATTTAATTCATAAATCCGGTAATATCCGAAGGAGGAGTCAGCATCCTAATCCGAGTTACGCGCTGTGTAACCCCGTACGCCCCGCGTACCCGAGGGCCATGGTCTCGGTCCGTCCACGTCGCCCCTATGCGAAGCTACCCGACCCGTCCCATCTGAAGCCGAGGTAGTCGAGGACTCGGTCATGCATGACGTACGCGTACGCGCTGCGTACGAGCGTATGCCCCGCGTACCGAGGCGGTTCATCCCTCTATAAATAGAAATGCGAGGGTTCCGGAAAAATCACACCATTTCTCTCATTTCTCTCACGATCTTGCCTCGTTTTCCGTGCCCGCACTACCCCGAAGCTCTGGTCTTTTTGCTCAAGTCCCGAGGGTCGATTTTACTCCCGAGATTCCCGAGAATCCCGAGAAAAATCCGTTTCCCAAGACGAAACTCTGCCCGGTTTTCCATCTCGCTATCTTCAAACTTTCAAGTGAGTTCATACCCCTTAATTAACCTTTTTAAGATATTCTAAATGCTTTTATATGCTTTCAAGGGGGGGGAATACAAGTAAAACACACGAGTATTATCGTGTGTTACATAAAGAATTATTTTATATGCTTTTATATATCCAAATCAGGAATACAAGTAAAACACACGAGTATTATCGTGTGTTACATAAAGAATTATTTTATATGTTTTTATATATCCAAATCACATGTGATTTATAAACTTTATAGGAAACTTTTGTATATAAAATATGTTACAATAGAATTCTATCTTTTGCAATTTAAATTGTTGTAATGCATGTATAAACTAAACATTTTCTTAGATTATATGTATATTTGTCTACCTTAGGCTCTACAAAAATCTATGCTTTCATAACAAATGATTTCTTTTCTAGGTATTTCTAAACACACGAGACACACTTTTAAAACTATAATAGGTATAGTTTTACGAACTAATTTCTAACTATTACATACTAGAAACATGATTTTCAAGAAGTCACTTTCATATACAAGAACAAACGAACATTTTAACACGTAAATCTGTTTTTATACCACGGTTTTGTGAGACATAAACTTCACGTACGTTCGAGTACACATTTCAAGTCCTGTATTATATATCAGAATCCCTTGGAGGGGGAGCATGTTGTTTGTGTATAGATCTATACAAGCTTGACAACCCGCGCCCTGACGGTTAGCTACAGTCCACCATTTGGGGTAACAAACGTCATAACATTCCAACGCCTGAAGAACGTTGTGTATAGGAATTCCGAGTCAATAGTATGGTTGTAAAACTCACATGGGGTATTAAAAATGCATTGATTTACAAGGTTTTCAAACACATTGGTTATTTTACACTTACATACATTTTCAGAAACAAACATTGGTCTTGAGAGAAGGCTACTTTTATACTAGTAGAAAATATAGGATTTTCTAAACACAACACAACCAAGGACCAAAACATTTCATTTTATAAAAACATTGTCATTTAAATAATTATGAAACTCACCAGCTTAAATGCTGATCTACTCTTTCAAAATTACTTGTATGTCCCAGGGAATCAGTAATTTCAGGTATCATTATGCTTTTGATGAAGGGACGCTGCGGCGCCAGTGTAATCTCATATTTTGACATCATATTGTAATTGGTTTTGAACATGTAACTTTTGACAAATGTAAACTTTCAATTATATATGTGATGGTTGTATTGTTTTCTTTACTATGTATTCATTTGTTACGTTACCACATGAAGTCATCCGCCCCCGAACGTTTCCGCCGTTCAGGTTTGGGGGTGTGACAACAAGTGGTTTTGAAAAAGTGTCAACAATTAAGTTGGTGAGTTCATAAGTGTTTTGTATTAGAAAGTATGTCCTTTTGGTAGAGAATCGATGAACATGGTTTTCAGAAAATCCAAAATTTTCTATATATAGTTTGAAAAATTCCCAAAGTTAGAGTGCGTTAGTATTTTTCGGACTTGAATGATAAAGATAAACTTTGTGCTCAAAATAATGTAAAAACTGAATGCATATATGAATCTCGTAAATCAAACTTGTTTTTATACTTTCATGTGAGTCTTATGACCTTACTATTGACACAGACTGCCTGTAACAACATTTTTCAGGTGTTGTAGTGTTATGACATTTGTCACCCCAGACCTGCCGGTCTAACTGTAGCTAACAGTTTAGTTGCGGGGTTGTCAATACCGTATAGATCTATACACAAGTATCACGCTCTCCCTCCAAGAGCTTTTGGTATATAATACAGGACTTGAAATGCATACATAAGAGTACGTTGAAGTTTGAATATCTCACATCACTTAGTATAAATAGATTTACGATAAGAAAGACTTTACTTCATTTTTGTTGAAAGTATTTCGTTTTTCAAGATGTATACATAAGAATGTTTGAATAACTTGCTAACTATATCCATTATAGTTTTTCAGAAAGTATGTTCCATCTGGTGAAACTAACTTGATGATATACTAACCCTTATACGTAAAGTAAGATGTTGGTATCGATATTTAATAAGATAAATGTTGCATTTATGTTTATAAAATGATACGTTTACCTGTATTGTACTTGTATTTCCCCCCCCCCTGAAACATGAAAAGATTTGAAAGGTAGGGGTATGAACTCACTTGTTTGGTTTGAAGAGAGTGGGGCTAGAGTTGAGCAGAACTTCAACCGCGGAAAGCTGGGTCTTCGAGCTCTTCGGGGATCTCGTTAGCGTAGAAGCTTCGTCGGGGGCTCGGGTGCGGAAATCGAGGGTGTCGGGACAGCTTCTGATGCTTGTAAGTGTGTGAGAGTGAGTGGAAGTTTGAGAATTAGTGCCACAAATCCGTAGCTTATGCCTTCTATTTATAGTGCTTGAAAGGCGAGTACGCTAGGCGTACCACCGGAGTACGCTGGGCGTAACATTGCATCATGGCTTACTAATTGAGTCTAGATAGGCGTAGAGCTGCAACCGATAGGACTCGACCCTACACCTGAGTACGTTGGGCGTACTTCTACTTTACGCTGGGCGTAATCCTGGCTTCCGTCTTCCAAATTCCGTAACTTTCGGGTACGGGCTCTGTTTTTCGCGTTCTTTACATCCACGCGTAGGTGAGATTATAATCTATAACTTCCATTTAGACTCCGTCGGCATATTTTGATTTATTTTTAATGATATGTTTTCAATAGGCCGGGACTGCTAAAGTCCGTTAAAAATTCATAGTTTCTTTATTCGACGTTGGTTTTCGTTTGTCTTTTTATCATTTTACTCCTATTGTTGAGACCTTCAACTTTCGTTTAGGTTGTGATAGCTAAATAACGCTCGATCTTCAATTCGAGTTTTTAGCCCTCTACTACTGTTACGAAACTTAGAAAATTCGTAACTTCTTCATACGAGGTCCAATTTGGGCGATCTTTTTATGTATGTTTACATTTTAACGAAATCTACAACTTTTGTTTAGATACTTAAGGCTAGAATGCACTTTATTATAATTTCACTTTTTACGTTAAATAGTGTTTTACCGGGTGAGTCGTAAATATTTGAGTGGTTATAGTTTCTTCAATATAACCCGGTTGCGAATGTTCTTTATGTTTTTGGAAACCTTGGCACGATATCTAACATTTGATGTATCCCAATTTATGTGGTTGAACACTTTATTTTTGAGGTTAATTTCGTTGATTCCAAATAGTTTTCGTTGTATTTTACTTTTGAGCGTTACATTGCTTTTTGGAAAAATATAGGGTTGTCACATCATCCCCCCGTTAGGGGAATTTCGTCCCGAAATTTAATCTAAGATAGAGTTTACAGGTTAGGAAAAAGATGCGGGTACTTTTGTTTCATCTGATCCTCGCGTTCCCAGGTGTATTCAGGTCCTCGCTTGGCGTTCCAGCGGACCTTCACAATAGGTATGCGGCTTTGTTTAGTCCTTTTTATTTCCCGATCCATGATCTCTGCTGGTTCTTCTACGAATTGGAGATTCTAATTTATTGCAATTTCATCTAGAGGAATGATAAGGGTCTCATCGGACAAGCATTTCTTTAGGTTTGACACGTGGAAGGTAGGGTGTACATTTCGGAGTTCCTGAGGTAATCAAAGTTTGTAAGCCACTGGACCGATCTTGGAAAGGATCTCGAATGGTCCGATGTATCTTGGGTTTAGTTTCCCACACTTTCCGAAGCGTATTAATCCCTTCCAGGGCGAGACTTTTAGTAGGACTCGATCTCCAACCTGGAATTCCAAGGGTTTCTGTCTTTTATCCACGTAACTCTTTTGCCTGTCCCTTGATGCTTTCAGACGTTCCCAGATCTGAACAATCTTCTCCGTAGTTTCCCTTATGATTTCTGGTCCAGTGAGCGTGTTGTCTATTGCTTGTCCTTTTGCCAGTTGTGTGTCCCCCACTTCGGCCCATCACAGAGGTGACCTGCATTTACGTCCGTAGAGGGCTTCGAACGGGGCAGCCTTGATACTAGTGTGGTAGCTATTGTTGCACGAGAACTCGACCAAGGGTAGATGGGTGTCCCTTGCTTTGCCAAAATCGATTACGCAAGATCTCAACATATCTTCTAGGGTTTGTATGGTTCTCTCACTCTGGCCGTCGGTTTGTGGGTGATAAGCAGTACTCATGTCTAGTCTTGTTCCTATAGATTTTTGTAGCGACTGCCAGAACCTTGAGGTGAATCTACTATCTCGGTCCGAGATGATGGATATGGGCATACCATGCAGTCGTACAATCTCTCTGAGGTATGTTCTTGTTAGTTTCTCCAATTTATCCGTCTCTTCGATCGGTAGGAAGTGCGCTGATTTAGTTAACCTGTCGACGATCACCCAGATAGTGTCGAGTCCGCTTGCCGTCCTGGGTAGTTTGGTTATGAAATCCATGGTTATCCGTTCCCACTTCCATTCGGGTATTTCTGGTTGTTGCAACAATCCTGAGAACTTTTGGTATTCTACCTTGACTTTGGCGCACATCAGACATTTACTCACGTAGGTAGCTTTTTCAGCTTTCATGTTCGGCCACTAGTACAGTTTCTTGAGGTCGAGATACATCTTATCGGAGCCAGGATGTATGGAGTATCGGGTCTTATGGGCTTCGTTCATGACAACTTCTCTGAATCCGCCAAACTTCGGCGTCCAAATCCGACCCATGAAGTAATGAACTCCATCATTCTTGACTTCAAGCTTCTTATCCATTCCGCTTAAGGCTTCCGCTGCCACATTTTCAGATGTTAAGGTTTCTATTTGGGCTTCCTTGATTTGCGTGGACAGGTGTGAATGGATTGTTATGGTTAAAGACTTCACTCTGCGGCCCGAGTATTCCTTCCGGCTGAGTGCATCGACCACCACGTTAGCCTTTCCGGGATGATATCGAATCTCACATTCATAATCATTTAGTAGTTCTACCCACCATCTTTGTCTCATGTTGAGTTCTTTTTGGTTGAGGATATGCTGGAGGCTTTTATGATCGGTGAAGATTGTACATTTCGTGCCGTAGAGATAATGCCTCCATATCTTTAGAGCAAAGATGACTGCTCCTAGTTCGAGATCATGCGTTGTGTAGTTCACTTCGTGCGTCTTTAGTTGCCTGGAGTCGTAGGCAATGACCTTCCCTCGTTGCATTAGGACACACCCGAGTCCTTGGTTTGATGCATCGCAATAGACCACGAAGTCCTCTGTTCCTTCTGGCAAGGTTTGGATGGGCGCACTACGCTTTAGCGTCTGAAACGCGGTGTCTTGTTTTTCTCCCCAGTCGAAGGTCACACTCTTCTGAGTTAGGGTGGTGAGTGGCTTGGTAATCTTTGAAAAGTTTTGTATGAACCTTCGATAATACCCGGCGAGTCCCAAAAATTGTCGGATTTCTGTAGGGGTTCTTTGAGTCGTCCAACTCTCTATTGCCTTGATCTTAGAAGGATCCACATCTATCCCCTCCTTGCTTACTACATGTCCTAGGAAATCCACTTCCCGAATCCAGAATTCGCACTTTGAAAATTTTGTGTAAAGCTTCTTTGCCCTCATTGTTTCCAAAACTTGGCAGAGGTGTTGGCTGTGTTCTTCCTGGCTTCTTGAATAGATGAGTATATCATCTACGAACATGATCACAAATTTATCCAGGAAGGGACGACATATTCGGTTCATCAAGTCCATGAACACCGCTGGGGCATTTGTCAACCCGAAGGGCATTACTACAAACTCGTAGTGACCATAGCGTGTTTGGAAAGCCGTTTTGGGGATGTCTCCTTCCAGTACTTGCAGTTGGTGATAACCAAATCTTAGATCGATCTTTGAGATGTAGCTCGGTTCTTGATCATGAGTTTGTTCAGCTCCCGGTAGTCGATGCACATGCGAAAAGATCCTTCCTTCTTCTTCATGAATAGGACCAGTGCTCCCCATGGTGAGAAGCTCGGTCTGATGAAGCCCTTGCTCAGCAGCTCGTTTAATTTACTGAACAGTTCCTGTATCTCGGCTGGGGCTAGTCAGTAAGGCGACTTTGCTACTAGAGTAGCTCCGAGGCTTAAGTCGATTCTGAACTCGACTTGGCGTTCTGGTGGAATTCCTGGAAGATCTTCTTGGAAAATGTTTGGGTAGTTGTAGACTTCCGAAATGTCTTTAATGTTCTTTGGTTCTTGTTTCTGGTCTACTACGTGGGCTAGAAAGGCAGGATATTACTTTCGAAGATATTTTTGTGCTTTAGCAGAGGAGATGATTTGTAAATTTGAACTAGGTTTGTCTCCTTTTATGACAAGAGTTTCGCCGTTTAGCAGATTGAGGCAAATGGCCTTTTCGTGACAAAGTATATCGACATGGTGAATACTTAACCAGTCCATACCGATGATTACATCAAAACTTCTTATCGAAATGGGCATAAGGTCGATTTGAAATAAGTGCTCGTTTAAATTTAATGTGCACCCTACGTACATAATGCTTGTGCTTTCCGTTTTACCGTTAGCCATTTCTACAGTGGATATTTTATTGAGTGGTTGGGGTTTTTGATTAAGTAGGTGTTTGAATTTATGACTCACAAAATTTCTCTCTGCACCGCAGTCAAAGAGTATGCATGCATAAATGTTGTTGATGAGAAACGTACCCATAACCACTGTTGGGTCAGCTATTACTTCATTTTGACCTATCGCCAGCACTCTCCCAACACCGCCAACATTCCTTGTCTTGGGGCAGTCCCTCTTGAAGTGCCCAGTTTCTCCACACCCATAACATGCCTGGCTTATCCGAGTACCGAGTACCAGGAACTTGAGTGACTGGTCGCACTGGTGCCTTACAAAAACGGGCAGTGTGCCCTTTCCTCTCATAGTTTTTACAGTGCATCTCGCGGCAATTACCGTGGTGATGGTAGTTGCATCTGCCGCACTTCGGCAAGTTCCCAACATATTGTTTTGTTGGCGCAGGGGTAGCAGGAGTTGTAGTGGGAGCAGTAGCGGCATGAACCGCCACCATTTGTTTCTTTTAAGGTTCTTGCGAAGTTTGCCCCTTTCTTTTGTTCCAGAATTTCTTCTTGCTGTTGTTGTTGGCATTGTTATTGTTGTTGTTGTTCCCTTTGGTTGATTCAGCAACAATAGTTGTGACTCCTTGGCAGACACCGTGATCAACGAGAGATTGCGCCAGTTCCTTGGCGCTGTCGAAGGTCATGGGTTTGGAAGCTAACACACTTCCTCGATGTTGGGGTGATAGTCCCCAGATGTACCTCTCCACCTTTTGGCTTTCTAGGATCAACATCCCTGGGCAAAGTGTTATCAAGTCACTGAATATGTTGGTATAGCCTGCGATGTCCGAGCCTACCATCGTAAGGCCCCATAGTTCCTGTTCCAGCTTCTGAATCTCGCCGCTTGGGCAGTACTCTCGTAGGAGTATTTGTTTCAGGTTTTCCAACCCATGGAGTTTGCCACCACTAGGGTTAGTGTCTTTACGTGTCTGTTCCACCATGTCAGGGCGCGTTCAGAGAAAGTAAAAGCAGCAAATTTTACTTTGCTTTCTTTAGGGCATGCGCAAATTTCGAATACAGCTTCCGTTTTCTCTATCCATTGGGATAGAGCCAACACTCCCCCATCCCATAAAAGGGAATAGGTTTTCCGTTGGGGAAGTCCTTGTAAGTACATACCCCGGAACGGCCTTGGCTTTGGCCATTTGTAAATCTCTTTATTCCTCCTCCTGACCCGTTGTTGCTCATTTGAGCCATCACTGCGGTTACAGCGGCTGTTACAGCAGTTTGGAACATAGTTGCATCCATTGTTGGAGGGGGCGGTGGAGGTGGTGCTGGAGTTGAGCTTTTGCGTGCTGATCTATGAGGAGGCATGTTCTGGTAGAGAAATAAAAATGAACACTATAAGTTTCTAATGTTTTGACAATCGCGTACTAGAGGGTTAGTTGTATCTTGTAATTTGTTTTGACTTTAGTTTATGGTTTTAAAGTAGGTATAACAATTTAGTTAATCCCATAAGTTTCGAGAGGTATGTAAAAAATACTTCATATTTATATATATGCCACACATAAGGTGTGTTACATTGTGCTTCATGTTTAGGAAAATTTGACCTATCTAGAGGTCTCCGATTACAAATACAATGGAAATAAGAGAAAAACTTTATCCGAGGTCCTATTCTATATCAAAATTGTCGGAGTTAAGCAAGTTCTACTTGCGGCGTGTTGTATGTTTGGAGCTAGATTCGGCATCCGACTGCTTGACTCCCATCAGGCGCCTTTCAAGAACTACTTTTCGTTCCTTCATCTCTCTTATTTCTGCTAGTGTTGTCACCATTTGATTCTGAAGCGTCCCTGTGTAGATTTGGGTATTTTCGTGTAGTCCTTCCAGACGACGGATGTTTACGGCGTTACCCTAAGTAGTAGCATTGATCTCACAAACTCTGGCCGCTTGCTTGTCCGCATGGTAGTTCTAGGTAGCTATAGTGCCCACAATAAAGGGAAGCACTCGATCAGCTGAGCCTCACCCACTGACACTGTAAAAATCTCGACACATGCCGAAAGGAGGGCATACACCTAGTTGACGGCTCGAGTAGTAAAGGTGGCTTCCCCAGATGGGAATGGGTCCTGGTTGATATTGTCTGACTTCGGGAGGATGAGGAGCGGGAGGGTCGATTACTTCCGGCTCGGAGTCTGTCCCACTAGTAACTTCTTCTTCCTCCACGACTTTGTCATCGACTTCGAATTCCTCTCCGACTTCGACTTCGAATTCTTCTTCGACTTCCGCTTCGATTTCCTCCGGGTCTTCTTCTATCCATCCGCCGTTGCCTTGGTTTGGATAGTAGGGATCTCCCGGTAAATGGAATCCGGCCATTTTTCTGTACAAGGATAGAGGTATGAGAATTTTATAAGAAAAGAAATTTCTATTTAACGACATCCTATGTTTAACTATATCTTATGAAGTGCAAGTTTTTCATTGTACTATTACTTATACAATACTCCTATAGTATTTCAAATTGGCGAATCTAAAAGAATTTTATTTGGTATGTTTTTGGCTTGTTGTCGACTACGACCATTCCTCAACATACGTTGGTCAAATCCAGGATAAATATAGTTGATCAGGCTATATTTATTCTCGATTTGATTACATACCCCGAGGCCCAATCGTAGTGTCGCAACTTGCCTTAATACTTTTTAGAAAACTTTGTCATGATACGAGACTGATACATGTGAGTAAAATGTATATTTTCAAAAGAAAATATATTGTTTATGAAAACGTTTTTTCAGAGGGTTTTTGGTCCCCTTTGTATTTATAATTTGTATATCTTATGTGGTTCGATATACTTAGTTCACTATAAACAATGCTCTGATACCAATCTATCACACCCCCAAACCAGAATTGCGGAAACATTCTGGGGTGGATGACTTCACATAGTATCATAACAATTGAATATCGTAAAGAAAGTAACACAACCATCATATATATAATAAAAACGTATATTGTTGCGTTATACATATTTCCAAAAGAATATTACAATATGATGAAGTAAATGTTTAATAATAAACGTCCTTAGCGTTCCTTCTTCAAAAGCTGGTGGTTACTTGTATTACTGATTCCCTGAGAAATACAAGTGGTTTCGAAAACGTGTCAACAATTAAGTTGATGAGTTCATAAATGTTTTGT
This sequence comes from Lactuca serriola, assembly GCF_051521515.1. Lineage (NCBI taxonomy): Eukaryota > Viridiplantae > Streptophyta > Magnoliopsida > Asterales > Asteraceae > Lactuca > Lactuca serriola. The sequence goes on from NC_136410.1 coordinate 239,148,967, forward strand.
ATTAGAAAGTATGTCCTTTTGGTAGAAAATCGATGAACGTGGTTTTCAGAATATCCAATATTTTTTATATATGGTTTGAAAAGTTCCCAAAGTTGGAGTGCGTTAGTATTTTTCATACTTGAATGATAAAGATAAACTTTGTGCTCAAAATAATGTAAAAACTGAATGCATATATGAATCTCGTAAATCAAACTTGTTTTTATACTTTCATGTGAGTCCTATAACCATACTATTGACACAGACCGCCTGTAACAACATTTTTCAGGTGTTGTAGTGTTATGACATTTGTCACCCCAGACCTGCCGATCTAACTGTAGTTAATAGTTTAGGTGCGAGGTTGTCAATCTCGTATAGATCTATACACAAGTATCATGCTCTCCCTCCAAGAGATTTTGGTATATAATACAGGACTTCAAATTCATACATAAGAGTACGTTGAAGTTTGAATATCTCACATCACTTAGTATAAATTAATTTACGATAAGAAAGACTTTACTTCATTTTTGTTGAACGTATTTCGTTTTTCATGATGTATACATAAAAATGTATGAATAACTTGCTAACTATACCCATTATAGTTTTTCAGAAAATATGTTCCATTTGGTGAAAATAACTTGACGATATACTAACCCTTATACGTAAAGTAAGATGTTGGTATGGATATTTAATAAGATAAATGTTGCATTTATGTTTATAAAACGATAGGTTTACCTATATTGTACTTGTATTTCCCCCCCCCCTAAAACATGAAAAGACTTGAAAGGTAGGGGTATGAACTCACTTGTTTGGTTTGAAGAGAGTGGGGCTAGAGTCGAGCAGAACTTTAACCACGGAAAGCTGCGTCTTCAAGCTCTTCAAGGATCTCAGTAGCGCAGAAGCTTCGCCGGGGGCTCGGGTGCCGAAATCGAGGGTGTCGAGACAACTTCTGATGCTTGTAAGTGTGTGAGAGTGAGTGGAAGTTTGAGAATGAGTGCCATAAATCCGTAGCTTATGCCTTCTATTTATAGTGCTTGAAAGGCGAGTACGCTGGGCGTACCACCGGTGTACGCTGCGCGTACGCGTTACGCTGGGCGTACTTCGGTTACGCTGGGCATAACTTTGCGTCATGGCTTACGACTTGAGTCTACCTAGGCATAGAGCTGCAGCCGATGGGACTCGACCCTGCACCTGAGTACGCTGGGCGTACTCCTACTTTACGCTGGGCGTAATCCTAGCTTCCGTCTTCCAAATTCTGTAACTTTCGCGTACGGGCTCTGTTTTTCACGTTCTTTATATCCACGCGTAGGTGAGATTATGCTCTATAACTTTCATTTAGACTCCGTCGGCTAGTTTTGACTTTATTTTTAATGATATGTTTTTAATAGGCCAGGACTGCTAAAGTCCGTTAAAAATTCATAGTTTCTTTATTCGACGTCGGTTTTCGTTTGTCTTTTTATCATTTTACTCCCATTGTGGAGACCTTCAACTTTCGTTTAGGTTGCGATAGCTAAATAACGCTCGATCTTCAATTCGAGTTTTTAGCCCTGTACTACTGTTACAAAACTTAGAAAATTCGTAACTTCTTCATACGAGGTCCAATTTGGGCGATCTTTTTATGTATGTTTATAGTTTAACGAACTCTACAACTTTTGTTTAGATACTCAAGGCTAAAATGCACTTTATTATAATTTCACTTTTTACGTTAAATAGTGTTTTACCGGGTGAGTCGTAAATATTTGAGTGGTTATAGTTTCTTCAATATAACCCGGTTGCGAATGTTCTTTATGTTTTTGGAAACCTTGGCACGATATCTAACATTTGATGTATCCCAATTTAGGTATTTGAACACTTTATTTTTGAGGTTAATTTCGTTGATTCCAAATAGTTTTCGTTGTATTTGACTTTTGAGCGTTACATTGCTTTTTGGATAAATATAGGGTTGTCACATTTAGCCAGTATGCTTAGCTTATAGAGGAGTACGCCCCGCGTACTCATCAGTTATGGGCTTCGTGTGTTTTGGGCCTCAGGTTGGGTCAAGCAATGCAGTTTTGGTCTTTGGGCCTTAGTAATCCATTAGAAGTCAGATAATTTCTGCCATGAAAATGTTTGGGCTTAGGTTAAGGCCCACTAGTGGGATTGGGCCCAATTTAGAAAATTGGGCCATTTGTGGGCCACTAGTGGGCTTGGAATGCCTACCTAGTGTTGGGCCATTTTAGAGCATGGTTTCGGCCTTAGATATCGACCAAGTTGGACTAGAGGTTAAAATGGTTATTTTACCCTAAGAAGGATTATTGGTTTGGGCTAATTGTTCTTTTGGGTAGTGGTAGCTCAGGAGCCGAGGGAGCAACAATTCGAGGAATTTCCACTTAACAACCAGCAAAGTAACAGCAGGACTTCAGTGCAAATTGAGTCTCCCCACTGTGTGCATGGGTCTAAGGCCACAATGCCGGCCCATTATGTTTGTGTACAGTAGGAAGACCCGGGGGTTAGCCCTAGGCATTGTATGTTACATGTTCCAGATCACGATCAGATGTTGGATGAGGCCCGAGGAATGTTAGCATGCTAGAGGTCTTGGTGATTCTTGCATGTGTCGGTACGATAGGTTATGGACCAACGTCCGATGTCGGGGCAAGCTCGAAGTATGTTTATATGGTAGTATGTTCCGGACTGTGAAACCCCAAAACCATGAACGGAGGAAATGTTCTGGGGCGGAGGACGTCATGTACAATATCACAGGAATGAATAGTAGTAAACAAGCAACAACAACAGCCATTGCATTAATAATATAATTTCATACATGTGTGTTTTGTCAAGTTATATAAACACCAAAATATACATATCAAAATAAAAGATGAGTCTTGAATGAACATCATCTTCTCAAAAGCCTGGCACCTGTACCTGTCTATTGGTGACCTGAGAATACAAGTTATTTTGAAAGCGAGCATCAACTTAAAGTTAGTGAGATCATAAGTATATTAATGTCTGTGTTTGTATGAAAGCATTTGTAAGATGTTTTGTAAGATGTTTTGTACAATGTTTTGTAAAATGTTTGAACTCTCCTTGAAAACCCTATATTTCCTACTAATGGTAGCATTCTATCAAGGCATCTAGTGTCTGTGTGTATGTCTCTTGTAAGAGTGTGTGTTTTCCCAATTCTGACTATCATTAACCAAAAATATAGTTTTTACATTACTGTGCATCGTGGGAATATTCATGAAGTGAATGTAATGGGAAAATATCATAGTACCGTAGTATTTGTAATAAGTGACTACCGCTGTACTAACTACCTTAAAAACAAAAGGTGTTCAAAGTAACATGTGATCGACCTGTATCCTGCTACCGACTCTAGTAAAACGATGATGTAAGACGCCGTAAGAACTGACATTTGGCACCCATAGACTTGCAAGTCCCACTGTAGCAAGCAACAAGGTGTAGGATAGTCAATCCAGTATAGATCTATACGCAAACTCATACGCTCCCCAATTAAGGAGATTTGGGATACAAAAACGGTCATGGCAGGAAGTGCCATGACCCGTCTAATAGTTCACATAACTGCATCATTGTACATGTAATGAATGTGCTAACTGAAAAGTGTACTCTTTCTCTGTCTAGCCTGTATGTACTGAAATGTTCTATGTGTGCTAGCTATAATGTATGTTCTCTCTTTATCTAGCATGTATAGTAATGTACTGACTCGTGAATGAACTGACTCATTGTATGTTTCATTGTTCTAGTAATAGTATTAGTATCCTCCTTTGCTACCCCTATGGTAGCTTACTAGTAATGTAACTGGTACGTACAAACATGGAAGTATACCCTTGCTACCCAACGGTATTGAATGGACTGGAAGAACCTTTATGTCTACATATGTATACATAATATGTAACTAATATTTAGACGAACTTCGGACGGATAACTGATGCCCTATAACCACATCCCAACGAGGAAAAGAAGATAAAGTGAGCTGGCCTTCCGAAGCCCTTTAAACATTACTTATATAACCATACATACATAGTCATGCATTTTATAATAAGTATAAAAGAGTTTAAGTTATATTATTTGATAAGCAAAAGAGTTTGTAAAACAGTTTGAAGCAAAACAGTTTGATAAATAGTTTGAACAGTAAGAAAACCACTGGTTTTGTAATTATTAATCACATGTGATTGATGTAATAACTATAAGTATTTTACTTGTATCCCCCCCCCCCCCCCGATAAAAGCATTTAAAAACATTTAAACCATTGATTAAGGGGTATGAACTCAACTGTAGTGAGTGGTATGGATGAACTGAAGATGTAGGATTGCTAGGTGTGAAGTGAAGTCATGAACACACTCTATGATCCTAGTTAACATATAATATCACATATATGTATCCAATTAGTATTTAAACAACTAATAAACAAATTCAAGACACCCTAGTACATGCTAAACACCTTATACAAGTGTTATAAGTCTCAAGGATTGCTTCTAAGTGTTGTAGGGAAGGGCTAGTGTGTTTGGGGTCCAAGAAAAACTCTATTAGGGTGTTTACGGTTTTGTGGTCACTAACAAAAGGCTTTACGGTCGTAAACCCTAGGGTTTACGGTTGTCAGCTCACCCACTTGTTGACAATTTGATGTTTGAATCCTTATGAGTCCCTAGAAGCTTTTCTACTTGATGTATGTGACCATGGAAGGTACTATGGCACCATTTCACTCCTAATTGGATTTTACGGTCCCTAAACCATTTTCCTTTGGGTTAACTACCGTAAACCCATAAGGTTTATGGTATTTGGGGCTTTTCAAGTCCTTAGCTCATCAAGGTAATAGTCTAGATTGGATTCTAGGCATAAGGAATAAATATGGGACATTTATACACCCTTTGGGGTGTTTACGGTTTTGGGAGATCCTTAAACCGTAAACACATATAAATGAGTGTTTTCTTGTGCTTTTTGTGTGATAAACAGATCAAGGAAGGATCCAGACTTGTTACAAAGGCTTGTGAAGTACCTAGGCACCCTTTGGCACCATAACTTGGTGTTTACGGTTCAAGAACTTCTTGAACCGTGAACACCTGGTTCTTGGTGTTTTTGGGTGATTTCCTTGATGTAAAGATGTATAGTAATATTTATAAGACTGTAGGATAGAAGTACTTACTTTGTGGAAGCTTGAATGGAGCTAAAAGTCCAAGAACACTAGTGTATGTTCTTGGTGTTCTTGGTAAAAAGGAAGAATCAACCTTTTTGGAATGATTTCACGGTTAGAAGTGTGTTAAAACACTAGATCTAAGCGTATAATCACTTAAGGAAGCTAGAAACACTTACTAGATTGAAGATCTTGAAAATCTTGTTGGATGATACTTGAGAGAGAATGGGTTTTGGATCTTGAGAAGTTTTGGAAAAGGTGTAAACAATGACAAGATCTTATATATATACTGTCAGATTTAGGGTTTTTGTTAGAAAATTTTTATTCAAGCAACAAAATCTAATTTCTTAGAGTTTTGGAATAACTGCATTGCACAATAAGCCTAGTGCATCCTCTCTCTTGTTATCACTAATGTGTGAAATCCTGAAATACTCAAACTTACTCTAAAAAGTCTGAAAATTGACAGCAACTGTTCTGACTTCTATTGACTTGATATGTTTGTACAGAATAGAAATTCTAGGTTGTCACACGGACTGGGGTCCTATGCTGGGGCAAGGCTGAGGAAGATTTATATGTGCATGTTAAAAATATACTTGTTGTCTTTGTGATACCTGTATGTGCCTGGTAGGGAGGTGAGTGTGGGCGTGCTCCCATATCTCACCACTAGCTAAGTATGGATGGGGTTCCATATCTCAATATTAGCAGAGTAGAGGCGAGGCCCATCATAGGAGAGAAGTGTGTATGGGCGGGGGCCCGTATCTCATTACCAGCAGGAGTGTGGATGGGGTTTTATAACTCATTAGTAGCACACCAGGGGAGGGGCCCAAGTTAGGCGAGGAGTTAGATCACGAGTAATAGCAGAGTATGTTCATTATAAATTAGTATGTTATATCATTGTTTATGTATAGTGGGAGAGGCCCAGAGACAGGCGGGGCCTAAGAGAGACATAATTGTATACCAAGCGAGGCTTGATGCCAGGTGGGGCCTGATGCCGAATGCATTCCATGTCAGGCGGGGCCCGAGGTAGCGGGCTAGGCCCAATGTTTGCAGTATGTGATTACGTGTATGGTATATGCTCATTTGGGGAGACCTACTAAGCCTCGTGCTTATGGTTTTAAGTTTTGGTTTTAGGTACTCCTAGTTTCAAAGAGAAGAGCTCGTGATGACTGCATTCCACACACTAAGATGTTTTAGCCTGGGGTGTTTACTATGATGTTTTGAAACTCTGATAACATTGTTTGACATATTATAACTTATGTTTTGAGGAAATGGGTTGTTAACTGTGGTTTTACTATTAAATTAAAATGAAATTTTTGGTCATGATTTTTGGGATGTTACAAAAACAATAGATCTAAAACAATAACCAAGCAAGGTATAAACTTTAACCTCTATATGACCGAAAAGAGTGGGGAGATTCTAGATCTAGGTATTCTCTCATAGCTATGCACCTTCAACTTTAAGGATCCTCTAAATGTGTGCACAATACCAGCTCTTAAGGCATTCCACAAGCTCAGACACTCTCAAGGATGATGATTGTCACACCCCCAAATCAAGGATGGCGGAAACGTCCGGGGGTGGAGGACTTCATGTGTAGTATCACAACCACGAGTATAATAGTGCTCAAAATAAAAACAACCAACATAAATATAATTGAAAAAGTTACACCATAGTATGAGTTTACATGTTTCAAGAACAATTACATTATTTTGACAAAAATGAAATGTTTAATGCCTTAGCGTTCCATCCTCAAAAGCCGTTTATTTCCTGTTTTACTGCTTCCCTGAGAATACAAGTAATTTTCAAAAAGTGTCAACAATTAAGTTGGTGAGTTCATAAGAGTTTTATTTGATAAAGATGTCATTTTCCTTGTAAAAGCAAATGAATATGATTCCAGAAAATCCAATATTTTCTTTATAAAATGTGTAATGAAAGCTCCTACGTTATGCAATAAGGTACCCTAGAAATACCCACAGATTTCCTCTATAATCACCCAGTGTATATAAGTTATATAAAATTTAAGTTAAATAAACCGTCGAATATAATGGGTATGCCCTAGGTCCACAACCAAACAAGGAACATGAAGTAAGGCCGGCCCACCAATTCTAAGTCGATCGCAACTAAATTCTTATATAACTCTAATATATACACTTAGCAATTATAGTCGGAAACTAACAAATTCTAGATGAATAGTAGTTCTAATATGATTAAACCTTTTTGTGTAAACCCGGTACTTTGTACCCCGTTTATTTGAAAACCCGATACTTTGTAATGCACCCCTTTAGTATAAACCTGGTACTTTGTAATGTACCCCTTTAGTATAACCCGGTACTTTGTAATGTACCCATTTAGTATAAACCTGATACTTTCTAATGTACCCCTTTTGTATAACCCAAAACTTTATAGTTGTACCCCACTTAATGAATGATCCAGTACTTTATAGTTGTACCCCACTTAATGAATAATCTAACACTTTATAGTTGTACCCCACTTAATGAAAAACCCTTTTTGTGTGAAAACCCGGTACTTTGTAATGTACCCCTTTAGTATAAAAACCTTTTATAATGAGTTCGAAAAGTAAATGAAACATAAACTATACCTATTATAGTTTATCAAAATGTTTGTATTGTATATGCAACCTAACTATACCTATTATAGTTTAACTTAATTGCTTGTGATGTATAATAGACTCAACCATACTCACTATAATTTGTTATAAATATTTGTAGTGGTGGTACTCCTTCGTTTATCATTCACACCTTTAAACTAAAGTAAATAATACTTATTGTCAGTAACACGCATTCAAATAATACTACACACCTTGCTCAGCAAGTTACAAGGTGTAAATAGGATTGTTAACTATTTTATAGTTGTTAACTTTTGTGTCCATGCTATTGGAAAATTTATAGAAAAATCATCAGAGGTCGAAATTCAGATCTGTAAACTCTGAGGGATTAGAAAAAAAGTTGAAGAAAACATGGAAATGTAGGGGTATGAACTCACCTTGAGTGATTTCAGTAGATGGATGATGAAGAAAAAAAGTTTCCAAGTCAAGAACACTTGGGAGATGCTTGAAGATTTGAAGGTTCTATGAACAAATATGATGATATTTGTGTAAGCAATCCATAATTTGGAGGAGGGATAGTAGAATATTTAAGTGTAGGAGGAAGATACTTAGCAAATGTGGAGGAAAAACCCAAGACCAGCCTTTGAATCTCAAATTTTAGAGAGAGAAACTGAGAGAGAAATGGGTTTGATTCTTCTTGAAAAAGAGTGAATTATGTGGGAAGTGAAGTGCAGATTTCGAATCCTTTAATCTAATGATGTGCTGGTGAAATAGTGTGAAAGGACAACTAATTGAGTATGTATGGAGGAATAGTGATTGAGCATGGCCCTGGAGTGGGTGAGGTGGGTTGCTTGTGTCATAACTCAAAGGTAAAGTCAACACTCCACCTAAAAATCTCACCCACTAGGTTTTTATTCTTAATTAACGATTTCCCTAAAAATGTGCTTAAATTATGAATATATAGGGTCTATTATGTCAAAAGACGAGTTTGGGTGGAAATCCCGCGTTAAAATCATGAAAAACGGGCTTTAAATTGAGTTGGGGTCGAAAACCGAGTGAAAATTGCGTTCCAGCGAGGCCTCTCGGATTGGACCGAAGTTCGGTCCCCCAGCAGCAAGGACCGAAGGCGAACTATCAGGCAAGGGAGTGAAAGCAAAATAGGCCAAAAGGCGGTTCGGTGCGAAGGGACCTTCGGGTTCGGTTCAGCAGGAGCTTCGGGTTCGGTCTATGTGAGGCTCAGTCCCTTAAGCAGCTTCGGTATCATACAGGTTTGGTCCTGCTAGTTTGGTTCTTAAGGTTGTTCGGTCCAGGAGGCTTCTTAGGGTTTCGCCTCTAAGAGGTTCGACTCTAAGAGGGTTCGTCCTTAAATGGCTGTTTTTCAAATAAACTTCCCGTTCTGCGCGGTTTTTGACTAAGTTATGGGTCGGGATGCCCCAATTGATTTTTAAAAAGTTAAGGGAGGTTATGAGAGAGATTTGGGAGAGATTCACATACTTGGAGAGATTTGGGGGACATTTGAGATGGAGAGAGATAGAGCGAGAGAGATCGAGAGGGACTTTGTTTGTGGCCTTTGTGAATGTTTAACATTATAAGACGAGGTTTGTAAACCTCGTTAAGCCATGTTTAAGAGTCTTGCACAACCTCGAAGGGTATGCATTAGTGTTTTATCGTTTTGTTACCTCACCTACCCCGTTTAGCGTTTAAGAATTTCAATCATACGAAATTTCCAGGTGATAACTTCTTATTAAAATAACGAGTTGTACCGTAGCTAACATATTCTAAACCCTAATATACTTGGGTTAACAGAGGTGTCTGGTTTGATTTGTTGACTTTATTTGATTTTGACTTGACTGGAAATTGAGGGTTGTCACACCATCCCCCTGTTAGAAGGAATTTCGTCCCAAAATTAACGTTTTGACTGGGACTTCAAGAATTTGGGAAAAAAATGGGGGGTATTTTTCGTAATATATGAGATTGATATGGTAAGGACCATGTTAACTTATGTTTACACAAGTCACAAAAAGCTCACCAGTAAAAATCCTGAGTTTTTATATAAGCGATACGACTTCTTTGTGTTTTCTCGTGTTCTCTAGATCCATTCTTAATAAATCCTAAATTGACACTAGTCTTAGTAAGGATTTAAAACCTACATGTGGTGGTTAGAAGCACGTATCATTATTCACGGGGTGGTTCCGGGGGAGTTTCTCCTGCGGTGATCATAAGCACCCTTCCACCATCATCAGCATTTCTTGATCTTGGGCAGTCCCTTTTAAGGTGTCCCGTTTCGCCGCAATTGTAGCAGGTTGGGCTTACTCCAATGTCGGGGACCTAACTGATGGGTTATATCGGTGCTCTACAGAAACGGATAGTGTGCCCCTTCATGTTGCAATTCTTGCAATGCATCTCCCGACAAACCCCAATATGATGGAAGTTACACTTGTTGCATTTCGGAAAGTTTCCAGCGTATCGATCAATGGGTGCTGGAGTGGCATGAGCTGTGGCAGCATGAACAACAACAGTACGTTACTTCTTGGTAGAGTCCTAGGCTGGTTGGTCCTTCTTATTGTTCTAGAACTTCCTTTTGTTTCTTCTCCCTCCGTCTTGCTCAGGGGTGGTTGTTACCGTGTCGTGGCTGGCCATATGGTTGATGAATTGTTGTTCCAACTCCTTGGCACTGTCAAAGGTAGTTGGTCTTGAGGCCAACACGCTATTTAGAATTTGAGAAGACAATCCCCAAAGGTATCGTTCCACCTTTTTGTCTTAGGGGTTGACCATAGCGGGACACATGAGTGCTAGATCACAGAATTGGGCGGTATAAGTTGCAAGGTCAGAGTCTGTCATCTTGAGGTTCCACTGTTCTTTCTCCAGCTTTTGCACTTCGCCCCTTGGGCAATACTCTTTCAGCATCATTTCCTTCAAATCCTCCCAGCTCATCGAGTTAGCCACTGTAAGCGTCAGTGACTTAATGTGGCCGTTCCACCAAGTAAGGGCCCGGCCGGAGAAAGTACAAGGTGCAAATTTGACCTTGCCTGCTTTGGGGCTTTCACAAATTTCGAAGACCAATACGATCTTTTCGAACCATTGCGTCAATGTGATGACTCCCCCGCTTCCATTGAAAGAATCGGGTTTGCCACTAGTAAAACCCTTGTACGAACATTCCTTTGTATGTCCCGTACTGTCCCCATGGTTGGAGTTTGTGGCATCATATGCAGCACCACCGGTACCATTCGTACCAATTTGCGACATTGCGGCAGCTACGACTGCGGTTACAGAAGCTTGGAACATTGTGGGATCAAACTGCGGAGGTGGTGGCGGAGGTGGTGGTGGTGCTACGCTGCTGGAAGGTTTGGACTTTTTCTTTGGCGGCATTGTTTTGTCATAAGTATGTAAAGACGAACAGATGGTAAGTCTCCAATAGCAGTGACAAGTTGGATGTTATTGAACTATATTTTTTTGTATGATGTCCCGACTCAAGGGTATTTTGAGAGAAATTCATAATGAAAGTCCATATAGATAACTTATGGATTTAGTGGTAGTGACTCGAATGTAATCTTGTGATTTGTTCCATACCTGGTTCCCTCCTAAGATCACTTGACATATACCAGTCGTGTATAATTAAGGTCCAATAGGCTGTTGAACTTAATGAGTATGCCCTAGGCCCACAACCAAACAAGGAACAGGACCCATGGCGGACTCACCATTTCTAAATCGATCGTCTCTTAATTACACCTAACCTTGAGGTATACATTAGGAATTCTTAGAGTTACCATAAGCAAATCGTTGGTAATACCAAGTTATGAAATATTTGGAAAACTCCCAATGAAATAAAATGTATGTTAATTTCTTTGATATAATCTAGTACATAATGTTTTGGAAAGTTGGACCTTATAGAAGGACCACATTACATTATGATATGGAAAATTTCAACAGTGACACGACCCCTTGATCGGCGTAGTCTCTAAATTTGAAGGGTCGAATTCATGCATGTGAGGGGTAGTGCTTAAACGTATTCTAGTAGTTTGAGTCTTTATCGATTTGTCTGTAATGTACACACTACTCACGGTGGGTGATGTTTTGTGGGCCATAGAATGAAGACATGAAATTCTGCATTGACCTAATCTCTGCCCTGGCATCTGTCATTTCATGTTCTGCTTTTATCACGCGTTTTCTCTACCGATGTTTGACTTTCCTGATACTCTCTAATCTCGGATTGAGTTGCAGTCACTCCCCTTTGAAGGTTTTGATGTGGTTTCTGATCTGTTCTTGGCCTCCATCCAGGTGACGAAGGCGAATTGTGATGATCTTGGTGGTAGCACCAACCTCCATGATTCGGCTGGCCGATGCTCGCGTTTGCACCCTCTAGTGAGTGATGTGGCGTACTATGACAAGGAGAGCCATGTCTACAAATCCTCCTCTGTTGAGGTCATAAAAGCCTCATTCATGCCGTACGGAGGGTGTCGATCTTGTTCCTAACTCTCTCTCTGTAAATCTACGGCTCATCGAGGTGTCTGGCCATGGAAGTCTCGTCAGGCTCTTCCTCTATTATTTCTTCAGTATCCTCTACGAGATTCTCTCCGTTTCCAACCACCATTTTCCTGGTTAAGAGGAATAGGGCCTCCTGGTAGTTGAGTTTCTCCCATGTTGTTTGTGCGACAATAGGGGTAGAAGAGATAATTAATAGACGTCTAATCCTACAATTACTTATAGGGGTGGTCCTTATTAGTCACTTCTATAATCACATAGTGCACACCAAATATACATAATCTGAGATAAAATAGACCTTCGAATAAATGACTACTCTAAATCCACAACCAAACAAGGAACAGGAAGTAGAGCAACAGTAATAGATTCTGAGTTTGTAATATCTTTAATTGTATATAACCTTAGCGTATGCACTCAATCATTATAGACCTACTTAACAGGGATCTTTAGTTTTCACATAAGTTGGTTATATTATCACAAAATACTCCTATAGTATTTTAATGTTCGTCTTATGTGCTTTAGACTTGTTGCAGCACGACAACCATTCCCAAGCAGATGCTAATCACTTCTAGGATAGACATAGTTGATCAGGCTATGTCATTCCCAGACCTGACCATACATCCCCAAGACTACTTGTGTCGTTCAACAATCTCCACTTTTGTTCTGTTCTAGCAGGATACCGACCTTACTATGTATGCATGCATGTACTCATTCATTTAATCAAAAAACTATTTCAATTCTAAAAGTATAGTTATTTGAAAAACGTTTAATCAGAGACTTTTAGTCCCAATGCATTTATAATTTGTATATCTTATGTGGTTCGATATACTTAGTTCACTATAAACAATACTCTGATACCAATCTGTCACACCCCCAAACCAAGGAGGATGGAAACGTCCGGGGTGGAGGACTTCATGTGTAGTATCATAACAACGAGTATAATAGTGCTCAAAGTGAAAACAACCACCATAAATATAATTGAAAAAGTTACAACATATTATGAGTTTACATGTTTCTAAATCAATTACATTATGTTGACAAAATGAAAGGTTTAACGCCTTAGCATTCCATGCTGAAAAGCCGTTGATTTCTTGTTTTACTGATTCCCTGAGAATACAAGTAGTTTTGAAAAAGTGTCAACAATTAAGTTGGTGAGCTCATTAGAGTTTTATCTGATAAAGATGTCATTTTCCTTGTAAAAGCAAATGAATATGATTCCAAAAAATCCTATATTTTCTTTATAAAATGTGTAATGAAAGCTACTATGTTATGCAATAATGTACCCTAGAAAAACCCATATATTTCCTCTATAATCACCCATTGTATATAAGTTATATAAAATTTAACTTAAATAAACCCTCGAATATAATGGGTCTGCCCTAGGTCCACAACCAAACGAGGAACTGGAAGTAAGGCGAGCCCACCAATTCTAATTCGATTGCAACTAAATTCTTACATAACTCTAACATATACACTTAGCAATTATAGTCAGAAACTAACAAATTCTAGATGAATAGTAGTTCTAATATCATAAAACCATTTTGTGTAAACCCAGTACTTTGTATTTGTACCATGTTTATTTGAAAACTCGGTACTTTGTAATGCACCCCATTAGTATAAACCTGGTACTTTCTAACGTACCCCTTTAGTATAACCCGATACTTTGTAATGTACCCCTTTTGTATAAACCCGGTACTTTGTAATGTACCCCTTTTGTATAACCCGACACTTTATAGTTGTACCCGACTTAATGAATAACCCAACACTTTATACTTGTACCCCAGTTAATGAAAAACCCTTTTTGTGTGAAAACCCGGTACTTTGTAATGTACCCCTTTAGTATAAACCCAGTACTTTGTAATGTACCCCTTTAGTATAAAAACCTTTTGTAATGATTTCTAAAAGTAAATGAAACATAAACTATACCTATTATAGTTTACCAAAATGTTTGAATTGTATATGCAACCTAACTATACCTATTATAGTTTAGCTTAATTGCTTGTGATGTATAATAGACTTAAGCATACTCACTATAATTTTTTATCAATATTTGTAATGGTGGTACTCCTTTGTTTATGATTCATACCTTTAAACTAAGGTAAATAATATCTACTATCAGTAAAATGCATTCAAATAATACTACACACCTTGCTCAGCAAGGTACAAGGTGTAAATAGGATTGTTAACTATTTTATAGTTTTTAACATTTCTGGCCCAGCTATTGGAAAATTTATAGAAAAATCATAAGAGGTCGAAATTTCGATCCGTAAACTTTGAGGCCTTAGAAAATGTGTCTACTTTATTTATAATTTTTATCATGAATTTTAGTGGCCTTTAACTTGTGTAAAAATGTCCTACTTCACAAGTCAAAGTGGTTTCTGAAATGATAGGCTGTTTTGTAAAAGTAGCCATAAATTGTAGAAAAATCGTATGGAGATGTGCAAGTAGTCATTTTAAAGTTATTAACCTGAACTATTTGCATATTAAACAATTTTGGAAAATAAAAAGTTTAAAAAGGTCAAAAGAGTCTGTGAATGGGACTCAACTTTCCTGTTGAAAGCTGATGATAGAGTTTAAGTTATATTATGGTGGTTTAACTTATATCCCCCCCCCCCCAAAAAAAAAAAAATTGAAAAAGAACATTGAAATTTAGGGTTATGAACTCACCTTGAGTGATTTCAGTAGATGGATGATGAAGAAAAAAAGTTTCCAAGTCAAGAACACTTGGGAGATGCTTGAAGATTTGAAGGTTCTATGAACAAATATGATGATATTTGTGTAAGCAATCCATAATTTGGAGGAGGGATAGTAGAATATTTAAGTGTAGGAGGAAGATACTTAGCAAATGTGGAGGAAAAACCCAAGACCAGCCTTTGAATCTCAAATTTTAGAGAGAGAAACTGAGAGAGAAATGGGTTTGATTCTTCTTGAAAAAGAGTGAATTATGTGGGAAGTGAAGTGCATATTTCCAGTCCTTTAATCTAATTATGTGCTGGTGAAATAGTGTGAAAGGACAACTAATTGAGTATGTATGGAGGAATAGTGATTGAGCATGGCCCTGGAGTGGGTGTGGTGGGTTGCTTGTGTCATAACTCAAAGGTAAAGTCAACACTCCACCTAAAAATCTCACCCACTAGGTTTTTATTCTTAATTAACGATTTCCCTAAAAATGTGCTTAAATTATGAATATATAGGGTCTATTATGTCAAAAGACGAGTTTGGGTGGAAATCCCGCGTTAAAATCATGAAAAACGGGCTTTAAATTGAGTTGGGGTCGAAAACCGAGTGAAAATTGCGTTCCAGCGAGGCCTCTCGGATTGGACCGAAGTTCGGTCCCCCAGCAGCAAGGACCGAAGGCGAACTGTCAGGCAAGGGAGTGAAAGTGAAAGAGGCCGAAAGGCGGTTCGGTCCGAAGGGACCTTCGGGCTCGGTTCAGCAGGAGCTTCAGGTTCGGTCTATG
This sequence comes from Lactuca serriola, assembly GCF_051521515.1. Classification (NCBI taxonomy): domain Eukaryota; kingdom Viridiplantae; phylum Streptophyta; class Magnoliopsida; order Asterales; family Asteraceae; genus Lactuca; species Lactuca serriola. Next base: position 239,164,573 of record NC_136410.1, read on the forward strand.
CGCGGCTCAGTCCCTTAAGCAGCTTCGGTATCATACAAGTTCAGTCCTGCTAGTTCGGTTCTTCAGGCTGTTTGGTCTAGGAGGCTTCTTAGGGTTTCCCCTTTAAAAGGTTCGGCTCTAAGATGGTTCGGCCTTAGATGGCTGTTTTTCAAATAAACTTCCCGTTTTGCACGGTTTCTGACTAAGTTATGGGTCGGGATGTCCCAATTCATTTTTAAAAAGTTAAGGGAGGTTATGAGAGAGATTTGGGAGAGATTTCACATACTTTGAGAGATTTAGGAGTGATTTGAGATAGGGAGAGATAGAGCGAGAGAGATCGAGAGGGACTTTTTTTGTGGCCTTTATGAATGTTTAAGTTCATAAGACGAGGTTTGTAAACCCCGTTAAGCTATGTTTAAGACTCTTACACACCCCCGAAGGGTATGCATTAGTGTTTTACTGTTTTGTTGCTTCAGTTACCCCGTTTAGGGTTTAAGAGTTTCGATCATACGAACTTTCCAGGTGATAACTTCTTATTAAAATAGTGAGTTGTATCGTAGCTAACATATTGTAAACCCTAATATACCAGGGTTAATGGAGTTGACCGGTTTGACTTGTTGACTTTATTTGACTTTGACTTGACCGGAAATTGACGATTGTCACAATAATACACTCTTTTAGGGTTTTCTGGACAAAGGAGGAAGGTAAGGAGGCCAGCCAAGAGACCTAAGGCCTTTAAATAGGGTGCAACACCATAAAAATTAGGGTTTCCTTTCCAGCCGCCAACTCGTTGAGTTGAGGTACCCCAACTTGTCGAGTTGTTCCATTAATTCTCACGGACAAAATCCACTTAACACCTCAAGTTGAAGCCTTCAACTTGCCGAGTTTAACCGGAAAATTCAACAATTTATAAAATAAATTCATACCAGAACTAAGATTTATAGGTTGGCTCAACATTTTTTAGACCTGAGTCATAGATCAGAGTCGGTAATGGAGATCACCCAAATATTTACTGAGAGAGCTATGTTTTTCCCTAAGTTTGCCTCAGAGTAGTCTTAGATGACCCGTTATCTGAGCATGCTCAAGAAGGATATCAGGCAGTTTGTTTCTACTCAGTGGTGTAATTCTTTGCTGGAATTGCAGGAGGGTGCCAGGCACAATCGCAAAGGAAGGCCCCGACATAATCATAGTCATCTCTGAAGTGGTTCAAATTCGTTGGTTCTTGGTCTGGAGGTCAGTGAGGCCACACGTATGGGAAGTGTGGAAAGGTTCATTTCGGAGCATGTCGATCTAGTAGTGTGTGCTCCAAATGTGGCAAGGAGAGGCATTGTGCGAGGGACTCCCGCCAGTCAGACCCGGTTCAGAGTATGAGGATTTGTTATCATTTTGATAAGGTTTCCCTTGTGAAGGTCAATTATCCGTTGCTCACCGCCAAGCCGGCGCAGGCCCCCATGCCAGCTACTTTGAGGATCAGTAATGGGAGTCAGAGCCCCGAGGGCTCAAGGTCTCGCTTTCCAGCTTACTGTCGTGGAGTTTAGGGCAGCACCAAATGTTGTGACTTGTATGTTTCTATCCCTTATCTTATTCATTATGTTTGTTTTATGCTCATATATTTTTACCTCGGTTAGGTACATTCTTAGTGAATTCCTTGCCTCCTGTTGTATTGTTTCACTTCTTTGGTTTATCAGGGTTGCGTTCTGAAGATATTCGGGGTATCCTTTCCGATGGATTTGATTCCTATTCCCATGGGGGATGTTCGTGTGGTTGTGGGTATGGATTGGTTGAGCCGTTTCGATGTCATGATCGACTGCGAGGGTCAGCATGTCATAGTTCGAACCCCAAGTAGGGATGAACTGGTTGTTTATGGAGAGGGCACCAGGATGGGTTCAGGGTTTTTTTCGGAAGCCAGGGCTCGATAGTATATTCAACACGGGTGTGCTGGTTATTTATCTTATGTAGTGGAAATGAAGGTTGGGGATCAGGTGTCGGTTTTGATGTTCTAGTTGTTAGGGAGTTCGCTGATGTATTTCCAGAGGAGTTACCCGGTGTCCCTCCTGTGAGGCAGGTCGATTTCAGGATTAACCTAGTGCTAGGTGCGACCCAGATTTCCAGGGCGCCATACCGATTGGCACTGCCTGATATGCAGGAACTGTCATCTCTGTTGCAAGGTTCACACCGGATGTGTATGGATTACTGGGAGTTGAATAAGTTAACAGTGACGAACTGTTATCCCCTTCTGTGGATCGATGATCTCTTTGATCAGTTGTAGGGAGCATCTGGGCTCTCCAAGATAGATCTGAGGTCTAGGTACCATCAGCTCAGTGTGAGGGAGGAGGACGTCGAGAAGACCGTGTTCCAGACTCGTTATAGGCATTACGAGTTCGTGGCGATGCCATTTGGGCTCACCAATGCACCTGCAATATTTATGGATTTGATGAATCGGGTATGCAGGTCGATGCTCGATTATTCGGTTATCGTGTTAATTGATGATATCTTGGTAGTTTCCAAGACCCGGGAGTCGCATGAGGAGCATCTTCACGAGATATTGGGGGTTTTGAGGCGAGAACGGCTTTTTTCTAAGTTCTCAAAATGCAACTTTTAGTTGGTAGAACTTCAGTTCCTTGGACACCATGTTAACCAGGATGAGATTTTGGTCGATCCGGCCAAAATCGAGGTGGTGATGCAGTGGGAGGTTCCGAAATCTCTGTCGGATATCAGGAGTTTCTAGGTTTTAGCAGGGTACTACCAGAGATTTAATAAGTATTTCTCCTAGATTGCAGTACCCCTCACTTGTTTGACGAGGAAGGGGGTAAATTTCTGGTGGGGCCCTGAGTAGTAGTCAGCATTTGAGACCCTTCGGCAGAGACTTTGCGGGGCCCCAGGTTTAACCTTCCCTGAGGGAATCGATTTTGGTTTTCTGTGATGCGTTAATCATCGGGTTAGTGCAGTTCTCATGTACATAGGATGAGTGATAGCTTATGCTTCGTGGCAGCTGAAGCTGCATGAGACGAGATATCCCACGCATGATATTGAGTTGGGGGTGATGGTTTTCTCCCTCAAGAGTTGAAGGAATTACCTTTATGGGGTCCGCTGTACCATATATACGGCTCATAAAAGTTTGAGGTACATTATGGATCAGCTAAACCTAAACATGAGGCAACACAGGTGGTTGGACGTACTTAAGGATTATGACTATGAGATCCTTTACCATATGGGTAAAGAAAATGTGGTGGCGGATGCCATGAGCTGCAATTCGGCTGGATCTGTTGTTCCGGTGTTATGTATGAGAAGATCTGTGGATTCTCCGCTTGTGGGGTTGATTAGGGAGGCTCCGACTGAGGGGGTGCATGAAGAAAATTAGAAGATTAAGAGGATCAGGGGTAAGAGCACCAGTTTTGTTCCGAATAGTCATTGTTTGTTGACTCGTTGCTTTCGGGTATGGGTTCCTATGTCTGGTAGGGTCAGACAAATTATGTTAGAGAAGGCGCATAAGTGTTGTTTTTCTATCCATCTGGGGGCCACCAAGATGTATCAGGATATGATGTTGAGTTATTGGTGGCCATGCATGAAGAGGGAGATCGCCTGGTACGTCGAGAGGTGCTTGACCTGTAGGATGGCTATGGTCGAGCATCAGAGGCCGCATGGAAAGCTGCAGCCTCTGGTAGTTCCCATGTGGAAATGGGAGATAATTTCAATGGACTTCATCACCAATTTTCCAAAGACGGCAAAGGGTTTTGTTGCCATTTGGGTTGGCAAGGTTGCTTATAGATTGGATCTTCCAGAGGAGCTCAGTTAGATTATAGCACTTGTCATGTTTCGCAGCTACAAAAGTGTGTATTGGACGAGGACGTAGTGGTATCATTGGATGATATTCAGGTTGATGAGTGCCTGAAATATGTCGATAGGTCGGTAGCTATTCTGGAGAGGAAGGTGAAGACTTTGCGTAACAAGTAAATACCTTTGGTAAAGGTACGATGGTAGTACCAAAGGGGCTATGAGTCGACTTAGGAGCTGGAGGCTGGGATGAAGGAGCATTATTCGGATTCGTTCTTCGCAACAAACTTCGAGGACGAAGCCTAGTCTAAGTGGGGGAGAGTTTTAATATCCCGATTTCCAGGTATGAGATTTATTCTTTAAAAATCAAGTTTCCCTTGGAACTCGGTGAGTTCATGGTCTCAACTCGGCGTGTTGAAACGCTTTTGGGCCACACATCTTTTGGACCAACTCGTCGAGTTGGATAGGAGAACTCGAATTATTGGTGATGGGTGAGAAACCCTAAATTTTAGGGTTTTTCACCCTATATAACCTCCTTAAGTCCTTAAGGCCGATCTTTTATTAGCCTCCAAACTCTCATATTGGCCTTTGTGAACCCTAATCATCTTTCCCTCTCATATTATGAGCTAGTGAGTCATTTTGGAGCAAAAAAGGGTTGGGTTTTATGTACTATAACACTCCTATGGTGCACATACAACCCTAATTCCTTGGACCTAACTTTTCTCTAATTATATATGCAACTTCATATTATCCAATGCATATTCCCTAGCTAGCATGCAATAGGAGATATACAACATAAAAAACTAGTTAGATGATTACCTCTTTTATATATCTTGTAGAAATTGGCCTTTCAAGAGCTTAGCACCTCAAGTGTGATGCCTCACAAACACCAAAATCAAGAGGAGGACTTGGAGAGAGATGTTATTAAGCTCTAAATTTGGCTAGGGTTTCATCTATCATCACAAGTTCCGATTTTGGGAGTCTAGGGGTTACTTTTATAGTGTGGAATTCCTAGGGTCTAACTTGTAAACCCTAATTCACTTCCTCGAGCCCTTAATCTAATAATCCATATGATAATCCCTTTAGATTAACTCTTCATGGACTCTCACGTAGATTTAGTCCATTCCTAATCAACATGGATCATTAGCCCAAACTATATGTATTACTGATTGACTTAATTAGTCCCCGTTAATTTAGTCACTTTCTTTTGATCACTAAATTAATTCCAAATTAATTCTTGATCAATACAAATTAAATAATATGATTTCTCAATTAATATATTATTCTTATAATAAGTTAATAAATCACAAATAACCTCTTTCTCAAAAATCCTTCCTATCAAATTGATCTGGTGAAGGCAACCCAAAATGGAACATGCTTCTATTGGGTCAAGTACATACCAATTATAGTTATGGGCTTAGACACCTAATCCAACAGTCTCCTACTTGGATAAGTCTAATAACTATAACTGCCAATGTAGCTTCATAATCTAATTAGCAATCGTAGCTCTCAAAAGCCGTTGACAAACTCTGACACGTCCATTAGATAAGGGATCATATATTCCTCCATTCTACAAGATATCATATGAACTGAGACATGGATTATAATCCTTCTCTCTGTTCATGTGTAGCTTCCCAATTTCCGATTTATGACGAGTAACTAATTGAACAAATCAAATCAGTACAGGCTTAGCCAAGCACTTAGGGTGTCATCATTAAATCATCGAGGAGCCCACATATATCGCTTTTATCCCACATTGGGTAAAAGGAACGGATAAACTTCGAATTATATGCTTGCTCAACTTAGTCATCAAATTACCCAGAACAATACTTTTTATAACACCAAGTTACTGGTGCGTTTACATATCACCAATGTGCAACCGACTTGTAAACTGCAACTCATATCTCTCATTTTGAAGAATATAAGATATTATTGTCTCACAATCACTCTTGATAAAATCCATGAAGTGATTCAGATGAGAGTGGGTTTAATCCAATACTCAAACTTTATTACAAGAGTACTCATGATCACTGCAACAAACTTGTGCTATGTCTAAACACTTTAGACAATCTACATTCGGATTCATGAAAGTCTTACCTCATTACTTACTTCCAAAGTATGATTACCTGTGGATGTTTCAATAATCTATATTATTCAGGAAGTAAAACATGCAAAGTGAAACACAAGAATAATTGAATCCAATATGGTTTCAAAACTTTTGAATATAAATAAAACACTTGTTCTTTAATCACCATTTTGATTACACATTATTCATTGTATAATGTTTCGACTGATCAACTTAAATACTTGATTTACAACAATAGTTATCCCATGCTCCAAGCATGTGCACTATGGTCTTCTATGGTCCTACCTTTGTGAAATAAATCAATTGAACACATATCAAATGATGTTCATTTCACAATTTCAAAATCTTTATCACAAGTGTAAGATTCCAAACTATCATGCAATGTACCCTATTGTAATGTCGAGGCACCAAAGACACAGAGACTTTGCCAACAACAATACAAAGCATTGCATTTGAGATTATTACAAGACAATTCCATAGATGTGAAATTTCACATTCAAAGTACATTCCTTTGAACATCCTTCTTTCATAAAAGTTTCTAATTTACACATCGATTCTTCATTTCCATGTCCCATTATGGAAACATTTCCATATTTTCCATATGAAAACTCATTATTAATAGAATCATATCTATTCATGATAATGTCAAAACGGTCCATCCATTACTATACTTGCAACTACCCATAAGCAACCAATCCTCAGCGAACCTTAGATCGTCCTTGACAGTTATTTAACTACTTTAGTCATATCTGGTTCTAGTCCTTTTTCCTTCTTAATGCCCTAGATATCTGGAAAATTAGAACATCTGAATATTATAGAATATGCAATCGATCCTATACCCGGAGCATATGGGATACGATTCCTAATGTCTTACATAAAGACATGATACTTTATCATTGCTATAATATCTCCACATATAGAATTTCCTTATGTTGAATCATTTTAACATAGCATTCATATATGTACATAACTAAATTAAAATTTCAATCTAAGCTTTTAGATTCGAAATGAAGTGTTAGTATCTTCTCCCTATATCTTTCTATAGCAAAACAATATCTAAACTTGCAACTTTGCGAATTTGTAACCTTTGTTTTCTATAAATAGTATTACAACCTTGCAATACTTAGTATACTTGTTGTGCTCCCACTAGCTTAAAAATTACACTATTTCTAGCATAACTATTTTGTTTACTTTAGCACAAAACTTATGTGACCACTAGCCTTGACATGTATACCAAAAACAGCTGGACTTTTAGAAATCAATACTTATTGACTTTCATAACAAAATTCAGCTTTCTGATACAAGATGCTTCAATAAGACTTTATCTAGGCTTCTCAAACTCATACACTTTTCCTTGGATAGCTTATATGTGTGTCTAAACTATTTCGGAACTTACAACAGTAAGTCCTGAATGTTCAGACTTTTTTCCATTTCTCACAATTCGAACTATGAAGAGGGATGTCGTAATCATAATCGAATTTGAGAATGCAATTAACACAACTACTATTTCTGTAAATTTACTTAGTGAAAGCGTTTTCTCACAATCATTTTCATGAAGTGGAGAGAAAACTTATGCCACTTAGACTTTATGGTGTATGTGTTCCTATCCATATAAATTTTTCATTTCCAACCACTATCATAACACAAGGTTTATGACAAATTCAAACTCATATGGACTAAACTTGTTTACCATTAATTTCTTGCCATCTAGTAGCACAAGGGTCCTACCATTACTTCCATGTTGTTGAGCAACTCACCTATACAAATCAATGTACTTTCCATTGATCAAGGTGCTTTGCCTTCTGCATTTAAATGAGAACTCATAGAAATCACATGCATAGTCAAACTAACCTGAATAGAAATAGAAACAAGAATATGTCAACTCAATAGGTTATAAAACTCAAGTCGTGCGCTAGTGATAAACAATAGGTTTATTCTCGATTAGTTCATGAAACTATTCAGGACTATTAAGACTCCCACTAACCTCTTGACACATAAGATTCTTTGTCAAGAACCATTTTTTGACAACTATATATTCAAGAGTTAGTGTGAGACCTTATAAAGACAATACTTCATGTAATTGGTCTTAGTTGATCTTTGTTTTTATCCAAAACATCACAAGTACCAATTTCAAATGTGCAAGAATAAGAATTATCTCTACTCCACATTTCATGAGGCATTATAAACCTACTTAAGCTATGTCACTCAATGTACAATCTTGGAGTATGACTCTAAGACTTGACCTTGGAACGAAGTAAGATTCATCTATTTGATTTAACCATTTCAACAATTCTCGATTCATCTTCTTAGCCATAAAAATGCACTAAGGTGTCCTTAGAGGATCAATTGTGACATGGTTCCGTAATCAAGAGGATGATCATAAAACACGATACTAAAGTACTCTCCTTTCCTTTCAGATTGGAGAAACCTTTTATCTTTTGCCTAATTTCATTCTTCTAATTTGTTCTGATATACTTTGGATCTTCTCATTGTATCAGAATTACACTTAAACTTATAAGCATAACCATATTTATTGAACTGTTAGTAAATCATGATGAATAGCCTTTATCCTTCCTTGTGGTGGATCTAATCAGTTCACATCAATGTGTACTATATCCTTTCATCTTTCACTTGACTTACATACATATGTAAACAAGGAATTAGTCCCAATTTTCCCATGTACCAAGATTTTCATACATAACATGATTCAATTCATATATTTCCAGGTTTCTGTCTAATTGAAACTTGGGCGATGAGAATCTTTCCTTACATAGAAAATTACGATAGTACCACAATTGATATAGCTAAGAATTAAACCATTTTCAAGATTGTTATTAATAGAAAAGTATAAACAACAATTTTCACAAACGCCATTGCAAGGGAACTTAAAATAAGATAAAATCATAATTTTCTTTATTTATAAAATTGCGAAAAACTTGTCCTTACAATGCAATTACAAATGAAAACTATGTTGCTATCTATTCCTAAGAAATTTATCATAACTCTTAAATAGCAGCTCAAAAATCTGATCATCGAACCATGCGATCGAAATCCATATCTTCACAATCAGACTCAACTTACTCTTCCATTAAGCTTCATCTCTCTTCTTCGATCCTGCAAAACATCAAAATGAAATCTTATCATATCATGTTATTAAGAATCTATAAGTAGGAACTTAATAGAGTTTGATAGTGAACTTACCTGAGGTAGAACCATACAATTTCATTTTACCATCTCTTAGATCTCTCAGGTAGTCAGGGCAGCTTCGTAGCCAATGCCCCTTCTATTGGCAATAGAAATAAATAGACTCTCCTGGAATGGTACATGGGACAATCACAGACTAAGCCTTTCTCTTTACCATTTGGTCAAACGGTTTGACCTTGGTCGATCCCTTTCCATTGGGAAGAGAAATCTTTTCTGGAATTCCAATGTTGCCATTGTCAATGTCCATGGAAGTTTGGGAATTAAATCTTCCAATCAAATTTGCTTTACAAGTGCGCCAAATTATTTTTGATTCAACAGCAATTAGCAAATAGGTAAGATCGATGAGGGTCGTATCGTGGTCTCGCATATAATAGTCCTTAATGAACTCACTATATGACTCAGGAAGTGACTGAATAACCAAGTCAACAACCAACTTCCTCAAGACAACGACTCCTAACATTCCCAACCTATCAATATCCAACTTATTCTCCAAGACGTGAGCACATACAAACTTTTCATCTTGGTGTTTTGTCACACCCCAAAACCAAGAACGGCGGAAACGTTCTGGGGCGGAGGACGTCATGTACAGTATCACAACACAGTCAATGTAAATAAGCAAACAACATCATCCATTGCATTAAATAAATAATTTTAATACAAGCGTGTTCTGTACAGTTTTAGACACCAAAAGAATAATGTAAATCAAATTAATAATATGATGAGTCTTGAATGCGCTCCATCTTCTCAAAAGCTGGCATCGGTACCTGTCTAGTGATGACCTGAGAATACAAGTTATTTTGAAAGAGTTTATCAGCATTAAGCTAGTGAGTTCATAAGTGTTTAGTGTCGATGTTTGTTATTAAAAACGTTTGAACCTGTCGCAAGTATAAGTTGTAAAATGTATGTAAGTGTTTGTAAAAGTTTGAATCTCTCAGAAAAACCTATATTTTCTATTAAAGTAGCCTTCTACCAAGGCTTAACTGTTTTGTATGCTCGTTTGTTGTAAAAGTGTGCAATTTCCCAAGTGTAACTATCATTTAACAAAATATAGTTTGTACATTGATGTTTAAGTGAGGTTATCACTAAAAATATGTAATGGGTAAATCATTGTAGTATTGTAGTTTTGTATTATAGGAACTACTGCTGTACTAACTACCTTAAACCGGATTTTATATTAAGGCATTATGTGATAAATTGCACCATACTATCGACTAGTAACAACGACATAATGAATGGTCGTAATAACGAAATGACATTTGGCACCCGTAGACCTGCAGGTCCGGCTGTAGCTAGCAGCAAGGTGTAGGATTGTCAATCCAGTATAGATCTATACGCAAACTCACGCTCCCCTCCAAGAGACTCTGGCCACAACTCGAGTCATGACATTTAAGTCATGCTCCGATTTAAATCACAGTAATTTAAGTATTCTAGTATATGTAATGAAATGTTTCTCGTTCTAGTATAGTTGTATATGTTCTCCTCCTAGTATAGTTGTATATGTTCTCTTCCTAGTATAGTTGTATATGTTCTCTTCCTAGTATAGTTGTATATGTTCTCATAGTATAGTTGTATATGTTCTCTTCCTAGTATAGTTGTATATGTTCTCATAGTATAGTTGTATATGGACTCATGAATGAACTGACTCATTGATCTAGCATTTGTAATAGTATGATCCTGTGTTACCCCGATGGTAACTTACTAATGGTGTGTCTAGTACGTATGAATATGGAAGTACTTTTATGTCTATATATGTATATTTGATATATAATTAATATTGAAACGACCTTCGGATCGTTACCCGAAATCCCACCAGACCACATCCAAATCGAGAAAAAGGAAATAGGGCGGATGGCCTTCCTAAGCCCTTTAAACATTATTTATACATCTATACATATATGGGCATGCAATTTATAATATAAAAGCATAAATAAGTTTTTATAAGACATTTGAAACATAAATATTATTTCAAGAAAAGATCGACTTGATGTCAATCTATAAAACAATTTGAAGGCATAAGTTTGATAAAACAGTTCAAGTGTAAGGAACATTTGTTTGAATCACAGTTGTAAATAAGTTTGAAAAGTAAAAGAGTTTGTAAAACATTTTGAAGTAAAACAGTTTGATAGACAGTTTGAACTGTGATAAAATCATTGGTTTCCTAGTTATTAATCACATGTGATTAAATGCAATCACATGTGATTGAAGCAATAACTATAAGTATTTAACTTGTATCCCCCCCATAAGGTATTTAAAACATTTAAAATCATTTCAAAGGTTGATTAAAAGGGGTATGAACTCACTTGTGGTGAGCTGATTGGATTGTAGTGTCAGATATCGTGCTAGGTGGCAAACGGAGACTTGTTTACACGCACGAGCCTAGTTATCATATAATAAGCATATATATAACTAATTAGCCAAATAATAACTTAATGAAATAAGTTGGGACACTCAGGAACATGAAAACACTTTGTATAAATGTTATAGGTCCTAAGGGTTGCATCTAAGTCGATACGGGACAAGGCAAAAGGGTTTGAAGCTTCCAAAGACCTTGTATAAGAGTTCACCACCCAAAAAACCCCACCCTTGGAGTTTACGGTCGTAAACCCATGAGTTTACGGCCGTGAACTCCACACTTGGTGGTTTTGGGTGTTTTAAGGTGCTATATTAACCCTAGAATAAGCCTAGCACTTGTGGAATAATCCTTGAAGTAGTTTAAGGCCCTAGAATGCTCCATAGAGGAGTTTACGGCCTAAAGACCATATCCCCTAGAGTTTACGGCCGTAAACTCCTATAGGGTGTTAGTTTTAATTCTTTTAAGTCCCTTGCACATGAAGGATAGCTTCTAGGTTTTTGTTTAAGGCAAAAAGGGACATTAGGCACACATTTGTGCCTTCACTTGGAGTTTACGGCCCAAGAGATGTTTCTTGGCCGTAAACTCCCTTTAAGGGATGATTTTGATGTAATTTACTCCCCATTCAAGTCATAAGTATTAAAGGGTAATTGTCTTAAAGCCTTAGGGGTGTTTAGGGCACTCTTAGCCCTTGAAAAAGGGGTTTACGGCCCAAGAGCATATCCTTGGCCGTAAACTCCTAAAACTATATATTTTGATTGATTTCTAGCTTCTAATGTTCATACATAAAGTCCCTAACTAGACACCTAACATGGAAATGAGACTAGGTAGCTTTTAGGCCTTGTTTTGGAGTTTACACCCCAAGAACGTTCTTGGGCCGTAAGCTCCCGGATCTTGTATTTTGGACATGTAAATAATGTTATTAACCATATAACAAGTATTAAAACACATCTACGAAAGTAGACTCACAATCTAGGATGAAAACCCGAAGATCCGTCAGAGAGAAAATGGCTTTTCTCTAGTTGGAATTGTGAATAATTAATTAATTTAATTCAGAAATCTATTTATAGTCCTGAAATATTTTGGCAGAAAATATTTTTATTCTAGAAATTGGACTATAACATTATGAAACTTGGAATCTTCAAATTTCACAAACCCAGGAGCATCCATTCTCCTGATATCTCCTTAAACGTAGACCCTAATGTACACAAACTCATTCGGAAGAGTATGAAATCCACTGAAACTGGACTAGCTTCTATTGAATAGATAACGTTCGTACAAATGGAAAATTTCGGGTTGTCACATGTTTGCTAGACAATAGGGATTGGGTGACCTTGAACTTTTCAATTCATCGAACATGTGGGTCGGGGAGAATTATTGGAGGAGGTGGAGGAAGTGAAATATGATTTTTATTTCCACAATCCAATCATGGAACATCATCTTCATGAGGAAAGTTTTTTTTTATGATTTGGGAAGACCATAGTTGTCAAAACTAGACATCTACAAGGGAGAAATTCAAATTAGTTGATTTAGGTCCTTAATACAACATCCAAATGAAATATTAAGGTTGTGAACTAACACAATATTCTACAATTCGAAAGAAGGATGTCGTAATCCAATTGTAAAATATTTGAAGGTAGGTATGTGATTAAATGTTAATTTGGATTATTTGTTAATTGATCCCCTATGTTTTGAAAAGTTTAAAACTTGCCCTCAAGTTTTGAAATTTATGTTTCGTGATTAAAAGTTTATACTAATATAATATTACACGATTAATATATATATATATATATATATATATATATATATATATATATGTATGTATGTATAATTAAAATGCTAGTCTTACCGTTAGTAGGCCTCATTCACGAAGTTGGTTTATAAGGTGGGTATAAGGTTGCGCCATATAAAATGGCGCTTAATGGGTGTACACTCACACCCACCGCTTGCTTGATCGGTGGAGGGTCGTTAGCCGAACAGGTAGGATAGGGCAACCTCATCTCCTCATTAAAAGTATAATATGAAATACAAATTAACTACATGTTTTACAAAATTCCTAATCCTAGTAACTTTAGGAAAAGTGAATTGATGCAATCCCTTGAAATTACACTTTGCACCCTTGCTAAGAAGTTAGTGGAGTGTGTGTGGTTTACCGGAACACTAATTGGTTCTAAGCAAAGGTGGCAAAGGGTGATTCATTGTTTATCATAGTTCGATGGAGCGTGTGTGGTTTACCGGCACATCGAATAGGTGACTGTTACAAAGAAGGCACTGTGTGAATTTGCATGGTAATTCACACCCACTTTGTGATCCTCGGTATCCCAGTCATAAACGAGAGGGGCATATCGAGATTTAAACATGCCGTTCAAATGTTCAATGAATCACATCCAAACCTAGGAATTCTCAATACATTTAGAACTTAAAGTTATGTTTTCATGGTGGAGAATTAGTGAATCGTCATTCACTTACCTTCAAATTGTTTGAATGATAGATTGCGGCATCCCTTTTTCTAATATGTAAATATTGTTGTTGGATCCTAGCCCTAATTTTTCTTATTGGGTGATAATTACGAACTCGAATTCTAATCTATCTTTGTCATTTCTATTTGTAGATGTCGACCGCGAACAACGTTGCTGTTAGCTCGTTCACGTTGATGAGCCTTTGCCAAAAGGTGACTTTCTATGGGACGAACTTTAGCGAATGGATAAGATACATTCGCACGATTGCTTGATACGAGGACAAGGAGTATGTCCTCGATGAGAAGCTCGAGAAGATCAACCTAGAAATCACTACTCCGGCTGAAATGACTGCTTTTGAGACTCATGAACGTGATGCAACAAAGGTTCATTGCATCATGATACCTAAAATGAACGCTGAATTCCAAAAGTCCTACAAGGACATGTATCCGTACGAAATGCACCAAGACTTATTGGAGAGATACCATCAAAATGCGAGGCAGGAACGTTATGAGATCTTCACTAACATGATCTCCGCCAAAATGGGTCATGGAGAATCTCTAACTGTGCACCTGTAAAAGATGCAAAGGTATGTCGATTGTCTTCGCAAGTTGAATGTTGACTTTGGGGAAGACTTGGCAATCGACATGGTGCTTCACTCCTTGCCTCCGTGTTACAACCAATTTAGGATGACCTACCACATAAACAAGGAAGAGGTCACCCTAAGTAAGCTCCAAGGTATCCTTAGGGTTGCTGAGAGCAACCTCAAGGACAAGTTTGTTGCACCCACTCCCAATCCACCCGCTGCTCCTGTTTTGGCCATTGGGCAAGGAAGAGGAAAGAAGAGGAAGGCTCCGTCTAAGAGCCACCGCAAGGGGAAGTCCCGAGATGGTTCCTCTTCTAGTGGGACCAAAGTTAATCTCGCTAAGCCTAACCCTAACCCAAAGGAGGCAGAGTGCCACCATTGCCACAAAATAGGGCATTGGAAGAGAAGCTACCAAGACTACCTGCAAGCCATAAAGGAAAGGAAAGATCAAGCCGTCTTTCGCAGTTATATACACAATTAAATATAATGATTCATCTCATGCTATTTCTTGGGTCCTCGATACCGGGTGTGGTTACCACATTTGTTCTGAATTGCGGGGACTAAGAAGAAATAGGGATGTGGAGCATGGAAGAATAATTCTAATCATGGGGAACAAAAGATCGTCGCCTGTGACCAAGATTGGAGTGTATTCTCTAGTGCTTAGGAATGGTTTATGTTTAGATTTGAACAATTTTTGCTATTCGCCAGAAATGGCAAGAAACATCATTTTATTTCATGGTTTGTTTAGACAAGGATTTAGATTTTCTTTTAATAATGAGAATGGTTCTATTTGTGCTTATCTAAATGTTGTCTTATATTTTGAAGCACATAGCCCAACTCCAAAAGGATGGAGTGTTAGGAAGATGACACATGCGAGTCTTGTTTACTTGGAAAGATGACGAAGTCACCCTTCACTAGTACATGAGAAAGGGGTGAGGGTTTATTGGACCTCATACATACCGACGTATGTGGACCCTTTAGATCAACCACGAAGGATGGAAACCGCTTATATGTGACTTTTACCGATGACTATAGTAGATATGGGTATATCTATTTAATCAAGCAAAAGTCAGAAACGTTTGAAAAGTTCAAAGAGTTCAAGAATGAAGTGGAGAATCAATTAGGCAGGAAAATCAAGATGCTTCGATCCGATCGAGGAGGAGAGTACCTAAGTCTTGAATTCCACGACTATCTCAAGGAGTGTGGAATAGTTTCACAATTGATGCCACCTAGGACACCGTAGTTGAATGGTGTGGCAGAAAGGCGTAATCGAACCTTGTTAGACATGGTCCGCTCTATGATGAGTCGTGCTTCACTACCTATCTTATTCTGGGGGTATGCCTTAGAGACTTCCACCCATATCCTTAACCGAATCCCTACTAAGAAGGTTCCCAAAACACCTCACGAAATGTGGACAGGGAAGGCTCCCTCGTTAGCACATATCATGGTTTGGGGTTGCGAGGCTTTTGTAAGACGAGATACTCACGACAAGCTCGAACCTCGTAGTGAGCGATGTATTTTCATCGGCTACCCGCAGAAATCCTTTGTATATCTCTTCTATAGACCAAAGGACAATGTTGTCTTTGTTGCGAGGAGAGGAGTTTTCAGAGAGCGAGAACTCATAAGCCAAGGAGACAGTGGCAGGCAAATCGAGCTTGAAGAGATTCAAGAGTCGATTGATGAAGGAACCTCTACCACTGGCACTCAACCCGAGGAGGAAACTCCGGTTGAACCGATTGATGAGTCCTTACCTCTTAGACGTTCCGAAAGAGTTAGAGTTCAACCCCAGTTTTATGGTCTTCATGTTACTACCGAAGGGGACACGTATATTAGTGATGGTACACTAATAAATCTAGATGAACCTAATAGCTATAAGGAAGCCATGGCAGACCCGGAGTCTGCAAAATGGAAAGAGGCAATGGACAGCGAGATTTAGTCCATGTATGACAACCAAGTTTGGAATTTGGTTGATAATGTGCCCGGACGTAAGACCGTTGCGTGCAAGTGGATCTTCAAGAAGAAGACCGACGTGGATGGAAATGTACACACATATAAGGCGCGATTGGTTGCGAAGGGCTTTACTCAAACTCCCGGAGTTGACTATAATGAGACCTTCTCACAAGTTGCGAAGATAAAATCTATTAGAGTGATGCTAGCAATTGCCGCATTTCATGATTATGAGATTTGGCAAATGGATGTCAAGACCGCTTTCCTTAATGGGAAGTTGGCTGAGGATGTTTACATGGCTCAGCCATAGGGTTTTGTTGATCCGAAGCATCCAAATAGAGTGTGTAAGCTTGAGAAGTCCATTTATGGACTTATGCAAGCATCTCGCAGATGGAATCTTTGCTTCGATGAGAAAGTCAAAGAGTTTGGATTTGTACGAAGTGAAGATGAATCGTGTGTATATGTCATAGCCAGTGGGAGTATAGTAAGCTTCCTCGTTTTGTATGTCCATGACATACTACTTATAGGAGACGACGTCCCGACACTGCATGAAGCTAAGTCCTAGCTCGGGAAGTGCTTCGTTGTGAAGGACCTCGGAGAGGCTTACTATATTTTGGGAATAAGGATAGTGAGAGAATGAAGTAAGAGACTAATAAGCCTTAGTCAGAACACTTGCTTAGATAAAGTACTAAAACGTTTTAGTATGGAAAATTCGAAGAAGGGAGAATTACCGATACAAAGTAATGCCAAGTTGAGTAAGACTCAAAGTCCGAGTACCGAAGCCGAAATAGCAGAAATGAGCTGAGTACCATACGCTTCCGCAGTTGGCTCACTCATGTATGCTATGCCTTGTACTCGCCCTGATGTAGCCTTTGCTTTGAGCATGGTTAGTAGATATCAAGGGAACCCTGGCAGAGCCCATTGGATTGCGGTCAAGAATATCCTTAATTACCTTCGGCTGACCAAAGAATGGTTTTTAGTCCTCGGAGGGAGTGATGACTTGAAGGTGCGAGGGTATAGTGACGCCAACTTTCAGACCGACAGGGAGAACTACCGTTCGCAGTCAGGCTGGGTCTTTACCCTGCATGAAGGAGCAGTAACTTGGAAAAGTTCCAAGCAGGAAACCGTAGCTGATTCAACATGTGAATCAGAGTACATTGCAGCGAGCGAAGTGTCAAAGGAGGCAATATGGTTGAAGAACTTCATCGGTGATCTTGGAGTTGTACTTGCCATAAAGGAGCCCATGGAGATTTTCTGTGATAATGAAGGAGTGGTTGCCTTGACCAAGGAACCGAGGGATCATTGTAGATCTTGACATATCGATAGAAAATATCACTTTATTAGAGATCGTGTAGAAGAAGGACAACTCGTAATTAAGAGGATATCATCAGAAGATAACCCAGCAGATCCGCTTACGAAGGGACTGAGCAGCGTTAAGCACTTGCATCATTCTAGGAGTATTGGGTTGAAGGATGATATTCGTATAGATTAGATAGTATTAGAAACATGTAATAGATAAATGTAATTAACATTTGATGATTAAATAAAAGAGTATTATTTGAGAGTAATGTTACTGTCTTATGTTATTTTTTTAACTATTGTTTCACTTTGCATGTTTTGACTTACAGAATAATTGAGTTTATTAAGAATAATCGAATTATTCAAATTGTCCACAATCGTTCATATGTTGGAAGTAGGTATGAATGAAGATTGTCATGAATTGGTGTGTAGATTGTCTAAACGGTATTAGACATAGCAAAAGTTTCCTGTAACGTTCTTGAGTGGTTATGAACTAGTTTTGAGCATTGGAACAAACCCGCGCTTGCTGGAATCACCTTATGGAATCTGATAAAAAGGGTGATCTCAAGACGATAATATCATATGGTCTTAAAACCTAGATATATGATTTGTTATTTGTTAATTGGTTGTTCATTGATAATGCGAAACCGCATCAGTAACTTGATGTTATAAAACGCATTGTTGTGTATAGTTGATTAATGAATAAGTAAATGCATATAAGTCGAAGTTTATCTGTTACTTTTATCCTAAGAGGGTAAAAGCGATATCTCGGCCGCTCGATGATTTGATTTGACTTATGTGCCGGGCCCGATCAGAACTAAATTGATGTGTTCGATTAAGTTATATGTCAAATAAATCTGAGATCGAGAAACCAACTGCTAGACAAATTGGTTCCATAAGAATTGTCTGCATGATATCTAAATAGAGGACTGTACGATCCCTTATCTAAAGGACAAGATTGATAAGATCAGAGTTTGACATCGTCTTTGAGAGCTACGATTGCTAATCAGATTATACTTGTGTATATAGTTACTAGACTTATCCAAGTGGGAGACTGTTGGAATAGTGTCTAAGGCTGCAACTATATTTGTCAAGTATTTGACCCGGTTGTGCATGGTCCTTTTGGGTTGCCTTCACGATAGCAACTTGACAGGATGATTTGTAATGAGAGAAGAAATATTATTAATATATTATGAGAATAATATAAGGAATAATAATATTATTATTTGATTAATATAAGTCATAAATTAATTAGGAATTAATTTGGTGACTTAAAGAGATTAATTGAATAAAGGGGCATAAATTGTCAATTGTATGATAGTTGTACTTTGGGCTATAATCTCTTATGGATAAGGGGTGGACGGTTTTGGGGGCTTAGGATAGACCTAGAATTCGTCCAAGGTTTATCATTAGGGTATTGGATTGCTTACGGCCTAAGTTATCCAATTAGGGTTTAAGGGTGAAACCCTAGGAGCCTCACTAGTATAAATAGACCCTAGGGGTTAAGGAAAATCGGCACCCTTGTCTCTAAAGAAACCCTGGCCGATTTTTTCCTCCTCTCTCCTCTCTCTATAATCATCCTCTTGCTAAGTTGGTGTTTGTAAGCCATTAGAGGAGTGACAATTGTGACTCTAAGCTTCAAGAACAAGAAGATTCAAGCAAGCAAGTTAAGGTAATCTTCTAGAGAAACCTAGATCCAAGCATTAGGTTTTGTATGTGCACATAGGAATGTTCATATGGCTAAAACCCATCAGGTTCTACATTTAAGATTTCACAGTTAAAGCTTTTTAATTAAATTTTTAGTTATAAAACCAAGAGGTGCATTTTTGAACCTTTTCAGATTACTAGGATTATAGAATTCAATATTTCAAATTAAATCCTTTTAATTAAAATTTTCACATTCCAAAACTTGAGGGCAAGTTTTGAAACTCTTCAAAACCTATTAAATTCCATAACCTAAGGAGTTAATGTTTCATGAATGAGACCTTTTCCTGTTCCATAACTTGAGGACAAGTTATAAAATTCTTCAAGAAACATTTAGATCAAATTTAACTAATAAAATTAATCACATAATTTATCCTTTAGCAATTTGACCTAATTCTACTCATATAGCAAAATGATTCAAATTCTACAAATAATTAGTTTTTTCCACAAAATCAAATAATTATCTTAAAATTTGACAATCATCATTTAATTGGACGAGGATAAACACTACCATATCAAAAAAATCAGATTTTATGATACAATACAGTTGAAGGCAATGATCCTAATCCAATTCTGGCCAAAAAAACCCCGAAAAACTGCAAACGGGTGATCCAAATCGTCGAGTTGGATGTTGGACTCATCACGTTCGTCACCAAATGACCCACCTCATCGAGTCCACTCATGGGACTTGTCGATTCCACTGTCAAGACATCAATTTTTCAATTTTTTTTTTAACTTTAAACAATTACCCAGTGCATCTATATAACAGAAAACACCCATGGCTCTGATACCACTGTTGGGTTTTATGTATTATAAATTTCCTATGGTGCACATACAACGCTAATGCCTTGGATCTAAGTTTTCTCTAATTATACATGCAACTTCATATTATATAAATCATATTCCTTAGCTAGAATGCAATTGGAGATATACAACATAAACAACTTGTTAGATGAATAACTCTTTTAAGTAGCTTGTAGAACTTGACCTTTCAAGAGCTTAGCACCTAAAGTGTGATGCCTAAAATGGTTCACAAACACCAAAAACAAGAGGAGGACATGGAGAGAGAGGTTATGAAGCTCCAAATTCGGCTAGGGTGTCATCTATGATCATAAGTGTTGATTTTGGGAGTCTAGGGGTTACTTTTATAGTGTGGAATTCCTAGGGTCTAACTTGTAAACCCTAATTCACTTCCTTGGGCCTTTAATCCAATAATCCATATGATAATCCCTTTGGAATAACTCTTCATGGACTCTCACATACATTTAATCCATTCTTAATCTGCATGGATCATTAGCACAAATTATAAGTATTACTTATTAACTTAATCAGTCTCCGTTAATTTAATCATTCTCTTTTGATCACTAAATTAATTCTTGATCAATACTAATTAAATAATATGATTTCTCAATTAATATATTATTTTTATAATATATTAATAAATCACAAATAAACTCTTTCTCAAAAATCCTTCCTATCAAATTGCCCTGGTGAATGCAACCCAAAATGGACCATGCTTCTATCGGGTCAAGTACATCCCAATTATAGTTATGGGCTTAGACACATTCCAAAAAAAAGAAGGAGAAGGAAGCAAGGATCTAGCAAGTAAAGCTCTTATCTTCGGTTTGAATCTTTTCTGGAACTTGTAAGTGTTCAAGATATGATTTTTATCTATCTATGTAGCAAGATCTTCAGTTTTATCCCTTTTTCTCCTTATCTTGGATTTTGCAATGGATGAACTTTATAAAGTTTGCAACTTTGACCTTATAGTGGGTTGGATATGGTCTTTAGCCAAGCTGATGTCGTGCATAGATTTTAGGTCATATTTTCCCTTTTAGACCTATTTTGGGTTCAAGACATGCATGAGTATAACGCACCAGCCTTTGGGACGTTTTTGAGGCAAGAATCTCTTCTAGAAAAGTTGGGTTTCAGATCTCAAGGATTTTGTACTTAATGGATAAGCCCTTGAGTTTTCAAGCCTTGTGGGTGGGTTTTTGAGCATTAGGAGTAGCCCCACAAGATAAAGTTAGAAACCTTATCCTTTTAGACACATTTGGAGTTTAGATATGAGCCTGCGAGTCTACGGAATCCAACAATCAACTGAATGTGTTAAGTTGGGGAAAACTTTTTGAGTTGTCCAGCCAACTCGCCGAGTTGGTTAGGGTTTTCCCGACCTTCTGAGTACTATAGAAACTCGATGAGTTCATTGGTTCATTCGACGAGTTGGGTCAATATGGACTGTTGACCTTAACCGTTGATTTTAACACTGACTATGGTTAACCAAGTTGGACTTTTGAGGGCATTTTCGGTATTTTGGGATTGGTCATGATAGTTGTAGGCATTCAATCGGGAGCTGAGATTCGGAGTCAAACCTTATAAGTTCTTCACTAACTTGTGAGGCGAGTTTTCCTCACTATACTTACGGGTCGAAGGCACTAAAGCTGACCCTTTGGATTGTTATCCGGATTATCTTATGATAGAGTATTGTAGTGATCTGTTAGATCTAAATCCTGGTAGATAGGATGATGCTATGCTTATTGCTCTGTTTGATATGTGCTTGTCTGTTGATTGATTATATGTTTATGAGTCATGTATATGTCAACATGTGTATGGTTGGGTTGAGGCGGTCCTGCTTTGTGCTGAAGGCCAACAGATCTGGTGTAGTGGTCCATACATGTTGAAGGTTCGGTATGCGTATTGTTTTTGTGATATTTATGATTATGTGTTGTGGTTGTAATTTAGGGGAAACTCACTAAGCTTTGGGATTAAAGTGGTGGATTTTGTTTCAGGTACTTTAGAGGATCACGACAAGGAGAAGGAATGATCGTGCACCTCCTCATGATCTTGTTTTATGATTTTGGGATTTCTTTGGTGTGAAGCTTATTTTGAAAACTAATTGTAATCAATGATGATTTTTTGGTTGTTTAAAAAGTATAAAATTGTTCAAGAATTTTATGAATGTTACAAGTCATCGGACTGGAATACTCCCAGGTCCACAGCCATCGGTTTGGACTACCTCTAGCCCAATCAATCATCAGACTGGATTGCCAATATAGATCAGGTCCACTCAGTCATCGGAATAAAATACCCTCAAGCCCTCAGTACAATTATGGCATGAGTGAAGGGTTTCTTGCAAAACATCATTCTTATGGTGTACTAGCAAACCCTAATAGCTTTTGGATCTAGTTTGTCTAATTAACATGCAATTGAATATCCAAAGCTATAAACCCTAGATCTAACATACAATTAATCATATTAACACAAAATAGGGTTTGGATCTAACCTTCGATTGTTATATAGCAATAACAATCTAATCCTTGGCTTCAGAAAGATTAGTGCCTCAAGTGTTACACCTCTAATGGAGTCACAAACACCACTAAGCAACTAGGATGAAGAGGGAGGAGAGATGAGGCACCAAAAACGGCTGGAAACCCTAAAGGAAGTATTCACCACGTTTTTGGGGCCATAAGGGTTCCTTATATATGTTGGATATTAGGGTTTACAGCTAGGAAACCCTAATTTGACTACTTAAGCCCTAAGCAGCCCATGGACTCCCTTGTTAGAAGCCTTAGACGATTTCTAATGGGTTTCCCATTAGATTTCGTCCACTCTAACTTCTATGGAGTCCATTAGCCCATCTATGTAATTATCTTATAATTACACAATAAGTCCCTTAAGTTTAATTAATCTCTTTTAGCTACAAAATTAATTATTAATTAATTATTAACTAATATTAATTAACAATATGATTTCTCCTTTAATATATTATTCTCATAATATATTAATAAATCATAATTAAACCTATCTCTCCTTCATTCATCCTACATATTGCTACGGTGAAGGCAACCCAAAACGACCATGCTCATAATCGGTTCAAATACATACCAAAATAGTTATGGACTTACACACTAATCCAACTGTCTCCAACTTGGATAAGTCTAATAACTATTTTTCATGACTTCAAAACCTAATCGGCAATCGTGGCTTTCAAAACCACTGTCAACTCTGATCTTATCAGATACTCGTGTCCTTTATATAAGGGATCATATATTCCTCCATTCTCAAGATATCGTATAGACATAAGACATGAGTTTTAATCATTCTCTCTATACTGTTTCCTGACTTCTGATTTATGACGACTGACAATAGACTACAATTGAACACATCAACTTAGTCCCGACTTGGCCAAACACTTAGGTGTCATCACTAAATCATCGAGGGGCCCACATATATCGCTTTTATCCCACATTGGGTTAAATAAATGGATAAACTTCGACTCAAATGCTCGCATGCATTTACTAATCGAATCACACACAACAATAAGTTTTATAATACCAAGTTACTGGTGCGTTTACTTATTATCAATATGCAACCGACCAACAAATAACAACTCACATGTCTCGGTTTCAGGAATATACAATATTATTGACTCATAATCACTCGCGATATAATCCATGAAGTGATTCACATGAGCGTGGGTTTAATCCAATACTCTAATTTTTTCAAAGCACTCATGAACTCTGCAGCAAACTTGTGCTATGTCTAAACTCTTCAGACAATCTACAGACTCTTCATGACAGTCTTGCTTCATACCTACTTCCAGAGTATGATCGACTGTGGAGGTTTGAATAACACAGTTATTCTGGAAGTCAAAACATGCAAACTGTAACACAATAATAATACCTAATCTTGTATGGTCTCAAAACTTTTGAGTATGAATAAAACACTTATTATTTAATCACCATATTGATTACTCATTATTCATTGTTTAATGTTTCGGATAATCAACTTATTACTTGAATTACAACAATAGTTGTCCCATGCACCAAGCATGCACACTATGTTTCCTATGGTCCATGCTTTGTGAAATAGATCAATTGAAAACTTTTCCAAAGACACTCATTTCACAATTCCTAATCCTTATCGTTAGTGTAAGAATACAAGGTTCTTGCCACTATTAGAATATGTTAGATTCTAACATTTTATGTAATGATCCTTTCATAAAGTCATAGCACAAAAGTCACCAAGACTTGGCCAATGAAAGTACTCTATCATAAATTGTTACAAAACAATTCTATATATGTGATGTCTCTCACTCAAAGAACATTCCTTTGAACATCCTTTTTGCATAAAATTTTCTAATCTAGACATAAATTCTTAATTTCCAACTCCCAATATGGAAACATTTCCATATTTACCATACGACAACTCATTCTTAATAGAATCTTATCTATTCATAATAATGTCGATATGGTCCATCCAATACTATACTTCCAACTACTCACAAGCGACCAATCCTCAACGAACTTTGGATCATCCTTTGATAGTTGTTTAATTATTTTAGTCAAAACCGATTCTAATCCCTTTTCCCTCTTAATGCATTGGGCATTTGGAAAATTTTAGAACGATCAAACATTATAACATATGTAATCGATCCTATACCTGAAGCGTATGGGACGCGATTCATAATGTCTTACATAAAGACATGATACTTTACCAGTCCTTTGCTATAATATTTCTAATTGCCATGTTCTCACAACTTTTTGATTATGAAAAGGGATGTCGTAATCGTAACCTAATTTTTGAGAATGCAATTATCCTTTCCATATATAGAATTTCCTCATGTTGAACCATTCCAACACAACATTCATATATATTTGACTAAATTTGACTAAAATTCCACAATCTATAGATCTTAAATGAAGTATAATATTCTCTCCCTTAATTATAGCAAAACAACTTTTCAACCCTTTCAACTTTGCAAATTGAATCTTTGTTTTTCTATAATTAGTATTGCTAACTTGCAATAAATAATAATCATGCTCCCACTAACACAATGATTATTTCCTTATTAGCATAACACTTATGCTCCCACTAGCTTTGACATGTATTCAGAAAACGATTGAACTTCCAAAAGACAATTCTTATTGAATTCCTTAAGTTCATATTTCTAATACCTAATGCTTTGATAAACCTTTATCTAAGCTTCTTAAACTCATACACCTTTGTCTTAGAAAGCTCACATGTGTGTCTAACCAAATTCAGAACTTATGTTACTAAGTCCCAAAAGTTCAGACTAATTGCCAAATCTCACAATTTGAACTATGAAGAGGGATGTCGTAATCATAATCGAATTTAAGAATACAATTTACAAAACTGCTATCTCCTTAAAATCTCTCTTAGTGAAAGCATTTCCTCACAATCATTTTCATGAAGGATGGAAACCTTATTACACTTAGATTTTATTGTGTATGTGTTCCTATCCATATGAATTTGCCAAAACCAAGGTTTGTGACCAATACAAGCTCATATGGACTGAACTTCTTTAATTTTGATTTCTTACCTCATGGTAGCATAAATGCCCACCATGTCTTCCAAGTAACTTACCCCTACATATCAATGTACTTTCATTGATGAAGGTGCTTTGTCTTTATGCATTCAAAGGAGAACTCATATGTATAATTAACTAACTGGAATTGCATAGGAACAAAATTATGTCAACCACGATAGGTTACAAACCTCAAGTCGTGTGCTAATGATGATCAATTAGGGTCATTCTTGATTTGTTCTTGAAACTTTTCAAGATTATTAAGGCTCCCACTGACTCCTTGACATATAAGATTCTCTTGTCATGAAACATTTATTGACAAACAAATATTCAAGAGTTAGTGTAGTTTTTATCAAGACTAAACACTTCAAAAAATTGGTCCTAGTTGGTCTTTGTCTTATCCAAAACATCACAACTTACCAATTTCAAATGTGCGAGAATAAGAAAACTTTTCCGAATTCCACATTTGATGAGTGTTATAAACCTACTTAAGACTTGTCACTCAATTCACAATCTTGGAGTATAACTCTAAGTCTCGATGTTGGAAAGAAGTATGATTGACTTCTTGATTTTAACCATTTCCACAATTCTCGATTCCTCTTCTTAGCCATATAAATGCACTAAGACTTACTTAGAGGATCAATTGAGATATGGTTCTTAATCATTAAGACTAATCATAAAAACACAATAAAAGGTACTCTCCCTTCTTCTAAGAATGGAGAAACCTTTATCTTTCTTCCTACTTGATTCTTCTTGTTCGTTCTGCTAATGATTGAAAATCTTTCAATCAACTCAGTATTACACTTAATATTATAAGTATAACCATATTTACCAACCTTTAGTAAATCATGAAGAATGTCTTTATCACTCTTGTGGTGGACTTGATCAACGTACAACCTAGTATACTCGATATCCTAATCTTTCACTTGACACTTTGTCAAAGAATTAGTCTCAATTTCCCAAATATGAAATTTCTCATTCATCACGCAACCAAGTTGTATGATTCCAAGTTTCTGTCTAATTAAAACTTGGGTGATGAAAACTCTCCCTATTTGGTAAAATCTCGACATTTCCACAAATAACCTAATTAAGAATCAAATCCATCATTACTAATAACAGAAACATTCAAACATCAATTTTTCATATTGCAAGGATTCAACTGAAAAACTATGCTATTACATATTTCTTACCAATCTATTCTAACTCCAATTAGTAGCTCAAGAATCCAATCTTCAAGAAATGTGATCGAAATCCATTTCTTCACGATTAGATTCTGCTCACTTCTTCCCTTAAGCTTCCTGTTTTTTCTTCGATCCTACAAAACATCAAAATGCAATCTAATCACATCATGTATTAGGAACTTAAAAGAGTTAGATGATGGATTTTACCTGAAGTATAGCCATACATCTTGACTCTCCCATCTCTTAGATCTCTCGGGTAAATAGGGCAGATTCGTCTCCAATGCCCCTTCTCTTTGCAATAGAAGAAAATGGACTCTTTTGGGATAGCACAACGAACTATCTCAGAATTTACCTTTTTTAGATTTCCAATGTTACCATTTTCAATGTCCATTGAAGTTTGGGAGTTTGATTCACCAGACAAATTTGCTTGATCAGTACGCCAAATCATTGTTGATTCAGCAGCTATAAGCAAATAGGTCAAATCAATGAGGGTCACATCGTGGTCCATCATATAGTACTCTCTAACGAACTCGATACCCAACATCCTTAACCTGACAATGTGTGACTTCATCTCTAAGACGTGTGCACACACATGTTTCCCATCTTCGTGTTTACTTGCCAAAAGGGCTTGAGTGAGCTCGAACATTTCAAGCCTTCGAATTTGTGGGCTAGGGAGAACAATTGGAGGAGGTGGAGAAAGTGAAGCATGACTTATTGTTCCTTGATCATATCGTGGAATATCATCTTCGATTGGAAAACTTGTTCCAAGGGATTTAAGAAAACCATAGTTGTTTGACATCTACAAAACGGGAGAAAATTCAAGTTGAGTGATTACAAAACTTAATCAAACACCAAAATGTGATATTAAGGCTAGGAACCAACACAAAATTCTACAACCTAGAAGAGGGATTTCGTAATCTAGTTGCAAAATATTTGAAGGTAGGTAAATGACGATTTACCAATTTCCACCATGAAAAACGAAAAAGAAGTTTAAGTTTTAAAAGAATTGAAATTCCTAGATATTTTGAGATTCATTAAACCTTTCAATGGCATGTTAAATCTCGATTATGCCCTTCAATTTGTGGCTGGGATGCCGAGGATCACAAATACGGTGTGAATAACCATATGAATCTACGTGGTGCACTCAATGCTAGTATCACCTAATCAATGTGCCGGTTAGCCACACACGCTCCATTGATCTATGATAAACATCGAGCCAACCTTCGCTACCAATGCTAAACCCAAATTAGTGTGTCGGTTTGTGACAACCGTCAAATTCCAGTCAAGTCAAAGTCAACTAAAGTCAACAAGTCAAACTGATCAAATCAATTAACTTTTGTGTACTAGGGCTTACTTAGGGTGCAAAGTCACGTTTGGATGAAGCTTTACCCACTTGTGTGTGTAATGAGTTGCCTTTCCTTTATAAGGAAGTGAGTGGCACTCACTTTATGAAAGCAAAACTAATGAGAGCATTAGTTTAGAGAGAGAAATATTGCAAGACCCATTTGTACTCTTTCTATGAAACTAATGAGAGCTTAGAAAGAATTATTTATTTCTTATGTTCTTGATTTTACATGATGATTCACTAGATCTTTCTAATTCCGCACATGCCATCATAATCAACACCACTTTAATTGGTATCAGAGCGGGTGTTCTTGATTTCATCAAGAATTGATCCTTGATGGCGATTTTGATTTAGTGATTCATTTTTTGATCATGGATCTTCGTGATTAGAGAGTGTTGTGTATTCTAGAAGTTAAATTTTGCCTTGATTTGATTCATAATTCGACTTTCTCTCTCTAGAATACTTGTTTGTGTTACTTTCTCTCTCTAGAAAACCCATTCAAAATCACTTTCTCTCTTTAGAAATCTACATGTTTTTGTGATCATGGTGGATTTGCCATATGATTCTTGGATTGTGATCATTGAAGATGTCAAATACAAAGTCAATGAAGATCAATTTTATGGGTTGGTGTTAAGCAAATTGATTTCATGGGGTAATATGGTTTCTTATGGAGGTTTGAAGAATGATCATGGAAGCTTGGTATTTCAACCACTTTGTAAGATTGCATGGTTGAATAAAATTGCCTTGTCCATATTAGTTCATAGTAGAAATCAAAAGGAAGGAGAAGAAAGAGATTTGTTCAATAAGAAATACATTTCTCTAATTGAAAACCCAAATGATCTTCATGCTCTTAAGTTTGTTGAAGTTCTTGACAATGGAGTTCAATGTGATGTTCTTGATGTTCAAGAAAAAGGAGTTCAAGTTGATTCTCAAGACGAAAAAGTTTTGTGCTCAATTGGAGTTCAAACCAATGATATTTTGTGTTCTTGTGATTCGTTTGAAGGAATGATTCCTTATCGGAAGTCGGTGATCCAAGAAATTCACAAGTATGAAACTCCAAAAGATTTGATTCAAACTCAAGATATTGTGGAAAGTGGGTTTGTTTATGAGATCAAGACTTCAAGATGCAAAAGGATGAGAAAGAAAAAGAAGAAGAAGATTAATCGGAAAAAGAAGCGGGTTTACTCACAAAAGTCGTCAAACGTTGTGAAGCCGAAATCCGTGAGGCAAATTTGGGTTCCAAAGCAACAATCTCCAAATGTTGAATTGAATTTGAAGTCAAAACCCAAAGGTGTTGGAGGTTCTTTTGAAGATGTTCTTGGTTTGATGAAGAACACGAAGAACGAGTTGTACATCTCGCATAGTGAGTGGTACAATGTTCAAATTGGAGATTTTCTCATTCCAACAAAAGAACCAAGATCTTCTAAATTAGATTCATTTGTTGAAAACGGAAATCGATTCGTCAAAAAGGTATCTCAAATTCTCAAATGGATTCCAAAATGTCCATGATTTCGATTCGTATTTGAGCGTTTTTCAATTTTTGATCGATTTGTCTCATTGGATCTAATTCGTTTCGACCCTTTTGATGATCCAATTAATTTTTCTTTTCCGAAATATTCACAGTTCATACAACATTTTTTAATCTCAAAATTTGTTTGTTGTTCATCTTATATGATCCTTCGAAAATTGAGCCCAAAGCTAAATATCCATTACTGATTCACTCATCTGAGTTCATACGAACGTTCTGATTACTTTCGATTTGAAATATTTCTGTTTGATATAACAATCGACATAAAGAAGTTTTAGATTTTTTTTTTGTTTGGTGCCATTAAAAAGTACTTTGGCAATATTGAAGAACAATTGACGAACATATGAAGAACAGATGAATCGAAAGTCAAACAAAAGTCAAAATTAAATGTTTGGATTGTCGATCCAATAAATCAGATGTCGAAATCATTTGATGGAAAGTTCTAGTCGTTGAGTCGATGTCAAATTGAGTGATCGAATGCTTAGGTCTTGTTGGGATCCATAGTTTCAGATGGTATTTGCTTTTGATTTCGAATGACGAGGTTAAGGATCGATGGTTGCTTGTTGATTTTGACGCATTGAATTTGTTTTCAAAATAGAAATCTGATTTTGCAGATGAAATTGATAACTAATAATGAAGGAATCGATATTCTATGGTTGATGGTTGGTTGATGGTTGGTTGACGATTTGTGAAGGACTGAAAGCGAATGGTAGGATGATATTGGGAAGTTCAATTCATGCCAACTGTTAACGAAAATTGTTTTTGGGAATTCGATGGATCAAGTTTGATTTCGAGTAATGTTTGAAACTCGATTTGTATCAAGTGATGATGATAGCATCTATATTCGATGAATTGGTTTCTTGAATAAAAAGCGAAGCCTTGTACCATTGATTTCGAATATGGGGTCTTGGCTTGGAAAATTATGGATTGATTTTGAGGAAACGATCTCTTGATTTGTGTTGTTGACTGAAAAACGAAGATTTGGGAATCGATTTTCAGTGATGTTGATTTACGAAGACTGGGAAGTTTTGGATTAAAATTCGAAGGGTATATGGATGAATTGAAAAACAAAGATTTTGGAGTCAAGATTCGAAGGGTACAAAGTTATTTTGGATTTGAACGAAGGGTTACTGGGTTTTTATTTTCGAATGGGAGAAAGAAAGAGTCTTCGTACGAACGGTTGAGAAAAGGTCTTCGTAAGTTACTGGTTCAAGTCAGAAAAAGTCTTCGTATCTGTTCAAGTCTTCTTTTCCGTGTAATTGGAAAAAAAACGTTTCAAAATTGGACCCTGCAATTTCGAAAACATGGCAAAATTGGTCCAGATTCGAATTTGGAGCAAAACTTGGTGAGAATACAGAATTTTCGAAGTGAGTCCCTATAGTTTCGAAAAGTTAACAGAAAATACCCAACTTCGAATTTGCAGTAAAAAGCTGAGAAATTGAAGAATTTTACAGTTCTGATCCCTGCAGTTTGTGCGAATTTACATTTTCTACCCAGTTTCGCAAATGGGGGAGAATTTCGCATATTTGGCTGTTTTTGGCGCAATGGGTCCCTGCAAGTTTCAGAAAGTGACAATTTCTATCTGGTTTTTGAAAAATCTTGCAACTTTCACCCGAAAAGTCAAAATTTTCACAAATTGGAAATTTTTTTGAGGCTTTTTCGTGATTGTTTTTCCGTGCAAGATTTTGGTGATTCATTTTTGGTACACATCAAGGGGGAGTATTTTATTGTTCATTCATCGGGCGCTTCTTATCCTTAATGGGTTTTATAATCATTTTTTTTATTATAAAAGGGGGAGAATGATGGGTATTCGAAGCGGGTTTCTCGGATATTCTTTGCGGATCTTGAAGACCGGTGATAATTCGAGGGGGAGTTTTGTCTTGATCGCGCTAGCTCGTTGGATATTGAAGTCGGGCATCCAATCCTAACTTTGAGGGGGAGAATATTAGGGTGCAAAGTCACGCTTGAATGAAGCTTTACCCACTTGTGTGTGTGTGTAATGAGTTGCCTTTCCTTTATAAGGAAGTGACTGGCACTCATTTTATGAAAGGAACACTAATGAGAGCATTAGTTTAGAGAGAGAAATATTGCAAGACCCATTTGTACTCTTTCTATGAAACTAATGAGAGCTTAAAAAGAATTATTTATTTCTTATGTTCTTGATTTTACATGATGATTCACTAGATCTTTCTAATTCCGCACATGCCATCATAATCAACACCACTTCACTTACGTTAGGTAATTGCTATAAAACTCACCGTGTTAATGAGAAATCATCAATTGAAAAGTTTGTACATGTAGATTCCCTTAACCTAAAACTGCGGTAAGTAACGAACCAAACCAATAAAACAATGTTGCATACTCATCGGGAGTGTGTAAGGTCCTTGAGCATGGCTTAACGGGGCTTACGCACCTTGCGTTGTGGAGCCAAACACTCACAAATGTGTAAGGTCTTGAGTTGAACACTTCCCTTCTCCAACATTCATCTACTGAAATCGTATAAGGTGAGTTCATACCCATGTATTTTCATGTTTTCTTAAGTTTTAGGGGGGGGGGATATAAGTTAAAACACAAAGAACATAACTAAATTTTTCTAACAGCCTTCATCAGAAAAGTTCAACTCCATTCACGGACTGTTTTGGGAACTTAAACATTTTAGTTTTCAAAACTGTTTTAGCTGCAAGTAGTTCCAGTTCTTAGCTTTAAAATGACTACTTGCACATCTCCACACAATTTTCCTACAATTTATGGTGATTTTTACAAAACTGTCTATCATTTCAAGAGCAAATCCGGACTAGTCTGTGATTATGGACTTTTTCACACAAGCTGAATGTCATTAAAATTCATAATAAAATTTATGAACAAACTAGAATCATTTCCCAAACTCTCAGAATTTGCGGATTCTGATTTGGACCTTTGATGATCTTTCTATAAATTTTCTAAGAACAGTAAAAGAAAATGTTAACAACAGAAAAATACTATCAATTTCATTTCACTTTGTAACATGTTGAGCAAGGCGTATATCTTTATGAGAATATATGTTTTTGCAAATAGATGACATTTTGCCTTAGTTTATAGTCATACATCAGAAAACAAATGGATATATATCGGCAACCAAAAGAGCTTTTACGATCACAAATACAGTAGTTAACCATAATAATCAAAGTTATAACTATTACATTTAAACGTTTTGATAAACTATAATAGGTATGGTTAATGTTTCTATTAACACAACAAACACATTTCGGAAGGTTTTATTCCCACAGAAAAAGCTTTTACACTCACGCACACCACACGTAAACTTGTTAACTTAAATTGTGAGACATTCTCTTCCTGTACGGGGAGTGTGTAAGGTCTTGAGTTGAACACTTCCCTTCTCCAACATTCATCTACTGAAATCGTATAAGGTGAGTTCATACCCATGTATTTTCATGTTTTCTTAAGTTTTAGGGGGGGAGGGGGATACAAGTTAAAACACAAAGAACATAACTAAACTTTTCTAACAGCCTTCATCAGAAAAGTTCAACTCCATTCACGGACTGTTTTGGGCAACTTAAACATTTTAGTTTTCAAAACTGTTTTAGCTGCAAGTAGTTCCAGTTCTTAGCTTTAAAATGACTACTTGCACATCTCCACACAATTTTCCTACAATTTATGGTGATTTTTACAAAACTGTCTATCATTTCAAGAGCAAATCCGGACTAGTCTGTGATTATGGACTTTTTCACACAAGCTGAATGTCATTAAAATTCATAATAAAATTTTTGAACAAACTAGACTCATTTCCCAAACTCTCAGAATTTGCGGATTCTGATTTGGACCTTTGATGATCTTTCTATAAATTTTCTAAGAACAGTAAAAGAAAATGTTAACAACAGAAAAATACTATCAATTTCATTTCACTTTGTAACATGTTGAGCAAGGCGTATATCTTTATGAGAATATATGTTTTTGCAAATAGATGACATTTTTCCTTAGTTTATAGTCATACATCAGAAAACAAATGGATATATATCGGCAACCAAAAGAGCTTTTACGTTCACAAATACAGTAGTTAACCATAATAACCAAAGTTATAACTATTACATTTAAACGTTTTGATAAACTATAATAGGTATGGTTTATGTTTCTATTAACACAACAAACACATTTCGGAAGGTTTTATTCCCACAGAAAAAGCTTTTACACTCACGCACACCACACGTAAACTTGTTAACTTAAATTGTGAGACATTCTCTTCCTGTACGTCCGAGTACGGGATCCAAATTCCTGGTCGTTATAACCAGAGTCTCTTGTAAGGAGAACGTGATAGTTGTGTATAGATCTATATTGGGTTAGATACCCCACACCTGAGCAACATGCAACAGCTAGACCGGCAGGTCTGTGGTGACAAATGTCATATCAGTTACGCGACGCCTGAGAAACGGTGTGGCAGGTTCATTCAGCCATAGTATGGTTATAGCGACTCACATAGGAAGTTAACAACTCATAAAGTTTACGGGAATCTGTATAATTAAAAGGGGTTTTATGTCAATTTAAAATCAATTTCTATATCAATAAGTACGGGTATTACTGTACACTTTTGGTCTTGGTATTTAAGACTACATGTCATTCATTACGGGATTTTCCCTCAAATCATAAAGGGTTTTATGCCAATTTAAAAACCACGGTCATATCATTAACTATGGAAAATACTTGTTTATTCTTGGTCCTGGGATTTAGGACCACACAACTTTTATAAGGAAAATATGGGATTTTTCTTCGTAACACACAACACATTACAAAGAACGGTTTCCAAACTCTTTATCTCAAAAACTTATGAACTCACCAACTTAATTGTTGACACTTTTTCAAAACTACTTGTGTTCTCAGGAATTCAGTGAAACAGGAAATCAACAGCGTTTTGAGGATGGGACGATAAATCGTCAAACTGTTCATTTTGTTATCATAATGTAATTGATTTGAATCATGTAAACATATACTTTGGTGTAACTTTTTCAATTATATTTATGATGGTTGTATTTACTTTGAGTAATATTCTACTCGTTGTTGTGATACTTTACATGAAGTCCTCCACCCCCGGAAGTTTCCGCCATCCTTGGTTTGGGGGTGTGACAGATTGGTTTCAGAGCATTGTTTATAGTGAAGTAAGTATATCGAACCACATAAGATATACAAACTATAAATACATTGGGACTAAAGTCTCTGATTTAAGTTTTCAAAACAATTATACTTTTAGAAATCAAATAGTTTTTGATTAAAAGTATGAGTCCATACATACATACTAGTATAGTATCATTATCTAGGACAATACAAAGTAAAACGAGGAGTTGGACACTACGAGTAGACATTGGGGTATCTAGTCAGACTTGAGATGAATATAGCCTGATCAACTATATTTATCCGAGGTGAGACTATGGTATGCCAGGGCATGGTCGTGGTGAGCAACAAGCCTAAAAACTTCCCATACAAGAGAGTTACTAAGAACCAAACATAAAATTTAAAATACTATAGGAGTATTTTGTAATATCATAACTTATATGAAAACTAAATAGATCCTTAATAATAGGTCTATAGTCACTAAGTGGATACTCTAAAGTTATATATAACTTAGAAATCATAGACTTAGAATTTGTGGTCATTGCCTTACTCCCTTTTCCTTGTTTGGATGTGGACCTAGGATAGGATCACTTATTCGAAAGTCTATCATATTTTGTTATATGTAATTAGTATGTACTATGCCATTAAAGAAGTAACTAATAAGGATCACCCCTATAAGTAATTAATTATAAGAGTTAGACACCTAGTAATTTTCTCTTCCACTCCTATTGTCGCACGTACAACATAGCAAGATCCTACCTACCGGGCGATCCCTAATTTCCCAATCCGAAACCAAGAAATGGTTAATAGTTATGAGAAGAATCAGAAGCGGCACCGGAGGTGATCAATCCTCCATGCATAGCAAGGGTTCCCGCAAACCGTTTCGACTACATCGAACCTGCGCCCCATTGGGCAACCGTGATCGAGGGTTAAAGTCGACAACAATGACAGCAACCACCATGTGGAGACCAACGAGGGTGCTATGACCTTAACCACGGGGGACCTACTGACAGAGCCCTCCCGGCGAAGACCCAGCAGATCGCGAACGTCGGGGATTAACACAGGAAGACTGCAAACCGAGTTCGAAAATTAAGCGCTACTACGGACCCCACCGTCTCACGTACCCAAGACTCGGAAAGAGACTACCATTTCAGAGACCAACTCTCTTTTCAGACATTATCGCCGCTCGGACAGAGGCAAGAGAGTAACAAGGTAGATACATGGGATTTAAAGAGAGTATGATTGCAGCCAAGCGTCGATTGGCAAAGCTGCATGATGCAACGACTTTGTCTCAGGCATCACAAGGGACGGATCGTCGTGAGTAAGTTCATACCGCCCACAAGACCTTGTAAATTAAGTTCATGAGTATGCATTGGTGCTACTCTATTCTAGGTGAAAGCACAACACTGTGATTTAAGAGGTTATACTAATCAAGAGATTTAGTTGCTATCAAAACTTTTCATTCCAATAATCTAGTGTAGACCTACATTTAGGTCAAAACTTTCTCTAAAACCAAAATTTCTAGAATCATATTAACAAAATGGGTTTACGGCAGATCCATCAGACTCAAGGGTCTGTTAAGTCTTAAGTCTTAATCATACCACTAAGCATACATGAAATGGTCGTAAGAAAGGCCTAGCTTGGATCAAATTTCAAGGTTTCACTTGGATATTGAACTACTAAAATACATGAGTTTATCATTTATAGGCTCTCGTTATGAAATGTTTTCAGAACACCATAAAACAACCGAAATACGTTACAAAATGAACTAAGATAAACTTAGTTTGAAAACTTGCGACGTATAGTCATCCTAAAAACTCATTTTCGTCTCACCTTTAAACACCTTCGTTGAGAGGTGCCTTCTTCGTAGACTTATAGGGTGCGCTCATACCAGCGCTAATGCACCGGATCCTATCAAAACTCCTCAGCTAAGTGTGTGAAAAACATGATCCTAAGATGAGTAAAGCTTAACGCCCGTACGAAACCTACTTATACCCACTACCATAACTCCTTCTTAGGAATGTTAGCGGAAACACTAGGAATAGTATAGTAATGTGCAAAAATTTATATGTGTCAATATTGTTGGGTCGTATTTTGTATTGCGTCTATTAGGCTCGTTAGCTAGTCTAATATGTATCTCCGGTATGGGCCTGTCCATCCGTGAGTTTTGTAGGGTTTAGTATATATAGGTGCTTGCATGCATCTTAGAAAAGTAGAGGACGATCAATAACGATTAGAGTTTTATTATTCAACAAAGTTATCGTTCTTGTATTGTAACCCTAATATCCTCTACAGCGGAAGTTCTTAGTCGAGCTCTGCTGAGAATTGAGTAATCTAATCACTCGACACATCTTGATTCATACTTGTGTTATTTACTGTTTTTGCATTCATCGCTTACCTGTTAAGAAGATCTAATCGATAATCAAGTTAATTAATAACTTATCAATTGGTATCAGAGCAGGAGGCTGTGTAATTCATACACGTCTTTTCTGTGAAAAAGTTTGCGATTAGGGTTATTTCGCATTAACTAATATTTATTGAGCCGTCATTCCAAATCCCATCAACATCTCAAACAGCATCGGATCAACGACAAAGATTCCTATTCTTTACACCTAGGATTATGAAGTCTGGGCACATCACTTCGAAGATTATGTCATCGGATCTGAAGACAATGGATATCTTATTTGGAAGCAATCGTATCTGGACCATTTGCTCATTCTACAACGTCAAAAATCATTAAAACTCAGAAAGAGTACAATGATCTGTTAAAGGACGTAAAGGATGTTTGTCACACCCCGAAAACCAAAGGCGGAAACGTTCCCGGGGTTGACTCCATGTTGTGTATCAAATCCAATGTACATAGTAATCACAGTAAACAACCATTACATTACATATATCTGAAAGTTACATTTGGTTCAAAAGTAAATTGTACAAAAGTTATACATATATCATATAAACAAAACGAGACGAGTCTTCGGAGCACTCCGTCTTCACCAAAAGATATCGCCGGGTACCTGTCTAACTTGGACCTGATAATACAAGTAGTTTGAAAATCAGCATAAAGCTGGTGACTTCATAAGCGGTTTAGTTTTGTGAAAATGTATCGGTTTCCTTTAGTTTTCTGAAAAGATTTGATATCCAAGAAAATCCCATATTTTCTTATGTGAAGTAGTTAAATTATCTTTCGTTACAGTTCTGTTACAAGTTATAAGTTAACCCCAGGAAAATCCCATATTTTCCTAAATGCAAGATTGATTGAATAACACATAGTATAGTTTAATATACAAAACTATAATTTAGACGAACTATAGATAGAAAGTATTTTGAAAACCTTGGGACTAACATCCCGAACCAGTTATAAGATAATTCGATAAAGACCATGGGATCACTATCCCGAAAATAGATATAAGATAGCTTGATAAACCATGGGATTACTATCCCGAAACTAGATATATGATAGATTGATAAAATCATGGGATTATCATCCCGTATAAGATTTAGTTTCAAAACCATGGGATTACCATCCCGAACGAGATATAGACACAGGATCATGGGATTATCATCCCGAACGAGACATAGACATAAGATCATGGGATTATTATCCCGTACGAGATATATACATAAAACCATGGGATTACCATCCCGAACGAGATATAGATTCTAAACATAATCCTAGCTGTGAATAAGTTTATATTAATACGTATTGTGAGTCGGGTAACCATACTGATATGACAACGAGACCTCCTTGACGTTAGTCAGACGTCGGACGATATACAAAATTTGTCACCCCAGGCGTGCCTGCCTAACTATAGCTAGCAGTTAAGGTGTGGGATTGTCAGTCCCGAATAGATCTATTCACAAATTCCTCGCTCCCCCTCCAGGAGACTCTGGTTACACTTCCGGAGAGGATTTACTTGATCATCCATAAAGGGTAGTGACTATCTCACAAGCTAGTATTAAACTATTCACAGGATTCTCATACGATACCAAACATACAAAGATTTCAAGACATGATACAGTGAAAAGAGTTACATACAGGAAACTATCTGGCAATACATTCAAATGATACAGAGATAAACTGAATCAGACATAGTTTATCTAATAACTTAGTACAGTTATCAATACATGATATAAAGAGAAACATAAAACCCCAAATTATTCCCATAATAATTTGATTAGTTTGGTTATTTTCTTAACTAAAATCCATTTAGTTGAAATCGATAAATCATTCCTTATGCTCAACATAAGACATAAGGCGTAAAAGAGTTTATAAGTTTGCCAGATATTATTTGAAACACATAATGTTATGATTTGAAAACATTTATGGTTTGCTTGTATTCCCCCCCTGAAAACAGTTAAAAACAGTGAAAAAGGCGTAGGGGTATAAACTCAACGGACGAGAAATGTGACGATTTGGATGCTAAGAGTTGATTCGGGGCTTGTAAATACACGAGGTTCCTAATTATAATGTAAAGATACACATTTGTATCTAATTAGGACTTAGTTTATTTATATGATAGGGACACTTGCTTCAAGTCGCGAAAACACTCCGATACGAGTGTTTGGAGGGACCCGGGTGGCGTTTAAGGACACATATAGATAGGATAATGAATTGGGACATCAAAGGGACACTCCACAAGGAGTTTACGGCCTCAAGACCCTCTACCCATGAGTTTACGGCCGTAAACTCATGGTGGGGTGAGTTATGGCACAAAATGGCTTCAAACACTTAGAGGATAATTTCTAGACTTGGTTTAAGGACTTGGAATGATTTCAAAGCATCAAATAGACCCTCTTATGGGAGTTTACGGCCTAGCATGGCTCTATGGCCGTAAACTCCTATTTTCCCAAGAAAATGGTGTTAAATGGAGCTAGAACAAATCACATGTGATTAATAGAATTATTCCAAGGCCTAACATGAGTTTGCAAGGGACATTTGACGGATTTATGGAGTTTACGGCCCATGAGACCCTCCTCATGGACGTAAACTCTTCTATAGAGTGATACAAAGTGTTTCAAGGCCTAAAACTTGCATAGAAGGGCTTCTAAAATTCATCTAAAGGCTTTAGGGGTGTTTAGTTAGCATTCTAACACCATGAATCATGGAGTTTACGGCTCAAGAACAAGCCTTGGCCGTAAACTCTTAAAAATCCCACAAATTGTGTGTTTAAGGCCCTTAAACTATTTTTGGTTGGTCCTTTGATTTATTCCAAGGCTTTTGGTGGTGTTGGATGGCTTTCTAACACCTTAGAATTGAATTTATGCCAAGTTTTGAGGAGTTTACGGCCCAAGCACATGCCTTGGCCGTAAACTCACCTAAATCCTCCAAAAATCATGTTTCAAGTGTCCAAATGCTAAAACCATTGTTCTATAATTCATATCTAAGCCATACTAGTGATTTGGAAGGGTTTAAGGGCATGAAAAACCTCATTTACATGAGTTTACGACCCAAGCTTATGCCTTGGCAATAAACTCCTTTAAATGACTCAAAATCAAAGTTTTAAATGTTCTAAGTCCATATCTTGAAGTCCCTTAGCCATATCTAAAGTCCAAATGAGTTTAGGAAGGAGTTTAAGGGCTAAAAACCCTTCAAATTGGTGTTTACGGCCTAGGCAGCCTCCTGGGCCGTAAACTCATATATGTTGTCCCATTTCATGATTAAATGTCGAATTTGGAAGCCAAATATGCTGTAGATTAAGGCTAGGAAGGTACCTTAAGGATTTGAGGCCTTAAAATTGAGTTTTGGACCCTTAATCTTTGGATTTAGGAGAGAGGTTAGAGAGAGAGAGTAGAGAGAGAAGGAAAAAGCTTCAGATGTGTGCTTAAACACTTTTATGTAGTTCCTAAAACTTAGACACGGTGGAATTCTACCCGATACCGGCCTTAAACGATGCTTTAGGTCGCACCCGATTGAGTTTCCGTCACTCGGCGAGGATATTCCTAAAACTTATGAAATAAATGTTTTGGGCTAAATTCATGAGTTCCTAAATAATTTGGATCCTCTTTGAATGAAAATAAACATATAATTTTAGTTAACTAAACCCAAAAACGATATCGGGACATTTCGATCTCCGACGGGTTATACGGGTAGAATGGGTTTTCGGCGATGAACAACTTTGGGTTGTTACATTATCCCCCCGTTAGAGGGAATTTCGTCCCGAAATTCAAAGAATAAGATGCAGATCATGGATTTGGAATAAGATACGAATGGATTTGTTGTCTTGGATCTTCACTTTCTCAAGTGGAATCAAGTCTCTACTGGGCGTTCCAGCGAATTCTTCATTATCGGGACATGTCTTGGTTTCGTGCTTTGACTCTCTCTCTCAATCTACTACATCAATCTGTTTTCTCATGGAAGTTTCAACCCTGAACGACTTCGGTTTCTTCAAGGAATCACTAGGGTTTCGTTGGACAGATGCTTCCAAGGATTCGAGACGTGATGGTCTAGATAGATGTTACCAAGCTCTAAGGGTATCCGAAACCTGAAGGTTGCAGATTCGATCTATAAGGAGATCTCGAAAGGTCTGATGTGAAACTAAACTAGACACTCAAAAGAAACTCCCGGGAATCCTTCGGGATAGACATTTAGAGGGAAGAGTTGCTAACTTCCAGTTTCTCAATAATCACAGAAACGAGGGATGCGTGGTAATTCACATTGGGAAAACTTTTGAGTTCTAAGGCATAGAATGATACGAAAGTTTGATGCCGAAGATCACGAGAATAGAGTCAAGGAAAAATCTAGACGGGCGACCCTTTCAAAAGTAAAGATAACAACATGAATGAGACTCGGTCATTTCTGGTTAAACATGGCATCAAAGTGTTTTCATGGAAAGTTTCTCCCTTTTTAAATCGAATGGAACAGAATAGTCCTCCGGACTGAGGATTCAATCTATAGGTACGAAGTTAGTGTTCCCTATCCCACTAGTTAGTCGTCTCGACGGTACACATTTCGATTACATGCGAAGG
Organism: Lactuca serriola; assembly: GCF_051521515.1. Lineage (NCBI taxonomy): Eukaryota > Viridiplantae > Streptophyta > Magnoliopsida > Asterales > Asteraceae > Lactuca > Lactuca serriola. Next base: position 239,206,406 of record NC_136410.1, read on the forward strand.
ATTGAGTTTAGAAAACGTTCAAATAGATAGATAACAGGTTTCCCTTTTGCACCCAAAATCGAAAAGAGTTGCAAGTATAAGAATTATCAAAGAGAGATATACCTGCGACGGCAGAGGGATCAGTGGTTGTAGCTGTCTTGGGGAAATTCCTTTTGAAGTGCCCAGCTTCACCACAACTGTAACAGGCCGGACTGATTCCCGTTCTGGATGATTGGTTCGTTGGTTTGGCTGGTTTTCTGCAGGTTCGCGCAAGATGGCCCTTATTGCCACAGTTGTTGCAGATCCTTTCACGACATGGACCAGGAATGTGGTGGTGGTAGTTACACTTACCACACCAAGGAAGGGTACCAGTGTATCCACTGGCGGGAGTTTGGGCTGTGGAACCGACAGCTGAAACAACAACAGGGGCAGTAGCAGCATGGACTGCTACCCTTTGCTGTTTCTTAGAAGACTCTTGCGTACTCTGGGCCTTCCGCTTGTTCCATGATTTCTTTTTACTTCCGCCTCCACTGGCGATTGGCTCGGGGGTAGTAGCTTCTTCATCAGAGTTGTCTTCGTGATCTATCAGGATTTTCGCAAGACATTTGGCACTGTCATATGTGTCTGGCTTCGCAGCCAAGACATTCCCCTTTGTTGGCTGGGTCAACCCCCAGATGAACCTCTCTATCTTTTTACTTTCCGGGGTAACCATTCCCGGACAAAGTAACGCCAGATCGTCAAATCTTGAGGTATAAGCAGCTATGTTGGAACCCTTCATCTTAAGGTTCCAAAGTTCGTGTTCTAACTTCTGAAGTTCGCCCTGAGGGCAATATTCTGCGAGAAGAAGCTCCTTCATAGCTTCCCAACCCATAGCATTGGCTACAGGTAAAGTTAAGGATTTGACTCGGCTATTCCACCAAGTCAAGGCTTTGTCTAGGAAAGTGCAGGCAGCAAACTTGATTCTATCAGACTCCGAACAGCTGCATATTTCAAAGATTCATTCGATTCTCTCGAACCATCGGGTTAAGGCAATGACACCCCCTGTGCCATCGAAGAATGTCGGTTTTGCGTTCATGAAGTCTCTATAGGAACCCCCTTTTTGGTGTCCTTGGCTATCATCTGGGTTTTGGGTTTCACCTCCCGAACCCCTAGAGTTCAGTTGAGGTAAGAGAGCTGATATGGTAGCGGAAATGGTTGCCTGAAGTGTTTCGAAACCGATTTGAATAGGAGGTGGTGGCGGAGGAGGATTGCTGTTGTTCGTTGAGCTGGGTCTCTTTCTTGGAGGTATCTTGATCTAAAAAGATCAGGAAAGAGAGGATCATAAGTCCTCTGAATTTAATCAAGAGATATGGGACAGGAGATATCTCATCAAGGCAAATATAGCATCATACTAAGCGATAAAGCAGAAAGGAATTATCAAGATAGAACATTTTATCGCTAGAGGAATAATCAAGGAATAACGCGTATACGAGAATTTCTACAAAGGATCGGCTCGAGAAATACTCCCATAGTATTTCATGGTTCGCTGCAGCGACGATTTGTTGTTTGGAATATTGGGTAAGTTTTAGGTATGCCGCATACCACAGTCACTCCCAAGCACATGTTGGCCGTGTCTCGAATGAATATAGTTGGCCAGGCTATATTGACCCTAGACACGACTACATAACTGCCCAGGTTTAACCGTAGTGTACAACACCCATTTACTTATGTTTTGTTCTACTTGTAGTTACGGATTTCGACGGCTCGGCATACTTAAATACTTTTGAAAATACTTATATTTTGTAGGATACTTTTAGTTTAGAGCACTTAGGCCCCTTAATGTTTATAGTTTTATACCATGTAAGGTTTGGTATACTCTGTTCACTATAAACAAGGGCTCTGATACCAATCTGTCACACCCCGAAAACCAAAGGCGGAAACGTTCCCGGGGTTGACTCCATGTTGTGTATCAAATCCAATGTACATAGTAATCACAGTAAACAACCATTACATTACATATATCTGAAAGTTACATTTGGTTCAAAAGTAAATTGTACAAAAGTTATACATATATCATATAAACAAAACGAGACGAGTCTTCGGAGCACTCCGTCTTCACCAAAAGATATCGCCGGGTACCTGTCTAACTTGGACATGAGAATACAAGTAGTTTGAAAATCAGCATAAAGCTGGTGAGTTCATAAGCGGTTTTGTTTTGTGAAAATGTATCGGTTTCCTTTAGTTTTCTGAAAAGATTTGATATCCAAGAAAATCCCATATTTTCTTATGTGAAGTAGTTAAATTATCTTTCGTTACAGTTCTGTTACAAGTTATAAGTTAACCCCAGGAAAATCCCATATTTTCCTAAATGCAAGATTGATTGAATAACACATAGTATAGTTTAATATACAAAACTATAATTTAGACGAACTGTAGATAGAAAGTATTTTGAAAACCTTGGGACTAACATCCCGAACCAATTATAAGATAATTCGATAAAGACCATGGGATCACTATCCCGAAAATAGATATAAGATAGCTTGATAAACCATGGGATTACTATCTCGAAACTAGATATATGATAGATTGATAAAATCATGGGATTATCATCCCGTATAAGATTTGGTTTCAAAACCATGGGATTACCATCCCGAACGAGATATAGACACAAGATCATGGGATTATCATCCCGAACAAGACATAGACATAAGATCATGGGATTATTATCCCGTACGAGATATAGACATAAAACCATGGGATTACCATCCCGAACGAGATATAGATTCTAAACAGAATCCTAGCTGTGAATAAGTTTATATTAATACGTATTGTGAGTCGGGTAACCATACTAATACGACAACGAGACCTCCTTGACGTTAGTCAGACGTCGGACGATATACAGAATTTGTCACCCCATGCGTGCCTGCCTAACTATAGCTAGCAGTTAAGGTGTGGGATTGTCAGTCCCGAATAGATCTATTCACAAATTCCTCGCTCTCCCTCCAGGAGACTCTGGTTACACTTCCGGAGAGGATTTACTTGATCATCCATAAAGGGTAGTGACTATCTCACAAGCTAGTATTAAACTATTCACAGGATTCTCATACGATACCAAACATACAAAGATTTCAAGACATGATACAGTGAAAATAGTTACACACAGGAAACTATCTGGCAATACATTCAAATGATACAGAGATAAACTGAATCAAACATAGTTTATCTAATAACTTAGTACAGATATCAATACATGATATAAAGAGAAACATAAAACCCCAAATTATTCCCATAATAATTTGATTAGTTTGGTTATTTTCTTAACTAAAATCCATTTAGTTGAAATCGATAAATCATTCCTTATGCTCAACATAATACATAAGCAGTAAAAGAGTTTATAAGTTTGCCAGATATTATTTGAAACACATAAATGTTATGATTTGAAAAGAGTTATGGTTTGCTTGTATTCCCCCCTGAAAACAGTTAAAAACAGTGAAAAAGGCGTAGGGGTATGAACTCAACGGACGAGAAATGTGACGATTTGGATGCTAAGAGTTGATCCGGGGCTTGTAAATACACGAGGTTCCTAATTATAATGTAAAGATGCACATTTGTATCTAATTAGGACTTAGTTTATTTATATGATAGGGACGCTTGCTTCAAGTCGCGAAAACACTCTGATACGAGTGTTTGGAGGGACCCGGGTGGCGTTTAAGGACACATATAGATAGGATAATGAATTGGGACATCAAAGGGACACTCCATAAGGAGTTTACGGCCACAAGACCCTCTACCCATGAGTTTACGGCCGTAAACTCATGGTGGGGTGAGTTATGGCACAAAATGGCTTCAAACACTTAGAGGATAATTTCTAGACTTGGTTTAAGGACTTGGAATGATTTCAAAGAATCAAATAGACCCTCTATGGCCGTAAACTCCTATTTTCCCAAGAAAATGGTGTTAAATGGAGCTAGAACAAATCACATGTGATTAATAGAATTATTCCAAGGCCTAACATGAGTTTGCAAGGGACATTTGACGGATTTATGGAGTTTACGGCCCATGAGACCCTCCTCATGACCGTAAACTCTTCTATAGAGTGCTACAAAGTGTTTCAAGGCCTAAAACTTGCATAGAAGGGCTTCTAAAATTCATTTAAAGGCTTTAGGGGTGTTTAGTTAGCATTCGAACACCATGAATCATGGAGTTTACGGACCAAGAACAAGCCTTGGCCGTAAACTCTTAAAAATCCCACAAATTGTGTGTTTAAGGCCCTTAAACTATTTTTGGTTGGTCCTTTGATTTATTCCAAGGCTTTTGGTGGTGTTGGATGGCTTTCTAACACCTTAGAATTGAATTTATGCCAAGTTTTGAGGAGTTTACGGCCCAAGCACATGCCTTGGCCGTAAACTCACCTAAATCCTCCAAAAATCATGTTTCAAGTGTCCAAATGCTAAAACCATTGTTCTATAATTCATATCTAAGCCATACTAGTGATTTGGAAGGGTTTAAGGGCATGAAAAACCCCATTTACATGAGTTTACGACCCAAGCTTATTCCTTGGCAATAAACTCCTTCAAATGACTCAAAATCAAAGTTTTAAATGTTCTAAGTCCATATGTTGAAGTCCCTTAGCCATATCTAAAGTCCAAATGAGTTTAGGAAGGAGTTTAAGGGCTAAAAACCCTTCAAATTGGTGTTTACGGCCTAGGCAGCCTCCTGGGCCGTAAACTCATATATGTTGTCCCATTTCATGATTAAATGTCGAATTTGGAAGCCAAATATGCTGTAGATTAAGGCTAGGAAGGTACCTTAAGGATTTGAGGCCTTAAAATTGAGTTTTGGACCTTTAATCTTTGGATTTAGGAGAGAGGTTAGAGAGAGAGAGTAGAGAGAGAAGGAAAAAGCTTCAAATGTGTGCTTAAACACTTTTATGTAGTTCCTAAAACTTAGACACGGTGGAATTCTACCCGATACCGGCCTTAAACGATGCTTTAGGTCGCACCCGATTGAGTTTCCGTCACTCGGCGAGGATATTCCTAAAACTTTTGAAATAAATGTTTTGGGCTAAATTCATGAGTTCCTAAATGATTTGGATCCTCTTTGAATGAAAATAAACATATAATTTTAGTTAACTAAACCCAAAAACGATATCGGGACATTTCGATCTCCGACGGGTTATACGGGTAGAATGGGTTTTCGGCGATGAACAACTTTGGGTTGTTACAATGTTGCTTAAGACGAAAAGGAAAAGTTTCAGTGCAACATTAAAGCATTGAGACTAATTCGTTTCACTCTTCAATCCGATACGTTCAGGCTAGTGAGTTCATGCAGCGCTGCTGTCACACCCCGAAAACCGAAGGCGGAAACATTTCCGGGGTTGACTCCACGTTGAGTATCAAATCCAATGTACATAGTAAGTAAAGTAAATCAACCATTACATTACATATATGAAAGTTTTACATTTTTTTCAAAAGAAAAAGTTTTCCGGGGTTGACAACACGAAACGAGTCTTCTGAGAACTCCATCTTCGCACAAAAGGATCTTCGGGTACCTGTCTAACATGGACCAGAGAATACAAGCGGTTTGAAAATCAGCATAAAGCTGGTGAGTTCATAAGCGGTTATTTTTTCTAAAAATGTACGAGTTCATTTGTTTTCCTGAAAAAGTGGTTATCCAAGAAAATCCCATATTTTCTTATGTAAAGTTAGTTTCCAAATCTGAAAGTAAAGTAAACGATGTACGATGAAAACATGATTGTTCTTGTGAATTGTAGTTCAGTTGTTTAACTTGTTACACTTTTCTAGTTACGTACTACTGTTACTCAGGAAAATCCTATATTTTCCTACATGTGTGTGTGAGCTGTTGCTGATTCTATTTGTACAAACTGTTACCAGTTCCGATTATGTTCAATGTTGTCCCCAGGAAAACCCCATGTTTTCCTGACTGCGTGTGTGTGTATCTTTACCGATTCTACTTATGTTCAGTGTTCTCCCCAGGAAAACCCCATGTTTCCTTGAATGTGTGTGTAGGTGTGTATGTCATCCTTGAACGTACATTGGTTTTATTACATACATAAAACTAATAAATACTCGTAAAGTGTTATTAATCCTGATTGCGAGTCCTTAACAATACTCAGACTGGATATGACTCGGACCATGGCCAATATCCTTTTTATGACTTTCGTCACCCTTGAACCTTTCGGTTCGGCTGTAGCTAGCAGCTAGGTGTGGGATTGTCAGTCCCGTGTAGATCTATACACTCAAGCCACGCTCTCCTACGTTCGGAGATTCTGGTTACAGGGTTAGTCCTCCACTATCTCGTGCCATGGAAGTGTTACAAGGACGTGTCTCCAATCTTTAAGATTACTCTTTACTTTTCGACTAGGAAAGTAGTATTTACGACTAGCTATGTTCTACGTACCTGTCCTTTACACTCGAGCCTAGGTGTTTTATTAAGGACATTACACTCGAGCCTAGGTGTTATCTAATGATGACTGTCCTTTACACTCGATCCTAGGTGTGTTATTAAGGACATTACAAATGATATATATGTGTTATCTTATGATGGTTGTCCTTTACACTCGATCCTAGGTGTGTTATTAAGGACATTACAAATGATATATATGTGTTATCTTATGATGATTGTCCTTTACACTCGATCCTAGGTGTATTATTAAGGACATACAGATGTTTTATGTTTTCTGATGGTGTCTGTCTTTTACACTCGAACCTTAGTGTTTTATATCAGACATTACAATGGCTTATGTGTTCTAGAAGTTTAAGTGTGAACAATCAAATGTAAAGTACACAATATAACAGTGTATAATAAGAATTGAAAATCGGTTTAAAACAAACAACTCTGCAAGTTAAAACAGTTTGTTAAAAGGTTTTCAATTCTTAAAAATGTACAATTATGAAACCATTTAACTGAAATCATGTAATTGAGTACAAAATATTCTTGTACTTTTGTTTGTATTCCCCCCTGAAAACATTGAAAAACCATTGAAAAAGGGTAGGGGTATGAACTCACCGGACGCGGAAATGTGTCGATTTCGGATGCTAAACGTCGAATCGAGGCCTGATAACACGTGAGGTTCCTATATAACATGAAATAGCATACAAATATATCTAATTAATTTCATAAACTCTAATTAGAAATGAAGTCACACTTCAACGAACGAAAACACCTCAAAACGGGTGTTTGGAGTGACCCGGGTGACATCTACGAACGGGAACTGAAGCGAGGGACTTGGGATTTGAGTTTACTCCCCAAGAGTAAACTTTCTAAGGAGTTTACGGCCTATACACTACCCACACATGAGTTCACAGCCGTGAACTCATGTTGACAAGGGTTTTGGAGCTTAATGGATCACAAATGGCTAATATCACTTGGAAATGCTTGGAATAATTTTTCCTAAGGCTTGGAATTAATTTAAAACATCAAATGACACACTTAAGGGAGTTTACGGCCTTGGCATGGGACCTATGGCCGTAAACTCTCATACTCCTTTGAATATGTGTTTTTAAGGTTCCAATGTTAATCACATGTGATTCTAAAAATTCCTACAAGCCTTGAAATGATTTTAGGGCACAATTTGACATACTTATAGGATTTTACGGCCTTGGAGCATGTTCTATGGTCGTAAACTCTCATATCTGAGGTTTTGCTGTGTTTAAAGCCCTTAAACTATTTTTGGTTGGTTCTAGGATTTTTTCCAAGGCTTTTGGTGGTGTTGGATGGCTTTCTAACACCTTGAAAATGAGTTTATACCCATGATTGAGGATTTTACGGCCCAAGCACATGCCTTGGATGTAAACTCATACAAACCCCTCAAAATTCATGTCTAAGGTGTTCTAGGTCCATTTCCAATATTCTAAAAGTCATATCTAAGTCTTGATTGAGTCATGGAAGGGTTTAAGGGCTTAAAACCCCTTTTAATATGGGTTTACGGCCTAAGCACCATCCTGGGCCGTAAACTCATATATAAGCCTCTAAATCATGAATAAATCTCGAATTTGAAGGTCCAATATGATGCAAAATGAGTATAGGAAGGTACCTTGAAGATTTGAGACCTTAAACTCTAGATTTGGACCTTTAATTCTAGTTTGAGGAGAGAGGTTGGAGTGATAGTTGTAAAATGTAGCAAAAGCTTCAAAATCAAGACTTGGATCACTTTAAATAGTCTCCAAGTTTGGGACACGGTAGAATTCTACCCGATACCGGCATTAGACGAGCCTTTTGGTCGCACCTGGCCAATTTGCCGTAACCCGATAAGGTTGATTCTAGAAATGTTCCGATCATTAATATGAGGCGTTAGAATGATTTATAAGGGTATTAAGACACTTATTAAGTCATAAAATAAAACCCACATTAACAACTTAATAAAATGTCGGAATCGGAAACTAAATCGGAAACGACGATTGGATTATCGGAACGAGTCGTGAAAAGGGTTTCAATTAGGGATATGAATTTCGGGTTGTTACATTATCCCCTCGTTAGAGGGAATTTCGTCCCAAAATTCAAAGATTCGAACACAGAACACGAAGTGAAAAGAGATATGAGGATGAATCTACTGCTTCGGGTCTTCAAGCTCCTAAGTGGAATCGGGTCTCCGCTTGATATTCCAGCGAACCCTCACAAGTGAGTACATCATTACATGACAGAGTAACTAAGGGTCCGATGGTTCTAAGGGAAACTTCTACATGAGACTACGATTATAGTCGACGAAACCCAAGAATTGACAGGTTTCCATGGGTGTTCCCGGTGTCGACTAATTCTTTATCGCCTTAGTTTTTGGAAAGGTTTACGAGTATGACTACTTTGCTTATCTACATGACCAAGAAAATGGTTCGACCGAAGGGCGCCACTACTACCTCGTAGTGATCGTATCATGCCCTGATTGCTGACTTGCACACATCGTGCTTACTGAGGTTTGGCTACGAGGAAATTCCCGGGATTAGGTCGATGCGAGACTGGACTACGCGTTCAGAAAGAATTCTCAAGAATTCTTTGGAAACAGTATCAAGGAAACAGTATCCAGGAATGACAGCATGAATGAGGCTCGGTCATTACATGCTAAGGGTGACATCAAAGTATTTCATAAAAAGTTTGTCAATAGATCGAATGGAAAATAATAATTGTTCGGACTGAGAATACAATCTACGAATACAACACAAGCGTTCTCGTTCTCACGTGATAACCATCTCGAAGATATACATTTTCGGCTACTCGCAAACGACGGGGTTAGAAAATGTTCAAATGGATGGTTAACGAATTTCTTTCGGTGCTAAAATCAAAAAGAATCACAGGCATATAAATTTAACGAGGGGAAATATACATGTGGCAACGGTGGGATCGGTGGCTGTCTCCTCTTGTCCTATCGCTAGAACTCTTCCGGTATTGCCAGGTGTTACAGCCTAGGGACAGTTTCGCTTAAGATGCCCAACTTCTCCACAACCATAGCAGGCCCGACCAATGGCCGCTCCGGAAGTTTGACTCGTTGATTGAGTTGGTGTCTTACAGTTTTTCGCCATGTGACCCTTTAAGCCACATTTGTTGCAAATTACATCGATACATGGACCGGAAGGAAGATGATGATAGTTGCACTTGTCACAACTAGGAAGGGTTCTAGTATACCTACTGGTAGGTTTCCGAGTTGAGGATCCAACAACAGAAACAGTCGCAGGGGAAGTGGCAGCGCGAACTGCCACCGTTTGCTGTCTCTTTGAAGACTCGTGCGATGTCTGACTTTTCTATTTCTTCCCAAGTTTTCTTTTCTCCCCACTCCTTACTGTCGGCTCAGGAGTGGTAGCTGCCTCTTCAAGGTCTTCACTATGATCGATTAGGATTTGAGCTAGGCGTTTGGCACTGTCGTATGTATCCGGCCTCGCAGCTATGACGTTTCCTTTCGTTGGCTGGGTCAGCCCCCAGATGAATCTCTCTATCTTCTTACTCTCCGGGGTAACCGTTCCCGAGCAGAGTAATGCCAAGTCGTCGAACCTGGAAGTGTAAGCAATGATGTCAGAACCTTTCATCTTCAAGTTCCAAAGGTCATGTTCTAACTTCTGCATTTCGCCCCGATGGCAGTACTCAACCAGCAGGAGTTCCTTCATGGCTTCCCAACCCATGGCGTTGGCTACAGGTAAGGTTAAGGATTTGACTCGGCCGTTCCACCAAGTCAAGGCTTTGCCGATAAAGGTGCAGGCGGCAAACTTCACCTTGTCTGAATCTGAACAGGCGCAAATTTCAAAGATGGATTCGATCTTCTCGAACCATCGAGTGAGGGAAATGACACCTCCAGTGCCATCAAAGGACGTGGGTTTGGCGTTCATGAAATCCTTATAGGAGCCCTCTTTCCGGCGTCCCTGACTGTTTTCTTGGTTTTGGGTTTGGGTACCACCTCCCGAACCACCGGAACCGTCAGAGTTCCGTTGAGACATGGTAGCTGCTACCGCGGCTGTAACAGCTGCCTGGAATACTACTAGATCAATTTGGGGAGGTGGTGGTGGCGGAGGGTTGTTGGTCTTGGAGTTGGGTCTCTTTCTTGGAGGCATCTTGATCTAATAAGATCAAGGGAGAGAGGATGATAAGTCCTCTGAATTTAATCAAGAGATATGACATATATATGCTGAATAAGCGATAAAGCAGGATAAAGTTATCAAGACAAGAAAATTATCGCTAAGAGAATGATCAAAGAACAATGCATGAACGAGGATTTCTACCAAGGATTGGCTCGAGAAATACTCCCATAGTATTTTGTCACACCCCCGAACCAGACGGCGGAAACGTCCGGGGGCTGTTGTGACTCAATTGAATACCATCACAATGAATATACATGAAACATAACATCATTCATCACCAAGCATTTGAATATTACAATTGATAGTGTTTACATCCATTACATTGTTCCAAATATTACATGCCCAAAAATAAATTGTTCGTTGCTAATTAAACAACCGCAAAACATCATAGAGTACAATTCTTCCTTCATTTTATCTGTTACCTGAGAACACAAGTATTTTGAAAAACGTCAACATATGAAATGTTGTTGGGTTCATAAGTAATGTTTGAAATCCAATGTGTTGTATTGTTTTGAAAACCACCAGAAAATCCGATATTTTCTGAAAATAGTATAGTATAAAAGGTGTGAAGATCCATAAGTATGCTTGTTGGTTTCTATAAATGTATGTGTACGATTTGTAAAACTCGTTATGTAGTTCGTAGGTGTAATAGTTGAAACCCTAAGAAAACCCGACGTTTTCCTATCACTTTGCTTTAATTAGTTTATGTATTGTTATTTCGTTACGATAGGGTATTCGTTGAGCTCCGGAGACGTTGGATTAATAGTGGATTGTGAATTGTTGTAACGTACATTAATGAAAACGACCAGTTGACAACCGTACAAACGATCCCTTAGGCGTTGCTTGCACTTATTCACATATCCCAACCCCCCGGACTCATGTAGCCCCACGACCGAGGGGAAAAGAAGGTGTGAAGCCCCCGGTATTTCCCTACGTCGTTCAAGGCTATAGAGAATGCGAAGGGCCCTTAGCCCAACTTGCAATAGTTAATTCTCGACTTCGCTAGCAGTACCGAAGGACCATTGGGGACCAGCAGCACATTTGCCATTGAAAGTCCTTTGACACGGAATTAAGTCGTATTAGACTCAACTACATGTAAGTAAATTTCCTTCGGGCCTAAAGATCATGTCATTGGGCTAGCTTGGCCCGACAAGCATGATTTGAAACTTTTGGGCCCAAGGACGGAGTGTCGACGTCTAGTGTATTTCCACGAGTGTATTGAGTTTCCGAGATTTCGATGTGTGTATTGGAGTCTCGTCGCGTTAGTAGTTTCAGATTTGTTATTGATTCGAGACCGAATCAATTCGTTTGATAACGATTTTTTGTATTGTAGGTGTATTGTAATTTGCCGATAGTCGAGGTACTAGCATTTCATCGTGTCGGGTTCATTGTTTAAGACATTAATCTTTTACATTTTTCAGATCCTTCTTTTTAGATGAATTTACACTTTTGGACCCTTATATAAAATAATTTATATTTTAGTCCCTAAGCCATTTTTTTTTGCTTGACACTTTAGTATCAAATCTTAGAGAAAAATTAGTATCAAAACAGTTTTAGTCCCTCAAAATGAAACTTTTTCGGCTGGAACCTTCATTTTCGCAAATTTTACACTTTTGGCCCAAAATAGAGAACTTTTGCATTTTTGGTCCCTTTTAAATGTGAAAAGCATTTTTAATCTTTGAAATGGACTTGGGACACTAGTAGTCCCCTGTTTTACAGAAAAACGCAATTTCAGCCCCTCAACTTTGAATTTTTCGCATATTGGGCCTTATTGGGCCGAAAAGTTCCCTTTTAGCCCATTAAGTTTAGAAATTGACATTTTAAACATTCTAAAGTGTATATTTATGGAAAATTACTATATGAAATTGTTTTGACACCTCTTAACCTCCAGAATTTGTATTTTGACGTTTTGGGCCCTTAAATTTCATGTTTTTAGCATTTTAAGTCCGAAAATGTGATTTTTAGCCCAAGATGTTCATCTAAACCAACTTGGTTATTTTTCTAGCAATGAATTATGTATAATGATATGTTTTAGCACTTGTTTCATGCATCATAACACAAATCTCGATTTTTAGGTTCTTTTGACTAGTTTCAACACCATAAACACACAAAAGTATATAAATGAACATAGAAATCATACAAGGCATACACATAATGATAGATCTACACATTTGCTTGTATTCTCCCCCCACAAAACTTATAAAAACCGAAAATAAGGGGGTATGAAGCTCACCTTGAGTTGTTGTTTCGGTTTTGAAGAGAGAAAAGAGGAAATTTTCGATCCTAGCAAGTCTCCTTGGTAGATCTCGAGTTTAGTGACTTCTAAGGTGCATGATCACAAGTTGGAATAGATTTAGAAGGGATTTTTTTATGAAATGAAGTAGCTAGATCATGGATTAGTCATCAACTTACCTTAGATGATGAGTTTGTGGGAAAAACCTCCTTGAGAAGCTCTTGATTCTCGAAATTTTTGAAGAAGGAGGGAGGAGATGTTCTTCAAGGTTTAGAGAGAGTGGAATAGATCTTTGTGAGTGTGTGTGTTGTGTAATCGGCCGAGAGCAAGAAGAGAAAGGAGAGAAGTGAGGCTCTTGAATTGATTTGCATGAAAACATGAGATGGTGCATGGGAATCCTATGGACAATTATGAGGTGGCATAGGAAAGTCAACTCTTCCTCTTGGGCTTGCCTTGGGCCGAGAATGGAGAGAAAAAGATGAGGATTGGGCCTTGTATGCTCAAGCCCATTCCATGGTTATGTTAAGTGATGTTTGGCCCCAATTAATTATAAATGTGATTTTTATGACCTATTAAGGCTAAATTAGGTTAATTATGGCCCAATATAGTTCATTTACATAATTTATTTCTTTCTAGGCCCAATATGGCCCAAAATGTTGAATTAAATGGAATTGGATCCAATTAGAGCTCATTTAAAGGTTCTAATCCCATAATAGTCAAATTGGAAGCTTATTGGGCCATTGAGTCCAATAAGGAAGTCCTAGTCCAAAATAGACCTAACAAGAACTTCTAGGGTTTCCAATTGCTTGTTGACTATTTGTAGCACTTGTATGATGTACTTGTTTGAAAATTAGATGTCATAGAGTAAGCATCATACATGCTCTTTGAGCTTTTGATTTTTTTTTTCATTTATCTTGAGTTTAGAGATTACATGACACAAAATTTCTAGTTGTGACATCATCCCCCCGTTAGAGGGAATTTCGTCCCGAAATTCTGTTTGAAAGCTAGATTTGAGAATGCTAGAATAGGTGAGGGTACTTTTGCTTCATTTGGTCCTCGCGCTCCCATGTGAACTCTGGCCCACGCTTCACGTTCCACCGTACCTTCACGATCGGGATGCGGCTTTGCTTAGTACGCTTCACCTCCTTGTCCATGATTTCAACCGGTTCCTCCACGAACAGAAGATTCTCGTTGATTTCGATTTCGTCAAGGGGAATGACGAGTGTTTCATCCGATAGACACTTCTTTAGATTAGAGACATGGAACACGGGGTGAATACTGTTTAGCTCTGCGGGTAGCTGCAGCTTATACGCCACTGGACTTATTCGGGCGACGATCTCGAAAGGTCCAATGTATCGTGGGTTCAGTTTTCCCCGTTTTCCGAATTGTATAACCCCTTTCCAGGATGAGACTTTCAACAGTACTTGATCACCGACCTGAAACTCTAAGGGCTTTCGTCGTTTATCGGCGTAGCTCTTTTGTCGGTCGCGCGATGCTTGTAATCGAGCCCTGATTTGGACGATCTTTTCCGTGGTTTAGCGAATGATCTCCGATCCCGTTAGTTCTTTGTCCGACGTATGTGTTCTCGCTAGTTGGGTATCACCCACCTCAGTCCAACATAATGGCGATCTACACTTACGTCCGTAAAGTGCTTCGAAAGGAGCCACCTTGATGCTCGAATGATAACTATTGTTGTACGAGAATTCGATTAAAGGTAAGTGGGTATCCCAAGACTTCCCAAAGTCTATCACGCATGCGCGGAGCATGTCTTCGAGCGTTTGGATGGTTCGTTCGCTTTGACCATCCGTTTGTGGATGATAAGCGGTGCTCATGCCGAGATGAGTTCCCATTGCCTTATGGAGTGATTGCCAAAAACATGAAGTGAGCCTACTGTCCCTATCTGAGATAATAGATATTGGCACTCCATGGAGTCTCACGATTTCCCGAACGTATAAACGCGTCAATCTCTGCATCTTGTAGGATTCTTTGATTGGCAGGAAATGGGCAGATTTCGTCAGTCGGTCGATTATTACCCATATGGTGTCTAGTCCATCCGACGTTTTGGGTAGCTTGGTCACGAAGTCCATAGAAATCCCCTCCCATTTCCACTCAGGAATTACCGGTTGCTGTAATAACCCTGAGGGCTTCTGGTATTCCACCTTTACCTTGGCACACGTAAGGCACTTACTAACATAGGTAGCAATTTCTGCCTTCATGTTAGGCCACCAATAGTGTTGTTTAATATCCAAATACATCTTGTCTGAACCAGGATGAATGGAGTATCGCGTCTTGTTGGCTTCCTTCATAACTACCTCCCTAAATCCTCCGATTTTAGGGACCCAAATACGATTCATGAAGTAGTATACTCCATCCTCCTTTGCCTCTAGGTTCTTCTCCATCCCGCGCAATGCTTCGCTTGCCCTGTTTTCCGCTTTCATGGCCTCCGACTGGGCTACCGCAATTTGAGTTGCTAAGTGAGATTGGATGGTTATAGAGAGAGTTTTCGTACGACGATTTGAGTACTCCTTCCGACTTAATGCATCGGCTACCATGTTGGCCTTGCCCGGGTGGTACTTGATTTCACACTCGTAATCGTTTAATAATTCAACCCATCTTCGTTGCCTCATGTTCAACTCTTTCTGGTTCAAGATGTGCTGGAGACTTTTGTGGTCCGTGAAGATGGTGCACTTTGTACCGTACAGGTAGTGCCTCCAAATTTTCAGGGCGAAGACCACGGCTCCCATTTCCAGGTCATGGGTCGTATAATTTACTTCGTGCGTCTTTAGTTGGCGAGATGCGTAAGCTATCACCCTTCCACGCTGCATGAGAACGCAACCTAAGCCCTGATTTGACGCGTCACAGTAGACCACGAAATCTTCCGTTCCCTCCGGTAGCGATAGTACCGGGGCGCTACAGAGAGCTTGTTTCAGGGTTCGGAATGCGGCTTCTTGTTTGTCCGTCAATTCGAATGGTACGCCCTTTCGTGTAAGCGAGGTAAGTGGCTTGGCGATCTTAGAGAAGTTTTAAATGAATCTCCTATAGTAGCCTGCTAGACCCAAGAGCTGACGGATTTCCGTGGGTGTTGTCGGGATTGCCCATCCTTCAACAGCTTTGACTTTAAAGGGATCCACATGGATTCCATCTTGGCTGACTACATGACCTAGGAACTTCACACTCCGGAGCCAGAACTCACACTTGGAGAGTTTGGCGTAAAGCTTTTCCGATCGCAGAGTCTCTAGGACTTGTCGGAGATGTTGGCCATGCTCTTCTTTGCTTCGAGAATAGACGAGGATGTCATCGATAAAAACAATGACAAAGTTGTCGAGGAATGGTTGACAGATTCGATTCATTAGGTCCATAAATGTGGCAGGAGCATTTGTCAGACCAAAGGGCATTACGACAAATTCATAATGTCCGTAGCGAGTTCGGAAAGCGGTTTTTGGAATATCCTCTTCCCGGACTTTGAGTTGGTGATATCCGGATCGTAGATCTATCTTAGAAAAAATAACTAGCTCCTTGGAGCTGGTCAAATAGATCATCGATTCGTGGGAGAGGGTACCGATTTTTAACAGTGAGTTTATTTAACTCTCTATAATCGATGCACATTCTAAAAGATCTGTCCTTCTTTTTGACAAAGACGACTGGAGCTCCCCACAGCGAGTAACTAGGGCGGATGAATCCCTTGTCCAAGAGTTCGCTGAGTTGGCTGGACAATTCCTGCATTTCAGCAGGAGCTAGCCGATAGGGTGATTTAGCGAGAGGAGTTGCTCCTGGAACAAGGTCAATTCGAAACTCCACTTGTCTCTCCGGGGGTACTCCTGGAAGATCCTCAGGAAACACGTCTGGAAATTCACATGCTATGGGAATGTCTTGAACGTTAACCTCTTCCTTGGTTTTATCCACTATGTGAGCCAGGAACGCCAAATTGTCCTTTCGTAGATGTTTTTGTGCCTTGATGCACGAGACGAGGCGCAGGTTCATGCTAGGTTTGTCTCCGTAAATTACTAGGGTTTCATGATTGGGGAGGCGAAGGCGAACGGCCTTCTCATGACACATAATTTCAGCATGGTGGGAGCTTAACCAGTCCATACCAATAATCACATCGAAACTCCTAATTGACACGGGCATTAAGTCTATCCGAAACACGTGTAGATTTAGGGTTAGGGTACATCCGATGTAGATTTCCCCGGTGGATTCGGTATTCCCATTGGCCATTTCCACCGTAAAGGTTTCATTGAGCTTCTGGGGTGGTTGTTTTAATAAATGCTTAAACTTATTACTTATGAAGCTTCGTTCCGCTCCGGTGTTAAACAGGATGCATGCATAGGTGTGGTTTAGGAGAAACGTACCGGTCACAACTGCGGGGTCCTGAACCGCCTCTCCTTGACCCATGGTCAGCATCCTTCCTGTTCCTCCGTTCCCGGGATTGTTGTTGTTAGGGCAGTCTCGGCGGAAGTGCCCAGTCCTCCCACACCCGAAGCAGGTGTGGCTAGGCCCTGCATTATTGCCGCCGGTATTGATGTTGTTGTTGTTGTTGTTTCCTTGTTGTTGGTTCTGGGGAGGGTAAGCCCTACAGTTCCTCGACGTGTGTCCTTTTCGATTACAACTGGTGCACTGTAACTCCCTGCATTCTCCATTGTGATGGAAACCGCACTTGTTGCATTTGGGAAAGCTACCGGAATAAGGTCTGGAAGCATTTGAAGCCGCTGAGGCTGGAGCATGTGGTGTGGCTGGAACTGGTGCAGTGGTAGCATTAACCGCCAC
Source organism: Lactuca serriola (assembly GCF_051521515.1). Classification (NCBI taxonomy): domain Eukaryota; kingdom Viridiplantae; phylum Streptophyta; class Magnoliopsida; order Asterales; family Asteraceae; genus Lactuca; species Lactuca serriola. The sequence continues at coordinate 239,223,941 of NC_136410.1, forward strand.
TGTCTGATGCTTTTTAGAGGTCTCGGGGCCCTGACGTCCCTTCCTCTTGTTGTTCTTCCCTTTCTTGCCATCACCTTCCTTCTTGCCCTCAATCTCCGCTGGCTTCTCACCCTTTTTGTTGTTATGGTCAGATGACTTCTTCGCCAATCTCTTCGCACTGTCGAATGTTTCTGGGTTTGCAACTATCACGTTTCCTTGGATTGGTGATGTTAGTCCCCAAATGAATCGCTCAATATTCTTTCCTTCCGAGGTGATCATACCCGGGCACAACAGGGATAGTTCGCTAAATCTCGATATGTAGGCATCGATATTCGCATTCTGCACAGTGAGGTTCCACAGCTCCTGCTCCATTTTCTGAATTTCACCGCGTGGATAGTATTCAGCCATCAACATTTCCTTCATCTCCGACCACGGCATGGAGTTGGCTACCAGGAGTGTCATGGCTTTCACGTGTCCATTCCACCATGTGAGCGCTTGGTCGATCAGAGTGCAAGCTGCGAACTTCACTTTCATCTCCTCAGGACAATCGCATATCTCGAATACCGATTCCACCTTCTCGATCCATCGCTTCAGAGTGATCACTCCTCCAGTGCCGTTAAAAGTTCGTGGTTTGGCGTTCGTGAAGTCCTTGTAGGTACATGTTTTGGTGGGTCCTTGATTCATCCCGTTGTTCGAACTCCCGGACCCTTGCCCGTTGCCTCCTCCGTTGTTCCCTCGGTGAAGTTGTGCCATAGCTGCGGTGACCGCAGCAGACACGACCGCCTGGAATGCAGTGGAGTCAACTTCGGGTGGGATTGGTTCGGGGTTTCTGCGAGTAGCTCGGCGAGGCATCTTTCTGTCATGCAACGGAAAGACATTGAGTGCTTGGGGGTTTCTGGAAGGTTACGACCCTACTAACTAAGTGCATGATACGAACTTAAACACTCTTACCATATAGCATACAATCATAGATTCTCAACACATAGCAATTCGTAATATCATAGCAAAGCACATAAAAGTTTACTAATATTATCCGCATTTGATACATGAAAATTTGCTCGTAAGAGCATACATGAGTGACACTAGTTGGACAGCATAACGACTCTATGAGTAGTGTAGTCACTTAAACATAGAGTCGAGGTACATAGCGTAGTTCCTAATGATCTACTAAGATAATTCTAACCCTAGTCGCGATGAGATGCGCCCGGAGGTGGTGGCGGGGTCATATGCCGAAATGTTGTGCTAGCAACTGACCAATCTCCGTCATGTCTCCGATAACTTCATCCTTCTCATGCTCAGCTCGCACTGGCCGAGCCTCCATGGCGTACAACTGTTGTCGCAGTGCGGCGATCTCAACTTCGGGAGAACGGTTCTCCCTTGGGGGGTTCATTGGTGGAGCGGTGTGGTCTGGTTGCGCCTCATCCACACACGACGTGACATGATCCTTGTCCCGGTCTTGCCCTTCCTCGACATCATCGTCGGTATCTCCAAACTCGTAGTCGGTGTCTATGTATTCGTCATGTTCGACGTCGTGTGCTCCCTCCGGATTCCCTTCTGGTTCATCCTCAAGCATCCCGTGAGCCACTAGGACTTGATGGAACTGGATACCTTGCTGATCTTCCTCCATGACGACTGGGGAAAATATAAACTATCGTCACTCTCCTGACTATGATTTATGCTTACTAGACGCTCTCTTTTTGGTGATAAGGGGTATAGTTTTAGGTTCCCTAGCTATCACGATCTCATCAGAACGTGTGTTAGTCATACCTTGGGGAGAATGTAGTTGATCAGGCTACATCCACTCCTTGGTACCACTAAGAACAGTCCTGATTTAACCGAGATACTAGCATTATCTTGTTTGGTTCGGTGTTATGTTCCTTGTTCCTAATGCAAGCAAAGTGTTTTATCGTTGTATTTTACTTGTTTTGTTCAGAGTTAAGTTAGTCCCTCTTTTGGTTTATAGTTGCATATCAATGGATGGTTAGATATGCTAGTTCACTATAAACAGAGCTCTGATACCAACCTGTCACACCCCCGAACCAGACGGCGGAAACGTCCGGGGGCTGTTGTGACTCAATTGAATACCATCACAATGACAATACATGAAACATAACATCATTCATCACCAAGCATTTGAATATTACAACTGATAGTGTTTACATCCATTACATTGTTCCAAGTATTACATGCCCAAAAATAAATTGTTCGTTGCTAATTAAACCACCGCAAAACATCATAGAGTTCAATTCTTCCTTCACTTTATCTGTTACCTGAGAACACAAGTATTTTGAAAAACGTCAACATATGAAATGTTGGTGGGTTCATAAGTAATGTTTGAAATCCAATGTGTTGTATTGTTTTGAAAACCACCAGAAAATCCGATATTTTCTGAAAATAGTATAGTATAAAAGGTGTGAAGATCCATAAGTATGTTTGTTGGTTTCTATAAATGTATGTGTACGATTTGTAAAACTCGTTATGTAGTTCGTAGGTGTAATAGTTGAAACCCTAGGAAAACCCGACGTTTTCCTATCACTTTGCTTTAATTAGTTTATGTATTGTTATTTTGTTACGATAGGGTATTCGTTGAGCTCCGGAGACGTTGGATTAATAGTGGATTGTGAATTGTTGTAACGTACATTAATGAAAATGACCAGTTGAAAACCGTACAAACGATCCCTTAGGCGTCGCTTGCACTTATTCACATAACCCAACCCCCCGGACTCATGTAGCCCCACGACCGAGGGGAAAAGAAGGTGCGAAGCCCCCGGTATTTCCCTACGTCGTTCAAGGCTATAGAGAATGCGAAGGGCCCTTACCCCAACTCGCAATAGTGAATTCTCGACTTCGCTAGCAGTACTGAAGGACCGTTGGGGACCAGCAACACGTTTGCCATTGAAAGTCCTTTTACACGGAATTAAGTCGTATTAGACTCAACTACATGTAAGTAAATTTCCTTCGGGCCTAAAGATCATGTCATTGGGCTAGCTAGACCCGACAAGCATGATTTGAAACTTTTGGGCCCAAGGACGGAGTGTCGACGTCTAGTGTATTTCCACGAGTGTATTGAGTTTCCGAGATTTCCATGTGTGTATTGGAGTATCGTCGCGTTAGTAGTTTCAGATTTGTTATTTATTCGAGACCGAATCAATTCATTTGATAACGATTTTTGGTATTGTAGGTGTATTGTAATTTGCCGATAGTCGAGGTACTAGCATTTCATCGTGTCGGGTTCATTGTTTAAGACATTAATCTTTTACATTTTTCAGATCCTTCTTTTTAGATGAATTTACACTTTTGGATCCTTATATAAAATAATTTATATTTTAGTCCCTAAGCCATTTTTTTTGCTTGACACTTTAGTATCAAATCTTATAGAAAAAGTATTTTTCAGCTCAAAGCTTCTTGAAAAACAGTTTTAGTCCCTCAAAATGAAACTTTTTCGACTGGAACCTTCATTTTCACAAATTTTACACTTTTGGCCCAAAATAGAGAATTTTTGCATTTTTAGTCCCTTTTACATGTGAAAAGCATTTTTAACCTTTGAAATGGACTTGGGACACTAGTAGTCCCCTGTTTTACAGAAAAACGCAATTTCAGCCCCTCAACTTTGAATTTTTCGCATATTGGGCCTTATTGGGCCGAAAAGTTCCCTTTTAGCCCATTAAGTTTAGAACTTGACATTTTAAACATTCTAAAGTGTATATTTATGGAAATTTACTATATGAAACTGTTTTGACACATCTTAACCTCCAGAATTTGTATTTTGACGTTTTGGGCCCTTAAATTTCATGTTTTTAGCATTTTAAGTCCGAAAATGTGATTTTTAGCTCAAGATGTTCATCTAAACCAACTTGGTTATTTTTCTAGCAATGACTTATGTATAATGATATGTTTTAGCACTTGTTTCATGCATCATAACACAAATCTCGATTTTTAGGTTCTTTTGACTAGTTTCAACACCATAAACACACAAAAGTATATAAATGAACATAGAAATCATACAAGCCATACACATAATGATAGATCTACACATTTGCTAGTATTCTCCCACCACAAAACTTATAAAAACTAAAAATAAGGGCGTATGAAGCTCACCTTGAGTTGTTGTTTCGGTTTTGAAGAGAGAAAAGAGGAAATTTTCGATCCTAGCAAGTCTCCTTGGTAGATCTCGAGTTTAGTGACTTCTAAGGTGCATGATCACAAGTTGGAATAGATTTAGAAGGGATTTTTTTGATGAAATGAAGTAGCTAGATCATGGATTAGTCATCAACTTGCCTTAGATGATGAGTTTGTGGGAAAAACCTCCTTGAGAAGCTCTTGATTCTCGAAATTTTTGAAGAAGGAGGGAGGAGATGTTCTTCAAGGTTTAGAGAGAGTGGAATAGATCTTTGTGAGTGTGTGTGTTGTGTAATCGGCCGAGAGAAAGAAGAGAGAGGAGAGAAGTGAGTCTCTTGAATTGATTTGCATGAAAACATGAGATGGTGCATGGGAATCCTATGGACAATTATGAGGTGGCATAGGAAAGTCAACTCTTCCTCTTGGGCTTGTCTTGGGCCGAGAATGGAGAGAAAAAGATGAGGATTGGGCCTTGTATGCTTAAGCCCATTCCATGGTTATGTTAAGTGATGTTTGGCCCCAATTAATTATAAATGTGATTTTTATGACCTATTAAGGCTAAATTAGGTTAATTATGGCCCAATATAGTTCATTTACATAATTTATTTCTTTCTAGGCCCAATATGGCCCAAATGTTGAATTAAATGGAATTGGATCCAATTAGAGCTCATTTAAAGGTTCTAATCCCATAATAGTCAAATTGGAAGCTTATTGGGCCATTGAGTCCAATAAGGAAGTCCTAGTCCAAAATAGACCTAACAAGAACTTCTAGGGTTTCCAATTGCTTGTTGACTATTTGTAGCACTTGTATGATGTACTTGTTTGAAAATTAGATGTCATAGAGTAAGCATCATACATGCTCTTTGAGCTTTTAATTTTTTTTCATTTATCTTGAGTTTAGAGATTACATGACACAAAATTTCTAGTTGTGACATCATCCCCCCGTTAGAGGGAATTTCGTCCCGAAATTTTGTTTGAAAGCTAGATTTGAGAATGCTAGAATAGGTGAGGGTACTTTTGCTTCATGTTTATAGTTATATACCATGTAACGTTTGGTATACTTCATTCACTATAAACAAGGGCTCTGATACCTATCTGTCACACCCCGAAAACCGAAGGCGGAAACATTTTCGGGGTTGACTCCACGTTGAGTATCAAATCCAATGTACATAGTAAGTAAAGTAAATCAACCATTACATTACATATATGAAAATTTTACATTTGTTTCAAAAGCAAAAGTTATACATGTGATACATAGTATATATATAGACAACACGAAACGAGTCTTCTGAGAACTCCATCTTCGCTCAAAAGGATCTTCGGGTACCTGTCTAACATGGACCTGAGAATACAATCGGTTTTAAAATCAGCATAAAGCTGGTGAGTTCATAAGCGGTTAGCTTTTCTGAAAATGTACGAGTTCATTTGTTTTCCTGAAAAAGTGGTTATCCAAGAAAATCCCATATTTTCTTATGTAAAGTTAGTTTCCAAATCCGAAAGTAAAGTAAACGATGTACGATGAAAACATGATTGTTCTTGTGAATTGTAGTTCAGTTGTTTAACTTGTTACACTTTTCTAGTTACGTACTACTGTTACTCAGGAAAATCCTATATTTTCCTACATGTGTGTGTGACCTGTTACTGATTATGTTTGTACAAACTGTTACCAGTTCCGATTATGTTCAATGTTGTCCCCAGAAAAACCCCATGATTTCCTGATAGTGTGTGTGTATCTTTACCGATTCTGGTGATGTTCAGTGTTCTCCCCAGGAAAACCCCATGTTTCCCTGAATGTGTGTGCAGGTGTGCCTGTCATCCTTGAACGTACATTAGTTTTATTACGTACGTAAAACTAATAAATACTCGTAAAGTGTTATTAATCCTGATTGCGAGTCCTTAACCATACTCAGACTGGATATGACTCGGACCATGGCCAATATCCTTTTTATGACTTTCGTCACCCTTGAACCTTTCGGTTCGGCTGTAGCTAGCAGCCAGGCGTAGGATTGTCAGTCCCGTATATATCTATACACTCAAGCCACGCTCTCCTACGTTCAAAGATTCTGGTTACAGGGTTAGTCCTCCACTATCTCGTGCCATGGAAGTGTTACAACGACGTGTCTCCAATCTTTAAGATTACTGTTTACTTTTCGACTAGGAAAGTAGTATTTACGACTAGCTATGTTCTACGTACCTGTCCTTTACACTCGAGCCTAGGTGTTTTATTAAGGACATTACACTCGAGCCTAGGTGTTATCTAATGATGACTGTCCTTTACACTCGATCCTAGGTGTGTTATTAAGGACATTACAAATGATATATATGTGTTATCTTATGATGATTGTCCTTTACACTCGATCCTAGGTGTGTTATTAAGGACATTACAAATGATATATATGTGTTATCTTATGATGATTGTCCTTTACACTCGATCCTAGGTGTATTATTCAGGACATACAGATGTTTTATGTTTTCTGATGGTGTCTGTCTTTTACACTCGAACCTTAGTGTTTTATATCAGACATTACAATGGCTTATGTGTTCTAGCATTTTAAGTGTGAACAATCAAATGTAAAGTACACAATATAACAGTGTATAATAAGAATTGAAAATCAGTTTAAAACAAACAACTCTACAAGTTAAAACAGTTTGTTAAAAGGTTTTCAATTCTTAAAAATGTACAATTATGAATCCATTTAACTGAAATCATGTAATTGAGTACAAAATATTCTTGTACTTTTTCTTGTATTCCCCCCTGAAAACATTGAAAAACCATTGAAAAAGGGTAGGGGTATCAACTCACCGGACGCGGAAATGTGTCGATTTCGGATGCTAAACGTCGAATCGAGGCCTGATAACACGCGAGGTTCCTATATAACATGAAATAGCATACAAATATATCTAATTAACTTCATAAACTCTAATCAGATATGAAGTCACACTTCAACGAACGAAAACACCTCAAAACAGGTGTTTGGAGTGACGCGGGTGACATCTACGAACGGGAATTGAAGCGAGGGACTTGGGATTTGAGTTTACTCCCCAAGAGTAAACTTCCTATGGAGTTTATGGCCTATACACTACCCACACATGAGTTCACGGCTGTGAACTCATGTTGGCAAGGGTTATGGAGCTTAATGGATCACAAATGGCTAATATCACTTGGAAATGCTTGGAACAATTTTTCCTAAGGCTTGGAATTAATTTAAAACATCAAATGACACACTTAAGGGAGTTTACAGCCTTGGCATGGGGCCTATGGCCGTAAACTCTCATACTCCTTTGAATATGTGTTTTTAAGGTTCCAAAGTTAATCACATGTGATTCTAAAAATTCCTACAAGCCTTGAAATGATTTTTGGGCACAATTTGACATACTTATAGGAGTTTACGGACTTGGAGCATGTTCTATGGCCATAAAATCTCATATGTGAGGTTTTGTTGTGTTTAAATCCCCTAAACTATTTTTGGTTCGTTCTAGGATTTTTTTCCAAGGCTTTTGGTGGTGTTGGATGGCTTTCTAACACCTTGAAAATGAGTTTATACCCATGATTGAGGAGTTTACGGCCCAAGAACATGCCTTGGCTGTAAACTCATACAAACCCCTCAAAATTCATGTCTAAGGTGGTCTAGGTCCATTTCCAATATTCTAAAAGTCATATCCAAGTCTTGATTGAGTCATGGAAGGGTTTAAGGGCTTAAAACCCCTTTTAATATGGGTTTACGGCCTAAGCACCATCCTGGGCCGTAAACTCATATATAAGCCTCTAAATCATGAATAAATCTCGAATTTGAAGGTCCAATATGATGCAAAATGAGTATAGGAAGGTACCTTGAAGATTTGAGACCTTAAACTCTAGATTTGGACCTTTAATTCTAGTTTGAGGAGAGAGGTTGGAGTGATAGTTGTAAGATGGAGCAAAAGCTTCAAAATGAAGACTTGGATCACTTTAAATAGTGTCCATGTTCGGGACACGGTAGAATTTTACCCGATATCGGCGTTAGACGGGGCTTTTGGTCGCACCCGGCCAATTTGCCGTAACCCGATAAGGTTGATTCTAGAAATGTTCCGATCATTAATATGAGGTGTTAGAATGAGTTCTAAGGGTATTAAGACACTTATTAAGTCATAAAATAAAACCCACATTAACGACTTAATAAAATGTCGGAATCGGAAAAGAAATCGAAAATGGCGATTGGATGATCGGAACGAGTCGTGAAAAGGGTTTCAATTAGGGATATGAATTTCGGGTTGTTACATTATCCCCCCGTTAGAGGGAATTTCGTCCCGAAATTCAAAGATTCGAACACAGATCACAAAGTCAAAAGAGATATGAGGATGAATCTACTGCTTCGGGTCTTCAAGCTCCTAAGTGGAATCGGGTCTCCGCTTGACATTCCAGCGAACCCTCACTGTCAGGATATGGCTTTGTTATGCATGGTTAACCTCTCAATATACGATCTCAATTGATTCGTACACGAAGGTTCGGATTTTCATTGGTTTTGATCTCCTCAAAGGAATTACTAGGGTTTCGTCAGGTCGGCAAGCCTTACGAATAAATATGCGGAATATCAGATGGTTGCTACTGAGTCCTGAAGATAGCTCGGAGAGGGCTATGGAATCGATTCCTAACAAAGATCTCGAAAGGTCTAAGGTTCCACAAGTTAAGTTTTTCCGCACTTCCCAAGGCGTACTATGTCTTTCCAGGGTAAAACCTCCAACAAGTGAGTACATCTTTACATGACAGAGTAACTAAGGGTCCGATGGTTCTAAGGGAAACTTCTACATGAGTCTACGATTATAGTCGACGGAACCCAAGAATCGACAGGTTTCCATGGGTGTTCCCGGTGTCGACCAATTCTTTATTGCCTTAGTTTTTGGAAAGGTTTACGAGTATGACTGCTTTGCTTATCTACATGACCAAGAAAATGGTTCGACCGAAGGGCGCCACTACTACTTCGTAGTGATCGTATCATGCCCTGATTGCTGACTTGCACACATCGTGCTTACTGAGGTTTGGCTACGAGGAAATTCCCGGGATTAGGTTGATGCAAGACTGGACTACGCGTTCAGAAAGAATTCTCAAGAATTCTTTGGAAACAGTATCAGGGAAAGAATCGTAGACTTCTCGTTTCTCGATGACTACTCGGACGAGGGATATACGGGAAAACTTTTTAAGCTTTGATGCACGAAGATCATGAGAGTCGGGTCGGAGGGAAGTTAGAACGAACGGCTTTCTCGAATCCAGGAATGACAGCATGAATGAGGCTCGGTCATTACATGCTAAGGGTGACATCAAAGTATTTCATAAAAAGTTTTTCAATAGATCGAATGGAAAATAATAATTGTTCGGATTGAGAATACAATCTACGAATACAACACAAGCGTTCTCGTTCTCACGTGATAACCATCTCGAAGATATACATTTTCGGCTACTCGCAAACGACGGGGTTAGAAAATGTTCAAATTGATAGTTAACGAATTTCTTTCGGTGCTAAAATCGAAAAGAATCACAGGCATATAAATTTAACGAGGGGAAATATACCTGTGGCAACGGTGGGATCGGTGGCTGTCTCCTCTTGTCCTATCGCTAGAACTCTTCCGGTATTGCCAGGTGTTACAGCCTTGGGACAGTTTCGCTTAAGATGCCCAACTTCTCCACAACCATAGCAGGCCCGACCAATGGCCGCTCCGGAAGTTTGACTCGTTGATTGAGTTGGTGTCTTACAGTTTTTCGCCATGTGACCCTTTAAGCCACATTTGTTGCAAATTACATCGATACATGGACCGGAAGGAAGATGATGATAGTTGCACTTGTCACAACTAGGAAGGGTTCCCGTATACCTACTGGTAGGTTTCCGAGTTGAGGATCCAACAACAGAAACAGTCGCAGGGGAAGTGGCAGCGTGAACTGCCACCGTTTGTTGTCTCTTTGAAGACTCGTGCGATGTCTGACTTTTCTCTTTCTTCCCAAGTTTTCTTTTCTCCCCACTCCTTACTGTCGGCTCAGGAGTGGTAGCTGCCTCCTCAAGGTCTTCACTATGATCGATTAGGATTTGAGCTAGGCGTTTGGCGCTGTCGTATGTATCCGGCCTTGCAGCTATGACGTTTCCTTTCGTTGGCTGGGTCAGCCCCTAGATGAATCTCTCTATCTTCTTACTCTCTGGGGTAACGATTCCCGGGCAGAGTAATGCCAAGTCGTCGAACCTGGAAGTGTATGCAGCGATGTCGGAACCTTTCATCTTCAAGTTCCAAAGTTCATGTTCTAACTTCTGCATTTCGCCCCGATGGCAGTACTCAGCCAGCAGAAGTTCCTTCATGGCTTCCCAACCCATGGCGTTGGCTACAAGTAAGGTTAAGGATTTGACTCAGCCGTTCCACCTGTTGGATATAGTGTTTAAGTCCATAACTATATTTGGTATATACTTGACCCGACCCGGCATGGTCCATTTGGGTTGCACTTCACCCGAACAATTTATGGATAATATTTGAGAATAGTACAAGTTATGATTTATTAATATATTATAAGTTCTAATATATTAATATAAGATCATATTATTTAATTAGTAGTGATCTATAATTAATCTAGGATTAATTTAGTGATCAAAGATATTACTAATTAAATATGGGCTTCTATATTTATATAGTGTGGGCTTATGCTTATTTGGAATGGGCTAGGCTTGGATGGAGAAGTCCATGGATACTCCATGGAGCTTTAACCCATGGATCTCATGGAAATGAAGAGACATGGGTATTAGGGTTTACATGGATGTAACCCTAATCCACCACACTATATAAAGGAGGCTTTGGCTCTTGAAATCATACAAGTTGACACTTGTTGAGGTGAGGGCCGATTTCAAGAGAAGTGGTGACTATTCTCTTAAAGTTCCAAGTTTGTGGTGATTTGTGACTTTCATTTGAGGCATCCACATTATTGGTGCTAGGCTCTAAAACTCCAAGGAATCAACTACAACTACAAGGTAAGTGTTTCTACTAGCTTTAATTGATTCAAGTTCCCCATGCCATGCTAGTTAGCATATAAGCCTTGGAAAAATAATTATTTGCATGTATCTTAGACAAACATAGATCCAAGGTTTATTAGGGTTGCATGTACACTTAGGAAGTGTTAGAATGCTCAAAACCCATCAGTGGTATCAGAGCCTAGGCTTGTTTGTTTGATACTTGTTGCAATATGCTTGAAAAAAAGTCGAAATCTTGCTGTCTGACTAATGGACTCGCCGAGTCCATGGGGGGACTCGCCGAGTCCACTTGTATCTTCAACCTACTCGCCGAGTAGGTTCATGCACTCGGCGAGTAGGGTCGACAGAGTGTAATTTTTTGACTTTAGTTGCTGGAGTTGGATTAGAAACATTACCCTAAACTGTTTTGGTACTTGAAAACTTGTTTTAGAAGGTGTAATGCCTTTTCTAACTCATTTACAACAACTAGTTATCAAAATTACAAAGATTAAGTGTGATTTTGATATATGAAAGTGTTCATGTTCATGATCTTGTTCTTATGATGTTTAGATGATCATAGGAATTATTTGTAACCTATGTGGTAGATTAATTCTTGATCATAATGTTATTTAATGGAGTCCATAACTTGTCCTCAAGTTATGGAAAACCAAAAGTCTCTTGGATTGAAAACCATTAAAAGAACACAAGAGTTAGAAAAATGAAGAGTCCTCATTTCATAACTCTATTAAACTCATAAGTTACAAGATATGAAAAGTTTTGAAAGTTTACAAAACTTGCCCTCAAGTTTTGGAACAAGTAAAGTCAAGTTAAAACTTTAGTTCCAACCCTTAGAATTTTAAAAGTTAAAATTCAACCCTTATACTTATATTATTATGATTTAATAATTATATATATGTATAAGAACAAAGTCGTCTTACCGCTAGTACGCCTCATTCACGAAGCCGGTCTATAAGGTGGGTATAAGGTTGTTGCCTATAAAATGGTGACTTAATGGGTGTCCACTCTCACCCACCGCTTGCTTGACTGGTGGAGGGTCGTTAGAAGAACGGGTAAGACAAGGACTTATAAATTCTCATTTAAAGTATGATGAATATTATAAAGTAACTAAATGTTTTATTAAATTCCCAATCTTAGTTACTTTAGGAAAAATGTGAATAAGGTGCTAATCCATGAAATCACACTTTACACTTTGATTAAGTCGTTGGTGGAGCGTGTGTGGTTAACCGGCACACTAACTTGGACTTAACAAGGTAGGTAAAGGGTGACTTAGGGTTTATTATAGTATCGATGGAGCGTGTGTGGTTTACCGGCACATCGATTGAGTGATAAACCTTAAGGGTACCAAGTGATTTGCATGGTTACTTCACACCTCGTTTTGTGATCCTCGGCATCCCAGTCACAAAACTTGGAGGGCACACTTGAGATTGAAACATGCCTTTGAAAAGTTCATTGAATCTCAAAGAATCTAGGAATTTCTAAGAACCAATTAAAAACCTAATATTTAAATATTTTGGTTTTCGTGGTGGAAATTGGTGAATCGTCATTCACCTACCTTTCAAATATGGTATAGCTTAGATTACGGCATACCTCTTCTAAGTTATATTATATTGCGATTGGATCCTAGCCTTAATATTACATTTGGGTGTTTTATTAAGGACTCTCTTATATCTAAACTAATCTTGTTCTCTTCTTTTCAGATGTCTTCAAACAATGCTGCTTCTGGCTCTAATCCTAATGGCTCCTTTACCCTTATGAACTTGTGTGGGAAAGTCACCTTTGATGGATCCAACTTCAATGAGTGGATCAGAAACATCAGGATGAATACCCGCTACGAGGATAAAGAATATGTCCTTGACAAGGAGCTTAAGGAGATTGATGAGACCACTACAACTCTTCAGGAGATCGCTGAATTTCGGGCACATGAAAGGGATGCTACGAAAGTGGCTTGCATCATGATGGCCACGATGACAGCGGAACTCCAAAAGTCTTATGAGGATTTCTACCCTTATGAAATGCACCAAGATTTGATGGAAAGATACCATCAAAGTGCAAGACAAGAGAGGTATGAAATCATCTGCTCCATGATAACAACCATGATGAAGGACGGGGAATCCGTCACGAGCCACATGCAAAAAATGCAAAGGTATGTGGATCGTTTGCTGAAGCTTAATGTGAACTTCCCTAAGGAGCTTGCAATAGATATAATTTTGCACTCCTTACCATCGTGCTATGATCAATTCCGCATGACATATCACATGAATAAGGAAGAGGTCACACTCAGCAAACTTCAGGGACTTCTCAAGACCGCAAAATCAGGTCTTAAGGGGAAGTCGGTTGCTATCACTCCTACTCCAAACTCAACTCCGGTTTTGGCAATTGGGAAAAATCGATGGAGGAAGAGAAAGAGATCCTCGAAGGGTACCAAGGCTCGGAACCTTGACGGCTCTTCGTCAAGTGGAACCAAGAAAGGTTTCGTCACTCCTTCTTCTGACCCAAAAGAGGCTGAATGCTTCTATTGTCATGAAAAATCTCATTGGAAGCGGAACTGCCCAAAGTACCAGCAGGATGTGAAGGATGGGAAAGTCAAACCCAACCATGCAGGTACTTAAACTATCATTTCTAATAACTCACCCCATTCTAAATCTTGGGTCCTTGATACCGGTTGTGGTATTCATATTTGTTGTGACTTGTAGGGACTAAGAAGAAGTGAGAATGTGGAGCAAGGAAGGATAAACTTGATCATGGGGAATAGGAAAGCTTCACCTGTCACAAAGATTGGAGTTTATACTTTATCGCTAAGTAGTGGGTTTAATTTAGATTTGAATAAATGTTGTTACTCGCCAGGAATGGCAAGAAATATTATTTCCTTTCATGCTTTGTACAAACAAGGGTTTACCTTTTCATTTAATAATGAACTTAGTTCTATAGATGTTTTCTATAATAATGTTTTTTATTTTAAAGCATTACCTGGTGATGGTGTGTATGAAGCTGTATCTGTTGTAGATAACTTAGGAAATAATGTTTTGTGTATTGATTCTACTAATAATAATAACTTGGATAATGCATCATTATGGCGTTGTCGTCTTGGACATATAAGCAAGAAACGCATAGGCCAACTCCAAAAGGATGGAGTCTTGGAGTCGTTTGACCTAAAGTCTGATGATAGTTGCGAATCATGCTTACTTGGAAAAATGACAAAGTCACCTTTCACAGGCTCGTGTGAGAGGGGTGAAGGTTTGTTGGACCTTATACACACGGATGTGTGTGGACCATTCAAACATGCCACAAGGGATGCTAATCGTTATTATTTGACTTTTACTGATGATTACAGTAGATATGGATATGTCTACTTAATCAAGCATTAGTCAGAGACTTTCGAGAGGTTTAAGGAATTTAAACAGGAAGTCGAGAATCAATTGGACAGGAACATTAAGATGCTTCGATCCGATCGAGGAGGTGAGTATCTTAGTTCAGAGTTCCTCGACTATCTTAGGGAATGTGGGATTGTCTCACAATTGACACCTCCCAGGACACCACAGTTGAATGGTGTGGCTGAGAGGCGTAATCGAACCTTGTTGGATATGGTTCGTTCCATGATGAGTCGAGCTACGCTACCAATCTCATTCTGGGGGTATGCCTTAGAGACTGCCGCCCATATTCTTAATCTTGTCCCTACAAAGAAAGTTGCCAAAACTCCTCACGAGATGTGGACTGGAAAAGTACCTAAGCTAGACCACATCAAGATTTGGGGTTGTGAGGCTTTCGTGAGACACGAGACTCATGATAAGCTCGAACCTCGAAGCGAGAAGTGTATTTTCATCGGCTACCCACAGCAATCCTTTGGTTACCTCTTGTACAGACCTAGTGACAATGTGGTCTTTGTAGCAAGAAGAGGAGTCTTTCGAGAGAGAGAGAATTTATAAGCCAAGGAGACAGTGGGAGGCAAATTGATCTTGAAGAAATTCGAGAATCAAGCGGTGAAGGAACTTCGAACACTAGCCCCCAACTTGAGGAGGAAACTCCTATTGAGCCAGCTGATGAGCCTGTACCTCTGAGGCGTTCCACGAGAGTTAGGAATGCACCTGAGCATTACTATGGTTTCCATATTACTGCAGAAGGTGAGACACTTATTAGTGATGAGACACTAGTGGGTCTGGATGAACCTAACAGCTACACGGAAGCCATGGCAGGCCCTGAGGCTGCTAAATGGAAAGAGGCCATGGATAGCGAGATACAATCCATGTATGACAATCAAGTTTGGAACTTGGTTGAGAATGTACCAGGTCGTAAGACTGTAGGGTGCAAATGGGTCTTCAAGAAGAAGACCGACATGGATGGTAAAGTACAAACTTATAAGGCGAGACTGGTTGCAAAGGGCTTCTCTCAAATTCCTGGAGTGGACTATGATGAAACCTTTTCTCCAGTAGCCAAGATTAAGTCTATTCGGGTTCTGTTAGCCATAGCTGCATTTCATGACTATGAAATATGGCAAATGGATGTCAAAATCGCTTTCCTTAATGGAAAGTTGGCTGAAGATGTTTACATGAGTCAGCCAGAGGGTTTTGTCAGCAACGAGTACCCTAATAGAGTGTGTAAGCTCGAGAACTCCATTTATGGATTGAAACAGGCACCTCGCAGGTGGAATCTTTGCTTTGATGAGAAAGTCAAGGAATTTGGCTTTTCGAGGAGTGAAGATGAATCTTGCGTCTATATCAAGGCTAGTGGGAGCATAGTCAGTTTTTTGGTACTGTATGTGGATGACATACTACTCATAGGAAATGACATTCTAACCCTGCAGGAAGTAAAGTCCTGGCTTGGGAAGTGTTTCGCTATGAAGGACCTTGGTAAAGCTGCCTATATCCTAGGGATAAAGATTTTGAGAAACAGGAGTAAAAGGATAATTGGACTTAGCCAAAGTACCTACTTGGACAAAGTGTTGAAAAGATACAACATGCATAACTCCAAGAAAGGTGAGTTACCCATTCAGTGTAACGCCAGATAGAGTAAGACACAAAGCCCTAGTAGTGAGGCTGAGATAGCAGAAATGAGCCGATTTCCTTATGCTTCAGCTGTAGGATCGATCATGTATGCCATGACGTGTACTCGACCTGATGTAGCTTTTGCTTTGAGCATGGTTAGCAGGTATCAGGCAAACCCTGGCAAGGAACACTGGACTGCGGTAAGGAATATCCTTAAGTACCTGCGAAGGACTAGGGACTGGGTCCTTACCTTCGGTGGGAGTGATGACTTGAGAGTTGTAGCGTATAGTGATGCTAGCTTCCAGACTGATAGGGATAATTTCCGCTCTCAGTCAGGATGGGTCTTTACCCTAAACGGAGGAGCAATTTCTTGGAAGAGTTCCAAGCAGGAGATAGTGGCTGATTCCACTTGTGAATCAGAGTATATAGCAGCAAGCGAGGCAGCAAAGGAGGCGATATGGCTAAAGAACTTCATCGGAGACCTTGGAGTTGTACCAACTATAAAAGAGCCAATGGAGATTTTCCGTGACAGCAATAGTGCAGTTGCCTTAGCCAAGGAACCAAGGGATCACGGGAGATCCAGACACATCGACAGAAAATACCATTTTATCAGACATCGAATTGAAGAAGGACTCCTCATGGCGAAGAGGGTATCTTCGGATGAGAACCCGGCAGATCCCCTCACGAAGGGACTGAGTAGGGTTAAGCATCTCCAGCATGCTCGGAGCATAGGGCTGAAGGATGATATAAGTTTTAGTAGTTAGATAACCCAGAAATTTGTAAAGTGTAATTGACATTTGATGATGAATAAAAGGTGTTTTATTTATGAGTAAAGTGTTGCTATCTCTTGTCGATCTTTTACTATATTTCTTTTGCATGTTTTGACTTCCAGAATATCTATGTTTGGTATATCATATTATTCAAACCTCCACAGTCGGTCATATGTCGGAAGTAGGTATGAATCAAGACTGTCATGATTGGTTACAGAGGTCTAAGGTGTTGGACATGGCTATAACAATCATGAGTGCTCATAAGTTCTGAGCATTGGAATCAACCCACGCTTACTGGAATCACTTCATTGAATTTTATCTCAAGTGATCGTGAGACGGTAATATCATATAAGTCTTCAAACCTAGAGATATGATTTGTTACTTACGAATTGGTTATGCATTGATTGTACGTAAACGCATTGGTAACTCGATGTTATAAAACATGCTTTTGTGTGTAATTCAATGAGTGGTAGAACAAACATATGAGTCAAAGTTTATCTGTTCCTTCTTGGATTAGAAGCTGATATCTGGGCCCCTCGATGATTTTGTTTTGACCTATGTACCGGGCCCGGTCAGAACTAAATTGATGTGTTCAGTTGAGTTCTATGTCAAACAAATCGGAATTCGGGAAACAAATGCTGGACAATAAGCAAGACAATGTTCCATGTATTTGTCCGGCTGATATCTAGAACAGAGGATTATATGATCACTTATCTAAATGGCGCGTTCTAGTTCAACAGAGTTTAAAGAGCTACGATTGCTGATCGGTTCCTGAAGTTATACTTGCAAATATAGTTACTAGACTTATCCAAGTGGGAGACTGTTGGATATAGTGTCTAAGTCCATAACTATATTTGGTATATACTTGACCCGACCCGGCATGGTCCATTTGGGTTGCACTTCACCCGAACAATTTATGGATAATATTTGAGAATAGTACAAGTTATGATTTATTAATATATTATAAGTTCTAATATATTAATATAAGATCATATTATTTAATTAGTAGTGATCTATAATTAATCTAGGATTAATTTAGTGATCAAAGATATTACTAATTAAATATGGGCTTCTATATTTATATAGTGTGGGCTTATGCTTATTTGGAATGGGCTAGGCTTGGATGGAGAAGTCCATGGATACTCCATGGAGCTTTAACCCATGGATCTCATGGAAATGAAGAGACATGGGTATTAGGGTTTACATGGATGTAACCCTAATCCACCACACTATATAAAGGAGGCTTTGTCTCTTGAAATCATACGAGTTGACACTTGTTGAGGTGAGGGCCGATTTCAAGAGAAGTGGTGACTATTCTCTTAAAGTTCCAAGTTTGTGGTGATTTGTGACTTTCATTTGAGGCATCCACATTATTGGTGCTAGGCTCTAAAACTCCAAGGAATCAACTACAACTACAAGGTAAGTGTTTCTACTAGCTTTAATTGATTCAAGTTCCCCATGCCATGCTAGTTAGCATATAAGCCTTGGAAAAATAATTATTTGCATGTATCTTAGACAAACATAGATCCAAGGTTTATTAGGGTTGCATGTACACTTAGGAAGTGTTAGAATGCTCAAAACCCATCACCACCAAGTCAAGGCTTTGCCGATAAAGGTGTATGCGGCAAACTTCACCTTGTCTGAATCTGAACAGGCGCAAATTTCAAAGATGGATTCGATCTTCTTGAACCATCGAGTGAGGGAAATGACACCTCCAGTGCCATCAAAGGAAGTGGGTTTGGCGTTCATGAAATCCTTATAGGAGCCCTCTTTCCGGAGTCCCTGACTGTTTTCTTGGTTTTGGGTTTGGGTACCACCTCCCGAACCACCGGAACCGTCAGAGTTCCGTTGAGACATGGCAGCTGCTACCGCGGCTGTAACAGCTGCTTGGAATACTACTGGATCAATTTGGGGAGGTGGTGGTGGCGGAGGGTTGTTGGTCTTGGAGTTGGGTCTCTTTCTTGGAGGCATCTTGATCTAATAAGATCAAGGGAGAGAGGATGATAAGTCCTCTGAATTTAATCAAGAGATATGACAGTTATATGCTGAATAAGCGATAAAGCATGATAGAGTTATCAAGACAAGAAAATTATCGCTAAGAGAATGATCAACGAACAATGCATGAACGAGGATTTCTACAAAGGATTGGCTCGAGAAATACTCCCATAGTATTTCATGATTCGTTACGATGCTGGTTCGATGTTTGTGGTATTAGGGTAAGTTTTAGGCATGTCGCTTAACACAGTCACTCCCAAGCACATGTTGGCTGTGTCTCGAATGAATATAGTTGGCCAGGCTATATTCATCCTAGACACGACTACATAACTGCCCAGGTTTAACCGCAGCATACAACACCCACTTACTTATGTTCTGTTCTACTTGTAGTTACGGATCTCGACGATTCGGTATACTTATATACTTTTGAAAATACATATACTTTGAAGGATACTTTTAGTTCAGAGCACTTAGGCCGCTTAATGTTTATAGTTTTATACCATGTAACGTTTGGTATACTTCATTCACTATAAACAAGGGCTCTGATACCAATCTGTCACACCCCGAAAACCGAAGGCGGAAACATTTCCGGGGTTGACTCCACGTTGAGTATCAAATCCAATGTACATAGTAAGTAAAGTAAATCAACCATTACATTACATATAT
Source organism: Lactuca serriola (assembly GCF_051521515.1). Lineage (NCBI taxonomy): Eukaryota > Viridiplantae > Streptophyta > Magnoliopsida > Asterales > Asteraceae > Lactuca > Lactuca serriola. The sequence continues at coordinate 239,243,429 of NC_136410.1, forward strand.
GAAAGTTTTACATTTGTTTCAAAAGCAAAAGTTATACGTGTGATACATAATATATATATAGACAACACGAAACGAGTCTTCTGAGAACTCCGTCGTCGCACAAAAGGATCTTCGGGTACCTGTCTAACATGGACCTGAGAATACAAGCGGTTTGAAAATCAGCATAAAGCTGGTGAGTTCATAAGCGGTTAGCTTTTCTGAAAATGTACGAGTTCCTTTGTTTTCCTGAAAAAGTGGTTATCCAAGAAAATCCCATATTTTCTTATGTAAAGTTAGTTTCCAAATCCGAAAGTAAAGTAAACGATGTACGATGAAAACATGATTGTTCTTGTGAATTGTAGTTCAGTTGTTTAACTTGTTACACTTTTCTAGTTACTGTTACTCCGGAAAATCCTATATTTTCCTACATGTGTGTGTGTGACCTGTTACTGATTCTGTTTGTACAAACTGTTACTAGTTCCGATTATGTTCAATGTTGTCCCTAGGAAAACCCAATGTTTTCCTGATTGTGTGTGTGTATCTTTACCGATTCTGGTTATGTTCAGTGTACTCCCCAGGAAAACCCCATGTTTCCCTTAATGTGTGTGCAGGTGTGCCTGTCATCCTTGAACGTACATTAGTTTTATTACGTACATAAAACTAATAAATACTCGTAAAGTGTTATTAATCCTGATTGCGAGTCCTTAACCATACTCAGACTGGATATGACTCGGACCATGGCCAGTATCCTTTTTATGACTTTCGTCACCCTTCAACCTTTCGGTTCGGCTGTAGCTAGCAGTCAGGCATGGGATTGTCAGTCCCGTATATATCTATACACTCAACCCACGCTCTCCTACGTTCGGAGATTCTGGTTACAGGGTTAGTCCTCCACTATCTCGTGTCATGGAAGTGTTACAACGACGTGTCTCCAATCTTTAAGATTACTCTTTACTTTTCGACTAGGAAAGTAGTATTTACGACTAGCTATGTTCTATGTACCTGTCCTTTAAACTCGAGCCTAGGTGTTTTATTAAGGACATTAGACTCGAGCCTAGGTGTTATCTAATGATGACTGTCCTTTACACTCGATCCTAGGTGTGTTATTAAGGACATTACAAATGATATATATGTGTTATCTTATGATGATTTTCCTTTACACTCGATCCTAGGTGTGTTATTAAGGACATTACAAATGATATATATGTGTTATCTTAAGATGATTGTCCTTTACACTCGATCCTAGGTGTATTATTAAGGACATACAGATGTTTTATGTTTTCGAATCGTGTCTGTCTTTTACACTCGAACCTTAGTGTTTTATATCAGACATTGCAATGGCTTATCTGTTCTAGAAGTTTAAGTGTGAACAATCAAATGTAAAGTACACAATATAACAGTGTATAATAAGAATTGGAAATCGGTTTAAAACAAACAACTCTGCAAGTTAAAACAGTTTGTTAAAAGGTTTTCAATTCTTAAAAATGTACAATTATGAATCCATTTAACTGAAATCATGTAATTGAGTACAAAATATTCTTGTACTTTTGCTTGTATTCCCCCCCTGAAAACATTGAAAAACCATTGAAAAAGGGTAGGGGTATGAACTCACCGGACACGGAAATGTGTCGATTTCGGATGCTAAAAGTCGATTCGAGGCCTGATAACATGCGAGGTTCCTATGTAACATGAAATAGAATACAAATATATCTAATTAAATTCATAAACTCTAATTAGATATGAAGTCACACTTCAACGAACGAAACCACCTCAAAACGGGTGTTTGGAGTGACCCGAGTGACATCTACGGACGGGAATTGAAGCGAGGGACTTGGGATTTGAGTTTACTCCCCAAGAGTAAGCTTCCTAAGGAGTTTACGGCCTATACACTACCCACACATGAGTTCACGGCCGTGAACTCATGTTGGCAAGGGTTATGGAGCTTAATGGATCACAAATGGCTAATATCACTTAGAAATGCTTGGAATAATTTTTCCTAAGGCTTGGAATTAATTTAAAACATCAAATGACACACTTAAGGGTTTTACGGCCTTGGCATGGGGCCTATGGCCGTAAACTCTCATACTCCTTTGAATATGTGTTTTTAAGGTTCCAAAGTTAATCACATGTGATTCTAAAAATTCCTACAAGCCTTGAAATGATTTTTGGGCACAATTTGACATACTTATAGGAGTTTACGGCCTTGGAGCATGTTCTATGGCCGTAAACTCTCATATGTCAAGTTTTGTTGTGTTTAAAGCCCTTAAATTATTTTTGGTTGGTTCTAGGATTTATTCCAAGGCTTTTGGTGGTGTTGGATGGCTTTCTAACACCTTGAAAATGAGTTTATACCCATGATTGAGGAGTTTACGGCCCAAGCACATGCCTTGGCCGTAAACTCATACAAACCCCTCAAAATTCATGTCTAAGGTGTTCTAGGTCCATTTCCAATATTCTAAAAGTCATATCTAAGTCTTGATTGAGTCATGGAAGGGTTTAAGGGCTTAAAACCCCTTTTAATATGGGTTTACGGCCTAAGCACCATCCTGGGCCGTAAACTCATATATAAGCCTCTAAATCATGAATAAATCTCGAATTTGAAGGTCCAATATGATGCAAAATGAGTATAGGAAGGTACCTTGAAGATTTGAGGCCTTAAACTCTAGATTTGGACCTTTAATTCTAGTTTGAGGAGAGAGGTTGGAGTGATAGTTGTAACATGGAGAAAAATCTTCAAAATGAAGACTTGGATCACTTTAAATAGTCTCCAAGTTCGGGACACGGTAGAATTCTACCTGATACCGGCGTTAGACGAGGCTTTTGGTCGCACCCGGCCAATTTGCCGTAACCCGATAAGGTTGATTCTAGAAATGTTCCGATCATTAATATGAGGCGTTAGAATGAGTTCTAAGGGTATTAAGACACTTATTAAGTCATAAAATAAAACCCACATTAACGACTTAATAAAATGTCGGAATCGGAAACGAAATCGGAAACGGCGATTGGATGATCGGAACGAGTCGTGAAAAGGGTTTCAATTAGGGATATGAATTTCGGGTTGTTACAACTGCTAACAAAATATGGGATAGGCTGCGAGAGCTATATTCTACAAATGAAGATCTGGAGCATTCCATTCGGACCTTACTTTTGTCTGAGTTTGGCGAATTTAAGCAGAATCCTGATGAAACTGTTACTCAGACGTTCGATCGCTTCAATCATCTTCTTAGTAAGATGATCAAACACGATATAGAAAGGAAGTTGATTGAACAAAAGGTTACCTTTTTGAATGGCCTTAGATCTGATTGGAGAGCGGTAGTGTCCACTGTTAAAGCTCATGAGCAATTTAAATCTTATTCATTGGCAAAGCTGGTAGGGATTCTGAAATCCTAAGAAAAGATTGTCTTGCAAGAGAAAAATATGGTTTCAAGCTTGGGTTCATTGGCCCTTCTGTCTAAAAGCAAAAGTGTGGTAGAGGATGAAGATCTCAACTTAGAAGATTATGATCTTACCTCTGATGATTATGCAATGATGGTGTCAAATCCAAAGAGGTTCATTAAGAAAAGGTTCCCTACCAATAAGAACCGAAATTGGCAGGGAAGTTATAGTTCTGAAAAGGTCAAGGAGGAACCGAAGGCAGAAGAACCAAAGAAAGAAGCGAAAGTAGAAGGAGATTCTGGTGTGAATTGCTACTACTGTGGAGGAAAGAACCACTATGCCAAAGACTGTGTCCTTAAGAAAATGGCAGAGAAGGATGAGGAAAATGATGAAGAGGCTGTGTTGATGAAAAAGCTGGAAGATATAAAGAGAAAGAAAGCTACTGCTAACCCTTCAATGAATGCTTTAATTGTGCAGGGTTCGGCAGCGGATGATGAGTTCGGTAGCGTGCAGGTCTGGTCAACCGACTCAGAGGATGATGAAGTCAGGAAGCCATCTCATAGAAAAGCTTATGTGGCTAGAGGTGAAGAAAGCAGTGGGAAGTGCTTGATGGTGACGGATGTATCTCAAATGAGGGGATACAATACAGACGGTGGGAATGAAGAAACGAAGGAGCGAGAGGACTTATGCTTCACAGCAAAACCTCTCAGCGTGCAGTTCAATGAGCTTGATGAATTAATCAAGAAAGTACATTTCGTTTTTGTTTCATTCAAAGTCCGACAAAATTCATATGAAAAAGAATTAAAAAGCTTAAACTCAAGAATCTCAAATCTAGATAGTAGTTTAACTCAAACACGGGTCACCAATTCTAACCTAACTGACCAAATAAGCACGGTATCATCAAAGAGTGAGGAACGGAGGATGTGGATAGAGCTGAAGGAGTCGGAGCTGATTAAATCCAAAGATGAAAACATTTATTTACAAAGAGACAATTTGAAACATTTGAAACAAAGAAATGTGTTTTGTTTAATTGCTAAGCGTCTGTATTCTAACATCACTCAACTTCATTTAAACTGTGAAATAGGGCAGAAAATCCATCGCATGATTTTGCCCTTCCTTGAATTTAAGGAGGATGAAATCGACGCTGAAGCATATAATTGTGAAAGTGTAGTTTCGTCTGATGATCTGAATCCGACTTATATGTATGGTCTGGACAAAATCGAGTCTTTTATAAAGTCCAAGGACCATAAGGACATGCTGAAAAACCTTTTGGATGAAAACGATAAACTGAAACTAAGGACCAAAACCATACAAAAATTTGACTCATTGAATGCCAACTTGAGCTCAGAAAATAAAATTGATGTTGAAAACGCATCTGAGCTTAATGAGGATGATGATATGAGCGTAATTTCTGTAGAGGATGAAGTCGACTCCTTCAAGCGAAACTTCATCAGTTCAAAGTGAACCGGCTGACAAAAAGCAAAAGCAAAACCGACAGTTGAAGCAAGTAAAGAATCAAAAGTTGCAACGGAATCTGAGATACAAGAAGAATCTCTCAGAACGAAAACATTTTTCGCGATCTCAAAATGCCCATTTCTCTTATCATGACAAAAATTCCAAGTCAGAAAAAAGTGCTATCAGGACGCAAGAGAGTAATAACAACCGAAAGGACAGGTTCGGTTCTGAAAGGAATAACAATCGAAGAGAAAGGTTCGGTTCAGAGAACACCAGCTACCGAAAGCATAGGTTCGTTTCCGAGAGCAAAAGCTACCAAGGTTCAAGGTTCGGTCCCACTAATGACCAAAAACAAAAGTGCCACCTAGAACCTCAAGTCAAAAAAACTTCTCTGTCAAACTTCTCTCATTCTAATTCTTCTCAACCCAATTCTAAATCAAATTCTGTTCAAACTCAAAATCCAAAATCTTCAACAGATTTGAAAGGAAAATCAAAGGTTTCCTCAGTCAAGAATGATCAAAAGCATTCCAAGGCCCAAACGTCAAAACCAGAATCCAAACCATCTGTAACAAATCCCAACAAAATTAAAGTTTTCACCATTAAAAAGAAAGATGAAACAACTTTAATAAAAAGAACATATCTTGTTGACATCTCTCTTACTATTCCTGTTCCTGTGAAAGGCTCACGTGGACCCAAGAAACTTTGGGTTCCTAAATCTGCTTGATTTTTGCAGGTTATCGGTGACGAGCAGTTCGACGAAGAATGGTATATTGATAGTGGCTGCTCACGTCACATGATAGGGAGGAAGGAAGAGCTGAGGGAATTTCGATCTCTTCCAAACGGCGGGAATGTCAAATTCGGGAACAACTCATACGGGACGATAAAAGGTTATGGGATGATTACAAATGGAGACTTCACGATTAGAAAAGTTGCATATGTTGAAGGACTACAACATCATCAGTGTATCTCAACTTGTTGGAGGTACCGGTCTTAAAGTTTCATTTGATGATGAGGGTTCTGAAATAATAGAGAAGAAAACAAAAAGAGTGATTCTCAAATCGGAGCGCAAAGGCGAAATGTTTCCTCTTAATCTCAAACCTATCAAAGGAAATCCAGCTATCTTTCTATTATCCAAAGCACATTCTGACGAAAGCTGGTTGTGGCACCGAAGGCTCTTCCATCTCAACTTCAAGGATATCAACAAACTTGTCACCGGAGGTCATGTTCGGGGTCTTCCATTGCTCAAGTTTGATCGGGAACATTTGTGTGCTGCGTGTGAAATGGGGAAGCAGAGTCTATTGGATAAGGTGTCTAAGTCCATAACTATTTCGGGTCAGTACTTGACCCGACCCGGCATGGTCCATTTGGGTTGCATGGCACCATGCAATTGGATAGACTAAATGAGAGTAATAACACTTGGAGATTATTAATATATTATAAGTTCTAATATATTAATAATATTATTTGATTAGTTTGATCAAGAATTAATTTAGAATTAATTAAGTGATCAAAGGATAACTAATTAAATATATGGGTTGATTATGTAAATCATTCATATCTTGTATAGTGGGCTAAGAGGCTCCATGGATTATCAAGTTGGGTTCCACCCATAGGATGCTCCATGGATGCTCCATGGGAGTTACAAACCCATGGGTCATGGAAATGAAGAGTCATGACACATTAGGGTTTGCATGGTGTAACCCTAGATGTGTCAACACTATATAAGAGTCCCATTCTCCACCAAAATCGGCTACACATAAGAAACTAGAGGGCTTGGCCGATTTCAAGAAGTGTGTGTTGTCTCAAAAGTCTTTCCAAGAGCATTTGGTGTTGTGTGAAGCATTTGAGGCATCACACTTGGGGTGCTAGGCTCACAAGGTTTCAAGGAACATAAGCAACAACAAGGTAAGTTATTTTATCTTTCATTCAAGTTAAAATTGTTCCCCATGTATGCTAGATAGGAATATAACCTTGGAAATTCAACTTTGCATGATAAATAGACAAACATAGATCCAAGGTTATTAGGGTTGCATGTACACTTAAGAAGTGTTAGAATGCTCAAAACCCATCAGTGGCATCAGAGCCTAGGCTTGTTTGTTTGTTATTTGTGCTTAAAAGTTGAAAAAAGTCGAAAAACTTGCTGTCTGCCTGATGAACTCGCCGAGTCCATGGGGAGACTCGCCGAGTTCACTTGTATCTTCAACCTACTCGCCGAGTAGGTTCATGCACTCGACGAGTAGGAGCCACAGAGTGCAGATTTTCGACATTAGTTGCTGGAAATGGACTAGAAACATTACCCTAAACTATTTTGGTACTTGAAAACTTGTTTTAGATGCTGTAATGTCTTTGCTATTCCATTTACAACAACTAGTTATCAAAATTACAAAGTTTTAAGTGTAGTTTTGATTCATGAAAGTGCTTATGTTCATGTTCTTGATCTTATGATGTTAAGATGATCATAGGAAATATTTGTAACCTATGTGGTAGTTTAATTCTTGATCATAAGGTGTTTTAATGGAGTCCATAACTTGTCCTCAAGTTATGGAAAACCAAAAGTCACTTGAGTTAAAAACCATTAAAAGAACACAAGAGTTAGAAAAATGAAGAGTCTTCATTTTTATTACTCTAATAAACTCATAAGTTACAAGAAATGAAAAGTTTTGAAAGATTACAAAACTTGCCCCCAAGTTTTGGAACAAGTAAAGTCATGTTAAAAACTTTAGTTCCAACCCTTAGAATTTTAAAAGTTAAAATTCAACCCTTATACTTATATTATTATGATTTAATAATTATATATATATATATATATATATATATATATACATATGTATGTATGTATAACAACTAAGTCGTCTTACCGCTAGTACGCCTCATTCACGAAACCGGTCTATAAGGTGGGTATAAGGTTGTTGCCTATAAAATGGCAACTTAATGGGTGTCCACTCTCACCCACCGCTTGCTTGACCGGTGGAGGGTCGTTAGCCGAACAGGTAAGACAAGGACTTATAAATTCTCATTAAAAGTATGATGAATATTATAAAGTAACTAAATGTTTTATTAAATTCCCAATCTTAGTTACTTTAGGAAAAATGTGAATAAGGTGCTAATCCATGAAATTACACTTTACACTTTGTGTAAGTCGTTGGTGGAGCGTGTGTGGCTAACCGGCACACTAACTTGGACTTAACAAGGTAGGTAAAGGGTGACTTAAGGTTTATTATAGTATCGGTGGAGCGTGTGTGGTTTACCGGCACATCAATTGAGTGATAAACTTTAAGGGTACCATGTGATTTGCATGGTTACTTCACACCTCGTTTTGTGATCCTCGGTATCCCAGTCACAAAACTTGGAGGGCACACTCAAGATTGAAACATGCCTTTGAAAAGTTCACTGAATCTCAAAGAATCTAGGAATTTCTAAGAACCAATCAAAAACCTAATATCTAATATTTCGGTTTTCATGGTGCAAATTGGTGAATCGACATTCACCTACCTTTCAAATATGTTATAGCTTGGATTACGACATACCTCTTTGAAGTTATAATATATTGTGATTGGATCCTAGCCTTAATATTACATTTGGGTGTTTTATTAAGGACTCTCCTAATATCTAAACTAATCTTGTCCACTTCTTTCAGATGTGTTCAAACAATGTTGCTTCTGGCTCTAACCCTAATTGCTCCTTTACCCTTATGAACTTGTGTGGGAAAGTCACTTTTGATGGATCCAACTTCAATAAGTGGATCAGAAACATCAGGATGATTACCCGCTATGAGGACAAAGAATATGTCCTTGGCAAGGAGCTTAAGGAGATTGATGAGACCATTGCAACTCCTCAGGAGATCGCCGACTTTCAGGCACATGAAAGGGATGCTACAAAAGTGGCATGCATCATGATGGCCACGATGACAGCGGAACTCCAAAATTCTTATGAGGATTTCAACCCTTATGAAATGCACCAGGATTTGATGGAAAGATACCATCAAAGTGCGTGACAAGAGAGGTATGAAATCATCTGCTCCATGATAACAGCCATGATGAAGGACGGGGAATCCGTCATGAGCCACATGCAGAAAATGCAAAGGTATGTGGATCGTTTGCTGAAGCTTAATGTGAACTTCCCTAAGGAGCTTGCAATAGATATAATTTTGCACTCCTTACCATCGTGCTATGATCAATTCCGCATGACAAATCACATGAATAAGGAAGAGGTCACACTCAACAAACTTCAGGGACTTCTCAAGACCGCAGAAACAGGTCTTATGGGGAAGTCGGTTGTTAACACTCCTACTCCAAACTCTACTCCGGTTTTGGCAATCGAGAAACGTCGAGGGAAGAAAAGAAAGAGCTCTTTGAACGGTACCAAGGCTCGGACCCTTGATGGCTCTTCTTCAAATGGAACCAAGAAAGGTTTCATCACTCCTTCTTCAGACCCAAAAGAGGCTGAATGCTTCTATTGCCATGAAAAATCACATTGGAAGCGGAACTGCCCAAAATACCAGCAAGATGTGAAGGATGGGAAAGTTAAACCCAACCATGCATGTATTTACACTATCATTTCTAGTAACTCACCCCATTCTAAATCTTGGGTCCTTGATACCGGTTGTGGTATTCATATTTGTGGTGACTTGCAGGGACTAAGAAGAAGTGAGAATGTGGAGCAAGGAAGAATAAAATTAATCATGGGGAATAGGAAAGCTTTACCTGTTACCAAGATTGGAGTTTATACTTTATCGCTAAGTAGTGGGTTTAGATTTGAATAAATGTTGTTATTCGCCAGGAATGGCAAGAAATATTATTTCCTTTCATGCTTTGTACAAACAAGGGTTTACCTTTTCGTTTAATAATGAAGTTGGTTCTATTGATGCTTTCTTTAATAATGTTCTTTATTTTAAAGCATTACCTTGTGATGGTGTGTATGAAGCTGTATCTGTTATAGATAACTTAGGAAATAATGTTTTGTGTATTGATTCTATTAATAATAATAACTTGGATAAAGCATCATTATGGCATTGTCATCTTGGACATATAAGCAAGAAATGCATAGGCCAACTCCAAAAGGATGGAGTCTTGGAGTCATTTGACCTAAAGTCAGATGATAGTTGCGAATCATGCTTACTTGGAAAGATGACAAAGTCACCCTTCACAGGTTCTTGTGAGAGGGGTGAAGGTTTGTTGGACCTTGTACACACGGATGTGTATGGACCATTCAAACATGCCACAAGGGATGCTAATCATTATTATTTGACTTTTACTGATGATTACAGTAGATATGGATATGTCTACTTGATCAAGCATAAGTTAGAGACTTTCGAAAGGTTTAAGGAATTTAAACAGGAAGTCGAGAATCAATATGGCAGGAACATTAAGATGCTTCGATCCGATCGTGGTGGTGAGTATCTTAGTTCAGAGTTCCTTGACTATCTAAGGGAATGTGGGATAGTCTCACAATTGACACCTCCCAGGACACCACAGTTGAATGGTGTGCTGAGAGGCATAATCGAACCTTATTAGATATGCTTCGTTCCATGATGAGTCGAGCTTCGCTACCAATCTCATTCTGGGGGTATACCTTAGAGACTGCCGCCCATATCCTTAATCTAGTCCCTACAAAGAAAGTTGCCAAAACTCCTCACGAGATGTGGACTGGTAAAGTAACCAAACTAGACCACATCAAGATTTGGGGATGCGAGCCTTTCGTGAGACGCGAGACTCATGATAAGCTCGAACCCCGAAGCGAGAGGTGTATTTTCATCGGCTACCCACAGCAATCCTTTGGTTACCTCTTCTACAGACCTAGTGAAAATGTGGTCTTTGTAGCTAGGAGGGCTTTCTTAAGAGAGAGAGAGTTCATAAGCCAAGGAAACAGTGGGAGGCAAGTTGATCTTGAAGAAATTCAAGAGTCAAGCGGTGAAGGAACTTCAAACCCTAGCACTCAACTTGAGGAGGAAACTCCTGTTGAGCAAATTGACAAGTCTGTACCTCTGAGGCGTTCCACAAGGGTTAGGAATGCTCCTGAGCATTACTATGGATTCCATATTACTGCAGAAGGAGATACACTTATCAGTGATGAGACACTGATAGGTCTGGATGAACCTAACAGTTACGCTGAAGCCATGGCAGGCCCTGACTCAGCCAAGTGGAAAGAGGCAATGGACAATGAAATACAGTCCATGTATGACAATCAAGTTTGGAACTTGGTTGAGAATGTACCAGGTCGTAAGACAGTAGGGTGCAAATGGGTATTCAAGAAGAAGACCGACATGGATGGTAATGTACACACATATAAGGCTAGACTGGTTGCAAAGGGTTTCTCTCAAATTCCTGGAGTGGACTATGATGAGACCTTTTCTCCAGTAGCCAAAATTAAGTCTATTCAGGTTCTGTTAGCCATAGCTGCATTTCATGACTATGAAATATGGCAAATGGATGTCAAACCCGCTTTCCTTAATGGAAAGTTGGCTGAAGATGTTTACATGAGCCAGCCAGAGGGTTTTGTCAGCAACGAGTACCCTAATAGAGTGTGTAAGCTTGAGAAATCCATTTATGGATTGAAGCAAGCACCTCGCAAATGGAATCTTTGCTTTGATGAAAAAGGTCAAGGAATTTGGCTTTTCTAGGAGTGAAGATGAGTCTTGCGTGTATGTCAAGGCTAGTCGGAGTATAGTTAGTTTTTTGGTGTTGTATGTGGATGACATACTACTCATAGGAAATGACATCCCAACTCTGCAGGAAGTTAAGACCTGGCTTGGGAAGTGTTTCTCTATGAAGGACCTAGGAGAAGCTACCTATATTCTAGGGATAAGGATCTTGAGAGATCGGAGTAAAAGACTAATAGGACTTAGTTAGAGTACCTACTTGGATAACGTGCTGAAGAGATTCAGCATGCAGGATTCCAAGAAAGGAGAGTTACCCATCCAGAGTAACACCAGATTGAGTAAGACACAAAGTCCTAGCACTAAGACTTGGACAGCAGAAATGAGTCGAATACCTTATTCTTCGGCTGTAGGATCGATCATGTATGCTATGACGTGTACTCGACCTGATGTAGCCTTTTCCCTGAGCATGGTTAGTAGGTATCAGGTGAACCCTGGCAAGGCACACTGGACTGCGGTAAAGAATATCCTCAAGTACCTACGGAGGACTAAGGACTGGGTCCTTACCCTCGGTGGGAGTGATGACTTGAGAGTTGTAGGGTATCGCGATGCTAGCTTCCAGACTGATAGGGATAATTTCCGCTCTCATTCGAGCTGGGTCTTTACCCTAAATGGAGGAGCAATTTCTTGGAAGAGTTCCAAGCAAGAGACAGTGGCTGATTCAACTTGTGAATCAGAGTATATTGCAGCTAGCGAGGCGGCAGAGGAGGCGATATGGCTGAAGAACTTCATTGGAGACCTTGGAGTTGTACCAGCTATTAAAGAGCCAATGGAAATTTTTTGTGATAGTGAAAGTGCTGTTGCCTTAGCCAAGGAACCAAGGGATCACGGGAGATCCAGACACATCGACAGAAAATACCATTTTATCAGACATCGAATAGAAGAAGGACTCCTCGTGGCAAAGAGGGTATCATCGGATGAGAACCCAACAGATCCCCTCACGAAGGGACTGAATCGGGTTAAGCATCTCCAGCATGCTCGGAGCATAGGGCTGAAGGATGATATTAGATTTAGTAGTTACATAACCCAAAAATATGTAAAGTGTAATTGACATTAGATGATGAATAAAAGGTGTTTTATTTATGAGTAAGGTGTTGCTATCTCTTGTCGATTGTTTACTATATTTTGTTTTGCATGTTTTGACTTCCAGAATAATTTTGTTTGGTATAACATATTATTCAAACCTCCACAGTCGGTCATATGTCGGAAGTAGGTATGAATCAAGACTGTCATGATTGGTTGCAGAGGTCTAAGGTGTTGGACAAGGCTACAACAATCATGAGTGCTCATAAGTTCTGAGCATTGGAATCAACCCATGCTTACTGGAATCACTTCATGGAATTCTATCTCGAGTGATCGTGAGACGGTAATATCATATAAGTCTTCAAACCTAGAGATATGATTTGTTACTTACAAGTTGGTAATGCATTGATTGTACGAAAACGCATTGGTAACTCGATGTTATAAAACGTGCTTTTGTGTGTAATTCAAAGAGTGGTAGAACAAACATATGATTCGAAGTTTATCTGTTCCTTCTTGGATTAGAAGCTGATATCTGGGCCCCTCGATGATTTTGTTTTGACCTATATACCGGGCCCGGTCAGAACTAAGTTGATGTGTTCAATTAAGTTCTATGTCAAACATATCGGAAATCGAGAAACAAACTGCTGGACAATAAGTAAGACATTGTTCCATGTATTTGTCCGGCTGATATCTAGAACAGAGGATTATATGATCCCTTATCTTAAATGGCGTACCATCATCTTCTCAGTTCCGAGAGACCTTGAAAGAGCTACGATTGTCGGTCGGTTCCTAAAGTACTGGAGTTATAGTTATTAGACTTATCCAAGTGGGAGACTGTTGGATAAGGTGTCTAAGTCCATAACTATTTCGGGTCAGTACTTGACCCGACCCAGCATGGTCCATTTGGGTTGCATGGCACCATGCAATTGGATAGACTAAATGAGAGTAATAACACTTGGAGATTATTAATATATTATAAGTTCTAATATATTAATAATATTATTTGATTAGTTTGATCAAGAATTAATTTAGAATTAATTAAGTGATCAAAGGATAACTAATTAAATATATGGGTTGATTATGTAAATCATTAATATCTTGTATAGTGGGCTAAGAGGCTCCATGGATTATCAAGTTGGGTTCCACCCATAGGATGCTCCATGGATGCTCCATGGGAGTTACAAACCCATGGGTCATGGAAATGAAGAGTCATGACACATTAGGGTTTACATGGTGTAACCCTAGATGTGTCAACACTATATAAGAGTCCCATTCTCCACCAAAATCGGCTACACATAAGAAACTAGAGGGCTTGGCCGATTTCAAGAAGTGTGTGTTCTCTCAAAAGTCTTTCCAAGAGCATTTGGTGTTGTATCAAGCATTTGAGGCATCACACTTGGGGTGCTAGGCTCACAAGGTTTCAAGGAACATAAGCAACATCAAGGTAAGTTATTCTATCTTTCATTCAAGTTAAAATTGTTCCCCATGTATGCTAGATAGGAATATAACCTTGGAAATTCAACTTTGCATGGTAATTAGACAAACATAGATCCAAGGTTATTAGGGTTTCATGTACACTTAGGAAGTGTTAGAATGCTCAAAACCCATCAGAGTCGTCAAAGTCACCCATCCATTATAAACACTAAAGTCGTTGAACCACTTGAGTTGATTCACATTGAATTGTGTGGTCCATTGTCTATTGAAAGCATTGGTGGTAGCAAGTACATTCTTGTTATTGTTGATGACTTTTCACGTTTTACATGGGTGTTCTTTCTGAAGAACTAATCGGAAGCAACTCTCAAGCTAAAGATGTTTATCAAGTAGGTTGAAGTGCAGCTGAGGAATGTCGTTCGCAACATCAAAAGCGACAATGGGTTGGAGTTCAAAAATAAAGAACTTGAAGACTTTTTGGCAGAAAAAGGAACCAGTCACAACTTCTCAGCTCCCTACACCCCTCAACAAAATGGGATTGTCGAAAGACGAAACCGATCTTTGTGTGAGGCGGCCCAAACCATGCTAAGTTTCGCTTCTCTACCTCTATATTTCTAGGCTGATGCTATTGCTGCAACATGTTTTACGCAGAACAAGTCCTATCTCAATAAGCGTTTCAATCTTACTCCTTATGAGATCATCAACAATAGAAAGCCAAACATCAAATTCTTCCACGTATTCGGCTCACGATGCTTTATCTTCAATTCTAAAGAACATCGTAACAAGTTTGACGTAAAAGCCGATGAAGGGATTTTTCTAGGATATTCTCTCACTTCAAAAGCATATAGGGTTTTAAACAAGCATTCGAGGAAGATTGAAGAAATGTATTATGTGACTTTCGATGATAGCTATGTCAAGAAGCTGAAGGCCACGGAAGAAACAGTTGGAGAAATCTTCTCTCAAATAGGCCAAGTCACGGCCTCAATTGCAAATTTGTTTGAGTAGTTTGTGGAGTTGTTCGATGAACCGGAGAAGGCTATTCTCTCAGAAGCCAATGCAGCAGACAACAAAGTTGATCATCTGAAGCAAATCGTCGATGACGCTGCCAAACGACTGGGTGAAGGAGAATCAGTTCCAACTGAACCTTCTCAGCACGGTGCTTCAGTTGAGGGGGAGAATCCATCTTCTTCAAAATAGCCAAGTTCACAAGTTGAGGGGGAGAACTCTTCTCCGGCTGCACCCGAAAGCTCTACTGCACTCGAAGGTACTGTTGCTCCCGAAAGCACTACTACACCCGAAGGTTCTGCAACACCCGAAAGCTCGACACCACCCGAAACTCCTATAGCACCGGAAATTCAAGATACACCTGAAAGCTCATCAGTCGAGGGGGAGAATGCCGATATGTTTTATGACGATGACAGTCAATATGAATTAGAAGAGATGGTAAATGCTGAATTAGATCCATCCTATGATCCAAATTACCCTCTTCTTGTTAAATGGACTAGAGATCATCCTGTTTCACAGGTTGTGGGTAATGTCTCTGAAAAGGTCCTTACCCGATCACAACTGAAGGCAAAGCAAACATCTTTATTTTCAAAAGTAGAATTCTTTATGTTTAACTCCTTCGTCTCAAAATTTGAACCATTGGGTTCAAACTATGCAAGACGAACTTAATGAGTTCGAAAGAAATAAAGTTTGGCATCTCATTCCAACTCCTCAAGATGCCTCGGTTGTTGGTCTCAAATGGGTCTTTAGAAATAAAATGGACAAGGAAGGCAATGTGATAAGAAACAAAGCTCCTCTAGTGGTGAAAGGATACTGCCAGGAGGAAGGAATCGATTATGAAGAAACTTTTGCTCTAGTAGCTAGGCTGGAATCTGTTCGAATATTTCTTGCCTATGCTGCACACAAGAACTTTGAGGTCTACCAAATGGACGTTAAGTGCGCATTTCTAAATGGAGAACTCGAAGAAACGGTGTATGTGGAGCAACCTCCGGGATTCATCAATGAAAAATATCCCAATCACTGCTATATTCTGGACAAAGCGGTTTATGGACTGAAACAAGCACCTAGGGCCTGGTATGAAACGCTAACCAAGTTTTTAAAGATGTCCAAATTCAAACAAGGTTCAGTTGACCCCACCTTCTTTCGTAAGAAGGAAGGTAACCACCTTATGATTGTTCAAATCTATTTTGATGATATCATCTTTGGCTCAACGAATCCTAGCTTAACAGATGAATTCAGAAAGCTGATGGAGACTAAATTTGAAATGAGCTCAATGGGTCCAGTTAACTTTTTCCTTGGTTTAAATATTAGACAGGGACCCGAAGGTATCTTTATTAACCAGGAAGCTTACACCAAGACTCTCCTTGCTAAATTCGGCATGATGGGAGACTCAAAGGTTAAAGTTCCAATGGCGTTCGGCACCAAGCTCACTCCATCCTTGGATAAGCCAGCAGTCGATATTACACTATATCGCCAAATGATCAGTTCGCTAATGTACCTTACTATTAGCAGGCCTGATATAATGTTTTTTGTTTGTTACTGTGCTAGATTTCAGGCGAATCCTCGTGAACCTCACATGCTTGCAGTGAAGAACATACTTTGGTATCTCAAACGAACTACCTCTCTCGGTTTATGGTATCCATCAAACTCAGGTTTCTTCGTTCAAGCCTACTCAGATGCAGACCTTGGAGGTTGTGGACTAGAAAAGAAAAGCACCACTGGAGGCTGCCAATTCCTTGACGGGAAGTTGGTTAGCTGGCAATCAAAGAAACAGACTTGTGTATCTCTGTCTACCGCTGAAGCAGAATACATCGCAGCTGCCTCCTGTACATCTCAAATGATTTGGATCCAAAGCCAACTCTGGGACTATGGACTCAATATGAAAAAGATCCCACTATATTGCGACTCAGAAAGTGCAATTAGGATCTGTCATAACCCAGTGCAACACTCCAAGACTAAGCACATAGCACTGAGGTATCACTTCATTAAGGATCATGTGGAAAACGGGAACGTCGAAATTCATTTTGTTCGAACCACTGATCAACTGGCTGACATCTTCACCAAAGCTCTTCCTGAAGCATCTTTCAACAAAATTCTATAAGGGCTTGGAATGATGGAATCGGAGTCAGTACCAAAAATTACCTCTCAAGATCAAACGTAAGAAGCGAAATAGACCGAACGCTCGGGTTCGGGTCTTGATCTGGTGTACCGAAATGAACCGAACGCTCGGGTTCGGTTGTATCATCTGATCTTCGCTTATCACTCAAAGGTAGTTTTCTTGGTTGTAAATCTTTTGTATTATTTTTCCAAATTCCTTTATCTTATTGTCAAAGTTCTTTTCTTTTTCAAACTTATTTTTTCTGGAAACCGAAATGAACCGAACGTTCGGGTTCGGTTCCAAAATTTTTCTCACCCGAAATAGACCGAACGCTCGGGTTCGGTTCAAAAAATTTTCTCAACCGAAATAGACCGAACGCTCGGGTTCGGTTCCAACATTTTTTTTGTGTATTTTTTTATGTCTTATTTTTTTTATCAAAAATTCGAAAACAAATTTTTTTTATTCTTTTTTTATTTATGTCTTATTCAATTCGATCAAAAATTCCTAACAATATTTTTTTTCAAATATTCAAAACCTCCAAAAAGATTTTTTATTTTGGCTTTTATTTTTTTTATTTTTATTTTTTTTAAGTCTCGTTGTGGGTAAATTATTTCACTAGCTAAGTGTCTCTAGAAGCATGCTGCTGTATGCGTCCAAAGCCTTATCTGATTCTGAATAATAGCCTTACTGACTTGGTACAAACAAACCTTGTCTTCCCAATTTGGCTCTCATAATTATTCTAATCATGAGCTACCTAACTCTCTTCTCACATGAGATAAGATTTGTCTGCTTGGTCCCTATTTTATAGCAGAAGTACTTTGGTTTCTTTACAACACCTACATTACTTTTCTCCATCACATTCGCTTCACAAACGCAACCCTTGAGACTCTCAGACATTACCACTGAGGTTTATGGCTGCACAATTTATGTGTTCATGATCTTAGCTTCGTGTCACTACGTGCTAAGTGAAACCGAAAATTCAATACCTATTATGCATTGACGGTGAACAATTAATTTGCTCTAGCTTTCACTAATGAATTGACGGACTTATCCATGGGGGTACAACATGAAATCTCTAATTTTCTTTTGAGTGATTCCTATGAAATTGTTAAATCCAATAACATTTCTTCCTTTGGGATCCAGTTTTATATTTTTTTTTTTTTGAGATTTCACACATATATTAGTTTACCTTGCCAATTAAATTATCTCCAACCTACTTGTTCAACAAACTACATTGGTCTCACAAGTACTTCGTTCGATTTCTATCTTATATCAAGCTTAGGAATTCTGAATCGAAGCGAAATCCACCCTCATAAGCCTAATTAAAAGAAGCCTTTCAACACTCCTTAATAAGTGTCTGATCGTTATTCAACGGGAAACCACACCAACACTTTAAGGTCTCTCTTGACTTTGAAGGAAGAGATTCGTGCCCGGGATCCATTGTTTCATGTCTTTACTGACATCACATTATCCCTCAAAAGTGTTGCTTTATTTCTTTTCTTTTACACACTCAGCACGAAAATCTTTTTGATTTTCCAAAATTCAGGTTTCATCAATTCTAAGGAATTTTAATTGGATTGGTTATTATTAAAGGTTGTGGTTAATATTGATCCACGTGGGGATTTTACTTTAAAAGATGCCGTTTTACTCTAAAGAGATAAGATGTCGACATGATGGCTCAGGCGGGAGTCCAATCGCTTTGATTTCAAACGGCGCAAGAGGGAAAAGCGTGCGAATAGGAACCATTTCATCTCCAAACGGCGCCTGATGGGAAGGCGTGTAATTAGGGCCTGACATTCTCTCTCATGCGTGATCATCGGCAACCCCAACTGCCACGCGTCAGTCACCTCCGAAAAACCCTTCGTTTTTCAATCGAAGATTTGGGAAGACTTTTCTCTCTCCTTTACCCACAATATAAAAGGCAACGTGATCCACCGTTTACCTCTTTACTGCAACCAAATTCCCAGAGAGCAAGAAATCCTTCAACCTTTACTGTTCATCATCTCTCCCACTTTCTTCACAGCAATGGCAGATTCTTCATCAGTTCACGCAACATCTCACATCTTGCCCATTCGCCCACAACAAAGTTTGATCATTGATCTCACTCCTCAGGTGTACGATGCGTTCATGTATCCTATAATAGAATGCTTGGAGTACTCCTCCATCGCTCCTGCTCTTACCAGGGTTGAAGTTGTTCCAATGGAGTTCCTGTCACAAATCTTTGTCACGGCTCACTACGACAAGGTCGTCGACAGGATTTTCTTCGATGCCTCAACCAAAGCCTGTCAGGCAGCGACCGAAAAAGTCGATAAACTATTTACTGATGCCTCTTCCCTGTTGAAATCTTTACAGGAAAGTGCTGAAGCCACCAAGACTGCGCTGGAACCAATTATCAACCAGTTGGGTACATCAGTCGCTTCTGAGCTGAAGTCGTTCGCTTCCCTCAGAAAATCTATTTCGGACGACAACTCTGCTTTCAGAACAACCATTGAAGAGCGTCTCTCAAAGCTTCAAGAAGACTTAGCTGCCGAGAACACTCTAATGGATGTTCTTGCAAGGAAAACTACTGCTCTGAAGGTCAAGAGTATTCAACTCTCCAACTCTCAACAGGAGATTGAATCTCTTCGGTCTGAAAGAGAGGTGGTTAAATCGTGTGTTTCGGATGTCCACTCTGCTATCTCCAACATCCTTGAAGCACATGATCCAATTCTCAACTATTATGTCAGGCGTAACCTTGCAGAGAAGCTCGCTCCTGCCCTCGCTCTACTCAGCAAAATCGAAGGGCTACTTGATTTCGTGTCCATTCCGAAACAAGGGGGAGAAAAAGAACAAGTGTCTCAACCACCTCCTACTTCAACAACAACAAACACCGCCGAACCTCCTCTAGTAGGCCAAGCCTCCGGTTCTGGTGTGAAAGACAAAGGCAAAAACATTGTTGAGGAGAGTGAAGATGATGATAAAGAGACAATTGCCGACATTCTAAAGAGGCAAAGTCGAAATAACGACGCTGATATCAGTGCTCGTGTGGCTAGAGAGGCTGAAGAAGCCGAAAGAAGATAGAAAGAAGCCCACGACCTTCTTGAGAGCAGGAAAACTCTTTTTCCTTCTTGGACTCTTGAGAGGCTGATTAAGGAAGCCATTGACACACCAAGTATCTTGTGGCTAGAACCTATGATCTCTTTAGATCGTTCTAACACTGTCGACTCACAGTTCGACATGCCACTGACCCGAAAGGCGTTTATCTTTCATGCCTTCTCCAACATTGCAGAGTTCCCTCATCCTCATCTACAGGTTGATCGGGACTTAATCGATTTTTATCTGAAGGCTGCTCAACCCCAATATCAGACTTGGAGCGCTCAGAAAATCGTCAATGTTCGGGTCCTGAAGCCGTATAGGGAAGGCAACTTCACCAACGTTCGGTTCAAGGTACTTCGGGGATCTGCCAAGACTTCCCAACCTTAATCCCCATGATTGGATTATCCTGCACAACATCCTTCTTACAAACGAAGCTGAATATGGTCCGATCATCGACCATTTTAAGAGGATGCTTGTATGCTACATCATGGAAGTTGCTTTGATGGATCAGGAGATTGCGAGCGTGTTTAAGAAGAAACCTACCATATCTCCTGTTGGCTCTGCCAGTGATCTTAACATGATGCAGATGGGGAAGATTGACCTGAAGAGAAACTCTGTCATGTTTACCAGGAACGAAGGACAGAAATGTCTTTTCGCCTTGGCAGACAAACATCTCTACACCACTGCCTGTTTGGAACACGTTTTGGGGATCATCCATCGATGCAAGCAGAACACAGCGGATGATGTTAAGTACTTTGATGATATGATTCAATGGTACATTCGGTTCAGACAGACTATCCTGGCGCTGATCTCACGTCTGTTTGATACAACAAAGAAGGTTCCCGTTGCTGGCCCAAGCAAGAAGAAGAAGTAGTCTCGCTCCAATTTGACACAAAGGGGGAGATTGTTGGGTTGTATTTTGTATTGCGCTTATTGGGCTCGTTAGTTAGTCTAATATGTATCTCCGGTATGGGTCTGTCCATCCGTGAGTTTTGTAGGGTTTAGTATATATAGGTGCTTGCATGCATCCTAGAAAAGTAGAGGATGATCAGTAACGATTAGAGTTTTATTATTCAGCAAAGTTATCGTTCTTGTTTTGTAACCCTAATATCCTCCACAGCGGAAGTTCTTAGTCGAGCTCTGCTGAGGATTGAGTAATCTAATCATTCGACACATCTTGATTCATACTTGGGTTATTTATTGTTTTTGCATTCATCGCTTACCTGTTAATAAGATCTAATCGATCATCAAGTTAATTAATAACTTATCAAATATAAATTGTAAGGATGCACTTGAGATAATTATTCCCACTCACGAATTCATTTTCATCGTGAAACAGAGCTATGTCTTCACCAAGAGGCAACCAACCAACTAGCAAGTCGCCAACCCTGCAAATAGACTCTGCTACTTTTCAAGTTGCAGTCATGACAGTCGTGGCAGCCGTCATGTCACAGCTAAATGCTATCCACGCCAGCAGGCCCGGAAATGATGTCAAAAATACTAACTAGAATATCAATCAAGAACACCAGGTGTCTACCAACGAAAATACCTCAGGCCACAAACCAACGAACAAGAAGCAAAAGTTTTGGAACAAAAAGGAGCGCAGCCAATCTCAAAGATCCGCTAAAAGACAACAACCCATGGCCAACCCTACAATTACGACAGCAGTCACAACACTTTCCTCGACATCAGCCACAACATCTATCGCTCAAGCATCAGACAAGAAATATATGGGAGCACTCCCAAAGTGTAACAAGTGTAACTACCATCACACAGGAGCTTGCCGGATTTTACACTGTAACAACTGCAACAGGAAAGAACATACCGTCCGTTTCTGCAAGGCCCCGACCCAGCATCTCCCTTCAATCACCAGCACCAAGGTAGGCCCAGTATGCTACCTATGCGGTGAAACGGGACACTTCAAGAGAGAGTGTCCAACTAAGAAGAATAACGGGGGAGCAGGAGAAGTGCGATGACACTCGAGCAGGAGTAGCAAGGGAACCATATTAGGACTTTTGTAATGTTTCCAACGACAAAAATGTTTAAGTACGATATGTTTTTAACAAATTTGGTATGCTTGCTAAAATCACCGTCTTCCTAAAAGTAGTTAAAATACTCTCTCGTTCAAGTCAAACCAAAGACACTCGTATATGACCTTAAGATCATTACCTATAAGCTGTGATGACTTTGTATATACATCGGGGTTAATTATAATCAAAATACTAAAAACTTGAAACAAATTATCCCAACCTGACTCCTGTTCCATGTCTAGTAGTGGGAATTGAGTGGAGCTACCCACTCGATGATTTCACCAATATCAAATTACATACGACGTACATATACCGCTCGATCATAGAGTGACCTGTCAATGATCATGATATCAATTATCATTACTAGCTATCGAAACACACCTACTACCAGTGCTAAACACTGTGGTATGAACCATCTGCAGTAATAATAACATCGAGCAAAACGGAACACACTGAAAAGAAACACAAGATACTCTATCACTCTAATGAGCACTTCTTATGAATACAGCTTAACACATGTTTTATCTAAAAAGATATTGTTGTCACTATTCAATTTTTATTGCTATAGCCCTCATCTTCCCAGTTTAATGACTACGAAAGGACCCTTCACCTAACCCACCGAATATCGAAACCTTTGTCTCCCATAAACATCCAGCACAGACCTCTGGGTCATCGCTCTTTGTAAAACCCCAAAACACGCACCAGAGGAGTGTTATAGCTTCCGAAACCTTATCACAACTATTTCCAGGAGACCCTTCGGGAATGTCATGCATACAGCAGACAAGGTTCAAGCACAAAAGCTTGGGACGGATACGGTTAGTCTACCACTACTACATGTATACGCGAGGATAATGTATAATTAAGATTCTACAGACATTGAATGTGTGCTTCCACCCTATTTCCTATTCCTTGTCTGGTTGTGGACTTGGGGAAGATTCACCCATCCAACTGTCTTGCCAACCTTAAGTACATACGACCTATATGTGCAAGTCAATGATAGATGGACCAGGTACGAGTCCTGCCATGAACTTCAGGCCAAAGTTGCCCAGGAGGACGAGTGAACGTCTTACCATCCGAATAAGTCTAGTCGCGTAAACCAAACCCACATGCTTCCTAACGAGCTAAGCAATCGAGGAACACTACAACAGGCCCTATGCAGTGCTCCGAGGAGAAGTTATTACTTATGACTTAAGACATCTAAAGATGTATGAGGTCGGCTAGATAATACATGACCTCGAACTAGGAGCAGTAGTGTTCGCCCTAGAGGTCTAGAGGCACCATCTCTACGACACGAAGCATACAATCTTCACCGATCATAAGAACCTAGAGGGCACGGATGGCGGGGCATGTTATCCCATGAACCGGATCTGGACACTGAGGTTGATGGATTCAGAAAATAATGTCACGAACGAAGCACACGAAAACTCGCTACTTCCCTTCATCTAGGCTCGGACAAGATGTGTCCGGACCTCAAAAAGTGCCATCAATGGGCGAATAGGAAAGCAAGCATCGTTACACATGTGGGCAAGTATCGAACTTGTGCCAATGACGAGAGAGAATAAAGGAAGCCTTCGCGTCTCCTACAACAACCAGTGATACCTGAAGGGAAGTGGGAGCGGCTAACCAAGGGCTTCATAACCAAGCTACCCAAGGCAATGGATGGTCTCGATACCATTTGGGTAACCGTCGACAGACTGGCCGAATCTGCACACGCCCTGCTAATCAAAGAAACCGACAGGATGGATGAATCGATTAGAGCGTACATCAAAGATATTATGTGGCCACATGGTCTATTAATATCTGTTATCTCTAACAGAGATAGTAGATTCGTTTCGTCACCCTGGCAACCCTTACATGGAACTAGGTTGGACTTAAGTATGGCCTACCAACAACAAACCAACGGGTAAAACAAAAGGGGCGGTTCAAACCTTTGGCGACATGTAAATAGGTTGGGTGATTAACTTCGGTAAAGTGTGGGAATGCCCACTTACCACTTAGCGAAATAGAAATGAACGAGAGTCTCCACTTTGTAGCAGAGAGCCTGAAGGAACACATAGAATACACTATCATTTCAAAACACTAACTCCTTTAAATTGACTTAGCTCAAGTTACAATAAGAAATTCCAAGGCGTCATTTAACATCAAGCGGATTGGTCCTCGCCATAACAATTTCTTGTACTACGAAAAGTTTTCCCTATCTTTTCTCCAAATTCATGAAGTCCCGGTAAAAGTGCTAACTTCGGGACGAAATTCCCTCAAACGGGGGGATCATGTGACAATCGTCAAATTCCAATCAAGTCAAAGTCAACTAAAGTCAACAAGTCAAACCGATCGACTCAATTAACTTTTGTGTACTAGGGCTTACGTTAGGTAATTTCTATACAACTCGCTATGCTAATGGGAAATCATCAATTGAAAAGTCTATACATCTAGATTCCCTTAACCTACAACTACGGTAAGTAACAGACCAAACCAATAAAACAATGTTGCATACTCATCGGGAATGTGTAAGGTCCTTGAACATGGCTTAACGGGGATTACGAACCTTGCGTTGCGGAGTCAAACACTCACAAATGTCACACATGAAACCTCTCTCAATCGTTTTCACTCTATCTCTCTTTATCTAAAATATCTCCCAAATCTCTCCAAGAATGTGAAATATCTCCCAATTCTCTCTCCATATGAGAAATCTCTCCAAGAATGTTAAATCTCTCTTTGTATGAGAAAACTCTCCAAGAATGTCAAATCTCTCCCAAATCTCTCTTTGTATGAGAAATCTCTCCAAGAATGTCAAATCTCTCCCAAATCTCTCTTTGTATGAGAAATCTCTCCAAGAATGTGAAATTTCTCCGAAATCTCTCTTTGTATGTGAAATCTCTCCCAAATATCTCTTTGTATGAGAAATCTCTCCAAGTATGTCAAATCTCTCCCAAATCTCTCTCAAAAATTCCTTAAATTGTTTGTAGTCTTTCGGGCCATCTCGACCCTTAACCAGGTTAAAAACCGCTTAAAACGGGGTAAAAACGGATAAAATAGACTTAAGGACCCGAAACCCCTCTTAAGGAGCCAAACCCTCTTAAGGAGCCGAACCCCTCTTAAAGAGCTGAACCCCTCTTAGGAACCGAACTGGTCAGAAGCGAACTTGTCAGAAGCGAAGGTGTCAGAAGCGAAGGCACCCTCTCGGACCGAAGCTCAACAGACCAAACCCAAACCTTCCCTTTCGGACAGAGCCTCGCTTGATGAACCGAACCTCGCACAAGGAACCGAAGCTACCTTCGGCCCATTTCGCCTGTTACCCTCTTTCGCCTCATTTCTCCTTCAGCCCATGACCAGAAGGGACCGAACCTCAGCCAGGACCGAGAGGTCTCGCAGGAAAGCCCATTTCTTCCCGGTTTTCGATTCCGACTTCGTTTTGGCTTCGTTTTTCATTGTTTTAATGCGGGATTTTCACCCGAAACTTTCTTTTAACATTTAGGGACCCTTATCTACTAATTACCCACGTTTTTTGGGGATAAAACCTTATCCATGAAGAGTGGGTGAAGTACAAAGGTTGAGTGTTGACTTTTCTTTATTCTATGACACAAGCAACCACTCCCATACCCACTCCATGTCACTATTCACCATAAGCCCATACCTAGTCATTTCATGGTACTTTTCCCACTATTTTTTAGACACACACTTGGTCAAGGGTTAGAAAACCCTCCTCTCTCCTCACACTTCATTCATTCTCTCATTTCCACCGAAAGATCAAACACTTTTCTCTCAAACTTTTTCTCTTTATTTCGAGACTCCGAGGCTGATCATCAAGCTTTATTATACTCTTGGTAAGTATAATTCATCCTCCTTGTGATTATTACACTTCATTCTACCCCAGTCATCGATTTCTTACATAAACTCCATCACTTTGATGTTAGATTCTCGAAAATCTTCAAGGCATCTTCAAGTGTTCTTGAGTTGAACACTTCCCTTCTCCAACATTCATCAACTAAAATCATATAAGGTGAGTTCATACCCCTGTATTTTCATGTTTTCTTAGGTTTTACCGGGGGGGGGGGGGGGGGGAGGGGGGGTATACAAGTTAAAACACCATGAACATAACTAAAGCTTTCTAACAGCCTTCATCAGAAAAGTTCAACTCCATTCACGGGCTATTTTGGGCAAGTTAAACATTCTAGTTTTCAAAACTGTTTTAGGTTCAAGTATTTCCAGTTCTTAGCTTTAAAATGACTACTTGCACATCTCCACACGGTTTTCCTACAATTTATGGTGATTTTTAGAAAACTGCCTATCATTTCAAGAGCAAATCCGGACTAGTCTGTGATTATGGACTTTTTCACACAAGTTGGAGGTCATTAAAATTCATAATAAAATTTATGAACAAACTAACCTAATTTCCCAAACTCTCACAATTTACGGATTCTTATTTTGACGTTTGATGATTTTTGTATTAATTTTCTAAGAACAATAAAAGAAAATGTTAACAACAGAAAAATACTATCAATTTTATTTCGCCTTGTAACATGTTGAGCAAGGTGTATATCTTTATGAGAATATATGTTTTTGCAAATAGATGACATTTTCCCTTAGTTTATAGTCAAACATCAGACAACAAATGAATTTTCTTTTTACCTACAAAAGTACGCTAATTAATTAGTTGTTATATTGCATGTTGCTTCACTTTAGCAAAAGTGTATATACATATCGGCAAACAAAAGGGCTTTTACGTTCACAAATACAGTGGTTAATGTGACAACCTGGAATTTTCATTCGGTCAAACCCTAAAAGTCAATCACTTCATATTATAAGTCAAGTTCACTTTTACTTGTTTTTGGGAAAAATAAGTTCATTTGATTATTTTAATAATTAATCTTTAAACGAACGGGTGAACGGATGGGCCGTCTCGGGTCTCGAAATATCTAAACCACAAACACCTCGTGTGTTCGAAGTTCGCGGCCAAAATTTTAAGTTTGGGGTGAAATATCACCCAAAAACCATAAACTCATGCCTTAAGCATGAGTTTACTCCCCAAGATAGTCACTTTCTGTTTACTCCCCAAGATAGTCACTTTATGTTTACTCCCTAAACACCAAAAGAGTAATCTCAAAAACCTCTCAAGTATCATCCTAGAATTTATTCAAGATCTTCAAACTAGTAAGTGTTCTAACCATTTCAAGTTGGTATAACACTTAATCTAGTGATTGTACACCTTTTCATCCATCCATATTTGTATTTTGTTTAGATTTGCAAAAACACCAAGAACACACACTAAGTGTTCATGGAATTTTAGCTCAATTCAAGCTTCCTTATAGTAAGTAATTCCATCCTTAAGTCTTATTAAGCTAGTATTACATGTTAGCATCAACAAAATATGTCAAGAACACAAGGAATGAGGTGTTTACGGTCCAAGAATGTTCTTGGGCCGTAAACACCAAGAAAGTCACCAAAGTGTGCCTAAGTCCTTAATCTAAGCCCTAGTTGGATGTTTAAGCCTTCCTTGATATGTTTGAACCTTCCCTTGATGTATTTAAGCCTTGAAAAACACCAAAGTCCAACACTTTTATGTGTATACGGTTTGGGGATCTCCCAAAACTGTAAACACCTTCAAGTGTGTTTATTTGGGCCATATTCCTCCCTTAGGCCTATAAACTAACCTAGACAATTACCTTGATGAGTTAAGGAATTGAAAACATAGCAATACCAATTTCCATATGGTTTTAAGGTATTAAACCCAAAGGGAAATGACCATGAGGCCATAAACTCCTCAAAGGAGTGTTTTGTTGCCCTAGTCTCTTCGTAAGGCCTAACCACCAAGTAGAAATGCTTCAAAGGACTTGTAAAACCTCAAAAAAACATATGGTCATAAGGTGTAGAGTTTACGATTGTAAACCCTTGAGCTTACTGCAGTAAACTCCTTGGGTAATGGTCATTAGAACCGTAAACTCCAAAGGAGTTTACCCTTGAACTCCAAACACTCTAGCTTTGCCCTACAAACACTTGGATGCAACCCTTGTGATCTTTAACACTTGAAACAAAGTGTTTTCATGTTCTAGAGTGTCCTAACATAAAATACCTTGGTAACAAAAAGTATGTTACATCTAGCAGATTTCACATACTTCAAAATGTGATGCATGAAATGGTTTCTATCTTAAAATACCTTGGTAACAAAAGTATTAGTTTTGAAATGTTTATTAAAATGACATCAAGTCATTGTTAATTATTGTTCAAAACTCTTAGATGTCTTACAAAACCATTTTTACCTTCTTAAACAAAACTATATCTATACACTTATGTTCTTATATATATGTAGTGATGTTATAGTTTTCATCCTTCATTCAGTTTCCCACACTCTTGTGTAGCAAGGGTGTATAAACCTGCTTGGACAACCAATTACCTTCCAGTTAACTATTATAGGGATAGTTAGAAGATACAAAACATTATTCCTATTACAAGGAATTACATCAGAATCAGTTCAATCATGAGTCTATACTTTACGTAGATACATTTACCTGTATACCTCGATTCACTAGGATGATTTATTAGTACCTTCTGTGTAAATTGTACTGCCTATCCCAGTTCAACGGGATATCTAGACGGGACTAACCATTCTGAAACCCACCTGTTAGCAATAGTGGTAGATGAACATCTACGGATGCCTACGGTTATTACTTATATTAGGGGTACCTTTACGGGACTAACCATTCCTTTGGCCTACTGTTCGCTATAGAGGTAAATGAACATCTACGGATGCCTACGGTTATACTTATACTTGGAGTACCTTTACGGGACTAACCCTTCCTTAAACCTGCAGTAGCTACAGAGTAAAATTGAACAATCTACGGATGTTCAAAGGCTATACATTTCGCTAATCGCGATGTCTTGTTAATCCTAATACAAAAGGATAACAATTACATGATTACATTATTCCTATTACTTTATTTTGTGATACATTCACATAAACGATGAGTTAGACTAAGTACTGTTAGTAATAGTAAAAAAGGAAGGAAAAACTATCATTTTTACTTACAAAACATTCGAGTCTTGGTAGAAGGCTACATTTCATACTAGTATGAAATAAGGGATTTTCTAGGGTTTTCATACTTATATCAACTATTTCATTTAAAGATTTACATGGCATTCATAACAGCTTTCCAAAACAAGACAATGACACTTAAATACTTATGAATTCACCAGCTTTACGCTAATACTCGCTTTCAAAATAACTTGTATTTTCAGGTCACCAGTAGACAGGTACGATGGCCAGGTTTTGAGAAGACGGAGCACAGACAAGACTCGTCTTTTATTTTGATTGTATATTTTGGTGTTTTAATACATTGAAAGAAAACACATGTATTAAAACTTTACTTTTAATGCAATGGATGATGTTTTTGCTTGTTTACTACTTTACACTGTTGTGATACTGTACATGACGTCCTCCACCCCGGAACATTTCCGCCGTTCATGGTTTTGGGGTGTGACAGTTAACCATAATAATCAAAGTTGTAACTATTACATTTAAACTTTTTGATAAACTATAATAGGTATGGTTTATGTTTCTATTAACACAACAAACACATTTCAGAAGGTTTTATTCCCACAGAAAAAGGTTTTACACTCACGCACACCACACGTAAACTTGTTAATTTAAATCATGAGACATTCTCTTCCCGTACGTCCGAGTACAGGATCCAAATTCCTGGTAGTTATAACTAGAGTCTCTTGTAGAGAGAACGTGATAGTTGTGTATAGATCTATATTGGGTTAGACACCGCACACCTGAGCTGCATGCAACAGCTAGACCGGCAGGTCTGTGGTGACAAATGTCATATCAGTTACGCGATGCATGAGAAACGTCGTGGCAGGTTCATTCAGTCATAATATGGTTATAGCGACTCACATAGGAAGTTAACAACTCATAAAGTTTACGGGAATTTGTATAATCAAAAGGGGTTTATGTCAATTTCAAATCACTTTCAATATCAATAAGTATGGATATTACTGTACACTTTCGGTCTTGGTATTTAAGACTACACGTCGTTCATTACAGGATTTTCCCTCAAATCATAAAGGGTTTTATGCCAATTTAAAATGACAGTCATATCATTAAGTATGGAAAATAATTGTTTATTCTTGGTCCTGGGATTTAGGACCACACAACTTTTATAAGGAAAATATGGGATTTTTTTTGGTAACACACAACACATTACAAAGAACGGTTTCCAAACTCTTTATCTCAAAAACTTATGAACTCACCAACTTAATTGTTGACACTTTTTTCAAAACTACTTGTATTCTCAAGAATTCAGTGAAACAGGAAATCAACAGCGTTTTGAGGATGGGACAATAAATCGTCAAACAGTTCATTTTGTTATCATAATGTAATTGATTTGAATCATGTAAACATATACTTTGGTGTAACTTTTACAATTATATTTATGATGGTTGTATTTACTTTGAGCACTATTATACTCGTTGTTGTGATACTTTACTTGAAGTCCTCCACCCCCGGACGTTTCCACCATCCTTGGTTTGGGGGTGTGACACGGTTAACCACACACGCTCCACTAACGTCTTGGCAAGGGTACAAAGTGGCATTCCATGGATTAGCATACAATTTCACATTTTTCCTAAAGTAACTATGATTAGGGAATTTGAAAAACATTTAGTTACTTTGTACTTCATTATACTTATAATGGAAGGTTTCGTCCTATCCTGCCCGTTCGGCTAACGACCCTCCACTAGTCAAGAGTGCGGTGGGTAAGAGTGGATACCCATTCAATCGCCATTTTATAGGCAATTTCCTTAAACACACCTTATAGACCAGCTTCGTGAATGAGGCTTACCATTAAGACTGAATTTTTACTCATACATATATATAATATTATACCTTTAATGTTATATATAGTATAGAATGTATTTTACACTTTTAAAATACTAGGTGGTCTAATTTAACAAATTACACTTTTAATTTAAATGTAAACCAAAATATATGGGTTTATTAAATCTCCTTTAATTATACACTTTAATTAATTGATAAAAACCATAAGGGTGTAATTTGAACTTTTCAAATTACTTGGGTTTTAGAATTTAAAATTTCAAATTAAGACTTTTAATTAAATTTTAAAATCCAAAACTTGAGGGCAAGTTTTGAATCTTTTCAAGCTTAGAGTTTAGAATTTAAACATTTCAAAATTAACCTTTTAATCAAAATTTAAATTCCAAAACTTGAGGACAAGTTTTGAAACTTTTCAAAACATTTGGGTTTAACTAAATTTTGACAATTATCTTCTACTTTGGGGGAAATTGAAACTTTTTCACAAGATAATTAAAATCTAAATTACAAATTATCAATCTTTATCTAATAAAACAAAAGATTATCTAAATTTTGACAATTATCTTCTACTTTGGCAAGGATAATCTCCAAATATTAATAAAATTCGGATTTTATTAATAAAAAACGTTTATGGTAAGTATCCCAAGCCAAAACAGCAAGAAAATCGCCAAAAATCGCTGCCAGACCCTAGGACTCGCCGATTCAGAAAATGGACTCCCCGAGTCAGCCTGACTCGCCGAGTTCATCTACTGACTCGCCGAGTCAGTTAAGCAGAAGGTGCAACAAACGATTTTTCAGCCAATAAACTATCAAATAAGCATCAATTCATCAACAAACAGCCCTAGGCTCTGATACCACTGAAGGGTTTCTTGCAAAACATCATTCTTATGGTGTACATGCAAACCCTAATAGCTTTTGGATCTAGTTTGTGTAATGAACATGCAATTGAATATCCAAAGCTATAAACCCTACATCTAATATACAATTAATAATATTAATACAAAATAGGGTTTAGATCTAACCTTTGATTGTTACATAGCAATAACAATCTAATCCTTGGCTTTAGAAAGCTTAGTGATTTTCTAGGGTTTTCATACTTATATCAACTGTTTCATTTAAAGATTTAAATGGCAATCATAATAGCTTTCCAAAACAAGACAATGTCACTTAAATACTTATGAATTCACCAGCTTTAGGCTGATACTCGCTTTCAAAATAACTTGTATTCTCAGGTCACCAGTAGACAGGTACGATGGCCAGGTTTTGAGAAGACGGAGCATAGACAAGACTCGTCTTTTATTTTGATTGTATATTTTGGTGTCTTAATACATTGAAAGAACACACATGTATTAAAACTTTACTTTTAATGCAATGGATGATGTTGTTGCTTGTTTACTACTTTACACTGTTGCGATACTGTACATGACGTCCTCCACCCCAGAATGTTTCCGCCGTTCACGGTTTTGGGGTGTGACAGATTGGTATCTGAGCATTGTTTATAGTGAATATAGTATATCAACCCTTAAAAGATATACTAATTATAAATACATTAGGATTAAAACACTCTATCTAAGAGTTATACTTTTAAATAATAAAAGATTTAAGTAAGTATACGTGCCTGCATTCATACTAAAATCAGTGTCACAATGATAAGAACAAAAGTATTACGATTGTTGAATATGACAAGTAAGCCTGGGGATATATGGTCAGTCTTGGGAATGGCATAGCCTGATCAACTATGTTGGTCCAAGGAGTGATTAGCATACGCCCAAGAATGGTTGTGATGTGGCAACAAGTTTAAAAAATTACCAACACAACCATAAAGTAATACCATAGGGGTATTTAGTCTTACTATAATTATCTTAGTCAGTTCGTCTATTTAGCTATTTCTTATATCCCTTTTCTCGCGTAGATTTTAAATGGCTGGATTTCACCATGGCGATCTGTACTTCCCAAACCAAGGCAACACTGGATGGCTAGAGGAAGAACTAGAAGATGATCACCCAATCACTTTGGATGATCACCATGCTGAGGGTTTTTCTGATAGTTCTGACTCGGAGCCTGAAGTCAACAACCTACCCCCAGCTGCTCAAGACCCAAACATGAACCCATGTCCTGCATTTCAAGGACCCACACCTCTATGTGCCACAAACTTGAATAGATGGAGTCAGGAACAGGGTCAACCCATTCCCTACAACGGAGACAGAAGTTTCTACAACCTCACTGAAGGAGGTTCTGCTGACAGGGTCCTACCCATCATGGTTCGTAGGATTTCTAGGAACATGATATTGGGTCAATCAACTATCAATCGAGTCTTGGAGATTGACGCAAACTCTGGCGTTAATACCGTCCACGTTCTCCAACTAGAGTCTGCTCATGAAAGGACTCTGGTCCGCAATGCAACTCTGTAGAGGGAGCTTGCTGAAACTCAAGATGAAGTTAGGGAACTTCGAGCTCAGCAAGTGAGAGCTGATAGGCGTATGAGGGACATAGAACGTCTACTATCGGGATCAAGAACTCATGCTAGCAGTTCTTGTCGCCGATAGAATCTCGACGACTCATCTTTTGGATATAATCTAGTTTATGTAAAAACTTTGGTATAATTTCCTATCTTTGTAAATCTTAGACCTGTTAGGTCTTGATCTAGTCATAGTTCTGTCGAAATTTTCCTATCTTGGTTGATGTAAGGCCTACTTCTAGGAGATTTTTCCCGAACTTCTTACATCTGTAATCCCAGTATTATTGACAGATATCTAATCATATGGAAATTATTATCCAAATGCTATCATATTCATTTAGCTATACTATTCATTTTGTTGTTGGACTATGGATAGTTAGTCCATGAGACACACTCATTATTCATTTATTCTTATCCATGTCGTCATATTTTAAACGTATAGTTAAAGATGCCGCCACGCAGGAATCCCAGGCTTAACTCAAATAATGAAACACCGAACCACCACCTCCACCACCACCTCGACCTCCTCAACCACTTTCTCCTTTCGATGCCACTATGTTCCAGACAGCCTTCACAGCAGCAGTAGCAGCCGCTGTGTCAGCCATCAACGCTACTGTCCCTTGTGGATCAGGAACAGGTGCACCTCCCTCAAACCACGGCGAAAGCCTCGGACATCCCCGGGAATGCACCTACAAGGACTTCACGAACGCCAAACCCCGAAGCTTCAATGGAACTGGTGGGGTTATGGTGTTAAGGCAATGGATTGAAAAGATGGAATCAGTCTTTGAAATATGTGCTTGCCAGGAGGGCAACAAGGTCAAGTTTGTAGCTTGTACCTTCCATGACAGGGCACTAACATGGTGGAACGTCCATGTTAAGTATCTGACTCTAGTGGTGGCATATTCCATCAGCTGGGAACACTTGAAGGACATGCTGATGAGAGAGTACTGTCCTCGAGGTGAAGTACAAAAACTCGAGCAGGAACTCTGGGGTCTAAAAATGGTTGGATCCGACATATCAACCTACACAAATAGGTTCTATGATCTGGCAATCCTATGCCCTAAGATGGTTGCTCTTGAGAGCAAGAAGATAGAGAGATATATCTGGGGACTGTCGCCCCAGATCCAGTCAAGTGTGTTAGCTTCCAAGCTTGTCACTTTTGATAGTGCCAAGGAGCTGGCACAATCTCTCATAGATCACAGGAAACCTCAGAACCCAACAATCCCTGCACCCGTACCACAAAAGGTCAACAACAACAAGAAGGGGTGGAACAAGAGGAAAAGAGGGGCTTCGCAAGAATCCTCCAAGAGACAACAACTAGTGGCAATCAATGCTGCCACGGTAACTCCCGTTATCCATGCGTACCCCTTACCAGCAAAAACTTATGCTGGAACTCTCCCGAAGTGCAACAAATGCAGCTTCCACCACCACAGACCTTGTAGGGGGATGCAGTGCTCTAACTGCATCAAATGCAGCTTCCACCACCACGGACCTTGCAGGGAGATGGAGTGCTCTAACAGCTCAGGCAGCCCAGGTTCCTAACGCCAGTATGGGCCAAACTTGCTATGGTTGTGGCGAAGTGGGCCACTACAAGAGGAACTGCCCTAAAGTGGGGATGGTTGGAGGAGTAGGAAGAGTTATGGCCTTGGGCCACGAGGAAGTGGTAGCTGATCCTACGATAGTTACTGGTACGTTTCTCCTCGATAACTCATATGCTTGCATACTTTTCGACAGTGGAGCAGAGAAAAGTTTCGTAAGTCATAAATTTGCACACCTGCTTAAACAAAAACCATGTGCATTAGATAATTCGTTCACAGTAGAAATGGCTAACGGGAAAATGGAGAGTACTAACTGCATATGCATAGGTTGTACTTTAACTTTAAATGGCCATACTTTCAAGATAGACCTCATGCCAGTCCCAATTAAATGTTTCGATGTTATCACCGGCATGGATCGGTTGAGTCTTCTTCGGGCCGACATCATGTGCTTTGAAAAAGCAGTTCATCTTAACCTTCCCAACAACGAAACCTTAGTAATCTATGGCGACAAACCTAGTATGAGCCTTCGCATCATTTCGTGCATTCAAGTCCAGAAGTGCTTGCGAAAGGAATATCATGCATTCCTTGCACACGTTGTTGATACAATTCAAGAAATGAAAGACTTTCAAAACATCCCAGAAGTACGCGATTTTCCCGACATATTCCCAGAAGAACTTCCCGGATTACCACCACAACGCGAAGTCGAGTTCGGAATCGACTTAGTGCCAGGAGCTACTCCCGTAGCCAAATCTCCTTATCGTCTGGCACCGGCCAAGATGCGGGAACTTTCCAGTCTGCTTAACGAACTTCTCAAGAAGGGATTCATTAGGCCAAGCTTCTCACCATGGGGAGCACCGGTCTTGTTCGTCAAGTAGAAAGATGGATCGTTTCGTATGTGCATCGACTATAGAGAACTCAACAAGCTTACCATTAAAAATCCTTATCCTTTGCACCGCATTGACGATTTATTTGATCAACTTCAAGGAGCCAACTACTTCTCGAAGATAGATCTACGATCCGGATATCACTAACTACGAGTACTAGAGGAGGATGTTCCCAAGACAGCCTTCCGAACTCGTTATGGACACTACGAGTTTGTGCTGATGCCGTTCGAATTAAGTAACGCGCCCGCAGTATTCATGGATCTGATGAATAGGGTGTGTCGTCCTTACTTGGATCAGTTCGTCATTGTCTTCATTGATGACATACTTATCTATTCTCGAAGTAAGGAGGAACATGGTCAACATCTTCGTAGAGTCTTAGAAACATTGCGAGCAGAGAAGCTCTATGTGAAGTTCTCCAAGTGCGAATTTTGGATCCGACGAGTCGAATTCTTGGGCCATGTTGTTAGCAAAGAAGGAATACACGTGGACCCTGCCAAAATCAAGGCCATTGAGAACTGGTCAGCACCGAAGACACCTACAGAAATTTGTAATTTCTAGGTCTCGCTGGCTACTATCTCAGGTTCATTCAGAACTTCTCCCGCATAGCGAAACCTCTTACAACCCTGACCCAAAAAGGCGTGGCCTTTGACTGGGAAGAGAAATAGGAAAGAGCGTTCCAAACGCTCAAACGAGCCTTGTGCACCGCACCAATACTATCCCTCCCCGAAGGGATAAAAGACTCCGTTGTCTATTGCGATGCATCAAATCAAGGACTCGGATGTGTTCTGATGCAGCTAGGTAAATTCATAGCCTATGCCTCGAGACAGCTGAAGACACATGAGGTTAACTACACCACCCATGATCTGGAGCTAGGAGCAGTTTTGTTTGCTCTGAAGATCTGGAGACACTACCTGTATGGTACAAAAAGCACGATCTTTACACACCACAAGAGTCTACAACGCATTTTCGACCAGAAGGAGCTCAACATGAGACAACGACGGTGGGTCGAGCTACTCAGTGATTACGAGTGCGAAATTCGTTATCATCCGGGTAAAGCCAATGTAGTAGCCGACGCCCTAAGTCGGAAAGAATATGCTGGTCGTAGAGTCAAATCTTTGACTCTAACTATCCATTCACACTTTTCCACACAAATTAAGGAGGCTCAGCTCGACGCTTTGAAACCTAAACACGTGGCAGGTGAATCCCTTAGAGGGATGGATAAGAACTTGGAAGTCAAGGGTGGCGGAGCCTTATACCTCATGGATTGGATCTAGACACCGAAACATGGTGGCTTCAGAGACTTCGTCAAGACCGAAGCTCACAACACTCGTTATTCCGTCCACCCTGGTTCAGATAAGATGTATCTGGATCTTAAAAAGTTATACTGGTGGCCTAACATGAAAGCAGATATTGCTACCTTCATGAGTAAATGCCTTACTTGCGCAAAGGTCAAGGTCGAATACCAGAAACCCTCCGGTCTTCTACAGCAATCGGAGATACCAGAATGGAAGTGGGAGCGGATCACTATGGACTTCATAACTAAGTTGCCCAAGACGACGGGTGGAATTGATTCCATATGGGTCATCGTCGATAGGTTGACCAAGTCTGCACACTTCTTGCCAATCAAAGAAACAGACAAGATGGAGAAACTTACAAGAACTTACATTAGGGACATTGTAAGATTGCATGGTGTTCCCTTATCTATTATCTCGGACAGAGATAGTAGATTCACTTCGAGGTTCTGGCAGCTGTTACAAAGTTCCCTAGGAACTAGGCTGGACATGAGTACAGCCTACCATCCACAGACCGACGGGCAAAGTGAGAGAACTATCCAAACCTTGGAAGATATGTTGCGAGCCTGTGTGATAGACTTTGGGAAAGCATGGGATACCCATTTACCCCTTGTCGAATTTTCCTACAAGAACAGTTATCACATGAGAATAAAGGCAACGCCATTCGAGGCCCTCTATGGCCGAAAGTGCAGATCCCCTCTGTGCTGGGCTGAGGTGGGTGATAACCGGTTAACTAAGGGACGAGTTCCCGAAAGCACTCTCATGGGTCCGGAAATCATTCAGGAAACGACAGAGAAGATCGTTCAAATTCGTGAACGATTGAAAGCCTCAAGAGACCGACAAAAAAGCTACGCTGACAAGCGAAGGAAACTGTTGGAATTCTAGGTGGGTGAGCAAGTTCTACTGAAGGTCTCACCCTATAAGGGCTTGATACACTTCGGAAAGCATGGGAAGCTCAATACAAGATACATAGGGCCTTTTGAGATTCTCGCAAGAATCGGCCCTGTAGCTTACAAACTCAATCTACCCGATGAACTTCGTAACGTACATTCTACATTCCACGTCTCTAACTTGAAAAAGTGTTTGTCCGACGAGACTCTTGTAATCCCACTTGACGAGATCGAGATCAACGAGAGCCTCAACTTCGTGGAAGAACCGGTAGAGATCATGGACCGTGAGGTCAAGCAAATGAAGCAAAGCCGCATCCCGATTGTGAAGGTTCGCTGGAACGTCAACCGAGGACCGGAATTCACTTGGGAGCGTGATGATCAGATGACACTGAAATATCCTCATCTATTTTCTTAGTTATTTGTAACTACTTTATTTGTGTACACTTTAATTTCGGGACAAAATTCCCTTTAACAGGGG
Source organism: Lactuca serriola (assembly GCF_051521515.1). Classification (NCBI taxonomy): domain Eukaryota; kingdom Viridiplantae; phylum Streptophyta; class Magnoliopsida; order Asterales; family Asteraceae; genus Lactuca; species Lactuca serriola. The sequence continues at coordinate 239,281,925 of NC_136410.1, forward strand.
GATGATGTGACAACCCGAAATTTTCATTTGGTAAAACCCTAAAAGTCAATCACTTCATATTATAAGCCAAGTTAACTTTTACTTGTTTTTGGGAAAAATAAGTTCATTTGATTATTTTAATAGTTAATCTTTAAACGAACGGGTGAACGGATGGGCCGTCTCGGGTCTCGAAATTTCTAAACCGCAAACACCTTGTGTATTAGAAGTTCGCGGCCAAACTATTAAGTTTGGGTCGAAAAATCACCCAAAAACCGTAAACTCATGCCTTAAGCATGAGTTTACTCCCCAAGATAGTCACTTTCTGTTTACTCCCCAAGATAGTCACTTTATGTTTACTCCCTAAACACCAAAAGAGTAATCTCAAAAACCTCTCAAGTATCATCCTAGAATTTATTCAAGATCTTCAAACTAGTAAGTGTTCTAACCATTTCAAGTTGGTATAACACTTAATCTAGTGATTGTACACCTTTTCATCCATCCATATTTGTATTTTGTTTAGATTTGCAAAAACACCAAGAACACACACTAAATGTTCTTGGACTTTTAGCTCAATTCAAGCTTCCTTATAGTAAGTACTTCCATCCTTAAGTCTTATTAAGCTAGTATTACATGTTATCATCAACAAAATATGTCAAGAACACAAGGAACACCAAGAAAGGCACCAAAGTGTGCCTAAGTCCTTAATCTAAACCCTAGTTGGATGTTTAAGCCTTCCTTGATATGTTTGAACCTTCCCTTGATGTGTTTAAACCTTGAAAAACACCAAAGTCCAACACTTTTATGTGTTTACGGTTTGGGGATCTCCTAAAACCGTAAACACCTTCAAGTGTGTTTATTTGGGCCATATTCCTCCCTTAGGCCTAAAAACTAACCTAGACAATTACCTTGATGAGTTAAGGACTTGAAAACATAGCAATACCAATTTCCATATGGTTTTAAGGTATTAAACCCAAAGGGAAATGACCATGAGGCCGTAAACTCCTCAAAGGAGTGTTTTGTTGCCCTAGTCTCTTCCTAAGGCCTAACCACCAAGTAGAAATGCTTCAAAGGACTTGTAAAACCTCAAGACAACATATGGTCATAAGGTGTAGAGTTTACGAATGTAAACCCTTGAGCTTACTGCAGTAAACTCCTTGGGTAATGGTCATTAAAACCGTAAACTCCAAAGGAGTTTACCCTTGAACTCCAAACACTCTAGCTTTGCCCTACAAACACTTGGATGCAACCCTTGTGATCTTTAACACTTGAAACAAAGTGTTTTCATGTTCTAGAGTGTCCCAACTTAATTTATTAGTTATAAATTGGCTAATTAGTTATATATATGTTCATTATATGATAACTAGGCTCGTGCGCGTGTACAAGTCCCCATTTGTCACCTGGCACCGTATCCGACACTTCAATCCAACCTACTCGCTGCAAGTGAGTTCATACCCCTTAATCAATGTTTTAAATGATTTTAAATGCTTTAATGGGAGGAATACAGGTAGAAAACAGTATGCTATTAAAACACTCATATGTATTTTATAACTGTGTTTTCATCCAACAGATTTCACATACTTCAAAATGTGATGCATGAAATGGTTTTCTATCTTAAAATACCTTGGTAACAAAAGTATTAGTCTTGAAATTTTTATTAAAATGACATCAAGTCATTGTTAATTATTGTTCAAAACTCTTAGATGTCTTACAAAACCATTTTTACCTTCTTAAACAAAACTATATCTATAGACTTATGTTCTTATATATATATGTATTGATGTTATAGTTTTCATCCTTCATTCAGTTTTCCACACTCTTGTGTAGCAAGGGTGTATAAACCTGCTTGGACAACCAATTAACTTCCATTTAACTATTATAGGGATAGTTAGAAGATACAAAACTATATTCCTATTACAAGGAATTACATCAGAGTCAGTTCAATCATGAGTCTATACTTTACGTAGATACATTTACCTGTATACACTTACATGGATACTTGTACCTCGATTCATTAGGATGATTTATTAGTACCTTCTGTGTAAATTGTCCTGCCTATCCCAGTTCAACGGGATATCTAGACGGGACTAACCATTCTGAAACCCACCTGTTAGCAACAGTGGTAGATGAACATCTACGGATGCCTATGGTTATTACTTAGGGTACCTTTACGGGACTAACCATTCTTTTGGCCTACTGTTCGCTACAGAGGTAAATGAACATCTACGGATGCCTACGGTTATACTTATACTTGGAGTACCTTTACGGGACTAACCCTTCCATAAATGTGCTGTAGCTACAGAGGAAAATTGAACAATCTACGGATGTTCAAAGGTTATACATTTCGCTAATCGCGATGCCGTGTTAATCCTAATACAAAAGGATAACAATTACATGACTACATTATTCCTATTACTTTATTTTGTGATACATTCACAAAAATGTTGACTTAGACTAAGTACTATTAGTAATAGTCAAAAAGGAAGGAAATACTATCATTTTTACTTACAAAACATTCGAGTCTTGGTAGAAGGCTACATTTCATACTAGTATGAAATAAGGGATTTTCTAGGGTTTTCATACTTATATCAACTGTTTCATTTAAAGATTTACATGGCATTCATAACAGCTTTCCAAAACAAGACAATGACACTTAAATACTCATGAATTCACCAGCTTTACGCTAATACTCGCTTTCAAAATAACTTGTATTCTCAAGTCACCAGTAGACAGGTACGATGGCCAGGTTTTGAGAAGACGGAGCACAAACAAGACTCGTCTTTTATTTTGATTGTATATTTTGGTGTCTTAATACATTGAAAGAAAACACATGTATTAAAACTTGACTTTTAATCCAATGGATGATGTTCTTGCTTGTTTACTACTTTACACTGTTGTGATACTGTACATGATGTCCTCCACCCCGGAACGTTTCTATCGTTCATGGTTTTGGGGTGTGACAGTTAACCATAATAACCAAAGTTGTAACTATTACATTTAAACTTTTTGATAAACTATAATAGGTATGGTTTATGTTTCTATTAACGCAACAAACACATTTCGGAAGGTTTTATTCCCATAGAAAAAGTTTTTACACTCACACACACCACACATAAACTGTGACAACCCGAAATTTCCATTCTGTACAAACCATATCAATCCAATAGAAGTTAGAACAGTTGCAGTGAAAATTCAGACTTCGAGTATAAGTTTGGCAGTTTTTCAGGATTTACACATAAGGAGATATTAGGAGAGTGGATGCACTAGGGTTTTGTGCAACACTGTTATTCCAATACTCGAGGATATTAGAGTTCATTCCGGGAATAAAAATATTTTCTGCCAAAAATCCCAGGACTATATATAGAAAACTGAACAATATTGGTTCATTAGTTACATTTCCATTTAGAGAAAAGTCAAAATTCTCTCTCACGGATCTTCGGGTTTTTATCCCAAATTGTGATTAACTCTTTCTAGTAGTGTTAGAATGCTTTAAATGTGTTCGTAACATAGATTACATAGCTAAATCATTCGATTTAGGAGTTTACTCCCCAAGGTGTTCTTGGGCGGTAAACTCCCGAAACCAAGCCTAGGTTGTCCCCCGTGATATACTACTGCCTTGGACTTGTATAGGAGTGTATTAGGGACATGAAATCAAGCAAGAACCACCCAAGTTTAGTAGTTCACGGCCCAAGAGTATCTTAGGTCGTAAACTCCAAAAAGCATGCTCAAAATGGTGCTTTTAAGGCACCTAAGGCCTTAGACTTTTACCTAGACTTGTTCCCATTAAATCAAGGGCCTTAAATACCTAGAAATCACCTTGTAAAGTGAGTTTACGGCCATGACATGGTTCATGGGCCGTAAACTCATTAAAGGGGCACCAAAGTGTGTTAAGAGTCTCCAAATGTTTGGAATAAAAGCCTAGAACTTATACCACTTGTGCATGAGGCTTGAAAACACCATAAACACCCTCCCAAGGGAGTTTACGACCGTAAACTCCAAGGGAATATGGTCCCAAGGCCGTGAACTCCTAAATGGAGTTAAAAAGAGGCCCAAACACTTGTTTAAGACTAGAAGCCCTTCACCACTTGAGTTGTATTAATTCTAAGCTTCAATTAGAGACCTAGTTGAGAGTTTACGGACCGGAGTTTACTCCCCTGGACCGTAAAATCCAAAGCATATGGTCATTAGACCATAAAATCCCATTAGGGGCATTGCACTCCTTTGTTGCAACCCATTAGCCTCCTAGCACTTGACCAAAAGTGTTTTCCTCGCGTTTAAATGTTTACACTTGTATAATTAGTGTTTTAATCACTAATTATTTATATACATATGCTTTCATATGTAATTAGGATCATTGTGTGTGTCTAAAGTCTTCACTTGACACCAAGCACTTGTCCGATCCTTCCTTACGATACCAGTTCGTTCAATTCCAGTCACTTACTGCAGGTGAGTTCATACCCCTTTAATCAATGTTTTAACTATTTTTAAATGTTTTATCGGGGGATACAAGTAGAATCATGCTACTTATTATATCAATCACATGTGATTAATAAGCAGCATTTACATGATTTAATACTCATTAGCCGTTTTACCAAACAGTTTCCTTCAAATGATTTTCGTAAACATTTTATATTTTTTAAAACTCCTTATTACACTGTACATTTCACTTTGTATATTACATTTCAAACTTATTTACAATCGTGTTTCAAACAAATGTTTCTTTATAATAAACTGTTTTATCAACCCATGCCTTCAAAGTCGTTTTATAGATCGACATCAAGTCGATCTTTTCTTAGAAAATACTTATGTTCAAATGTTTTACAATTCTTATTTTATGCTTTTATATTATAAATTGCATGCCTATATATGTATAATTATATAAGAAATGTTTAAAGGAATTAGGAAGGCTATCCACCCTATTTCCTTTTTCTCGATTTGGATGTGGTCTGGTGGGATATCGGGTACTCGTCCGAAGGTCGTTTAAATATTAGTTATATAACATAGGTACATATATAGTCATAAAGACCCTTCCAGTTCATCCCATGCCCTTGGGTAGCAAGGGTATACATCCATGTCCATACGTACCAGTTAGATTACTAGTAAACCACTATATGGGTAGTTTAGGAAGATACTAGAACTATTACTAGAACGCAATATCATACAATGAGTCAGTTCATTCATGAGTCAATACTTTGTAGATCATTACTGTACATTACTATACTTGCTAAATAGAGAGAGCATACATTATAGCTAGAACATTACAGTACATTACTATACTTTTTAAATAGAGAGAGCATACATTACAGCTAGAATATTACAGTACATTACTATACATGCTAGATAGAGAGAGAACACACACTACAGCTAGCACACATAGAATATTACAGTACACTACTATACTATTACATGATCACACTTACATAAGTACAATTACATGATCACACTTACATGAGTACGCTTACATATACATAGAACAGACGTCACTAGGTGCTATAGCACGGAACCAGTTCAGGATCTAACTATACTGATGAATCACAATGCAATTGTGATAGTTATATCGAGTATACATGATCATAGTAATGTGGATGCTCACGGCTTGCATTCATGCAGTGGTCGTGGGTAGGTCCCAAAATCCCTTTGATAGGGGAGCGTATAGTCTGGGATCTACGCATCACATTATACCTTATCCCTCAAATAAGGCAGTTGAGTACCGATGTAGTTATTTATATCAAATACTACAGTACTTGGAAGTATTACCCTAGATTTAAGGTAATAGGTACGGTTGTAGTTCGACACTACACCATAGTACTATTTCTTTTCCCATTACATTCACTTCGTGAACATTCACACGACGCACGGTAATGTAGAAACTATATTTTTGGTTAATGATAGTCAGGCTTGGGAAAATACATATTATTACTAGAGACACACACACCGACGCTAGATGCCTTGGTAGAAGGCTACATAAAGATCAGTTAAGTCTTGGTAAAAGACTCCCTGTTATAATAGTAGGAATCATAGGGATTTCTAAAGTTTTTCAAACGTTACAGTTGTTTTACATACATTTTCAATACTTACAATTTACATACATTTTCAATACTTACAAATTCACATACAAATTCTTACATACAAATTAAGACACTAAAATACTTATGATCTCACCAGCTTCAAAGCTGATACTCGCTTTCAAAATTACTTGTATCCTCAGGTCATCATAGACTGGTACCGAAGCAAGGATTAGGGAAGATGGAGCTCGTTGAAGACTCATCTTTCATTTTGATTTTTGCTTTAGTGTTTATCAAAATTTGACAGAACACACTTGTATAATAATTCTATTATTAATGCAATGGATGATGTTGTTGCTTGTTTACTACTTTACATTGTTGTGATATTGGACATGACGTCCTCCGCCCCAGAACGTTTCCGCCGTTCTTGGTTTTGGGGTGTGAAAGATTGGTATCAAAGCATTGTTTATAGTGAATTAAGTATATCAACCCATAGAAGATATACTAACTATAAATACATAAGGGATTAAAAATACTCTGACCAAGAGTTTATACTTTAAATAATAAAATATTTAAGTAAGTATACGTGCTGCATTCATACTAAAATCAGTGTCACTAGGACAGTACAAAAGAATTAAGATTGTTGGGCAACACAGGTGGGCTTAGAGACATATGGTCAAAAATGGGAAGATATAGCCTGATCACCTATATTATCCGAGGGTTGATGTAACAATTGGTAAAAATAGGAACGATCGTACGATGCTATGTTTTGATTATTAAGCAATATGAGTATTTCATCAAGAATGGTTGAAGGAATTTAACCTCTTTTATTTAAATAAGTTACTGTGAAATATAAAACAAGTAGCTATTGATAAATTTCGTTATGATGTATGGCTACGAACCATCACCGGTTTGTGAAATTAGCATATAACATCATTTGAACGCAACAAACTTAATTTTTGTATCAACATGTATCTAGTTGATAATTAAGTTAGGTTCTATGTAAAACGTATGCTTAATAGTTGTGTAGGATCTAAATTCGACAAATATACGAACCAAAGTGACAAAACGTGTTTAACGATATGGTTAACCGGTTAAATGTCACGAAATTATACATTGGTCAATAAATTTTATATTTAAATAAATTAAAATATAAAATGAATTATTATAAGGTATAATTAGAATGTATTTAAGTGTTTTTGAATAAAAAGAATAAAACATAAACATTAAAGTTCAAATACACAAAAACTACATTGTTATTTTATACTAAGTATACATGTATGTATTTGTATATATGTATTATTATCTAGTGAATGACTAGTAATGGGTCATGAATTAAAGTGATTTCATGTAAGTTTTATGATGTCTAAATCAATTAAGATAAGAGAATTGGTGGAGATAAGTGTCAACTTAACTAATAAGTGCTTAATCACTTAAGACATTTTACTAAGAATGCTTCTTAATCCCTCTTCTAATTTTCAAGATTAAGACCTTCCCTCTCCTTACCTAGAACTCCTAACTAACTAAATAACTAGTAGTTAGTTAGTTAACTAACCCCATCTCTAAGAAACCACCCAACCAAGTGGCTAGGTTTTGTCCCCTTATCCTCTTCCACTCTTTCCTCCTTCATATCCACGAAATTTCCTCTTCATTTTACCCTCATTTGACCAGCCAATACTCCAGGGAATTACTCTCAACCTTCATCTCATTTTCAAGCACAAGAACTTCCTTCCAAAGCCATCAAAACCATGAACTAAAGGGCTGCTGTCCCTTTTGTGTTTCAGCCACCATTTCACCCATCTACACCTTCCTTTTGCTTGATATTTTTACCACCAAATACCCCTGGAAGTTACTTGTTATGATACTCAAAATTATTGATTCAAAACAGTGAGTAAACTACCCTTTTTCTTGCTCTTTTGCTGTGAAATTTTCGTGACAGCAACATAGCCAAAAGAGTGGCTGTTTTGGAGCATCAAACCAACAACCAAAAGTTCATTTTCAACCTTCCATTCTTCAAGTATTCACATAAGGTGAGTTCATACCCCTACATTTTCATGTTTTCTTCAAGTTTTAAGGGGGGAATACAAGTTAGAACACTAAACATAACTTAAATTTAAATGACAGCTTTCTACAGAAAAGTTGAGTCCTGTTCACGGACTGTTTTGACCATCTTAAACTTAATATATTTCAAAACTGTACAATATGCAAATAGTTCAAGTTTATACCTTTCTAAGGACTACTCGCACGCATTCATACGATTTTTCTACAATTTATGGCGATTTTTATAAAACTGCCTGTCATTTCATAAGTGATTTCGGACCAGTCTGTGAAGATGTTCATTTTCACACTAGTTTGAGACCACTAAAAATCATAATAAAAATTGGGAACAAAGTACACTCATTTTATAAACTCTCAGATGTGACGGATTCAGTTTTTGACTTACGATGATTTTTCTATGAATTTTCTAAAAACAGGGACAGTAAAGGGTAAAACTGTCAAAAGTGGTTTATAGATTTATTAACACCTTCTAACATTTTTAAGCAATGTTTATACATTAAGGAAGTTAAAACACAATCATTTAAATATGTTTAATTACCATTTTTACAAAAGTGATAAGTACAAAAAAGTCTTTAGTATCAAACTTAAGGATTATTTCATGCAAAGTTTCTAATAAAAACTTAAGAATATGAACAACAATTACGAAACATACCAAATCATCTTTTAAAACTTATACATATATATAACCATATACATATATATGTTTTGTTTACAAACTTGTCTTCTACATCAAAAATTTCACTTTACTCGTTTTTATCAAATGAATCACTTGTGATTTATTACTACTATGTGAAAACTCTTGTCATACTTTGCATGCACTAGATTTATACAAAGTATTTAGAAATTCCAAAGTATCCTTCGTTGTTAAACCGTTTTAATACATTTTAAAAAAAAAACTTATGATTTATGCATTGTCAAAACTTTGTGAGAAAGGATGATCTTTGCATACAAAACTATTACTTTAATACAGACTTAGTTGAGAATCCATGAGACGTGTACATCTTCAAACACTGCCTTTTTGATAAAAGGTATCACTACAAGTCCTGTCTATAACCAGAGTCTCCCGTTCGGAGAACGTGTCAAATGTGTATAGATCTATACGGGAAGTCAAGATCTCGCGCCCTGACTGTTAGCTACAGTCCGTCTTTTGGGGTGACAATTTGTCATAACGCTACGACGCCTGAAGAACGTCGCTACAGGCATATTATGTTTAGTATGGTTATAAAACTCATCGGATATACAATTATTATGGTATTATGCTTTTATGAACGAGTAGCTATTAAAACTATTCTTCATCTAACAAGTGCGATCTTCGTATAGCTTTATTATATAAAACTATGCCACAACTTTTAAGCACGTCGGTTGCTTGCGATTTTCGGTCTTAGAGACTGCCAGTTATGTTAGGAAAATAAGGGTTTTTCCTTCATCTAAAACAAACAACTAATAGGAAAATAAGGGATTTTCTTGGTGCAACTATTTACAACTTATAATACGAACATTCATATGCATTTCATACTTTTATAAGAAAATAAGGGTTTTTCTTGGAAAGCACAACAAATCATATCTCAACTATTAGGGAAAATATGGGATTTTCTGGATCTAATACATTCTTTTTCAACCCAACGAATCATAACTCTTTTCATTTGAAAATACCGCGTTTTCTGGAAAACATACATGAACTTTCAAATGGCGTATATTTTCTCAAAACACTACTTATGAACTCACCAACTTAATTGTTGACACTTTTTCTTTGAAATAACTTGTATTCTCAGGGAACCGCTAAGCAGGTTTGGAAATCAACTTTTGAGGATTAACGTGCTGACGTTAATTACTTCTTTTGAAAGATGTTTATGTATTTATCTTTTGAACATGTAACGAATACAATTATGTAAACATTTTGGAAACCTTAATATGTATGGTGGTGTGTACTTTCCTTTCTATGAACTGTTATGATACTGAATATGACGTCCTCTGCCCCCGAACGTTTCCGCCGTTCTGGTTTGGGGTTGTGGCAGTTGACTAGTATATGCCTAAGTTTAATTGTATAGTTGCAACAATGCTAAAATCTTACCAACCCTACCACAATGAGAACAATAGAACATAACATTAAAATTTAAAATACTATAGGAGTATTTGTTGTTACTATAAGTACTTTATACTTGAGAACTAAAACGGGATCTTCATTACTAAGTTTATAGTTGCTAAGTGGATACACTGAGGCTATATGTAATTAGGATGTTATAGACTTAGAATCTGTGAAAATTTTACTTCACCCCTATTCTGTGTGAATATGGAGTTAACGTCACTTATTCGAAGGTTTATCCTGTTTAGATTACACATAACTGGTATGCACTTCACAAATAGCGATGTAACTGATGAAGGTTTTCTAAATAATTATCTAGATAGTTCGTCTAATAATTATTTCTTACCCCAATTCTCGCATAGATAACATGGCTAGACTCCATCCCCACGACAACAAGTACCTTCCGAATAAGGTCATTGCTGGATAGTTTGAAGAAGAACCAGAGAATGATCATCCTATCCCTTTGAATGATCACCAAGATGAAAACCTTTCAGACGATGCTAACTCCGAACCAGAGGTTTAGAACCTACCCTAAGCAGCTCCCTTTCCAATTCCTAACCATCGTCCGGCTTTTCCAATAATTTTGAGTATCATAACAAGTAACTTCCAGGGGTATTTGGTGGTAAAAATATCAAGCAAAAGGAAGGTGTAGATGGGTGAAATGGTGGCTGAAACACAAAAGGGACAGCAGCCCTTTAGTTCATGGTTTTGATGGCTTTGGAAGGAAGTTCTTGTGCTTGAAAATGAGATGAAGGTTGAGAGTAATTCCCTGGAGTATTGGCTGGTCAAATGAGGGTAAAATGAAGAGGAAATTTCGTGGATATGAAGGAGGAAAGAGTGGAAGAGGATAAGGGGACAAAACCTAGACTAGCTTGTGATGGGATGTGAGTTTAAGTGATGAAGGTTTTCTAAATAATTATCTAGATAGTTCGTCTAATAATTATTTCTTACCCCAATTCTCGCATAGATAACATGGCTAGACTCCATCCCCACGACAACAAGTACCTTCCGAATAAGGTCATTGCTGGATAGTTTGAAGAAGAACCAGAGAATGATCATCCTATCCCTTTGAATGATCACCAAGATGAAAACCTTTCAGACGATGCTAACTCCGAACCAGAGGTTTAGAACCTACCCTAAGCAGCTCCCTTTCCAATTCCTAACCATCGTCTGGCTTTTCATGGGCCGACCCTGAGTGAGTGGAATGCTTGGAAACATGGAGCCAAGGACAAGATCAGCCCATGCCATTTAATGGCGAGCGAAGCTTTTACGACCTGAACAATGGGGGCTCAGCATACAGAATCTTGCCAATCTTGGTCCGCAGAGTGGCCCGAAATGAGATTCAAGGCAGGACAGCCCTATATCAGATTACCGAAGTTGTCGCCGATGCGAGAATGCATACCCTCTGCACCATTTGTCTAGAAGATACTCGTGAGAGATCAGAGAGAAACCATGAAACCTTGTTGCAAGCACTGACTGAACTGAGAGTTCACATGAGGGATGACTGTCGTCAGTAGTAGATTCTTTACTTTATTTTCCTTATTAAAAGGAATTGTTTTCTGTCTATGCCTGATATGGCATTTTCTATGAAATTATCTTGTACTGTAAGTACTTTTGGTTAGGTCTTTATGCTGTTAAGAACTATCTTCTCTGGTTATGATGTAAGACCTTTACAAGGTCATTTTCCCGAATCTTTACATCGTGAATATCAAAGATATTGACAGCCGGCTAACTTCTGTGTCATTCTTTATTCAAGTACTCTTATCATACTTTCATTGGAGTCTATTTGAAACCTGCTTTAGTCAAGTCATTGGACTATAGTAAGTTAGATCCGGAGACATTTCCAAGTCTCTTTCAGTGGTTGGATCTTGTTATTCACCAACCCACGATACCTCAGCTTGAACGACAAACGTCTTGAGACCATTCTACAAACTCACTTCCATTTTGTACTAGGACTTCATCATAGGGATGTAGGTCAACCTTTCGAGAACATACTCTTACTCCTTACTTGAACAATCTAAGTACATCTAGGTTCAACCAGAATCGCTCACAAAATCCTTATCTTTCGTGTAACAGAATCATGTTGTCATCCAGAAACAACCAACCAAGCAACGAGACCTCTACTTTTCCTATGGACGCCGCTACTTTTCAAGCCACCGTTACAGCTGCCGTGATGGCTACCGTGACAACAGTCCTGGAAAATCGCAGCACTGCCAACGCAAACAAGGCTGAAAAAGGAGTTGACAATCCCGATCGTGTTAACGATCCGAGGAATCAACAAATAATAACAATCGCCACCACCCAAAACAGCAACTCAGAGTTCAAGAAAAGAAAACGTCAAGCCAAAGTGGAACGCAAACGATTTCATAGAATTGCCAGGCAACAACCACAAGTAGAAACCTCTGCCATCCAAGTACCGAGCAGACCATATAAAGGAACACTCCCGAAGTGCGACCGGTGCAACCACCACCACAAGGGAATTTGCCGAGCCTGGCAATGCAATAATTGCAACAAGATGGGACACATTGCTCATTTCTGTAGAACTACCTCCACCACTGGAGCAAGCCTAGTTTGCTACAGTTGTGATGAGGCAGGGCACTATTACAGAAATTGCCCAAAAGGGAAGATCAACGAAAGCAATCGTGTCCCCATAACTCCTACTCGACACTTCACTTCCTCCACTGATGTGGGTGCTGTCCAGATATGTCACCAATGCGGTGAAATTGGACACCTCAAGAAGGATTGTCCGATAACGCAGAACTTTGGCGCAGACGGGAAAATTCTCAGGATCACAGTTGCAGGAGAGCCTGCTCCGGAACCACGTTAATGTAATTTAGGCGTTTCGTTGTAATAGACTTGTAAACTATCCCGAACTAGTGCAACTAGAGTCCTATCTTTTGCGAGATTCCGTAGGTTTAGGGATGCTCGTGTTGCGTATACTTGTCTTTTGTAGTATACCTTTTTAGCAGCAATAGTCTTGTAGGAACTCTGTTGATGGTTGCACGGTTGTGTTTTGTCTGTAAAACGTCTTATGTTCAAATCTAATGTCTTTAAGTTTCAGTATGATTCCGACATTATCATGAGACTCGATTCAATTTGATCCTCACAAAAACAGCTTCATACGTACATCTCTTTCTTCTAGATCGCTTTTCCAGCGAAGCCGTTATATCAGAACACCGAAGTACTCATGCATGGAGTACCTCATAGTTATTTTCTTTTCCGAAGAAACCCCCGAAGTACCACTCGTGCAGTACGTCAAGTTCAATCCAAGGATTCATACGATTGATCTATCACTGAGGAATGTATGCATAAGAGTGATATATAATCAAGGTTCTGCACGTTTAGAATTGATGATTCCACTTTAACTTCTTTCCCCGGATGGGATGTGAGCTTAAAGAAGAATCAGTTATTCGACTACCTTTTCAATCTTAAATATATACGACTTGTATACACAAAATTGTGATTATGAACCATGTATGAATTCTAATATGAGCTTCAGGACGGAGAACTGCTTAAGCCTACGAGTAATCACATCGTCATGTGAACAAACATAGAACCCAGTACGACTCTTGTAAACAGATCACCCTATAGTCTAAACACCTATGGAGATACCAGAGCAGTACAAACAACTTAATAAACTGCACAGCGATAGAATAAGAAGACTAGGCTTCTCACCCTGGAGAACCCCCAGTCTTATTCTCCCAGAGATCGACGGATTGCATCGTATGTGCCTCGGATATCGACGACTCCGTCAAGGTTTCATAGAAATCGTTATCTCTGCCTCGCATAGATGAAATGGTTGAGCAAACGCAAGGAAAGAATTACTTTCAGAAATGGATCTGAGATCCGAATATCACCAGTTCGAGTGTTAGGGAAGGATGTCCGGAAGACTATATTCCGAATTCGATGCGGACACTTCGAGTCCGTAGTGATACCCTTCAGATAGGACCAATATGCCCATAGCTTTCATGAGCTAAACGAATAGGGTACGTCTTTCTTACTTGGATCAGTTCGTCATTTCACCATGTAATGACTTACTTATCTACCCTCGTAGTAAGAAGAAAACCCATGGAAACATTTCCTACAGAGGAACTTTTAGCGAAGTTCTCTAGGCACGAGTTTTGAAATTGAAGAGTCAAATTTCTATGACACACTATTAGTAATGTGGGAAATTTTGAGTACTCTTTCAATTTGTCAAAACCGTTGAGCATTTGTCGACACCAGAGACGCCGACAGTCTTTCTCCAAATTCTAGGTCTTACAGACCTATTGTCATAGTTCATCCAGAAACCCTCGCAAATCACAGGAAACCATATGACCTTAACCCAGCAAGGAGTGGCCCTTGACTGGGAAGTTAAGCAAGAGAAAGAACCTTTGGAGATTCCAAGTGAGAGACCAAATCCTTTAGGAAGTCTCACTCGGGAACGGCTTAATACGCTTCGTAAAGCGTGGAAAGCTAAATCCAAGATAGACAGGACCTCTGAGATTCTTACCAGAATCAGTCCTGTATCTCGCAAACTAGACCTACTCCGTGAACTCAGTAACGTACATTATACTCTTAGCGTCTCGATCATGAAACCATACCTTTCCGTTAGGAATCTTGTAAGTCCACTCGTCGAGATCCTCGCCTTCGTATTAGAACCGTAGTGACCCTCAACCGAGAGGTCAAGCGGACGAAGCAACGCCATCGCCCATTAGTGAAGGTTCGTTGGGATGCCAACCGAGAACCCGATTTCACTTAGGTGCGCTAGAACCAATCGATTAAGAAGTTTCCTCCTCACGAATCGATCATTCGTACCTACTTCCTTGCCTAAATTCTAGTTTTAGGACGAATTTCCCTTTAATAGGGGGGATGATGTGACAACCCGAAATTTCCATTTTGAACAAACCATATCAATCCAATAGAAGTTAGAACAGTTGCAGTGAAAATTCAGACTTCAAGTATAAGTTTGGCAGTTTTTCAGGATTTACACTTAAGGAGATATTAGGAGAGTGGATGCACTAGGGTTTTGTGCAACACTGTTATTCCAATGCTCAAGGATATTAGAGTTCATTCCAGGAATAAAAATATTTTCTGCCAAAAATCCCAGGACTATATATAGAAAACTGAACCATATTGGTTCATTAGTTACATTTCCATTTAGAGAAAAGTCAAAATTCTCCCTCACGGATCTTCGGGTTTTTATCCCAAATTGTGAGTAACTCTTTCTAGTAGTGTTAGAAAGCTTTAAATGTGTTCGTAACATAGATTACATAGCTAAATCATTCGATTTAGGAGTTTACTCCCCAAGGTGTTCTTGGGCGGTAAACTCCCGAAACTAAGCCTAGGTTGTCCCCCGTGATATACTACTACCTTGGACTTGTATAGGAGTGTGTTAGGGACATGAAATCAAGCAAGAACCACCCAATTTTAGGAGTTCATGGCCCAAGAGTATCTTAGGTCGTAAACTCCAAAAAGCATGCTCAAAATGGTGCTTTTAAGGCACCTAAGGCCTTAGACTTTTACCTAGACTTGTTCCCATTAAATCAAGGGCCTTAAACACCTAGAAATCACATTGCAAAGTGAGTTTATGGCCATGACATTGTTCATGGGCCGTAAACTCATTAAAGGGGCACCAAAGTGTGTCAAGAGTCTCCATATGTTTGGAATAAAAGCCTAGAACTTATACCACTTGTGCATGAGGCTTGAAAACACCATAAACACCCTCCCAAGGGAGTTTACGGCCGTAAACTCCAAGGGAATATGGTCCCAAGGCCGTGAACTCCTAAATGGAGTTAAAAAGAGGCCCAAACACTTGTTTAAGACTAGAAGCCCTTCACCACTTGAGTTGTATTAATTCTAAGCTTTAATTAGAGACCTAGTTGAGAGTTTACGGACCGGAGTTTACTCCCCTGGACCGTAAAATCCAAAGCATATGGTCATTAGACCATAAAATCCCATTAGGGGCATTGCACTCCTTTGTTGCAACCCATTAGCCTCCTAGCACTTGACCAAAAGTGTTTTCCTCGCGTTTAAATGTTTACACTTGTATAATTAGTGTTTTAATCACTAATTATTTATATACATATGTCTTCATATGTAATTAGGATCATTGTGTGTGTCTAAAGTCTTCACTTGACACCAAGCACTTGTCCGATCCTTCCTTACGATAACAGTTCGTTCAATTCCAGTCACTTACTGCAGGTGAGTTCATACCCCCTTAATCAATGTTTTAACTATTTTTAAATGTTTTATCGGGGGATACAAGTAGAATCATGCTACTTATTATATCAATCACATGTGATTAATAAGTAGCATTTACATGATTTAATACTCATTAACCGTTTTACCAAATAGTTTCCTTCAAATGATTTTCGTAAAAATTTTATATGTTTTAAAACTCCTTATTACACTGTACATTTCACTTTATATATTACATTTCAAACTTATTTACAATCGTGTTTCAAACAAATGTTTCTTTATAATAAACTGTTTTATCAACCCATGCCTTCAAAACCGTTTTATAGATCGACATCAAGTCGATCTTTTCTTAGAAAATACTTATGTTCAAAGGTTTTAAAATTCTTATTTTATGCTTTTATATTATAAATTGCATGCCTATATATGTATAATTATATAAGAAATGTTTAAAGGAATTAGGAAGGCTATCCACCCTATTTCCTTTTTCTCGATTTGGATGTGGTCTGGTGGGATATCGGGTACTCGTCCGAAGGTCGTTTAAATATTAGTTATATAACATAGGTACATATATAGTCATAAAGACCCTTCCAGTTCATCCCATGCCCTTGGGTAGCAAGGGTATACATCCATGTCCATACGTACCAGTTAGATTACTAGTAAACCACCATATGGGTAGTTTAGGAAGATACTAGAACTATTACTAGAACGCAATATCATACAATGAGTCAGTTCATTCATGAGTCAATACTTTCTAGATCATTACTGTACATTACTATACTTGCTAAATAGAGAGAGCATACATTACAGCTAGAACATTACAGTACATTACTATACATGCTAGATAGAGAGAGAACACACATTACAGCTAGCACACGTAGAACATTACAGTACACTACTATACTATTACATGATCACACTTACATAACTACAATTACATGATCACACTTACATGAGTACGCTTACATATACATAGAACAGACGTCACTAGGTGCTATAGCACGGAACCAGTTCAGGATCTAACTATACTGATGAATCACAACGCAATTGTGATAGTTATATCGTGTATACATGATCATAGTAATGTGGATGCTCACGGCTTGCATTCATGCAGTGGTCATGGGTAGGTCCCAAAATCCCTTTGATAGGGGAGCGTAAAGTCTGGGATCTAGACATCACATTATACCTTATCCCTCAAATAAGGTAGTTGAGTACCGATGTAGTTATTTATATCAAATACTACAGTACTTGGAATTACTACCCTAGATTTAAGGTAATAGGTACGGTTGTAGTTCGATACTACACCATAGTACTATTTCTTTTCCCATTACATTCACTTCGTGAACATTCACACGATGCACGGTAATGTAGAAACTATATTTTTGGTTAATGATAGTCAGACTTGGGAAAATACATATTCTTACTAGAGACACACACACAGACGCTAGAGGCCTTGGTAGAAGGCTACATAAAGATCAGTTAAGTCTTGGTAGAAGACTCCCTGTTATAATAGTAGGAATCATAGGGATTTTTAGAGTTTTTCAAACGTTTATAGTTGTTTTACATACATTTTCAATACTTACGATTTACATACATTTTCAATACTTACAAATTCTTACATACAAATTAAGACACTAAAATACTTATGATCTCACCAGCTTCAAAGCTGATACTCGCTTTCAAAATTACTTGTATCCTCAGGTCATCAAAGACCGGTACCGAAGCAAGGATTAGGGAAGATGGAGCTCGTTGAAGACTCATCTTTCATTTTGATTTATGCTTTAGTGTTTATCAAAATTTGACAGAACACACTTGTATAATAATTCTATTATTAATGCAACTGATGATGTTGTTGCTTGTTTACTACTTTACATTGTTGTGATAATGTACATGACGTCCTCCGCCCCAGAACGTTTCCGCCGTTCTTGGTTTTGGGGTGTGATATAAACTTGTTAATTTAAATTGTGAGATATTCTCTTCCCGTACATCCGAGTACGGGATCCAAATTCTTGGTAGTTATAACCAGAGTCTCTTGTAGGGAGAACGTGATACTTGTGTATAGATCTATATTGGGTTAGACACCCCACACCTGAGCTGCATGCAACAGCTAGACCGGCAGGTCTGTGGTGACATCTGTCATATCAGTTACGCGACGCCTGAGAAACGTCATGGCAGGTTCATTCAGTCATAGTATGGTTATAGCGACTGACATAGGAAGTTAACAACTCATAAAGTTTACGGGAATTTGTATAATCAAAAGGGGTTTATGTCAATTTAAAATCACTTTCAATATCAATAAGTACGGATACTACTATACACTTTCGGTCTTGGTATTTAAGACTACACGTCGTTCATTACGGGATTTTCCCTCAAATCATAAAGGGTTTTAAGCCAATTTAAAATCACAGTCATATCATTAAATATGGAAAATAATTGTTTATTCTTGGTCCTAGGATTTAGGACCACACAACTTTTATAAGGAAAATATGGGATTTTTCTTGGTAACACGCAACACATTACAAAGAACGGTTTCCAAACTCTTTATCTCAAAAGCTTATGAACTCACCAACTTAATTGTTAACACTTTTTCAAAACTACTTGTATTCTCAGGAATTCAGTGAAACAGGAAATCAACAGCGTTTTGAGGATGGGACGATAAATCATCAAACAGTTCATTTTGTTATCATAATGTAATTGATTTAAATCATGTAAACATATACTTTGGTGTAACCTTTACAATTATATTTATGATGGTTGTATTTACTTTGAGCACTATTATACTCGTTGTTGTGATACTTTACTTGAAGTCCTCCACCCCCAGACGTTTCCGCCATCCTTTGTTTGGGGGTGTGACACGGTTAACCACACACGCTCCTCTAACGTCTCGGCAAGGGTACAAAGTGGCATTCCATGGACTAGCATATAATTTCACATTTTTCCTAAAGTAACTATGATTTGGGAATTTGAAAAGCATTTAGTTACTTTGTACTTCATTATACTTATAATGGAAGGTTTCGTCCTATCCTGCCCATTCGGCTAACGACCCTCCACTAGTCAAGAGTGCGGTGGGTAAGAGTGGATAGCCATTCAATCGCCATTTTATAGGCAATTTCCTTAAACACTCCTTATAGACCAGCTTCGTGAATGAGGCTTACCATTAAGACTGAATTTTTACTCATACATATATATAATATTATACCTTTAATGTTATATATAGTATAGGATGTATTTTACACTTTTAAAATACTAGGTCGTCTAATTTAACAAATTACACTTTTAATTTAAATGTAAACCAAAATATACGGGTTTATTAAATCTCCTTTAATTATACACTTTAATTAATTGATAAAAACCATAAGGGTGTAATTTGAACTTTTCAAATTACTTGGGTTTTAGAATTTAAAATTTCAAATTAAGACTTTTAATTAAATTTTAAAATCCAAAACTTGAGGGCAAGTTTTGAAACTTTTCAAACTTAGGGTTTAGAATTTAAACATTTCAAAATTAACCTTTTAATCAAAATTTAAATTCCCAAACTTGAGGACAAGTTTTGAAACTTTTCAAAACATTTGGGTTTAACTATTTAAATTTCAAAAACTAAAACTTTTAAGTTCAAATTTAAACTATAAAACCTGAAGGGGGAAATTGAAACTTTTTCACAAGATAATTAAAATCTAAATTACAAATTATCAATCTTTATCTAATAAAACAAAAGATTATCTAAATTTTGATAATTATCTTCTACTTTGGCCAGGATAATCTCCAAATATTGATAAAATTTGGATTTTATTAATAAAAAACGTTTATGGTAAGTATCCCAAGCCAAAACAGCAAGAAAATCGTGAAAAATCGCTGCCAGACCCTAGGAATCGCCGATTCAGAGAATGGACTCGCCGAGTCAGCCTGACTCGCCGATTTCATCTACTGACTCGCCGAGTCAGTTAAGCAGAAGGTGCAAAAAACGATTTTTCAGCCAATAAACTATCAAATAAGCATCAATTCATCAACAAACAGCCCTAGGCTCTGATACCACTGAAGGGTTTCTTGCAAAACATCATTCCTATGGTGTACATGCAAACCCTAATAGCTTTCGGATCTAGTTTGTCTAATGAACATGCAATTGGATATCCAAAGCTATAAACCCTAGATCTAACATACAATTAATCATATTAATACAAAATAGGGTTTAGATCTAACCTTTGATTGTTACATAGCAATAATAATCTAATCCTTGGCTTTAGAAAGCTTAGTGCCTCAAGTGTTGCGCCTCTAATAGAGTCAGAAACACCACTAAGCAACTAGGATGAAGAGGGAGGAGAGATGAGGCACCAAAAACGGCTAGAAACCCTAAAGGAAGTATTCACCATGTTTTTGGGGCCATAAGGGTTCCATATATATGTTGTCTATTAGGGTTTACAGCTAGGAAACCCTAATCTGACTGCTTAAGCCCTAAGCAGCCCATGGACTCCCTCTTTAGATGCCTTAGATGATTTCTAATGGGTTTCCTGTTAGATTTCATCCACTCTAACTTCTATGGAGTCCATTAGCCCATCTATGTAATAATCTTATAATTACACAATAAGTCCCTTAAGTTTAATTAATATCTTTTAGACACAAAATTAATTATTAATTAATTCTTGACTAATATTAAGACCACGCTGATTGAGACCTTTCTGAGGCTGTTGTTGCAGCGGCCACCGCGGCTATTGCTGCCGCGAGGCCGCAAGGTGGTGATGCGTTGCTGTTCCGGGAGTTCAGCAACACAAAACCGCCAGAGTTTGATGGGACCCAGGACCCGATGGCAGCTATAAGGTGGATTTCTGACATAGAGAGGTGTTTCTTCACTTGCTCATCTCCTGAGCATTTGAAGGTTCGGTTCGTGCTGAACCAGCTTCGCTTGGGAGCGAAGGACTGGTGCAAGTTTGTGACGGCGCACTTTACACCTGCTGAGCTTGCGGCAGTGACCTGGGAGAGGTTCACTGCCATGTTCCGAGATGAGTACGTTCCCCAGGTGGAGAGGGAGTGTTTGGCCCAGGAGTTTCTGACCCTCAAGCAGGGTACTGAGTCGGTTACAACGATTACCAGGATGTTCCATGAAAGGGCGATGTTCTGCCCTGAGCACGTGTCCACCGAGCAGGAACGTATTAGCCGATATCTAAGTATCTTGAGGCAAGACATTCGGGATTTCGCGGCGAACTCCTCGTACCGGACATTTGCTGAGCTTCAAGAAAATGCCCGGAAGAGGGAAATTGAGCTAGAGACTCAGACCAGGGAGGAGGCGGAGTCTCAGGGGAGGGATCGGCGACCGGCACAGTCTCAACAGGCAGCCAAGCGGGCCAAGCCCGCTGATCCCAAACCAGGGAGCCAGAAGGGTCGCACTTGTGGGAAGTGTGGCAAGGGTCATGATGGGGTCTGTAGAGAGGGATCTTGCTACAAGTGTGGCAAGGAGGGGCACATGGCCAAGGACAGCCCCAAGGGGTTTGCAGTGTGTTTTCACTGCAATCAGACCGGACACGGGAAGGCAGAGTGTCCGCAGTTGCGAGGATCATCTTAGGGAGCACCTCAGGGATCTGCCCCTGCCGCCATCAGAGCTACCGAGAGTCGGCCAGTGAAGGCCGAAGCTCCTAGGGCACGAGGGAGAGCTTTTCAGCTGACCGTGGAGGAGGTCCGCGCAGCGCCCGATGTCGTGGCTGGTATGTATTCTTTCGTGTATTTATTTTGATGTTGAGATATTATGCTTATATTATGTTGTGCGTAGGTACTTTTCTTGTGAATTCTGTACCTGCCTTGGTGTTATTTGGCGAGTCCATGGAATGGACTCGGCGAGTCCGCGCTGTTTAATGAAACCCTAATTTCCCGGTCCAAAGCCCTATTTAAAGGACCTTATGGCCCTTCATTGCGGCTATCTTCGACCTTGAGAGCACCAGAGCACCTGTGAACCCTTGTGAGTGAGATAAGAGGCCATTATTCACCATTTTGTGTGTATTTGCAAGAAAGGAAGAGGAAGGCCAAGCTAGGAGAGTTGGGGAGCTTGGATCTACTCCCATTTCAGTAGAAGAAGCTATTTGAGGTAACATTCAGAGCTTATTCTCGTGTTTTTCTTGATATGGTCAAATCTAGGGTTTCTTCGTGCCTTGTTTGCCTTGTATTTGGAGTGTGAGAGGTCCCATGGGGATATGGTACCTAGATTTGGACCTTAGTAGGTCCAGAGAGTCCCAAATGCCATGCTTTATACCTTTCCTTTTGAGTTGGAGACTTAGGTTACCATTTTAGAGGTCTTTTCTTCAAAAGAAGCCTTGTAGGCATTGCATGGTAGCCAAGACTGTGACTTTACGTGATGAATGTGCTTGGGAGGGCCAGATCTATGAGTTGTTGGAGCGAATCTGACCTCAGAAGCGAGATTGAGTTGATGCATGGCATGGACTCGCCGAGTCCGAAGAACAGACTCGGCGAGTAGCATGAAGATTATCCTTAACCACTCAGCGAGTGGTCTTGCCGAGTTAAGGGTTGACTCAATGAGTCAGGGAGAGTTAGAGAGGGTTGACAGGTGGACTGAGTCGAGCTGGAACTCGCCGAGTTGTTCTTGAGACTCGGCGAGTTGAGTCATGGTGGCCCCGCGATTCATGCCAGGTGGAACTTGTTGATTCAGTGGAGTACTCGACGTGTCAAAAGAGGATCCTAGGGAGTCAATGAACATGTATAGACTCGCCGAGTCGCTCTAGTTCACTCGCCGAGTCCGGTCAAAGTTGACTGTTGACCGTTGACCAGAGTTGACCAGTGTTGACTTGATAGGGGTAGTCAACCTTAGTGGTAAAAGTCTTAATTAGAGATATATGATGTTATAGGAGGATTATAGCTCGGAGGATCGAGCACGTGTGATTTTCGGGATTGCGAGTTATCGAGATACGCGAGGTGAGTCTTCTCACTATACTTTACCTTGAGTAGGTAATCAGAGTTATGTGACTAATTATTTGTATGCTATATGTATGTTATGTGTTGTACTGCATTATTTCTATGTGATTTATGTTGTGCATGCTTACAGAGTTGGAACCGGAAGGTTCCCATAGTTAGAACTAGTGGGTTCACAGAGTAGGGTCTATGGACCCATAGAGTTATAGCCTCGAGTGGCTAATATGTGTTATGTGTGGTATTTTGGGGAACTCACTAAGCTTTGTGCTTACAGTGTTAGTGTTGTTTGTTTCAGGTACTAGTGATGACCGTGGGAAGGCGCCGACTTGATCTGTACACACGCATGGGATTTTTATGATATGTGATCTTGGGATTTTGTATGATATGGATTGGAGTTTTAAACTTGATGTTTTATGAAATTAAATGAAAATGTTTTTATATTATGCGAAAAATTATTTTGAAATTCACGGTGTTACAGAACAGGTGTAAGCTCATTGTAGTGGGGGCAACTTGCTTTATCAGAGTGTACATTGTGCTTCATGGCTGAGTATGCGGGGCCTACGTCTCTCATACGTAGAGCGTACTCCCCACGATGGCTAATTTAGGCCTTGTTGAGCCATTGGACTTCTGACTTTGGGCCATGGATAGACTTAGGGATTTCTTGGTATTGGTCTCATGATAGTTTTTGGGTCCAATTAGGAAGTTGGGCCATATTGGGCTTGGGGTTGCCATTTAGGGATTTGGGTTTTTGTGTAAATGGACTAGATCTCGGTTTTGGGCCAAGTAAGAAAAGGGTAAAATGGTATTTTACCATTTACGAAGTTGGACTTTGGAGTGGGCCTTGGATTTTGGGTTATCGGGTTAATTATTAATTAAGGTTGTATTTAGTGCCAGTTAGTGCGAGATTATCCCGTTTAGCGACCCGTGCAGTTATTTGATTATTAGCGGATTAAAGTGAGTCTCCTCACTGTACTCATGGGTCGAAGGCACTGATGTCGGCCCACTATGTTACGATATGTTAGATGTCTTTGTGACTCTTACATGGTATGTTGGACTAGGCCTATAGGTATGTTGGGCTAGGCCCATTATATGATAGGCAAGGCCTATTTGTATGTTGTGCTAGACCCATGGATCAGGAAGGACTAGGCCTATTGTATGTTGTGTAGGTGCTATCTGTCTTTGTGATTATTGCATTTGTATGATTGGGATGGGCCCATTGGTTTGGTATGGCTAGGCCCATTATGGTGGGTTAGGCCCAATATATGGGTTGGGCCTAATGTGTGGGCAAGGCCCAATGGTATGTATGGTGTGTAGTATTTTGGGGAACTCACTAAGCATTGCGCTTACAATTTTTATGGTTATGGTTTCAGGTACTTCCGGTTTGAAAGGGAAAGGTCCAACATGATCGCAGCACATCCACCCATATTTTTGCATTGTGACGAATTTAGGGTTGTACCCTGATCATTGTTTTATTATGAAATACTTTTAAATGTTTGAAAATAAGATAACTGGTGTTTTGATTGTACTAAAAATGAAATTTTTACCTCATTATTTTTGAGACGTTACAAGTTGGTATCAGAGCCTTGGTTTGAGGGATTCATGCACACTCTCGGGTATGTCTGAACTCAAACTAAGGAATTGATAATCTTTTGAAAGAAAATGATGTTCTAAAAAGATTTTGAAAAAGGGAATAAATTTCTAAAAGGATTTTATAAAGACAAAGGGGTTGTGATGCGCAATCGGCCGAGCTTAAGTAAGTGATTCCCAGAATACCCATAAATTTTTGTTATGATTACGGCTATGTTTGGCGCGCCACAGCTAGCTGATAAGCTAGCTTATTTTTCGAGCTTTTTTATGTTGTCGTGTTTGTAAGCCAAAAAGTAGCTTATAAGCTAACTTATAAGCTAGCTTTTTGAAAAGCTACTTAGACTAGCTTTTTAAGAGCTTTTTTTAAATTTTCCAAATACACCCCTTCATTAATTATGGAAACAAATATTCTTACATGTCCTTTTATGTAATTTTATATATTTCAGCTAGCTTTTCAGCTAGTTTTGACAAACTTTATTTTTTATCAGCTAGCTTTTTATTTAACAGCTAGCTTTTCAGCTATCAGCTAACTTTTCAGCTAGTACACCAAACATAGCCTACATGTTATGAGAATTGCATGTTGGGATAAGGCTAGGGATGCTTTCAGGAACTACATGATAGATTCGCCTGATATGTGATGCCTTGTAGCCTCGGAAGCATTGGTATCAGTAATTGCTAAGTGTATGCTTTAAAAATTGTATATGATTAGGATCATATAGCCCTAGAATGATGGATTTAGCCTTATTTCATGTTCCTTATCTGGTTGTGGTCCTAGGGTAGAGTCTTTTATTCGACAGTCTGTTTGATCATGTATTGTGTATAATTTGCATGTATAAGGAAAACGACAGTGAGAGTGGAAGTTCCTAGTATGAGATGTAGTATGTGAGCTTGAAGGGTTTTTTTTGGTTATTCTATGGATTGGAGTGTTACTGCATGAATGATGCTTGCTTTGTGCTTTGTAGAACTCTTAAGTGATGTGAGTTAACTATTTGTGCTTTGTGCAGCTCTTGTGTGAATCTAACCATTGTAGGGATGAGCCTTTTACTCGAAGGATTATCCGATCTTTGCAGCATGTGATGATATTCATCAAGTTATTAGCCGACATTATGGGGAGTCCATCAGCAACTGATGGCAGGGTGAGGTCGGAAACCTAGGAAAGCCTGGGAAGTGCTTCCGCGGGTTTAGTTGCGTTGTTTTAGAGAGTACTTGGAGTATCAATTTGAGAAGGTGACTTAGGGGATTTGGGATGATTCTTGAGGAAAATATAGATAGGTATGGAAGGTAGTATTGATCCCATTCTACTAAAATCACAGGATCCATAATCGAATTGAGGAGAGTCCTATAGAATCTAGGAAACCTATGGGATGAGGATTCATGATTATGTTTTGATAATTTTCATAGTTGTTATTTATCATAGGGGTGCAAATGATCCAAGCTACTCACGAGCTACTCGAGATCGGATCGTTAAAAGCTCGACTCGAAACCGATTTTAAACGAGCCCGAGCCGAGCTCGAGCTTAATATTAAGCTTGTTTATTAAACGAGCTCGAGCTGAAGCCTATGTCACAACGCTCGATTAGGCTCGCGAGCCTAAACGAGCCTTTAAATAATATTATTTACTATTATTTATATATATTACAATAAAAACATATTAGGGGAATTATGAATTTCGGGTATTAGTAAACGAGCTTTTTAACGAGCTCGAGCCAAGCTTAAGCTTATTTAGGCACGCCCGATAAAAACGAGTCAAGCCCGAGCCCGAGCCGAGCTTATGTAACTCTTTACGAGCTCGAGCTGAGCTCAGTAAAAGAAAGCTCGAATCGAGCCGAGCTCGAGCTCCAGCCTCATATAACTTAAACGAGCCCGAGCCAAGCCTAGCCAGGCTCGGACTCGGCTCGGCTCGTTTGCACCCCTAAATTTTATCAGGATGGTGACTAGTACTCAGGAAGGGGGTTCAGGTTCTGGTTTCGGTTGAGGTCCGGGTACTAAGCTGATCGATGAGTGGATATGAGAGTTCATCTTATCGGATATTACCCGTGATATTTTAGACCAGACTCCTAAGATTTTCGGTACGGTCAAAGAAGGGATTATGGAGATTTTTGATGAGCATCTGTGTAACATCGTAGAAATTAAAACAATTTTTCACATTTTCAAACACATTTTTTTACAAACTCATTCATTCATAAAATGTCATAGTATCATGTCTTTGTTTCACAAAATATCTCCCAAGATCAATTTACATAAAATCCCATGTGTGTACGAATCAAGCCGGCGCCTTCCCGCGGTCATCACTGGTACCTGAAACACATAACACGTAACACTGTAAGCATAAGCTTAGCGAGTTCCCCAAAATACCACTCTAACACATAATAGCCACTCGAGGCTGTAACTCTGTCGACCCTCTGGTCAACGTGTTTCAGTGGGGCCCTCCAGCCCCAACTCTCTATGGGCCCTCTGGCCCTAACTCTAGGGACCCGAAAGTCCCAACTCAGTAACTATGAAACATGCATATCACATATCACATTAAGTCACAACACGTAAATAACATGAGAATACATTGGCATATAACTCTATGGTACTTTGTCACATAACTCTGTTACCACACTACGTAAACTATAGTGAGAAGACTCACCTCAGGTGTCTCGGTAAATCTCTGACTCGATGGAAAATATTGCCTAGCCTCCGCCTATTCACATAAATAAATACTCTTATAAATATAACTCTCGAGACTAGACTCAACCTGCCGTTGGCACCCTTAGAAGGGTAAAATACTATTTTACCCCCTCTTGTCACAAGGACTCCATTGATGACCAAACCCTAAAAGTCAACAAAAGTCAATGGTCACACTTTGACCCTACTCGCCGAGTGCACCCTGGTGACTCGGCAAGTTCACACATGTCCTCTAACTCTTTGTCCCGCTTGACACGACGAGTCCCTCCCTATGCTCGACGAGTCATACCAGTCATGAATCGCGGGGCCACCCCGACTCAACTCGCCGAGTCTCAAGAACAACTCGGCGAGTACAGCCTTGAACTCCAATCCTCTAACCCCCTCCTGACTCACTGAGTCATCCCCCAACTCGGCAAGTCTACTCACTGAGCAATTTACGTGAAACCCAAACCCTACTCGCCGAGTCTCAAGAACAACTCGGCGAGTTCATGCCAGGCACAAACTCTACTGACCTCCTGAGGTCAGATCTGTTTCCCCAAACCATAGATCTGGCCTCCCCAAGCATGAATGTCACGTAAAGTTCGAAACTTGATGCTTGTATAACCACAACAAGGCATCAAAAGGAGATTTAGTTCCAAAAATGGCAACCTAAGTCCAATAACCCCAACTCTGATCCATAAAGCTCCAAGGGTTAAGATCTCTGGACCTCTTTGAGTCCAGATCCAAGGCACAAACTTGAAGAGGGACCATTTGCTCCACATAATCACTCTCCAAAGGGGTTAGAAAACCCTAACTCTAATGATCAACACCAAAACTGAAGGAGGTTCGAACTATTACCTCAAAATGAAGTCTCTGAACTCCGGAACTGCTTGAATCGCACCTCTTCTTTGCTCTTGTCACCTTCTTCTTGCTAAACCAAAGGTACAAGGATCAAAAGTGACTTCTTCTCCCTCACAACGATTTTGCTCACTTAGGGTTCTCTCAAGGGACTGGTAACCGCAATGGGAGGCTATAAGTGCCCTTAAATAGGCTCCAAACCCAGGGGATTAGGGTTTCATTAAACAGCGTGGACTCGATGAGTCCACTAATGGAGTCACCGAGTCCGGACGTGAACACGGATGAACATCAACGACCCTACTCGGCGAGTCTTGGCTCCAACTCGCCGAGTTCCTCCACAAACTCCAAAATAATTAAATAAAATAATATACCTAGGAAATCAGGATGTTACAATTCTCCCCCACTAGAATCAGACTTCGCCCTCGAAGTCTCACTCTGGAAATAACTCCGGATGTTGCTCACGCATCTCATGCTCCGGCTCCCAAGTAAGCTCTGACCCTTTCCGGTGCTGCCACTGGACCTGCACCAAAGGCACCTCTTTGTTCCTCAGAACCTTGATCTTTCGATCCCGAATAGCCACCGGTTTCTCAACGTAGTTCAGGCCCACATCCACCGGAATATCCTCTAATGGCACAACTGCCGACTCATCGGCTATACACTTTCGCAACTGGGAAACATGGAAAGTGTCATGAATCTGATCTAGCTCTGCATGTAGCTCCAACCGGTAGGCTACCGTGCCTACCCTCGCGATCACCCGAAAAGGACCGATATATCGGGGCCCCAACTTGCCCCTCTTCCTGAATCAGATCACTCCTTTCCAAGGAGAGACATTCAGGAGTACAAAGTCGCCGACCTGGAACTCGAGCTCGGACCGGTGCCTGTCTGCATAACTCTTCTGACGACTCTGAGCGGTCAATAACCGCTGCCTGACATGTTGTAACTGCTCAGTCATCCGAAGCACTATCTCGGTACTACCCATAACACGCTGCCCGACCTCTCCCCAACAAATGGGGGTCCGACACCTTCTCCCATACAACAGCTCAAAGGGTGGCATACCAATGCTCGAATGATGGTTGTTGTTGTTGGAAAACTCTGCCAAGGGAAAATACGTGTCCCAACTCCCACCAAAATCCAACACACATGCCCGGAGCATATCCTCGAGCGTTCGAATCGTCTGCTCACTCTGACCATCGGTCTGGGGGTGGTATGCGGTACTAAAGTGCAGCCTAGTACCCAATTCCTCATGAAATTTCTTCCAGAATCTGGAAGTGAAACACATATCTCGGTCTGAGACAATCGACCTCGACACTCCATGCCGTGATACCACTTCCCTCATGTACATCTCTGCCAACTTCTCTGCGAAAGAGCTCTCACTGATAGCAAGGAAGTGGGCGCTCTTTGTCAACCTGTCCACAATTACCCAAATTGCATTGACTCACCTAGTAGCCCTTGGCAATTTGGTGATAAAATCCATGGTAATCTGTTCCCACTTCCACTCGGGAACCTCTAATGGCTGCAACTTACCATGCCGTCTCTGGTGCTCGGCCTTAACCTATGACAGGTTAGGCACCTCTCAACAAACCACGCGACATCCCTCTTCATACAGGGCCACCAATACTCCCTCCTCATATCTAAATACATCTTAGTGGCCCCAGGATGGATCGAGAACTTCGACCGATGAGCCTCTTCCATGAAAATGGTACACGTCCCGCCCACAAATGGTACCTAGATACGGCCCTGAAATGTCATAAGCCCCCGGCTATCGGTAATGAACTCTGATACCAGCTCGACAACTCGTTCCCTCTTCTGGCACTCAGGCTACACAGCCTCAGCCTGGGCCCCATGAATAGCATCTAAAACCGAGGTCATCACCGTCAATCTCAAACATACATCTCGCAATGGGGCACTCTCCGCCCTACGGCTCAGTGCATCGGCTACAACATTTGCCTTGCCTGGGTGGTACAGGATCTCACAATCATAATCCTTGACCACGTCCAACCACCTCCTCTGTCGCATATTTAGGTTGGGCTGATCCATCAAATATTTCAAGCTCTTGTGATCCGTGTATATGGTACACCGAACCCCATACAGATAGTGACGCTAGATCTTAAGGGCAAACACCACTGCCCCCAACTCTAGATCGTGGGTGGGATACCTCGGCTCATGAGGCTTCAGCTGCCTCGATGCATATGCTATCACATGCCCTCTCTGCATCAGCACCGCTCCCAACCCCAAGATCGACGCTTCACAATACACCACAAAGTCCTCCATTCCTTCTGGGACGGCTAACACCAGGGCTTCGCATAGCCTCTGGCGAAGTGTCTCGAAGGAGGCCTGCTGCTCTGGGCCCCATGAAAAAGCGACACCCTTCCGGGTCAACCTGGTGAGTGGCACGACGATCTTGGAGAAATCCCTGATAAATCTCCGATAATAGCCTGCCATCCCTAAGAAACTCCTGATCTCGGTGGGTGACCTCGACACCTCCCAACTCATCACTGCCTCAACTTTAGTCGGGTCGACCAATATCCCTTTCTAGTTAACGAGGTGCCCTAGGAACTGGACCTCTCGCAACCAAAAATCACACTTGGAGAATTTGGCATAAAGCCTCTCCGATCTCAGAACTCCGAGGATCTCCCTCAAATGCTCCTCATGCGGCTCTCTAGATCTCGAATACACCAAAATGTCGTCGATGAATACGATCACCGAGCGATCCAACATCGGCCTGCACACTCTGTTCATGAGATCCATGAACACTGTCGGGGCATTGGTGAGTCCCGAAGGGCATCACCACAAACTCGTAATGCCCTTAACGATTCTTGAACGTTGTCTTCTGGATGTCCTCATCTCGCACCCTTACCTGATGATACCCAGACCTCAAATCGATCTAGGAGAACGAAGATGCTCCCTGCAACTGATTGAACAAATTGTCGATCCTCGGCAACGGGTAACGGTTCTTGACCGTCAGCTTGTTCAACTCCCGATAATCAATGCACATCCGGTGTGAACCGTCCTTTTTCTTGACAAAAAGGATAGGTGCTCCCCACAGCAAGCTGCTCGGCCGAATAAACCCCTTCCCCAGCAACTCCTGAAGCTACGAGGATAACTCCTGCATCTCTGGAGGTGCAAGGCGATAAGGCACCTTGGCGATAGGCGCGGCCCCCGGAACCAAATCGATACTGAACTCCACTTGCCTCACAGGAGGCACGCCTGACAACTCCTCTGGAAATACGTCCGGGAACTCACTCACTATCGGAACCTCATCAATTGACATCGGTCTCTCTGAATCAACCCGCGTATCCATCACATACGCTACAAAACCCTTACATCCCTGCTGTAGGCACTGCCTTGCCCTAGCGGCCGAACAAAATGCTGACCCAGAACGTGTACCCTCGCCGTACACCGTAAGAACTCCCCTAATAGGGTCTCGTATGGTCACCAGTTGTCGCTCGCAGTCGATAACCGCTCCGAATCTGCTCAACCAGTCCATGCCCACGATGACACAGACATCTCTCATCGCAATAGGAACTAAATCAATCGGGAACCCAACACCGAAAATCTCGAGTACACACCCTCGGATCACCTCGGTGGCATATATCGCTCTCTCTTCAGCTATAGAAACTCTTAGAGGTCGACTCAACACCTCATGACTAACACTGATGTGCTGACGAAAGGCCAAAGATACGAAAGACCGACTCGCACCCGAGTCAAATAACACCAAGGCAGGTACAAAACTCACAAGAAAAGTACCTACGCATAACATAATATAAGCACAATATCTCAACATCAAAATAAATACACAAAAGAATACATACTAGCCACGACATCGGGCGCTGCGTGGACCTCCTCCACGGTCAACTGAAAGGCTCTCCCTCGTGCCTTCGGTGCCTCGGCCTTCACTGGACGGCTCTCAGTAGCTCTGATGGCAGCAGGGGCAGATCCCTAAGATGCTCCCTGTGCTGATCCCCGCAACTTCGGACACTCTGCCTTCCGGTGTCCGGTCTGGTTGCAGTGAAAACATACTGCAAACCCCTTGGGGCAATCCTTGGCCATATGCCCCTCCTTGCCACATTTGTAGCAAGACCCTGCTCTGCACACCCCATCGTGGCTCTTGCCGCACTTGCCACAAGTGTGGCCCCTCTGGTTCCTTGATCTCGAATCAGCGGGTTTGGCCCACTTGGCTACCGGCTGAGACTGTACCGGTCGCTGATCCCTCCCCTGAGACTCAGCCTCCTTCCTAGCCTGGGTCTCCAGCTCTATCTCCCTCTTCCGGGCATTTGCCTGAAGCTCAGCAAATGTCCGGTACGTCGAGTTCGCCACAAACTCTCGTATATCCCTCCTTAAAATGATCAAATATCGGCTCATACCTTCCTACTCGGAGGACACGTGCTCTGGGCAGAACATCGCCCGCTCATGAAACATCCTAGTAATCACCGTTCGGGCGCTGGCTGTTCGTACACACGACTCTGCTCTATTTGTCTCATAGGTTCTTCTTTTGAAAACTTATTTTATTATCAAAATCTCCTCAAATCCTCAGTTTGAGTTCAGATACGCCTGAAGGTGCACCCGAATCCCTCAAACCAAGGCTCTGATACCAACTTGTAACACCGTAAAAATTAAAACAATGTTTTGCATTTTCAAACACATTTTTTTTACAAACTCGTTCATTCATAAAATGTCATAGTATCATGTCTTTGTTTCACAAAATATCTCCCAAGATCAAATTACATAAAATCCCATGTGTGTACGAATCAAACCAGCGCCTTCCCACGGTCATCACTGGTACCTGAAACACATAACACATAACACTGTAATCATAAGCTTAGTGAGTTCCCCAAAATACCACTCTAAAACATAATACCCACTCGAGGTTGTAACTCTGTCGACCCTCTGGTCAACGTGTCTCAGTGGGGCCCTCCAGCCCCAACTCTCTGTGGGCCCTCTGGCCCTAACTCTAGGGACCCGAAAGTCCCAACTCTGTAACTCTGAATCATGCATATCACATATCACAATAAGTCACAACACATAAATAACATGCAAATACATTGGCATATAACTCTATAGTACTCTGTCACATAACTCTGTTACCACACTACGTAAAGTATAGTGAGAAGACACACCTCAGGTGTCTCGGTAAATCTCTGACTCGATGGAAAATATTGCCTAGCCTCTGCCTATTCACATAAATAAATATTCTTATAAATATAACTCTCGAGACTAGACTCAACCTGCCATTGGCACCCTCAGAAGGGTAAAAGACTATTTTACTCCCCTCTTGTCACAAGGACTCTATTGATGACCAAACCCTAAAAGTCAACAAAAGTCAATGGTCACACTTTGACCCTACTCGCCGAGTGCACCCTGGTGACTCGGCGAGTTCACACATGTCCTCTAACTCTTTGTCCCGCTTGACACGCCGAGTCCCTCCCTATGATCGACGAGTCATACCAGTCATGAATCGCGGGGCCACCCCGACTCAACTCGCCGAGTCTCAAGAACAACTCGGCGAGTACAGCCTTGAACTCCAGTCCTCTAACCCCCTCCTAACTCACTAAGTCATCCCCCAACTCGGCAAGTCTACTCATTGAGCAATTTACATGAAACCCTAACCCTACTCGCCGAGTCTCAAGAACAACTCGGCGAGTTCATGCCATGCACAAACTCTACTGACCTCCTGAGGTCAGATCTGTTTCCCCAAGCATGAATGTCACGTAAAGTTCGAAACTTGATGCTTGTATAACCACAACAAGGCATCAAAAGGAGATTTAGTCACAAAAATGGCAACCTAAGTCCAATAACCCCAACTCTGATCCATAAAGCTCCAAGGGTTAAGGTCTCTGGACCACTTTGAGTCCAGATCCAAGGCACAAACTCGAAGAGGGACCATTTGCTCCACATAATCACTCTCCAAAGGGGTTAGAAAACCCTAACTCTAATGATCAACACCAAAACTGAAGGAGGTTCGAACTATTACCTCAAAATGAAGTCTCTGAACTCCGGAACTGCTTGAATCGCACCTCCTCTTTGCTCTTGTCACCTTCTTCTTGCTAACCCAAAGGTACAAGGATCAAAAGTGACTTCTTCTCCCTCACAACGATTTGGCTCACTTAGGGTTCTCTTAAGGGACTGGTAGCCGCAATAGGAGGCTATAAGTGCCCTTAAATAGGCTCCAAACCCGGGGGATTAGGGTTTCATTAAACAGTGTGGAATCGTCGAGTCCGGGCGTGAACCCGGATGAACATCCGCGACCCTACTCGCCGAGTCTTGGCTCCAACTCGCCGAGTTCCTCCACAAACTCCAAAATAATTAAATAAAATAATATACCTGGGAAATCAGGATGTTACAATCTGGGCGCATTCCGTATTGAGAATATGGCTATTGTTGGAGCTCGCTCTCTTTCCTTCCGTAAGTTCCGTGCTTGTGGAGCTGCCACGTTCTTTGGGGAGAAGGACCACATTGTCAGTAAGAGATGATTAACGTATATAGTTAACGCTTTCCGGATAAACTCCCTACTACCTTCAATCTTAGTTTACGAGGTTTAGATATTCTATATATCTTATGTCTGATTTGTTCTTTGGATACAAAACAACTTGATCATTAATTCTTTAGATGTTAAGTGTACCTTCAATCATAGTTTACCAAGTTTAGATATTCTATATATCTTATGTCTGATTTCTTCTTTGGATACAGAACAACTTGATCATTTATTCTTTAGATGTTAAGTGGTGCCTAGATTGCTAGAACTTGGAATGTAGTTTTCAAATGGTTAGAAGTGAACTTGGTTGGGTGTAATTCCGTGAAAGATTTGTTCATGTTCATTGATAACTTTCGATGCAATGATAAGAAAATAACCCTTATTGATGCGGTGGTGTGTGTTACATTTTAGTACTTATGGAAGTTTAGAAAGAATAAAATTTTTCTTAGAGAAAGATTAAAAAAATAGTATTTTTATTTATTGGAGGTTTTTTTTTTTTTTTTTTTTTTTTTTTTGGTTTTCTATTAGAAATAGATTATGCCATGTTAGTTGGGTTAATCGGTTAAAAAACCATCTAAACAATTTGTAATTGATCCTCTTTTCTAGCTTGGTGCTACTTTTTGTTTTTATATATTCATTTGGTGTGTCAAGCTGCCAAAAATTGGTCATAACTCACATTATGGATCCGAAAGGCAAAGCAAAGTAATACATTTACGAACTAATTAACATGGTAAAGGGATGAAATTAACGTTGTTTTTTAGTAATCTGTTTGATTTAGTTTGTGATATTTTATATTAATTTAATTTATACTTGATAGTGTTATTGTGTTTATAAATTTTGTACAGCTAATCGTTTCATACTTATACTTGTTCCATAATTTATTATTTAAGGATTTCTGCGAGACTAAACAATGGCACTCTAAAAAACCTCCACGTTACCTTCAATTGATGAAAACCAAAAACTATTAAATTATTTGGAGCGATTTCTTAAATATATACATCAGTTGTATCACTAGCTAGTATGTAAGTATGTTGATGTTTATTAAGTAAAATAAGATAATTCAGGAATTAAATATAAATATATAAGAATAACATTTTTTACGTTTAGAAATCTTTAAATACTTAGAACTAATTCACGTCCGTTATTAGGTATGAGAAAATATTATTTGTTGTGTGTTGAGTGAGTTAAGCCTTCAACAAATACATGAGTAGAATGTTGTTGTATATTTGAAGTATAACAATTACAATTAAGGAATACAGTATAAATATATATATAGAAGAACTTTTATGTTTAACAAATAGTTAATTAATACTCCTAAGGGCAGCAAACTTTAAAGCTAATCCCAGAATTACATCCGTCTTGTATACTTCTGGAGAGGTTGATCTTCGAATCAACAACAAATCTATAAATAGCCTCATGAGAAAGTCACGCCAAAAAGCAAATAATTTATGGCATCAAAATTTGAAAATCCGCATAGATCAAAAAATGGGTTTGCAAGAAAATACTTTGTATCCCTAATTCTATCAATTAATAACTTTAAAACCAACTAGCGGAAAAACCTGGGCTTTGCCCGTCCCGTTTTTTGTGTTTTTTATGAAAAAAAAATATAAAAATTTAGATTGTAAGGACCAAAAGTATCAAAATAGTTAAATAATTAAATATGTTTAAATTAGCAAGTTTTTAGAAAACGAAACAAAATTGTCAATTCCTTAAAGTTTTGTAGACAAAATTTGAATATTACCAAAGGTCTTGTAGCCCAGCGGTATCAGGTGGTGTCTTCCCTCTTTGAGGTCGAGGGTTCAAGTCTCGTCGTGGACATAGGTGTAATAGGTGTTGTTAGCTAATCTAGATTAGATTTTCTGGTTCAAAAAAAAATTGAATATTAAAAGGTTCTTAAAAAATATAAAAATTTTGATTCAAATAACCAAAGTGTCAAAATTGCTAAACAATTAAAGGGGTTGGAATTAGCAAGTTTTTTGAAAAGGGACCAAATTCGTCAACTTCTTAAAGTTTTGTGGTGAAATTTTGAATATTAAAAGGTTTCTAAAAAACGAAAAAGAATTATTCAATGACCAAAAGTGTCAAAATGGTTAAAAAAAAAGCCGGAAAGTTTATTAGAAAAAAAAAAAAAAAGTCAAGTTTACTGTAACGAATTGAAATTAGCAGGTTTTTAAAAACGAAATTAAAATTATCAATTCCTTAAAGTTTTGTGGCCAAACATTAAATAATTCTTAAAAAAAAATAACCAATAGTATCAAAATCGGTAAAAAAAAGGACCAATTAATTTGACAAAAGTGTAAAACAAATGGACATAAGCACTAAAAAAAAAAAAGAAAAAAAGAAAAAAAAACATACGTAGCGTCTAAAGGAGTAAAAACCTACTGTTCTTAAACAACATATTATTAATCTATTATATAATCTATCATTAAACCACATTCAAATAACCTAACTATAATCTAAAATAGTCTAAACGAGCAATGATAAAGTTTTGGTGGCTTGATTTTCACAAACGCCCCGGCGCTATCCACCCAACATTTGTTCGGACTATCAACCAGAGCTCTACCATTAGTCTTTGAAGAAAACAGAACTATTAAACCATGGCAATAAACCCTCAACCTCGTCCGTGAAGCTCCATAAACACTAGGCTTAACCCTAACGATCATCCACAGATCGATTTTTATAAACCCACCACCGATGTCATCATAATAATATCGCACCTTCTTCCCATAAAAAGTAAATCTTGCTCTAATTGCAGTCTCATTCTTCGTTTCCTGCAAGAAGGGTGGCACAGTTGTCTCTGAAATTGAGCAGAAGTGGTAGATAACAGCAACTCGGATGTGATCACAGTAAACACTAATTTTTGGATTAGGGTTCCGAACGATGAACTGGGCGTCCCAATTGCCGGAAAGAAATTCGTCTGAAACACTGAAGTTGGAAACGGTTATTGTTTCGACGTGGAACTGAGGGTAGCCGATGAAAGAGAGCCAAATCCGCCAAGTTATCAAGCTTAAGAGGCCGGTGATGAAGATGGAAACGCCGAAAAAGATGAAGAATTTGTGTATCCGTAGTTTGGACGCGGGTGGGGCTTCAATCTGTGGAGCATTTATAGCCGGGGAATCATAAGGGTATACGGTGGCGGGATTTCTGTGGCCGGTGGCAGAGGGAGCTGGGTTGCTGGTGACATGCATGGATTGATCGGCCATTGAAGATTGAAGATCATGTAGATTGAAAGTATTTGCAAGGATAACATCTACAAGAGATTAATAAATAGCAAAAGCAATTAAAGCGATTATAAAGTTTCGAATCTCTTCTAATTGTGTTTGTGTTTTTTTGGAAATTTTGAAGGTGCTCTCAAACTTTGTTGAGTTGCCCGGAACTTTTGCATGCTGTTCGACAGGGAAGAAAACAATATCAAAGAAAGTTTAAAAAAATCGTACAATTACTGGATTTTTACAAAAATACCCTTGAACGTTATGTCATTTTATTAAAACCTAATAATTAACGAAGCATGTGTGCTCATCTGATTTCGGACATCTTCACGTATTAACCATGGTTTTCTTCTTCATTGTTATCTTGTTCATGTTCCTTCAGCCATCTTCTTTCTTTTTTAAATGAATATGGAAAAAGTTATAGTTCAAACAAAAAGTAATGTAGTGATTAGAATTTTTACCACTATGGAATTTGTCTACTTCTCGTTGGTTAAAAAATTTTGACAAAACTTCAAAAATGTCCATGTGGTTTTCGAAAATATCAAGTTTAGTCCCTATGTTCAAAAAACCTCATAGATAGTCCCTGTGGTTTCAAAACTTTTCATGTTTAGTCCTTCCGTCTAACACTGTCAGTTTTCTACCGTTAAATGAGGGGCATTTTCGTCAATTCAATACCCAGGGACCATTTATGAGGTTTTTTATTTTATTTTTTTGAAAAAAAAAGAAAAAAAAATGAAATTTAAAAGGGTCCCACCCTCTCTCTCTCTCTCACACACACACAACACATATCTGCCTAATCAGATTAAGGCCATCTCCAATGGGAGTTCAATGGAGGGTTTAATGGAGAGTTTAATCTCATTAAACTCAAAATCTCCATTGTGGGAAAGTGACTAGGATTCAATGGAATGGGGAGTTCAATCCCCATTGAACTCTATATTCTCTCCCATCTCTCTCTCTCTCTCACACACACACACACACACATATATATATATATATATATATATATTATTTTTATTTTAATTTTTTAATTAATGTTAATTTTAATTGTAGTTCTTAATTTTTAATTTCATGTTAATTAATTTTTTAAAAATAATAATAAAAAAAAGAAAATGATAAATGATGTGACAATCCATTAAATTGTATAGAGTTTAATGGAGTGTAGAGTTTCATGGGTAAAGTTGTATAGTGAGTGGAATGTATATGTGTCAATCCATTGAACTCATATGAGTTCAATGCATTGGAGATGGTCTAAGAGTCAAATTTCAAATCAGATTTCAACAAGCTTGATTTCATCTGGGTTTTGAATCTCGGTATCAATCGACATTCAAATTCCAAATCAGATCGAGATTTTCAGCAATGAAGATCAATTTGAGAAATCTCGTCATCATTTGAGAAATCTCGTCTCTGGAGCTTTGAATGTGCAACAATGAAGATCAATTTCTGTGCTTTTTCGATCCCGGTTCTTGATTGAGCCCATTTACATAAAAGATGAATTCCATTTGAATTCACATGAAGTTGCATGAAGAGAGATCAACCGGCAACTTTCCTTAAGGATTTGAAATCTGTGAGATAAGTTTCCCAAACTAACCTGCTACTTTGTGGGTTAGTTATCTTCATCTTACCAGTTACCGGGTCTCTTTGTTTCAACTGGACTGCTTGGGCATAAACTGGGTCAACTCCTTCGGTTCTCCATTTCATAAGCTCCATTAATGCAATGTGAGCTTCTTCACATGAAACGAGCCTTGTTATAAGTTTGTCTACATCTTTCTCTTATTATTTGAAAGGTGGCAAGTATTTCCCGGTTGTGTCATGGATCAAATAGAATGGGTCAAGGTTAAAAGCAGTCGCCCAAGCAGGGTGATAGTTTCTCTTAAACCTTTTATCGAACACCTTGTTGCATGATTCTCGTTGACATGAAACTTAGCACACCAGTCCTTGATTTTCAATCGGAGCTCCTCCCAGAGTGGCAAACATTGACCGATTCTGGGTTTTTCTTTCTCAATCTCTTGAGCCATGCCTTTGATTAATCGGAACTACGAAATAACCGCTTCTAATTCGTTCCAGAAATGAGACCTCATCATTTCTTCAATCTCCTTCCCGGTGTGATCCTCCATTGACAACATCTTGTAAGATTCGTCAAGAAACACCAGTTGTAACGCTCTTGTTGAACTTAATATGTCTTCAACCATTTTGAACACAGGTTCGAAGTCGACCCGCCCGCTCCCACAAATCGGTACCCGCAACAATGCTGCTTGGCCGTATTCTTGTAACTGGTACTTGAGCTAGATCGAAGTGATAATGCTTATACAGTCAAAAGAAGGTTACAAATAGCTCTTAGTCTCCCAATTGAAGAAACTTCTTTAACTTTTGGAGACAT
Organism: Lactuca serriola; assembly: GCF_051521515.1. Taxonomy (NCBI): domain Eukaryota; kingdom Viridiplantae; phylum Streptophyta; class Magnoliopsida; order Asterales; family Asteraceae; genus Lactuca; species Lactuca serriola. Next base: position 239,322,284 of record NC_136410.1, read on the forward strand.
GGTTTTAAAAAACGTGATCAGATAAAAGGGAAGTGGGGGGATTTTTTTTCTAGAGGAAGAAGAAGAATGGAGAAGAAGAGAGAAAGGGGGAAGAGACGAACGAAGAGAGAAATGGGGGGTTAGGGGTGACAAGACATTTGAAGCTTTTGAGTTTTCTAGGATGAGCACAACAAATCGAGAGAGAGAGAGAGAGAGAGAGAGAGAGAGAGAGAGAGAGAGAGATGGGTGGGTGGGCCCCCTTTATATTAAATAATTATATATATATATATATATATATATATATATATATATATATATATATATATATATATATTTAAATAAATCAAAACTTCATAAATGGTCCCTGTGGTAATGAAAAGACAGAAATACCTTTCACTTAACGGCCAAAAACTAACGGTGTTAGCGAAAATGATCATTTATTAAAAGTTTTGAAACCACAGGAACCATCTATGAGGTTTTTTGAACATAAAGACTAAACTTGATATTTTCGAAAACCAAAAAGACCATTTTTGAAGTTTTGTCAAAAAATTTCCATGTGTCTACGACCAGGAGACCTCCATATATCAAATTATTTTTAACCTTCGTAGAGCCCTATTACTAGAGTCTAGGACTAGTCTCCTAATAAACTAGCTTTTCTTTTTTTTAACGGCAAAGTAAAAGAAATATAAACCAACGAAAACCTCGGATAAACGATTAGAGAGTTAGACGGAAAAAAAAAATAAGCAAAGTGCATTTAAACATTTATCTTCTGGTTGACAGCTAAATTAAAGCTAACTTAACAATAACCCAATTGATGGACAAAATTTCAAGACTCTAATTTTAGAAGCACCAAGTTTTTTAATGTAGATATTCCGTGTAAACTCTAAAGCTTATGGCACCAAAATGCCCACAATCGAAATTAACAAGGATAAAATGGTCAAGTGGTGGAAAGCCACACTCAACCTCATGGGGGCGTTAAGGGGGCAAAATGGACAGCCATATATGGCCCAATTTTTTTATTATATACTTTTATTTAAAAATAATAACTTATAATAACGACAAAGGCCATTTTAATCTTATTCGTCATGGGCCTTTAAGGATATTTAATTTCTCATGACCAGTCATGCTCAACCTAACATTGGATTCTGGAATCACTTGGCCTCAAAATAATCGGATGAGACTATCCGGTGTGGTTGATGGAAGACATGTATGAGGCTGACATGGAGCTCCCCAAGACGCATGAACACCGCCCCCAAGCTGGTGCTCTGACTGTGGCGTGGAAGCGAAGACGGATGGAGACGGATGATTTCATTCGCCATTTGACTTTTGACCGTTGAGGGAGCATGGGTGGGACATTTTCGACCGCTTAACATATATAAAAATGAAAATAATAATAATAATAATAATAATAATAATAATAATAATAATAATAATAATAATAGTAACTAGATAGTTATCCCTTGCTACGCAAGGGGCAGAATATGTTTGTGAAATATTTGTGTTGTGCATGTGGAATAAGGTGTATTTAGAAATAGATAGGTTACACATGCATTTCATTATATTAATCAAGTTGTGAGGGGTACCAAAAGGCTGACAATTAATCACACATTTTTGAAATACATTTAAAAAACAACTCCATTTCAGAAATATTCATCTCTGTTTGATTGGTTTTAAAAGACAGCAGGTAAGTAACTTGTTGTACCACCAATGGACATCTGATGGCTAGAATAGCCACAACATATAAGGCAAAATAAATGAATCAGCCGTAAGACAAAAATAGATAACTGCAAGTGCAAATTTTACATTGTTATAGTAAGGAACTTTTGAAAATACATAATCTATAATGACTACTTACTAACATTATCTTTCCAAAGCGAAATCAACATAGCCTTCTATGATTCCTTGATTAGCCTTGGAAACCTTTGCACCTCCTAAGTAGCAATGCCCTGAAGTCAATGAAAAAAAAAGCACAACATAAAGACAATAATGCTTTTTATCCTTTTCCTTTTGCTCCGACGAAGATAAATGAAATCAAAAAAAATATTAACATAAAAAGAATGTAAATACACACTATTATTATACCAATTCACAACTTTAACAATCAACTGACATAAAATGATCAAATATTTCATTCAGAAAAACACTAATAACTAAAATTCAAACTATCCAATGATAATCACCTGAAGAAAAAGAAAAAAAAATGTAACTGCAATAAAATGATGCTTAGGCTCAGATCTGTAATTAGTGAGTGGTTGTGACGTGGCCCTCGTCTCACTGTCCCGACTAATTACATTATGTAATTGCAAATGTAACACACTATTCCTAAAGCCCTTTTTCTTGTATTTTAAGATGAAGTATGTTGAATACATTCAACTAATTCATAACAAAAGCTAAGATTATCATAACATAAGCTAAGATGAAGATGTATAAGACTATATTCCATAGATTTTAGATTTTTAGTCATTTCACCACAGATTCACAAAAATTCCAACACAAATTCGGGCTTCAAAAGAGTCATCAGTCACACAAATTCCACAGATTCATCACAGATAAGTGTATCTACTGAGAGGGGAAAGTTGAGAACTATACCTAAAGTTTGTGGGTCAACGAAAATCTCAAAATAGATGGAGTTGAAATGTTGTTGGCATATGTTAGATCATTTTTGTATAATCCAACTTATATTTTGGAATCTGAGAGATCAAAGGAAAGTAATAATTTTACTCAAGAGAATAAGAGGATGCAGACTATAAACAATCCAAATTACTTTTTATTTCCAGAATCAGCCAATATATGTTAAATAGCAACAAAAATAACCTAAAAATAAAAAATCATCTAGGTAACGTGATGTTCCACTTCCATCTCCATATTAGAATATGTAATTACAATGATTATTTGAACCACTGAAGCATAAGATTGACCAAGTTGAGAAGATGTTCAGTCTGAATGTGAGATATGAGAAGATGTTGATGACCTTGATGGATCATAGAAGGTAATTGGAATATGTTCAATAGACAAATGCATACATAATATAAATACTACCTCATTGATTCTTAAAAAAAATGACCATTTTATTCTGAATCTTTGGTCATACATCGCTTATGGCTTCTCATTCTAGCATTTAATTGGCTTCCAAAGTACTGTACCATAAGAATAGTTCACAGAGTAGTTCGAAAACAGGACTTCATTTGGGTAAAAGAACGATGAAGAGTTTTTAGAGTGTTGATACCCTTTTCGAAAAAAAAAATTAATAAAACTAACGCTCATTCCACCATTAATATAATAAAAAAATATATCATACCAAACCCATGATAAAAACTTACCAGCCCACCACCCGGTATCCCATAAAACAGAACCCTAGGTTTGTACATAAGAGGAAGGGCAAAATTGGAAAGAACCATAACAGGTGAAATTGTTGATTTCTAATGTGGTTACCTAAGTTCTAGTAACCTAAGATGGTTTAAAAATTATTATGAGGATTATAGATGATGGATAAATCATATATAAGTAAACAAACAAAAATTTGTATCTGGTTCATAAAAACAAATCATCAATCTGTACCGGTGGAAAAGAAGATGATGCAGAATGAATAAGACTATAACATCACAAATGAGGATCAAGTTAAGTAAATAAAGAAAAATCGGTACCGATGCAGGTTTCTACATCTGATATCCCCTACTACAGCTTTCGATTTCGCCACCACTACTACGTCCGGATCAAGTTATGTTACAGACCTGTAGTTGCAAACACATACACATAAACAGTTAAACATACAAGCATACACACACAATGTTAGAGGGATTTTCTAAAAGACGCTCCCATGATTTAAACGAATCCTTGCTTAATACCCATGATATAAAAAACTGAAGTTTATAAATTGTTAAACTATTTATCTTTTTAACTACAACCACTTTTGACCAAAACCTAATTTAGAATAAATAAAATAAATAAAGCATTTTACTCTATCTTTATTGAACAAATATTTCATTCTGACATTTTGTCAAACAGTTGGAGGGTGTTTTTTATCTAGATTCTAGCCGAAACTCTAAAAAAAACATTTAAAGAAGTAGAAGCGAGGCTTCATTTAATCATGTTTGTGTGTATGAGTGTAGACAGAACAAAATCATACCGCTATGTAGATGTTGAACCTGAAATCGAGTGTTGCTGATGATGTGTGGTTTTTCATCAATTTTCCTTTCGATTTTATCTAGTGCCATGACTTCGGATCGGGCACAAAGGGTGTAGGCTATGAATGATTAAATCGAAAAGGGATTCATAATCTATAAGGACCAAATCAAAAAGGATGACACAACGTACATGATAAAATTGAAAAGGTAATAGGCGGTTGAGAAGACCTAGTCAGCTTCAAATGATGGAATTAATTATTCTTGTAGATTCGGTTGCCTCCCCTTTTCTGTCGTCCCATGTTCCTTAAAATATTGGAAATGGAAAAAAGAAGGAAATCAACATGGACAGAAACATGAGAGAAAGAAGCAAGTGACTCTTTTACCTGGGTAAGATATGATGTCCAACAAAAAAGAATCCTCTGTCGTTTGCGTACCTGATTTCGTATCAACTAACGAATTTCATAAATAATTTTTAAGCACAGATCGACTTTAGTAAATATAAACAACATCAAGATAAATCGTCAAAAGAAAAAACCCGATAATCACCTAATATCAGGTTATCGATGTAGATGGAATCCAAAGGAACTAAGGAGGAATGGATATACAGTTGTTTGAATCTATATTACCCGATATTAGGCTATCAAAAATCGAGGCGACGCTCTCCGGTGGTCATCATAGAGGAATCGAGAACCCCTGCGGTTCGTACCTTCATTTTTCCATTTATCAACCTCATCTTTGATCATAAATTGGGTGGTGGGGTCATCAAAATCTAATGAATCAACAGAACCATGATAAACCCTAGAATTTGCAAACCCATCGACCAAATCTTCGTTGATTCTCGTGATGAACAGTGACGATGGCTTCTTCGTCCGAGACGGGGCAACCTGAATTCCTTCTTGATTTCCAATCAAAAGCCGCTAGGTTGAGAAGAACGTGCGGCTTCTGTTAGCAGAGTCGACAAATTTAATGTGGAAATTAATGAGATAAAAAAAGCGAGGAAGAGATGGTATATCGAGGGTGTCATTCTTTTTTCTGGTGGAGACGGTAGTGGAGTAGAGGGTAAACGGCGAACTCCGGTGGTTGGTTGTCGGTACATCGCCTAGCAGCAGGTAGAAGAAGGGAGGAGACTCGATTTGGGGAGGATAAAGTAAAATGTGAAACCATACTAATGTAATCGAGAGATAGGCGGCAAAGGGCGGTGGACATCGAACCCAAAAGAAAGAGAGAAGAAGAACACATGGACAACAAACGACAGCAAAGAACGACACGTAGAAAATTTAAAAGCAAGTCAGCAGTCTACGTTGACAAAAGGCTTAACAGATAAAATAAAGGAATGAAAAATAAACATAAGTACAGGGGGGATAAAAAAAAATTTAAATGGAACGAATGAAATAGAGGACACAAAAAATAGTAGGGCCACATAAGCCAAAAGAGAAAGGCATACTCCAAACTGCAACAAAATGAATACATAAAGGACCATTTTTGCCATCCCTTAGCCACTTTACTATAGCTAAGGGTGGACAATTTATATATATATATATATATATATATATATATATATATATATATATATATATAATAATAATAATAATAATAATAATAATAATAATAATAATAATAATAATTAATCATTCAATTACTAATACATTTCTCTATATATACATATTCATTTTACATTTCAAACACACACACACTGTTTCAATACAAACACACACATATTCAACAAATAAAATACTATTACCTCATATATTTTTATTGATCCAAATCAAAATACCCCACCCACTCTAAACATTCCAAATGATCAATTAACAAATCTTAGTTACATGCAATTGATAACATCTTCAATCCAACAACAACCTCTATTCACTAATCTTTCATATGACCCACACTACTAACAACAACAACAACCACCACAATTCAATTAAACCCAATTTCAAGGCTTTCAACAACAATGTTCTCTGCAATTTCAACCCCAAACTTTTCAACGTCAACAACCTTCACAACCATTTCAAGTTCCATTATCTCAATCTCAACCTATAAACCACAACAATAACAACGACGACGAACGGGTTGAAGAAACACAGCCAAGTTGTAGTAGGAAAAAAATCAAAAGATCTAAGGAAAAAGAAAAGTAAGCAATATGTAACGTGCCAAAAATTAAGACTAAACATTTCGTTTTTATATTAATAAAACAGTAATCCAAACCTCGTCATAAAACAAAGATAGAACAAACTGTGTCAAATACATCATGAAACATTAGAGTAATAATAAAAATGTGTAATGAGGTAGGGTGCACTACAATCATCCCGGCCTCCTCCCTTTCAAACCAAAAATACCTGAAACATAAACTAAAAATCATAAGCACAAAGCTTATTTATTTACCCAAAATACCCCATATCATACATAATAAACAGATAATAGGCCCCACTCGGTATATAGATTTGTCAGTTATCAGGCCTCGCCTGGCATCGGGCCCCGCCCGATATACATATAAACGTATAAACATATAATCATACTACACATGCGATAATCACGAAGATAATAGCATGTAGGATAGTCATTAGGCCCCGCCAGGCATCAGGCTTTGCCCGGTAAACATAAAAGCATATAACACATGCAAGCGTCACGCACCCATCTAGCACCCTAATATAATAAATCATGGGCTGACATTGGTGCCTTCGACCCGCTAAACACAGTGAGGAAACTCCCCTCTAGCTATTGAATCACTCAACTGAATCTCTGCCTGTTGGCTCGGAAAATCCTCGCGCTATCAAAATCAATAATATCCAGTTATTAATTGGATTCTGACCTATAACCAAAAATCTAAGGTATTTCGCCCATAATCAGGGTAAAAGACCATTTTACCCTTTATCTAACTTGGCCCAAAGCCAAGGCCCAACTCAGCTCTCAAAAAGGCCTAAATCCTAAATCCCAATTTATGGCTCAATCTTCCAAATTGGGCCCAATACCTATCATCGGCCTAAAATCCATGGACGCCCATTATGCTAGCGACTAAGCCCAAAACAGAGGTCTAATGGACGAACTAGGCCCAAACTTTCAAATCCACAATATGGCCCAATACCGAATATGGCCAAACCTACAAACCCCCCCCCCCCTTTGAGTGCGCAGAGCGTACTCAACTCGTACGCCCGACATACTACCCTGTCCACATGTCTTCCTTGGTTGTGTTAATCTAAGCTATATGTGACAACCCAAACTACTTGGACTAGGAAAGGTCTAAACTGTATCCCTATTACCATAAGAACCTTGAAAACCATGAGAGCATAAGTGCATATATAAAGAAGTATACACTTTGAAAGTTGCACGTAAGGAAATCTCTTAGAAAATTAAACAAGTTAAGCAAGACAAATTGGAACAAATAATTTGAGAATTCAATCTACAATGCAATCAAACAAGGATCACATAGTGTAAACACAAGAGCTTGCAATTGTGTCACAATTTGGACACTTAAATTATATGGACAATATATTTGGGTTTACTATTAGCTAAGGTCATAAACACTTCCATAGGACCCACCTAGGACCATGAACTCAATCCTAGAAAGCACATTGGTCATGAACACCTAAAGGAAAGGAATCTAGACCGTAAACACACTTAATGGACTCCCTTTGGCCGTGAACTACTTCATGGAACTTTAGCTAGGCCGTGAACATCATCCTAGGAGGAATCTAGGGCATAAACTCCTTTAGTGGACCATCTTGTGGGCATAAACTCCAACCTAGAAGGCACTTTGACCATGAACACAATTCTAGGAGGCTTTTAAGTTATAAACAACTCCATTCCATGGAGTTTATGGCCATAAGATGTGAATAAGAAAAATGCCTTTGACTTTAGGACGCAACATTTCAACCATTTTCAAGGTGTTCACGGGTAAACACACAATATCCTCCACGTAACCATGCACACCTTACCACCCCCGTTATCCTCTTTGAACGTAAACCCATTCTTCATTTCCACTAGAAACTCATATTCACATTTTGTAAACCCCAAAGTGTGTTCTTAAGTGTATTCAAGCTTCAATCTGATTTCTTCAAAGTATCCCCTAGATTGTTGTAAATATCTCATATTTGGGTAGTGATTCTTCACATTATTCTGTTAATATCATCATAGTTACACATAAAATTTTGTGTATATTCTTAGGATATCCTCAAGTTCAAAGAGTTTATCAAAATCTTCAAGGGTTAGAACTTGGAAACTCCTCATCATCTAGCCAAATCACCCACCAAATCAAACCAAGGTGAGCTTCAAACCCCTCTTTTTGATGTTTTCATGGTTTTGGGGGAGAATACAAGTTAAGGGTCTTGTGAAATTTTAGTATAATTGCTTATTTATGCATGTATGGTATGATTTATGTGCTTAAAGTTATGAACCCTATATATATTGGTTCAAGAACTCGAGATTTTTAGCAAGTCTCAAGGTTTTGAAATATATATCACAAAGTAGAAGTTAGAAACAAAAACTAATATGTTTATGAAATATAAATCATAAATTTTTGTATCAAGAATCATAAGGTTTTGCTCCAAGAATTGTTTAAACAAATTTTTAAACATAATATTTTGGAAATAGTTAAATCGGAGTATTAATGATATTTTGGGGACCATTTTCGGCCACATATATATATATATATATATATATATATATATATATATATATATATATATATATAAGGACCATTTTGGAAAATGGAATAAAAATGGAAGAATTAGTGAACATCTCAATTTTTAAAGGACCCAAAAATGGAATTTTTGGATAAACAAGGGCCTTTTTGAGTATTTTCGTAAATATAAGTCTAAAATGAGCATTTTAAAAGAAATGGGCCAATCTCGACAATTCACCAAGTTTTGGAACCACTTATGACACCTTTTAACAAATACGAGTCTTATTTGATAATTTATAAAAAGAAGGGTCATTTTTGCCAATACCGATAATTTTGGATCATTTGCGATAATTACGATTCCATGTGGATTATCCTCAATTAACGAAAACGATAGATCTAGTCAACTAGCACAAATATTGTTATTTATTAAATAACAGATTTCATCGATTGCTCAAAAACCTGTTGGTATTCTGGTCAGATGAGTCTCAAAAGTATATATATATATATATATATATATATATATATATATATATATATATATATATATATATTAGTGTACGTTTAAAGTCCTGTAGGAGTTATAACTAGAGTCTCCCGGAGGGAGAGCGCGAATTTGTGTATAGAACTATACGGGGTTGACACCCCGCACTTTCGTTGTTACCTACAGCTAGACCAGCTAGTCTACGGTGACAAATGTCTTTTATCCATTTGGGCGCCTGAGAAACGCTAAGACAGGTCTCCATCATATCAGTATGGTTATAACGGCTCACTAGAATATGATATCGCTATTTAGAAATTTATGTAGGGAAAACCTTACAAATAAATTGGCACATTGTGGTGACCGCCCCTATGCATGGTAGTGATTGTCCACATTCGTTGTGTTGATCGTTCACATGCGTTGTGCGGAATGTCCACAATCGCTTGTTGATTTCTCACACCTCACCAGTCTTAGGGTTTTAAGACCATAATTTTGTATATCAGAAAATATATGATTTTCTGGAGTAAACGATATTATACGATTTCGAAAACGATAAACTAAAACACACACTTGTAACTATACTTAATTGGAGACAGAACTCACAATTATTTTATACAAGCAAAGATGGGATTTTCTAGAGTAAACGATTTATACGATTTCGAAAACGATAGACTAAAACACACACATGTAACTATAATCAATTGGAAACAAAACTCACGATTATTTTATTCATGAAAATATAGGATTTTCTAGAGAAAAGGACTTCACAATTTCGAAAGATGATGACTGCTAAACTATCACAAAGTTTTATATGAAAATGCTTATGAACTCACCAACATATTTTATGTTGACACTTTTCAAAACGACTTGTATTCTCAGGAAATCAGTAAGCAGGTTAAAGGGACGCGGATTCAGGATTATTTTGTTGTAGTTTGGAATTTATTTACTTATGACTCTTTTGTGTAATTTGAAGAACAACTACAATATGTAAACAATGTAAGTTTGATATCTCAATGTATGATGTTTGGATTTGCTATGTTTCATTTATATTCAAATGTTATGATACTGCACAAAGAAGTCACCCGCCTCCGAACGTTTCCGCTGTCTGGTCCGGGGGTGTGACACTATAAAGCCCCATTAAACCATGTATGGACATAAAGTTGGCAATTTTATGTGATAAACCACCTTAGAGAAGTCAGATCTAGGTTTTGGGTAGAAGTCTTAACCAATTAAGTGCTGAATAAGGAAGGTTGGTAAAGTTGAGGAGTATGCTAGGCGTACAAGCTGGTATGTCGCACGTACAATCCTCTATGCGAGTACGATTAGCGTACGAGCTGAGTACACCCCGCGTACTTAGCAGTTGAGCTTCGGAAGGTTTCGGCTCACGGTGTTGGGTCGTGATTAGACTATAGATGATTAGGGCCTTGTTGGGCCATCAGAATGCTATTTTGAGCTAAAAAGGTTTATTGGATCTTGGTTGAAGGTCCATAAAAGGGGTTTGTGTAACATTCCGTTTAAAACCAATAAAATTAAAGTTATAAATAAAAATTAAATAAATAAAGTAAATATATAGTAAACCCTAAAACCCCAAGATGTGTGCATATCTCTCTCTCTCTCTCTCTATATATATATATATATATATATATATATATATATATATATATTATATTGGCCCTAATCCGCAATAAATTATTAGAGTATTAGCGCGAGGAGTTAGACGTAATAAACTATGGAAATCAAGAAGTTAAAAGTAGTATTTTTGGTCAATAGGGGGTTAAAGTTTAACTTCTGTACATGTGTTGTAAGGATTTTTGGAGTCAGGAGCCTATAGATTAAATTTTGGACTCGAATTGCAAAATAATTGTGAGGGAGGTACTGAAAGTGTGCAGTTGGCATATGTTTGAAAATGGATTGGCATAAACCCGTCACCTCCTCTGATTCAAACCCTAACCCTACTTCAACTTTTTCAGCCGCCACCTTATCACCCGTTATCCTCCAGCTGCTGCCCTCCATTGTTTAAGCAGGAAGTCACCGCTACACCTGTTGCCGACGCAAATGAAACCCGTGAGATGAAATTGCGTTCGTCGAAGACCAGAGGAGTGAAGCTGAGGACCATTGTTGCTACTGTTCTGGTTAGAGGTCGTGCACATCTCCCTTCTACATTCCTTTCTTCTTGTTGTTTCATCGCTGCCGGTACAGGGCTTTGATTGTGTTGTCTCCGCTACCGCTGTTTCGTACTGCCATTCTTTCGTCGTCCCTCCGCCTTCATTCTCCTACAAGACTGAAGGGTAGATGTGTGGTGATTGGAAGTGAGTTGAAGCTGGTAGTGTCCTTCATTGATACAGTGGTTATCTACACGCCTATCGAGGTGAGTTTCACCTCACTGTACCCGTAGGTCGAAGGCACCAATGTCGGTCCACTAGTTTGGTTATCCACTAGTAGAGGGATGCCCTAGGGACTGTATATAGTCTTGTAGGATAGACTGAGGACTCTTTATTTAAGCTCTCTTACATGTTCCTTGTTTGGTTGTGGTTCTAAAGTAGGATCACTTATCCGGGTGACTATCTCACCTTGGAGTATATACGTCGATGCATCCATTGGATTGTTGATATTTAGTATGTTGTTATGTTGTAGTTATCTATTAGATCTGTTTTCTGGTATTGAGTATGGTGCTATGTTGTAGTAATATGTTAGATCTTTGTTCTGGTATTGAGTATGCTGCTATGATGTAGGGATCTGTTATATATGTGTTATGGTATTGAGTATGCTGCTATATGTTAATAACATGTAGAACTATATGTTATATGTGCTTGTTGGTTATCATATATGGAGTTCCCTTAGGTACTGTTAGTGGTCCTGTAGGATAGCCTGAGAACTCTTGGTCTAGTCTCTTTTACCTGTTTCTTGTTTGGTTGTGGCTCTAGAGTAGGTCCATCTGTTCGGGTAGCTATCTCACCTCTGTTTACTTATGGTTACACATTCTATAGGGTTATCTAGTAGTGGTACTATATGTTAAGAGAGGATTAGTAGGAAGTAGAGAGTTGTATGATTGCTAATTGCCTGTATTATGTGCCTACTTCATCCAGATTGCTTATATGTCGACATATTGTATTTGGTTGGGTTGACGATCCTTCTTTGTGTGGTATCTAGGATACATGTTGCGGGCCGGCTATAAGTCGTAGGAATGGAGGCTCGGGAGGAGCAGTAGGGTTGAGGCGATAGGCCTGTTGGATAAGTTATCTAAGTCGATAACTATTTCTGGTATGTACTTGACCTGACCCGGCATTGTCCATTTGGGTTGCATGGCACCATGCAATCGGATAGACTAAATGAGAGAATAACACTTGTGGTTTATTAATATATTATAAGTTCTAATATATTAATAATATTATTTAATTAGTTTGATCAAGAATTAATTTTAGAATTAATTAAGTGATCAAAAGATAACTAATTAAATATATGGGTTGATTATGTAAATCATCCATAACTTATATAGTGGGCTAAGAGGCTCCATGGATAATCAAGTTGGGTTGAACCCATTGGATGCTCCATGGAGGCTCCATGGGAGTTACAAACCCATGGGTCATGAAAATGAAGAGTCATGACAGATTAGCGTTTACATGATGTAACCCTAAATGTGTCAACACTATATAAAGCTCATGTTTCTCCCAAAATCGGCTATGACATGCATGTTTGAGGGCTAGAGCCGATTTTTGAATGTTACACTTTCTCTCCAAGTTTACTCCATAGCATTTGGTGTTGTGTGAAGCATTTGAGGCATCACACTTGGGGTGCTAGGCTCACAAGGTTTCAAGGATCAAAATCAACAACAAGGTATGTAGTTCTATCTTTCATTCAAGTTAAAATTGTTCCCCATGTATGCTAGACATGATCATAACCTTGGAAATCAAATTTGCATGAGAATTAGACAAACATAGATCCAAGGTTATTAGGGTTGCATGTACACTTAGGAAGTGTTAGAATGCTCAAAACCCATAAGTGGTATCAGAGCCTGATGAACTCGCCAAGTCCATGGGGGGACTCGCCGATTTCATGTGTATCTTCATCCTACTCGCCGAGTAGGTTCGTGCACTCGACAAATAGGAGCCTCAGAATGCAGATTTTCGACTTTTGCTGCTGGAAATGGACTAGAAACATTACCCTAAACTATTTTGGTGTTATTAAACTTGTTTTAGATGGTGTAATGTTTGTTCTAATCCATTTACAATGGATAATATCAATTTTTCATGATTATATGTGTTCATATGGTCTTGAACTTTGAGATGGATATTCATGTTCTTGATCTTATAAATTTAGATGATCATCGGACTTACTTGTAACCTACTTGGTAGCTTAATTCTTGGTCATAATGTGTTTTAATGGAGTCCATAACTTGTCCTGAATTTATGGAAAACCAAGAGTCACACTTGAATTAAAACCATTAAAAGAACACAAGAGTTAGAAAAATGACAAGTCTTTATTTTAATACTCAATTAAATTCATAAGTTATGAGAAATGAAAAGTTTTGAAAGTTTACAAAACTTGCCCTCATGTTTTGGAACAAGTAAAGTCATATTAAAACTTTAGTTCCAACCCTTAGAATTTTAAAAGTTAAAATTCAACCCTTATACTTATAATATTATAAGTTAATAATAATATATATGTGTATAAGATCAAAGTCGTCTTACCGCTAGTACGCCTCATTCACGAAGCCAATCTATAAGATGGGTATAAGGTTGTTGCCTATAAAATGGCAACTTACTGGGTGTCCATTCTCACCCACCGCTTGCTTGACTGGTGGAGGGTCGTTAGCCGAACGGGTAGGACAATGACTTAAAAAATTCTCATTAAAAGTATAATGATTATTATAAAGTAACTAAATGTTTTATAAATTCCCAATCTTAGTTACTTTAGGAAAAATGTGAATAAGGTGCTAATCCATGAAATTACACTTTGCACCTTGTTTAAGTCGTTGGTGGAGCGTGTGTGGTTTACCGGCACACTAACTTGGACTTAACAAGGGAGGCAAAGGGTGACTTAAGGTTTTTCATGAGGTCGGAAGGAGCGTGTGTGGTTTACCGGTACAACGATTAAGTGAAAAAACATTATGGGTACCAAGTAATTTGCATGGTTACTTCACACCTTGTTTTGTGATCCTCGGTATCCCAGTCACAAAACATGAAGGGCACACTCGAGATTGCAACATGCCATTGAAAAGTTCAATGAATCTCAAAGAATCTAGGAATTTCTAAAAACCAAATAAAACCTAATAATTTAATATTTCATTTTCATGGTGGAAATTGGTGAATTGTCATTCACCTACCTTTCAAATATGCTATAACTTGGATTACGACATCCCTCTTCTAGGTTATAATATATTGTGATTGGATCCTAGCCTTAATATTACATTTGGGTGTTTTATTAAGGACTATCCCTATATCTAAACTAAACTTATCTTTCTTCTCTTCAGATGTCTTCCAATAATTCTACTCCTGGCCCAAATCCCACTGGCTCCGTCTCTCTCATGAAACTTTGTGGGAGAGTCATCTTTGATGGATCCAACTTTACTAACTGGATCAGAAACATCAGGATGGTCACTCGTTACGAGAACAAGGAATATGTTCTTGACAAGGAGCTTAAGGTGCCTGAGCCAACTACTACTCCTGAGGAGCTTGCTGAATATGAGGTTCATGAAAGATATGCTACAAAAGTGGCATGCATCATGATGGCCACCATGACAGCCGAGCTCCAAAAGTCCTATGAGGACTACTATCCTTTTGATATGCACCAGGATTTGATGGACCGCTACCATCAGAGTGCTCGTCAAGAGCAATATGAAATCATCTCTATGATCACAACCCGAATGAACGATGGTGAACCAATCACAAGCCACATGCAGAAAAATGCACAGGTATGTGGATCGATTGATGAAGTTGAATGTGAACTTCCCTAAGGAATTGGCAATAGATATTAGTTTGCACTCCTTACCTTCATGTTATGATCAATTCCGCATAACATACCACATGAATAAGGAGGAATTTACACTTAGCAAACTTCAGGGACTCCTAAAGACTGCAGAATCAGGTCTTAAAGGTAAGTCGGTTGTGACCACTCCTACTCCTACTCCAAACTCCTCAACTGTCCTGGCAATCAGGAAAGGAAAAGGGAAGAAGAGGAAGAACCCCTCTAAGGGTACCAAGGGGAAGACCCTTGATGGATCCTCTTCTAGCGGAACCAAGAAAGGTTTCGTTACACCTTCTTCTGATCCCAAAGAGGCTGAATGCTTCTATTGCCATGAAAAGTCGCACTGGAAGCGAAACTGCCCAAAGTACCAACAAGATTTGAAGGATGGGAAAGTGAAACCCAACCATGCAGGTATTTACACTATATCATCTACTAATTCACTCTATTCTAACTCTTGGGTCCTTGATACCGGTTGTGGTATTCATATTTGTTCTGAATTACAGGGACTAAGAAGAAGTGAGAATGTGGAGCATGAAAAGATAAACTTGATCATGGGGAATAGGAAAGTTTCACCTGTCACCAAGATTGGAGTTTATACTTTGTTGCTTAGTAGTGGATTTACTTTAGATTTGAATAAATGTTGTTATTCGCTAGAAATGGCAAGAAATGTTATCTCCTTTTATGCTTTGTATAAACAAGGTTTTACCTTTTCTTTTGATAATGAAATTGGTGGAATAAATGGTTTCTTTAATAATGTGTTTTATTTTAAAGCATTACCTTGTGATGGTGTGTATGAAGCTGTGTCTGTTGTAGATAATCTAGGAAATAATGTATTGTGTCTTGATTCTACTAATGATAATAACTTGGATAAAGCATCATTATGGCATTGTCGTCTTGAACATAAAGCAAGAAACGTATAGGCCAACTCCAAAAGGATGGAGTCTTGGAATCATTTGACCTAAAGTCAGATGATAGTTGTGAATCATGCTTACTTGGAAAAATGAGAAAGTCACCCTTCACAGGTTATTGTGCTAGGGGTGAAGGTTTGTTGGATCTTGTACACACGGATGTACGTGTACCCTTCAAACATGTCACAAGAGATGCTAATCGTTATTATGTGACTTTTACTGATGATTACAGTAGATATGGATATGTCTACTTAATCAAGCATAAGTCAGAGACTTTTGAAAGGTTTAAAGAATTTAAATAGGAAGTTGAGAATAAATTGGGAAGGAACATTAAGATGCTTCGATCCGATCGTGGTGGTGAGTATCTTAGTACCGAGTTCCTCGACTATCTTAGGGAATGTGGGATTGTCTCACAATTGACACCTCCCAGGACACCGCAGTTGAATGGTGTGGCTGACAGGCATAATCGAACCTTGTTGGATATAGTTCGTTCCATGATGAGTCCAACTTCACTACCAATCTCATTTTGGGGGTATGCCTTAGAGACTGCCACCCATATCCTTAATCTGGTCCTTACAAAGAAGGTTGCCAAAACACCTCACGCGATGTGGACTAGAAAAGTTCCTTGTCTAGCCCACATCAAGGTTTGGGGTTGCGAGGCTTTCGTGAGACGCGAGACTCATGACAAGCTTGAACCTCGAAGTGAGAGGTGTATTTTCATCGGCTACCCAC
This sequence comes from Lactuca serriola, assembly GCF_051521515.1. Classification (NCBI taxonomy): domain Eukaryota; kingdom Viridiplantae; phylum Streptophyta; class Magnoliopsida; order Asterales; family Asteraceae; genus Lactuca; species Lactuca serriola. The sequence continues at coordinate 239,339,087 of NC_136410.1, forward strand.
AAAAATCCTTTGGTTACCTCTTCTACAGACCTAGTGAGAATGTGGTCTTTGTAGCAAGGAGGGCTGTCTTTCGAGAGAGAGAGAGAGAGTTCATAAGCCAAGGAAACAGTGGGAGGCTAATTGACCTTGAAGAACTTCAAGAGTCAAGTGGTGAAGGAACCTCAAACCCTAGCAACCAACTTAAGGAGGAAACTCCTGTTGTATCTCCAATTGTACCTCTGAGGCGTTCCACAAGGGTTAGGAATGTACCTGAGCATTACTATGGATTCCATATTACTGTGGAAGGTGATACACTTATCAGTGATGAGACACTGATAGGTCTGGATGAACCTAACAGCTATGCGGAAGCCATGGAAGGCCCCAAGTCTGCTAAATGGAAAGAGGCAATGGATAGCGAGATACAATCCATGTATGACAATTAGGTCTGGGACTTGGTTGGCAATGTACCAGGTCGTAAGACAGTTGGGTGCAAATGGATCTTCAAGAAGAAGACCGACATGGATGGTGATGTACACACCTATAAGGCACAACTGGTTGCAAAGGGCTTTTCTCAAACTCCAGGAGTTGATTATGATGAGACCTTTTCACAAGTAGCCAAGATTAAGTCTATTAGGGTATTGTTAGACATAGCTGCATTTCATGACTATGAAATATGTCAAATGGATGTCAAAACCGCTTTCCTTAATGGAAAGTTGGCTGAGGATGTTTACATGAATCAGCCAGAGGGTTTTGTCAGCACAGAGTATGTGACAACCCGAAGTTCGTTCCGTCATTTGTAACCCGGTTCGATAATAAATTCGTCGTTTTCAAATTCGTTTCCGTTTCCGTTATTAAATTAAGTCATTAACTTTGTGCTTGCTTTTATGACGTAATGGGTGTCCAAACGCGTTTAGAACTCATAATAACACCCCATTTTAGTAATCGGAAAAATTTTAGAATCGACCATATCGGGTTACGGCAACTTAATCGGGTGCGACCAAAAGCCACGTCAAACGTTGGTATCGGGTAGAATTCCACCTTGTCCCAAACTTAGAACATATTTAAAGCCCAAAGGACTTCATTTTGAAGATTTTTCAGTCTTTCACTACTCTCTCTCTCTAACCTCTCACCTCAAATCCAATCTTTCGGTCCAAAATCATCAAATTAAAGCTCCAAATCATCAAGGTAACCTTCCTAACTTGTTGTACAACCTTTCTAGCTTCTAAATCCATGTTCAATCTATGATTTAGAACCATAAACATGTGTTTACGACCCTGGAATGCTCTTGGGCTGTGAACACATATAAGTTGGGTTTTAGAGCCTAAAAACCCTCCCAAATCACTTATGGAGCTTGGATTCGACTTAAGGACTTAATGGATTTGACTTAGAACTCCTTGAACTTAACTTTTGGGGAGTAAACATGAGTTTACTACCCAAGAACATGCTTGGGCCGTGAACTCATTATCATGGGTAGTAAACTCCATTTCAAGTGTTTAAATGCCACTTAAACACACCAATAGCCTTGGATTAAAGTCTAGAAACAACCACAATTGATTTAGGGGCCTTAAACATGATGAAAACCTTCTCTATAGGAGTTCACGGCCGTAAACCCTCCAAGGATGGGTTCCTGGGCCGTAAACTCATATACACTAGTCAAATGATGCTCTAAATCCATTCTAAGGCTTGTAAAATTAGTTTGAATCACATGTGATTGATCTAAGGCCACCAAATCATTTAGAGAAGGAAGGTATAGGAGCTTATGGCCGTAAACTCCTAGTTTAGGGCTGTAAACACCCTTTGATGGTTCCTTTGGTGGTTTAACTTCTTCCTATGCCTTAGATTAAATCCTAACAACTTTCCCCAAGTGATATTTGACCATTTAGCACCATAAAACCCATCAACCATGAGTTCACGGCCGTGAACTCATGTGGTCATGGTCTTAGGGCCGTAAACTCCCTAAGGAGTTTACTCTTGAATAGCAAACACATTATCTAAGCCCTATACGTCCGTAGATGTCACCCGGGTCACTCAAAACACTTGATTTGAAGTCTTTTCGTGTCTTGGAGTGTAAAATCATATCTAATTAGTGATTTACAGTCTAATTAAATGAATTTGTATATCATTTCATATTACATAGGAACCTCGCACGTTATCAAGCCCCGAACCGACACTTAGCATCCAAACCATCACGTTTTCTCGCCTGGTGAGTTCATACCCCTACCCTTTTTCAATGTGTTTCACTGTTTTCAGGGGGGAATACAAGCAAAGTACAAGGAATACTTGTACTCAAAACTTGTTTTACATGTGTTATATTTCATGCTTCATATGCTTTTAACACTGACAGTCGTAACAAACAACCGTTTGAACTTGCAGAACACATTATCGTATTATTTGTGAAAAACGTTATTAAAATGTTGGATTTTATATTTTCACAAATGATTTCCCACATTATAAAAGTTAAAAGCATAAACTTTGAACTTTGGACATGAAACTTAGTACATTGTTTTGTCCTCGGTAACACTCCACAGAGATACGCGAGTGGAGGATCATCGTTTGTAACAGGATCTTTCTGTATTATTACTAGTAAATTTGTTATTCCTATAAATTGGAAACACGTCCTCGGGAACACTCCACAGAGATACGCGAGTGGAGGACCGCTTCTGTAACCAGAATCTCTTAGATAGGGAGCGTGACTTGAGTGTATAGATCTATACGGGGCTGACTACCCCGCACCTGGCTGCTAGCTACAGCCGAACCGAAAGGTTCAAGGGTGACGAAAGTCATAAAGTGATTTGGACTACTTATTGCCATATCTAGTCTATCGTATGGTTATGGAACTCGCAATTTGGATAATAGAGATTTACTTGTTAGTAATAATGGATTCAGTAACTAGTTTACTTTGTACTTATTATTTTTATATATGTGTTAAAACTAATACTTTTCACAAGGATAATCAGGTTTTCAGTATACATCTTTTACATTACATTTCAGATTGGTAACCAACTTTTAGGAAAATATGGGATTTTCCTGGGATAACAGTTGTTCATAACCAGAATCGTGTAACAAGACAGATGACTAAACTTTACATATAAGAAAATATGGGATTTTCTTGGATACATAACTTCTTTAGAAACCGAAAGAAAACTTGTACATTTTCAGAAAAAAAACCACTTATGAACTCACCAACTTTATGTTGATTTTCAAACTGCTTGTATTCTCAGGTCCGCATTAGACAGGTACCCAACGATTCTTTTTGGTGAAGACGGAGTGCGTAGAAGATGCGTCTTTACTTTTGTTCATATATACATATGTATAACAACTATAATACTTGGTTTTCAAACAAATGCAAATTCTAATATGTAATGTAATGCTTGTTTACTTCACTTACTATGTACATTGGTTGTGATACATACATGAAGTCACCTCCGCCTCGGAACGTTTCCGCCCTGGGTTTCGGGGTGTGACAGAGTACCCTAATAGAGTGTGTATGCTTGAGAAATCCATTTATGGATTAAATCAAGCACCTCGCAGATGGAATATTTGCTTTATTGAGAAAGTCAAAGAGTTTGGCTTTTCGAGAATTGAAGATGAATCTTGTGTATATGTTAAGTCTAGTGGGAGTATAGTTAGCTTTTTGGTACTATATGTGGATGACATACTACTCATAGGAAATGACATCCCAACTCTACAGGAAGTTAAGTCCTGGCTTGGGAAGTGTTTTGCTATGAAGGACCTAGGAGAAGCTACCTATATTCTAGGGATAAGGATCTTGAGAGACCGGAGTAAAAGTCTAATTGGACATAGTCAGAGTACATACTTGGATAAGGTGTTGAAGAGATTCATCATGCAAGATTCCAAGGAAGGAGAGTTACCCATCCTGAGTAACACTAGACTGAGTAAGACTCAGAGCCCGAGTACTAAGGTAGAGATAGCTGAAATGAGTCGTATACCTTATGCTTCGGCAGTAGGCTTAATCATCTATGCTATGACCTGTACTCGTCCTGATGTAGCCTTTTCTTTAAGCATGGTTAGCAGGTATTAGGGGAACCCTGGTAAGGCTCACTGGACAGCGGAAAAGAATATTCTCAAGTACTTGCGGAGGACTAAGGACTGGGCCTTACCCTTGGTGGGAGTGATGACTTGAGAGTTGTAGGGTATAGTGATGCTAACTTCCAAACTGATAGGGATAATTTTCGCTCTCAGTCGGGTTGGGTCTTTACCTTAAATGGAGGAGCAATCTCTTGGAAAAGTTCCAAGCAGGAGACAGTGGCTGATTCAACTTGAGAATCAGAGTATATAGCGGCAAGCGAGGTAGCAAAAGAGGATATATGGCTAAAGAACTTCATTGGAGACCTTGGAGTTGTACCAGCTATATCGAAGCCCATAGAGATTTTCTGTGATAGTGAAAGTGCAATTGCCTTAGCAAAGGAACCAAGGGATCAAGGGAGATCCAGACACATTGATAGAAAATATCATTTCATCAGACATCGTATAGAAGAAGGACTCCTCATGGCAAAGAGGGTATCATTAGATGAGAACCTGGCAGATCCCCTCACGAAGGGACTGGGTAGGGTTAAGCATCTCCAGCATGCTAGGAGCATAGGGCTGAAGGATGATATAAGTTTTAGTAGTTAGATAAGTCTGAAATATGTAAAATGTATTTAACATTTGATGATGAATAAAAGTTGTGTTTATTCATGAGTAGAGTGTTGCTATCTTTTGTCAATCTTACTATTATTTCTTTTGCATGTTTTGACTTCCCGAATATTTATGTTGTGTTTTTACATATTATTCAAATTATCCACAGTCGGTCATACGTCGGGAGTAGATATGAATTAAGATTGTCATGAGTTGGTTGAAAAGGTCTAAGGTGTTGGACATGGCCTCAACACTCATGAGTGCTCATATGTTCTGAGTATTGAATTCAACCCACGCTCGCTGGTATCACTTCATGGAATTTATCTTGAGTGATCGCGAGACGGTAATATCATATAAGTCTTCAAACCTAGAGATATGATTTTTACTTACGTGTTGGTTATGCATTGATTGTACGAACACGCATTGGTAACTCGATGTTGTAAAACGTGCTTTTGTGTATAATTCAATGAGTGGTAGAACAAGCATATGAGTCGAAGTTTATCTGTTCCTTCTTGGATTAGAAGCTGATATCTGGGCCCCTCGATGATTTTGTTTTGACCTATGTACCGGGCCCGGTCAGAACTAAGTTGATGTGTTCAATTAAGTTCTATGTCAAACAATCCGGAAATCGAGAAACAAACTGCTAGACAATAAGCAAGACCATGTTCCATGTGTATGTCCGGCTGATATCTAGAACAGAGGATTATATGATCCCTTATCTGAAATGGCATACCATCATCTTCTCAGTTCCGAGAAACCTTGAAAAGAGCTACGATTTCTGATCGGTTCCTGAAGTCATACTTGCAGTTATAGTTATTAGACTTATCCAAGTGGGAGACTGTTGGATAAGGTGTCTAAGTCCATAACTATTTCTGGTATGTACTTGACCTGACCCGACATTGTCCATTTGGGTTGCATGGCACCATGCAATTGGATAGACTAAATGAGAGAAATAACACTTGTGGTTTATTAATATATTATAAGTTCTAATATATTAATAATATTATTTAATTAGTTTGATCAAGAATTAATTTTAGAATTAATTAAGTGATCAAAAGATAACTAATTAAATATATGGGTTGATTATGTAAATCATCCATAACTTATATAGTGGGCTAAGAGGCTCCATGGATAATCAAGTTGGGTTGAACCCATTGGATGCTATATGGAGGCTCCATGGTAGTTACAAACCCATGGGTCATGGAATTGAAGAGTCATGACACATTAGGGTTTACATGATGTAACCCTAAATGTGTCAACACTATATAAAGCTCATGTTTCTCCCAAAATCGGCTATGACATGCATGTTTGAGGGCTAGAGGCGATTTTTGAGTGTTACACTTTCTCTCCAAGTTTACTCCATAGCATTTGGTGTTGTGTGAAGCATTTGAGGCATCACACTTGGGGTGCTAGGCTCACAAGGTTTCAAGGATCAAAATCAACAACAAGGTATGCTCAAAACCCATCAAGGCCAACAAACCTTGGGTATTCCAACCCGATGGTTGATTCGACCCAAAATATTGGTATTCTAGCCCGAGGCTGATTGGGCCAACATGCTTATGACACGAGGGTATTCCATCCCGAGGATGACTGGACCCATCGTGGACATGCCTGGTATTCCATCCCGATGCAGATTAGGCCATGCATGAGTGTTTGTGTTTATGGCTTGTTTTGTGTGGTGGTATTTTGGGGGAAACTCACTAAGATTTGGGCTTATAGCTTTGGGTTATGTTTTAAGTACCTCTGATGATCATGAGAAGTTGAAGGCTTGATTGTGCACCTCCTCGTCTTTTGTGTTATTATTTTTGGAATACTCTAATATTAAACATATTTTAGAAACTATGTTATAAATAAATATGACTTTTGGTTGGTTTAAAAAGTTTATATTTTTCATGAATTTTATGGGTGTTAGAGTTTGGGCCCAATTTGGAAAATTGGGCCATAATTGGGATTTCGTTAATTATTGTGGAATTTGGGGCTTTTTCGATATTTGAATTGGGCCTTGGCCTTGGTCCAAGTTAGGGAAAGGGTAAAAAGGACTTGTACCCTAAGTTTCGACTCTTCGTGTAGGTCGGGATCCGATTATTGATTGGATGGTTATTTTGTGATTGTTAGTGCGGAGATTTTAGCGGGCCAGCAGCCAGGGATTCTTTCTGTGAGATTTGGCAGTGCGAGGTGAGTTTCCGCACCATGTTTAGCAGGTCTAAGGCACCAATGCCGGCCTATGATCAATAATGCTACGATACTAGATGTCTGTGTGACTCTTGTGTGTGTATGTGCTTATATGATTTGTATGTTGGGCGGGGCCCGTGATGTAAGTTTTGGTGGGGCCTGTTATGCTCAGTGGGTGGGGCCGGATATGCGAGTTTGGACGGGTCCTATTACACTCGGTGGGTAGGGCTCGTTACGCAAGTGTGGGCAGGGCCTGATACACTCATTGGGTGGGGCCCATTATGTGTTTATTTATGTATGGTATGTGGTATGTTGGGGAAATCACTAAGCTTTGTGCTTACGTTTTTTTTTATGTTTTAGGTACTTTTGGTTCCAAAAGGAAGAGTCTGGGATGATTGTAGAGCACACACCACCTCATTCCGTATTTTATGATTTACTCTGATATGATATGACAATTGATACATTTGGTATATTTGGATTTTTATGATGATGTTTTTGGGATATTAGTTTTATCAATTCAAAAATGAAATTTTTGGGTCTTATTGTTTGGACGTTACAAGTTGGTATCAGAGCCTTGGTTTGAGGGATTCGGACATAATCTCAAGTGTGTTTGAACTCGAATTGAGGATTTGGTTATGTTTTTCAAAAAGAAATATTTTAACATTAGAAACAAAACAAGTTTTCTAATACAATAAAGGTTGTGGTGCATGCAATCGATTGAGCTCAAGTAAGTTTTTCCAAAATACCCATACATGTTATTGAATATCACTTGATATGAGAATTTGTGAATCGCATGCTAGTTAGGGCTAAGGATCTGCTCAATATTTTCTTGGAGAGATGCCTTTGTATGCCTATTGTATGAGCTTGTAGACTTACATGCTAGCACTGATCAGTTAGTGATAGGATGACCTGATTAGGTGATGCTTGGTTTTGATTACTTGATGCTCAAATGCTCCTTGCTTTGTGCATTTTAGGAGTTCTCACTAGCTTAATCTAACTAGTAAGCGAATATGCTAAGTTACATATTATGGGAACTAAATAATTTTAGAAGGTTAGGTTTTAACTCCATTGTGCAACTCTTTTCTGAGTCCAACCGTTGTAGTGTGAGACCTCTCATTCGAAGAATTATCATGTTTTAGTGATATGTAATTATATTCGTGAGCTAGTTAGAGGAACTTATCCTGATTTCCTTCTTCGCTGATGGCAAAGAGTGGTGTCGAGTTTGCCCTAGGAAAAACCTAGGACGAGATCTAGTGCTGGGAGCCTGATTTTGATGAGGGCTAATGGTATGGATATAGGGTGACTTGGCAGATCCAAGGCAATCCTTGAGGAAAGTATGGATAGATGTGAAAGGTAGTATGGGCCTATACTACTAGAAGCAAAGGATTCGTGCTCGAGTCAAGGAGAGCTGTGATGAAACCAGGAAGCTTTTAGAGTTTGTGACCCCTCAATATGTTCTGATGGTTTATATGGTCTATTTTCAGTATGGTGACTCTGCGGGGCAGACCTGTTAGTAGTTATGGTGCTAAAGAGGCCTCAAGCTCAGGTTCTAGAGTCGGGCAACTAGATGATCAGAATAGGGAGTTCATCTCGTCTGATATTATGCGTTGCATTCTTAAGCAGACAATTGTGATCTCTCGTACGGTCAAGAAGGGCATTCTAGTGATATTGGATGAGCGATTAAGCTCGTTTCGTTTTGAGATTGTAGCATTGCTGGGGGCGCTTTCTTTGACCTTCAGGGAGTTCCGGATGTGTGGAGCTCCGGACTATCACGACGTAAAGGACCCGATAGCAAGAAATAGGTGGTTAGTGGATGTTGCTAACGCCTTCCACACAAGTAATTTCCCTGAGGGGCAAAGGTCAGACTTGCTTCTTTTCTCATGAAGGACATGACACGAGATTAGTGGAAGGAGGTTGGGCACTCAGTTGATAACGTTGCGGTTGATTCAGTGACCTGGGATGATTTTGTGACTAGGTTCAGGGCTGAGTTTGCATTGGTGATTGAGGTGTAGTAGCTAGCGTGAAAGTTTCAGGACCTCCGTCGAACTACTGTGATGGTGGTTGAGATCACTGTGATGTTTCGGGAAGGGAAATTTTGGTTCCAAAATATGTACTGGATGAGTAGATGAAGAAGGCTAGGTATCATGAGAATGTTGAGGAGTGATATTCGGCAGTTTGTGAGCCGATCCAGTTGTAGGACGCTGGAGGATATGATAGCGAGGGCTAGGGAGAGAGAGATTTATCTTGAGATGGAAAGGAAGAGGAATCCAGATGAAGCTCACGTATCTGGAGGTTCAGGCAAGAGGCCCATGGTTGTTCATGCGAGAGGGAAGGGCCAGCAAGGTCGGGGTTGTTGTGGCAAGTGTGGCAGGATGCACGACTGGACTTTCTGGGTGAGTGGTTTTGGCTACTTCAAGTGCGGCCGGACAGGTCATACTAGCAGGGATTACACTCATACTACCACCACCACCCCAATATCTGATCTAATATGTTTCAATTGCAATCATATGGGCCGCAAGAAGGCCCATTGTCCGAGTTTGGCTGCAGTAGGACTGGTGTTAGCACCCGCTCCTGCAACTCTTCGGATTACATAAGGCTGCCAGGGTTGGGAAGATGTACCTATAGTGAAGAATAAAGCTTTCAGTTGACAGTGGAGGAGGCTTGTGCAGCCCCAGATGTGGTGATGAGTATTATCTTTTCCTTATCCCATTATTTTGATTTATTTGTTTGCTTATATTTATATGTTTTGTTTTTGGATCATTCCTCGGGAACGGTATTTCTGATTTGGTATTGTTTCATTCGAGGGTACCCGATCATTTGTATTACTTGCTCTTATCAATAGATTTTCAGGATCTTCAAGGGAGCTGGATTGTCCATTAGATGTCGAGATCGGAGATGATATTGTTGGATTAGGTGTCTAAGCCCATAACTATAATTGGTCTGTACTTGACCCGAGAGTAGCATGGACCATTTCGGGTTGCCTTCACCAGAACAATTTGATAGGTTGGATATTTGAGAAAGAGGTTATTTGTGATTTATTAATATATTATAAGAATAATATATTAATTGACAAATTATATTATTTAATTAGTATTGATCAAGAATTAATTTGGAATTAATTTAGTGATTAAAAGAGACTAAATCAGCGATACATATGGTTTGGGCTAATGATCCATAATTGATTTGTGATGGGCTAAGCTTTTGAGTTAGTCGATGAAATGTTAGTCCAAATTAATTGTCGGATCATAAGCTTAAGTGTAAGAATTAGGGTTACAAATGACTCTTGGAATTCTACACCATAAATGTGTACCCTAAGCCCTAAAATTGGTTACCACTTGCATTCCAAGAAGAGCTAGTAGATTTTGTGTCTCCTAAACCTCTCTCATTGTCCTATAATTGTTTATTGGTTTTTATAAATTGTTTGAGGCATCACACTTTAGGTGCTAAGCTCTTTTAAGGCCAAGGTCTTCAAGCTACATCAAAAAGTAATCTCCTAACTAGTTTTTATGATTCAAATATCACATTTGCATGCTAGTTACGCTTCATGCTTTGGAAAATGAATATTGCATTTATAATTAGAGAAAACTTACATCCAAAGCATTAGGGTTGTATGTGCACCATAAGTATGTTAGAGTACATAAAACCCAACATATATGTTTGTTCGAGTTGCGAGGGTTCATCGGGGTTGTACCCTTCAGTTGTTTAGTGTGGAGTATTCGATTGATCTGGTTCCCATTCCTTTGCGTGTGAATAAGGTTATTGTGGGTATGGATCGGCTGAGCCCCAATGAGGCGGTGATAGATTATGAACAACAGTTAGTCTGAATTCGAACCCCAAGTGAGGGAGAGTTAGTGGTTCAGGGAGAGAGAGCTCAGAGTGGGCCATTGTCACACCCCCGAACCAGAACGGCGGAAACGTCCGGGGGCGGATGACGTCATTGCATAGTATCATAACATTTGAATATAAATGAAACACAGCAACCCAAACGACATACATTAAGAATACAAACCTACATTGTTTACATACTATATTTTTTCATAACTTACACAAAAGTGACATAAAAGTAAGAAAATCCAAAATGCAGCAATCCAGTTCTCACAGACTAAGTTACCTGCTTACTGGTTCCCTAAGAATACAAGTCATTTTGAAAATAGTCAACATTGAACGTTGGTGAGTTCATAAGCATATTTGTATGAAAAGATTTGTATCATCTTTGTTTAGAAATGGTTTGTATAACTCTAGAAAATCCGATTTTTTTTATGAAAATGAGTTCTAAGTATAATACCAAAATCTGAGAATATATGTATGCAAGTCCTTTGTTTCTTTTCTTTTCTTATAATTGTATATTGTATGTTCCCAAAGAATCCAATATTTTCTGTTGTATGAAAACTGTGGCCTTAAACCCTAAGACCCGTGATTTAAGCAATAGTATACTGGGAGGTAATATGTAGTTTATATTTTTATAAAACTGGTGAAGTGTAAACTTCCTGTAAACCAAGATATTGTTCTTAATCCCTAAGTGAGTCATTATAACCATGCTTGATGTGACTAGTGGCATGTGCGACGTTCTTCAGGCGTCGGAATCGGTAAGATATTTTTCACCCTATACTGCCCCGTCTAGCAATGGCGAACAACTCAGGTGTGGGGTTGTAAATCCCCATATAGATCTATACACAACTATCTCGCTCTCTCTCCAGGAGGCTCTGGTTATAATGCATGACTTAAAATGTACACTACGTATGTACGGTGAAGTGAATGTCTCACTAGAGCATTAACGGATTTACGCGAACTACGACTCCCTTTTGATTATACAATGAAATGATTTCACTGTTGTAAATTCATGACAAATATTTTATGACACGTGTTTTATGAGTTTCATGGCATGCTGTTTACGACACGCGTTATATGAGATCCTGACATACGTTTTATGAGATGTGTTTTATGACATGAAAAGTTTACTATCATTAGTTTGTTTTGTATACTCTTTTGTGTAAACTATAAAGCTTTATATAAATAGACAATAGTGAATATGTCTAGTAGTAATATGTACTATAAACTTTACATAATATTCTTGGGTTTTAACCCATAAAAGTAGTGACGTTAAAAATTACGACCATTTTACAAGAAAAGTTTATTTTTAGTAAAAATCCTCAAAATTTGTCGTTTTCACTTTTCATATTTACTGGTTGGAAATTTGTAACACAACACAGTTTAATTTGGTCAACTTTGTTAGGTCACGATTTAAAAAAAATCCATTCGATGACCTCAATATTTTTATATTTATAAATTTTTTAACTTGTAAAAGTAGGTCATGTAAATATCCAAAGATCAAAACATATTTTGGGTTTTTCTAAACACATGTTCTTGTTATTTTTGAGTATATCGACTTTTAAGCCCGATTCTTTTTTGTGTAATAGAAGTGCTGACAATCACACATGTCACGATTTTTATGTAGTTAACAAATGATATCAACCTTTTTATACAAGAAATTGTTCTATGTTCAACAAATAATCATAGTGCATGCAAATCTCCAATGGACAAACTCATTCTAGCATGTATCAAGCTTGTAATTTTTGATTTTTATGTATATGTGTATAAGGTTTTCGACAACATCAGCACACATTATTCCATCGACAAATGGATGCGTACAAATATCTGTTGGGTAAACGAAATTTGACTTGTATTCCCCCCCCCCCTAAAAGCATGAAAAACATGAAAACTTTGGGGTAAGAAGCTCACCTTGGTTGTTTTCGTGAGTTGTAGGAAGGAAAGTGAAGAAGATGTTGAGCCTAGCCTTGCACAAGCTTGAAGAGCTTCTCGAAAATGCAAGTGTTCTAAGGATCCAACACACAAAAAGGGTGTCTATACATGGAGAACATAACATCTAAATGTGACAAACTACTAAGAAAGGTCGAGTATTGCTTACCAAGGGTCCTAGAATTCAGCTTGTTGTCTAACTTAGAGAGCTTGAATAAACTTTTGAGAGAGATAGAACAAGTGTTTGTGTGGAGAAGAAGTGGCAAGAGTGGAGGAACTCCACTCTCGGCCGTGTATAAGAGGGGGAGGGTGTGCCACCTTTTGTTTTTGCATGTTGGTTCAATTGGTGATGTGCATGGAGGCATGATAGGTAAATGCATGTGTGGTAATGAAATGTGGTGGGTAATGCAATGTAAATCCATGAGGTGTCATCCTATTCGTATTAATTCTTTTTCTCTTTTTTTTGTCTTGGGCCAAACCCGAAACCTCATAGGGTTTTCGGCCTTTATGAGCTAATCCAAGGAGTTTTCAGTTTTTGTAGGGCTAAATCTATGGATTTTCGGTCAAAGGTTAATTTGGGCCGAGGACACCTAAGTACAAACCCATAACTTGGTTTTTGTTTAGCTTAGTAGATTAAACTTGAGGCTTATAAGAGGCTATTACAACTTGATTCTAAGTTTAAGCGTATATGTACTCATATTACATGGTCGTTCTTGTATTACCATAATTCCTATCAACATGGTTACAAAGAGAGAAGTTTTTTGTGCACGAATACAATCTTGACCCTAATTTTGCAAGTTGTGATAGTCGTTATTGTATTCGGAAGTGAGAGCCAGACGCTATATTCAGCAGGGTCATTCATGATTTATTTCCTATCTTATGGATACCCGGGATCAGGGTAAGGTGACCATGGATGATGTGCCGATTGTATGGGATTATCCGATGTGTTTCCTGAGGATTTGCATGGGGTGCCTTCGGTGTTAATAAAGATGGATTTAAGCTCCAAGTAAGAAGCTCTCTAGAAGTATCCACAAACATTTATCCAGCTTCATAAGATGCTAGTCTTCATCTTGTAAAAATAACACTCTTAAGCCTTTAAGAACAAAACAAAGCTTTTGTTCAAAAGGAGAGTTCAAGTAACATATCAACTTCTTTCTACTTTGATCTTAACACTTTAAGAGACAAAACTAGAGAGAATATGGATATGGTAAGGCTAAAATTTCATGGTTTTGGTTTATAAAAGATGGAATAAAACTAGTTCTTTTAAGTCCTTACTTTGCCTTTATCTCATGGGTCTTAGCTCTTTAAGACCCATGTTTTATCAAATCAACTAGCCACGCTTTCTAAGAGCATGGTGTGTTGAATAAATTAATCAAAAGTAAGTCTTATTTCTTCATTATGGTCTCCTTGAATATTTTATAAAATGAAGATGCTAGTTTTTCTATAAAAACACTTCTAATTTTTCATAACTTATAAAACATATAAATTCATATAAGACAAAAACTCTTTTTGATCCAAAAAGATGTACATGACATAATAAATCATCCCTAATGATATATTATGATATGTTTTGATACTTAACATTTAAAAAGAATATTTCAATGAAATAAATATTTTTTCCCAATTAATTACAAGAATTATATTTATTTATCAAGGATCAAATTCTTATATATAATATATTTGCATCAAGTTGGTGTTATGTGACACTTTAGGATTATACATTATCTAGCAATATCATTCTATAATGATTCGTGGGCATATATATCTTTTATACGCTTTTCTAGTCAGGAATTTATGGTTGTTAGATTCTAAACCCGGTACATATCTACCATCACCAACTCCGAAATAAACATAACTACTCTGAAATACCACATTCTCGAGTAAGTGGTGATTTTATAAATTTTAAAAATTGATAATTATTATTTTCAAATAAAAATTTATTACTCTATTTCCCTATAAAAACTCTAATTAATGCTACTCTACGACCCTTTTAACTATCTTTTATATTTGCTTATGGCCCCTTTATTATACCCTTGTTGATACATATATCTATCTTTTATAAAAGGTGTCGTTCAAATGAATGTGGTTCAAGATATGTCATTATCTTGAATCATATTCATTTGAATCTCCGAACTCTTCATCTTATACTACTTAGATGATATTAAATTGAAATGTTTTATCAGCATTTCTCTTCTCTTTCCATTTTCCTTTATTTTCTCTTTTCATTTCGTTATCTAGAGTTCATGATAATAGAGAAATCCCAAATAGGTTTGCTTTCTTCTTTCCACATCTTTTTTTCTTCTATTTTCTTAAAATTACATAAAAAGCTTTTGGAATTTATAGATGATGAAGAATTGTCTTAAGGTTGTACACTTAGAGCCAAAAGAAAATGTTGTCAATTTTGATGTGTTATGTGCTTAAAGCATGTTTGTGAAAAAAAAGATAGAAACAAAAAAAATTAGGTGAAGATTGTACATTTAGAGCTAAAAGAAAAGTCTTGTGAAATTTGATGTTTTTGAAGAATGTTTAAACAAGAATTGTGTTTTGATAAGTTCTCTTCATATTAATGAAATAAGTACAAGAAGAAACTATGAATGCTAATGTGCTTTAAGTGTGTTTTTTGAAGGAAAAATGATATCATGAATTGACTTTTGATGAGTTATGTTCATATTGATGAAAATATAAATGTTCCTATTCATTAACTTTATCGCTCATTTTTTATGTGGATATTGAATAAAAATGTATGAAGATTTTGTAGATTTTATTGTTATATTGTTTTGTTATAGTCATGACTTTTATTTTAATGTCATAATTCAATTCATTCCTATCTTTTAAGAGTTGTATTTTGTCATACCCCAAAACTGAGAATGGCAGAAACGTTCTGGGGCGGAGGACGTCATGTATAATATCACAACACAGTAATAGTAAACAAGTAAACAGACATCATCCATTGCATTTAATATATAATTTTAATACATGTGTGTTCTTTGTAATGTAATAGACACCAAAACGAATGATCAAAAATAAAAGACGAGTCTTGTCTGCTCCGTCTTCTCAAAAACCTGTCACCGGTACCTGTCTACTGATGACCTGAGAATACAAGTTATTTTGAAAGCATAGATCAACATTTAAGCTGGTGAATTCATAAGTATTTTAGTGTCTTTGATTTGTAAAACTGTAAGAAAAAGACTTGTAACTGTTTGATGAAGAAGTTTGTATAAGTGTGAAAACCCTAGAAAATCCCATATTTCCTACTAGTATAAAAAGTAGTCTTCTACCAAGACCCGATAGTTTTGGAGGTTTGCTTCTCCATATGAATGAAGGTTTTTCCCCATGTAACTATTATTATCAAAATATATAGTCTACCTCATCGTTTAAGTGAATGTATCACACAATAAAAGTAAAAGGGAAAATAATATAATCATTGGAATATTCTCCTTTAGTACTAGAATAAACACGGCAGAGTAATTTGCCGAATAGTATTAACCGTAGACATCCGTCGATGTGCATGTTCCCTCTGTAGCTAACAGTTGGGTGTAGAATGGTTAGTCCCGTACGTATATAATAGTATCTACTCATATAATATGTAATAGTATCTCATCATATAGTAAATAATAGTATCTCTTTATATAGTATGTAATAGTATCTCTTCATATAGTATGTAATAGTATCTCTTCATATAGTATGTAGTACATTTGTATAGACTCATGAATGAATTGACTCTTGTATGTTCCAATTGTACTGGGAATAGTAAGTAGTATCTCCTAAACTATACCTATTATAGTTTACTAGTAATGTAGTTTGAAGTGTCCATGTATGTTTATACACCTTTGCTAAACAAGGTGTTGGAGCTGAAGTCACAGCCATCTTATCAAATACATAAGTTGAAAGAGGTTTTGTAATACATTTAAAGGGTTTGAAACAATAAACAATAATGACTTGAATTCCAATTTATAAAACGATTTAAAAGTAGTTTGTTTGATAAGACGGTTTCAAAGTATAGTAAATCCATCTATTTGATAGTTATTAATCACATGTGATTGATATAATAACTATGATATTCAACTTGTATTCCCCCCACCCCATAAAATCATTTAAAACATACAAAAGGTTAATTAAAAGGTTGTTTAATGGGTATGAACTCACCTGTCTGTGAATAAGTCGAATGTAAGATCGATATAGGAAGTTGAGTGTCAATTGAAGACTTGAGCACAAACGAATCCTATTAATTATATAATGACATATATATGTATACAATTATTGTATGTAATAACTAACTATTGATTTGGAACCACCTTAAGGACTAGTAAACACTTATTATGAAGTGTTACAACCATATAAGATTGTATATGATTGGTATATGACTATACAAGGGAGTGTATGGTTAAAATGCAAAACAAATGTGTGTGTGTGTGCGGCTAGGGTGTGCGGCCAGGAAGTATGTGCGGCCACACACTCCTTATGGAATGTTCCAAAACGTCATTTTAAGCTATAAAGGACATCTAGGAAGGTTTCATTCTTCATGCCTTAGCCTTAAATGAAGTTTGTTTCCATTTTGGGACCCAAAAAGGGTGTGTGCGGCCACCATGGAGGTGTGTACGGCCGCACATACTTGAAGATCATACGAAATGATGTTTTTCATGTATAATTTCAAGTGTTCTTAGCATATAACTAGTTGTGATAAGTGTATACCCGTTATAGAGGCTTGAAAGGGGTGATTATGGTCCAAAACTTAGTGTGTGTGTTCTTGGTGTTCTTGAAGATCTAACACCAAAATGTGTTTTTCATGGATCATAGTAGGGAAGAAGGCTAGATAATTTCAAGTATGAAATATTCAAAGGAAGGATTACTTAATTTTATGAAGATCAAGATGAAGATGTGGATAGTACTTGAGAGAATCTTGAGTTCTAGCCTTGAAGGAATGGAAAAGTGATCAAAATTGGCTAACTGTTCTATTTATATGAAGGAGTGTGGTTGAAATGGGTGTGTGGCCGCACACTCCATGTGTTGGAGTGTTTGGCCTGGTTTTGGCTGATATGCATCGAGTTAACCCATTTCTAACCTCCTACCTTGATTGTATTATGTTTAGAACACTCCAATAGTGTTGGATTAGTGTCTAAGTCCATAACTATTTTGGTATATACTTGACCCGATTATGAGCATGGTACTTTTGGGCTGCCTTCACCATAGCAATATGTAGGATGAATTAAGGAAAGAAAGGTTTAATTATGATTTATTAATATATTATGAGAATAATATATTAAATGAGAAATCATATTGTTTAATTAATATTAGTCAAGAATTAATTGATAATTAATTCTGTGGCTAAAAGAGATTAATTAAACTAAGGAGACTGGAGTTGTAATTATAAGATAATTACAATTGAGCTATGGATTACCTAATAATATATAGGTTGGACGAATTCTATGGGAAGCCCATAAAGAATTCGTCCAAGGGATATGTTTAAGGAGTCCATGGGTTGCTTAGGGATTAAGCAACCAGATTAGGGTTTCCTAGTTGTAAACCCTAATAGCCTACATGTATATAAAGGACCCTTAAGCCCCAAAAACGTGGACAAGAGTTCCTTTAGGGTTTCTAGACGTTTTGGGTAGCCTCCTCTCTTCTCCTCTTCATCCAAGCTGCTTAGTGGTGTTTGTGACTCCATTAGGGGTGCAACACTTGAGGCACTAAGCTTTCTAAAGCCAATCAAAGCAAGGAATCGATTGTTATGGCAATATAACAATCAAAGGTAATTACTAAACCCTTATTTTAGTTCTTATTTGATAGATCTAGGGTTTATAGCTTTGGATATTCAATTGCATGTTCATTAGGAAAACTAGATTCAAAAGCTATTAGGGTTTGCATGCACACCATAGGAATGATGTTTTGCATAAAACCCATCAGTGGTATCAGAGCCTAGGGCTATTTGTTTGATGTATTTGATGCAATTATGGTTTATTCTTGCTTTAAAATCGAAATTTAGGGTTTCTGGGGGCTGGACTCGCCGAGTGCATGTGAACTCGACGAGTCCATGCTTGATTCAACGAGTTAGCTGGTCAGAAAGAGCTAATTTCGGGATTTTGAGCTTCTTTGGTTGTGGGATAGTTACCAAAATGTCTTTTATTGATATAAATCAGTTTTTTATGATATTGGGTGATTATCTTTGCCAAATTTAAAGATATCTTCATATTAATTGAATAATTACTTCCTTATATGATTAAATTTAATTATTTGAATTATTTGGTGAATTATCTTGCAAGAATGGACTATGTCAAATTAGATAATCACCAATTAATTGTTAATTGCCTTATTTGAATTTTGTGATCTAGAATATTCTTGATAAAGTTTGGAAAAGTTTCAAATTTCTCCCTTTAGGTTTTATAGTTTAAATTTGAACTTAAAAGTTTTGTTTTTGAAATTTAAATAAGTTAAGCCATAATGTTTTGAAATGTTTCAAAACTTGCCCTCAAGTTTTGGAATTTAAAAGTTGATTAAAAGTTTAATTTTGAAATGTTAGATTCTTAAAACCCTAGTAATTTGAAAAGTTGATCTAGGGTTTATAAAATGGCGATTGAATGGGTATCCACTCTTACCCACCGCACACTTGACTAGTCGAGGGTCATTAGCCGAACGGGTAAGATAGGACAGAAACCTTCCATTATAAGTATAATGAAGTACAGAGTAACTAAATGCTTATTCAAATTCCCAAATCATAGTTACTTTAGGCAAAATGTGAAATTGTATGCTAATCCATGGGATTACACTTCGTACCCTTGTCAAGCGTTAGTGGAGCGTGTGTGGTTAACCGGCACACTAATTTGGGGTTGACATTGGTAGCGAAGGGTGACTCGATGTTTGTCATAGATCAATGGAGCGTGTGTGGCTAACCGGCTCATTGATTAGGTAATAGTAGCATTAGGTGTACCACGTGATTCATATGGTTATTCACACCTTATTTGTAATCCTCGGCATACCAGTCACAAATAGAAGGGCATAATCGAGATTAAACATGCCATTGAAAAGTTCAATGAATCTAAAAAGATCTACGAGTTTCAATTCATTTAAAACTTAAACTTCTTTTCGTTTTTCATGGTTGAAATTGGTAAATCGTCATTTACCTACCTTCAAATATTTTGCGACTAGATTACGACATCCCTCTTCTAGGTTGTAGAGTATTGTGTTGGATCCTAGTTTGATGTTTCATTTGGGTGTTACATCAAGAATTCTAATCGACTTAACTTGAATTTTCTCCCGTTTTGTAGATGTCTAGTTCTGACAAACCTAGTCTTCCCAAATCCCATGGAACAAGCTTTCCAAATGAAGATGACATTCCAATATACAATCAAGGAAATGAGAGTAATGCTTCACTCCCTCCACCTCCTCCAATTGTT
This sequence comes from Lactuca serriola, assembly GCF_051521515.1. NCBI lineage: Eukaryota > Viridiplantae > Streptophyta > Magnoliopsida > Asterales > Asteraceae > Lactuca > Lactuca serriola. Next base: position 239,359,024 of record NC_136410.1, read on the forward strand.
CTCTCTACCCCACAAGTTTAAAGGATTGAAAAGTTCAAGCTCACTCAAGCCCTTTTGGCAAGTAAACAAGAAGATGGGAAACCTGTGTGCACACGTCTTAGAGATGAAGTCACACATTGATAGGTTAAGGATGTTGGGTGTTGATATCTCAGAGATATTGACTGTTGATTGGGTTCTTCAGTCACTTATTGAATCATATAGTGAGTTCGTTAGAGAGTACTATATGATGGATCACGAAATGACCCTCATTGATCTCACCTATTTGCTTATAGCTGCTAAATCAGCAATGATTAGGCGTGTTGGTCAAGCAAATTTGTCTGGTGAGTCAAACTCCCAAACTTCAATGGACACTGGCAACACTGAAAGTCCAGAAAAAACTAAGTCTGTGATTGTCCGATGTGTTGTCCTAAATGAGTCCATTTGCTTTTCTTGCCAAGAGAATGGGCATTGGAGACGAGGCTGCCCATACTACCTGAGAGATCTAAGAGATGGGAGAGTCAAGACGTATGGCTCTACTTCAGGTAAAATCCATTATCTAACTCTTTTAAGTTCCTATTCTAAATTCTTAATGCATGATGTGATAAGATTACATTTTGATGTTTTGTAGAATCGAAGAAAAGAGAGGTACCTTAAGGGAAGAAGTGAGATAAATCTAATCCTGAAGAAATGGATTTCGATCGCATTGCTTGAAGATTAGATACTTGAGCTACTACTTAGAGTTAGAATAGATTGCTAAGAAATATGCAATAACATAGTTTTTCAATTGAATTTCATTGTAAGGACAAATTTTTCCGCAATAAAATAAATTTTTGATTTTATCTTATTTATTTATCCCTGCAATGGCATGTATGAAAAATTGATGTTTGAAGGTTTCTATTATTAGAAATAATGGATTTGATTCTTAGTTGTATTATTTCTGGAAATGTCGAGAATTTACCAAATAGGGAGAGTTTTTCATCGCCCAAGTTTCAAGTGGATAAAAACTTGGAATCATGCAACGTGTATTGTATGATGAATGAAAAACTTTCACATTTGGGAAATTTAAAGTAATTCTTTGACAAAGTGCCAATTGAAGGACTAGGAGATCGAGTACACTAGGTCGTACGTTGATCAAGTCTACCACAAGAGTGAAGAAGATATTTGTCATGATTTACTAAAGTTTAGTAAATATGGTTATACTTATAAGATTAAGTGTAATTCTGAGTTAATTGAAAAGGTTTCAATAAATAGCAGAACGATTAAACAAGAATCAAATAGGCAGAAAGATAAAAGTTTCTCTGTTCTAAGAAGAAGGGAGAGTACTTTTATTGTGTTTTATGATAGGTCTTATTGATTAAGAACCATATCTCAATTAATTCTCTAAGTGAGTCTTAGTACATTTGTATGTCTAAGAAGAGCAATCAGGAATTGTGGAATTGGTTAAATCAAGAAGTCAATCATATTTCGTTCCAATATTGAATCTTAGAGTCATACTCCAAGATTGCGAATTGAGTGACAAGTGTTAAGTAGGTTTATAACACTCATCATATGTGGAATTTGGAAAAGGTTTTCTTATTCTTGAACATTTGAAATTGGTAAGTTGTGATGTCTTGGATAAGACAAAGACCAACTATGACCAATTTATGAAGTGTTTTGTCTTGATAAAAGCTACACTAACTCTTGAATATTTGTTTGTGAAGAAATGTTTCTTGATAAGAGAACCTTATATGTCAAGGAGTCAGTGGGAGTTTTAATGTTTTTGAAAAAATTTCAAGAACAAATAAAGAATAACCCTTATCGATCATCACTGGCACACGACTTGAGGCTTACAACCTATCGTGTTGACATTATTTTGTTTCTGTGCCATTCTAATTGAGTTAATTATGCATGTGATTTCTATGAGTTCTCATTTGAATGCATAAAGACAAAGCACCTTCATCAATGGAAAGTTCATTGATATGTAAGGATAAGTTGCTAAACTACTTGGAAGACATGGTGGGCATTCGTGTTACCATAAGGCAAGAAATCAAGATTAAGAAAGTTCAGTCCATATGATTTTGAATTTGTCGCAAACTTTCGTTTTGGCAAATTCACATGGATAGGAACTCATACACCATAAAATCTAAGTGTCATAAGATTCCCACCTTCATGAAAATGACTGTGAGGAAATGCTTTCACTAAGATAGATTTTAAGAAGATAGCAATTATGAAAATTGTATTCTCAAATTCGATTATGGTTACGACATCCCTTTCCATAGTTCGAATTGTGAGATTTGGCAATTGGTTTGAACATTTGGAACTTAGTAACATAAGCTATGAATTGTTTAGACACACATATGAGCTATCTAAAGTAAAGGTGTATAAGTTTGATAAGCTTAGATAAAGCATTATCGAAGCATCTGGTATTAGAAATATGAATTTTGTGGAATTCAATTAGCATTGTTTTCTGGAAATTCAGTTGTTTTCTGAGTACATGTCAATGCTAGTGGGAACATAAGTGTTATGCTTATACAATAATAATCATCATGATAGTGGGAGCATAAGTGTTATGCTTGTATGATTATTATGGCAAGTATTGCAAGTTAGCAATATTAATTATAGAAAAAAAAAGATTCAATTTGCAAAGTTGCATGGTTTGAAAAGTTGTTTTGCTATAATTGAGGGAGAGAATATTATACTTCGTTTCAAAATCTAAAGCTTAGATTGAGAAATTTTAATAAATTTAGTCAAAGGATACATAGTGTGTTCTCAAACTTCGATTATGATTACGACATCCCTCTTCATAGTTCGAATTGTGAGAAGGTGACACATAAAATATTTGGCAAAAGATTGATAAAGTATCATATCTTTATGTAAGACATTATGCATCGTGTCCCATATGCTTCGTGTGTAGGATCGATTGTGAATGCTATAATATTTGACCATTCTAAAATTTTCCAAATGTCTAGCTCATTAAGAGGGAAAAAGGACTACAATCGGTTTTGACTAAAATAATTAAACAACTATCAAAGGACGATCCAAAGTTCGCTAAGGATTGGTCACTTGTGAGTAGTTGGAAGTATGGTATTGGATGGAACATATCGACATTATTATGAACATATAAGATTCTATTAAGAATGAGTTGTCATATGGCAAATGTGGAAATTTTTCCATATTGGGAGTTGGATATTGAGAGTCTATGTCTACATTAGAAACTTTTATGCAAGAAGGATGTTCAAAGGAATGTACTTTGACTGTGAGACTTCACGTCTATGGATTTGTCTTGTAACAATTTCCGATAGAGTATTTTGTAATTATATTGGCCAAGTCATGGTGACTTTTGTGCTAGGACTTTGCGAAAGGATCATTGCATAAAATGTTAGAATCTAGCATATTCTAATAGTGGCAAGAACCTTGTGTTCTAACACTAATGATAAGGATTGGGAATTGTGAAATGAGCATCATTGGAAAAGTTTTTCAATTGATCTATTTCACGAAGGACCATAGGAAACATAGTGTGCATGCTTTGTGCATGTGCCAGCTATTGTTGTAATTTGAGTAATAAGTTGATTTTCTGAAACAGTAAACAATAAATAATGAGTAATCAATATGGTGGTTAAATAGAAGTGTTTTATTTACTCTCACAAGTTTGGGGCCATATAGGATTAAGTATTATTGTTGTATTTTCAGTTAGCATGTTTTGACTTCCAGAATAACTGGGTTATTCGAACCTCCACAGTCGATCATACGTTGGAAGTAGGTATGAAAGAAGGCTGTCATGAATATGTCTATAGATTGTCTAAAGTGTTTAAACATAGCACAAGTTTTCTACAGGGTTCATGAGTGCTTTGATAAGATTAGAGTATTGGATTAAACCCACGCTCACTTACATCACTTCATGGATTTATCATGGGTGATTAGTGAGACGATAATATCGTATAATCTTGAAACCGAGACGTGTGAGTTGTTATTTGTTGGTCGGTTGCACATTGATAATAAGTAAACGCACTAGTAACTTGGTGTTATAAAACTTATTATTGTGTGTGATTAAATCAGTAAATGCAAGCATTTGAGTTGAGGTTTATCCATCCCTTTTACCCAAAGTGGGATAAAAGCGATATATGCGGGCCCCTCTATGATTTAGTGATGACACCTAAGCGCTTGGCCAAGCCGAGACTAAGTTGATGTGTTCAATTGTAGTCTATTGTCAGTCGGCATAAGTCGGAAGTTGGGAAACAGTATAGAGAGAATGATCGAAATTCATGTTTTATGTCTATACGATATCTTAAGAATGGAGGAATATATAATCCCTTATCTAAAGGACACACTATCTGATCAGATCAGAGTTGACAGTGGCTTTTGAAAGCTACAATTGCTGATCAGGTTCTGAAGTCATACGGAAAATAGTTATTAGACTTATCCAAGTGGGAGACTGTTGGATTAGTGTCTAAGTCCATAACTATTTTGGTATATACTTGACCCGATTATGAGCATGGTCCTTTTGGGTTGCCTTCGCCATAGCAATATGTAGGATGAATTAAGAAGAGAAAGGTTTAATTATGATTTATTAATATATTATGAGAATAATATATTAAAGGAGAAATCATATTGTTTAATTAATATTAGTCAAGAATTAATTGATAATTAATTTTGTGGCTAAAAGAGATTAATTAAACTTAGGGGACTGGAGTTGTAGTTATAAGATAATTACAATTGGGCTATGGATTACCTAATAATATATAAGTTGGACGAATTCTATGGGAAGCCCATAAAGAATTCGTCCAAGGCATATGTTTAAGGAGTCCATGAGCTGCTTAGGGTTTAAGCAGCCAGATTAGGATTTCCTAGTTGTAAATCCTAATAGGTTACATGTATATAAAGGACCCTTAGGCCCCAAAAACGTGGACAAGAGTTCCTTTAGGGTTTCTAGACGTTTTGGGTAGCGTCCTCTCTTCTCCTCTTCATCCAAGTTGCTTAGTGGTGTTTGTGACTCCATTAGAGGTGCAACACTTGAGGCACTAAGCTTTCTAAAGTCAGTCAAAGCAAGGAATTGATTGTTATGGCAATATAACAATCAAAGGTAATTACTAAACCCTTATTTTAGTTCTTATTTGATAGATCTAGGGTTTATAGCTTTGGATATTCAATTTCATGTTCATTAGACAAACTAGATCCAAAAGCCGTTAGAGTTTGCATGCACACCATAGGAATGATGTTTTGCATAAAACCCATCAAATAGACCCTAAACAGTGCTACGAGATAGCAAAAAGAGTCTAACTTTGATAAAATTGATCTATTGAACATGAAAATTTCGGTTGTCACATCATCCCCCCGTTAGAGAGAATTTCGTCCCAAAATTAGAGTTTAAGCAAATTAGTAGTTACAAATAACTAAGTAAAGAGATGAGGATATTTCAGTTTCATCTGATCCTCACGTTCCCATCTGAATTCATGTCCTCGCTTGGTGTTCCAGCGAACCTTCACAATCGGGATACAACTTTGTTTCGTTTTCTTGACCTCTCGTCCATGATCTCTACAGGTTCTTCCACGAAGTTGAGGCTCTCGTTGATCTCGATCTCGTCGAGTGGGATTACAAGAATCTCGTTGGACAGACACTTTTTCAAGTTCAAGACGTGGAAAGTAGGATGTACGTTAACGAGTTCACGCCGTAGATTAAGTTTGTAAGCTACAGGGCCGATTCTAGCAAGAATCTTGAAAAGCCCTATGTATCTTGGATTTAGCTTTCCACGCTTTTCGAAGCGTATCAAGCCCTTCCAGGGTGAGACTTTCAAAGGGACTCGGTCTCCCACCTGGAATTCCAAAGATTTCCTTCGCTTGTCTGTGTAGCTTTTCTGACGGTATCTAGAGGCTTTCAATCATTCACGGATCTGAACGATCTTCTCTGTCGTTTCCCATATGATTTCCGGACCAGTGAGAGTGCTGTCACGAACTTGTCCTTTAGCTAACTGTGTGTCGCCCACCTCATCCCAGCACAAAGGGGGTCTGCACTTCCGACCATATAGGGCTTCAAATGGAGCAGCCTTTATGCTCTTGTGATAATTGCTATTGTAGGAAAATTCGACAAGGGGTAAATGAGTATCCCATGCCTTCCCAAAGTCGATCACACAGGCTCTCAACATATCTTCTAAGGTTTGGATAGTTCTCTCACTTTGTCCGTCGGTCTGTGGATGGTAGGCTGTACTCAAGTCCAGCCTCGTTCCTAGGGAACTTTGTAGCGGCTAACAGAATCTCAAAGTGAATCTACTATCTCTATCGGAAACAATGGATATGGGAACACCATGCAGTCGTACAATCTCCCTAATGTATGTTCTTGTTAGTTTCTCCATTTTGTCAGTCTCTTTGATTGGTAGGAAATGCGCGGATTTGGTCAATCTGTCAACGATGACCCAAATGGTATCAAGTCCACCCGTTGTCTTGGGCAACTTGTTTATGAAGTCCATAGTAATCCGCTCCCATTTCCATTCTGGTATATCTGGTTGCTGAAGTAAACCTGATGGTTTCTTGTATTTGACCTTAACCTTGGTGCAAGTAAGGAATTTACTCACGAAGGTAGAAATTTATGCCTTCATGTTAGGCCACCAATATAACTTTTTAAGATCCAGATACATCTTATCCGAACCTGGGTGAACGGAATATCGCGTGTTGTGTGCCTCAGTCATGACCATGTCTTTGAAGCCACTGTGTTTTGGTGTCCAGATTCGGTGCATGAAATATAACGCTCCGCCACCCTTGCTTTCTAGGTTCTTATCTATCCCTCTTAGGGATTCGCTTGTCACATTTTCAGGTTTCAAAGCGTCGAGCTGAGCCTCCATAATTTGTGTGGACAAGTGTGAATGGATTGTCATAGTCAATGATTTGACTCTAAGACCAGAGTATTCCTTCCGACTTAGGGTGTCAGCTACTACGTTGTCCTTGTCGGGATGATAACGAATTTCGCATTCGTAGTCATTGAGTAGCTCGACCCACCATCGTTGTCTCATGTTGAGCTCCTTCTGATCGAAGATGTGTTGAAGGCTCTTGTGGTCTGTAAAGATAGTGTTTTTTTGTAACAACCCGAAATTCCATATCACATCTTGTATCTCAATTTGTAATCCAATTCAATCAACCGAACGCCATTTTCAAATCCAATTCCGATTTCGTCGTTAAATTACGTCGTTGATTCGTAATTATCTAAAATGACTTAATGGGTGTCCTAATGCATTTATAAATCATTCTAACACTCCATTCTATTAATTGGAACATTTTTAGAATTTACCATATCGGGTTACGACAACTTAATCGGGTGCGACCAAAAGCCTCACCTAACGCCGGTATCGGGTAGAATTCCACCGTGTCCAAAACTTAGACACTATATAAAGTGTTCAAAGTTTTCATTTGAAGCTTTTGGCTTCATTTCATTACACTCTCTCTCTAACCTCTCTCCTCATCCAAGATTAAGGTCCAAAAACATAGATTTAAGGCTCCAAATCAAAGAGGTAACATTCCTAACTTGTTATCTAACCTCTTTAGCCTTCAAATTAATGTTTAAAATGAGATTTAGGACCTGGATCATGTGTTTACGGCCAAGGATCAAGCTTGGTCCGTAAACACTTAAAAATGGGGTTTTTGAGCCAATTAACCCTTCCAAATCATTGTTGGGACTTAGATACGACTTTGAGACTAACAAAACTGGACTTGGAACACCTTAAACTTGAATTTTGAGGGACAAAAGAGAGTTTACGGCCAAGGCATGTGCTTGGGCCGTAAACTCCTCAAACATGGGGAGTAAACACCTTTTTACATGTTAGAATGCCTTGAAACTTAACCAATAGCCTTGTGGTAAATCCTAGAACCATCTAAAAATAGTTTGGGGACCTTAAACACATCAAACATCCTCTTAATAAGGGTTTACGGCCATAGATCATGCTCTTGGGCAATAAACTCCTAAATGTGTGTTAAATGATGCCTTTAAATCACCCCAAGGCTTGGAAAAATTACTAGAATCACATGTGATTGCTTTAAGTGCTTCAAAACAATTATTCTTGACCATGGGAGAGTTTATGTCCGTAAACTCCAGGTTTACAGCTGTGAACTCCCTTTTAATTGGTATAAGTCCCATAAATCCATTCCAAGGCAATTTAGAAATTCATTCCAACAATCCCCAAGTCCAAACAAGCCATTAAACACTCAAAATTACACCAACATGAGTTCACGGCCGTGAACTCATGTATGTGTGTGTTATATGGAAGTAAACTCACTTAAATGTTTACTCTTGGGGAGTAAACTCAAATTCCAAGTCCCTAGTACCTTTACACGTCCGTAGATATCACCCGGGTCACTCCAAACGCTAGTTTTGAGGTGTTTAACCTCGTTGGAGTGTAATGTTTCATATAATTAGTGAATGTATATATAATTAAATATATATGGACATTATTAAATTATACATAGGGACATCGCAAGTAATCAAGACCCGAACCAACGTCTAGTGTCCGTAACCGTCGCATTTCCGAGTCTGGTGAGTTCATACCCCTCCCCTTTTTCACTGTTTTTCACTTTTTTCAGGGGGGAACACAAGCAAAGTAGAAGGGATTACTTGTACTCAAAACTTGTTTTCATGTGTGTGTTACACATTTTATATGCTTTTAACACTGATTGATACAACTGATAACCGTTTGAACATGCAGCTCACGTAAACATATTATTTGTGAAATGGGTTTATAAACTGTTATGTTTTATATATTTCACAAATGGTTTTCCACATTTTATCAGTTAAAAGCATGACATTAGAACATATGAACATAAAACTTGTACACTGTTTGTCCTCGGAAACACTCGACAGAGATACGCGAGTGGAGGATTATCATATTATTACTAGTAAATTTGTTAGTCCTGTATGATTGTAGACACATCCTCGGCGAACACTCCACAGAGATACGCGAGTGGAGGACTACACCCGTAACCAGAATCTATGGGATTAGAGAGCGTGACTTGAGTGTATAGATCTATACGGGGCTGACTACCCCACACCTGGCTGCTAGCTATAGCCGAACCGAAATGGTTCAAGGGTGACGAAAGTCATAAGGATGTGGACTACTTATTGCCACAGGTTTAGTCTATCGTATGGTTATGGAACTCGCAATTAGGATAACAGAGATTTACTTATAGTAATAACGAACAATTTTATACACTTCACAAGATAACCAGGTTTCGGTATACATCTTTTACATTGATAACCAACATTCAGGAAAGTATGGGACTTTCCTGGGGAAACATTTACATAACTATAAAAGTGTAACAAACTGGATAAGCTTACATCTTTTACAATTGGTAATATACAATCAGGAAAGTATGGGACTTTCCTGGGAATCCATTGGTACATAACCAGAACAGTATAACAAAATAGATAACCTAAATGTACATTTTCACAAGTGTAAACGTGTTTCAGTGTACAACTTTACTTTACATAATGTGAAACAACAACCAACCTTTTTAAGAAAATGTGGGATTTTCTTGGCATGTGTTACATTTTCAGAAACAGAAAGGAAACATGAACATTTCAAAGACAAAAAAACCGCTTATGAACTCACCAGCGTTATGCTAATTTTCAAACCGCTTGTGTTCTCAGGTCAGCGTTAGAACAGGTACCTGAAGATCATTTTGTTCCATGTTGGAGTGCACAGAAGACCAGTTCGTTTTGTTACTATATAGTATGTATCACAACTGTACAACTTTACTTTTGAAACAATTGTAAAACTTTTCTTTAGGTAATGGAATGGTTGTTTTACTTTAGTTACTATGTGCATTGGATTTGATACTCAACGTGGAGTCAACCCTGAAAATGTTTCCGCCTTCGGTTTTCGGGGTGTGACAGATTGGTATCAGAGCCCTTGTTTATAATGAATTAAGTATACCAAACCTTACATGGTATAAAACTACAAACACTAAAGGGCCTAAGTGCTCTGAAATAAAAGTATCTTCAAACAATAAGTATTTTCAAAAGTATACAAGTATATCGAACCGTCGAAATCCGTAACTACAAGTAGAACAAAATATAAGTAAATGGGTGTTGTGTACTGCGGTTAAACCTGGGCAGTTATGTAGTCGTGTCTAGGATCAATATAGCCTGGCCAACTATATTCATTCGAGACACGACCAACATGTGCTTGGGAGTGACTGTGGTATGCGGCATGCCTAAAACTTACCCTAATACCACAACATCGAGCCAGTGTCGTAGCGAATCATGAAATACTATAGGAGTATTTCTCGAACCAATCCTTTGTAGAAATCCTCGTTCATGTGTAGATCCTCGATCATTCCGTTAGCGATAGTTTACCTGCTTCGATGACTCTTTCCTGCTTTATCGCTTATTTGGAATAAATATTTGTCATATCTCTCGATTCAATTCAGAAAACTTATCATCCTCTCTTTCTTGATCTTATTCGATCAAGATGCCTCCCAGAAGGAGACCCAACTCAAAGACCAACAACCCTCCGCCACCACCTCCTCCTGAAATTGATCCCGTGTTATTCCAGACAGCTGTTACCGCCGCGGTGGCAGCTGCCATGTCCCAACTGAACACCAGTGGTTCCGGTGGTTCAGCAGGTAGCAATCAAGATCAAGAAAGAGATCTGGGACACCGAAAGGAGGGTTCCTATAAGGATTTCATGAATGCAAAACCAACATCCTTTGATGGCACTGGAGGTGTCATTTCCCTATCCCGATGGTTTGAGAAAATCGAATCCATCTTTGAAATCTGTGCTTGTGCGGAATCTGATAAGGTCAAGTTCATAGCTTGTACCTTCGTTGATAAAGCCCTGACTTGGTGGAATGGCCGAGTCAAATCTCTGACCCTACCTGTAGCCAACGCCATGGGCTGGGAAGCCATGAAAGAACTCTTGTTAGCCGAATATTGTCCCCGTGGTGAAATGCAGAAGGTTCTAGAGCACGAGCTCTGGAACCTGAAGATGAAAGGTTCCGACATTGCTGCATACACTTCCCGATTTGATGATCTCGCACTTCTCTGCCCGGGATTAGTCACTCCTGAAAATAAAAAGATCGAAAGGTTCATTTGGGGGTTAACCCAACCAACAAAGGGTCATGTCTTGGCTGCTCGTCCGGATACCTATGATAGTGCCAAGACTTTAGCCCAAACTCTGATTGATCATAGCGATGATGTTGAGGAAACCACTACCACTCCTGAGCCGACTCAAAGGAGTGGTGAGAAAAGAATGTTCTGGAAGAAGAAGAAGGGTCAATCTTCCCAAGGATCTTACAAGAAACAGCAGACTGTAGCAGTCCATGCTGCTATAACCCCCGTTGCTACTGCTTCTGTCGTGGGATCCACAGCCCCAACTCCTATTTGCAGATATGCTGGAAATCTTCCTCTGTGTGACAAGTGCAAGTACCACCACAACCCTGGCCCCTGCCGAGAACTGTCGTGTACCAATTGTGGTAAGAAGGGGCACACGGTTCGATTCTGCAAAGCTTCGGCCCAATCGGCCAATCAATCATCTGGAGCGGGCGTTGGTCAAGCCTGCTATAACTGTGGAGAGGTTGGGCACTTTAAAAGGAACTGCCCCAAGAATTCAACAGCCGATAACACCGGAAGAGTCCTAGCCATAGGACGGGAGGAAGCGGTCGCCGATTCCACTATTGTCTCGGGTACGTTCCTTCTCGACAACTCATATGCTAGTGTTCTTTTCGATTCGGGTGCTGAAAGAAGCTTTGTTAGTCATCCATTCAAACATAACCTAAAACACAATCCCCAACCTTTAACTGAAACTTTTACCGTCGAGATGGCTAACGGTGAGAAAGAAAGCGCTAACGAGATATTTGTAAGTTGTATCCTTACCTTGAATGACCATTCATTTCCTATCGATCTCATGCCGGTTTTCATAAAAAACTTTGATGTCATCATTGGCATGGATTGGTTGAGTCCCAATCATGCTGATATCCTCTGTTTTGAAAAAGCCATCCGTCTCAACCTTCCTTTGGATCAAGCTCTCGTAATCTATGGCGATAAATTCAGTTCCAATCTTCGTATCATTTCCTGCATCAAAGCTCAAAAGCTCCTGCGAAAGGAGTGTGTTGCATTCTTAGCCCATGTAATCAACGAGAAACAGGAAGTTAAAGACCTCGCAAGCATCCCCGAAGTCTGTAACTTTCCTGATGTGTTTCCCGAAGAGCTACCAGGAATTCCTCCCGAGCGTCAGGTCGAGTTCCGTATTGACCTAATTCCCGGAGCTACTCCCGTAGCGAAGTCTCCGTATCGCTTAGCTCCAGCAGAAATGCAGGAGTTATCCAGTCAACTCAATGAGTTGCTCAGTAAAGGATTCATTAGACCGAGTTCCTCACCCTGGGGAGCTCCGATATTGTTTGTCAAGAAGAAAGATGGATCCTTTCGGATGTGTATCGATTATCGCGAGCTGAACAAATTGACCATCAAAAACCGATATCCTCTTCCGCGAATAGATGACCTCTTCGATCAACTCCAGGGAGCTAGTTGTTTCTCCAAGATAGACCTCCGATCAGGGTACCATTAGCTACGAGTTCATGAAAGTGATGTGTCCAAAACAGCTTTCAGGACTCGATATGGACACTACGAGTTCGTAGTGATGCCCTTCGATCTAACCAACGCACCGGTAGTGTTCATGGATCTGGTGAACCGGGTGTGTCGTCCTTATCTGGACAAGTTTGTCATTGTATTCATTGATGACATACTTGTCTACTCCAGAAGCGAAGGAGACCACAAACAGCACTTGAGGTTAGTGCTGGAAACCCTTAGATCCGAGAAGTTGTATGCAAAATTTTCCAAGTGTGAGTTCTGGATTCGGAAAGTAACTTTCCTCTGTCACGTGGTAAGCGAGGAGGGTATTCATGTAGATCCCTCCAAGTTTAAAGCGATAGAGAATTGGTCGGCACCGAAGATACCCACATAATTTCGGCAATTCTTGGGTCTCGTCGGCTATTATCGGAGATTTATACAAAACTTTTCCAGAATCGCCAAACCCTTAACCACTCTAACACAGAAAGGTGTACCCTTTTGTTGGAGTGACAAGCAAGAAACCGCATTCCAGACGTTGAAGAAAGCCTTGTGCAGTGCGCCTGTTCTGTCCCTACCCAAAGGGACAGAGGACTTCGTTGTCTACTGCGATACATCTAATCAAGGCTTAGGCTGTGTGCTTATGCAAAGGGGAAAAGTAATTGCCTATGCTTCTAGATAGTTGAAAGCACACAAGATCAACTATACCACACACGACTTGGAGCTAGGAGTCGTAGTCTTTGCATTGAAGATTTGGAGACATTACCTCTACGGAACCAAGTGTACGATCTTCACTGACCATAAGAGCCTACAGCACATCTTTGACCAGAAAGACTTGAACATGAGACAACGGCGATGGGTAGAACTACTCAGTGATTATGAGTGTGAAATCCGTTACCATCCCGGCAAGGCCAATGTAGTAGCAGATGCCCTTAGCCGAAAGGAGAGTGCAGGCCGCAAAGTGAAGAACCAGACGATAACCATCCATTCCAACTTACCCATACAAATCCGAGAAGCCCAATTAGAAGCCCTCAAACCCGAGAATGTGTCGATCGAAACTTTAAGAGGAATGGAAAAGAAACTTGAGATCAGAGGTGACGGAGTCTACTGCTTCATGGATCGGATTTGGATTCCAAAGTCCAGAGGATTCAGGGAGATTGTCATGGAGGAAGCACACAAGACCAGATACTATGTTCACCCGGGTTCGGACAAGATGTACCTGGATCTCAAGAAACAATACTGGTGGCCAAACATGAAAGCTGAGATAGCTATGTTCATGGGCAAGTGTCTGACTTGCGCCAAGGTTAAACTTGAGCACCAGAAACCCTCGGGTCTGCTCCAACAACCCGAGATACCCGAATGGAAATGGGAGATGATCACCATGGACTTCATCACCAAATTACCCAAGTGTCCGAGTGGGTACGACACCATTTGGGTAATTGTCGATCGTTTGACAAAGTCCGCTCACTTCATTCCGATCAAAGAATCATACAAGATGGAAAGACTCGCGCGGATTTACATCCAAGAGGTAGTCCGACTGCACGGTGTACCTGCGTCCATTATCTCTGATCGAGATAGCAGGTTTACCTCCCGATTTTGGTAGTCCCTCCAGAAAGCTCTTGGAACCAAACTAGATATGAGCACGGTGTATCATCCTCAGACCGATGGACAAAGTGAGAGAATAATCCAAACCCTAAAAGACATGCTTAGGGCATGTGTTATTGATTTTGGAAAGTCGTGGGACACACATCTACCTTTGATCGAATTCTCGTACAACAACAGTTACCACACCAGCATTAGGGCTGCTCTGTTTGAAGCCCTATACGGTCGCAAGTGCAGATCCCCTCTGTGTTGGGCCGAGGTGGGGGATACACAGTTAGCCAAAAGTCGAGTCCCCGAAAGTGCTCTCACTGGTCTTGAAATCATCTGTGAAACCACCGAGAAGATCATCCAAATTCGAGAACGATTGAAAGCTTCACGCGATCGCCAAAAGAGTTACGCTGATAACCGTCAGAAACCATTGGTATTCCAGGTTGGAGACTGTGTCCTATTGAAGGTCTCGCCCTGGAAGGGCACTGTACGCTTTGGAAAGCATGGGAAACTTAACCCGAGGTACATTGGACCCTTCGAGAACCTTGCCAGGATCGGTCCGGTAGCCTATTTACTTCGTTTACCTCACGAGCTCAGTAACATTCATCCCGTCTTCCATGTTTCAAATCCCAAGAAGTGCCTATCCGATGAAACCCTAGTGATTCCCTTAGACGAGATCGAGATCAATGAAAACCTCAACTTTGTGGAGGAACCGATCGAAATCATGGATAGAGAATTCAAACGTACAAAGCAAAGCCGCATCCCGTTAGTGAAGGTTCGCTGGAATGCCAAGCGGGGACCGGATTGCACTTGGGAGTGGGAAGATTCAATGAAACAGAAGTATCCGCAACTCTTTCTAGATCCATGTTTTGTATTTTGTCTTGTATCTTGTCTTGAATTTCAGGACGAAATTCCCTTTAACGGGGGGATAATGTAACAACCCGAAATTCCATATCACATCTTGTATCTCAATTTGTAATCCAATTCAATCAACCGAACGCCATTTTCAAATCCGATTCCGATTTCGTCGTTAAATTAAGTCGTTGATTCGTAATTATCTAAAATGACTTAATGGGTGTCCTAATGCATTTAGAAATCATTCTAACACTCCATTCTAGTAATTGGAACGTTTTTAGAATTTACCATATTGGGTTACGAGAACTTAATCGGGTGCGACCAAAAGCCTCGCCAAACGCCGGTATCAGTTAGAATTCCACCGTGTCCAAAACTTAGACACTATATAAAATGTTCAAAGTTTTCATTTGATGATTTTGGCTTCATTTCATTACTCTCTCTCTAACCTCTCTCCTCATCCAAGATTAAGGTCCAAAAACATAGATTTAAGGCTCCAAATCAAAGAGGTAACATTCCTAACTTGTTATCTAACCTCTTTAGCCTTCAAATTAATGTTTAAAATGAGATTTAGGACCTGGATCATGTGTTTACGGCCAAGGATCAAGCTTGGGCCGTAAACACTTAAAAATGGGGTTTTTGAGCCAATTAACCCTTCCAAATCATTGTTGGGACATAGATACGACTTTGAGACTTACAAACCTGGACTTGGAACACCTTAAACTTGAATTTTGAGGGACAAAAGAGAGTTTATGGCCAAGGCATGTGCTTGGGCCGTAAACTCCTCAAACATGGGGAGTAAACACCTTTTTACATGTTAGAATGCCTTGAAACTTAACCAATAGCCTTGTGGTAAATCCTAGAACCATCTAAAAATAGTTTGGGGACCTTAAACACATCAAACATCCTCTTAATAAGGGTTTACGGCCATAGATCATGCTCTTGGGCAATAAACTCCTAAATGTGTGTTAAATGATGCCTTTAAATCACCCCAAGGCTTGGAAAAATTACTAGAATCACATGTGATTGCTTTAAGTGCTTCAAAACAATTATTCTTGACCATGGGAGAGTTTATGTCCGTAAACTCCAGGTTTACAGCTGTGAACTCCCTTTTAATTGGTATAAGTCCCATAAATCCATTTCAAGGTAATTTAGAAATTCATTCCAACAATCCCCAAGTCCAAACAAGCCATTAAACACTCAAAATTACACCAACATGAGTTCACGGCCGTGAACTCATGTATGTGTGTGTTATATGGCAGTAAACTCACTTAAATGTTTACTCTTGGGGAGTAAACTCAAATTCCAAGTCCCTAGTACCTTTACATGTCCGTAGATGTCACCCGGGTCACTCCAAACGCTAGTTTTGAGGTGTTTAACCTCCTTGGAGTGTAATGTTCCATATAATTAGATAATGTATATCTAATTAAATATATATGGACATTATTACATTTTACATAGGGACATCGTGAGTAATCAAGCCCCGAACCAACGTCTAGTGTCCGAAACCGTTGCATTTCCGAGTCTGGTGAGTTCATACCCCTACCCTTTTTCACTGTTTTTCACTGTTTTCAGGGGGGAACACAAGCAAAGTACAAGGGATTACTTGTACTCAAAAATTGTTTTCATGTGTGTGTTTCACATTTTATATGCTTTTAACACTGATTGATACAACTGATAACCGTTTGAACATGCAAGTCACGTAAACATATTATTTGTGAAATGGGTTTATAAACTGTTATGTTTTATATATTTCACAAATGGTTTTCCACATTTTATCAGTTAAAAGCATGACATTAGCACATATGAACATAAAACTTGTACACTTTTTGTGCTCGGTAACACTCCACAGAGATACGTGAGTGGAGGATTATCATATTATTACTAGTAAATTTGTTAGTCCTGTATGATTGGAGACACGTCCTCGGCGAACACTCCACAGAGATACGTGAGTGGAGGACTACACCCGTAACCAGAATCTTTGCGATTAGAGAGCGTGACTTGAGTGTATAGATCTATATGGGGCTGACTACCCCACACCTGGCTGCTAGCTACATCCGAACCGAAATGGTTTAAGGGTGATGAAAGTCATAAGGATGTGGACTACTTATTGCCACAGGTTTAGTCTATCGTATGGTTATGGAACTCGCAATTAGGATAACAAAGATTTACTTATAGTAATAACGAACAATTTTATACACTTCACAAGATAACCAGGTTTCGGTATACATCTTTTACATTGATAACCAACATTCAGGAAAGTATGGGACTTTCCTAGGGAAACATTTACATAACTAGAAAAGTGTTACAAACTGGATAACCTTACATCTTTTACAATTGGTAATATACAATCAGGAAAGTATGGGACTTTCTTGGGAATCCATCGGTACATAACCAGAATAGTATAACAAAATAGATAACCTAAATGTACATTTTCACAAGGGTAAACGTGTTTTAGTGTACAACTTTACTTTACATAATGTGAAACAACAACCGACCTTTTTAAGAAAATGTGGGATTTTCTTGGCGTGTGTTACATTTTCAGAAACAGAAAGGAAACACGAACATTTCACAGACAAAAAAACCGCTTATGAACTCACCAGCATTATGCTGATTTTCAAACCGCTTGTGTTCTCAGGTCAGCGTTAGAACAGGTACCCGAAGATCATTTTGTTCCATGTTGGAGTGCGTAGAAGACCAGTTCGTTTTGTTACTATATACTATGTATCACAACTGTACAACTTTCCTTTTGAAACAATTGTAAAACTTTTCTTTATGTAATGTAATGGTTGTTTTACTTTACTTACTATGTGCATTGGATTTGATACTCAACGTGGAGTCAACCCCGGAAATGTTTCCGCCTTCGATTTTCAGGGTGTGACATTTTTGTATCGTACAGACAATGTCTCCAGATCTTTAGAGCAAACACAACTGCTCCTAACTGTCTCGAGGCATAGGCGATGACCTTTCCTCATTGCATCAGAACACATCCAAATCCTTGGTTGGATGCATCGCAATAGACTACGAAGTCTTCTATTCCTTCTGGGAGGGATAGTATTGGTGCGGTGCATAAGGCTCGCTTCAGCGTTTGGAACGCCTTCTCTTGTTTCTCTTCCCAGTCAAAGGCCATGCCCTTCTGGGTCAGTGTAGTAAGCGGCTTAGCGATGCTAGAGAAGTTCTATATGAACATGCGATAGTAGCCAGCTAGACCTAGAAATTGACGAATTTTTGTAGGTGTCTTCGGTGTTGACCAGTTCTCAATGGCCTTGATTTTGGAAGGGTCCAAGTGAATTCCCTCTTCACTAACAGCGTGGCCCAAGAATTCGACTCTTCGAATCCAAAACTCGCACTTAGAGAACTTCGCATAGAGCTTCTCCGATCATAATGTTTCTAAGACTCTTCGTAGATGTTGACTATGCTCCTCCTTACTTCGAGAGTAGATAAGTATGTCATCGATGAAGACAATGACAAACTAATCCAAGTAAGGACGACACACCCTATTCATTAAATCCATGAATACATCTGTTGCGTTGGTTAACCTGAACGGAATCACTACAAACTTGTAGTGTCCATAACGAGTTCGGAAGGCTATCTTGGGAACATCGTCCTCTTACACTCGTAAGTGGTGATACCCGGATCGTAGATCTATCTTTGAGAAGTAGCTTGCTCCTTTAAGTTCATCAAATAAATTGTCAATGCGGGGTAGAGGATAACGATTCTTAATGGTAAGCTTGTTGAGTTCCCTGTAGTCGATGCACATACGAAACGATCCGTCTTTCTTCTTGACGAACAACACCGGTGCTACCCATGGTGAGAAGCTTGGCCTAACAAATCCCTTCTTGAGAAGTTCATTAAGCTGACAGGAAAGCTCCTGCATCTCTGCTGGTGCCAGACGATAAGGAGATTTGGCTACTGGCGTAGCCCCTGGTAGTATGTCGATTCTGAACTCGACTTGGCGTTGTGGCGGCAATCCCGATAGCTCTTGTGGAAAGATGTCGGGAAAGTCGCGTACTTCTAGGATGTTCCGAATTTCCATTACTTCTTGACTCGTATCAACGATGTGTGTAAGGAATGCATGATATTCCTTACGCAAGCACTTTTGAGCTTGGATAGACGAAATGATTCGAAGGTTTGTACTAGATTTGTCACCGTAGATAACTAGGGTTTCGTTGTTAGGGAGGTAAAGACGAACTGCTTTCTCAAAGCACATGATGTCGGTGCGAAGACGACTTAACCAATCCATACGGATTATGACGTCAAAACTTTTAACTGAGACCGACATGAGGTCTATTTGGAAAGAATGACCCTCTAAAGTTAGAGTACAACCTACGAATATGCAGTTTGTACTTTCCGTTTCCCTTTTTTCCATTTCTACAGTGAATGATTCCCCTAGTGTACGTGCTTTCTGTTTAAGCAAGTGAACAAATTTCTGACTTACGAAGCTTCTCTCTGCTCCGCTATCGAATTATATGAATGCATATGAATTATTGAGGTGAAACGTACTGGTAACTATCGTAGGATCAGCTACGGCTTCCTCGTGGCCCATAGCCAAAACTCATCCCACTCCGCTGGTATTTGCTGCCTTCAGGCAGTTTCTTTTGAAGTGACCCACCTCGCCATAACCATCGCAAGTTTAGCCCACCCCAGCATTGGGAACTTGATTGCTTGGCTTTTCGGGAGCCTTGCAAAAACGGGCAGTATACCCCTCTCTGTTGCAGTTGGAGCAATGCATTTCCCGGCAAGGTTCAGTGTCGTGGAAGTTTCATTTCTTGCACTTCGGAAGGTTACCCACATAAGGCTTTGTTGGGTAGGGGTTAGTAGGAACAATAGTAGGTACAACAGCAGCATTTACTGTAACTAGTTGTTTTTTCTTCGAGGATTCTTGTAAAGAACCCCCTTTCCTCTTGTCCCAACCTTTCTTCCTGTTGTTGTTGTTTCCCTTTTGTTGATCGGGTGCAGCAATTGTTGTGTTCAGGTAGTTTCCGTGATCAATAATAGATTGTGCTAGTTCTTTAGCGCTGTCAAAAGTAACAGGCCTTGAAGCTAGCACGCTCGACTATATCTGAGGCGACAGTCCCCAAATAAATCGCTTTATTTTCTTGCTCTCAGGAGCAAACCATTTCCGAGAAAAGAATTACTAGATCACAGAATCTATTGGTATAGTTTGATACGTCAGAATCAACCATCTTAATATTCCAGAGTTCCTGCTTGAGTTTTTGAATTTCCCCTCGAGGACAGTACTCTCTCATTAGCATGGCTTTCAAATTTTCCCTGCTTATTGAATTTGCCACAATCAGAGTCAGTGACTTAACGTGGCCATTCCACCAAGTTAAAGCCATGTTAGAAAAGGTGCAAGTAGCAAACTTGACCTTATTGTTCTCTGGGCAGGCACATATTTCAAAGACTGCTTCGGTCTTTTTGATCCACTGCCTTAAAATCATCACCCCTCCTGTTCCATTGAAATTCCGGGGTTTGGCGTTCGTAAAATCCTCGTAGGTGCACTCTCCGGGGTGCCCATGACTCTCGCCATGGTTTGAAGGAGGAGTACCAATTCCTGATCCACTAGGGATAGGAGTATTGATGAGTGATATGGCAGCCGTTACTTCCACAGTGACAGCCGCTTGGAACATAGCAGCGTCAAACTGAGGAGGTGGAGGTGGTGGTGGTGTCGGTGCGTCCTCACCATTGTTGCGCCTGGGATTTCTACGAGGCGGCATTTTTCGACTATAAGTTGAAAAAGATAAAGGCAATGATAAGAATTCAATAGTATAGAAAATGGATGTGTCTCATGAATTAAATTGTCATAGTTCCACAACAGATGATAGTATGAGTTCCTGAATAGATTAGATACTATTCCAAAATCACTGGTATTAATAGTGTAAATAAGTTCGGGAAAATGACCTAACTAAAGGTCTTACATCATACCTGTGACAACCCGTAATTTTCATTTGTACGAACAATATCTATTCAATAGAAGCCAAACCAATTTCAGTGATTTTCATACTTTTCTGAAAATGTTTGTGTACATTAGGGTTTACACTTTAGGAGATATCAGGAGAGTGGATGCTCCTGAGTTTGTGAAATTTGGACATTTCAAGTTTCATAATGTTACAGTCCAATATCAGGAATAGAAATATTTTTTGTCAAAATATTTCAGGACTATAAATAGTTTTCTGAATTTATTTAATTCATTATTCACAATTCCAGCTAGAGAAAAGCCATTTTCTCTCTGACAGATCTTCGGGTTTTTATCCCAGATTGTGAGTAACTCTTTCTAGTAGTGTTAGAATACATATTAGATGCTAATAACATGATTTAGATGGCTAAATCATGAGATCTAGGAGTTTACTCCCCAAGGTGTTCTTGGGCGGTAAACTCCCGAAACAAAGCCAAAACTGACATTAGTGCTAGGATAAGGCCTTAGAACATTAGGGATACATGTTAGAGACATGAAAACACACACAAAACCACCCAAGATTGGGAGTTTACGGCCCAGAACTCTCTTAGGCCGTAAACTCCATTTCAAAGGCCTAAATGGTGGTTTTTGGATTTAAGGACTTTAAGGCTTGCATCTAGGTTATTTCCCCAAGTAGCTTAAGGTCTTAAACACATCAAATGACTCAAATAAAAGTGAGTTTACGGCCCATAACTCTCCTAGGCCGTAAACTCCATGTAAATGGTCACAAAGGGTGTTTTCATGACACCTAAGCCCTAGACCTTTACAAGAAATTGTACCCACTAAATGGAAGGACCAAAACTCACCAAAATCACTTATCAAAGTGAGTTTACGGCCAAGAGAATGTTCTTGGGCCGTAAACTCAAAGAAATGGCACCAAAGTGTGCCTAGGGTCCTCATTTGCCTTAAACAATTATCTAGAACATGTCCTTCAAAAGCAAGAAGCTTGAAAACAACAAAAACCACACCCCAAGGGAGTTTACGGCCGTAAACTCCAAGGGGAAATGGTCTTGAGGCCGTAAACTCCTATTTGGAGTACTTCTAGGCCTTAAACCCTTCCAAGAACATAGCCACTAGGTTAGAATAATTCTAGAAAGCATATTGGACTTCAAAACACACCAAACACACATGTTTGGGAGTTTACGGCCGTAAACTCAAGAGTTTACAACCGTAAACTCCATGTGTGATGGATTATGGAGAGTAAACTCTCTTGTAGGGTCCTTTGGAAACCCTAAACACAAGAACCCTGTCCCACAATTGCTTAGATGAAGTCCTTACGGCTTAAAAGACTTATGTAAAGTGTTAACTATGTTTAGGATGTCTTTAACATTATCAATTATTCTTTTGTGTCTAATTGAGTGCATATATGTGTGATTATATGTTCATTAGGATCGTAGTGTGTGCACAAGTCCTCGCTTGAACACCTAGCAATCCGATAGCGTTCAGTTCATTCCAATCACCAACTACAGGTGAGTTCATACCCCGAAATCAATGTTTTAAAGGATTTTAAATGCTTTAATGGGGGGGGGGGAATACAAGTAGAAAACAATAAGTTATTAAATCAGTTTCATGTATTTTATAACTGTGTTATCACTCAGTAGGTTTCACATATTTCAAAAGGAGTCACGCGAAATGGTTTTCTATCTTAAAATACTTGGACAACAGAAGTATTAGTTTTGAAATATATAATGACTTCAAGTCACTTTAAATTATTGTTCAAAGCTCTTAGATATCTTGCATAAACCTACTTGATCAATCACATACTTCCCAGTTAGCTATCATAAGGATAGTTAGAAGATAACAAACAAGAGTCAGTTCATTCATGAGTCTATGCTAATGCCTTACATGATACATGAGTACACGTACTTAGGATTATATGATACATGAATATGTTTACATATACTTACCTGTTACATGAACACACTTACATGAATACCATACAGGGACACTTCTTCATAGGTGCATTATCCTGTAATTACTTACCTTGGATACTTGAATTTAGATTTAAGAGGATTATTTATTAGTATTTACTGTGTAAATTGTCTTTCCTATACCCTTTTAATGGGATGTTTCGGCGGGACTTACCATTCCGAATCTCACTGATTAGCACCAGTGGTCGATGACGTCTACGGATGTCTAAGGTAGTCACTTGATTAGTAGTTAGTGACGGGACTAACTATCCCTCTGCCCACTGTTGGAACAGTGGATGAGATGTGAATCTTCGGAAGATCATTAGGTTGACGATCTGCATCAAGAGATCGATTTAGGGACTAACCCTCCTTCCACCCTGCTGCTGCTACAGAGGATGAGGGGACACTCTTCGGCTGTTCCTTAGGTTCTATCTTTCGCTTCATGCGAGGTAGTGTTGGTCCTAGTACCCAGTGACAACACTTACCATATTATATTTTTCCTGTTTACTTTATTCTGTGACACATTCACATAAACGATGAGTTAGACTAAGCACTTTAAGCACTAGTCTACACAAAGGAAAAACTATCATACATACAAAACATTCGAGTCTTGGTAGAAGACTACACTTCATTCATACAAAACATTCGAGTCTTGGTAGAAGACTACACTTCATTCATACAAAACATTCGAGTCTTGGTAGAAGACTACACTTCATTCATACAAAACATTCGAGTCTTGGTAGAAGACTACACTTCATTCATACAAAACATTCGAGTCTTGGTAGAAGACTACACTTCATTCATACAAAACATTCGAGTCTTGGTAGAAGACTACACTTCATTCATACAAAACATTCGAGTCTTGGTAGAAGACTACACTTCATTCATACAAAACATTCGAGTCTTGGTAGAAGACTACACTTCATTTATACAAAACATTCGAGTCTTGGTAGAAGACTACAATTCATACTTATAGAAAATAAGGGTTTTTCTAGGGATTTCATACTTACCTCAGCATTTTCACTTAAAAGTTTTCATGGCATTCATAGCGGGTTTTCACAAACAAAGCAATGAAAATTATATACTTATGAACTCACCAGCTTTAAAGCTGATACTCGCTTTCAAAATAACTTGTATTCTCAGGTCACCAGTAGACAGGTACGGAGGCCAGGTTTTGAGAAGACGGAGCAGTCAAGTCTTGTCTTTTATTTTGATTGTATATTTTTGGTGCCTTATTACATATAAAGAACACACATGTATAAAACTTTACTTATAATGCAATGGATGATGTTGTTGCTTGTTTATTATATTACACTGTTGTGATACTGTACATAACGTCCTCCACCCCTGAACGTTCGCCGAC
Source organism: Lactuca serriola (assembly GCF_051521515.1). Taxonomy (NCBI): domain Eukaryota; kingdom Viridiplantae; phylum Streptophyta; class Magnoliopsida; order Asterales; family Asteraceae; genus Lactuca; species Lactuca serriola. Next base: position 239,383,193 of record NC_136410.1, read on the forward strand.
TAGAGTCTGCTCATGAAAGGACTCTGGTCCGCAATGCAAATCTGCAAAGGGAACTTGCTGAAGCCCAAGCTGAAGTTAGAGAACTTCAAGCTCAACAAGCAAGGTCGGACAGGCGTATAAGGGACATCGAACGTCTACTGTCGGGATCAAGGACTCATGCTAGTAGTTCTCGTCGCCGATAGAATATCGTCATCTCATCTTTTGGATATAACCTAGTTTATGTAAAACTTTGGTCTAATTTCCTGTCTGTATAAATCTTAGACCTGTTAAGTCTTTGTCTAATCTTCAGTCTGTCAAAATTTTCCATCTTGGTTGATGTAAAGCCTACTCTTAGGCCATTTTTCCCGAACTCGTTACATCTGTAATTCCAGTATTTTTGACAGATATAGAATCTTATGGAAATTATTATCCAAATGCTATCCTCTTCATTTAGTCATACTATTCCTTCTGTTGTTGGACTATGGTGATTTAGTCCATGAGACACATTCATTTATCATTTATTCTTATCCATGTCGTCATCTTTTAAACGTATAGTTAAAGATGCCGCCACGCAGGAATCCTAGGAGGAACCCAAACAACGAAGCACCAATACCACCACCTCCACCACCACCTGTACCTCTTCAAACACCAAATCCTTTTGATGCCACTATGTTTCAGGCAGCTTTCACAGCAGCAGTTGCAGCAGCAATCAACGCTCCTGCCCCTAGTGGATTAGGAACAGGTGCACCACCCTCAAACCACGGCGAAAGCCATGGACACCCTCGGGAATGCACCTACAAGGATTTTACTAACGCCAAACCCCGCAGCTTCAACGGAACTGGGGGTGTAATGGTGTTGAGACAATGGATCGAGAAGATGGAATCTGTCTTCGAGATCTGTGCATGCCAAGAAGGCAGCAAGGTCAAGTTCGCAACTTGTACCTTCTCTGACCGAGCACTAACATGGTGGAACAGCCATGTTAACTATCTAACTCTGGTGGTGGCTTATTCCATCAGCTAGGAGAAATTGAAAGAGATGCTCATGAAAGAATACTGTCCTCGAGGTGAAGTACAAAAACTCGAGCAGGAATTCTGGGGTCTTCAAATGGTTGGATCCGACATCACTACCTACACAAATAGGTTTTGTGATTTAGCAAACTTATGCCCCGACATGGTTGCTCTCCAGAGCAAAAAGATCGAGAGGTATATCTGGGGGCTGTCGCCCCAGATCCAGTCAAGTGTGATCGCTTCCAGGCCTATTACCTTCGATAGTGCCAAGGAACTGGCACAGTCTCTTATCGATCACCAGAAACCCCAGAACATAACAACCCCTACCCCTGTACCACAAAAGTCCAACCCTGACCACGACAAGAAGGGGTGGAATAAGAGGAAAAGAGGGGCCTCGCAAGGGTCCTCCAAGAAACAACAATATGTGGCAATCAATGCTGCCACAGTTACTCCTATTGCCCCTGCCAACCTCTTACCAGCAAGAGCATATGCTGGAACCCATATGAAGTGCACCAAGTGCAACTTCCATCACCTCGGACCTTGCAGGGAGATGCATTTCTCTAACTGCAACAAGAAAGGACACACCGTCCGCTTCTGCAAAACTCCAACAGCTCAAGCTGCTCAAGTTCCTAACGCCGGTATGGGCCAAGCTTGCTACGGATGTGGTGAAGTGGGCCATTACAAGAGGAACTGCCCTAAAGCAGGGATGGCTGGAGGAATGGGAAGACTTACGGCTCTAGGCCACGAGGAAGCAGTAGTTGATCCAACGATAGTTACTGGTACGTTCCTCCTTGATAACTCTTATGCTTGCATACTTTTCGATAGTGGAGCCGAGAAAAGTTTTGTAAGTCACAAATTTGCACACCTGCTTAAACAAAAACCATGTGCATTAGATAGTTCATTCACGGTAGAAATGGCTAACGGGAAAACAGAGAGTACAAACTGCATATACATAGGTTGTACTTTAACTTTAGATAGCCATACTTTCAAGATAGATCTTATGCCAGTTACCATTAAATGTTTCGACGTTATCATCGGTATGGATTGGTTGAGTCTTCTGCGTGCCGACATTATGTGCTTCGAAAAAGCAATTCGTCTTAACCTTCCTAACAACGAAACTTTAATTATCTACGGCGACAAACCTAGTACCAGCCTTCGCATTATTTCGTGCATTCAAGCACAAAAGTGTTTGCGGAAAGAGTACCATGCATTTCTCGCACACGTCGTCGATACCAGCCAAGAACAGAAAGACATCCAGAAAATCCCAGAAGTACGCGACTTTCCTGACATATTCCCAGAAGAACTTCCCGGTTTACCACCACAACACCAAGTCGAGTTCAGAATCGACTTAGTGCCAGGGGCTACCCCCGTAGCCAAATCTCCTTATCGTCTTGCACCGGCTGAAATGCAGGAACTCTCCAGTCAACTTAGCGAACTTCTCAAGAAGGGATTCATTCGACCAAGCTTCTCACCATGGGGAGCACCGGTCTTGTTCGTCAAGAAGAAAGATGGATCATTTCGCATGTGCATAGACTATAGAGAACTCAACAAACTAACCATTAAAAATCGTTATCCCTTGCCCCGCATTGACGATTTATTTGATCAACTTCAAGGAGCCAAATACTTCTCGAAGATAGATCTGCGATCCGGATACCACCAACTACGAGTGTTAGAGGAAGATGTTCCCAAGACAGCCTTCCGAACTCGTTATGGGCACTACGAGTTTGTAGTGATGCCATTCGGATTAACTAACGCGCCCGCAGTATTCATGGATCTGATGAATAGGGTGTGTCGTCCTTACTTGGATCGGTTCGTCATCGACTTCATTGATGACATACTGATCTACTCTCGAAGTAAGGCGGAGCATGGTCAACATCTCCGAAAAATCTTAGAAACATTGCGCGTGGAGAAGCTCTACGCAAAGTTCTCAAAGTGCGAATTTTGGATTCGGCGAGTCGAACTTTTGGGCCATGTGGTTAGCGAAGAAGGTATACACGTGGACCCTTCCAAAATTAAGGCCATCGAGAACTGGAAAGCACCAAAGACACCTACTGAAATTCGTCAATTTCTAGGTCTAGCTGGCTACTATCGCAGGTTCATTCAGAACTTCTCCAGCATAGCGAAACCTCTTACAACTCTGACCCAGAAAGGTGTTGCCTTCGAATGGGAGGAGAAACAGGAAAGAGCGTTCCAAACGCTCAAACGAGCCTTGTGCACCGCCCCGATACTATCCCTTCCCGAAGGAATAGAAGACTTCATTGTCTATTGCGATGCATCCAATCAAGGACTCGGATGTGTTCTGATGCAACGAGGTAAAGTCATAGCCTATGCCTCGAGACAGCTGAAGACACATGAGGTTAACTACACAACCCACGATCTCGAGCTAGGAGCAGTTGTGTTTGCTCTGAAGATCTGGCGACATTACCTATACGGTACAAAAAGCACGATCTTTACAGACCATAAGAGTCTACAGCACATTTTCGACCAGAAAGAGCTCAACATGAGACAACGACGGTGGGTCGAGCTACTTAGTGATTACGAATGCGAAATTCGTTATCATCCGGGTAAAGCCAATGTAGTAGCTGACGCCCTAAGTCGAAAAGAATATACTGGTCGTAGAGTCAAATCTTTGACTCTAACTATCCATTCACACTTGTCCACGCAAATAAAGGAGGCTCAGCTCGACGCTTTGAAACCTGAAAACATGGCGGGTGAATCCCTTAGAGGAATGGATAAGAACTTGGAAGTCAAGGGTGGCGGAGCCTTATACCTCATGGATCGGATCTGGACACCGAGACACGGTGGCTTCAGAGACTTGGTCATGACGGAAGCTCACAACACTCATTATTCCGTCCACCCGGGTTCAGATAAGATGTATCTGGATCTGAAGAAGCTATACTGGTGGCCTAACATGAAAGCAAATATTGCTACCTTCGTGAGTAAATGCCTTACTTGCGCAAAGGTCAAGGTCGAATACCAGAAACCCTCCGGTCTTCTACAACAAACGGAGATACCAGAATGGAAGTGGGAGCGGATCACTATAGACTTCATAACCAAGTTGCCCAAGACGACGGGTGGACTTGATTCCATATGGGTCATCGTCGATAGACTGACCAAGTCTGCACACTTCCTACCGATCAAGGAAACAGACAAGATGGAAAAACTTACCAGAACTTACATTAGGGAGATTGTAAGACTGCACGGTGTTCCTTTATCTATCATCTCAGACCGAGATAGTAGAGTCACTTCAAGATTTTGGCAGTCATTACAAAGTTCCCTAGGAACTAGGCTGGACATGAGTACAACCTATCATCCACAGACCGACGGGCAAAGTGAGAGAACTATCCAAACCTTAGAAGATATGTTGCGCGCCTGTGTGATAGACTTTGGAAAAGCTTGGGATACTCATTTACCCCTTGTTGAATTTTCCTACAACAACAGTTATCACACGAGCATCAAGGCAGCTCCATTCGAGGCCCCCTATGGCCGGAAGTGCAGATCCCCTCTGTGCTGGGCTGAAGTGGGTGATACCCAGTTAGCTAAGGGACGAGTTCCTGAAAGCACTCTCACGGGTCCGGAGATCATTCGGGAAACGATAGAGAAGATCGTTCAAATTCGTGAACGACTAAAAGCCTCTAGAGACCGACAGAAAAGCTACGCCGACAAGCGTACGAAGCCATTGGAGTTCCAGGTGGGCGACCGAGTCCTACTGAAAGTCTCACCCTGGAAGGGCTTGATACGCTTTGGAAAGCGTGGGAAGCTCAATCCAAGATACATAGGGCCTTTCGAGATTCTCGCAAGAATCGGCCCTGTGGCTTACAAGCTCAATCTACCGAAAGAACTCAGTAACATACATCCTACCTTCCACGTGTCGAACTTGAAAAAGTGCCTATATAACGAGACTCTTGTCATTCCACTCGACGAGATCGAGATCAACGAGAGCCTCAACTTCGTGGAGGAACCAGTAGAGATCATGGACCGAGAGGTCAAGCAAACAAAGCAGAGTCGTATCCCGATAGTGAAGGTGCGCTGGAACGCAAAGCGTGGACCGGAATTCACTTGGGAACGAGAGGATCAGATGAAATTGAAATACCCTCATCTTTTCGCTTAATTATGTGTAATTTCTTACTTGCTTAAATTCTAATTTCGGGACGAAATTCCTTCTAACGGGGGGATGATGTGACAACCCGTAATTTCCATTTGTACGAACAATATCTATTCAATAGAAGCCAAACCAATTTCAGTGATTTTCAGACTTTTCTAAAAATGTTTGTGTACATTAGGGTTTACACTTTAGGAGATATCAGGAGAGTGGATGCTCCTGAGTTTGTGAAATTTGGACATTTCAAGTTTCATAATGTTACAGTCCAATATCAGGAATAGAAATATTTTCTGTCAAAATATTTCAGGACTATAAATAGTTTTCTGAATTTATTTAATTCATTATTCACAATTCCAGCTAGAGAAAAGCCATTTTCTCTCTGACAGATCTTCGGGTTTTTATCCCAGATTGTGAGTAACTCTTTCTAGTAGTGTTAGAATACATATTAGATGCTAATAACATGATTTAGATGGCTAAATCATGAGATCTAGGAGTCTACTCCCCAAGGTGTTCTTGGGCGGTAAACTCCCGAAACAAATCCAAAACTGACATTGGTGCTAGGATAAGGCCTTAGAACATTAGGGATACATGTTAGAGACATGAAAACACACACAAAACCACCCAAGATTGGGAGTTTACGGCCCAGAACTCTCTTAGGCCGTAAACTCCATTTCAAAGGCCTAAATGGTGGTTTTTGGATTTAAGGACTTTAAGGCTTGCATCTAGGTTATTTCCCCAAGTAGCTTAAGGTCTTAAACACATCAAATGACTCAAATAAAAGTGAGTTTACGGCCCATAACTCTCCTAGGCCGTAAACTCCATGTAAATGGTCACAAAGGGTGTTTTCATGACACCTAAGGCCCTAGACCTTTACAAGAAATTGTACCCACTAAATGGAAGGACCAAAACTCACCAAAATCACTTATCAAAGTGAGTTTACGGCCAAGAGAATGTTCTTGGGCCATAAACTCAAAGAAATGGCACCAAAGTGTGCCTAGGGTCCTCATTTGCCTTAAACAATTATCTAGAACATGTCCTTCAAAAGCAAGAAGCTTGAAAACAACAAAAACCACACCCCAAGGGAGTTTACGGCCGTAAACTCCAAGGGGAAATGGTCTTGAGGCCGTAAACTCCTATTTGGAGTACTTTTAGGCCTTAAACCCTTCCAAGAACATAGCCACTAGGTTAGAATAATTCTAGAAAGCATATTGGACTTCAAAACACACCAAACACACATGTTTGGGAGTTTACGGCCGTAAACTCAAGAGTTTACAACCGTAAACTCCATGTGTGATGGATTATGGAGAGTAAACTCTCTTGTAGGGTCCTTTGGAAACCCTAAACACAAGAACCCTGTCCCACAATTGCTTAGATGAAGTCCTTACGGCTTAAAAGACTTATGTAAAGTAATAACTATGTTTAGGATGTCTTTAACATTATCAATTAGTCTTTTGTGTCTAATTGAGTGCATATATGTGTGATTATATGTTCATTAGGATCGTAGTGTGTGCACAAGTCCTCGCTTGAACACCTAGCAATCCGATAGCGTTCAGTTCATTCCAATCACCAACTACAGGTGAGTTCATACCCCGAAATCAATGTTTTAAAGGATTTTAAATGCTTTAATGGGGGAATACAAGTAGAAAACAATAAGTTATTAAATCAGTTTCATGTATTTTATAACTGTGTTTTCACTCAGTAGGTTTCACATATTTCAAAAGGAGTCACGCGAAATGGTTTTCTATCTTAAAATACTTGGACAACAGAAGTATTAGTTTTGAAATATATAATGACTTCAAGTCACTTTAAATTATTGTTCAAAGCTCTTAGATATCATGCATAAACCTACTTGATCAATCACATACTTCCCAGTTAGCTATCATAGGGATAGTTAGAAGATAACAAACAAGAGTCAGTTCATTCATGAGTCTATGCTAATGCCTTACATGATACATGAGTACACGTAATTAGGATTATATGATACATGAATATGTTTAAATATACTTACCTGTTACATGAACACACTTACATGAATACCATACAGGGACACTTCTTCATAGGTGCATTATCCTGTAATTACTTACCTTGGATACTTGAACTTAGATCTAAGAGGATGATTTATTAGTATTTACTGTGTAAATTGTCTTTCCAATCCCCGTTCAATGGGATGTTTCGGCGGGACTTACCATTCTGAATCTCACTGATTAGCACCAGTGGTCGATGACGTCTACGGATGTCTAAGGTAGTCACTTGATTAGTAGTCAGTGACGGGACTAACTATCCCTCTGTCCACTGTTGCAACAGTGGATGAGATGTGAATCTTCGAAGGATCATTAGGTTGACAATCTGCATCAAGAGATCGATTTAGGGACTAACCCTCCTTCCACCCTGCTGCTTCTACAAAGGATGAGGGGACACTCTTCGGCTGTTCCTTAGGGTCTATCTTTCGCTTCATGCGAGGTAGTGTTGGTCCTAGTACCCAGTGACAACACTTACCATATTATATTTTTCCTGTTTACTTTATTCTGTGACACATTCACATAAACGATGAGTTAGACTAAGCACTTTAAGTACTAGTCTACACAAAGGAAAAACTATCATACATACAAAACATTCGAGTCTTGGTAGAAGACTACACTTCATTCATACAAAACGTTCGAGTCTTGGTAGAAGACTACACTTCATTCATACAAAACATTCGAGTCTTGGTAGAAGACTACACTTCATTCATACAAAACATTCGAGTCTTGGTAGAAGACTACACTTCATTCATACAAAACATTCGAGTCTTGGTAGAAGACTACACTTCATTCATACAAAACATTCGAGTCTTGGTAGAAGACTACACTTCATTCATACAAAACATTCGAGTCTTGGTAGAAGACTACACTTCATTCATACAAAACATTCGAGTCTTGGTAGAAGACTACACTTCATTTATACAAAACATTCGAGTCTTGGTAGAAGACTACAATTCATACTTATAGAAAATAAGGGTTTTTCTAGGGATTTCATACTTACCTCAACATTTTCACTTAAAAGTTTTCATGGCATTCATAACAGGTTTTCACAAACAAAGCAATGACAATTATATACTTATGAGCTCACCAGTTTTAAAGCTGATACTCGCTTTCAAAATAACTTGTATTCTCAGGTCGCCAGTAGACAGGTACGGAGGCCAGGTTTTGAGAAGATGGAGCAGTCAAGTCTCGTCTTTTATTTTGATTGTATATTTTTGGTGCCTTATTACATATAAAGAACACACATGTATAAAACTTTACTTATAATGCAATGGATGATGTTGTTGCTTGTTTATTATATTACACTGTTGTGATACTATACATGACGTCCTCCACCCCTGAACGTTTCCGCCATTCGTGGTTTTGGGGTGCGACAATACCATAGGGGAAAATGTTGGCAGTTTAGAGGCCTAATAAAGTACTTGAAAGACAGGAGTAATTTACAGACAAGTGTTACTTAGAGCATAGGTAAGAAAGCTATTCCCCAAATCAAAAGAAAAGATGTGCTAGACATCTACTAACGGCGATGGGAATTCCTTGGGCGAACCCTAAGATCTTCCATCTGTCGAACCACTTCTTGAAGGTGTCGCTCATGAGCCCTCTGGCGAACTCGAAGTTCTATGACTTCAGCTCGGGTGGCAGCTAGTTGTTGCTGTAGAGTCTCATTGGTCCTCCTGGTTCTTTCCATCGCCTCTTCGAGATGCCGAATGCGGACTGTGTTGACACCAGAGTTAGCATCAATCTCCACTACTCGGTCGATGTCTGCCTAAGCTTGTTCAACATTTCGAGCAATCCTGCGGAACATGATGGGTAGGGATCGGTCAGCAGAGCCACCCTCGCTTATGTTGTAAAAGCTTCGGTCCCCGTTGTAGGGAAAGGGTTGACCATGCTCATCCCTCTAGTGATTTAAGTTTGTTTCCCACAAGGGTGTGGGACCCTGAAATGCAGGTCGGGGGTTGAGATTTGGAGCTTAACCATCTTGGGGTAGGTCGTTGACTTCTGGCTCGGAGTCAGAGCCATCCGAAAAGCCCTCTACGAGGTGATCATCCAAAGAGATTGGATGATCATCTTCTGGCTCGTCGTCCAGCCATCCAACATTGCCCTGGTTTGGGAAGTACGGGTCTCCAGGGATATGAAATCCAACCATGTTATCTACGCGAGAAGTAGGGGTAAAAGAATCAGTTTTAAGAGACGTACTAACTAAGATATTTATAGTAACACGAAATAATCCTATAGTATTTTAAGTTATGTTTTGTTCTTAAGTTCTCAATGTAGTAGTGTTGGTAAGTTTTTAGACTTGTTACCACATCACAACCATTCTCGGGCATATGCTAATCACTCCTCGGACCAGCATAGTTGATCAGGCTATGCCACTCCAAGGACTCATCATACATCCCTGGGCTTACTTGTGATATTCAACAATCGTAATACTTTTGTATTTGTCATTGTGACACTGATTTTAGTATGAATGCATGTATGTATACTTAATTAAATATTTTATTATTTAAAAGTATAAACTCTTGGTCGGAGTGTTTTAATCCCATTGTGTTTATAGTTAGTATATCTTTTATGGGTTGATATACTCAATTCACTATAAACGATGCATTGTTACCAATCTATCACATCTCAAAACCGAGAACGGCGGACATGTTTTGGGGCGGAGGACGTCATGTATAATATCACAACACAGTAGTAGTAAACAAGTAAACAAACATCATCCATTGCATTAAATATATAATTTTAATACATGTGTGTTCTTTGTAATGTAATGGACACCAAAATGAATGATCAAAAATAAAAGACAAGTCTTGTCTGCTCCGTCTTCTTAAAAACCTGTCGCCGGTACCTGTCTACTGATGACTTGAGAATACAAGTTGTTTTGAAAGCATAGATCAGCATTTAAGCTAGTGAATTCATAAGTATTTTAGTGTCTTTGATTTGTAAAACTGTAAGGAAAAGACTTGTAACTGTTTGATGAAGAAGTTCGTATAAGTGTGAAAACCCTAAAAAATCCCATATTTCATACTAGTATAAAAAGTAGTCTTCTACCAAGACCCGATAGTTTTGGAGGTTTGCTTCTCCGTATGAATGAAGGTTTTTCCCCATGTAACTATTATTATCAAAATATATAGTCTACCTCATCGTTTAAGTGAATGTGTCACACAATAAAAGTAAAAGGGAAAATAATATAATCATTGGAATATTATCCTTTGGTACTAGGATAAACACGGTAGAGTAATTGCCGAATAGTATTAACCGTAGACATCCGTCGATGTGAATGTTCCGTCTGTAGCTAACAGCTGGGTGTAGAATGGTCAATCCCGTATGTATATAATAGTATCTACTCATATAATATGTAATAGTATCTCATCATATAGTATATAATAGTATCTCTTCATATAGTATGTAATAGTATCTCTTCATATAGTATGTAATAGTATCTCTTCATACAGTATGTAGTACATTTGTATAGACTCATGAATGAATTGACTCTTGTATGTTCCAATTGTACTGGGAATAGTAAGTAGTATCTCCTAAACTATACCTATTATAGTTTACTAGTAATGTAGTTTGAAGTGTCCATGTATGTTTATACACCTTTGCTAAACAAGGTGTTGGAGCTGAAGTCACAGCCATCTTATCAAATACATAAGTTGAAAAGAAGTTTTGTAATACATTTAAAGGGCTTGAAACAATAAACAATAATGACTTGAATGCTAGTTTATAAAACATTTTAAAAGTAGTTGGTTTGATAAGACGGTTTGAAAATATAGTAAATCCATCTGTTTGATAGTTATTAATCACATGTGACTGATATAATAACTATGATATTCAACTTGTATTCCCCCCCCCATAAAATCATTTAAAACATATAGAAGGTTAATTAAAAGGTTGTTTAAGGGGTATGAACTCACTTGTCTATGAATAAATCGAATGTAAGATCGATATAGGAAGTTGAGTGTCAATTGAAGACTTGAGCACAAACGAATCCTATTAATTATATAATGACATATATATGTATACAATTAGTGTATGTAATAACTAATTATTGATTTGGAACCAGCTTAGGGACTAGTAAACACTTATTATGAAGTGTTACAACCATATAAGATTGTATATGAGTGGTATATGACTAGACAAGGGAGTGTATGGTCAAAATGCACAACAAATGTGTGTGTGCGGCCAGGAAGTGTGTGTGACAACCCGATATTTCAACTCTATGTAATGACCTAAAAAGTCAAGTATTGTAACCACTTTTGATATAATGAAATTAACTTCGAAAATAAAATGTCCAAAAAGTCTCTAATTAATTACCTACTATGTTTGATATCATTAAACCGTGATCGTACGTAAAAAGAGCGCCCAAATCTGACTTCGTATAATGAAGTTATGATTTATCCAAGTTCGGCTTAGCGACAGACAGCTAAAAACTCGAATCGGAGATCGAGCGACTTTTGGCCGGAATGATCTAAACGAGAATCGAAGGTCTCGACAATGGTATTACAAAGGTAAAAAGATTGGCAAAAACAGACGTCAGATAAAGAAGTTATGAATTTCTAACGAATTTTTCTTACCGCGACCTTTTAAAAATAAATAATAAAAATAATTTCAAAATTTGCCAACGGAATCTAAACGAAAGTTGTAGAGCGTAGTCTTACCTTCGCGTGGATATAAAGAACGTCGAAAACGGAGTTCGTATGAAGAAGATATGAATTTTTGAAGTTTATTAAATAATTAAAATATAAATTTTAATATTTAGTCTTGGTATTATCTGAAGGAGGAGTCACCAAGTCGATCCGAGTTACGCCCAGCGTATGCTCTGTGACAACCCGAAATTTCCAATTGTACGAACAATATCTATTCAATAGAAGCCAGTCCAATTTCAGTGATTTTCAGACTTTTCCGAACAAGTTTGTGTACATTAGGGTTTACACTTCATGAAATATCAGGAGAGTGGATGCTCCTGGGTTTGTGAAATTTGAACATTTCAAGTTTCATAATGTTTCAGTCCAAGTTCGAGAATAGAAATATTTTCTGTCAAAATAATTCAGGACTATAAATAGTTTTCTGAATTAAATTAATTCATTATTCACAATTCCAACTAGAGAAAAGCCATTTTCTCTCTGACGGATCTTTGGGTTTTTATCCCAGATTGTGAGTACCCTTTTCTAGTAGTATTAGAATGCTTATTAAATGCTTATAACATGATTTAGATGGCTAAATCATTAGATCTAGGAGTTTACTCCCCAAGGTGTTCTTAGGCGGTAAACTCCCGAAACGAAGCCAAAACCGACATTTGTGCTATGATAAAGCCTTAGACCATTATGTATGCATGTTAGGGACAAGAAAACACACACAAATCCACCCAAGATTGGGAGTTTACGGCCCAGAACTCTCTTAGGCCGTAAACTCCATTTCCTAACACTAAAATGGTGTTTTGAGGACACTAGGACTTTAAGGCTTGCATCTAGACTATTTTCCCAAGTGGTATAAGGTCTTAAACACATCAAATGACACAAATGAAAGTGAGTTTACGGCCCAGAACTCTCATAGGCCGTAAACTCCATATAAATGGACATAAAGGGTGTTTTCATTGCACCTAAAGCCCTAGACATTTACAAGAAATTGTTCCACTTAAAATGAAGGACCAAAACTCACCAAAATCATTTATCAAAGAGAGTTTACGGCCAAGAGAATGCTCTTGGGCCATAAACTCAAAGGAATGGCACCAAAGTGTGCCTAGGGTCCTCATTTGCCTTAAACAATTATCTAGAGCATGTCCTTCAAAAGCAAGAGGCTTGAAAACAACAAAAACAACACCCCAAGGGAGTTTACGGCCATAAACTCCAAGGGGAAATGGCCTTGAGGCCGTAAACTCCTATTTGGAGTACTTCTAGACCTTAAACCCTTCCAAGGACTTAGCCACTAAGTTAGGATAATTCTAGAAAGCATTTGGGACTTCAAAACACACCAAACACACATGTTTGGGAGTTTACGGCCGTAAACTCAAGAGTTTACAACCGTAAACTACATGTGTGATGGTTTATGGAGAGTAAACTCTCATATAGGGTCCTTTGGAAACCCTAAACACAAGTACCCTGTCCCACAATAGCTTAGATGAAGTCCTTACGACTTAAAACACTTATATAAAGTGTTATCTATGTCTAGGATGTCTTAAACATTATCAATAAGTCTTTTGAGTCTAATTGAGTGCATATATGTGTGATTATATGTTCATTAGGATCGTAGTGTGTGCACAAGTCCTCGCTTGACACCTAGCCATCCTATACCGTTCAGATCATTCCAATCACCAACTATAGGTGAGTTCATACCCCTAATCAATGTTTTAAATGATTTTAAATGCTTTAATGGGGGGGGGATACAAGTAGACACAAACATGTTATTAAATCATTGATATGTATTTTATAACTGTGTTTGTCAGTTAACGAATTTCACATGCTACAAAATGTGATGCATGAAATGGTTTTACATCTTAAAAGCACATTGTTACCATATGTTTTAACTTTTGAAATGTTTATTCAAATGACATCAAGTCACTGTTAATTATTGTTCAAAACCCATAAGATGTCTTACAAAACCATTTTACATTCTTGAACTAAACTATGCATATACACTTATATTCTTATATATGTATTGATGTTATAGTTTGCACCTTGCATTTAGTTTCTCACACTCTTGAGTAGTAAGAGTGTGTAAACTTACATGATCAACTAGTTATATTACAGTAGATTATCATAGGGATAATGGGAAGATATCAAACATTACTTCTATTACAAGGAGTCACACAAGAGTCAGTTCATTCATGAGTCTATACTAATGCCTTATATGATACATGAGTACACGTACTTAGGATTATATGATACATGAATATGTTTACATATACTTACCTATTACATGAACGCACTTACATGAATACCATACGGGAACACTTCTTCATAGGTGCATTATCCCGTATTTACTTACTTGGATACTTGTACTTAGAATTAAGAGGATGATTTATTAGTACTTACTGTGTAAATTGTCTTTCCTATCCCGGTTCAATGGGATGTTTCGGCGGGACTTACCATTCCAAATCCCACTGATTAGCACCAGTGGTCAATGAACGTCTACGGATGTCTAAGGTTGTCACTTGTTTAGTAGTCAGTGACGGGACTAACCATCCCACTGTCCACTGTTGCAACAGTGGATGAGATGTGAATCTTCGGAGGATCATTAGGTTGACGATCTACATTAAGAGATCGATACAGGGACTAACCCTCCCTCCACCCTGCTGCTGCTACAGAGGATGAGGGGGCACTCTTCAGATGTTCCATAGGGTCTATCTTTCGCTTCAGCGATGTCGTGTTTGTCCTGGTAACCCAAGACAATAACACTTACATGATTATATTTTCCCTGTTTACTTTATTTTGTGATTACTTTCACATAAACGAGGAGTTAGACTAAGTGCTCTAGTACTATTCAATAGAAAGGAAAAACTATCATTATACATACAAAACATTCGGGTCTTGGTAGAAGACTACACTTCATACTTACAGAACATTCGTGTCTTGGTAGAAGACTACACTTCATACATACAGAACATTCGAGTCTTGGTAGAAGACTACACTTCACACATACAAAACATTCGGGTCTTGGTAGAAGACTACACTTCATACATACAAAACATTTGGGTCTTGGTAGAAGACTACACTTCATACTTACAAAACATTCGGGTCTTGGTAGAAGACTACACTTCATACATACAAAACGTTCGGGTCTTTGTAGAAGACTACACTTGATACTTACAAAACATTCGTGTCTTGGTAGAAGACTACACTTCATACTTAGAAAACATTCGAGTCTTGGTATAAGACTACACTTCATACGTACAGAACATTCGGGTCTTGGTAGAAGGCTACATTTCATACTTATAGAAAATAAGGGTTTTTCTAGGGATTTCATACTTACCTCAACATTTTCATTTAAAGGTTTACATGGCTTTCATAACAGATTTTCACAAACAAGGCAATGACACTTATATACTTATGAACTCACCAGCTTTAAAGCTGATACTCGCTTTCAAAATAACTTGTATTCTCAGGTCATCAGTAGACAGGTACGGAGGCCAGGTTTTGAGAAGACGGAGCAGACAAGTCTCGTCTTTTATTTTGATTGTATATTTTTGGTGTCTTATTACAATGAAAGAACACACATGTATTAAACTTTACTTAAAATGCAATGGATGATGTTGTTGCTTGTTTATTATATTACAATGTTGTGATACTGTACATGACGTCCTCCACCCCTGAACGTTTCCGCCGTTCGTGGTTTTGGGGTGTGACAGATTGGTATCAGAGCATTGTTTACAGTGAATTAAGTATATCAACCCATAAAAGATATACTAACTATAAATACATGGGATTAAAACACTCTGTCTCAGAGTTATACTTTTAAATAATAAAATATTTAAGTAAGTATACGTGCCTGCATTCATACTAAAATCAGTGTCGCAACGACAAGAACAAAAGTATTACGATTGTTGAATATCACAAGTAAGCCTGGGGATATATAGTCAGTCTTGGGAATGGCATAGCCTGATCAACTATGTTGGTCCGAGGAGTGATTAGAATATGCCCAAGAATGGTTATGATATGGCAACAAGTCTAAAAACTTACCAACACAACCATAAAGGAATACCATATGGGTATTTGAGCTTACTGTAATTATCTTAGTAGTTCGTCTATCTTAGCTATTTCTTATATCCCTTTTCTCGCGTAGATTAAAATGGATGGATTTCACCATGGCGATCCGTACTTCCCAAACCAAGGCAATGCTGGTTGGTTAGAGGCTGAACCAGAAGATGGTCACCCAATTCCTTTGGATGATCACCATGCTGAAGGTTTTTCCGATAGTTCTGACTCAGAGCCAGAAGTCAGCAACCTACCCCTAGCTTCTCAAAACCCAAACCTGAACCCTCGCCCTGTGCTTCAAGGACCCACACCTCAGTGGGCCACTAACTTGATTACATGGAGTCATGAACAGGGTTAGCCCATTCCCTACAATGGAGACCGAAGTTTCTACAACCTCACTGAAGGAGGTTCTGCTGATAGAGTCCTACCAATCATGGTGCGTAGGATTTCTCGGAACTCGATAATAGGTCAGGCGACTATGAATCAAGTTTTGGAAGTTGACGCCAACTCTGGTGTTAACACTGTCCACATTCGCCAACTAGAGTCTGCTCATGAAAGGACTCTGGTCCGCAATGCAAATCTGCAAAGGGAACTTGCTGAAACCCAAGCGGAAGTTAGAGAACTTCGAGCTCAGCAAGCAAGGTCGGACAGGCGTATAAGGGACATTGAACGTCTACTTTCGGGATCGAGGACTTATGCTAGCAGTTCTCGTCACCGATAGAATCTCGACAACTCATCTTTTGGATATAACCTAGTTTATGTAAAACTTTGGTCTAATTTCCTATCTGTATAAATCTTAGACCTGTTAGGTCTTGATCTAGTCTTAATTCTGTCAAAACTTTCCATCATGGTTGATGTAAGGCCTACTTATAGGCCATTTTTCCCGAACTTATTACATCTGTAATTCCAGTATTATTCACAGATATCAAATCTTATGGAAGTTATTATCCAAATGATATCTTCTTCATTTGATCATACTATTCTTTCTGTTGTTGGACTATGGGGATTTAGTTCATGAGACACATTTGTTTATCAATTATTCTTATCCATGTCGTCATCTTTTAAACGTGCAGTTAAAGATGCCGCCACGCAGGAATCCAAGGAGGAACCCAAACAACGCAGCACCAATACCACCACCTCCACCACCACCTGTACCTCTTCAACCACCAAATCCTTTTGATGCCAACATGTTCCAGGCAGCTTTCACAGCAGCAGTTGCAGCTGTTGTGTCAGCAATCAACGCTCCTGCCCCTAGTGGATCAGGAACAGGTGCACCACCCTCGAACCACGGCGAGAGCCATGGACACCCTCGGGAATGCACTTACAAGGACTTCACTAACGCCAAACCCCGCAGCTTCAATGGAACTGGGGGTGTTATGGTGTTAAGACAATGGATTGAGAAGATGGAATCTGTCTTCGAGATCTGCGCATGCCAAGAAGGCAGCAAGGTCAAGTTTGCAGCTTGTACCTTCTCTGACCGAGCACTAACATGGTGGAACAGCCATGTTAACTATCTAACTCTGGTGGTGGCTTATTCCATCAGCTGGGAAAAATTGAAAGAAACGTTGATAAAAGAATACTGTCCTCGAGGCGAAGTACAAAAACTCGAGCAGCAATTCTGGGGTCTACAAATGGTTGGATCCGACATCACTACCTACACAAATAGGTTTTGTGATTTGGCAAACTTATGCCCCGACATGGTTGCTCTCTAGAGCTAAAAGATCGAGAGGTATATCTGGGGACTGTCGCCCCAAATCCAGTCAAGTGTGATCTCTTCCAGGCCAATTACTTTTGATAGTGCCAAGGAACTGGCACAATCTCTTATCGATCACCGGAAACCTCAGAACGCAACAATCCCTACACCTGTACCACAAAAGTCCAACCCCGTACACGACAGGAAGGGGTGGAATAAGAGGAAAAGAGGGGCTTCGCAAGGGTCCTCCAAGAAACAACAATTTGTGGCGATCAATGCCGCCACAGTTACTCCTATTGCCCCTGCAAACCTCTTACCAGCAAGAACATATGCTGGAACTCTCCCGAAGTGCACCAAATGCAACTTCCACCACCATGGACCTTGCAAAGAAATGCAATGCTCTAACTGCAATAGGAAGGGACACACAGTCCGTTTCTGCAAGACTCCAACAGCTCAAGCTGCTCAGGTTCCTAACGCCGGTATGGGCCAAGCTTGTTACGGATGTGGCAAAGTGGGCCACTACAAGAGGAACTGCCCTAAAGCAGGGATGGCTGGAGGAGTGGGAAGAGTTATGGCTCTAGGCCACGAGGAAGCAGTAGCTGATCCAACGATAGTTACTGGTACGTTCCTCCTCGATAACTCATATGCTTGCATACTTTTCGATAGTGGAGCCGAGAAAAGTTTTGTAAGTCACAAATTTGCACACCTGCTTAAACAAAAACCATGTGCATTAGATAATTCATTCACAGTAGAAATGGCTAACGGGAAAACAGAGAGTACAAACTGCATATACATAGGTTGTACCTTAACTTTAGATAGCCATACTTTCAAGATAGATCTCATGCCATTCACCATTAAATGTTTCGACGTCATCATCGGTATGGATTGGTTGAGTCTTCTGTGTGCCGACATTATGTGCTTCGAAAAAGCAGTTCGTCTTAACCTTCCTAACAACGAAACTTTAACTATCTACGGCGACAAACCTAGTACGAGCCTTCGCATCATTTCGTGCATTCAAGCCCGGAAGAGCTTGCGGAAGGAGTACCATGCATTTCTCGCACACGTCGTCGATACCAGTCAAGAACTGAAAGACATTCAGAAAATCCCAGAAGTACGCGACTTTCCCGACATATTCCCAGAAGAACTTCCCGGTTTACCACCACAACGCCAAGTCGAGTTCAGAATCGACTTAGTGCCAGGGGCTACCCCCGTAGCAAAATCTCCTTATCGTCTTGCACCGGCTGAAATGCAGGAACTTTCCAGTCAAATTAACGAACTTCTCAAGAAGGGATTCATTCGACCAAGCTTCTCACCATGGGGAGCACCGGTCTTGTTCGTCAAGAGGAAAGACTGATCCTTTCGCATGTGCATCGACTATAGAGAACTCAACAAACTTACCATTAAAAATCGTTATCCCTTGCCCCGCATTGACGATTCATTCGATCAACTTCAAGGAGCCAACTACTTCTCGAAGATAGATTTGCGATCCGGATACCACCAACTACGAGTGTTAGAGGAAGATGTTCCCAAAACAGCCTTCCGAACTCGTTATGGGAACTACAAGTTTGTAGTGATGCCATTCGGATTAACTAACGCGCCCGCAGTATTCATGGATCTGATGAATAGGGTGTGTCGTCCTTACTTGGATCAGTTCGTCATCGTCTTAATTAATAACATACTCATCTACTCTCGAAGTAAGGAGGAGCATGGTCAACATCTCCGAAAAATCTTAGAAACATTGCGAGCGAAGAAGCTCTATGCAAAGTTCTCGAAGTGCGAATTTTGGATTCGGCGAGTCGAATTCTTGGGCCATGTAGTTAGCGAAGAAGGTATACACGTGGACCCTTCCAAAATTAAGGCCATCGAGAACTGGTCAACACCAAAGACACCTACTGAAATTCGTCAATTTCTAGGTGTAGCTGGCTACTATCGCAGGTTCATTCAGAACTTCTCCAGCATAGCGAAACCTCTTACAAGCCTTACCCAGAAAGGCGTGGCCTTCGACTGGGAAGAGAAACAGGAAAGAGCGTTCCAAACGCTCAAACGAGCCTTGTGCACCGCCCCGATACTATCCCTTCCCGAAGGAACAGAAGACTTCATTGTCTATTGCGATGCATCCAATCAAGGACTCGGATGTGTTCTAATGCAGCGAGGTAAAGTCATAGCCTATGCCTCGAGACAGCTGAAGACACACGAGGTTAACTACACAACCCACGATCTTGAACTGGGAGCAGTTGTGTTTGCTCTGAAGATTTGGCGACATTACCTATACGGTACAAAAAGCACGATCTTCACAGACCATAAGAGTCTACAGCACATTTTCGACCAGAAAGAGCTCAATATGAGACAACGGCGGTGGGTCGAGCTACTTAGTGATTACGAATGCGAAATTCGTTATCATCCGGGTAAAGCCAATGTAGTAGCCGACGCCCTAAGTCGGAAAGAATATACTGGTCGTAGAGTCAAGTCCTTGACTCTAACCATCCATTCACACTTGTCCACACAAATAAAGGAGGCTCAGCTCGACGCTTTGAAACCTGAAAACGTGGCGGGTGAATCCTTTAAAGGGATGGATAAGAACTTGGAAGTCAAGGGTGGCGGAGCCTTATACCTCATGGATCGGATCTGGACACCGAAACACGGTGGCTTCAGAGACTTGGTCATGACCGAAGCTCACAACACTCGTTATTCCGTCCACCCGGGTTCAGATAAGATGTATCTGGATCTTAAAAAGTTATACTGGTGGCCTAACATGAAAGCACATATTGCTACCTTCGTGAGTAAATGCCTTACTTGTGCAAAGGTCAAGGTCGAATACCAGAAACCCTCCGGTCTTCTACAACAATCGGAGATACCAGAATGGAAGTGGGAGTGGATCACTATGGACTTCATAACCAAGTTGCCCAAGACGACGGGTGGACTTGATTCCATATGGGTCATCGTCGATAGACTGACCAAGTCTGCACACTTCCTACCGATCAAGGAAACAGACAAGATGGAGAAACTTACCAGAACTTACATTAGGGAGATTGTATGGCTGCACGGTGTTCCTTTATCTATCATCTCAGACCGAGATAGTAGATTCACTTCGAGGTTCTGGCAGTCATTACAAAATTCCCTAGGAACTAGGCTGGACATGAGTACAGCTTACCATCCACAGACCGACGGGCAAAGTGAGAGGACTATCCAAACCTTAGAAGATATGTTGCACGCCTGTGTGATAGACTTTGGAAAAGCTTGGGATACTCATTTACCCCTTGTTGAATTTTCCTACAACAACAGTTATCACACGAGCATAAAGGCAGCTCCATTCGAGGCCCTCTATGGCTGAAAGTGCAGATCCCCTCTGTGCTGGGCTGAAGTGGGTGATACCCAGTTAGCTAAGGGACGAGTTCCCGAAAGCACTCTCACAGGTCCGGAGATCATTCGGGAAACAACAGAGAAGATCGTTCAAATTCGTGAACGATTAAAAGCCTCTAGAGACCGACAGAAAAGCTACGCCGAAAAGTGTAGGAAACCATTGGAGTTCTAGGTGGGCGACCGAGTCCTACTGAAGGTCTCACCCTGGAAGGGCTTGATACGCTTTGGAAACCGTGGGAAGCTCAAGCCAAGATACATAGGGCCTTTCGAGATTCTCTCAAGAATCGGCCCTGTGGCTTACAAGCTCAATCTACCGAAAGAACTCAGTAACGTACATCCTACCTTCCACGTGTCAAACTTGAAAAAGTGCCTATCTGACGAGACTCTTGTTATTCCACTCGACGAGATCGAGATCAACGAGAGCCTCAACTTCGTGGAGGAACCAGTAGAGATCATGGACCGAGAGGTCAAGCAAACAAAGCAGAGCCGTATCCCGATAGTGAAGGTGCGCTGGAACTCAAAGCATGGACCGGAATTCACTTGGGAACGTGAGGATCAGATGAAACTGAAATACCCTCATCTTTTCGGTTAATTATGTGTAATTTCTTACTTGCTTAAATTCTAATTTCGGGACAAAATTCCTTCTAACGGGGGGATGATGTGACAACCCGAAATTTCCAATTGTACGAACAATATCTATTCAATAGAAGCCAGTCCAATTTCAGTGATTTTCAGACTTTTCCGAACAAGTTTGTGTACATTAGGGTTTACACTTCATGAAATATCAGGAGAGTGGATGCTCCTGGGTTTGTGAAATTTGAACATTTCAAGTTTCATAATGTTTCAGTCCAAGTTCGAGAATAGAAATATTTTCTGTCAAAATAATTCAGGACTATAAATAGTTTTCTGAATTAAATTAATTCATTATTCACAATTCCAACTAGAGAAAAGCCATTTTCTCTCTGACGGATCTTCGGGTTTTTATCCCAGATTGTGAGTACCCTTTTCTAGTAGTATTAGAATGCTTATTAGATGCTTATAACATGATTTAGATGGCTAAATCATTAGATCTAGGAGTTTACTCCGCAAGGTGTTCTTGGGCGGTAAACTCCCGAAACGAAGCCAAAACCGACATTTGTGCTATGATAAAGCCTTAGACCATTATGTATGCATGTTAGGGACAAGAAAACACACACAAATCCACCCAAGATTGGGAGTTTACGGCCCAGAACTCTCTTAGGCCGTAAACTCCATTTCCTAACACTAAAATGGTGTTTTGAGGACACTAGGACTTTAAGGCTTGCATCTAGACTATTTTCCCAAGTGGTATAAGGTCTTAAACACATCAAATGACACAAATGAAAGTGAGTTTACAGCCCAGAACTCTCATAGGCTGTAAACTCCATATAAATGGACATAAAGGGTGTTTTCATTTCACCTAAAGCCCTAGACATTTACAAGAAATTGTTCCACTTAAAATGAAGGACCAAAACTCACCAAAATCATTTATCAAAGAGAGTTTACGGCCAAGAGAATGCTCTTGGGCCATAAACTCAAAGGAATGGCACCAAAGTGTGCCTAGGGTCCTCATTTGCCTTAACCAATTATCTAGAGCATGTCCTTCAAAAGCAAGAGGCTTGAAAACAACAAAAACAACACCCCAAGGGAGTTTACGGCCATAAACTCCAAGGGGAAATGGCCTTGAGGTCGTAAACTCGTATTTGGAGTACTTCTAGACCTTAAACCCTTCCAAGGACTTAGCCACTAAGTTAGGATAATTCTAGAAAGCATTTGGGACTTCAAAACACACCAAACACACATGTTTGGGAGTTTACGGCCGTAAACTCAAGAGTTTACAACCGTAAACTACATGTGTGATGGTTTATGGAGAGTAAACTCTCATATAGGGTCTTTTGGAAACCCTAAACACAAGTACCCTGTCCCACAATAGCTTAGATGAAGTCCTTACGACTTAAAACACTTATATAAAGTGTTATCTATGTCTAGGATGTCTTAAACATTATCAATAAGTCTTTTGAGTCTAATTGAGTGCATATATGTGTGATTATATGTTCATTAGGATCGTAGTGTGTGCACAAGTCCTCGCTTGACACCTAGCCATCCTATACCGTTCAGATCATTCCAATCACCAACTATAGGTGAGCTCATACCCCTAATCAATGTTTTAAATGATTTTAAATGCTTTAATGGGGGGTGGGATACAAGTAGAAACAAACATGTTATTAAATCATTGATATGTATTTTATAACTGTGTTTGTCAGTTAACGAATTTCACATGCTACAAAATGTGATGCATGAAATGGTTTTACATCTTAAAAGCACATTGTTACCATATGTTTTAACTTTTGAAATGTTTATTCAAATGACATCAAGTCACTGTTAATTAGTGTTCAAAACCCATAAGATGTCTTACAAAACCATTTTACATTCTTGAACTAAACTATGCATGTACACTTATATTCTTATATATGTATTGATGTTATAGTTTGCACCTTGCATTTAGTTTCTCACACCCTTGAGTAGTAAGAGTGTGTAAACTTACATGATCAACTAGTTATATTACAGTAGATTATCATAGGGATAATGGGAAGATATCAAACATTACTTCTATTACAAGGAGTCACACAAGAGTCAGTTCATTCATGAGTCTATACTAATGCCTTATATGATACATGAGTACACGTACTTAGGATTATATGATACATGAATATGTTTACATATACTTACCTGTTACATGAACGCACTTACATGAATACCATACGGGAACACTTCTTCATAGGTGCATTATCCCGTATTTACTTACTTGGATACTTGTACTTAGAATTAAGAGGATGATTTATTAGTACTTACTGTGTAAATTGTCTTTCCTATCCCGGTTCAATGGGATGTTTCGGCAGGACTTACCATTCCTAATCCCACTGATTAGCACCAGTGGTCAATGAACGTCTACAGATGTCTAAGGTTGTCACTTGTTTAGTAGTCAGTGACGGGACTAACCATCCCTCCACCCTGCTGCTGCTACAGAGGATGAGGGGGCACTCTTCGGATGTTCCATAGGGTCTATCTTTCGCTTCAGCGATGTCGTGTTTGTCCTGGTAACCCAAGACAATAACACTTACATGATTATATTTTCCCTGTTTACTTTATTTTGTGATTACTTTCACATAAACGAGGAGTTAGACTAAGTGCTCTAGTACTAGTCAATAGAAAGGAAAAACTATCATTATACGTACAAAACATTCGGGTCTTGGTAGAAGACTACACTTCATACTTACAGAACATTCGTGTCTTGGTAGAAGACTACACTTCATACATACAGAACATTCGAGTCTTGGTAGAAGACTACACTTCACACATACAAAACATTCGGGTCTTGGTAGAAGACTACACTTCATACATACAAAACATTCGGGTCTTGGTAGAAGACTACACTTCATACTTACAAAACATTTGGGTCTTGGTAGAAGACTACACTTCATACATACAAAACGTTCGGGTCTTGGTAGAAGACTACACTTGATACTTACAAAACATTCGTCTCTTGGTAGAAGACTACACTTCATACTTAGAAAACATTCGAGTCTTGGTATAAGACTACACTTCATACGTACAGAACATTCGGGTCTTGGTAGAAGGCTACATTTCATACTTATAGAAAATAAGGGTTTTTCTAGGGATTTCATACTTACCTCAACATTTTCATTTAAAGGTTTACATGGCTTTCATAACAGATTTTCACAAACAAGGCAATGAAACTTATATACTTATGAACTCACCAGCTTTAAAGCTGATACTCGCTTTCAAAATAACTTGTATTCTCAGGTCATCAGTAGACAGGTACGGAGGCCAGGTTTTGAGAAGACGGAGCAGACAAGTCTCGTCTTTTATTTTGATTGTATATTTTTGGTGTCTTATTACAATGAATGAACACACATGTATTAAACTTTACTTATAATGCAATGGATGATGTTGTTGCTTGTTTATTATATTACACTGTTGTGATACTGTACATGACGTCCTCCACCCCTGAATGTTTCCGCCGTTCGTGGTTTTGGGGTGTGACACGTTCGTACGCCCAGCGTACTCGAGGCCTAGGCCTCAGATCGTCCACGTCGCCCCTATGCGAGGCTATACCCCGTCCCATCTGAAGGTCCGAGGCAGTCGAGGAAGTGGTCACGCATGACGCACGCATACGCCCAGCGTACCGAGGCGGTTCCCAGCCCCTATAAAAGGGATGCGAGGGTTCCGAAGAAAAGGGCCAATTCCTCTCATCTTTCTTGTGTTTTTGCCTCGTTTTCCGTGCACGTACTATCCCGAAGCCCCGGTTTCCTTGCTCAAGTCCCGAAGGTCGTTTGTGCTCCCGAGATTCCCGAGAATCCCGAGAAAATCCGCTTTCTCGAGTCGAAATTCTGCTCGGTTTTCATCTCGCCTTTTCCGATCTTTCAAGTGAGTTCATACCCTTATAATTCACACTTTTAAATGTTTTATAAATGATTTTATATGCTTTTAAGCGGGAAAATACAAGTAAACCACACGATTATTATCGTGTGTTATATAAAGTTTCATTATACACGTTTTTATCAACGAAATCATATGTGATTTATAACTATTATAGGGAAACTTTCGTATGCAAAATATATCACGATAACATCATATCTTTGGAAATGAAAAATGTTGTTATATATGTATAGATCAAACACTCTGCTTATACTGTATGTATATGTGTCCATCTTCCGATTATAAAAATTATACTTTTCATAACAAGTGAGCATTTTCACTAGGGATTACTATACAAACGAGACACACTTTCAGAAAACTATAATAGATATAGTTTTACGAGAACATTACGAACTTTTACATACTAGAAACACTATTTCAAGAAGTTTACTTTCACATACAAGAACAAATGAACATTTTCACACGTAAATCTGTTTTATACTAAGTTTTGTGAGACATTAACTTCACGTACGTTCGAGTACACATGTCAAGTCCTGTATTATATACCAGAATCCCTTGGACGGGGAGCATGGTGTTTGTGTATAGATCTATACGAGCTTGACAACCCACGCGCTGAATTTTAGCTACAGTACACCATTTGGGGTGACAAACGTCAGAACATTCCAACGCCTGAAGAACGTTCTGTATAGGCATTTCTAGTCAATAGTGTGGTTATAAAACTCACATGGAGTATTAAAACACATTGATTTACGGGGTTTTTCAGACGTATTGGAAATTTTTTACGTACATACGTTTTCTAGAAACAAACATTGGTCTTGATAGAAGGCTACATTTATGTTAGTAGAAAATATGGGATTTTCTAGGAACAAACAAACAAAAACAAAACATTTCATTTCATACAAACATAATCATTTAATACTTATGAAACTCACCAGCTTAAATGCTGATCTACTCTTTCAAAACTACTTGTATGTCCCAGGGATTCAGTAATTACAGGTAAAAAACAGCTTTTGAAGAAGGGATGCTGCGGCGCCAGTTTAAATTCATATTTTGGCATCATATTGTAATTGGTTTTTAAACATGTACCTTTTAACAATGTAAACTTTCAATTATATATATGATGGTCGTATTGCTTTCTTTACTATGTATTCATTTGTTACGTTACCACATGAAGTCATCCGCCCCCGAACGTTTCTGCCGTTCCGGTTTGGGGGTGTGACCGATTGGTATCAGAGCAATGTTTATAGTGAACTAAGTATATCGAACCACATAAGATATACAAACTATAAATGCTTAAGGGACTAATACTCTCTGACAAAACATTTTTTTGTTTTACGCCTAGCCGCGTTTCGTTTAACTTAAATTGTTAGTTCATTTAAGTACAAATACATGCATACAACAACTTATTTTCATGATTATAGCTATACAAAAAGTATGTAGACAAGTTGGACACTATGATTAAGACTCGATATATGTAATCAGATTTGGGACAAATATAGCATGATCAACTATATTTGCCCGAGATCGGACCAATGTATATCGAGGAATGCTCGTAGTGAGCAACAAGTCAAAACTTACCAAAACATCACAAGGATCAAACACATGAATTTAAATACTATAGGAGTAATTGCGACATAAAATAGCTTAACTTACATGTTTAGTCTTACATGTTCCAAATTTTATTCAATTCTTATAACCCTATTCTCGTACAGTCAAATGGCTGGATTTCATCACCCCGGCGACCCCTACTATCCCAACCAAGGCAACGGGGGATGGATCGAAGAGGATCCCGAGGAGGACGAAGAACCCATAGAATTGGATGAAGAGGATGACTCCGGTACTGACTCAGAGCCGGAAGTGATCAACCCACCACCCGCACAACCCCCCTTCTTCGTAAGGAACTTTCAAGGACCAACTCCCGTTTGGGGAAGTCACCTCCACCATTGGAGCCAACAACAAAGTCTACGCCCTCCTTAAGGCATGTGCCGAGACTTCTACGATGTCCGTGGCGGAGGTTCAGCTGATCGGGCACTCCCAGTCATGGTGAGCAAACAAGCCAACTAGTCCTACCAATCCGGAATTCAAGCTAGCCGGATTCGGGAAGTCAATGTGGAAGTACAGGTTCACACTTCCGATATCTGTAGGATGGACAGAGTTCAGGACAATGCTCAACTCCAAACCGAGGCACTCCAAGCACAAATGATTGCAACCCTCGCCGAATTGAGGGAACAACAAGTCGCCTTCGATAGGCGTCTTATGGAATCAAAGCAATCGGATGCAGAGTCAAGCTCCAAGCGCAACCTACGTCGCAAGTAGTGCTTGCCAAAATCCCAAATTTTGTTATAAGTTAGGACCTCGGCTAAAAGTTTTTATTTTTCTTATACTTTGTAACCGGAGACCCTTATAGGGGTCAAATTTTCGTGATCGTTGTATCAACTATTATATTAATATAAGTGGCACACTATTTTTACTACGTTGAGTATTTCATTCAATCCTTAAAATGTTATGGAGAAACCATATGCGTGTTTCATATATTCAGTCTTACAAATAACCTTCATTCTTTTATCTTTGACACTCATACTATCATCTGGTGTTGAAATATAACAATTTAGTTCATGAGACACATTCATTTTCTATGCTATGGAATTCTTATCTTTATCTTTTCAACCTATAGTTGAAGGATGCCTCCGCGTAGAAACCCGAGACGAAACAACGGGGGGGGGGGGGGGGGAAGCACCTATACCACCACCGCCTCCACCTCCTCAATTTGATGCTGCCATGTTCCAAGTAGCAGTCACAGTAGCTGTGGGGCTGCCATGTCACAAATCAATACCCCTGTTACTACTGGATCGGGAATTGGCACACTTCCTTCCAACCATGGCGAGAGTCATGGGCAACCCCGAGAGTGCACCTATAAAGACTTTACGAATACCAAACCCCAGATGTTTAATGGAACTGGTGGTGTGATGGTTCTGAAACAGTGGATCGAAAGGACAGAAGCCATCTTTGAAGTCTGCTCCAGTCCCGAGCACAGCAAGGTCAAGTTTGCCATTTTCATGCTTACTAAAAGAGCTTTAACTTGGTGGAATGGCCACGTCAAGGCACTTACTCTGATAGTGGCGAATGCGATAAGCTGGGAGAGCTTAAAAATCATGTTGACGAGAGAATATTGTCCATGAGGAGAGATTCAAAAACTCGAGCACGAACTCTGGACTCTTGGAATGATGGGGACCGATATAGCAACCTATACCAACAGGTTCTACGATCTGGAAATACTCTGCCCAGATATGATTGCTCTTGAGAGCAAGAAAATAGAGATATACATTTGGGGACTGTCGCCCCAAATTCAGTCAAGTGTGTTAGCTTCAAAACCTGATACTTTTGAAAGTGCCAAGGAGCTGGCACAATCTCTTATTGATCACGGGAGTCATCAGAACTCGACAATTCCTACACCAGAACCACAAAAGGGAAACAACAACAACAATAACAGGAAGAGATGATGGAATAAAGGGAAGGGTGGGTCTTCCCAAGAATCCTCGAAGAAACAACAATTAGTTATAGTGAATGTTGCTACTGTACCTACTACCGTTCCTACAAACCCATACCCAACAAAGCCTTATGTGGGTAACATTCCAAAGTGCACCAAGTGCACTTACCACCACAATGGACCTTGTCAGGAAATGCAGTGCTCCAACTGTAATAGAAAGGGACACACTGTCCGTTTCTGCAGCGCCCCCGTAAAGCTGGTCACTCAAGTTCCCAACGCTGGAGTAGGCCAAGCTTGCTACGGTTGTGGCGAGGTGGGCCACTACAAGAGAAACTGCCCAAAGGCAGCAAATACCGGCGGGGTGGGACGAGTTTTCGCTATAGGCCACGAAGAAGCCATAGCTGATCCTACAGTAGTTGCGGGTACGTTTCTTCTCGATAATTCATATGCATGCATACTGTTCGATAGTGGAGCAGAGAGAAGCTTCGTGAGTCAAAACTTTATTTACTTACTTAAACATAAACCTAGCAAGTTAGAAAAATCATTCACTATAGAAATGGCAAACGGAAAAACGGAAAACACTAACTGCATATACATAGGTTGTACATTAACTTTAGGCGGTCATTCTTTCCTAGTCAACCTCATGCCGGTCCAAATTAAAAGTTTCGACGTCATAGTCGGCATGGATTGGTTAAGTTTTCTTCGTGCCGACATCATGTGCTTTGAGAAAGCAGTTCGTCTTAACCTCCCTAACGACGAAACATTAGTGATTTACGGCTACAAATCAAGTACAAACCTTCGCATCATTTCGTGCATCCAAGCTCGAAAGTGTTTGCTGAAGGATTGTCAAGTATTTCTTGCTCACATCGTCGATACGAGTCAGGAATGAAAGGACATCAAGAGCATTCCAGAAGTACGCGACTTTCCCTATATCTTTCCAGAAGAACTATCGGGGTTACCACCACAACGCCAAGTCGAGTTCAGAATCGACTTAGTTTCAGGGGCTACCCCAGTACCAAAATCGCCTTATCGTCTGGCACCAGCAGAGATGCAAGAACTTTCCAGTCAGCTTAACGAACTCCATCAAAAAGGATTCATTAGACCAAGTTTCTCACCTTGGGGAGCACCAGTCTTATTTGTAAAGAAGAAAGACGGATCGTTCTGTATGTGCATTGACTACAGAGAACTGAACAAACTTACTGTCAAAAATCGTTATCCTCTGCCCCGCATTGACAACCTATTTAATCAACTTCAAGGAGCAAACTACTTCTCGAAAATAGATCTACGATCCGGATATCACCAATTACGAGTACTAGAGGAGGATATTCCCAAGACAGCCTTCCGAACTCGTTATGGACACTACGAGTTTGTAGTGATGCCGTTCGGATTAACCAACGCACCAGTGGTATTCATGGACCTAATGAATAGGGTGTGTCGTCCTTACTTGGATCAGTTCGTCATCGTCTTCATCGATGATATACTTATCTACTCCCGAAGTAAGGAAGAGCATAGTCAGCACCTACGAAAAGTCTTAGAAACATTACGATTGGAGAAGCTCTATGCGAAGTTCTCTAAATGCGAATTTTGGATTCGAAGAGTCGAATTTTTGGGCCACGTTGCTAGCGAGAAGGGGATACACGTGGACCCCTCCAAAATTAAGGCCATTGCGAACTGGTCGGCACCAAAGACACCTATAGAGATTCGTCAATTTCTAGGTCTCGCTAGCTATTATCGCAGGTTCATAAAGAACTTCTCTAGCATTGTGAAACCTCTTACTACATTGACCCAGAAAGGCATGGCCTTTGACTGGGAAGCAAAACAAGAGAAGGCGTTCCAAACACTGAAACAGGCTTTGTGCACCGCACCGATATTATCCCTCCCCGAAGGGATAGAAGATTTTGTAGTGTATTGTGATGCATCAAACCAAGGACTTGGTTGTGTTCTTATGCAAAGAGGGAAGGTTATTGCTTATGCCTCCCGTCAGCTTAAGACACACTAAGTAAACTATACAACACACGATCTTGAGTTAGGAGCAGTGGTATTTGCTCTGAAGATCTGGAGACACTACCTGTATGGAACAAAGAGCACTATCTTCACCGACCACAAGAGCCTTCAACACAATTTTTATCAGAATGAGCTCAACATGCGACAGCGACGATGGGTCGAGCTACTCAATGACTACGAATGTGAAATTCGTTATCATCCTGGCAAGGCCAATGTGGTAGCTGACGCCCTCAGTCGAAAAGAATACACTGGTCGAAGAGTCAAATCTCTGACTATGACTATCCATTCCCACTTATCCACACAAATTAAGGAGGCTCAACTGTAAGCTTTGCAACCTGAAAATGTGGCGGGTGAATCCCTGAGAGGAATGGAAAAGAATCTAGAAATCAAGGGTGGCAGAGCATATTATCTCATGGACCGTATCTAGACACCGA
Source organism: Lactuca serriola (assembly GCF_051521515.1). Lineage (NCBI taxonomy): Eukaryota > Viridiplantae > Streptophyta > Magnoliopsida > Asterales > Asteraceae > Lactuca > Lactuca serriola. The sequence continues at coordinate 239,414,449 of NC_136410.1, forward strand.
AACATGGTGGTTTTAGAGACGTAGTCATGGCCGAAGCACACAACACGAGATATTCCGTTCACCCAGGTTCAGATAAAATGTATCTGGATCTTAAGAAACTGTACTGGTGGCCTAACATGAAAGCCGAAATTGCTACCTTCGTAAGTTAATGCCTTACGTGCGCTAAGGTTAAGGTCGAGTATCAGAAACCGTCAGGATTACTACAACAACCGGAGATACCGGAATGGAAATAGGAACGTATTACTATGGACTTCATAACCAAGTTGCCCAAGACGACGGGTGGACTCGATACCATATGGGTCATCGTTGACAGGTTGACCAAATCCGCACATTTCCTACCAATCAAGGAGACTGACAAGATGGAAAGGCTTACAAGAACTTACATAAGGGAAATAGTGTGACTGTATGGTGTTCTGATATCCATTATCTCCGATAGAGATAGTAGATTCACTTCAAGGTTCTGGCAGTCACTACAAAGTTCCCTGGGGACTAGGCTAGACATGAGTACAGCCTACCATCCACAAACAGACGAGCAAAGTGAGAGAACGATACAAACCTTAGAAGATATGCTGAGAGCCTGTGTGGTTGACTTTGGAAAGGCATGCGATATCCATTTACCCCTTGTCGAATTTTTGTACAACAATAGTTATCATACGAGCATAAAGGCTGCTCCATTTGAAGCCCTCTATGGCCGTACGTGCAGGTCCCCTCTGTGCTGGACTGAAGTTAGCGACACCCAGTTAGATAAAGGATGAGTTCTTGAAAGCACTCTCAACGGTCCGGAAATCATACGGGAAATGACAGAGAAGATCGTTAAGATTAGTGAACGGTTGAAAGCCTCTAGAGACCGACAGAAAAGCTACGCTGACCAAAGGAGGAAACCTTTGGAATTCCAGGTAGGAGATCGCGTTCTATTGAAGGTCTCACCGTGGAAGGGCTTAATACGCTTTGGAAAGCGTGGAATGCTAAATCCAAGATACGTAGGGCCTTTCGAGATTCTCTCCAGAATCGGCCCTGTAGCTTACAAGCTTAATCTACCACGTGAACTTAGTAACATACATCCAACCTTCCATGTCTCGAACTTAAAAAAGTGTCTGTCCGATGAGACTCTTGTTATTCCACTCGTCGAGATCGAGATAAATGAGAGCCTCAACTTTGTGGAAGAACCGATAGAAATCATGGACCGAGAGGTCAAACAAACGAAACAAAGTCGCATACCCATCGTGAAGGTTCGCTGGAACGCCAAGCGAGGACCTGAATTCACATGGGAACGCAAAGATCAGATGAAACAAAAGTACCCTCATCTTTTTCTCTGATTCACAAGTATCTTTCTTACTTTAAATTTCGAGACGAAATTCCCTCTAACGGGGGGATGATGTGAGAACCCGATATTTCAACTCTATGTAATGACCTAAAAAGTCAAGTATTGTAACCACTTTTGATATAATGAAATTAACTTCGAAAATAAAATGTCCAAAAAGTCTCTAATTAATTACCTACTATGTTTGATGTCATTAAACCGTAATCGTACGTAAAAAGACCGCCCAAATCTGACTTCGTATAAAGAAGTTATGATTTTTCCATGTTCGGCTTAGCAACAGACAGCTAAAAACTCGAATCGGAGATCGATCGACTTTTGCCCAGAATGACCTAAATGAGAATCGAAGGTCTCGACAATGGTATTAAAACGGCAAAAAGTTTGGCAAAAACAGACGTCAGATAAAGAAGTTATGAATTTCTAACGAAATTTTCTTACCGTGACCTTTTAAAAATAAATAATAAAAATAATTTAAAATTTTGCCGACGGAATCTAAACGAAAGTTGTAGAGCGTAGTCTCACCTACGCGTGGATATAAAGAACGTCAAAAACGGAGTTCGTATGAAGAAGATATGAATTTTTAAAGTTTATTAAATAATTAAAATATAAATTTTAATAATTAGTCTTGGTATTATCCGAAGGAGGAGTCACCAGGTCGATCCGAGTTACACCCAGCGTACGCTGGTACGCCCAACGTACTCGAGGCCTAGGCCTCGGATCATCCACGTCACCCCTACGCGAGGCTATGCCCCGTCCCATCTGAAGGTCCGAGGCAGTCGAGGAAGCGGTCACGCATGAGGCACGCGTACGCCCAGCGTACTCGCATACGCCCAGCGTACCGAGGCGGTTCACAGCCCCTATAAAAGGGATGCGAGGGTTCCGAAGAACAGGGCCAATTCCTCTCATATTTCTTGCGTTTTGCCTCGTTTTCCGTGCACGTACGATCCCGAAGCCCCGGTTTCCTTGCTCAAGTCCTGAAGGTCGTTTGTGCTCCCGAGATTCCTGAGAATCCCGAGAAAATCTGCTTTCTCGAGTCGAAATTCTGCTCGGTTTTCATCTCGCCTTTTCCGATCTTTCAAGTGAGTTCATACCCTTATAATTCACACTTTTAAATGTTTTATAAATGATTTTATATGCTTTTAAGGGGGAAAATACAAGTAAACCACACGGTTATTATCGTGTGTTAGATAAAGTTTCATTACACACCTTTTTATCAACGAAATCATATGTGATTTATAACTATTATAGGGAAACTTTCGTATGCAAAATATATCACGATAACATCATATCTTTGGAAATGAAAAATGTTGTTATAGATGTATAGATCAAACACTCTGCTTATACTGTATGTATATGTGTCCATCTTCCGATTATAAAAATTATACTTTTCATAACAAGTGAGCATTTTCACTAGGGATTACTATACAAACGAGACACACTTTCAGAAAACTATAATAGGTATAGTTTTATGAGAACATTATGAACTTCTACATACTAGAAACACTATTTCAAGAAGTTTAATTTCACATACAAGAACAAATGAACATTTTCACACGTAAATCTGTTTTATACTAAGTTTTGTGAGACATTAACTTCATGTACGTTCGAGTACACATTTCAAGTCCTGTATTATATACCAGAATCCCTTGGAGGGGGAACATGGTGTTTGTGTATAGATCTATACGGGCTTGACAACCCACGCCCTGACTGTTAGCTACAGTACACCATTTGGGGTGACAAACGTCAGAACATTCCAATGCCTGAAGAACGTTGTGTATAGGCATTTCTAGTCAATAGTATGGTTATAAACCTCACATGGAGTATTAAAAATACATTGATTTACGGGGTTTTTCAGATGTATTGGAAATTTTATACGTACATACATTTTCTAGAAACAAACATTGGTCTTGATAGAAGGCTACATTTATGCTAGTAGAAAATATGGGATTTTCTAGGAACAAACAAAAAAAAACAAAACATTTCATTTCATACAAACATTATCATTTAATACTTATGAAACTCACCAGCTTAAATGTTGATCTACTCTTTCAAAACTACTTGTATGTCCCAGAGATTCAGTAATTACAGGTAACAAACAGCTTTTGAAGAAGGGACGCTGCGATGCCATTTAAATTCATATTTTGGCATCATATTGTAATTGGTTTTTGAACATGTACCTTTTAACAATGTGTTTTTCATGGATCATAGTAGGAAGAAGGCTAGATAATTTCAGGTATCAAATATTCAAAGGAAGGATTACTTACTTTTATGAAGATCAAGATGAAGATGTGGATGGTACTTGAGAGAATCTCGAGTTCTAGCCTTGAAGGAGTGGAAAAGTGATCAAAATTGGCTAAGTGTTCTATTTATACGAAGGAGTGTGGCTGAAATGGGTGTGTGGCCGCACACTCCATGTGTTGTAGTGTTTGGTCCGGTTTTGATTAATATGCATCGAGTTAACCCATTTCTAAGCTCCTACCTTGATTGTATTATGTTTAGAACACTCCAATAGACCCTAAACAGTGCTACAAGATAGCAAAAAGAGTCTAACTTTGATAAAATTGATCTATTGAACATGAAAATTTCGGGTTGTCACATATTTTGAAAATTTTCTACATCATAATGTTCAACTTCCAAAATATTTTGTTACAAAATAATTTTAGGAAAAAACCTATATTTCAATTATTTTGCTATTATAATTTAATACAGATAAATACGACTAATTTTATTGATTGTGTATTGAGGTTGAAAGTTATCCCCAACTAATTCTAAACATATGACAATTATTATTTCTAACATTGGAGGGCCTTAAGTTTGTATGTATTTCATACTCCAAATGTATTTTTTAACTAAATATGTATAAATATGAATAATTTTATTAGGTAGTTATGAAAGTGTTGTCTTAAATATATAACTTTGCATTATATATTTAATTAATAACTATGTAGATAAAGAATAACACACTTTAATATAAATAAATACATACAAAATAATAGATGCACAAAATACCTTCATTTGATTTTTTTTAATTTAAAATTATCTAATTTGTCATTTGAATTAACTTAAAAAATGTGTAACACCCGAAATCTAGAAAGGTAATTAAGGAAATAAAATTTTCTATATAAGAAGTCAACTCGTCGAGTTCAAGGGTGAAAACTCGACGAGTAGGAAGGTTGTCACACGTGTTTTTGGAAGACCAACTCGAAGAGTTGGACAGGGTTTGGGAAACCCTAGATCTGTGATCTGGCACCCTATTTAAACACTTTATGACTTAGGGTTTGGCCTCATTTCCAGCCTCCATTGTCCAAACCCTAGATCTCGAAACGCTAATGCTATTGTGTGAGCCATTTTTGAGTGGATTTTGTGCTTGAAGTAGGAGTTGGAGGAACTAGAAGTCATCAAGCTTGAGGAGAAGCTTTGGATCTGGGATCCCATTCGCTTTTGGCATCTTTCTGAGGTAAAAAAGTTCTAAACTTGATGTTCGATAGCTTAGATTTCTCTTAGTTTTGTTTATAGACTCCATTGTTGGAACATGGCTAGTTTCCATAGCTTGATGATTAGAAACTTCCATTCTCAGTACGATTTGGCCCTTAGGTTCGTAAAAAGGGTTTTAAACCCTTTGATTCCCAAGTATAGGTCGTATCCATGGAAGTACGTTGCTATATCTTAAGATTGGGTCCATTTGAGGCATGCAAAGCCATCAAGTTGTCTACTTTTATGAATGTGCACTGTCAAATCCATATAGATCTATATTCTGAAACCTTATAGATCTGAGGAAAAGACTGAATATAATAGAAATGCGAGGGATTCGGCGAGTTCATAGGGGAAATCGACGAGTTTAGTCGATTATAGCGGATTCCGTTCATGGGACTTGTCGAGTTGGAGGAAAACTCGACGAGTTGAATCGCGAGTTCATGAGTTTGTGACTCATGGGAACTTGATGAGTTAAGGAAGGACTCAACAGGTTTACTCATTTTATCATGATTTTGAGAAGCATGAAAACTCGACAAGTTGAGTCAACTCAGGGTGTTGACTTTGACTTTGACCTTGACTAGATTTTGAACAAGGTTGACCTGAGGGGATTGTGAAGGCTTCTGAGGGTGGTTCCATGAGGTTTGGGCTCAATTTAGAAAATTGGGCCATTAGTGGGCTTGGGAAGCCTACCTAGTGTTGGGCCTTTCATGTTATAGTTTTGGTTTTATGCATGGACCAAAGTAGATAAGGGGTAAAATGGTCATTTTACCCTAAGAATGATTATTGGGTCTTGACTAAGTGTTATTTTGGTACTGATAGCTTGGAGAGTTGAAGGATTTGCATTTCGAGGAATTGCCAGCTAGCAGTCTGAGGATTATCCGGAGGACTTTAGTAGTGTGAGGTGAGTTTCCCTTTGTGTGAATGGGTCTAAGGGACCAAGGTCGTCCCATATGCATGCATGTAGGATCTATATTCCGGATAAGAGTCTGATGTCGGGTGGTTCCCGATGTATGTTTATATGTATGCTTTCCGGACTAAGGTCCGATGTCGGGTGGTGCCCCGAGGAATGTATTCTATGTAAGTTTTCGGACTACGGTCCGATGTCGGGTGGTACCCGAGGAATGTTATGCATGTTTAGTTATACTTGTTGTCTGTGTGATACTTGTATGTGTCTGGTAGGGAGGAGAGTGTGGATGGGGGCCCGTATCTCTTTACTAGTTTATTCTGGACGGGGTTCCATATCTTATCATTAGAAGAAAAGGGGTGGGGCCCATGATAGGCGGGGCCTAAGGAATAGAACATACAGTGTGACAACCCGAAAATTTTATTTCAATAAAAGTAAAACTTCTCGTTTTGATCTATCTTATTTTTAAGTAGAGTTAGATTCTAGACTTGGTTTAGGACCTTTTGTTTGAGGCATTGTTTGAAATAGAAGTGTAGAAAATTAAAAACCAAGAAGTCTCGCAGCCGCAAGCCTTGCATGGACCGCAAACCCTTCACGGTCGAAATCAGTCTTCGGTTCTCGGCCATGATATTGCTTCGAACCGCAAAGCTTCAGTTTGCAGTCGTGAACTCATCTTCGGCCGTGAACAGTGCTTGGGCCGTGAACCCTTCGGGCCCTATACTCTTCCCTATATATAGAAGTTTGGCTGACTTTTACCTCATTTCTTTATTCTTGGCCGAAAACACACTCTTTTTATCTCTAGATCTTCAATCATGAACACTCTTTTCCCTCTCAAATATCATCCTACTTCCCTTAATCTTCAAGGGAACTTGCTTAGGATCTTCAAGTGTTCATTATTCATCAAAATTGTTGGTCCGTGAACAGCCAGATTGGGCCGTAAACTCAAGAACATCAAGTGTTCTTGGTCCGTGAATCACTCTTCTAGCCGTGAACTCCAATCAACTTCCATTTTTGCTTCTAACACTCTTATTTGTAAGTTAAACTTATAAATTGGTTCATAGCCTTATCATATTTGTGATTATTCACTAAAAGTATACATATATTACATGAAATGCTTATAGGACTCGGGAATATAGCTTGTGGAAATAACATCCTATATTGAATCTTCTATCGAATCCCTCAAATAAGGTGAGTTCATACCCCCATACTTTACCAAGCTTTTTAAATAGTTTTAGGGGGGAATACAAGTAGAATACAAGAAATCTTGTGTTTGAAAATGTAATTATACTTATTTCATTATATTGCCGTCAATATGAATGAAAACATGAAACTTGTTAAAACGTGGAAATAAATTATAAAAGGTATAACTTATGGATCATATGAACTATTTTACAAATTCCATGTGAAAACATGGAAATAAACTTATAAACTATCATAAATATAGTTTATGGAACATAGGAATCTTATCACCAAACTACTAGTTATTTATAAAAAGGTTTTCGCATTATTACTTGTAAAGTCGTTAATCTAGTTTGTGAGACGCGTCTTCGGTAGTTACTTAAGTACCAGTGGAAGTCCACCTTTATGAACCAGAGTCTCCTCGAGGGAGAGCGTGATTCTGTGTATAGATCTATATGGGACTAACAATCCTTCACATCTACTGTTAGCTACAGTTGGACCGGCAGGTCTGCGGGTGACAAATGTCATAAACGATATCGACGTTTGATCAGATTGAAATCCGATAGACAGTGGAATCTGATAGACAGTGGAATGTGTGACTTCCGCCTTACTTCCTGTTCATTGTTTGGTTGTGGGCTTAGGGCAGATGCACCCATTTAGTTTTCTATTCGATCTTGGTTTTATACAACTCGTATGTATTAAGTGATCATAGGAGGGTAGTATCGTCGTACCAGGTTTTCAGGGTAAACAAGTCTTCAGCCAGTTTAACTTGTCAACAAAACTAGATACCCTTAAGGTAAGTATAGTAATTATACTTGTGCTTTTCGATATCAGAATGATTAACACTACAAATCGGTTTTATAGAAAATATAGGATTTTCTATGGTAAACATCGTTATTTAAAGGTAATCAGTTGTTGATAGAACTTTTTGAAAACAATAACAAATATTACTGAAAACATTGTTTCACAATAGAGCAAGTGAAACTAGAAACTTATTTATAAAAGGTTTAATATTTATTATTAAACTAGTATACCATAAGGACCTTTAATGGTTAATTCTATAATTTCTTAGTTTATACATCATAATTTTATATAAATAATATCCGATAGGCAGTGGAATGTGTAACTTCCGCCTTACTTTATGTTCCTTGTTTGGTTGTGGGCTTAGAGCAGATTCACACATTCAACTGTTCGTTCAATATTAGGTTAAATATAGTTAGTATAAACTAAGTGATTGTCGAAGGAACTATTGTGCTTATCATTCTACTAAAGAAAATATAGGATTTTATGGATGAACAGGCGAACTTTTCCAAAGAACCAAGAGTATACTTTTTATAACAAAAATACTTATGAACTCACCAACTTTAATGTTGACATTTTTTAAACCACTTGTATTCTCAGGATCATTAGTAGACAGGTATCCTCTCAGGTGTTGTGAAGGCAGAGCTTTACATCTTAACTTTTGTTGTACTTTTAATGTATTTCAAGTAATGTTTTAAACACAATGTAAATATTATATTATCAATACGATAGTTGTTGCTACTATGATTACTATGATGCATGGGTTGTGATACTTAACAGTAAGTCATTCACCCCCAAACGACTTCGTCGTTCCGGTTTGGGGTATGACATATAGTATTGTGTATAATTCTTTATGTGGTAACATGATTATATGATATCGTTATATGTGTATAACTTATGGTTTTATTTTATAATTAAAAACGAAATTTTTGGTCAAGGTTTTTATTGATGTTACAAAATGCATACACACACACACACACAGATATATATATATATATATATATATATATATATATATATATATATATATATATATATATAGAATATTAATTTTTTTTTGTATATAATATATTAGATAAATTAGTCAATAAATAATAAAATATAAAATATAAACTATAATTAGGAGGAATTAAATGATATTGTTATAAGATCATGGATTATATCTAATGTGCAATATATATAAATGGTTGAAAATATTAAATAAACAATGAATACTAACAAAATATGTTATCCATGTTATTGAGTGTATGAAATAATAATAAAAATTCATAAAAACTAAAAATAAAGATGAAGTAAGTTATGAAAATGATTTTATTATATTTTAAGTAAAATTTATTAAAAATGTTAATGTGAAAATTTATTATAAATTTTTTGAAATAAGTTTTTATTTAGTTTACCATAGCAATAATTAAAAATAATATTTAATCAAATAAATATATGTAATACATGTCTTCCGAGACCAAGTATCATTTTAGAAGAATAAAATGATATGAGGCAAGTAAGAGGAATAAAGTGTGGAGTTACTTTAAATTGAGAAATTTTATTTTGCAAAAGATAATTACGAAATGTTGTAGAGGATGTTGAGAGGAATTCGTTGATATAAAGATCGTCGAAAACAAAGTTCGTATGAGAAAGTTATGGCTGTTTGAAGTTTAGATGAAAGTAAGTTGCTATTTTGAGAAAGTTAATGAAGTCAAGTCAATGGTCAACTTTTGACCATTACAACATGACAATTTGACCCTCACGAAGTGAGCAATTATCCCTCACGATGTGAGAAACGATGAATCATTGACACACACGGCGAAAGGGTACGACACGTGGCAGAACCAAGTCTGGACGCATCTCATGGCGTGAGATCATCATGCTCATGACGCGAGGCACCCCTGAGTATAAAAATGAGTGTTTTTTAGTCATTTGATATAGCTTTAGACGCGTTCGATTGAGGTGCTTCCGGGAATCATATACGGGACATTGTAGCGGAGGAGTTATACCACTATACATGAGAAACAGGGTTGAGTATGAGATCTGTTAAGGTACTACCACATGACAAGCTAATAGGCAATGAAGGATTGAATTTGATAATGGAGTCTGCTAACTAGCCAAATGAGTAACACTACTCTAACATCTATTATTGTGTTATATGTGTTATACATTACATGGTTTGTTTGATTAATTATTGAAGAGAAATTACTTGATACCGGAAAAATCGCTTATTCTGAGAGATAAATATATGATCAAAAGATTGATTCTGATTGGTGATATAGATTATAATTGAGAAATATATTACATTAAAAGATAGATTATTTATGAGTTAGATTTGTTGTATATATATAATATTATGATATGAGTGATATGCGATATATGAATAGTGCAAAGATTTAAATAATTGATTTCATTGAAAAATTATTCATTATTATGAGTTAGATCATTATCGAGAAATACACTATAGATGATGGAGAAATTACAATTAAACAATAGATTATAATTGATCGATTGGTCAAGAGCAAATGATAGATTAGGATAGAGAGATTAATTCTCATTTAAAGAGATAGATCTTAATACAGAGAGATAGTATGATTAGGAGATAGATCATTGATTAGAATTAGATCATCAATTGAGAGACACAATATTAATTGAAAGATAAATTATAATTGATAGATTATTTGTAAGAGAGAGAGAGAGAGAGAGAGATCATTAATCGGGAAAGTGATCACGAATGAGAGATATGTTACTGATTGAGAAATAGATTACTGATTTAGAGATAGATTTTGAGGAGTGATAAAATGTTACTAAGAGGTTGGTTATAATAATACCACCAGTTATATAAATTAATTATTACATAAGTGAGAAATAACTTATAATGTGATTTATATGATTTATCTCATTATGTTTTAGTAGTTATTATTCACTAAGCCATGATGCTTATGTTGTTATGATGATTTGTTTTGCAGGTATATTATTGTGACGCCTGGTTCGATCCTTTACTTGAGGCCGGTATGATCCTTGTGATAACCATTTGTATTCTGGAGTACTAATGTACACCAAAATTATTGTAAACTTTTAAATGATAAATGAATTTTTCTGGGTGTACTTCGAATGAAATCCTAGGTGTTACAATATACTTTAAATTAATTAATCATAATAATCGTTAAAAAAACACTAAATCAAAATAATATTTATAATTATTCATAGATAAACTTTGTGTAGATGTCATTGCAAAATTTAAGTAGAGTATATGTTTATCTTATCATATTGTTAAAAGCGACTTATTATTTAATAGGGTTAATGTCATTAAAACCCAACAAAGTTTTTCCTTTGATTTTAAAAGGTCCCTAAACTATTTTTTTGTGCAATCTAAGCAATTAAAGTTAAGAAATATATGTTACTCAGATCCTTTTGTAAAACTTGAAGGAGTCATCCGGTAATCCAAGATGATGTGGACTTTTACTTGAAAAGCACTACTAGAAAAATGGGGTTTTCCTACGGAAAATAGCTACGGAAAATTTCCGTAGCTAATTAGCTACGGAATTGCTACGGATTAGCTACAGAATGGGATGCCCTAATTTAGTAACGGAATAGCTACGGAATAGCTACGGAATAGCTACGGACGTCAGTCCGTAGCCATTCCGTAGCTAATTAACTACGGAATAGCTACGGGATACCTACAGATAATATTTACCTATGGATTAGCTACGGAGTATGCTTTCCGTTAGAATTTCGTAGCTAATCCGTAGCTAAGTAGCTACGAATTAGCTACGGATTTTTCTTATTTTTGATTTTTCGGGCATCAAACGTTGTTTTTTTCGTTTCCTTTTTTTCACACCTCTACTATAGATGATTATCTATATTTTCACCAACCTATAGCTATTAATATCGTTCATAAAGTCGTGTGCCCTTTCGAGATCAACTACTCGTTTCACAGTTTAACATTGTAATGTCTATACTTTTCACAAACTTCTGATGGATTATGTTTGTATATATATATTTATATACATGAATGAGTTGTGGTATATGTGTACGTGTATATGTGTATGTATACGTGTTTGTAAGATGTATGTGAACGTATTCATAAGCATTATAGTGTTAAACCACTAAACGAGCAATGGATCTCGTATGTATACACGCCTTTATAAATGATATTAATAGCTATAAATTGGTGAAAATATAGATAATCATGTATAATAGAGGTGTGAAAAAAATGGAGCGAAAAAAATGACGTTTGTTAGATGATATTTTGTATCTGTTAGCATTCATGTGTTAAAATTAGTTTGAATGGTATGAATATTAGTTACCATGATAAATAATTCCCACAGTATTATTAACATCGCTTGCATAATATGATTTCTTTTATATGCTAAAAGAAATTTATAACTAACTTATTGTAACTAAATAACAGTTGCACATTCTTTCAATTAGTAATTGATACTTGTTTTTATATTTTTCAGGCAAGCTTGCACGTTGTTAGTTTGATACTTCCTTTGCCAAGTAATCCATCAAAAAAATTTCAATTTTATTTTGTAAGCACTTATTTAAACATTTGTAGTTGACACTTATTATGTGTATCATTAGACAATGTTAATTAGTAATATGTATTTGTATTTGATACTTTTTTAGGTTTATTAGTTTTATTATAATGATATTTGTTTTGTAGTTGAATTTCAATATTATTTTAAGTTTAATGTAATGGGTTTTTTCAATATTTTGGACAGAAAAAAACTGGATTTCTTTATAATTTTTTATTGTTTTTTTTTAAATAAAAAGTAATTAGCTACGGATTACCTACAAAAAATCCGTAGCTATTCCGTAGCTATCAACTTTCGTAGCTATTCTGTAGCTATTCAATTCCGTAGCTATTGAGTAGAAATCCGTAGCTATTTATTTCCGTAGTTATTCCGTAGGTATGGTAGCTACGGAAAATTCCGTAGCTACTCCGTAGCTAATCCGTAGCTATAATTTTCCCATGGGCCATTATGCTACAGACATTTTTCCGTAGCTATCCGCTTATAGCTACGGAATAGCTACGGATTGTGCTGTAGCTATTGCACCAGTTTTCTAGTAGTGAAGGTCAAAGTTTATGTTGACATGAACATTGCCATGTGTACATTAGCTTCCAAAAAAATTGTAAAAAATCAACATCTGGACATTTTAGTCGCAACTCCTGGATGTTTAACTGGCAAGATCTATAGCATATAGAGTAAGATGAAGCAGTCCGAATGTTGGATATGGGATTTGAACCCCAAAATCAGAAAGATTGCCAATCGTCTATACATGCTTCCGCCTGGTCGACTATAAAGAATGCTTTTCAGCCCAATTATTCCATCTAAGATCCAAGTTAGTTAGATTAATCGTATTCAGAATTAACACAATCATGATCAATCGAACAAATAAGCAATAACATACCATTTTCTTTTGGCAAAAGCTTGCATCTACTTTTCTCTCAAACTACATATTTCTTCCCAAACTGGTAATGACAAGCTACCAAACACATTCATTGAACGAGAAAGCAAGCTGATTTTCCCCAAATTTCACCATGTGACATAGAAGAGCAACATTGAATATATATATATATATATATATATATATATATATATATATATATATATATATATAACCAAATTGGAGAAAGAATGAAGAAAAGAACGTTGGTTCACCTACTCTCATGATACAAAAATCATCAACCAGGTTGGTAGATGAAAATCATCATCTGTCATTTCTCTTTGTTGGACCTCATAAGTTACTTTCGACCAAGAAATTGAGTCTAAATCACAGTATTATTAGCTAACCTTGAACATATTTGTATGAATGTATGATCGTATCTTAATTCCAAACCCTAATGCCTAGTTTAATTTGTAAACATAATGCAACTGGTATTAGATTGGGAAACAATCCTCTGATCAACCCCTCGATTAAACCTTCTTACAACTTTTGAATCCAAAATTCATCGACATCGGAGATGATTTAGATGAAGAAGGCTTGATAATAATATGAATCGGATCAGTTCCAGTGACGCAATAATGGTCAATTATTGTTGTTGATGATGGTGGTTTTGGCCCTGTTATTGAAGCTATTGTGTTTATAGTGAATGTGAACCCACTTGTGGTGTACACTACAGAGATAGGTGATGGTGGAAAGAGGAGTGAAATGACGCAGGGGTGGTGGTGTAAATGGATTTAATTAGGGATCTTTTTGTAACATGAAGCCACATTAACAGGTAATAAAAAAAAACTTTGGTGACTATTTAAAATCAAAAGTAAAACTTTGTTGGGTTGTAATGACATTAACATTGTTTTATATATCAATATAATGTTGGAATTATTATTTTGTAGTTAATGTGACTAACCATATAATTTTATAATACCCAACACCCATAAATTCGCTTAATTATACCATAAACTTGGTTTCATTGCCACATTTTATTACAAAGTAAAAAGGAGAGGTAAAATTGTTTTTGTACATGCACTTTAGCGTTTTTTAGTAACAATGTTGGAGGGTTTTTTTTTTATTTATAAAACTTGAATGATTAGTGCCCAACGATTTCAATCTATTAATGGTTTTTATACTACTAGAAACTTGAGTTTCAACAACGGATTTAGAGAGGGGTTAAATCTGTAGCAAATTTTAGGCTTATTGAGAGGGAATTACGAGAGATCTGCGATGGTTTAAATAATTATTTTATTTATTCAACATTTAGCATATTAGAGAGTGTTTAGCGTGGGATCAACTACAGATCTCACGTATTTATCGACGTGCTCTTATCCCTCGGTAATTGATGGAAAACGAAGGCATTTGGCAAGGGTTCAACGAGGGAAAAAAAAGATCGACTTTTTGGCCATCTGGTACGTGTTTAGCGAGAGAATACCGACAGAGCATATGCACGCTATGTTTTTAACATTGACGATCTCTCGCTAAAATTGATGCTCCAATTCCAAACGTTGTGTAAGTTTTCTTCTGTCCCAAATCAGATTTGTCACTCCAATTGAACACGCTCTCACCCAAATCTGAAATTGACGACACTCTCGAGTTGCAGCTTGCTTAACCTAATTTCACCCTCTCTGTTCAAACAGATGACGACAAGAACGGACCATTGTGGCTTCTGATTCTGACAGCCTTCACAATTTTAAAATCTGAAATTATTCTTCGTTAACTTCCGATTCAGGTAAATCTCTTGATTTTATTTGCTTTAGTCATATATTAGGTTAGGTTTGATTTAGTTGCACAATATATTACATTAGGGTTTAATTTCTCCATTTTTTTTCCTTTTTCAATCGTCATTCCTCCACATAATACAATGCCCCTGATATGCAAAGTTGTTAAAGCTGGAAAATTCCAAGGTGTTTTGGGCGTAATATTGCAAGCTCCAATCACAATGCTAGTTAGTGTGAAATGTTTGAGTGAATTAGAGGTAAATAGGCAAGGGCATTATTACTCTGATAGCCATTGGAGTCTTTCAACTTCTGTTCCTCTCTGAATATACAGCATATGGAATTCAAAGAAATTAATGCAATTTGGTATGACCATAAAAAGCCTTATGCTCTTACACTGAGAGATATACACAGACACATAAACACACACACATACATTAACTCAAAGTTGACACACCAACACCACCCATTAAATCCCCTGGTAAAGGATAAGCTCCAGGAGTTGAAGGTGAAGGAACAGTAAAAGGCGAGTTAGTAGGTTTAAACATATTATGTCCCTCAATCTGTGGAGAAGCGTGTTGAGAAATTTGTGGGGACCCCACCTGGGATTAACAGAGGTGAAAACGGACTGCCACCTAGCTTCATTTGTTGGTGGTACCCCGCCCGCTGTCCCGCCACCTGTTGAAAAGTCCCCGGTTTCACACCGCCCATTTGTTGCTGTTGTTGTCTGTGTTTTGATATCATGAAGCTGAGTCATTTGGTTAACTTGAGTCCCCTGTTGTATGAATTGTTGTTGTTGTTCTTGTTTCTGAAGAAATTGTTGTAGCATTTCGCGATTTTGAAATTGCTTCAGTTGTTGGCTTTGAAGAAGCTGTTCTTGTTGTTTAATATGAAGCATGTTTGGGTTCGGCTGTAGGGAACCCATAGGATTCATGTTCACTTGTTAGGCCCCACTTCCACTCATACTTTGACTTGGGTCAAGACTAGAAGTGGGCTGCATTGAATTCATCATAGTTTGTTGAGAATTTGAACCCCGGTTAGAGAAGACATGGGATTTCCATTTTGCTGTGAGTTTCCCTAATAACAACCTGAATGCACCTTAATACTATAAATACCAGTAGACTAGAATAAAATTCCATATTGCTTCCACAACTCTTCCTCGGTTTCACATTCTGTTTTAAAGCTTATATTTACCTAGTCATGGTTCATTTCCAGATATACCCTTATGTTTTTCCAAATTCTTTGAGTCAATCTTGAACACTGTTAATTCCATTTTCTATTTGATTTTAGTTAATTTTAGATCTAAAATCAATCTTTAATTGCTATCATGAACACTTTTATGTTTTTCTGATAACCCAATTGTGTGTTTTTTTTATCTATTTAAATAATTAATTGTAACCATTTTAATTACAGTGTACATTTGCAGAAGTATTAACTGGAAAACCACTTTTCCTTGGTAAAAGTGTTGTTCATTGGTTGGAATTAATACCTAATCTTCTTGGGACACCTTCAGCAGATACCATTTATGGAGTATGATACCCTTCACTTTTTTATTTTTTTATTTTTTTATTTTTTATTTTATATATGTTTGGTTTTTAATTTTATAAAAACTTAGGTAGTGTTTGGTGTGGTGGAATTAGAAAATGAATGAAAAGTTTCATTCCATTGGAATTAAGAAAAGTTGTTTGTTTTGCTTGATGGAATGGAATCTGATACCTTCCATTACTCAAGTTTCTGAAATTAAAAAATGTGGTAAAACCCATTTTCTTTATAAATATTTTAACAATTGAGGAATTTCATGATTTTTAATTAGATTAAAATTTTATTTTCTAATTGAGGGGTTGTTTCTTTTTTGACTTAACGGGCTAAGCAGTTAAACAGGACAGTTGTATATGGGCTAAAATACCCTTTTAATCCTACAATTTCACAAGAAAAGTTTCAATTTCAATTCAATCGGAACTCTTTAGACAGATATTATATGATATTAAAAATTATGTATTTTAATTTTAAAGGACCTTTTTTTTATTAGTATTTGTTTAATGAGAAAGAAATACCCTTTTTTGATGAGTTTTTATTTATTTTTACTTTTAAAGGAACCCCCTTACGTCCTTTTTTTATTAGTATTATGTTTGAAAAATTATGTATTTTAATTTCCGTTTGTAAGATATAATAAGATATTAAAAAGTTTGTTTTATAAAAGTATGATTATAACAATGTTTATTATGTTTTTAATTTATTAAAATATTATAAAGTGTGCTTATAATCTCTATTTTTTATTAAGTGACCCATATTTGTTTGAAATAGAGATTATATACATAATAAGTATACTATCATTGATATGTTGGGAATCCCTTATGGTGAATCCCCATTTGAAACATATCTCAACATCTGATTGAGTTGAATAATATATCCTTTATAAGGATTAAATATATAGCAAAAGCTTCATAACTACTAACAAGTTTTTTTATCTACTACTTGTGACACAAGCATTTAATACAATTACAATCTTACCAAGTCACAAAACCACCAAAACTTTCAAACAAATCTACTACTTGAAAAAGAAAAAGTAAAAAAAAAAAAAAAACATTTTTATGTCGAAATTAAAGAGAGAGAAAGTTATGATGAGTCAATCAGTTTGAGCAACATTTCCAAACCACTTTGGTGTAGGTAACATCTTCAACACTACTTGACTTATCAGCTTCAGCTCTTCTTTGGTGTAGGAGCAATTTGGTCCGTCATGTCAAACCACTTTGGCACAAATTATTTCCCCTTTGTTTCTCTTATTCTTTTTTCAGCCCTCTGTATCTCTTCCAGACTTTCCCAAAAGAAAAAAAAAACATAAGTTTCATGGTACTTTTCAACGTTTTGGAGGGCATTTACGTCTTACATGCTTTTTCTGAACTAGCTTTTAACATGTCACCCATCTCAAGGGCATATCTGTCAAGTTGTAAGAAGGAATATGATGCAGATAGCTTCTTTACTTTATGTGCAAAATATATGTACTGAAATTTATCATTCGTCGGAGCCTCAGCAACTTTCCATACCTTCAATAACATTATTATTATTATTATTGTTAATTATTGAATATCTACCAATAAAAGTTAACAAATACTAATTAATATGTTGTTACTCATCAAAAAAGGGTATTTTAATTTCAATTCAATGGCATATGAATGAAACTCAATTCAATCGGAACTCACAAACTCCAACACTTCTTTCTCATCAAACAAATACTAAAATACCCTTTTAACCCTACAATTTCACAAGAAAAGTTTCAATTTCAATTCCAATTCCAATTCCTTCAATGCCAACTCTTTAGACAGATTCCATTCCTTCCAAAAAAAAAAAACATTAACTCTCTTACCAAACCAATGCTGCAATCAACCTTCTTGTCCTTAACTCTCTTAGCTTTGTTCTTCCTTCTTTTCGACTTCTCTTTCAGCACTGCAGAAGGATCATTAGATTCATGTGATAGAACAGCAGCTTCAGTGTCTTCAAGTTTCAACCCTTAACCTTGATTGCAAATCACTTACACGTATCTTTCTGTATGGGTCAAAGTCATTTCCCTATTTACAAAACAGCCCTAGACTATAGTTTTAACCCAATTTACTTACTGTTATACTTATACTTCAGGTGTCATAGATATCAATTACATGTTAAGTAACAAATCTTGGATGTAGAAACAACAATTTACTTTTATCTATTTTTTCATTGATTTGTATTAAAGTATTGTTACGTTTTAATATAATTTAGTTTTAAGCCATGTCATGGTAATCTAACTCTTGTCCTTAGTTACTTTTTATGAAAACAACTATATTGTACATAACATAGGGAATCATGTAAATTATAAATCAACATTATTAATTTATAATAGTTGCTAATTGTTTAGCTTACTTGAAAATTTTCCAAATAGGGAAAATAAAGTTAGCTTTTTTGTATTTTTATTTCCACTTTCTGCCAAGAATTAGTATTGTTTAATAAACACTTGATATGATGTGTAGGTTGTAGATTTTTTCAAGAAACATGTGGGCACATATACTCCTCTGCTTGCAGGAAATTCAATTTATGTCGATTTTCTTTTCTTTACCATATCTCTTTTCATGTTCATTTTGTTTGCCCCTGGTTTGCTTTTCTCTTTTCGGACCATTTTACCCCTGGTTTGCCTTTCTTTTATTGAAGAATCTTGAAGTGATCTGTGCTCTGTTTTGTTTGCCGCTGGTTTCATATTGTTTTGGATTTATATGGTAAAATTAAAAATTTGCCCTAAATTTTGTATTTTTAATAGAATTTTGATAAGGGCCTGGGGGGGGGGGATAAGATGGTCATTTTTCCATGATCTAGCAACAAATTTTTTTTTTTTTTGATACGGTCATCGTTTAGGCACCATGGAATTTACATTTTTCCCTTACGGTTTTTTGTTAGAGCATATCCAATCCTGGTAAAATTATCATTTTTCCCACATTAATGTATTTTTTTTAATAAACCACAATGACAAAGTTTTGTAACATATTTTTGGAAATGGATGCCAAAGTTGCAGCAATAGATGCCAAACAACAACAAATTGATGCAAAATATGAAGCAATGGAGAAGATGTATACAGCCTTGCAAAATATGATGGGAAATTGAAAATTAGAGGTAATATGATGTTAACCATTAGTATTTGATGTTTTTGAATGACTTGTTAACCTTTTGTATTTGATACTTTTGATTGTTTTGAATAATGTTTTATAGGAATGAGAACCGAAGATGATTGGATGGACATGAAATGAAGAGAGCAGCTAAAATGTTATTTTGAAGTTATGTTTTGTGAAAACTCATTTCCCGATGCATACTTTGGATTTCTTGATGCTAAAATGTTATTTTGAAGTTAAACCTTTAGGAGTTTGATGTTATATGGATAGTTTTGGTTTTGGATGTTTTTTGAATAATACTTTGGTAAACTTTGATAATTTTGGTATTGTAATGTTTGGTTGTATCGTTATTTGATGTTTTTTAGTATAAAAATTTGATGATTGTAGTATTTTTTTCTTTTAGAATCATAATAAAAAAATGATATTACAAGTTCGCGACGGATTCGTGAGAATAAAAAAAGTATTTTAATGCATCAATTTTGTGAGGGATTAGCTAAGGAATAAATATCATGTCTAAAGTTTGTGATGGACCAGCAACGAAATAAAAAAAAATTAAAATTTTGCAAGAGATTAGCTATGGAAAAAAACCATGTATAAAGTTTGCGACAGATCCGCGACGAAAAAAAAATCAGTATATGAATTTTGCAAGGGATTTGCTACGAAAAAAAAACTGATCACGGAAATTTGTGACAGAACAGCGACGGAATGACTTTATCAAATTTTGTCTGTAATGCCCTGAGTAAATGTATTGAGTGACATTTAGCGACGGCTATTATGTCGCTACATTTGTCGCAAGGAAAAACCTCTTCGTCGCTAAAACCCTCGCTGAGAAATTAGCCACCTATTAATTACCTATGGAGTGAATCCGTCGCTGATCCATCACAAACAACATTTAGCGACGGATACTTCCGTCTCTAAAACCCTTGTTTCTAGTAGTGTATAGAATGTAGGGTTCGGTTAAGACATTTTTGATTCGTCTAGATATTGTGTTACAGAGATTATATTAAACTACTAGTTGAAGGTTAACCGATTCAGATATATAACTTTGAATGATTTTATTTAGATATATAAGATAAAAATGTAACAAAATGAAATCACAAAATTGGTACATAACGAATAACAATGTTGAACACTACAAGAAAACAAAGCTATAGCGGCGACGCCTTTAGCGGCGACAGCCAGCAATAGCGGCGACATGTAAATGACGCGTTACGTGTCGCCGCTATTGCTGGCTGTCGCCGCTAATACTTTCATTTAGCGATCCGCGTCACTCTCACCCCAGCCATCCGATTTGTTTTCAATCTAACGACTATTAAGGAAAGCGGAAAGACGCACTGAGTTTTTCTGTCGATTTTTCATCAATATCACGCAAATTTTCCAACTTGGTGGACTAGACATTGTTTCTTGGACCGGTGCTAGCTTCTCCTTCCCTCAAGGCAGCCACAAAACCGCCACAACCCCAACCAAGTTCAACATTTAGCCAAAATTCTGAAATTGCTCCAACCAAGGTCGAATTTCTCAACTTTTTTTATGATTTTTCTGTTTTAGATGATAAATAGTGAGTATTTTTCAAGTTTGTTGAGTGATTATGTTTGTATTTTGATATATGAATTGGTTATGCATTTTGTTGGATTGTATGTATTTTGTTGGATTGTGTGTTTTTTTCACATTTGTTGGAGTTTTATTATGCATTTTGTGTATAATTTGATAGTTATGTTTAGATTACATTGAAGTATCAAAAAAAAATTGACATGTATATGTATATATTTGTATGAAATTGGATGAAATTTAGATGTATATATTTGTATATATTTGTATGAAATTGGATGAAATTGGATGAAAGTTATACCACATTGCCTTAACATGAAACTTAGATGTATATATTTGTATGAAATTGGATGAAATTGGAATATGTAAATTGAATATATACATTTGACTTAATTGTATGAAATTGGATGAAATTGAAATATGCAAATTGGATGTATACATTTGACTTAATTAGGTTATTAATAGCAACTTACTTCTAGTAATGTATTGTATATGGTTTCAAAGTGCTTAATTTCGTTAGTGACTTAATGTTTGGCCAACTTAATAGCAACATACTTTTAGTGACTTAATGTTTGGCCAACTTAATGTTGGTCATTACAACTTTAGCTTTAATTAGGTTATTAATAGCAACGTACTTCTAGTAATTTTAATTTAATTATAGAATAAATTTAAATTAATTTAAAAAAAACATTAAAAAAATAATAAATTAGTTGTAAAATCAAGTTAATGTTAAAATTAAAATAAAATAAAGTTAGTTTAATAAATTAAAATTAAAATAAAGTTAGTTAAATAAATTAAACTAATAACAAAAAAGAAAATATTAAATTAATTATAAAATCTAATTAATTTACCTTTAGAATCAAATTAAGTTACCTTTATAAAATCAAATGTATACAAAGTTTTGGATGCTTGAGTCCAAGTGTCGATCAACGAGCGCAACGCAAATCAAACATCTTGATATAACAGAGAAACGTAATATTGAATGGTTTATATTGAATAGTTGTCAAGAAGTCAGACAATACATCGAGTAAGTGTTCTTACTTTTAATTATCTTTCATTATTTATTGTTACTTTTTTCCATTCATCAATTATATATATATATATATATATATATATATATATATATATATATATATATATTCATCAATATAGAAAATTCAAATTTGAACATCCTGAAAGTGACGAAAAGACCGAATTTCCCAACTGGTTTCTTGAAAAGGTAATCATAATTAACAAACAAATATCTTTCATAAATTTAATAAATCAAGAATACATAACAAATCAACATATGTTTAATAGGTTTATCAGATGGAAAAAGAAAACTCTCCTGAATTCCACAAAGAGTTGTCAGCCCTTTCAATGGGTTCACAAATGGATGTTTATACTTACACTGCGTGCATAGTCAACGGTGTTAGGTTTATGGTACTTAGTCGTGATGCACAACGCAAAACGCAAAACTCTGGGGTTCTAGCGGTTGGTGAGAATGGAGAGAAATATTATGGCCAGTTAGAAGAGATTATGGAGGTGCAATATCCATATGATTATTCGACTGTAATATTTCGGTGCAAGTGGTTTGATATGGGAGATATTCCTGATGATAATTTCATAAGTATCGACACGGAAAAAGAAGCGTACCAAGATGATCAACTCATATATGCTTCGCAAGCCAAACAAGTGTTCTACATCCGCCAGCCTGTTAATCATCGAAGAAACCAAAACAACAACCCTCGTTGTGTCGTCGAGCATGTTAATCATCGAAATATTTAGGATCTACCATCCGACAATCCTCGTGTCCAAAATGCTTACAGTGACTCTGTCCAAGATGTCGACAATGTGGAGGCCGAAAATGTTGACATAGTTCAAAACAACTCTTCATCTGGAGCTAGACTTTTTATTGACTTCTCATAATACTTTCAAAACAATGTTGACGTAGCTCAAAACAATGCTGATTATGACGATGAAGACGAGACTGAAGTACCTCCGCCAACGGGTAGAATCGATAATGTTTCCGATGAAGAGACTGATTATGATGATGGCGATTCTGACTATGATACGGATGAAGAAGACATTGAAGCATATGATCAAGATTCTGATTAAAAAATCAATTTTTTTTTGGTAATAGAAACTTTATTTGAAATGTACCTTTAATTCATATTGTTTGTCTAACTTTTATTTATGTTGTTTGTCTATATTGTATATCTTACAATTTCGCAGGGTAACTAACTTTTATTCATATTGCAGATGAGGTTTACTTGGGCAATACTCTTGGCCATGATGGCCGATGTTATGGGGCTTGGACACGGAGGTGATGGAGTCGGGGATCCACCACCTCCAGGAGGCTTTGGTCGTGGTCAGCACGAATAAGATGGTGAGTTTTATTATGATATATTTATTAACTATTTTTATTATTTTATAATAAGTTATCGTGACTAATAGGTTTAATTGTATTTTTTCAGTCGAGCTTCCTAAAAAAAGGAGGGGCATGTCAAAAAAATATTGAGCTGGGAAAGTTGATAAGGGCAAATAAGGGAAAGCCCATAGATTTGGATTTCGACAGGGAGATCACATATTCCCCTGTCGGGAAGCGTGGTAATTGGTTCACCCATGAAATTGGGAGGTATTTGTGGAACAATGTCCCTTTCAACGTATCTGGTTGGGACAATGTTTCCCCCGCTTTAAGGAACGCAGCAGTTGTTCATCTAAAGGTAACTTGGATACAATTTTAATTTTAGTTGTGATTGTTATTTAATTAACTAAATTTTTTGTGTTTTGCAGAATAAATTTGATTTGGATAAGGTTAACATGGATCCGGAGTGTGCTCAATTGTTGCGGAGCATTGATTCGAGTCTTGCAAAAGTTTACAGAGCCGAAAAAGTAAAGCTCATGCTTATTTTAAGGAAATCGGGGGGCCTGCAGATATCCAAGCCACATTAAACAACCCCCCTAACGGAATGTCACATGAAAATTGGGCGAAGGCAGTTGAACATTTTCAAACGCCAAAATTTTTAAGGCGTTCGGCGTCAAACAAGGAATGTCGTGCAAAACAAGTAGTTGTAAACAGAGGGGGGTCGAGCTCATACAACAATGCATGTTTCAAAGAAGTAAGTTATGATATATTTAAATATTTATTTAAAGTATAACTAATCTAAATTTTAATGTTAAATAGGATATCAGTCGAATCGAAGCTTTTCGTAAAGCTAATTCCAATCGCCAAGGGGTATTTTATAGTCCTGCAGTCGAGCAACAATATGTAAGTGGTTAATTTGTATTTTTCATATAAGTGTTTATATTGTCAAAGGTATTTAGTAATCTAATTTTTATGATTTTTATTGTTTTCAAAAAATACAGAATGCTTTACTCGAAGAGATAAACCAACGAACCCAAGATACTTCTGAGGCAAGCGGTCTAGCACCAACTGATATAAAAGATTGTTTTGAAAGAATATTGGGTGTTCGACGCGGACATATCTGAGGCATTGGGCGTAAACCCCCTACCGTTGTGTCTATGTACGACAAGCAACAACCAATGACACAAGAACAACCACAATCACAGGTAATTGTTAGTAAATGCTATAGTGGAACGGTATAATTAATTATAATGTTATTCTGATATGTTGTTAGTATATTTTGTTTTCTTTATAGTTGCAAATGCTCTAAACAATACTACAGGACCCGGTCTGTTCTGCAGCATTGGAAGAGTGGTTTCGCTCATTGCCGCCACAAAATAATCGAGATGATGATGAGGACGAGTAGTTATTTTAGGATTTTATGAAACGTTTTGTAATTTGAAACAATACTAAATGTGGTATGGATTAATATTTTGGATTGATTGTATATAATATGTATTAATATTTCTATATAAAATTATCAGACTTTTCAAATGCTATATGGATTAATATTTGGATTGATTATAAATTTAATGTGAAATAAAAAAAAAAAAAAAAACATCAAAAGAGTATTACCGGCGACAGCTTTTGTGGCGACACAACCTCATTAGCGGCGACAACATATTAGCGGCGACAAGTAGCATTAGCGACGACGGGAGCATTAGCGGCGACTGCTAGTATTTGCGGCGACATTAAGCGTATTAGCGACGAAACAATACCGACGACGTATTTGCAGCGACATGTCGCCGCTAAAGGTATTAGCGGCGACACGGCTAACCTTTAGCGGCGACACGTGTCGCCGCTGTTGGACAATCTTCTTGTATTGGAATTCCAGTTATAATAATCAAAATAATTCAAATATATTTTCATAAACCGTTAATTCGAGCACAAACTAATATATATATATATATATATATATATATATATATATATATATATATATATATATATATATATATATATATATATATATAGGGTTATGTTCAATGGAAAATGAACAATTAGGACAACATATGCTGGAACCAATGATCAAGTGACACGTGTCCATTTCTTTATTCATAAGCAATGTATTATAGAAGTTCTTTATGTAGTTATTCCAAAGTGATGTGTTGTCATGCTTTTATTGGTTCCAATATATGTCCCTAATTGTTTATTTTTCATATAACTTTTCCATATATATATATATATATATATATATATATATATATATATATATATATATATATATATATATATAATTTTAAAAAGAAAAAAACATAAGTTGTAGTAAACATTAAACAAGTGAATCCTAAACACCTTTTAGTAAATTCAATGAACTCCACATAATTCCATGATTACCATCGCCTGTATAGAAATTTAGTTGAATTCATTTGGTCGTCGGATGCGGATGCCATGCATTTCTTGGAACCGCCAACCAGAGTTCCACTTCCACCATTACCAACCGCAATTTGTAAATTAGAGCAATCAACCGTCAATGCCCACGTTATACCCCACCAAACCCTAGTCTGAACCCTAGCCGTCATCGTCACATCAAAAGTGATCACCCCATGACTCCTCTTAATGCTCTCTTGATCATGGACACATAACATCATCAAAGAAGTCAAAGTTGCCCTAATGGTGGTCTGGTTGTTGGTTCCTTGAATAAATGGTGGCAAAAGAGTCTGTGCGATTGAGTTCGACTTGTACGAGACAACAACTTCAATTTGATCATAGTAAAGATTAATTTTTGAGTTGGGGTTGCGAAACATAAAATCCACCTTCCAATCGCCGGAAATTTGTGAATATGATGAAATGCTCAAGTTGGTTACGGTTACTTTTTGGATATCAAACTCAGGAGGATGTAGGAAGAGGCTGACCCATATCACGTAGATAAAGAAACAGAAGCTGAAGAAACAGACGAAGTGGGTAGTGAATAAAAAAAATATGAAATTGAATGTGACGGGGGTGGATTGATCGGCCATTTTAAGAAGTTGATTGAAAGTATGTGCAGATGTTTGATGATTGTTAGTTATTTGAATCATTTGAGGGGGACGATGAAGAAAACTATATATATTTGTAATCAGAATCTTGAAGTTCTATGTCTACAAGTATTTCCGATAATAGCAAAGGAATTAGAAATTTGGCATGAGGGTTGTCGGGTTTGTTTATGGAAATTTTTAACCTGTAATTTATTCTTGTTATTTCTTTTACTAATTACATGTCGAGAATTTTTTGTTTTTGAAAATGTCAAGCTTCTTTGTGATATATATAACTTGAAAGAAAATTTTAATTCCTTCTTGAAAGATTGATATAATTCAACTGAAAGGCATATTGTGGTAAATGATATGAAATCCATGTTTTCTTAGTATCGACTTGATAATTAGGATTATCATGTATTGTTTTAAGATATACAATGAATGTCCAAAATATCTAATTTAGTTTTTGATACTAGAAATTATGTTTTAATACCTGCAAGATAACAATTAATATATTATGTATTTCCAAATAAAAATTTAGCCTTTAATATTTACGTTTGGATAAAGCTTAGTTAAAATCATGATATTAGACAAGATGGGTTTACTAAACAAAATTAATTACTCAAAGACAAATATTCGAAATCATCATCTTTTTCTGTTACATGTAAACATATGATATGACATTCAGATTTCAACCTCTTTTTCTTCATTTTGTATTGAGTGACTGTTCGTTCAATTGATTTACTAATAGAAATAAAAAATATATTAAAAATATAGTTTTTTGTTTTTTTTAATTTTTATTTTTTGCTTCAAACCCAATTAACTTTTATTCTTTATAATTGGTTTTTTTTTTTTTTTTTTTATGCTAGGTTTCTTACTAATTGCTTGATAAAACTTTAGGTGTTAAAAAATTTATTCGCTATGAAAGCAATCATATGATAAAAATATCATTTACATACATAAAATCAAGGGAGTAGTACAATACCATGACATGGCTTGCAATATATAGAACTATTAGTTTTGTCGTCATAAATTTCAATTTTAAGGATTTCTTTAGGATTTTTATGTTATGTTTACATAAAAAATTTTAATAATAATAATAAAAATAATAATAATATCAAAAAAGATGAGAATGTCTAATGTGACTACTTTTTTATAGAAGCAGTTTAGTATAAGGCTGACTGGTATATCTATAATTTAAGTTTGAACGCGATGATGTTGGACATAAAGGTAATTTAAGTTAGAAGGAAAATGGTGGGAAACAAGTAAAACTACATGAACACAATAACATGTGGCATGAAATGCTTTCGTTTTGTTATATACTAATTTATAACCCGTCTTAACTATGGTTGCAAAATTAATTAATCTTTTATAATAAAAATTCATAACTATTAATAAATTATTTTAAATAAATTATTAATTAAGAGATATACTAAAATTTTAAAGTTAGTTATAACTTCAATTTTAACATATAATCGTAAAAAGTTAATGTTTCTATAGAAAGTTTAAAATATTATTATTTAGAACTTTAACGTCATTAATTGTGATAGTGATTTTTCAAATATATCCTGGAACGTGGCATAATATTAATGAAAAGTGTATTAGAATAGCATATGACAAAAGAAGATTAAAGTTATTTTTTTATCAGTATACGGAAGATTATATATATATATATATATATATATATATATATATATATATATAGATTCGGTAAGATATTTTTTTTGGTAGAAAGCTAAGAAGATTTTTTTTGGCATAGTTTTTGACGAACAAAACAAATAAATTAGTAGATGAATAAAAAATAATATGATTCAGAAAAAAAAAATCTCAATAAAACATTTTCATGATTAATTTTTATAATGATTTTTTTGATATTCACTAAAATTGTCACAAAAATGATTTTTTTTTATTTACTGAAAAATGAATCATAAATGTGTTTTTTTGAGAAATTTTTTCTTGTGAATCATTTTATTTTTTAATTATCTAATGATTTATTTCGTTTGTTTGATAAAAAAAAATATGTATATAAAATATTTCTTACCTATCTATCAAAATTTTCTTACTTATTTAATCTTTATTTTATATATATATATATATATATATATATATATATATATATATATATATATATATATATATATATATATATATAATATGTTTAAACCCATATATACTACACGATGGATAAAATAAAATAACATAGATAATAACACAAACAAAACACGTTGATAAATTACACAAAAATAATAGTTTTGCCCTTTGATTAAAAAAAATTATGATAATTGCAACCTACTTTGCAAAGGTAATATATAATAGCAACTAACTGTTTAGAAATAGGTTGTGATAGAAACCCGCTCTATTAAGAACCCGTGAAAATCTACTCAATGGTAGCATTGTACTACTATTTTTTTTCTTATAATAATATTGTAATTTGTCAAATTTACCCAATTATAGCATTCACAAGTGTTTTATATTTGAACGACATCCACTCCTTTTTGCCACTGCTAGCATATGTAATCGAAATAATATGTAATTTCTTGTACCAGAAACAAAGCCAAGTATCTTTCAAAATAGACCAATGATCCCATTTTCTGCTCTTATGCGTTTTATGAAAGTTCAGAAGAGCTCCACATATTATTTTTTCATACCGACATGTAAAATGAAAATCAACCAACTATAAAGAATCTTAAAAAAAACGAACTCTTTTATCTAAATGCTTTTTAAGAAAATAAAATTGAATGCCTTCATATAAAAATATTACCCTACAGAACCTAGTACCTTTTACAATTCGATTATTAAAAAGCCATTTGCGCTAAAAAAGTGTTTATTTATCCCAACATATAGTAGAGATAAGCTCTAAACAAACAACAAATATGAATTGAAAGACGTTAGTGGAATCATATTATTTGTTATTAGAAATTTTGTCTCGTAATAAGTAGGCATGGTATTTCTTCTTTTTATTCATATCAATAATAGAATAGTTTATAACTAAGAACTATTAACCGGAGATTGATATTAAAAATAAATTAGTTAAATAATAGAATGTAATAAGTGAAGTAAAACATGAATTTTTTTTTTCCAAATTGTCACTTTCACATAGTACAATGATCTAAATGTAGTTAAAAATGAGATTTTTTCAGAACCTGACATATGTACCAAAACGCTAATGCTCATAACTTAGAAGAAAGGATTAAATAGAATTCCTTAAACTGAAATCCTAAAGTTCATAGGACATGAATTATAAAAGTGCTACAAACTTCTATGGATTGATTTTATCTAAAGGTTCTAGCCTAACATTCTTAATTAGCTTGAGGTGGAAAAAATGTTGCATTAATAGTTGTTAACCCTTTCTTGTAATAAATACCACATATTACGGAATTCGTCTAAAAGTATTGTTTTGTAGCTGAGATGCTCTTTCTTAATGTTACATTTAGAGAACTTTATACATGATGCTACCATTTTTTTTTTGCGCTCGATAATCTCCAGATTGAGCAGTAGGTATCTTTAAATACTGTACAAAATTATATATTCACTTTTTCACTTTCCATACAGGAGTGATAAAATCACTCATGGAATTGTTGGTAGATGGTGATTTGACAATATATGGCTTGTTATCTCCTGTGTGAATATTCCTGCATAATATATAAATATGATTTATTTTTGAAACTATAAGATTTACATGGTGGAGATGCCTGAGTTACATGGAAGATTCACATCTGAAGATTATTATGTTCCATAGTTCCATTATTGTTCCTTATCAAAGCAGTGAGTTTTTCTGCTAAAGGCACCAACATGGCATACTATGTTCACATTAATGTCATGTGGTGTTGACGTGCAATAATTGTGAATTTTGACATGCAGTGGTTTTTATATTATATGTCAGGAACGCATACAACATGGTCATCCACAAATTCAGAGGAAAGTTATACATAGAACTCGTATCAACCATGACTTTAGGCCTAAAAGAAATAGCATCATCAGCTGATACATCACAAGACCCATTATTTAGAGAAGAACTCAACCAAAAGTGCATGGAATACAACAAAGCACTACAAATGATCTGCGACATACTAATGTACCTGGATAGAACCTTCATTCCTAGATGTATTAAAGCCTCATATCCTTTATGGGATGCATGGCTATCAAATAAAGAGAATCGAAATTGCTGAGGATATGAAAATATTGCTACAAAAAAATGTCCAAACCATGAGTCAATTGGGGTTTCTTGTTAAGTAAATTAAAGGAAACCCCAGGAGGAAATCAAGAAAGGAAACAAAACCTAAATGGATCAATTCTTTCATAAGATCAAGTCAAATCCTAGCACAAACCAAAAACAACAAACAAAATATTGAGCAAAACACTGGACTTGAAAGACAAATCAGAATTATACTTGATGCCAAATTAAGGACTTAAGAAGAGAAAGGAGGTCCGATGATAAGCATAACTAAAGATTAGGGTTAAAAATTGTAACATTTCTTCAGCAAATCGAGTAAATAGAGAAATTAACTAATAAATTTTGAACGGATTACTTTCATAATGCAAATTTAGTAAAGATTTTCTATGAGCACTCCCGATTTCTCGTTCCCATAGGTTTGAATATGAATTAGAAGTGGAAAACGTAGTAGTTTAAAGAGAAGAAGGGCAAATTTGGAAATTCACTTGGAAGGCTTCTATGCTAAGGAGATGCCATGCGTCCTATAGGTACTGTTTCATTAAAATAGGATATATATATATATATATATATATATATATATATATATATATATATATATATATATATATATATATATATATATATATATATATATATATATATATATATATATATATAGAGAGAGAGAGAGAGAGAGAGAGATTCAAATGTTTCTCACATTTATTGTGTGCTAGAATTCACAAATAGGAATTTAGTATTAATTATATGTATATTTAATGTTATCCATACTTATAACTCATTTTTATGGAAACTAATTAAATTCGTCCTTAATGTCAACAATAATATTCTTTCAGAATAAATTCATATCTAGAAAAATGAGAGTGTATTCTATTAGAATACACTCTCGTTTTTTATATTCCATGCAACCTTATTATATTTTAAGTAAGTGAGTCCTGAAACAAAATATTAATTCATATATAAAAACCTAGATGTGAATTCATTCTGAAAGAATGTTATTACTGACATTAATGACAGATTTAATTAGTTTTAATAAAAAGATAATTATAATTATGGATATCATTTAATATACATATAATTATGAAAATCATTTAATATCTTTATTTATTTAATTAAATAATTGTTTAATTTACTTAATTTGTATTGGTGCATTCTAACACACAATAAATATAAGAAACAAAATAACCTAGCCCTATATATATATATATATATATATATATATATATATATATATATATATATATATATATATATATATATATATATATCATTCAATAGGATCTACACCGGTTTACATTAAAATAAACTAAATATGATTAAATATTATAATTGATTAATTTAGAAATTAATTATTTGTTGATTTTTCTTTTAAATCATAATAGTTACTTGGAATATGAATAATTGTTTTTAAGTTAACGCAATGTAACTTTTTATTTGATAAATTTTATTTAATTTTACATTGTGTTTTTCATTCATAATATTCAACCTTTTTTTAACTATTTTGAAAATTAGTATTTGAATATATATCTTTTAAGTTTATTTGTTGTTTTGTAAATCAGTGTTGCGAATAATGATATTGTTGTCACATCTTTCTTAGACTTTAAGTTTTCTTAGGTGTTAAGTTTTCTTATTTATTAAGTCTACTTAATCATTAAGTATTTTTTTGTTATAAAGTTTTCTTAGTTTTGAAGTATTATTATTCATTAAGTTTTATAACTCTTACTTTAGTTTCATATTTTGTTTTTTTTTTCTTTTCCTTTCTTTTTTTATTATATACGGACTTACTGTTTTTAATTACAACATCAAAAAATCATATTTATTTATATTGGTAATCCAATGTTCTTTCTTTGTTTCTTTTACTTAGCAGTGTATATGAGTTGTAATTAGAGTGTCTCTCTCACAATAAATATCATTAAAAAAGCCAACAAAAAGTTGGATAGACATAAACTACAGTCCACCAAAACAAAAAGATCACAAAATAAGAGGAATTTTTTTAACATGTAGAACTGAATATTAAAACAGCAAGAAGTTGGAGATACAAATATCAATACAAAGGGTTACTAACCCAAGAATCTCATTCCAAATTCCTACCTCATTTAGTTTTATTCTTAAGCCATAAATAGGCCAACACAATGATATCGTAACCTAGTATTATTGATCTCTTCACCTTGCTATAGAAAATCATTTTGCTTCTATTCGTCGAGATAGTTATTAGGGTTTGTGAATATTCACCGTACCCGGTGACATTGTATTGATCTTTATAAATAATACAAAGATTACAGGATAAGGAAATAACAAATTTTCCTACTAATATAATCTATACAATATAAATGCTATACTTATCATGATTCTGTCGAATCATGTCTATTACTCCCTGCAAGCAAAGTGGCGGTGGTCCAACATGAAGCTTGGCACTAAATTCTTCAAACAACGGATGAGGAAGACTCTTAATGAAGATGTTAGCAAGCTGGAGATGTAAAGGAACAAACTTAATATGAAGTTTCCCAAAAAGTACCAATCCCCTTACAAAACGGTAGTCAATATCAATGTGCTTGGCTTGTTTATGTGAAACTGGATTTTGACTAAGGAATAAGGCACTCTTGTTATCACACAAAAGAGTAGGACGTGATATAGATAAAACATGCAGATCACATAATAAATGAGTGATCCAAATTATTTCAGCCGCAGTATTAGCTAAAGCACGATCTTCTGATTCACAACTAGACCGTGAAACAGTAGGCTGCTTTTTGGCATATCCAATAAATGATATTACCTCCGAGAAACACAGAGTAACCATAGGTGGAACAAAGACTCTCAATGCAGCGTGACCAGTCAGCATCAGAGTAACCAAGGATAGACGGGGTGTGAGCATGAGAAAAGGAGAGACCATAAGACAACATCCCTTTGACATACCATAGGATGCGATTAACAGCCTGAAAATGATCTTGAGTGGGAGCATGAAGAAATTGAGTAACCTGATTAACAACATATGAGAGATCAGGTCGAGTAATAGTCAAGTATTGAAGTGCACCAACAAGAGAACGATACATGGTAGGATCATGAAAAGGAGCAACAGTAGTGGTAAAATAATCGGATGTGGAAAGAGGAGTGGCAACTGGTTTGGCGTCCAAAATTTGTTCTCTTGCAAGTATGTCATGGGCATACTTAGCTTGACTTAGAATTGTCACACCCCCAAACCAAAACGGCGGAATCGTTCGAGGGCGGATGACTTCATGTAGTATCGTAACAATTGAATACATAGCAAAGAAAGTAAAGAAACCATCATATATATAATTTAAAAGTTACATTGTTGAATGATACTTGTTCAAAACAAATTACAATATGATGACAAAATGAGTTTTAAACTGACGACTTAGCATCACTTCTCCAAAAGCTGAAGTCTACCTGTAATTACTGAATCCCTGAGAAATATAAGTAGTTTTGAAAGAGTGTCAACAATTAATGGTGAGTTCATAAGCGTTTATGTATAAAATTTGTAAGTTTGGTATAAATCACTGAGTTTACTTCTGAAAAATCCAATATTTTTCCATGAGTGTGTGGTAGTTTAAAAGTTCCAAAACTGTAATGCATTAGTAATTGTCATGCCTAGAATAATAGATTTATGTATGTATAAAATCACTAAGACATTTGATAACCCCGTAAATCATTGTGTTTTTAATACTTCATGTGATTTTTATAACCATGCTATTGACCTAGGCTACCTGTAACAACATTCTTCAGGCGTTGGAATGTTATGACGTTTGTCACCCCAGACATGCCGGTCTAACTGTAGCTAACAGTTTAGGTGCGGGATTGTCAATCCCGTATAGATCTATACACAAGTATCACACTCTCCCTACAAGAGATTATGGTATATAATACAGGACTTTAACGACATACTTGAAAGTACGTGAAGTTGAATGTCTCACAAAACTTAGTATCAAATAGATTTACGTATGAAAAGTCCATTTGTTCTCGTATATGAAAGTATTTCCTTGATATAGTAATTATAGTATGTAAAATCTCAAGATTTCCTTGTAAACTATACATATTATAGTTTTTCCAAAAGTGTATTTTGTTTGTATGGTAAACCCTAGTGTAGTGTCGACTTTGTACGTACAGTATTACATTTGTAATAACATCGTTGAACATTTATACTAAAAATATAAATAAAGTGTTTGATATTTATATAACAACATGTTTCATTTCAAAATGGACAAAGTGTTATCGTGATATGTTGCATATGATAGTTATAAATCACATATGATTGATTATAACAAAAAGTATAGCAAAGGATTTGTGTTATTCACACGAGGATAATCATGTGTTTACTTGTATTCCCCCCCCCCTCTCAAAATTTTATAAAGGCATTTACAAGCATTTAAAAAGGTAATTATAGGGGTATGAACTCACTTGATGGATTGAAGAAGGTGAGATGAAAACCGAGCAGAACTCCGATAGGAGAAAACGGATTTCTCGGGAATCTCGGGTGTGTAAAACCTTCCTCGGGACTTGGATGTGAAGACCGGGGCTTCGGGATGGCTTTGGGGGTTAAAACGCAGAGCTTTGGCACGAGAGAGAAGAGAATTGAGCACATAAACCCTAAAACATCGGTTTCTATTTATAGGGATGAAATCTGAGGGTTCACATCGTGAGTATGGGTGGCTCACATCGTGAGCTCGACTTGCCTCCTCTCGTAGAATTGACAACTCGTTGATAG
Organism: Lactuca serriola; assembly: GCF_051521515.1. NCBI lineage: Eukaryota > Viridiplantae > Streptophyta > Magnoliopsida > Asterales > Asteraceae > Lactuca > Lactuca serriola. The sequence goes on from NC_136410.1 coordinate 239,449,677, forward strand.
GCTCTGGAACCCATCAGTCACAGGTTCACATCGTGAGTATGGGTGGCTCACGTCGTGAGCTGCCTGACAGCCTCAAGTTTTGTGTCCTGAACTTGTAAAATCCGTAACGTCCGCGTACGACCTCCATTTTTGATGTTCTTTATATCCACGCGTAGGTGAGATTATGCTCTATAACTCTCGTTTAGGCTCCATCGGCTAATTTTGAGTTTATTTTTAATATTATATTTTTAACAGGTCGGGACTGGAAAAGTCCGTTAAAAATCCATAACTTCTTCATCTGGTGTCCATTTTTGTCAGACTTTTTACCGTTGCGCTACTAGTGTTGAGATCTTCGATTCTTATTTAGGTTGCTTCGGCCAAAAATCCCTCGATCTCTATTTCGAGTTTTTAGCTGTCTACCGTTATCCCGAAACTTAGAAAAATCATAACTTCCTCATACGAAGTCGGATTTTGACGTTCTTTTTATGCACGCTCATGGTTTAGTATAATCTACGACTTTCATTTAGATACCTAAGGCTAAAAAGTATCTTATTGAAATTTCACTTTTTACGTTTGCCACTATTTTACCGGTTTTGACACGAATTTTCGATTGGTCATAACTTCTTCGTTATAACTCAGATTTTAGTGTTCTTTATATTTCTGAAAACCTTGACACGATAACTATCATTTTAGGCAACCCAATAGAGGCTTTTGAACATTTTATTTTTGATACTAATTCCATTATATCAAAAGAGATTACAATTCTTGACTTTTTAGGTCCTTACATTGATTCGAAATATCGGGTTGTCACAGAAATAATCTAGTGTCAGAATATGAGACTTCTAGGCTAAAAAAATAGTTTAATTTGAACAAATCCGTAATAGAGAATTCTTTATGAAGACGAGAGATAAATTACTTAATAGCAGTCGGGTCATTACCAGTCTAAATGATGTCGTCAACATAATCAAGTAAATACAGAATGCAAGAATCGCATTTGAAAAAAAACAATGAAGTGTCAGCACAGCTGCAAACAAAACCAATAGTAACCAAAAAAGTGCTCAAGTGTTGAAACCATGCCCGCGGAGATTGCTTTAAAACATATAAGGCCTTTTTAAAATGACAAACATGGGTAGGAAAACGAGTGTCAATGAAACCCAGAGGTTGCTCCATGAAAACTGTATCAGTAAGATCACCATGCAGGAAGGCATTTTGACATCTAATTGATGAAGATGCCATTTATGTAAAACTGCAAGTAAAAGAACAATGTGAACTGTTGAGGCCTTCACTACCGGACTAAAGATTGTAGAATAGTCCAAACCAGGTACCTGTGTAAACCCTTAGGCGACCAAACATGCTTTAAATTTGTCAACCGTGCCATCAGCATGAAATTTCGTCCGGAATAACCATTTAGAACCCACAATATTAGAATTTTTTTGGCCTAGGAATAAGTTCCCAAGTATCATTTTTCTAAAGAGCCATCTCATTACACATGGCTGAGTACCAAGTCAGATCCTTAGAGGCAGATATGAATCCTCTCGGCTCTTTAGTGGTAAATAAAGTATGATGAAGAACTAAAGAGGATAAATGAGATAAACCAGTCCGGTATTTTGGTTTAAAAGTACCATTTCTGGAACGTGTCATCATTGGATGACCAGGTGGTTGTGGAGGAGCAGTTGATTACGGTGAATCAACAGGTGGAGGTGATGGCTGCTTGACGGGTGTGGGCTCATCATGGGCAGGTGTAGGTGGCGTCAGTATAGGATGTATTGGTATAGCAGTCGCCTGCATTGGGCAAAGAGTACATGGCGATGAGTTGGTTGATGATGACTGTGGAGCAGCAGGTGCTGAGATAGGTTATGAGGGAATCACCTCATGAATGGAAGGAGAAACATCATTATATGTAGAGAGGAGCAACTAAGTAGAGGACGTTTGTGATGAAGATCCAGAGTACGGAAATATATTTTCATCAAACTGAGCATGACATGTGGTATAAATCTGACTGGTAAAGGGTCTAAACAACAATACCCTTTATATTTAGTATTGTAGCCAATAAATACACATGGTGAACTGCGAGGAACAAGCTTATTTGAAGCATAATCCCGAAGATATGGATACACCCGACATCCAAACACCCGAAAATTCCCATAATTTGGAGATAGTTTGAAGAGAAGCTCATATGGAGAGTTGTTATCCAGAAGAGGTGTAGGCAACCGATTAATAATATATATGTAGCAGAACTGAATGCATGTGGTCATAGGGTTGAGGGTGCATTGGATTTAAACAACATTGCTAATCCAGTCTCGGTGATATGGCGATGCTTCCTTTCAGCACGAGCATTTTGTTGTGGCACTTAAGGACATGATAGGTAGTGATAGGTGCCATTATTGAGAAATCATGTGCATACATGTTCATTGAAAAATTCAGTGCCACCGTCAGATTGAAAAACCTTAAGCTTGCATGAGAATTGTGTTTGGACGAAAGTGACAAATGTAGTTAAAACATCATAGAAATCCATACCCTTCAAAGGATATAACCATGTGAATCTTAAGAAGTCGTCAATGAAGAGAACATAGTATCTATACCCATCAGTAGATATGATGGGAGATGGCCCCCATAAGTCACAATGAACCAAGTCAAAAACACATGCAGATCGTTTAGAATTGAGGGTAATAGGCAATCTTTTACTTTTAGATAATTGACAAGAACTACAAACACTTGGCGATGGCAATACAGAAGTAAGAGACAAGCAACCAAATTTATTTAATAATGAAATAATTTCAAAATTAGCATGCCCTAAACAACTATGTCATAAATCATAAGATGCTCGTAGTCTTCTTGAAGTAATATTTGCGAGAAAAACATGCTTCCCTTGATCAAGTAAAAATAGACCATCCTCACGTCGCCCTCTTGCTAGTATTTCCTTTGAAAAGCGATTCTGAATAAGAAAGGTTTTATCAGAAAACAAAACATCAACAGGATTGTCCTCGGTGAGCTTGCTAACCGATAGAAAACATTTAGTTAAATTGGGGACTACAAGAACATTGAGTAAATTGATTTGTGGAGCCATATGAGAAGTACCAGTATAAGATATGTGAGATGTATGACCATTACCAAAATCAACATGATCATTACCCGAGTATGCAGATGAAGAATCCAAATGAGTTGAAGTGGGCATCATATGAGTTGAGGCTCTAGAGTCAACAAACCAGTCAGGTGTGGAGTTTGAAAGGTTGCACTGGGCATGAAACAATTAAGCCAAATTCGCATGAAGGGCTGGATATGGACGCGCAAAAGAATGATGATCAGGACACTGGTTTGCATAATGGCCTTCTTTGCGACATAGCTGACAATGAGATGGCCTCCTACCACGACCCCAACCACAAGAAGAGGCTCCACGGTTGGAAGATCGAACACGACCTCGATTAGAGGAAGTTGTGGTGTTGAATGCGACAGGGGGTGTACTCGAACCAGACAGGGAGGAGACAAATAATTCATAACTTTCAGCTTGTGATACAAGATAACGAAACGAAGGAGGGGGTTTAATGAGACGTTGTGAAATGGAGAAGGTCTCAAATGTGGGACCAAGACCATGCAAAAACCAGTGGGTTTTATCAGCGACATCAAGAGGATGTCCAATGGAAGAAAACTGATCACAGGTTGCCTTGTACTTTCTTGCATATTCGGTAACAGTAGAAGAACCCTTGGAGATGTGTCGAACAGAATCCCTTAGAGTATGCAGACGATCAATAGAGTCATTAATGTAGATTGCTTCCAAAGCAGTCCAGACTTCGTGAGCAGTTTTGTGATCTAAGGTCTCGGCCATAGTCTCTTCAGAGAGAGAGGATTGGATGAGGATGAGTGCACGTTGATTAGAGGCTACCCAGGAAGTGTAGGCCGGATTTGGTGAAGGATCGCTTAAGCCAGCAACAGTGACAGTGGCATAAGGTGCTGTAATGGAACCATCAACATATCCAAGAAGATTCTGGTAGGATAACAGGAGAAGAATCCGCTTCTTCCAAAGGAGATAGTTGCTGGAGGATAGCTTAATGGTAGGCATATGAATAAGAGTAGAGAGGGGAAGGGTGGATTTGACCATGGTGTGATCAAAGATGAAGAGGAAAACGATCAAGAGAATAGTCGGCCAACAAGAGTTTAGGCTGATACCATATTTGGGTTTGTGAATATTCACCGTACCTGGTGATATTGTATTAATCTTTATAAATAATACAAAGATTACAAGATAAGGAAATAACAAAATTTCCTACTAATATAAGCTATACAATATAAATGCTATACTTATCATGATTCTATCGAATCATGTCGATTAATAGTCTATAAGAATGCCCTTGAAATCACCGCCAACATTTCTTGTCTCCTGTTGTCCCTAGTGTAATTAAAATTCACCCCCAACAAGTCGTGCAATTAGTCATTAATATGTGGTAAGTCTTTCCACCATCTGAGCATGTGCCCTTTTAATTCCGTTGTTGTTGAGAAACCCTTAAAAGTATGTTCCTCCGTCTCCTCAAAAGCATTGCACAACGGACATGAGGTGTGTGAAATATTCACCCCCCCCCCCCGCTCCTCGTGCGAGATTGGATCTAGTGGAAACTCTCCCAAGTCTATCCCTCCAAATGAGGACTTTTATTTTCTTAGGAACCAACTTAGACCAGATAGTTGGAAAGTGTATGCAATCTAAGAAGTGGTTGTTAATTTCCTTCCTTAGGGAAGATACAGTGAACTCCCTTCCTTCACTAAGACTCCAACACCAATTGATTGGGACTGAGTTCCCCCCATGTATCACTAGTTATATAAAAGAGTTTATTTAATTCGATGTTAAGTTTTTACATATCGATATTGACATTATTGATTCTGCCCCACACGGTCGTCCTATTCCGTACTGAAGTCGACGAGCCCAACTCCCTATAATCACCCTAAATACACCTAATAACGTTTTTCCAAATCGTGTTAGTATGATCCATAAACCCCCACCACCATTTCATAAGAATAGCAACATTGAAATCTCTTAAGCTCCTAATTTGCAAACCGCCAAGTTCTTTGGAGTTCACCATTTTGTTCCAAGCTATCCATGTGAATTTATTGTAAACCATAGAAGTACCCCAAAGGAACCCATTTTTGATACTATCTAGCTTTTTTATTGTGACAACCCAAAATTTCCATTATGAACAAACCATATCAAGCCAATAGAAGTTGGAACAGTTACAGTGAAATTCCAGACTTTGGGTATAAGTTTGAGTATTTCAGGATTAGCACTTAAGGAGATATCAGGAGAGTGGATGCACTAGGGTTTTGTGCAACACTGTTATTCCAATACTCTATGATATTAGAGTTCATTCCGGGAATAAAATATTTTCTGCCAAAAATCCCAGGACTATATATAGAAATCTGAACCATATTCATTCATTAGTTACATTTCCAACTAGAGAAAAGCCAAATTCTCTCTCACAAATCTTCGGGTTTTCATCCCAAATCGTGAGTACTTCTATCTAGTTGTATTATATAGCTTAGATTGTGTTTTATAACATCAAAATCGGATCAAAACCCCAAGATTTGGGAGTTTACCGTCCAAGAACACTTGGAGAGTAAACTCCTTTATAAGGGCCAAAAGTGTGCCCAATGTCCCTCAAAGCCTTGGAAATGAAACTTGAAGCTACCATTACATGTTTAGACCACAAAATCACTTAGAAACAAAGGCCAGAAGTGAGTTCACAGCCAAGGAAGTTCTTGGGCCGTGAACTCCATTTTTATGTGCCAAAATGCCTTAAAAGCCTTCCTTAAGAGACTAATTTAGACATGTACCTAAATGAGTTTAGGACTAGAAAACACCCTTAGAACACCAAGAGTAAGGTTTTCACGGACCAAGAAGTTTTAGGGCCGTGAACTCCATACAATAGTACCAAATGGTGCTATAAACTCTTCTAAAGCCTTGTACAATATCCTAGTTTAGTTCCTACTTAATTTAGGGACTTGAAAACACCATAAACATCCTCCCAAGGGAGATTACGGCCGTAATCTCCAAGCGATATGGTCCCAGGGCCGTAAACTCCTAAAAGGAGTTATATTATGCCCTAAACTCTTCCAAGGACCAAGCCATTAAGTAGAAATGCTTATTAGGGCCTTATAGAGCATCAAACATCAAATGGTAACCTAAGTATGAGCTTACGGCCGTAAACTCATGAGTTTATGACTGTAAACTCATTTGGTAGTGTCATTAGGGTCGTGAACTCCCTTATGGAGTTTTCCTTGAGCCCTACACACAATAGCTTCCCCTACAAACACTTAGATGCAATCCTAGAGGCTAATAACACTTGATAAAGGTGTTTAGCATGTCCTAGGGTGTCTTGACTTGTTTATTAGTTGTTTATAGACTAATTTGTTACATATATGTGAAATTATATGTTAACTAGGATCATAGAGTGTGTTCAAGACTTCACTTGACACCTAGCAGTCCTACCTCTTCAGTTCATCCGTATCAACCACAACAGGTGAGTTCATACCCCTTTAATCAATGTTTTAACTGTTTTTAAATGTTTTATGGGGGGGGATACAAGTAGAATCATGCTAGTTATTATATCAATCACTTGTGATTAATAAAAACATTCAAATGATTGGCTACTCATTAGCCGTTTTACCAAACAGTTTCCTTCAAATGTTTTTCATAAACATTTTATATGTTTAAAACTCCTTATTAAACTATTCATTTTACTTTGTATGTTACATTTCAAACTTATTTACAATTGTGTTTCAAACAAATGTTTCTTTATACTAAACTGTTTTATCAAACCCATGCCTTCAAAACCGTTTTATCGATTGACATCAAGTCGATCTTTTCTTAGATAATAATTATGTTCAAAGGTTTTACAAAACTTATTTTATTCCTTTATATTATAAATTGCATGCATATATATGTATATTTATATAATAAATGTTGAAAGGACTTAGGAAGGCTATCCACCCTATTTCTTTTTCCTCGATTTGGAAGTGGTCTGGTGGGATATCGGGTACCTGTCCGAAGGTCGTTTAAATGTTAATTATATATCATGTGTACATATATAGTCATAAAAGTCATTGCAGTTCATCCAATGCCCTTGGGTAGCAAGGGTATACATCCATGTCCATACGTACCAGTTAGATTACTAGTAAACTACCATATGGGTAGTTTAGGAAGATATTAGAACTATTACTAGAACGCGATATCATACAATGAGTCAGTTCATTCATGAGTCATTATAGCTAGAACATTACAGTACATTACTATACTTGCTAGATAGAGAGAGAACACACATTACAGCTAGCACACGTAGAACATTTCAGTACATTACATATACATAAATACGTTGACATAATTGTGATCCACTGTAACGGAGCATGCCTTCAATGTCATGGCCCGAGTTGTAGCCAGAGTCTCTTGGGGTGTGACAGATTGGTATCAGAGCATTGTTTATAGTGAGTTATGTATATCAACCCATAAAAGATATACTAACTATAAATACAATGGGATTAAAAAATACTCTGACCAAGAGTTTATACTTTAAATAATAAAATATTTAATTAAGTATACATGCCTGCCTTCATACTAAAATCAGTGTCACTAGTACAGTACAAAAGAATTACGATTGTTGGGCAACACAGGTGGGCTTAGAGACATATGGTCAAAACTGGGAAGATATAGCCTTATCACCTATATTATTCGAGGATTGACTAGCATGTGCCTAATTTTAAATGTGTGGTTGCAACTAGTCTAAAATCTTACCAACCCTACCACAATGAGAACAGTAGAACATAACATTAAACTTAAAATACTATAGGAGTATTTGGTGTTACTATAAGTACGTTATACTTGAGAACTAAAATGGAATCTTCATTACTAAGTTGATAGCTGCTAAGTGGATACACTAAGGATATACGTAATTAGGATGTTATAGACTTAGAATCTGTGAAAATTTTACTTTACCCCTATTCTGTGTGAATTTGGAGTTAAGGTCACTTATTCGAAGGCCTATCCTGTTTAGATTACATATAACTGGTATGCACTTCACAAATAGCAATGTAACTAATGAATATTTTCTAAAATAATTATCTAGATAGTTCGTCTAACAATTATTTTCTTACCCTAATTCTCGCGTAGATAACATGGCTGGACTCCATCCCCACGGCAACCAGTATCTTCCGAACGAAGTCATAGCTAGTTGGTTTGGAGAAGAACCAGAGAATGATCATCCTATCCCTTTGAATGATCACCATGATGAAGACCTTTCAGATAATGCTAACTCCGAACCCGAGGTTCAGAACCTACTACAGGCAGCTCCCGTTCCAATTCCTAACCCTCGTCCGGCTTTTGATGGCCCGACGCCTGAGTGAGTGGAATGCTTGGAAACATGGAGCCAAGGACAAGATCAGCCCATGCCATTTAATGGTGACCGAAGCTTCTATGACCTGAGTAATGGGGGCTCAGCAGACAGAATCTTGCCAATCTTGGTCCGCAGAGTGGCCCGAAATGAGATTCACGGCAGGACAGCCCTACATCATATTACCGAAGTTGTCGCTGATGCGAGAATGCATACCCTCTGCACCATTCGTCTAGAAGATGCTCGTGAGAGATTTGAGAGAAACCATGAAACCCTGCTACAAGCACTGGCCGAATCACGAGCCGAAGTCATAGAGCTCCGAGTACGCCAGAGAGTGTACGAAAGACACTACTTGACGTGGAACGTTAATTGGCTGAACTGAGGGTTCACCAGAGGGATGACCGCCGCCAGTAGTAGGCGCTTTACTTTATTTTCCTTATTAAAAGGAATCTTTTTTTCTGTCTATGCCCGATGTGGCGTTTTCTGTGAAATTATCTTGTACCGTAAGTACGTTTGGTTAGGTCTTTATACTGTCAAGGACTATCTTCTCTAGATATAATGTAAGATCTTTTGCAAGGTCATTTTCCCGAACTTTTACGTCATGAATATCAAAGATTTTGACAGTCGGCTAACTTCCGTGTCCTTCTTTATTCAAGTACTCTCATCATAGTTTCATTGGAGTCTATCTGAAACCTGCTTTAGTCAAGTCATTGGACTATAGTAATTTAGTTCCGGAGACATTTCCAAGTCTCTTTCAGTGGTTGGATCAGGTTATTCGCCAACCAACGATACCTCAGCTTGAACGACAAACGTCTTTAGACCATTCTTCAAACTCACTCCCATTCCGTACTAGGACTGCATCATAGGGATGTATGTCAAACTTTAACAATCATACCTCCAATCCGTACTAGGACTTCATCATAGGGATGTAGGTCAAACTTTCGAGAACATACTCTTACTCTTTGATTGAGCAATCGAAGTACATCTAGGGTCAGCTAGAATCGCTCACAAAATCCTTATCTTTCGTGTTACAGAATCATGTCGTCATCCGGAAGCAATCAACCGAGCAACGAAACCTCTACCTTTCCTATGGATGCCGCTACCTTTCAAACCACAGTTACAACTGCCATGATAGCTGCCGTGACAGCTGTCCTTGCGCACCGTAGCGCTATCAACATAATCTATGCTGATGATGGGATTGAAGATTCCGATCGTAGTATCCATCCACGAAGTCGTCAAACGGTGACAGTCACAGGCTCGCTAAGCCGAAATGTAACAACCCAAAATCCAGGTAAGATTTATGGCCCTTCTATTTTGGAAGTTGGAAAGATTAGTCCCTTGAGTTGTATGTTGAATTGGTGAGTACGCTGGGCGTACTGGGGTGTACGCCGCGCGTACTCACGCGCTTAATTTGGACACGGAATTGACCGAGTACGTTGGGCGTACGCTGGGCGTAGTGAGCCCAGATGCAAACCCTAATTTCTGGCTTGTGCACTATAAAAGGAACATGTGGCCCTTTGCCCTAGCCACCATATTCCTTGAGTGAGTCCCTTAAGAGCTGAGATCCGTGCCTTAGCCTGTGTGTGTATGTTTTGAGCTTGGAGCTAACTTTTCAAGGTGAAGAAGGGAAGGAGGAGCCACTGTTGGTGCTAGAAGTGGAAGAACAAGTGTAGATCCGTGCTCTACAGTGGTTGGAGATCTCTTTTGAGGTAAAAAACTCAGAGCTTTCCTTGTTCTTCTTAAGTTTTGCTTTTTGGGACCATTTTAGGGTTTTTGGGTCCACAGTTTGAGACTTTGTGTGCAAATAGTCTCCATGAGCATGGATCTGGCCTCTTCTAGTGTGTTTGATGTTAATGATTCATAAAAATGCAGTCTTGGTCGTGGATCTAGTGTCATGCATGAGTTATAGTCCCATTATGGAAAGAGAAATGGTGTTTTGAGCACAAAGTGACCTCTACAGCCATGCAAAGGCATAAAGGTCTCCACTTTATGGGTTAAGTCGTATAAAAGGAGTCGGATTTGGAGTTTGGACAAAAGTCTTAACAGATTAAGGTCTGAATGAATGGGATAAGGGAACTGGGTGTTACGTTGGGCGTAATCCCAGTACGCGCGACGTAGAGTGCCACGTACCCCGATTCTGTGGAAGCTCCGGGTACGCCCAACGTACATGTTGGTACGTGCAGCGTAACCTCGAGAGGGTTGACTTTTGTTGTCTTTTGTTGACTTTTGTTGGGAAATTATGTTGATGACGAGTGTATATTTCATATGATTAGGCGGAGGCTAGGTCCTATTCACCGAGTTCGGGGTTTTCCGAGTTACCGAGTTACGCGAGGTGAGTCTTCTCACTATATGTTACCTTGAGTGGTATTATGAGTTGACCAGAGGGTCTTATGTGCTATGTATGAGATTACGTGCTATGTATGAGATTACGTGCTATGTGTTATATGTATGTTGTATGATTGTGTAGACCGGACCGGAGGGTCCAATGATATAGACCGGACCAGAGGGTCAAACAATTCAGACCGGGCCAGAGGGCCCAATGAGCTATGACCAGACCGGAGGGTCCGACGAGCTGCGGGACTGGAGGGTTCCGCTGAGAAATCTTGACCGGAGGGTCGGGTTTAGCCTCGAGTGGCGTATTTAAGTTATGTAGTATTTTGGGGAACTCACTAAGCATTTATGCTTACAGTTGTTGTGTTTGATGTCTCAGGTACCAACGCGGGCCGTGGGAAGGCGACGGCTTGACTCATACACACTCACACCGATGGAGTTCACATTAGAGAGATCTTGGGATTTGTTTTGAAATTACTGTTGCTATTGATTTGAGATTATGATATAATATACATTTTGTGGTTTAAAAATGAAAAATTAAATTGGAATTTTACGTTGTTACAAGTTGGTATCAGAGCCTTGGTTTAAGGGATTCGGATGCACCTTCAGGCGTATTTGAACTCAAACCGAGGATTTGAGAAATTTTACAACCAAAACTGCAAATTTTCTAAAAAGAAAAAGAAGGTTTGGAAACAAGCAGAGTGGATGGTGTGTACGGTCAGCCAGCGCCCGAACGGTGAATCCCCAAAATACCCTTACGTTATATGTTATGAGTTATGAGATATTATGTTATGCATGTTAGAGAGGCTAGGTACTCCTATGAGGACTAGAGTGGCCTGATTTGTGATGCCTTAGCCTAGGAGATTATTGTTGCTATGAGATACTTTGAGAGTGAGTAGGTAGCAGTGAGGAGCTCATGAGAGGTCTGCTGAGGGTAGCCAGTGCATAGCGAGAGTAGAGTATTTACGACTTGGGATCCTAGGAGGAGGACTTGGGTTGTATATTGATTCGATGTGGACGATAGTATTGGGCTCGTACTATTTAAAACACCAGATTGGTGCGCAGTCCAAGTAAGAATCCTTGGGGTACCAGAAGTTGAGGATGATTGAGTTATCGAGTGTGAGTATACTCGAGAGTGTCCCTAATATTTTTTATGTCGTATTTCAGAAGTTGATCATGGTCGGGACACACCATACCGCCGGGGGCAGTGGGGTGAGTGATGAGGAGATGCGTCGGATCATCCATGAGGAGGTGGCTGCTGCCATCAGAGTCGAGATTCCGGAGATGTTTGGGTCTATTAAGACCACACTGATCGAGATGTTTGACGAGCTTTATGTTGCCTTGACTGATGCTACTGTTGCTGCAGCCATAGTAGCTGTTGCTGCTGCAAGACCCCAGGGTGGTGATTCGTTGCTGTACCGAGAGTTCAGCAACACGAAACCACCAGAGTTCGATGGTATATAGGATCCGATCGCCGCTATGAGGTGGATCACAGACATAGAGGGGTGTTTCTATACGTGCTCGTGTCCGGAGCACTTGAGAGCGCGGTTCGCACTCAACCAGCTTCGCTTGGGGGTGTAGGACTGGTGGAAGTTTGTGACTGCGAGCTATTCGACAGTTGAGCTGACTGCAGTGACCTGGGAGAGGGTTACTGCGATGTTTCGTGGCGAGTATGTTCCCCAGGGGGAGAGGTAACGTTTAGCTCAGGAGTTTCTGACCCTCAAGCAGGGGACTGAGTCAGTGACAGTGATTACGAGGATGTTTCATGAGTGGGCGCTGTTTTGCCCGGAACAGGTGTCCACTGAGTAGGCTCGCATGAGCCGTTATCTGAGTATACTGAGGAGGGACATCCGTGAGTTCGTGGCGAACTCGACTTACCGAACATTTGCCGAGCTCCAGGCAAATGCCCAGAAGAGGGAGATTGAGCTTGAGACACATGCGAGGGAGGAGACCGAGTCTCAGAAGGCCGAGTGCCCCCAGCTTCAGAGGTCTGCTTTCATTGCAACCAGACTGGCCATCGGAAGGAAGGACATTTCACGAGGGATTGTTCTAAGGGGTTATCGGTTTGCTTTCATTGCAACCAGACCGGACATCAGAAGGCCGGGTGCCCCCAGCTTCAGAGGTCTGCGCAGGGATCTGTGCCTGCTGTTCGAGCTACTGAGACCCGACCAGCGAAGGCCGAAGCACCGAAGGCTAGGGGGAGAGCCTTCCAGTTGACTTCGAAGGAGGTCTGCGCAGCGCCTGACGTCATGGCGGGTATGTAATCTTTATCTATTTATGTTGAGTTTATGCTATTATAATTGCTATATGTTATGCGTAGGTAATTTTCTTGTGAGTTCTGTACCTGCATTAGTGTTGTTCGACTCGGGTGCGAGTCGGTCTTTCATATCTATGACTTTTAGTCGACACATTAGTATTCCGAGAGAGGCGTTGAGTCGACCTCTGCGGGTTTCCATAGCAGATGAGCGTGAGGTATGTGCTACCGAGGTGATACGTCGATGCGTGCTGGAGATCTTCGGGGTGGAGTTTCCGATTGATTTAATTTCGATTGCTATGAGGGATGTTTGTGTTATAGTAGGCATGGATTGGTTGAGCCGTTTCGGGGCTGTCATAGATTGCGAGCGTCAATTGGTGACGATCCGAGATCCTAGTGGGGGAGTGCTAACAGTTTATGGCGAGGGGACTCGTGATGGTTCAGTATTCTGTTCGGCTGCCAGAGCGAGGCGGAGTTTGCAGCAGGGCTGCAAGGGGTTCGTAGCCTATGTGACAGATGTACGAGAGGCCGCTGGGAGGCCAAGTTCAGTGGATGAGGTGCCAATAGAGCGTGAGTTTCCAGATGTGTTCCCCGAGGAGTTGCCGGGTGTGCCTCCCGAGAGGCAGGTGGAGTTTTGTATCGATTTGATTCCCAGGGCTGCGCCTATCGCTAAGGCGCCATGTCGGCTAGCACCGCCAAAGATGCAGGAGTTATCCTCACAGCTGCAAGAGCTGTTAGGGAAAGGGTTCATCCGTCCCAGTAGCTCTCCCTGGGGAGCGCCGATCCATTTTTTCATGAAAAAGGATGGTTCACACCGGATGTGCATTGATTACCGGGAGTTGAACAAGTTGACGGTTAAGAACCGTTATTCGTTACTGAGGATCGACGATCTATTCGATCAGTTGCAGGGGGCGTCTTGGTTCTCCAAGGTAGACTTGAGGTCGGGATATCACCAGATGAGAGTCCGGGATGAGGATATCCAGAAGGCGGCGTTTAGGACTCGTTATGGGCATTACGAGTTCGTGGTGATGCCATTCGGGCTCACCAATGCACCAGCGCCGGTCATGGATCTCATGAACAGTGTGTGTAGGCCGATGTTGGATCGTTCGGTAATTGTATTCATTGATGACATCCTGGTGTATTCGAGGACCAGAGAGCAGCATGAGGAACATTTGAGGGAGCTCCTCGGAGTTCTGAGATCGGAGAGGCTTTTCGCCAAATTCTCCAAGTGCGATTTTTGGTTACGGGAGGTCCAGTTCTTAGGGAATCTTGTTAACCAGAATGGGATATTGGTTAACCCAGCCAAGATCGAGGCTGTGATGAGTTGGGAGGTGCCGAGGTCACCTACGGAGATCAGGAGCTTCTTAGGACTGGTAGGCTACTATCGTAGATTTATCAGAGATTTCTCCAAGATCGCCGTGCCACTTACCAAGTTGACCCGGAAGGGTGTTGCTTTCTCATGGGGTCCAGAGCAGCAGACCTCGTTTGAGACCCTTCGCCAGAGATTGTGCGAAGCTCCCGTGCTCGCACTACCGGAAGGGATGGAGGATTTCGTAATGTACTGTGATGCATCGATATCGGGGTTGGGAGCGGTGTTGATGCAGAGAGGGCATGTCATCGCGTATGCATCGAGGCAGTTAAAGCCTCATGAGATGAGATATCCCACCCACGATCTGGAATTGGGGGCTGTGGTGTTCGCCCTCAAGATCTGGCGTCACTATCTGTATGGGGTTCGGTGTACGATATACACGGACCACAAGAGCTTGAAGTATTTGATGGATCAGACCAATCTGAACATGCGACATAGGAGATGGCTGGATGGGGTAAAGGATTATGATTGCGAGATCCTGTACCACCCGGGCAAGGCTAATGTGGTAGCCGACGCCCTGAGTCGTAGGGAAGAGGGTACCCCGATGCGAGATATTTGTATGAGGTTGACGGTGATGACTCCGGTATTGGATACCATCAGAGGGGCCCAGGTCGAGGCAGTGAGACCGGAGAACCGTAAGAGAGAGCGAGTTATTGGGCAGGTGTCAGGGTTTGTTACCGATAGCCGAGGGCTTATGACCTTTCAGGGTCGGATTTGGGTACTGTTTGTAGGCGGGACGCGTACTATCTTGATGGAGGAGGCACACAGATCGAAGTTTTTCATCCATCCCGGGGCCACTAAGATGTATCTGAATCTGAAGAGGGAGTATTGGTGGCCCTATATGAAGAGGGATGTGGCGTGGTTCGTTGAGAGATGCCTAACCTGTCGTAGGATAAAGGCTGAGCACCAGAAACCGCATGGTAAGTTGCATCCACTTGAGATTCCAGAGTGGAAGTGGGAGCAAATATTCATGGATTTCATCACCAAATTGCCGAGAACGGCAAGGGGTGTCGACGCGATTTGGGTAATAGTGAACCGATTGACGAAGAGCGCCCACTTTCTCGCTATTAGTGAGAGTTCGTCTGCGGAAAGATTGGCAGAGCTATACGTGAGGGAAGTGGTATCGTGGCATGGAGTACCCATCTCGATCGTGTCAGACCAAGATGTGTGTTTCACTTCCAGATTCTAGAAGAAATTTCACGAGGAGTTGGGTACGAGGCTGCATTTTAGTACCGCATACCACCCACAGACTGACGGGCAAAGTGAGCGGACGATTCAGACGCTCGAGGACATGCTCCGAGCATGTGTGTTGGATTTCGGCAGGAGCTGGGACACATATTTCCCTTGGCGGAGTTTTCCTACAGCAACAACCATCATTCGAGCATCGGTATGCCACCCTTTGAGTTGTTGTATGGGAGGAGGTGTCGTACCCCTATTTGCTGGGGTGAGGTGGGGTAACGCATGATGGGTAGTACGGAGATAGTGCTTTAGATGACAGAGCAGATCCGGCAGGTCAGACAGAGGTTGTTGACCGCTCAGAGTCGTCAGAAGAGTTATGCGGATAGGTGACGATCTGAGCTCGTGTTCCAGGTCGGTGATTTCGTACTCCTAAAGGTATCTCCTTGGAAAGGAGTGATCTGATTCAGGAATAGGGGCAAGCTGGGGCCACGGTATATTGGGTCGTTCAGGGTGATCGCGAGGGTGGGCAAGGTAGCATATCGCCTAGAGCTACCCGCGGAGTTGGACCTGATTCATGATACCTTCCATGTGTCGCAGTTGAGGAAGAGTATTGCCGATGAGTCGGCAGTGGTACCGTTGGAGGACATCCAGGTGGATGCAAGTTTGAATTATGCCGAGAAGTCGATTGCGATTTTGGATCGGAGGATCATGGTTCTGAGGAACAAGGAAGTGCCCCTGGTTCAGGTCCAGTGGCAACATCGGAAGGGGTCCGAGCTGACCTGGGAGCCGGAGTCGGAGATGCGGGAGTAGCATCTGGAGTTGTTCGCAGCATGAGACTTCGAGGGCAAAGTCTGGTTCTAGTGGGGGAGAATTGTAACAGCCCAAAATCCAGGTAAGCTTTATGGCCCTTCTATTTTGGAAGTTGGCAAGATTAGTCCCTTGAGTTGTATGTTGAATTGGTGAGTACGCTGGGCGTACTAGGGTGTACGCCGCGCGTACTCACACGCTTAATTTGGACGCAGAATTGACCGAGTACGCTGGGCGTACTCAGGGGTACGCTGGGCGTAGTGAGCCCAGATGCAAACCCTAATTTCTGGCTTGTGCACTATAAAAGGAACATGTGGCCCTTTGCCCTAGCCACCATATTCCTTGAGTGAGTCCCTTAAGAGCTGAGATCCGTGCCTTAGCCTGTGTGTATGTTTTGAGCTTGGAGCTAACTTTTCAAGGTGAAGATGGGAAGGAGGAGCCATTATTGGCGCTAGAAGTGGAAGAACAAGTGTAGATCCGTGCTCTACAGTGGTTGGAGATCTCTTTTGAGGTAAAAAGCTTAGAGCTTTCCTTGTTCTTCTTAAGTTTTGCTTTTTTGGACCATTTTAGGGTTTTTGGGTCCAAAGTTTGAGACTTTGTGTGCAAATAGTCTCCATGAGCATGGATTTGGCCTCTTCTAGTGTGTTTGATGTTAATGATTAATAAAAATGTAGTCTTGGTCGTGGATCTAGTGTCATGCATGAGTTATAGTCTTGTTATGGAAAGAGAAATGGTGTTTTGAGCACAAAGTGACCTCTACAGCCATGCAAAGGCATAAAGGTCTCGACTTTATGGGTTAAGTCGTATAAAAGGAGTCGGATTTGGAGATTGGACGAAAGTCTTAACAGATTAGGGTCTGAATGAATGGGATAAGGGAACTGGGTGTTACCCTGGGCGTAATCCCTGTACGCGCGGCGTAGAGTGTCACGTACCCCGATTCTGTGGAAGCTCTGGGTATGCCCAGCGTACATGTTGGTACGCGCAGCGTAACCCTGAGAGGGTTGACTTTTGTTGACTTTTAGGATTTGGTCAACTCTAGTGTATTTGAGCCAAGTAGGGGGGTAATATGGTCTTTTACCCTTCCTAAGAGTATTTAGAGAGTTTGGTCTAGCCTTGGGAAAGTATGTTGATGACGAGTGTATATTTCATATGATTAGGCGGAGGCTAGGTCCTATTCACCGAGTTCGGGGTGTTCCGAGTTACCGAGCTACGCGAGGTGAGTCTTCTCACTATACGTTACCTTGAGTGGTATTATGATTTGACCAGAGGGTCTTATGTGCTATGTATGAGATTACGTGCTATGTATGAGATTACGTGCTATGTGTTATATGTATGTTGTATGATTGTGTAGACCGAACCGGAGGGTCCAACGATATAGACCGGACCAGAGGGTCCAACGATTCAGACCGGGCTAGAGGGCCCAATGAGCTATGACCGGACCGGAGGGTCCGACGAGCTGCGGGACTGGAGGGTTCCGCTGAGACATCTTGACCGGAGGGTCGGGTTTAGCCTCGAGTGGCGTATTTATGGTATGTGGTATTTTGGGGAACTCACTAAGCATTTATGCTTACAGTTGTTGTGTTTGATGTCTCAGGTACCAGCGAAGACAGTGGGAAGGCGACGGCTTGACTCGTACACACTCACATCGATGGAGTTCACATTAGAGAGATCTTGGGATTTGTTTTGAAATCACTGTTGCTATTGATTTGAGATTATGATATCATATACATTTTGTGGTGTAAAAATGAAAAATTAAATTGGAATTTTACGTTGTTACACGAAAAGCAGAGAACAAGAAACGAAAGCGTCAAGCCCAGAAAGAACGCAAGAAATCCCAAAGGCTGGCTATACAACAACAACAAGTGGAAACCCCTGCCATCCCTGTATCGAGCAGGCCATACGAGGGAAAACTCCCGAAGTGTAATAAGTGTAGTTTCCATCATCATGGGGCTTGCCATGAGATGCAATGTTGCAATTGCCTAAACATAGGGCACCATGCTCGTTTCTATGGAGCACCGGCACGACCCATCACTCAAGTCCCTAACATAAGTGTCAACCAGGTCTACGATGGTGGTGTTAAAACTAGACCCTATGAAAGGAAAATTTCAAGGTAGAGTAATGAGGAAGGCACTCGTGTCCACATAACACTAGCTAGACACCTCACTTCCACCACCAATGCTGGTGTTGTCCAGATATGTCACAATGCGGTGAAATTGGACACCTGAAGAAGGATTGCCCTATAGTAAAGAACTCTGGCACAGATGGGAAGATTCTCAGGATCACAACTGTAGGAGAAACTACGACGGACCCTTGTTAATGTAATTTAGGCGTTTCGTTGTAACAGACTTATAAACCATTCGAAACTAGTGCAACTAGAGTCTTACCTTTTGCGAGATCGTGTCTGTATAGGGATGCTCGTGCTACGTATACTTGTCTTTTGTAGTATACCTTATTCGCAGCAATGGTCTTGTTGTAAGTCTGAAGTATTGTAACTCTGTTGATGGTTGCACAGTTGTGTTTTGTCTGTAAACGTCTTATGTTCAAATCTAATGTCTTTAAGTTTCAGTATGATTCCGACATTATCATACGACTCGATTCAATTTGATCCTCACCATACCATCTTCTTAAGTACATCTCTTTACCAGTAAACGTCGTTTTAGCGAAGCCGTCATATCAGAACACCGAAGTAATCATGCATGGAGTACCTCATAGTTCTTTTCTTTTCTTTTCCAAAGAAATCCCCGAAGTACCACTCATGCAGTACGTCAAGTTTAATCCAAGGATTCATGCAGTTGATCTATCACTGAGGAATGTATACATAAGAGTGATATATAATCAAGGTTCTATAGGTTTAGAATTGATGATTACACTTTAACTTATTTTTCCTCGAAGGGATGTGAGCTTAAAGAAGAATCAGTTATTCGACTACCTTTTCAATCTTAATTATATACGACTCATATACACGAGATTGCGATTGTGAAACCATGTATGAATTTTGATATGAACTTCAGGACGGAGAACTGCCCAAGTCTACGAGTAATTGCATCGTCATGCGAACCAACTAGGAATCCAGTAATACTTTTGTAAACAAATTTCCATTCAGTCTAAACACCTGCGGAGATACAAGAACAGTCCGGACAACTTAGCGAACTACACAGAAATAGAATTGGAAGACTAGGTTTCTCACCCTGGAGAGCTCCGGTCTTATTCTTCCAGAGATCGACGGATTGCATCATATGTGCCTCGGCTATCGAGGGCTCCATCCAGATTTTTCCGTTAGAAATCGTTGTCTCTGCCTCGCATAGATGAAGCGGTTGAGCAAACGCAAGGAACGAGTACTTTTCAGGATTGGACCGAGATCCGAATATCACCGGTTTGAGTGTGAGGGAAGGATGTCCGAAAGACTACCTTCTGAACTCAATGCGGGCACATCGAGTCCGTAGTGATACCCTTCGGATAGGACCAATATGCCCATAGTATTCATGAGTTTAATGAATAGGGTCCGTCTTTCTTACTTGGATCAGTTCGTCATTTCTCCATGTGATGACTTACTTATCTACCCTCGTAGTAAGAAGGAAATAGTGGAAACATTACTCTTAGAGGAACTTTCACGAAGTTCTCTAAGAACAAGTTTTGAAATTGAAGAGTCAAATTTCTATGACACACTATTAGTGATGTGGGGAAATTTTGAGTACCCTTTCAATTTGTCAAAACCGTTGAGAATTTGTCGACACCAGAAATGCCGACAAACATTCGCCAAATTCTAGGTCTTACAAACCTACTGTCATAATTCATTAAGAACTCCACGCAAATTACAGAAACCCTTTCGACTTCGACCCAACAAGGGATGGCCCTTGACTGGGAAGTTTAGCAAGAGAAAGAACCTTTGGAATTCCAAGTGAGAGACCAAGTTCTTTAAGAAAACTCACTCTGGGAATGGCTTAACATGCTTCGTAAAGCGTTGAAAGCTAAATCCAAGATTTATAGTACCTCCGAGATTCTTACCAGAATCGGTCCTGTACGTCGCACAAACTAGACCTACGCCGCGAACTCAGTAACGTACATTTACTCTTCGCGTCTCGATCGTTAAACCGTACCTTTCCGTTAGGACTCCTGTAAGTCCACTCGTCGAGAGCCTCGCCTTCGCATTAGAACCATAGTGACCCTCGACGGAGAGGTCAAGCGGACGAAGCAACGTCGTCGCCCATTAGTGAAGGTTCCTTGGGATACCAACCGAGAACCCGATTTCACTTAGGAGCGCTAGAACCAATCGATTAGGAAGTTTCCTCCTCATGACTCGATCATTCGTACCTACTTCCTTGCCTAAATTCTAATTTCGGGACGAAATTCCCTTCAACAAGGGGATGATGTGACAACTCGAAATTTCCATTATGAACAAACCATATCAAGCCAATAGAAGTTGGAACAGTTACAGTGAAATTCCAGACTTTGGGTATAAGTTTGAGTATTTCAGGATTAGCACTTAAGGAGATATCAGGAGAGTGGATGCACTAGGGTTTTGTGCAACACTGTTATTCCAATACTTTATGATATTAGAGTTCATTCCGGGAATAAAATATTTTCTACCAAAAATCCCAGGACTATATACAGAAATCTGAACCATATTCATTCATTAGTTACATTTCCAACTAGAGAAAAGCCAAATTCTCTCTCACGGATCTTCGGGTTTTCATCCCAAATCGTGAGTACTTCTATCTAGTTGTATTATATATCTTAGATTGTGTTTTATAGCATCAAAATCAGATCAAAACCCCAAGATTTGGGAGTTTACCGTCCAAGAACACTTGGAGAGTAAACTCCTTTATAAGGGCCAAAAGTGTCCCCAATGTCCCTCAAAGCCTTGGAAATGAAACGTGAAGCTACCATTACATGTTTAGACCACAAAATCACTTAGAAACAAAGGCCAGAAGTGAGTTCACAGCCAAGGAAGTTCTTGGGCCGTGAACTCCCTTTTTATGTGACAAAATGCCTTAAAAGCCTTCCTTAAGCCAAGAGACTAATTTAGACATGTACCTAAATGAGTTTAGGACTAGAAAACACCCTTAGAACACCAAGAGTAAGGTTTTCACGAACCAAGAAGTTTTAGGGCCGTGAACTCCATACAATAGTGCCAAATGGTGCTATAAACTCTTCTAAAGCCTTGTACAATAGCCAAGTTTAGTTCCTACTTAATTTAGGGACTTGAAAACACCATAAACATCCTCCTAAGGGAGATTACGGCTGTAATATCCAAGGGATATGGTCCCAGGGCCGTAAACTCCTAAAAGGAGTTATATTATGCCCTAAACTCTTCCAAGGACCAAGCCATTAAGTAGAAATGCTTATTAGGGCCTTATAGAGCATCAAATATCAAATGGTAACCTGAGTATGAGCTTACGGCCATAAAATCATGAGTTTACGACCGTAAACTCATTTGGTAGTGTCATTAGGGTCGTGAACTCCCTTATGGAGTTTTCCTTGAGCCCTACACACAATAGTTTCCCCTGCAAACACTTAGATGCAATCCTAGAGGCTAATAACACTTGATAAAGGTGTTTAGCATGTCCTAGGGTGTCTTGACTTGTTTATTAGTTGTTTATAGACTAATTTGTTACATATATGTGAAATTATATGTTAACTAGGATCATAGAGTGTGTTCAAGACTTCACTTGACACTTAGCAGTCCTACCTCTTCAGTTCATTTGTATCACCCACAACAGGTGCGTTCATACACCCTTAATCAATGTTTTAACTGTTTTTAAATGTTTTATGGGGGGATACAAGTAGAATCATGCTAGTTATTATATCAATCACTTGTGATTAATAAACAGCATTCAAATGATTGGCTACTCATTAGCCGTTTTACCAAACAGTTTCCTTCAAATGTTTTTCATAAACATTTTATATGTTTAAAACTCCTTATTAAACTGTTCATTTTACTCTGTATGTTACATTTCAAACTTATTTACAATTGTGTTTCAAACAAATGTTTCTTTATACTAAACTGTTTTATCAAACCCATGCCTTCAAAACCGTTTTATAGATTGACATCAAGTCGATCTTTTCTTAGATAATAATTATGTTCAAAGGCTTTACAAAACTTATTTTATGCTTTTATATTATAAATTGCATGCCTATATATGTATATTTATATAATAAATGTTGAAAGGACTTAGGAAGGCTATCCACCCTATTTCCTTTTCCTCGATTTGGATGTGGTCTGGTGGGATATCGGGTACCCGTCCGAAGGTCGTTTAAATATTAATTATATATCATGAGTACATATATAGTCATAAAAGTCGTTCTAGTTCATCCAATGCCCTTGGGTAGCAAGGGTATACATCCATGTCCATATGTACCAGTTAGATTACTGGTAAACTACCATATGGGTAGTTTAGGAAGATATTAGAACTATTACTAGAACGCGATATCATACAATGAGTCAGTTCATTCATGAGTCATTATAGCTAGAACATTACAGTACATTACTATACTTGCTAGATAGAGAGAGAACACACATTACAGCTAGCACACGTAGAACATTTCAGTACATTACATATACATAAATACGTTGACATAATTGTGATCCACTGTAACGGAGCATGCCTTGAATGTCATGGCCCGTGTTGTAGCCAGAGTCTCTTGGAGGGAGAGCGTGAGTATGCGTATAGATCTATACTGGATTGACTATCCTACACCTTGCTGCTAGCTACAGCCGGACCTGAAGGTCTGCCGGTGCCAAACGTCATTTCTTTTTACGACCATACCTTTGTCGTTGTTACGAGTCAATAGTATGGTACAATTAATCACATGATGCCTTAATATAAATCCGGTTTAAGGTAGTTAGTACAGCAGTAGTTCTTATAACACTACACTACAGTACTACATTAATTTTCCCTTTACATATATTTAGTGATCTTTTCACTTAAACATTAAATGTAAAAACTATATTTTGTTAATGATAGTTATACTTGGAAAATTACACACTTTTACAAGAAAGGAACATTCAGATCAGTTAGGTCTTGGTAGAAGACTACATTCAGAGCAGTTAGGTCTTGGTAGAAGACACCCTTATATAATAGTAGGAATCATAGGGATTTCTAGGGTTTTTCAAACATTTACAGTTGATTTACAAAACATTGTTATACTTACAGTTTATATACATTCTCAATACTTACAGTTCATATACATACACATTCTTACATACAAATTAAGACACTAAAATACTTATGATCTCACCAGCTTTAAAGCTGATACTCTCTTTCAAAATAA